>NC_143054.1:156750000-158000000 GCF_052426305.1 Pelodiscus sinensis | reverse complement strand
TGTGACACAGGTATCTGTGTGCATTGTTTCCATAGTTAGGAACGTGATTTCACTTAGTATGTCATTTCTGCCTTCTGAAATCCCTGTTCTGATTGTCATAATGTCTGCTGAGGAATCATATGAAATTATAGCTGCAGCTGGTTGCCCATCTTTTTACTTGGCTAGCACCAGCATTAGCCCCGTGAGTTCAGCTGTCAGAATGCTTACATAATTCTACAGCCTTTTAGATTTTTGGATTCTAAGACTAGGTACACAGACGGCTGTTCCCACTCAACCCATGCTGTCATCTCTTGATAGCTCTGTATAGACTTGGCAAAGCTGGTCCCATTTTTCATATGTAAATTCAGAAATAATGTATCTGTTTTCCCCTTTTCTTTCATTTTTTTTCATATATTTCCAAATCCACAAATAAATCCACAAATGGGGGATAACTGTCCAGCTGTAATTTGATTTTCATGGCTAAACTTATTTATTTCTCTCAATTTTTCTTTTTCACATATCTCCTGAGGTGTTTGTACACTAATGTGAGAAGCCTGGGCAACAAACAGGAAGAACTGGAGGCCCTGGCCCAGTCCAAGAAATATGATTTAATTGGGATAACAGAGACTTGGTGGGATGACTCGCATGACTGGAGCGCTGTCATGGAAGGGTATAGACTGTTCAGAAAAAACAGGCAGGGGAGAAAAGGAGGAGGAGTTGCACTATCTGTAAGAGAGTACTATGATTGCTCTGAACTCCAGTATAAAGAGGGAGAAAAACCTGTTGAGAGTCTATGGGTTAAGTTTAAACGAGCAAACAACAGCAGTGATGTTGTGGCTGGTGTCTGCTACAGGCCACTGAATCAGGTGATATACCTTGACTTTAGCAAGGCTTTTGATACGGTCTCCCACAATATTCTTGCCAGCAAGTTAAGGGAATGTGGAATGGATAAATGGACAATAAGATGGATAGAAAGATGGATAGAAGGCCGGGCCTAGCGGGTAGTGATCAACAGCTCGTTGTCAGGATGGCAGTTGGTTTCTAGATGAGTGCCCCAAGGTTCGGTTCTAGGACCGATTTTGTTCAAGATCTTTATTAATGACCTGGATGAGGGGATGGATTGCACTCTCACAAGTTTGCGGACGACACTAAGCTAGGGGGAGAGGTAGATACGCTTGAGGGCAGAGATAGGGTCCAGAGTGACTTAGACAAATTGGAGGATTGGGCCACAAGAAATCTGATGAGGCTCAATAAGGACAAGTGCGGAGTCCTGCACTTGGGACGGAAGAATCCCAAGCATTGTTACAGGCTGGGGACCGACCAGCTAAGTAGTAGCTGCAGAAAAGGACCTGGGGGTTACAGTGTATGAGAAGCTGGATATGAGTCAACAGTGTGCCCTTGTAGCCAAGAAGGCTAATGGCATATTAGGTTGCATTAAGAGGAGCATTGCCAGCAGATCCAGAGATGTCATTATTCCCCTTTATTCGGCTCTGGTGAGGCCACATCTGGAGTATTGTGTCCAGTTCTGGGCCCCCCACTACAAAAAGAATGTGGACGCATTGGAGAGGGTCCAGAAGAGAGTAACCAAAATGATTAGGGGGCTGGAGCACATGACCTATGAGGAGAGGCTGAGGGAGTTGGGTCTGTTTAGTCTGCAGAAACGAAGAGTGAGGGGGGATTTGAAGCAGCCTTCAACTTCCTGAAGGGAGGTTCCAAAGAGGCTGGAGAGAGGCTGTTCTCAGTAGTGGCAGATGGCAGAACAAGGAGCAATGGTCTCAAGTTGTGGTGGGAGAGGTCCAGGTTGGATATTAGGAAAAACTATTTCACTAGGGGGTAGTGAAGCACTGGAATGGGTTACCTAGGGAAGTAGTGGAGTCTCCATCCCTAGAGGTATTTATGTCTCAGTTTGACAAAGCCCTGGCTGGGTTGATTTGGTTGGGATTGGTCCTGCCCAGAGCAGGGGGCTGGACTTGATGACATTCTGAAGTCTCTTCTGGTTCTATGATTCTATGATTCCTTTACCTATTTTAACCCAATAGCATGAGGAGGTCTTTGGCAATCCATATCATTTTGTCTGTTGAGCTTCCCCCGTTCTCATAAATCTGTTGTGCATGTCTATTTTCATTATTCCCTTTTACCTCCAGCCAGAAGGTTAGATCCAGTACTTTCATCCTTAGATATGCATGTGCTGCCTGCACCAGCTATTTGCAGCACACATACTGGAGTTATAATTGCGCCACATGTCACTAGCAAAGCTCAAAGCCCCCCTTTGCGACCAGCTTTCTCTGTGTATACTAAGCAGACTGATCCTGCCCAGCTGGACTTCATGATCAGTTAAGCTTGGGTCTCTCTCCAAGTGCGCCAGATAACATAACTGGCTTCTCAGGCCTGCATTAACTCTTTCAGGGCCTGTATAGGAGTACTGTGACAGGGCGGCCCAACCCCGCTCTGGCCAAGGGGAGCGCAAACTGTCCTGCTGGGCTGGGAAGGCTCCTCCCCCACAGCAGTGCTGGGCATGTGCCAACTGCGGGCCAGGTATAAAGGCCAGGGAAACAGCTCAGTTGGGGCAGACCTCTGGAGGGGAAGGGGCTCCAGCCCAAGAACTGGAGCAGCTGCCACCACTGCCAGAGCCACAGGCCCAGTCAACGCCGCAGCTACAGACACCCCACCGGTTGCTGCCACCCTGGCGCCCACAGCTTGCAGCCACCCTAGCCACTGTCACTGCCCCAGCTGCTGCCGTGCAAGCAGTTGACCCCAAACCTGACAACACCATTGCACCAGACACCGTGCCGGTTAGCGCTGCTGCCATGACTGCCAACGCTTCCTCCACAGCTGGACCTGCATACCCAGGTGAGACCTATGCTAGACAGGGTAGGAAGCAGCCCAGGGCGGGGAGCAGGAACAGGTCCAGCGGGCTCTGCGTGTTTCAGGGAAAACTCCCTGCCAAGCCAGTGGTGGGAACCACCCACCACTGACAGGGCCCTGGGCTGGGGCCTGGTTTAGAGGGAGGGCCTGGGCCCCCCTACCCCACCTTCTCAGATTTTGGACTAGAGGCAGATCCTGAAAGACTAGGCCTCTGGGCCCGTGGGTGAAGGACTAGGCTACAGGGCCTGTTTATAAGAGATTAGGCTGCGGGGCCAGACGGCGCAGGGCTAGGCGCCCCGCCACAGGTACATACATCATATATCCCCAATCTAGGACACTAGTCTCATGCAGTCCCCTCGTATGCCTAGCCACATGTTCTGGGGGTGAAAGTAACTCCATATGAATTCAGCCCTTGAAAGCAAGTCAATTCTCCTCCTCCAGGAGAAGCTAGGAGTTAACCCAACAAGATGCAGCACTTTTTAGAACTTTTGGACAGACTATTTTCTCGTTTTGATCCTGGGCATTTTTTCTCATTGTTATGGGTTGCCTTTTTCAACTCCCTTCCACTGCCTGCCTCCTGTTTCTCTGTTCTAACTTTACTCTTTCTGCCTTTCCACCTCCACTCCTGTCCTCTTTCCTTGCTTACTCCCTCCTGTTCATGACACCTCCCATTATATCCAATAATAAAATAAGGGAGAGGAAAGTTAAAAAAAGTTAACATGAGATTAGGTACCCACCATCTTGATTCTTCTGTCTATGTTACATTTCCTCTCTTTTGTCTTGTTTAATCATGTGTCTTATATTATTAACTTTATGAGGAAGAGACAGACATTCATTAGGTTTGTACAGTGGCTAGTGGAATGGAGCTCTGATCTTTATTAGGCCTTTAGGTGCTACTGGGATACAATTGATAGCAGAACTGTATTAACCTAATATAAGATCAGAATTCACCCCCTTGGTGTATTAGTGAGGGAATGAAGACAGAATCAAACTCCCACAAGTCTTTAGGAGAAATTATGCCCCTGAGAAATTTAAAAAATGATAAAAAATATCTTGTATATGACACCAAACATGGCCTGCGTTGTCCACATCCATACGTTTGTCAATATTGATGTGCAGCATTTGTGTTACATTCTTTTTTAATTCAACTTGGTTAATCAAGCTGATTTATTGTTCATGTAAACTCTATTATTATATTTAAAGCTCTAATTAGTGATACTAATAAACCCCCTTTTTTTGAGGAATTAGATTTACCAATATGGAAAGTGTAAGGTAGCTTTTCTTCTCACAAATCCATGGTGTATTCTTACAGGCTCACTGTATCTATAATATTTAAGGAAGTGGATCCCAATCCAGCCAGATCAGTGGGCCAGAGTCTTCTTTTAATTACATTTGTGTAAAGTCCTTTGTGTTAGTAAAGTTACAGAATCAAGTCCAAAACAGTGATATTCTCTAGTAGGAAGCACACTTTTCCATTTGTGTCTTTTGACTACATTGCCCATTAACTCCTGCCTTCAGGTATATGTTCATTTATTTCAATGGACCCAGTTCTGATCTCACACCAGTGGAAATCAGAAGTAGCTCTATTGAATTTAGTGGAGTTACACAGATATAAAACCAGTGTCAGATCAGGAGCAGGAGTTCAACCAATGCCAAATCAGTATATATAAGAAGACATGCATGCCCAACCTGTGGTATATCTACTACAAATGGAAAGCTAAAAAGAGGATCATTTTGGGCAATCACTGTGTTCCATGTCCAGAGAACCCTATTCTGTTTTTATTCAGTCTTCCACAAGCAAAGTTCCCATAAAGACTCCAGGATTGGATCTTTATGTTTCCATGACCTTTACAACTCAAACACATGTATGAAAAGAAAGCAAGTTCAGGACAGGTCAGTCAGGTTATACTTGGCTCTAATTAACACTACTACAAGTTTCAGCACTATTTATCTGCATGCAAGTGTCACTCAAAATGATGAAACATTCTTTCCTGCCTCTGAAAACCTCTAAGAAAATAAGTGAAATATTTCAAATCTGATCTTTCTAAGTAAAAGTCTACCTCACTGATCAATAAGGACTGAATATCCCAACTCTTATCAGAACCAAGTATGAAAAGAAAGGGCTATCCATCTGTTATATACCCAATGATCAAGAAAAGC
Organism: Pelodiscus sinensis; assembly: GCF_052426305.1. NCBI lineage: Eukaryota > Metazoa > Chordata > Testudines > Trionychidae > Pelodiscus > Pelodiscus sinensis. Next base: position 157,994,996 of record NC_143054.1, on the reverse strand, counting down.
AAATATTGTTAAAAGCTGAATTCCACTGACTAATGGTTTGTGGGCCTGCATTGACTTCAATACATTTGTACTAACTTGGCCCTGGATAGTATTCCTTTTGGATCCCTGGGTAGTGCCCTTGCTTAAGGACTAGAAAGGCCCAGGTCTATGATTCAGCAACTTGAATCTGGTTGCAGATGGGAGGTTCAATTAACAGATTAAGTCTTTCCTTTGTGCTCTGGCTCCAGCTGACAGGCAGAGCTACATCTGTTCATGGAATGTGGGGATAATGCCTGGTGACAATCAGGATTTACCTGAATAGATTTCTTTTCAGGGGGATTGTCATAAGGTGATTGGTACCTTGCACCCCGATCATGACATTCTTTGTATTTCCATTTCCAATATTTGTCTGGATTTGAATGATTCATAAGGATTTCCTGTTTTTCAGACATTTGTGCTTTTAGAACAATAGCATTCTATCAGGGATTTTTCACCTCACATTGTTGACACAGCCTGGGATCCTCCACTCCATTACGTCCAGTTTATGCCATTGTGACTCCACTGTATTCATGCAGGCTCACTGTATCAAGCTACCTATTATGTATATGTGCTATTACACTCGTGGGGTATGTCTACACTACAGCGCTAATTCGAACTAACTTAATTCGAATTAGTTAATTCGAACTAAGCTAATTTGAACGAGTGCATCTAGACTAAAAAATTAGTTCGAATTAGCATTTTGCTAATTCGAACTAGCATGTCCACACTGAGTGGAACCTGAACTGAGGTTAAGGATGGCCGGAAGCAGTGCCGGCAGGGCATCAGATTAGGACTTAGAGTGTAGAGCTGCTGCCTCAGGCTAGCCGAGGGCTGTGCTTAAAGGGACCCGATCCCCACCCCGGACAGACAGTTCTCAGTGGTTCCCCGCTTGCAAAGCAGTCCTGGCTTGGAGTCCCCTGAGTGCCCACACTCGGCACATGACAGCACTCGGCCATCAGCCCGGCTGCACTTGCCGCAGGCTGCCATCCGGGGTGGGGGGTCAATCAAGGGGCTTCAGGAGAGCTTCCACCCCGAGAAGCCCGCAGAGCCACCCCAGTCCTCCCCATTGGGGGCTCGTACCCCATTCCTCCCTCACCTCCTTCCACTTACCCCTCCCTAGCCCCCTTTCCTGATGTACAAAATAAAGGACACGTGTGTTCAAAAATAGAAACTCTCTTTATTGAACAAAACTCGGGGAGACTGGGAAAAGGAGGTGGGAGAGGGGAAGAGAGAGGGTGGGAGAGGGGAGGGCAACTACAATATCAGGGGTTTGGAACAGGTTCCGTATGAAGAGAGGCTAAAGAGACTGGGACTTTTCAGCTTAGAAAAGAGGAGACTGAGGGGGGATATGATAGAGGTCTATAAAAGCATGAGTGGTGTGGAGAGGGTGCATAAAGAAAAGTTCTTCATTAGTTCCCATAATAGAAGGACTAGAGGACACCAAATGAAATGAATGGGTAGCAGGCTTCAAACTAATAACAGAAAGTTCTTCTTCACAAAGCAAATAGTCAACCTATGGAACTCCTTGCTGCAGGAGGCTGTGAAGGCTAGAACTAGAACAGAGTTTAAAGAGAAGTTAGATAAAGTCATGGAGGTTGGGTCCATGGAGTGCTATTAGCCAGGGGGTAGAAATGGTGTCCCTGGCCTCTGTTTGTGGAAGGCTGGAGATGGATGGCACGAGACAAATGGCTTGGTCATTGTCTTCGGTCCATCCCCTCCAGGGTACCTAGTGTTGGCCGCTGTTGACAGACAGGCTACTGGGCTAGATGGACCTTTGGTCTGACCCAATACGGCCATTCTAAGCTCAGGGCTCAGGGTCGGGGGTCTCAGTGGACCACCTTGATTTTCATGCACACCTGCTCCTGGGTGGCCAGGCTGGCAGCTATCCTGCCCTAGACGGCCACTTTCCTGTGCCTAGTGTGGAGGTCGTGGATGAGGTCCATGATCTCTGCACTAGACCAGGCAGGCGCCCGCCTCTTGTGGACCCGGGCAGGCTCCCGGGAGCCGCCAGCTTGGTCCCGGGAAGAGGTGGAGGGCTGGGGGGCAGCGGGTGGCTGGCTTGAGCCGTGCCAGGTGCAGGGTCTGCTGGCTGGGTGCTGGCAGGCTTGCACCTGGCATGGGCACCGTAGCCAGCCCGTGCCCCTTTAAGGGCTCTGGGGCTGGGAGGGGGGCAGATGAGTTTCCCTGGTGGTGCCCAGAGTGGCCACCAGGGAAAGCTGGGGAGGGCTAGCCTCCCACTAGTTCGAATTAAGTGGCTACACAGCCCTTAATTCAAACTAGGTAATTCGAACTAGGCGTTATTCCTCGTAAAATGAGGTTTACCTAGTTCGAATTAAGCGCTCCGCTAGTTCGAATTAAGTTCGAACTAGCGGAGCGCTAGTGTAGCGCCTATCAAAGTTAATTCGAACTAACGTCTGTTAGTTCGAATTAACTTTGTAGTGTAGACATACCCTTGCAAAATGTAATCAGAACTGTTCAACTGTGTCATATGTCCCCATATTTCTAACTGTTCCTGGAGATTCTCTTAGGTCCAGCCTATGCTTTTAGAAAACATCTGAGTTTATTCCAGATACTACTGAAAAGTTTTGAGTTGCTAATGTTGCAAAGCAACAGCAACGACATTCCAGGTGACAGATTTGTTGCAATACATATTTATAATCTTAGGTTCCAATAGTACCAAATAGCCAATGGTACTATTTACAGGAACTTAGTTATACATGAGCATAAGCATTTGTAGGATCAAGACGTTAATTCCAATTTAATAAAGCTGGTAATCTTCCTCAGAATATATCCTACTCATATATGCCTCCCAGTTCAATGCCCTAATCAGAGCCCACCTTACTTTAAAATGGTAAAGAAAACTGTCAGTATTTAAAGAAAACCAGAATCAAGTTTAAGTATTTCTAGAGCAGTGTTTTTCAAAGTGGTCTATGGATCCACTGGCTGTTCTGGTGTGTTTATTTACCAGCCCCCACTGGCTCTGGTTCGCCATTTGCATCCAAGGGGAGCTGCAGGAAGCAGCGGCCTGGCCCACAACACTTCTGGCAGCTCCTGTTGGCTGCAAATAGAGAACCGGAACAAATGGGAGCTGTGAAGCTCTGTGGCTGCAGATCTGGTAAATAAACACACCGGAGCGGCTTGTTAGCAGGTTTCTCAAAATGGATCCACAGACCACTTTGAGAAACACTGTTCTTGAGAAACAATACTTGTTGGACAGTGATTTGTACTGACATCTGCACATATAGTCAATGAACCTACATTGACAGATAATAAAAGGACTGATAATATATGCTCTCTCATTCTCTCTCTCTCTCTCTCCCTCTCCCATATTACTCATTAGTAATGTGGCCATTCCAAATTCACGTCAATAAAGCCTTCATACCATACCATGGTGTCATGTCTCCTCCCTGTACTCTTTCCTCAGAGACAATAGTATAAACGTTTCATTAGCATGTATTTGAGATGACTACATTACTCATGCAAGACAAAGACTCAAGTGAGTTATACAGCTTATCCCAAACAAGTGCTAATAAAACCTACATGTCACACTACCTCCTTGTGCGTATGCCACAGGCTTTACAAAACAGCTTTTACAAATACATTCAAAAAATTCTAAAATATTTCTAAGTGTACTCATTGTAAAATCAGGTTGTCTTTTAGTACTGAGTCCAGAGTCCAACTATATAGATAGAAGAGGAAGAAAAAGTATAGTTATTTAAGAGTAGGTATATTTGGAAAGGCTATAAATTAGCTTTTCTGTAAATCGGACTGTTATGATTATAAGGTCCATGGCCTCCCAAGTTACAGAGGGAACTGATGTATTCTGCAGGAAAAAAAGAAGCCCTACCTCCCCAGCAACATAACTGCCATTTTCTTGACAGCTTGAGTGATCACACCTTAAAATTATTGCACCGTGACTCCTTATTTCCCATTCGGTAGCTTGGGCCAAAGTAAATTTGGAGAAGACTTCAACTTGGGATGCGGGAGGAAATATTTTTGTGCCAGATCAGGTTGGGGTTTTTTTAAGCAGCAATTCTGAAGCTGCTGAGAGGTTTGGCTCATTAGAAGTAGTTCCAGGATTGATGCATAAGAGGGCAGATTGTGGATCAAATGGTCAAAGGAGCAAGATATCACTTAAGTGCCACATCCATATATATGGGATAAATATCTTTCTAGTTTTCAATAATATAGATTACTTTGGTCACAAGCACGAGAATTCTTAGGTTTTTTTTGCTTTCACATATTAGTACACGGACACTTCCTTTACCATCTTGATATTTTCAACTGAGAGAGATAAGTCCAAGAAACATGCAGGGACAGATAAATATATCACATAGGATGGAGCAGCGACTTGAAAGGAGAAAGACAGAGAAAGGATGAAGGTAACAAAAAACAAAGTAGAGACAGAGGAAGTGAGAATCGGGGTATGTCTACACTTCAGAGATTTGTCAGAAAAACAGCCGTTTTTCCGACACAACTTGAGGAATATTCAAACTGCAATTGTGGTGTTCTGCAAGAAAATCGAAAGAACACAGGGGGTCTTCTGGCATTGGTAATCCTCATTCTACGAGGAAGAAGCCTTTTTGCAAAAGAGGGCAGGAGAAGAGGGAGTTCTTTTGGGAGAAGAGGAAAAAGCACAGGTGCCCTGGTGGTCATTCCGTCCATAGTAATCACAGCTTACATGCAAGAGAGTGTTCATTCAGTCTGGATGCTCTCTTTCGAAAAAGCAGATCACTTTTTGATGCACTTTTGTAGTGTGGACGCTCTCTTTTGGAAGAAGTTTTTTTCGGAAGATCTCTTCTGAAAAAAGCTTCTTCCAAAAGAAGCCTATAGTCCAGACATAGCCTCAGAGAAATGGTGAGTATAAGGCAGATGTGAATAGAAAGAAGGATCATGGTGAGACAGAAGAGAGGAAAAAGGAAGAATTACAAAAAGATGCTGTCAGAGGGCATAAAGAGAGGGTGGGCAAGGGCAAACAAATGTGTGACACAGAAGCATCTCTCTCAATCTGCCAAGGCCTCAGTCTGGGGCACCATGAGTGAAGACTCACAAGGAAGGACACAAAAATTACACATGCAAGAAACTTAAAATGCTGTGGGATTCCATTCTTTAGTATAATTAGCTCTTGCTATAGCCTCATGACTTTTTATTTCTGATTTAAGTAATTTTCAGCAATAAAAGCTGGCAAGATATCCAATTTGAGCAGAATGTAGGTAAATTTTGAACTACAATGAGTAGCTTCTCTCAAAATGAAGAGACTTTAGGTGCTATGCAGTGAGGTACCATTAAGAGACTAACCTTTATTTCCTAGTTAATCTCTATTATCTTGTGGTTAATATACTGAATTAGCACGCAAGAGATCCGAGTACAATTCCTAGTTCTGCCACAGCCTTCCTGGTTGACCTGGGGCAGATCACATAAGTCTTAATTCAGGAAAGCACTTCAGCATTTGAATTTAAATGGGGCTATTAATGCACTTTAATTATTTAATGTGGGGATTATTTATTGGGGTAATAATTTCCTTCCCATGTAGTTTCTATTTATATTGTAAATTGTACATCTCGTGCTATGTGTTTGTACAGGGCCTAATACAATAGGATTAGGATGTTAATTGGGGCCTCCCAGTGCTGCTGTAATATAAATTGTAGTCAGGGTTATAAATGGTTATTCCCCTGTTAGGCTACATCTAGACTACATGCTAAGATCTTGCACCACCAGCCCACTCCTACTTCTCCCCCCTGCCCGACCAGACCCCGTGCCCCTACCCTGCTCCCACCTCCTCCCTCCTGACCAGGCACCTACTGCCAACCAGCTCCTGCCCCTCTCTCATGGCCCAGGTCCGTACACAGGAATGTCTGTGTGGGGGTATTTTTTTTGTAAATATGGACTGCAAGGTTACGAACACTCCGTCCCTTAAGGTCCCCCAGGTAAACATGCTCCGGCCTCACTCCTGGGTGAGGGGGGGGAAAATCAGTCCCAACCTTCACCTGGCGAGCCAGACCATGGGAGAGGCAGGCTCAGGCAGCGCACCGCTTCTTCCTTCCCCAGACGACCAGGGCACGCTTACTTGGGGGACCATCAGGGGATGCGTTTGCACCCTTCACACACACACACACACACACACCCCCCCCGGAGATGGGCTTGATATATCAAGCATACACCTTTGGGTTCCTCTGTCTTTTACATAGAAACATTCATCCCTTTCTTGTAAATTTTGATCTTCACACACATATCTCAAATGTTCATGGGCTACACACTGAAACATGCCAGTGGTTTTCCATTGCTGGTTTTCTTTATATGCCCTGGAATGATGATCAATGGAATACAGAATTAATTTTTTTGTTTGCTGGATTCTTGTAGGTACCACTGGATAGATATAATTTGTTAGGCTAGAGCAGCAGTGGGAACCTAATGCCCGGGGGCCAGATGCAGCCCCAGCTTGCCTGGATCTGGCACCCATGACTTAGGGCCCCTGTCCAGCATTGAGGAGCCTGCACTCCAGCCCCCGCACTGTACAGCTGGAGCATACAAAAATCTATTAGGCTGGTCCTCCTTAGGTGCGTGAGGGGAATGTGGGGAGTCTTTCTCCTTCTCAGTCAGGAGCCATGTCATTGAGGGGTTTGTTTGTTTTGTTTTTCTTTTCACTTGTATGTGGGCCCCAGACTGATTTTTTTTTTTTTTGCGGGTCAGCAACTCCTGACCCCCAAAAAATTCTCTACCCCTGGGCTAGGGTGTACAGTTAATGAGTGTCCAGGAAGATTAAAGTGTTCTCCAACAGGTTTTTGTGTGTTCCCTTTTCGGATATCGGATATTTGTGTCCATTAATCCTTTGTCGTAGAGACTGTCCAGTTTGGCCAATGTACATGGCAGACGGGCATTGCTGGCACTTGATGGTATGGATCACATTATTGGATGTGCAGTTAAGTTTTACCACACGTGGTCCATTTAGTGGGTGTCTTCTTGATTTTTTTGCAAGGGCTGCCCCCCAGAGCTGGATAAACTCCTCTGGGAACCCGGGGCTTGTAGATTCTGTGGGGCCTCTAGGCTCTGGGGTGGGGACAACAATAAGGAGTTCAGTATGTGGGAGGGGGCTGTATAGGAACAAGCTGGGGTGAGGGTGCGGGTTTAAGCAGAATGTTGGATGCAGGAGCAGGCTGGGAATGTGGTTTCTGGGAGGGTGGGAAGTATAGAAGAGAGGTGAGGAATCTGGATGGGAGTCGGGATGCAGGAGCAGGCTGGGGATGGGGGTGCAAGATGTGGTTCTTTCCTTGGACTTTATGTTCTCCATTCGGTATACTAATGGAGTGATGCACATGAGACTAGGGGAGATTTCAGAGGTCTTTAGGTCAGCATGGTCTCTGCGAGGGGCAGGGGAGGCAGAGGCACAACAGGGGACCAGCACACTTAGGAAGCTGCCCTGTAGTCCTATGTGGGTACGTTTTGCTCTGAGAGGGGAAATACAAACACCTCTCTGCCACTCCCCTATCCTGCCTTTGCACACTCACAGGTGACTCTCTCCCTTCCCCCCTCCCCCCGAGTAACTGTTATCCTCTTTGTCCCTCCCTGTGTGGGGGCAAAACCCCCACACAGTAGTTGACAGCATCTCCCCCTGAGCCAAACCCCAGCTCCCCCGCCACCTGATTTTTCCCCTCCTGCCCCTCTTCTGCCTCACCCTAAAATTACTTGACCTCGCCGACAGGTTAATTTCAGCCCCCCCTGCCCATCTCCCCACTGAAATTTGCCCTGAACCTGTTTTTAAATGCTTGTAAAGGGCCAGAAGCAGAATCCAAGAGTGCAGTAGCCCTTCCTGAGCATGCTCAGTTCCAGTAAGCATGCCAACTGAGCATGCTCAATACATTCCAAGTAGCAAATTCTGACATGCAGTTTCTTCTGTCACTTCAGACCCTGCACCCGGCCCGCTCCTGCTCCCTCCCCCGAGCCAGACACCTCGCCTCCAGCCTGCTCCTACCCCAGATCCCTCATTCATCCCCCCACTGAGATGCTGCACTGTAAGCCCCTTCACTCACTCTTCCACTGAGACCCAGCACCCGCAGCCTGCTCCCTTCTTCCCTCCATTGAGACTCTGCAGCCCCCAGCCCACTCCTGCCACTCCTCCCAGACAGACACCTTACCCCCAGCCTCTCCTGCCCTTTTCCCTAAGCCAGACACCCTACACCCAGCCTGCTCCTGCACCCTAGCTCCCACCCAGACCTCGCATCCTCAGCCCCCTCCTACGCCCTACCTTCTGCAGCCCCATCCGTATCCCACTCACTGGTAGCCCTGTCTTACACACTGAACCCCTCATTTTTGGCCACACCCCAGAGCCCATAGGGCCTACAAAATCCACTAACCTTGGAATCCCAGAAGAGTTAATCTGGCCTGAGTCCTTGAACCTCAGGCCTTCCCTCCTCCCAGGGGCTGGAGCACCAGGGAAGTGAGGTGTTTCAGTTGGGAGCCATATCAGTGAGGGCTGAAGGTTTTTGGAGGGGCTTTTTCCCCCTTGTCACTTGTGTGGTCCCTAACTGATTTTTCTGTGGGTCAGTGGCCCCCAACCCAAAAATGGTTCCCCACCCCTGCCATAAATAAAGATAATGTTGAAACTTTTTTGTGTTGGACATAATATTTTACTTTATTTAAAATGAAGCCTGGCCAACAAGACCACAATCAGGGCCTAGCCCCCACCTGGCCGCAGCAGCCTGGCCCCGGCCCTGATCCTGGGGCAGGCCTTGTGGTACAGCCCCCATCTGGCCACAGAAAGGGCTGGTGGCAGCCCCTCTCCAGCTGTGGCAGAGGGGGATTGTTGAGCGTAGCAAGCAGGGGGCACAGCCCCCTAATAATATTTTAAAATATTTTTGTTCAGTATACCATTATATAATCAATTATCTGCTTTTGAGGACTAATCAATTTTAGCAGAAATAAGGTTTCTTGTTCTACTTTTTAAAACTCACCCTTATACTTATGTGCCAGTATGCACTCACAGGCTCATTTTGTGTATGCCAGTTGAAAATAGTTACATTTTTAAAATTGGGCAATTGCTAATCTTTCTGAGTATTGTTGGTGTGGTTTTGTTCTACTTATCTATTTTGAAATGTGCATTCTGTTCATTTATCCCCACTACCAAACAAAACTGTTGTAAACCCTTGGTTTGTAACCTTTCTAATGTATAGATTTACATACAGTTTTGTATGGCTATACTGTAGTTAAAGCAGTAGAACACCCTAATGTATCAGTTGTACTGGCAGAACTTATTCACATGTGAGGAATAAAATAAATTAATATAAGCACCATCACATGACTATAGCAGGGAGTTGTACTAGTTTGCCTATTTTGGTATCAAATCACCTGCTAAAATTGTACAACTATTTTGACCAGGTCCAAGAGACTCACTAAAGAACTCTGTTTCTGCATTAGTGCTTTGTCCTTGAGTTGTGTATTACTGAATGCAATTTGCTTTTCTTTCTTTGCAATTTCTAAGGATACAAAATGGTTGTATAGACAAAACTGCATCTTTGTGCTGGACATCTTTGCAGCATGCTCTGATTATCTCCACCTTTCATACAACTCATTTCTCCACCTTTCATACAACTATTTATCATTTATTTATTGCTGTGGTTGGTTTTAAGGCTGCCCATCAGCATTTCAAATTAGATGTACCTGATTGCTTTCATAGCTTACTAACACTTTTATTTAGGAATCATAGTTTTCACTAGCTCTGCAAATACCTGTTATTTGCAAAGTCTAGTGCATTTTTCACAATAACCTTAATCTGATTATTAGTTATAGCATAGATGATTTGGTATCTAATTAGTCCAGCTGCTGCTATCTGTTAAAAACGTCACAATTTAGCTTTATTATGTAGATCTATAACATAATGGTCAATGGTTTCTCATGGCAGATGGCTTCTTGTAGGCAATCCTGCCTTTTACAAGTGACATTCCTGAGAGATTAAACTATTCTTGAAATTTTTGAATGACTTTATCTAGTATTTTATAGTCCTTTTCATGTTGCTGTTGAAATGCATGGTCATACTCTGACCTTTCACATGAAGCCACATGTAGCAGTGAGGAAGATTTTACCTTCTCCAATATCACTTGCTTCTAGAAAAGTTTGAAAACACTGCAGTCACCTTCATTAGTTGTCTGTCAGGTTCCTTTCCAGAGTGTAAGAGCTCCATTTTTACAGAGATTTTAATTTATTACAGACACTATGTAATAAGGTGACACACAAAAGAACAAGAGACTGATCTTTCCCCATGAATAGTGTTTGCTGAACCAAACCCTAATAAATAATGGAATAATTACAATATACATCTCAAGGTTTTTATAAGGTCACCTATCTTCAGTCCCTACTCTTCCAGTTCATAGCTGAGTAACCTTTAAGGATCTCCCATTTCAGTTTCTGTTTTGTTTAAAATTTGGGGGCACTTTATCAGTGTTTCTTACAAAATATAAAAATGGGTGAAAATCAGTGTACAAAGTTAATTTCTCAGTTTTCTAGGTAAATATTGTGGTGCAGGAAGACAGAAAAAAGAGAAATAAGAATAGAAAAAGTAAAAGCAGTTGAATGCTTTGGCTCATTTCTTATTTTCTTTTAGGCTGTGTCTAGATTGGCATGATTTTCCGGAAATGCTGTTAACGGAAAAGTTTTCCGTTAAAAGCATTTTCGGAACAGAGCGTCTAGATTGGCACGGACGCTTTTCCGCAAAAGCACTTTTTGCGGAAAATTATCCGTACCAATCTAGACACGCTTTTCCGCAAAAAAGCCCCAATCACCATTTTCGCAAAAAGCTTTGCGCAAAAGGGACTTTTGCCTGAACGGGAGCAGAATAGTATTTCTGCAAGAAGCACAGATTTCTAACAGCAGGAAGTCAGTGCTTTTGCGGAAATTCAAATGGCCAGTGTAGATAGCAGGCAAGTTTTTCCGCAAAAGTGGCTGATTTTCCGGAAAAACTGGCCAGTCTAGACACAGCCTTAGAGTTTAATGTTGTGATGCTTTGATATAAGGGGCTGCAGTAAATTAATTAAGTCCTGTGTAGACTCACAGCACATTGTTTTTTCCAAAGTGTCCTTTCCCAGCTTGTTCCCCTGCAATCTTGGATGTAGCTGAAGTTAGAAAATATTCCTTCCATACCAGATCAGCCAAGACAGAGTCACTGAGAATGTGGAAAGCAGAATGGCTCGGAAACACACCTACCTAATGTGATGTGGGGAGGGATGCTTCTCATGAATCCCTGAAATGCCACACATTCCAGGACTTTTGAATGGGGGCCGCTCCTGCCTGCATGAGCTGCAGGTGCAGAGTGATGCATTCTTCCAAGTGGCATTCTCATGCAATACTGGTCAAAACCACATCTGGGGGTACGTCTACACTAGACCCCTAGATCGATCTAGGGAGGCTAATGAGGGCACCCAGAATTACAAATCAAGCCCTGGATTTAAATATCCCGCGCTTGATTTGCATGTTCCCGGCCGGTCGCCATTTTAGAAATTGACTAGCCCAAAGTAACTGCCTGCGTCTACACGCAGCAGTGAAACGGGATTCTGATTTAAAGCCCCTAATTCGAATTAGCTGGTATTCCTCCTGCAATGAGGTTTACTGGCCGGCCGGGAACATGCAAATCAAGCGCAGGATATTTAAATACAGGGCTTGATTGGCAATTCCGGTCGCCCTCATTAGCCTCCCTAGATCGATCTAGGGGGCTAATGTAGACATACTCTGGGTTTTGTCTTAGTACTGGAGGGGAGAAACCATAGAAAAAGGAGGACTAGAACTGTCCATTTTAAAATCAGATGGCCTACCTAAATGTATTAGAAGCTTCAGGGGGTAGCTGAGTTAGTCTGTGCAGAAAAAACAACAAATGGTCTGGTAGAACTTTATAGACTAACAAAACATGTAAATGGTATCATGAGCTTCTTTTGTTAGTCTATAAAGTGCTACCAGATCATTTGTTGTTTTTTCTAAATGTATTAGATTTTAACATAATTGGTATTTTCATCTACTTGCATGGTCCAAAATTTGGATGAAAATTGGTAAAATAACCACTATCATAAAATCCAGGCATGGTATTGTAAAAGTCACTAAAACAAAATGTCTTGGTAACCCTAGAATAAATGGAAGTAAAGAAGTAGTTTGCATGTTATTCTTAGAGGGGCAGGGACTCGGTTTAACATCTGGGCAACAGAGGATACAGAGTCCCTCCAAGTGACCAGGAAAAGAAGTGATAATCAGGCTCAAGGAGAGACATGAAAAGCTGGTATTTGTGATCAGCAGTCTGGGAGATGCCTTCTAAGGAAAGTTTAAGTTTACTGCCTACAAGTAGGAAATGTTTGGCATCTGCTACGGCAGGATAATAAGAGACAAACCTGACCATTCCCCCCCTCCACCCCCCGGCCTCTCCCCACACAAATAGGAATAAACAGTTACCTTTGTATCCCTTTATTGGCCTCCCCTTAGTTAGGAAGTACTGTGTTTATCTTTAACCATGCAATCCTGTATACCATCCTCTCCTCTTTGAGTACTTTTTTCCCCCAAATGTTAGTCCTGGGAACCCTAGAGGTTTGACTTTGGGCTATCCTACCACTTGGAATACCTGCCTTACTTGCCTCTACGTTTGTAATACGCATAGCATCCTATATATCTTAAACAGGAGTGGTATCCCATAGCACTTACAATGACATCCTACACTCTCAGGTGCAGTCAGCTGCGTGATGAAATCTGAAGGCTGTTTATCACCACAGGGCAGCATTACACAACAGTTTAATGGCAGGAAGTAAGGGAGAATACTGCATCCAATTGAAATTACAGAGATTATTTAGACTGGGTAATTACATTCCATCTACGCCCTGAATTAATTCTAATGTCCTGGCCACATTCAAACACCTATGTTTTTGTAAGGAGCACCATAGGATCTTTATTGAAAAGAAGTGGTCAAGAGCACAATTTGATGTCTCATCTAAAAGAGACCTCAGTGCCCCTTTTGACTACCTTTGAGGAATTGCATCAGTAATGACACAGTAAAGACAGCCTTGAGTGGAATCAAAATTTTGTATCCGCATCTGCACCTGTATCTGCAAAAATGAGCCGCAGATGCGGATTCCCGTGATTATAAAGCGGATGTTTATGGATTTGCTGGGCTCTACAGATGGAGGCATGCCATGTATTGAGAGTCTAAAGTACTGACGGAGCCAAATGCTGTTACCTTGTGACAACTGATGGGACTACACAAACACAGTAGTCTGCTTGAAATCTGCTTTTCAGAAAAGGAAAAGCCTTGGTTTGTGTTTGGTCTCAGTCTACATTTAATTTTTTGGAAACTATAAATGTATCTATCCAAGCGTTCATTTAGCTGGCAATCTGGAAAATGTCATCCTTCAAAGATACTCTTTTTTTGTTTTTTTGGTTTTGTTTTGTTCAGTCTCCCTGGTTTTTGTTTGCTTCCTGTGAGCTACGGGTGGGGAAGAGAAGTAAGTGGGCACACGTACACAACACAACTTAATTTATCATGCACCTACGACCACTTCACTTGCACTCTGTGCACTAATTGATCTCACTGGGACTTACTCAAACATTCCAAGCCCCTGAGCAGCTTCAGTCAGTCACCATTTAAAAAAGAGAGAGAAAGAGAGAGAGAAATGTGACTTTCCTCCTCAAATATGGAATCCCCCCCCACACACACACACACACAAATACACAAAAAGATTTACAAACCCAGACAAACAATGGTCAGCCCTGCACAGGAGACAAAAAGAGTGGATGTATATTGGCCTTGCAGGCCTACAAATGAGAGCTGTATATTTGTGAGAAAAGGAGAAATTCACAGTTTTACAGCTGGTCAAGGAACATTACAGGGCTAGCTACAAGTGCTTCAAGACAGCTCTTTTTAAATATAAAAATGTCACGGCTCCAAAGTATTCTATTTTGGGTGTTTTTTAATGATGTCTTAGTACATGTATTAGTTTTAATTTTCCTCTCCTAATTCTGAAAAGCCTTAATGGTAACTTAAAAGTATCAACAGTGGAGGAACATAGGAATTAGTTTCATCTTGTATTTCTAAAATATTTCTCTATGCACTATTCCATAGAATGCATGATTGGCTGAGTTGCCACCAGTACTGATAAAAATATTTATTCCGTGCCATCATTTATTCCCTCTGTTTGTACATACTGTACATCATAGCTGGCGATGTTGTGATAGCTCTTGCTAATGTTGCTCAACACTTTTCCTTGGAATTCCATTTGCAGTTGCTTATAACTTTGTCAATTATCTTTTGGACAGAAAACTGGAGTATTTATTCTCTAACCAACGGTAATATTTTGAGGAAATTGGAGTGTATGTATATATATTAGGATATTACAGCAGAGTGCCAGCTCCACTAAAGTTAAGGTTACTTTCTGTTTTAAAGATCTATTCCCTTAAATGCTCAACAATCTGCATACTCACTGGGATTGTCCTGAAATTTTCTCTCTCTCTTTTGGGGTGCAGGACAGAATCAGTAGTCCAGATGTGGAGTCACTTAAGTAAGCCCCCTGAAACAAACAAACAAACAAAACCCAGCATTTTACACACACAAAAAATATCTCCACAATTCCGCCTTCTCCCCCATACCTGGTTCTTATTGTCACAGTTCCTGAGGAAACTGCACTTCTGAGTCTTTGTTTTCACTCTTGATGGCAACACACTCAAGTCTGAGGCCTAGCCATCACCTCTCTTGGGGTGGGAACCTATGTTTCCCTCTCTCTCCCCCCAGGCTGCGGATTCAGACTGTGGTTCCTCCTGCAATTCAATGTGATGATCACCTTAACAGGTCCAAGTTGTTTAAGCTGTTGTACATATGATATTGTGCAGTTAATTACTGAGCCAGCCAGCCTTTCCTTGTCACACTGTTACTGGATGGGCCACATCACCCCTGCTTTGGCACAATCCTCAGGCATGACCTTCACCCATTCATTGGATTTTCCCCAAGCACTTCACTGGAGCTCACTCTCCCCTACTGTACGTACCCAGTCCCTCTTAGCTCCCCCATAGCAAGCATTTCCTTGCTATATTAACATTTCTAGATGAATGACCAGCTATGATCCTGCTACCCGTTAAGAATGTCTAGAATGTCTAATGTTCTCCAGTTGTTGCCTAGCTAAGAAGGATAGTAAAACCACAGATAGTAAAACAAAATGAAACACAGACTTTTCTGCCCCATGCAAACCCAAGATAAAATGGTGGAGATTTATAAGCTCACAGAACTCTGAACAATATTTTTATGGTTGTGATTTATGCTTGTTCCACATGAAAACAGAATCTTTTGCCTTTGAGTTGCTGAAGTTTCTCTACTCTCGCACACTGTGCAGTAGATGCTATGTAATTTTTTTCTCGTGTTCAGATAATAATGCATTATTTCATTATTTCTGCAGACCAGGCGGACGGGGGGGGCAAAGCAGAGCAAAGCAGAGCCAAGCCGCGGAGCGCGCAGTCAGCTGACAGCCCAGACGCGTACCTGAAGTAGGAATAAGAGATCCTCCAGAAAAGGGCTTTATTCCGGAGGATCGCGCCAGTCTGGACGCTCTTTTCCGGCTTTTCCCCAAGCCGGAAAAAAAGCGGCGACCATGTTTATTTAAATCCTGCGGGGGATATTTAAATCCCCCGCGGATTTCCCTATTCCAAAGTTAGAAATTAGCATGCCTCTTCCGAAGAATGGGCCAATCTAGACGTAGCCTGTGTGTAGGGGTTCAGTAGAGTCTATTGACAACTATTACTGAACTTCTCTTAACAATAAATTTGGCTGGCCACCTTCGATCCTTATCTGGTTTGTGGTCTTCGGGGACTCTCTTAGGGTCTGCTGTGGAGACTAAGTGCACAAGTCGACATGGCACATAGCACCGAGCACACACGCAAGCCGCCTTCTGGTTATCATCATCGATATAGGGATGAGGAATTCCTGGACAGTATTCCTGTGGAGTCCACGGAGGTCACTGTCCTAGGATGTGGGACTGTTGACCAGCCACTTATGGAGGAGGCAGTGGTGCAGGGTGAGCACTGGCAGCTGGTTACTTCCGGCAGCAGGCAGTGTTCCACCCCTGCTCCTAACCCTCCCACTGTGTTGTTACATAACCGTTACACTTTACTTTCAGCAGGAGACAAGGAGTCACCCCCCACAGTGGAGGAGACCAGGCCTTGCACCACCAAGGTTGAGCACTCTCCTGCCACCACTGCGAGGAGGAAACGTAGAGTAGTGGTGGTTGGAGACTCTCTTCTGAGGGGAACGGAGGCACCCATCTGTCGCCCTGACAGCTCATCTCGAGAGGTATGCTGTCTGCCAGGGGCCCGTATCCGAGATGTTACGGAGGCATTGTCGAGGATTATCCGGCCCTCTGACTACTACCCCATGCTACTCATCCACGTGGGCACAAATGATACTGCCAGGTGTGACACTGAGCGGATCAAGTGTGACTACAGGGCTTTGGGAGTACGGGTGAAGGAGTTTGGAGCGCAGGTGGTATTCTCTTCTATCCTTCCTGTCAAAGGTAGGGGCCCGGGCAGAGAGAGGTGCATCCTGGAGGTGAATGCCTGGCTGCGACGATGGTGTCGCCAGGAGGGATTCGGCTTCCTTGATCACGGGGTGCTCTTCCAGGAAGGACTGCTTGGCGGAGATGGAGTTCACCTTTCCAGGAGCGGGAAGGCCTTGTTTGGACACAGACTGGCTAACCTTGTGAGGAGGGCTTTAAACTAGGTTTGTCGGGGGCAGGTGAGCAAAGCCCACAGGTAAGTGCTGAATGTGCGGGACTGGGAGATGGGTTGGAAATGGGGGGGACTACGGCCTATAATGGCAAGGAGAAAGGAGGGTCAGGGCACAACAGGGAGGCAAGATCAAATCAGTATCTTAGATGCCTATATACAAATGCGAGAAGTATGGGTAATAAGCAGGAAGAACTGGAATTGCTAACCAATAAATACAACTATGATATCATTGGTATTACAGAAACCTGGTGGGATGGGACGCATGATTGGAATATTGGTATGGAAGGGTACGGCTTGCTCAGGAAGGACAGACAGGGAAAAAAGGGAGGAGGGGTTGCCTTGTATATTAAAAATGTACACACTTGGACTGAAGTGGAGATGAACGTAGGAGATAGCTGTGTAGAGAGTCTCTGGGTTAAGCTAAAAGGGGTAAAAAACGAGGGTGATATCATGCTAGGAGTCTACTACAGGCCACCTAGCCAGGTGGAAGAGGTGGATGAGGCCTTTTTTAAACAATTAACAAAACTATCCAAAGCCCAAGATTTGGTGGTGATGGGGGACTTCAACTATCCAGACATATGTTGGGAAACTAACACAGCGAGGCACAG
This sequence comes from Pelodiscus sinensis, assembly GCF_052426305.1. NCBI lineage: Eukaryota > Metazoa > Chordata > Testudines > Trionychidae > Pelodiscus > Pelodiscus sinensis. The sequence continues at coordinate 157,977,642 of NC_143054.1, read as the reverse complement.
GCTATCCAATAAGTTTCTGGACTGCATTGGAGACAACTTTCTGTTTCAGAAGGTTGAAAAAGCTACCAGAGGAGAAGCTGTTCTGGATTTGGTTTTAACAAATAGGGAGGAACTAGTTGAGAACTTGAAAGTGGAAGACAGTATAGGGGACAGTGATCACGAAATAATAGAGTTCATGATCTTAAGGAAAGGTAGAAGGGAGACCAGCACAATTGAGGTTATGGATTTCGGGAAGGCAGATTTTGATAAGCTCAGAGAACTTGTAGGTAAGGTCCCATGGGAAGCAAGACTGAAGGGAAAAACAACTGAGGAGAGTTGGAAGTATTTCAAAGGGACGTTGTTAAGGGCCCAAAAGCAAACAATTCCGCTGTGTAGGAAAGATAGAAAATATGGCAAAAGACCAGCTTGGCTTAACAAGGAGATCTTGCATGATCTCAAAATAAAAAAGGAGTCATATAAAAAATGGAAACTAGGACAACTAACAAAGGATGAATATAGGCAAGCAACACGGGAATGCAGGGGCAAGATTAGAAAGGCAAAGGCACAAAATGAGATCAAACTAGCTACAGGCATAAAGGGAAACAAGAAGACCTTTTATAAATACATTAAAAGCAAGAGGAAGACCAAGGACAGGGTAGGCCCACTGCTTAGCGAGGAGGGAGAAGCAGTAACAGGGAACTTGGAAATGGCGGAGATGCTCAATGACTTCTTTGTTTCGGTCTTCACCGAGAAGTCTGGAGGTGTGCCTAACGTAGTGAATACAAGCAGAGAGAGGGTAAGTTTAGAAGATAGGATACACAAAGAACAAGTTAAAAATCACTTAGGAAAGTTAGATGTCAGCAAGTCACCAGGTCCTGATGAAATGCATCCCAGGATACTCAAGGAGCTGATAGAGGAGGTATCTGAGCCTTTAGCTATGATCTTTGAAAAATCATGGCAGACAGGGGAGATTCCAGAAGACTGGAAAAGGGCAAATATTGTGCCCATCTATAAAAAGGGGAATAAGAACAACCCAGGAAATTATAGACCGGTCAGTTTAACGTCTGTCCCAGGGAAGATAATGGAGCAGGTAATTAAGGAAATCGTATGCAAACACTTGGAAAGTAATAAAGTGATAGGGAATAGCCAGCATGGGTTTGTGAAGAACAAGTCATGCCAAACTAATCTGATAGCTTTCTTTGATAAGATAACGAGCCTTGTGGATAAGGGAGAAGCGGTGGATGTCATATACCTAGACTTTAGTAAGGCATTTGATACGGTCTCGCATGATATTCTTATTGATAAACTAGGCAAATATAACTTAGATAGGGCCACGATAAGGTGGGTGCATAATTGGCTGGATAACCGTAGTCAGAGAGTTGTTGTTAACGGTTCTAAATCCTGCTGGAAAGGGATAACAAGTGGAGTTCCTCAAGGGTCTGTTTTGGGACCCGTACTATTCAATATCTTCATCAATGATGTAGATATTGGGATAGAGAGTACTCTTATTAAGTTTGCAGATGATACCAAACTGGGTGGGGTAGCGACTTCTTTGGAGGATAGGGACATAATTCAAAATGACCTTAGCAAGTTAGAGAAATGGTCAGAGGTAAACAGGATGAGGTTTAATAAAGAGAAATGCAAAGTGCTCCACTTAGGAAGGAACAATCAGTTCCATACATACAAGATGGGAAGCGACTGTCTAGGAAGGAGCATGGCGGAAAGGGATCTAGGGGTCATAGTGGACCACAAGTTGAATATGAGTCAACAGTGTGATGCTGTTGCAAAAAAAGCAAATATGATTCTAGGTTGTATCAACAGGTGTGTTGTAAGCAAAACTCGTGAAGTCATTCTGCCGCTCTATTCTGCACTAGTTAGGCCTCAGCTGGAGTACTGTGTCCAGTTCTGGGCGCCACATTTCAAGAAAGATGTGGAGAAATTGGAAAGGGTACAGAGAAGAGCGACAAGAATGATTAAAGGTCTAGAGAACATGACCTATGAAGCCAGGCTTCATGAACTGGGCTTGTTTAGTTTGGAAAAAAGAAGATTAAGGGGGGACATGATAGCGGTTTTCAAATATCTAAAAGGGTGTCACAAGGAGGAAGGCGAAAATTTGTTCCTCTTGGTTTCTGAGGACAGGACAAGGAGTAATGGGCTTAAAGTGCAGAAGGGGAGGTTTAGATTGGACATTAGGAAAAAATTCCTAACTGTCAGGGTGGTCAAATATTGGAATAAATTGCCAAGGGAGGTGGTGGAATCTCCCTCTCTGGAGATATTTAAGAACAGGTTAGATAGACATCTGTCAGGGATGGTGTAGACGGAGCTTGATCCTGCCTTGAGGGCGGGGGGCTGGACTCGATGACCTCTCGAGGTCCCTTCCAGTCCTATTATTCTATGATTCTATGATTCTATGATGGAGCCAGAGACCTGTGAGGACACCTTGACAGTAAATCCTGATCGCCTCCTAACCAACTACATTGGTGACCCCTCCTGAATAACTGCAACCACTACAGGTTGAAACTCTCTAAACTGGGATTCTCTGGTCCAACAACATCCATGGTCTGACACACATATTGCAGGACCAGAAAGTCTCGGTAGAGGGCCAGTGGCAAGGATCTCTTCAGGGCCGGAAGGGCAGTGGGCTGCCTACGGTGAGCTGATGGTGGGACCGCTCAGTGGCAGTAGTTCTGCCCAGTGGGGGTGGGAGACTGGGCCAGGGATCCGTGGCACGCAGCTGCCCGGCGGGTCCTGGAGCCCCAATGTGACGTATTCAGCTGTCCTGCAGATCCCAGAGTCTCAGTGTAATGCGCGCAGCTGCCCCATGGGTCCCGGAATCACAGTGGCTATGGCTACCCAGTGGGTTGTCAGGACAGTGGGACCAGCAGGAGGTGAGGCACTTGCTGGGAGTCCAGCAGCCGGGGCGGGGGAGGACGGGACGGCCGGCAGCTAAGGATCCACAAAATGGCCTCTCCTGATCCAGCAAAATCCCTCATCTAGGACCAGTCAGGTCCCAAAGGTGCCGGACCAGGGAGGTCCAACCCATAGTCATCACCTACAGCCCCCAACTTAAACCCCTCCAGTGCATCATTAACAATCTACAACCTATCCTGGAAAACAATCCCTCACTCTCACAGGCCTTGGGAGACAGGCCAATCCTCGCCTACAGATAACCCTCTAACCTGAAACTAATTATTTCCAGCAACCAGGCATCACACCTCAAACACACTCATCCAGGAACCCACCCCTCCAATATACTCTGTTGCCATCCACACATCTGTACAAGCAACACAATCACAAGACCTAGCCACATAAGCCATCAGACATAGGCTCGTACAACTGCACATCCTCTAATGTGATATATATGCCACCAAGTGCCGGCATTGGACAGTTACAGTCCACTCTATTACAGGTTGAATCTCCCTTGTCTGGCACCCTCAGGAACTAAGTGGTCCTGAACCATGGAGTTTGCTGGACAAGGGGAGGTCAAAGCTCCCTACCCAGCTGTGGGCTCTGCTCCCAGCTGGGGCTGTGCTCCCTGCTGCCTGCCACTGCCTCCAGCCCCCCATCCAGCCAGCCGTGGCCAGGGCTGTGTCCCCCACTGTGCCAGCCCTGGACAGAAGCTGGTGCTGCCTCGAACCCCAGCTGGGGCTGCACCCCTGATGGTGGAGGTCTGGGCTGCATGCCCGGTTGCCAGCCCCGCTGACTCTAGCCCAGGCTGGGGCTGTGCTCTCCACCACCAGCCCCAGCCAGGACTGTACTCCTAGCTGCTGGCACTGCTGTCTGGAGCCCTGGATGGGGCTGCACTCCCACTGCCAGCCCTGACTGGAGCTGTGCCCCCACACCATGCCAATCCCAACCAAGGCGGTGTTTCCTACTGTGCCAGCCGTGGGTAGGGCTGCACTCCCCAACTGGACAGCCTCAGCAGGGCTGCGCCGCTGGCCCCACTGCCTCCAGCCCCAGCTGGGGCTGTGCTCCTTGCCATCAGCTCTGGCCAGGACTGTGTTTTGCACTGCGCCAATCCCGCTAGGGATGCATGCCCCACTGCCAGTCCAGCCTGGGCTGTGCTTCTAAACCTACCCAGCTGGAGTGCTCTGGTCCAGCAATATCCATGGTCTAGCTGGACTGGAGAGTCCCTGATTTTAGAGGTTCAACCTGTAGCATCATTTAGCACAGACACTATAATTGACAGGCTTTTTTTCTCCTCCCCTCTCTCCTCTTTTTCTGCTTTAAATTTTGGAGTTTCAGTTCTCATCTGTGCCTCTTGCACCACTCATCTGAAGAAGTGGGTTGTGCCCATGAAAGCTCATGATACTATTTATTTTTGTTAGATTCTAAGGTGCTTCTGCTCATGACAGCAAAACTGCAGACTCCAGCTGCACCTCATGCTCCATACCATGCCCTGAATCTCCTCAATGCTAGTACGTCTTATAGCTTGTGAACTCCTGGGGCAATATTGGGGCTAGGTGGTCTGTGTCAAAGTAATTGGACTCACCAGATATACCTACTGCAGTACAGCAGTGGCCCATGTTTATCAAACATACTGGAATGGCCAAAGAGAACAAAGAGGCAGTGGACTCCCAGAAATACAGTTTTTGGGTGGCTGTGACTAGAACATGAGCGTTTTGCACCATTGTTCATTGTATTTCCTCACAACTTATGTTCACTGGGTTTTGCACCATTTGTTCTATTGTAAGTTTTTCTGGCAGCTGGTCTGCCTATCAGGTTTTTAACACTGTGAGTTTCTATTACATGGCTGTTTGCAAATAAAGGATTCCATATGGAAGATGTCATTATTGTAGTTTATGGCATTTACTTCAGAGAAACTTCCTCACAGAAATCTGTGAGCTGGGCTTTGAACTACATGCCAAGTTTAAATAACATGCATAAACCACAGCTTTAATTTTAAAGCATCACACAGTAAAGCTGTGTGTCTAACAAATGGGGCCAGTTTTTATAGAGTGGATAACATTTTTCATACATAACATCACAGTGAATCAAACTATGTGATGAGGTATATGACCTGATTATACATAATGCATCATATAAGTTCAGAAAACCCTCCCTTTTGATCTGGCCTACACCCACAGGCTGACTGTGGCCCAACTTACAAATAGTATTTAATTCCCTGTTATTACATCACTCTCCTCACTCATTGGACCAGGCAAATCCATTATGAGGGTGCATAAAGCATCCCTGATTTCTGTTGTGCCTGTGAATCTTGTCCCTGTAATGACTGGTACACAGATCCAGAAAGTGCACCTGTCTGGAATTCCAACAGTGTCTTAAGCCCATTTCTGGTGAATGAGCTCACTTGTGCCCTGCACAAGATCTGTTAGGACAAAACAGGAAACAATAGTGCAGATTGCATTGATGACATTGGTATCCAAACAGTTCTATAAGCATCAACATCAGGACTTCAATCTGCCAAAGACACGTTCAATCATCAGTCTACAGGTACTGAGTGCATAACTGAACCTTCTTTTGCCATGTCCTGTAAGGAACTAGCTGTCCAGGTCTTGTAACTAAATGGCTACGTCTACACTGGCATGATTTTCCGAAAATGCTTTTAACGGAAAAGCTTTCCGTTAAAAGCATTTTTGGAAAAGAGCGTCTAGATTGGCAGGACACTTTTCCGCAAAAGCACTTTTTGTGGAAAAGCGTCCGTGGCCAATCTAGACGCACTTTTCCGCAAAAAAGCCCCGATCGCCATTTTCGCGATTGGGGCTTTTTTGCGGAAAAGAAATCTCTGCACTGCCCCTTTTGCGCAAAAGTCTTTCAGAAAAAGACTTTTGCCTGAACGGGAGCAGCATAGTTTTTCCGCAAAAGCACTGACAATCTTACATGAGATCGTCAGTGCTTTTGCGGAAATTCAAGTGGCCAGTGTAGATAGCTGGCAAGTTTTTCCGCAAAAGCAGATGATTTTGCGGAAAAACTTGCCAGTCTAGACACAGCCACTTAGTATAGCTAACCTTGTATTGGCCATTGCCCATTAGAGGCCACTCACCCCAACTATAAGAACTTAGGGGGTGCCAGTCACTGTCTGCTCAATGCTTTGGCTGTCTGGCTCTTCACCCACTAGGTCGTGTGCTGTGATGCTGCTGCAGCTGAACCCAAGTGTGCTGTATGATCTTGTTCCATGCCAGCTTCTCTGAGATTAGGATCAGATTTCATAAACCATGGCAAAGACGGGGCAAGCAGGGTCCCCAGAATAACAATGATGACAGTAACTACACGTAACAACGTCTGGTGAAAATAACATCCAAACTTGTCCATGAAGGTAAAGTTGCAATCTCCAGAAACTCATTACCATCATCAGGACTCGACAAAGCGCGGCAAAATGCACTCACCAGCCCCACACTGCGCATGCACCAGACTCACACTGCGCATGCGCGTGCCGCTGGTGAACGGGGCGACCGGCTGAAATCTATTCGCCATGGGCGAGTAGATACACGGATTTGTCGAGCCCTGGCCATCATCCATATATCCCACATTAGTGTCCATCAACCTACCTCTCATGGTTGATCAGAGCCTACATAAAGAGCAGTGTCCTCCTTTGGTTTTTGTATTCACGTGCTCCTTGTGATGGACAATCTGGGCACAGGAGTCCCATCAATGGCCCTAGCACAATTTGGAAAGCCTATTTGTCAAAAAAACAGATGTTATTTCAGGGCATTGTTTATACTCGCTGCCTTTAGGTAAATCAGTCTCGACTGCCTCAGTCTCAATTGCCTCACAAACTTCCACCACCACAATCCCACCAGTGGACTTGCCAATACCAGACTGGTTCTCCAGGGACATAAGAACGTAAGAATAGCCATATTGGGTCAATCCAAAGGTCTGTCTAACCCAGTCTATCCTGTCTTCTGACAGTGGCCAATACCAGGTGCCCCAGAGTCTGACAGGTGACCAACAGTTTGCAGATAGCTCTCGTGCTGTGGTTCCCAACCGTGATGGGCCCGATCCTTACTTTTCTTCTCCTCCCCACATGCTGGAGTGTTGCGGGGGGAGGCTGCCATGCACACTGGGATGCGACTTGCTTTTGATTGGGTTCACTGGAAGCTAAGGGAGTGAGGGGAATGTGCTTGCATCCTGTGGGTGTGTCTCACACATCAGCCAGGCATGAGAGGCATGCACGGCATGCAAGCATTTTCCCCACGCTCCCTTAGGTTCCAGAGAACGGGATCAAAAGCAAGCTGCGTTCTGGCGTACACAGCTGCTACCCCCCCCATGGTTCCCCAAGTTCTGCCCCTGGCCCCTACTCTCCCGAAGTTCCACCCTGAGGAGCTGGCAGCTCCAGAGCTCCCTTTGACCACGAGAGTCCCCTCACTCCATGGATGGGCAGGAGACAGAGGGGATAGGAACTGAGGAAGCAGTGTGGGGGAATAGCTCCCAATAGGAGCTGAGAAGCTCTGTGCCCTGCAGTCTACACGTCCCTCGGCCCATGCTGAAGCTGACAAGCTGTGACTGTACTCTGGAGTCGGCTTATAAATGGGTCAGTCATTTTTTACCATTTTTTCTCTTTTTTGACTACGTCACCCCGCTCTAACCATTCAAAAGCTTTTAGAGTGGCAGGAAGGGTTTAATTTGGCTAGCAAAAATGGATCATTTGTGGGGGTCTGTGAAATTTAATAGATTGAAAAGGGGTCAATATGCTCGAAAAGGTTGGGAACCACTGCTCTAGTGGCCTGTCCTGTACCAGCTTGGCGTCGTTCATGTGTATAACGTGATGTTAGAGAGTTGAGGCAAACTGCTCACAAAGCCCCAGGAACATCTGCTTCTTCTTGTGAAAGTTCTGGAGCCACTGCTGCTCATCTCATGTCCGCATGATGACTTGCTCCCACCAGTCAGTGCTTGTGGCCCAGCAGAAGGAATAAGGTCCAATAGATCGCAGACACTTCAGTCGCTCGTTAGACCCTGCAGAATGGGCAAAACATGCCAGTGCAGGTCATCTTTTCCACCCAAATGAGCCAGTAATCAGCAATCCTCATATCATGGGAAACTCCTTGCTTTCCTGAAAAACCGCTACAACCTAGTATTCCCACAATCTCTCAAAATCCATGTGCACTTCCAGAGTTGCCAATGTCTTTTTCCTTAGTGGAAAGAGTTTCATGTGCTGTCAGTTACAAATCTCCACAATATAAGTCTTTGGAAACACCACATTAATCTGTCCTGAGATCAGGAAATAGCTACTTGTTCCCTTCTATTCTCCAGGGTCTATTAAAATTCAGACCTTTCTCCCAAATAACCATCTAAAGCTTGCCTACCACTCATCCTTTTCCTGCCCCCTCCACAGATGCAACCTCTATAGGACCCTCTTGCCTAACCCCCTCACCACATACAAAGTTCTCTGGCTCCAGCTCTTTTCTACCTAATATAACATCATCTTTGGACTGTTGACTGTTCTGCTGTGTTCACCGTAAACCGCTCAATAAAAACACAACATAACATATAATGTAACAGGGACAACTTGAAGTAAGCAACATGAGTTATAACATTTTTATTGCACAGGTGCACAAATGTTTGAATTACAAACATCAGTGGCAAGGTGTTCACCAGGGGCAAGGGCATCAGCACATTCCCTTGAACTACCCAAGCATGCATATAGTGGCTGCATAGGAGCCTTTTCAGATGTATTCGTTACTGGCAACATGCACTGTGATCCATCGAGACTGCGCATCTATGCAGTGAAAGAAGTGAACATTTCCTTTAACTAACCATTCACAATTTTGGGTCCCCCCAAGATTAAGAAGAGGACATATACAACATATCACAGCAGTATCACAGCAGTAGTTTGATCTCTACCTCAGTACAAAACAACACACACAAAAACCCAGAAACTTTTTGAAAAATATCTGGGAGTAGGAGGCTAGTCTCCCCAGAATCCCTCCTTCAAATGACCCAAAATTTGGATCACTACCCCCACCATGCACCCTCCTTTGAAATGTGATGTGTCTCGGGAATATGACTAAACATTTTTGAAGACATAGAAAATTTTATCTTTAAATGAAGTTGTGATGCAACCACAACACCATAACCCTGATTCTCTAATGTCTTGTGTGATTATTTTATGTGGGTTTAAAATGCTGATTGATCAGAATTCTCCACTCAGTTATACCAGTTAGTGAATCGTACGCTGCATAAGTGATACATGATGGTAGGGAATACGTAGAAAGATACATAAACACAAATGCACCCAGAATCTCCAAACCTAAAATTGGATCAGTGTGAATCAATCTTGAATACATGCAGAGCTCATTGAAAGTCAGTACTGTTTTACATCCATGCAAGGATCACTGCCATACAGCCTTTATGGCCAACTCCTATAACAGCTGTGTCCTATAGAGATATATGTGTACATGCCAGGGCTGACCACTGCAAATGAAAGCAGGAAAAGCATCTCTCCAGTAGTGCCAAGGCAGTGTGGAGAAAACTTAGGGAGGGTTGAGACAAAACTAAGACAGAAACAGGATAGAAAGGTTCAAGCTTATAGGGAAATAGGCAAGAGTCTGTGGCCACTAGACCACACTTTCCTCCAGAGCTTAGAATTAAACCCAAAATTCTTGAGTCTCACCACCTCTTTGCTCCCAGCAAATGGCAGTGTTCCATTTCCTTCTAGTTCTAGTCTGTGTAGAGGAGAACATCCTTATCATTATCAGTTGCTCCATTAGTTCAAGTGGCAGGTGTCTGCAGTAGATTTAGAAGTCTCACACCAGCTGATGACCCAAAATGGATTTTTTTTTTAGTTTTCTTTTTTGAACTTTGCAGACAAAATACGATTAAAATAACATTATTAATGTAAGCGGGGGAATGGTCCCGCTCTTGTGGGGAACTTTCCTGGCTTCTATACACCCCGGTGAAATGAACCAGCGAAAGGATCTGAGTCCCCGCTCCCACTTCCTTTACCCCACGGCTCCCTGATCCTGAGGGCTCCCCCTCCACTCTCCTGAGTAGCAGAGCCCTTGAAACCCCAACAAGGCTGGGCCCAGGTTTCCTGGGGCTTAATCCCTGACCTTGTAGTCACTAGGGGCAGGAGTTAGGGTGTCCCCACTCCGAGGTGCTCTCTTTACACTGCAGGCCTTCTTGGCCCAGTGATCACTTCATAAGGTTCAAAGCAAATACAATTTATTAAACATCAACTGATTAAAGAGAATAGAATAAGAAACAATGAGAATGGTTAAATGAGAACACACAGCCCTGCTCTGTAGCACAGGGACATCAACACAGCAGTCTGCAGAGTGTAAGGACAGTTCACAGTCTCTTCCTTAGAAGCCCTGGATGTGCTGCAAGGGGCTGCAGGCTGGACACGCTTGCACTGGCAGTGACCACACAGCCTCAGTCTCTAAGTGGCCAGACCCCTCTCCCAGTCCAGAGCCTTTCCTCACACTTTGCAGGTCCCAGTAGCTTACCACATCCAGCTGCAGGCTGTGCTGCTTGGCCAGTTCCAGCTCCTTGTGTTGTTTCTCTGTTCCTTTTGGCTTTCTGAGCACTGCCAGTCTGCTGCTCAACACAGGGTCTGCACTGCTTGGCCTGTCTGTGTCTGGTTCTGTCGCTGCAGGACTTCTTCTTGTACTCCTCTTTCAACTCTCTGTCTTTGCAGGACCTCTTCTGCACACAGCTTGTTTGTTCAGAGACAGAGCCAGAACAATCCCCACTTACAACCTGTCAGTCAGGCTGAGCTGGAGTGTTGACTGCTTTCCATTGTCTCTGGGGTCTGTCAGTCTCATGAACCCTTCCCCTTCTGAAGCTGGTAAACCAAAGAACTCCCACAGAGTTTTAGTAAGGGGTAACAGTCCCCTTACATTAAGATTGCAGAGTCAAGCACTCAAACGTTAAGAAGGACGTAAGGGTACCTGTGCAAATGTATTTTGGCCCTTTATTGCATACGCACTAAGACACAGTTTTAATTGTATGATTACGTGCTACTTTTTCTACAAAACCTGGTTCATTCAGTGCCCAGTCTGGACTTGCCCTAGATAATAATCAACACTGTGTAGTAAAAGAGACCATCACCTGTAGCACCTCGGCATTATTTATTCCAGAAATAGGAAGATGTCAAAGAGCACACCTGTCCTGAAATGTCCATGCTTCTGCTGAAAACTGTCTCTTCCCACACCATGCCACCAGCCTTTAAGAAGGCCACATTCTAGATATTCAAAATTTTTCCCTTCTGGTCCATAGGCACTGGGTTGCAGAACCCCCAGGTACAGGGCATCTCAGCCCCTCACCCTTGTCACCCAGGGTCCTGGCTTCCAATTCCACTGCTGCTCGAGGGCTCTGTTGCCAGCCCCAGGTTCTTCTTGGCTGCTGGCCCCATACCCAGAGGCTCCACTACTGGCCAAGAAGCCCAGGGTCCAGTTCAGCTGATGGCCCTGGAGGCCCCATTGCAGGAATCAGGGTCCCACCCACTCTCCAGTCCTGCATGCAGAGTCCCAGCAGCAAGTCCAGTGTGCTGCTGTCCCTGGATTTGCAACCACCAGGGCTGGGGTCCTGTCTGCCAGTCCACATGTTGGGTCCCAGCTGACAGTCTCAGCTCTAAGGGGTGCTGAGGGGCACAGACAAGGTTAAGAGGGGGTAAAGTTCAGCAACCCTCTTCCAAAATTTCCAGAATCAGTGTTCTGGGGTCCAATTTTCTTAAGTCCTGCATAATGATTTTTAAAATAAAAGTCAAACTACAAACTCTTCATCCAATTTCAGCTGGGCCCAGTCCCTCCACTGTAAAGATCGGTCCTCCTTTAAAGTTCACTTCCTTTACATAGTCCAAGTTGAGCAGAGACTCTCCTCTCTGAAGGTCTGTCTTCCTTCTCTGCCAACATTTCTTGCCTAGAGTTCAGCCCTCTCTATTCACTTACAGGAAGTACAAAAGACACATTCTTAACACAAAAGTCACCCTCAACCTTCTGAAATTTAAGTTATGCTACAAATCACTGGGGCACTAGAGCATCTCAAAGAAAAGGTTGGTAGTGTTTATTAAAACTGGCAAAACAATGTGCTTTTCACTAGCTTGGCATTCAGCCCCCCCATCCCCCTCTACTCCAGGTCCCAGCCCAATGACCCTTTAGATCACAGTCCTCTGCCGTGTGCCTTTAACTATGTCACAGAGCTTCACTATTTCCCTGGGCCACTTCCCCATGGCCCCACACCATCTTCACCCTTACCTGAGGGCCTTATCCTAACGGAGTCCCAGCAACCAGCTCAGGGCTCCTTCTCACTCTCCCTAGCTTCTGCAGCAATGCTCTGTGCAGGGTTTTGTAGCTCAGTCAGCTAGACACACATTATCCACATTCCTACAGTTCCCTTCCAGCAAGGAAATGAACTCCACTCCCCCTCTCCCCCCCCCCCATTCTTATACTAGGCTGTTGGCCCCTGATAGGTTGTGTGCCAGCAGAGGGCCTCAGCGGGTCTGGTATGCCTGTCACATGGATCCAGTTCTTAAATGTATTGAAGATACTGAGATAGGTGGGTCTAGGCCCACCTAAAACTCACCCTTTCATGTAAGGGGAGAGAATTACTGTGCTCAGCCACAAATGAGAAAAGAGAGATGGGAGTGAGAATCATTAGGCCAAAACAAGGAATCCAGAAGGGGCACCAAGCAGAGAATTCCAAACAGCACCCACTGCTCCTCAGAGAAATCCAAGATGCCAGTGGATGCCGTCTAGAGGACCTGTGCCTGCAGACATGATAAAATGAAGGAGCAAAACCAGGGCCCACAGTTTCAGTGCACCCTCTCCCTGAGTTGAGCTTTCCCCTCCTGGTCTGGTAGATGACCTTCTTGGCCAGTGTCAGGAGGAGTTTGATTAAAAGGTCTTGACACTTTGCAAGGCCAATAACAGGGTGTGCATGTATAACAGGTGTGGTGACAAAGGCATCCAGAACCTCATCAGGAGGTTCAGGAGTAGCCAAAAGAGGGGCAGCAGCTGAAACATTCTATGTAGATGTGTGTTAGAGTCTTCTCTGTAAACTGTGCCAACCATATATCCATGTTCATGTGCCCGTTTCATGAACTCCAGCTTCATGTATGAATTTAGGCTGTATTCTGTCAAACTTATGGCAGGGGGCTGGAAATGTGGGGGTGCAGGAGTCTGTGTTGGGGTGTATGAAGGGCTCTGGGCAAGGGGTCTGAGTGTATGAAAACACAGTGTTGGGGTGTGGGAGGATGCAGGAAGGGAGGATAAGACAGCAGCTGGAGGTAGGGTCCTCAAGTGCCTGGGGTTGTGCATTTGGGTCTGCCTGCTCTGGGAACAGCTGGGCTGCCACCACCAGCTGGCTTGGGGCTGTGAGGTGCAGCTAGGGCAGAAGCTGCAGGACAGCCACCATGTGGCTTGCCCTGGCTCTGTGCCAGCACCCAAGCTGGGCCACGGTGAAGTTAGGGAGAATAAGGCACGGTAGCTGCTGAAAGTGGGGTGGGTCCTGCAGTGGCCTCTCCTTTCAACGAAGGGTGAGGAACCATTAAGCCCGAGTCACAGCTGAATACTTGGGACAATGAAAGAGAGAACAGGGAAAAGCTTAAAATTGTTAAATCAAAATGAGGCCCCCCCATAGGAGCACAAAGAGTGGAGAACCCTGGATCAGTGCCCACTACTCAGTTAGGAAGTGTACCTGGATACAACTAATACAGGGAATAGAAATAAACCCTCAGTTGCAGAGTACCCTCTTTCCTCCTTCTGGTGTGACAGATGGTCATCTTGGCCAATGCCAGAAGAAGGTGGATAAAGAAGTCCTCTGACTTTCTGGGGCCACTGATGGGGTGTACAGAGAAAAATGCAACTATAATCTTAGTTGTGATGTAAGTGACTAGTTGACTACCCCAATAAGCCTAAGCTTTATCAGGCAGTTGAGTCACTTACTCCCCTTGCTACCTCTGTATCAGAGGCAGCAAGCAGGGGGCGGGGAGCAGGAGCTGGCTTAAAAGCCAGTTCCCCCAGCACTGTCCCCACGGAGGACAGAGGTGCAGCAGAGGGAAATGGTGTGAGCTGGGACTGAGCAGACACTGCAATTCTACTCTTAAATGTAGTAACAGCTACCAGGCTCTTACTATATTTAAAAAGCAGAGGCACAGCATGTGAGACCCAGCGCGAGACGGCTGTCCCAGCTTGCTGTCTCAGCTGTCCTGGCTTGCTCCCAGTCCCACATGCTGTATCTCTGCATTTTAAATGTAGTAAGAGCCTGGAAGCTTTTACTACGTTTAAAAAGCAGAACTGCAGTGAACCCCCTTATTGACTAATCGAGTACTTGATTAGCTTCCTAGCCACTATTTAACTACTATCCCTAAATCTTAGTAAAAGGTTCTGGAAAGGCCAGAATAAGGGCTGTCATTTGATCTATCCTACATAGATATGCACTAGTTTCTCCCTCTTGTTGCAGGAAGGATATGTATCAGAAGAGTGCATGAACCATGCTGTTCATGGCTCTGTGGGAGGAGCCATCAACTAATATCCTGGCAGACTACCCTACTAGAGTTCCTCTCTCTCTTCCAGTGGCAACAGGTCCTGCCACTTGGTGTTGGGGTGGAACACAAAGATGAAGGAAGTGTATAATATGAAGGATGAGTGAATACAGATCTTTTCCAGGTGTGATTTGAAATGGACCAGTTGGATGGTGCCAGTGCTGCCAGTTCAGGAGGCATGTCAGGGGTGACCAGGGTGGCTCACAAAGCAAGGGCCTGATAACAAGATTCAGAGGGTCAGCGTGAGGGATGGGCAAAGAGCACCCTTCTGAAGTACCTGCTCAAGGAAAGCAAGAAAAGCAGGAGGCCAGGGTGCCCCCACTTCCTGGAGTACACAACAGGAGAAATACAGGATGAGCACCTCATGTGCTTACTAAATGTAATAGGGTCTATCCAGTCCCCCTGATCATAATTCAGATCTCCAAGTCTAATAGTACCCGCCAGGATATCCTCTGACACACCAAGGTGGAGTCCATCACCTGCACATGAAGATGTGCCTGTGATATGGAGTGAATGAGATAGGTGACTCCAGAACAAGAAGGGGGCAGTATTGTGGTTAAGGCAGCTGAATGTACCCTGGAGAATTGGGGTCCATCCCTGCCTCTACCAGGAGTTCATATGTAATTCTAGGCAACTCACTTGAAATTACATTTTTCAGATGTGATCACTACTCATATCTTCCTCATTTTCTGTGTGCTCAATTTAAGAATCTGGGACCAGATTTGCAAAACTGCTGAGCAGCCACAGCTACAACTGAAGTTAATGGCCTGGGCACTGCGCTTTGAACACAAAATGCTATGTAATGTGATATATTCTGCAGAATCACCTCCTAGGTATCTCTTTGGCATTCAAGCTTATTGGAAACATTTTAAATTTTTCTCTCAGTGTCTCAGTAGCCCATCTGTAAAATAGGGATGATAATATCCTCTCACCTCACAAAGCTATTATAAAAATAAACTTATAGAAGTCTGTAAACACTATGATCTCCATAGCAAAGCCCAGGAAAAATTAGTAATTCTGTATTAAGAGCAGGGTTTGATTGGTACTGTATGTTATTAAACAATGAGAAAACAAAATATCGATTAGCTGCTCATTAAGAAAACTGTCTACATCAGTGGTCCCCAACCTTTTGGGGCTACCGGGCGCCAGGGGGCGGGTCCACTCATGCACTGGGCACCTGGAGGCGGGGACAAACACATGCCCAGGGCGGGGCCACCCATACGCCGCATGCCCGGTGCCGGCACCACCCATGCTCCACTCTCCCGGGGCCGGCACCACTCCTGTGCTGCATGCCCAAGAGTGGAGCTGCCCATACGCCACGCGCCCAGGGCTGGCGCCACTCCTGTGCTGTGCGCCCAGGGGCGAAGCCGCCCATACGCCGCGCGCCCGGGAATGGAACAGCCCATGCGCTGCATGCCCAGGGCCAGCGCCGCTCCTGTGCACCCAGGAGCCGGAAGTGCCCATGCGCCACGCGCCTGGGGCCAGTGCTGCTCCTGTGCCACGTGCCCAGGAGCGGGGACACTCATACGCCACACTCCCGGGGCCGGCACAGCCCATGTACCACGCGCCTGGGGGCAGGGCTGCCCATGTGCTGCGTGCCTGGGGCTGGCACCGCCCCTGTGCCACGCGCCCAGGGGTGGAGCCAGCCCTGATCAGTTGGCGGGCACACAGAAATGGCCCAGCGGGCACCATGGCACCAGCGGGCACCACATTGGGGACCACTGGTCTACACTATGCACTGTTTTCAGTAGGCTTCTGTGGAAAACGTACTATGGGATCATGTAATTAAAGATTATCTCCTAATGCATAGACATAAAAGGGGCCAAATTAGGGATTGCATTTTAACTCTGGCATTTAACTTTTGGGTGATCACATGGCATACTTTTCTTTAGCATATTTTTATGATGGGGTGTGTATACACTTATGAATACACATATATTTACACACTCGCCTACAGACGTACAAACATCTCGTCTGTCCCTATGTATTACAGATCAGGACACGTATATAGTCTGTATACAGAGGGTGTGCTAGGTGGGCACACAGGGCTGAGTGGGAGGCAGCTGAACAGGTGTATGGCAAAGCCCCCTCCGGGGCTGGGCCCTCCCTCCATCCTCTGGAGCTACCCAGGCAGGGTGAAGCCCCGCTCCTCTTTGCCCCCTGCCCCTATAGGCTCCATACCCCGCTCCAGGCGGCGGAAGTAGGTGTAGGGGGCAGTATAGGAATTTCCTGTGACGTCCCGGCCCGGACTCCATTAGGCTGCAGCTGGGCAGAGAAGTGACAAACCCAGCGGCACGGAGCAGGCCGGGCGCCTGGGGCAGCCGGGCGGGGGCTCCGGGCAGCGGTAGCAATAACAAGAGGGAGCCCCGAGCGGGTGGCGGCACTGTCTCCGGGACTCCGGGGGGGACAGGGCCCCGCTCCTCCTCCCCTCGCCTCGCCCCCCCCGGCTTCCCACCACGGCCGCTCTCGGCGAGGAAACTCTGGCCTCCGCTTCCTCCTCCTCCGACTCGGACACCGGCGGCGCCTCCCCGCCCCCGCGGAAGAAAGCCCGGGCCTCCCCGGCGGCGGCGGAGGGAGCAGGCGAGTCCGGGGCTTCCGCGGCCAGAGCAGGCCTCACCTCGTCCCAGTCCCCCTCGCTCCCCGCCGGGCTCGCCCCCCCTGCCGCCCCGCTCCGAGGCAGCAGCACCAGCGGCAGCGCCATGCAGTCCAACGGGGCAGGAGGGGGCCAGCAGCAGCAGCAGCCGCCGCCGCAGGGGCCGGCGGGCCCGGAGCTGGGCTGTCTGGTCGCCCAGAACGGCGAGGCCTCGTCGGGCTCGGCCGCCGGGGAGCAGCTGGCTCACGCCAACGGGCTGCTGCCCTCCACGGCCAACAGCGGCGGCGGCAGCAGCCCCGGCGGCCTGAGCGTCAACAACGGGGTCCCTGCCGCCGGGGGGCCCGGCTCGGCCGCCGCGGAGCTGGGGGGAGGCGGCGGCAGCGCCCTGAAGAAGAAGAAGCGGCTCTCGCAGTCGGACGAAGACGTGATCCGACTCATCGGGCAGCACCTCCACGGGCTGGGCCTCAAGTAAGTGCCCGCGCCTCCCGGAGGAGAGCTAGACCCCCTCTTGCGCCAGAGGCAGGGAGCCCTACCAGGCAGGCCTGCGCGGGGGCCCACCTGGCGAGGCTCCTTTTTCCTTCCCTTCCCCGCTAGCGGGTGCTATGAGCCCCCCGCTTTACCAGCCATAGGGAGGCAGGGTGAGGCTGGGGAGCCCGGGTACCCTCTGCTGCTGTAGATCAGCATTTATGTAGGTGAATAGCAATCAGTAAGGAAAGAGGAGTCAAAGTGGGGGAGGGTCTGCCTTCGTGCAGGGGTGGGCCGGGGGAAATAAAGGTGCTGGGAGACTTGATGCCCTAAAATAGAACACCGTGCCTATGGGAGACAGACCGACAAATCTGTCTATGACCCACATACATAAGGTTTGGACAGCGGAAGGGAGGAAAGAGCTTTCTGCCACTAACTACCCTGTCACAGCTTGATAGCCCATTATAAAGTGAGATCAGTAAGAGTATATGAAGGGGAGCTGTGGGGCAGACCTGATGTATTGAAAACAATCAAGTGAGGAACCTGTCTTTCACCCAGCTTTATACATTCAAGGCAGACTGTCTGAACCATGGTGGGTGGGAGGACAGGTAGAGCTTCCTGTGCCAGAGATGACAATAGGAAAGGCTGCTCACTTATAACTAATGTCAGATCAGTACAAATGTTTTACTTGGAGAGAAGTGATTTGGTGAATGTAATAGAGTCTGGACACTTGGAGTTTTTTTGTTTTAAGTTTCAATAGCTCAATGGTTAACTATAAACAAACCAACCAAACGAATTAAACTATCCTTCAGGATTCTGACTGCAGAGCCTGCATTCCTGTAATTGGATGAAAGCTTGTATAGATTTGTTTTGGCCATATGTCTAATAGCTTTTGAAAATACTCTGTGTAGACTGGAAAAAATTAAAATGATACATATGTTGATTCTTCTGTAGATCAGAGCATTGCAGTATTGTTGAGTGAGTGTGCAGCAGAGGAAGGGGAAATAGAAATAAAATACAGAGAGATGAACCATTTGGATTTTACATAACCCCACCCCTTTTATAACTAAAACGTAACAGTAACAAGGTGGGTATTAAGATTTTGGGGAATGGAACTATAGATAATTATCCAGAAAATAAAGCTACAAGGAAAATATCAAAAGAGAGATCCCAAGCTAGTATGGGGTTGGATTGATTTTGATAGTACACAAAACACACCAGTGAAAGAGGCGGCAGATTTACCACAGCAGGAGACAGCTTGCCACTGTTTATAGATTACACTACAGTAAATACAATATTTGTAGCATAAAAGGGGGAGGGTTACAGGTTAGTAGGTTTATTTTTTTTATTTTAAAGGAAATTACCTTTAAAAGTCCTGACATGAGCAAAGACTAGAGCTATGTCTGCAGACATCTTAATACAGTATAGTGTCAGGTCTTCATACACATTCTCTACTGGTGGTTATAAGATGTATCTAGTGTTTATAACCCATATCTTTTTTCCATGCAGACAACTTGCAGCTAGAAACTAGTTTATTTTTATTTGGACATGCTTGTCTGAGATGGTGGGTTAGTCAAGGAAGACCATCTAAGCACTTTGTACAAATTTTCAAACCAATCAACCACTGTTGTGGATATAGAGAGCTGTCTATCCAAGTATCTTGAGTGATTGGAATACTTAAATCTTCACATGTTTCTGAATCTGGGTTATAAATATCTTGCTTCATAAAGTTTTTAAAATATTGCAGACTGTTATTGCAGTGGGTGATGCATTTTAAGAGTAAAATCGGTCAGGTTTTTTTACACTGTATCTCTCCTGCAGCCAGACTGTTGATCTTCTCATGCAAGAATCGGGATGTCGTTTAGAACATCCTTCTGCTACCAAGTTCCGCAATCATGTCATGGAAGGAGAATGGGATAAGGTAATGTATGTGGGGCATATAGGACTATGTAACTGTTATTAAATTTATAGCTTGTGAAATGCATTTCACAGTTCTTCAAGCTTATTTTTTTATACCATTTTTTGCAGGCTGAGAACGACTTGAATGAACTTAAGCCTTTGGTGCATTCTCCTCATGCAATTGTGGTAAGAGGCACCACTTCAGTTGTCTCGGATATAGTTGGGAATAATTGTAGTAGAACACTTTTTGTACTTATTTCAGAGTTAATGTTGGCATCTGTACTTATTTTAGTAGGTGGCTTTCTATCAGAAAATGCTAACTGTGGTCTCCTATCACTTTGTAGTGTTTGAGAGAGGATGCCTAAAATATGAAGAGCAACACTCAGTGCATTGAATGTGTAAATTTAAGAATCAAGCTTAGGTACAGTTTAGAATACCTAGGTACAGTGGGGATTTGCAAACTGCTATAGAATGTCATGGGAATATATAGAATGTCATGGGCTGCTATAGAAAGTGAACAGTAATGTTGTTTTTCCAGATGGCTCTTAAAGAATAAATGTGTGCCACTCTGTGCAATTTTTGTAAGCTTTGTCCTATTTGTAAAGCGGATCAGTCTGGTAATAATGTATGTTTACTTGGTTCACCTTACGGTTTAGATCCTGTGATTGGTTTGGCTTTATATATGTGGTTTCAGTAACTTTGTGATGACATGGAAAGTGTTTCTGGATTTATTTCTGTGACCCAGGATCAAAATGGTTACATCCAGCCTTAACCTTTCTTCAGCCATCTTAATTTAACAATGTTAAATGTTTACTAAAATTAGACATTAGCTATTCAGTGTTTTGTAGTTATTTGAGGAGAAAAATGTAGTACTGCTTTGTGAAGGGCCTGTGGCTGTAAACAATGAGGAATCAGCTGATGGCTGCTTAGCTTTTTACTTCTAGCTGATTCATTTTGTTGTCAGGAGAGTTTCCTGCCTGGTGGGGGAGGGGAAGAGAGAGAACAGGAAGTGAAGTAGGAAAAACAGATGTTAACAAAACATAAGTGGCTGCCTGAAAGGAGTTGCATCTTGTTCTGTTAAGTATGTCATAGTTAAACTTTTCCAAAGTCTTTCCTATTAAGCTACAATTCTTGTTCTTCTTCTTTTTTGCTTAGAAGGCTAATATCAGAGAACAAACTTTTAAAAAGAGTAAAGAAGCAACATGGGTCAGGAAAGATTATCCAAAGAAAATATACCAAAACAATGTGTACATGCTCATTGTCTCATGAGGAGTGAACATTTTGAGAGAGGAGTTTTTTCCCTATTCTATTCAAAATGTTGCTATCCATGCTAGCTTATTAAAAATTGTCATAGTATAAGGACTTATTGCAATTAGAAGAGGCTAATTTGACATTTAGTAAATCTAAACTATAAAAGGCTACATAAGTCTTAGCCTTTGTAAAATGTACGCAACTGAGTAAAACTTGTGGAAATGTGAATTTTTTTGTTTTGTTTTCAAACTCTATCTAACTTAGATTGACACTTAAGTGTATTTTTAATCCTCAGAATCAGTTCAATTAACAAAAACAACTTTTTTATTTAAAAATAAATCTGCCATATGTACAGCAGTAAAAAAATAAAGATGTACAGTAAAGGGATAAGTCACTCTATCCTATTATCCACATCTTTAGAGTCAGATGTTGAGTAATTGATTTTTTAATTTTTTTTTTAAAGAATCTGTTACATTTATAGAGATTACCTGTCTCATTCAGATTTTTTTAAATGGTTGTAAGAGTTGTCTGGAATATTTTATGGTTATTGAAAGATTTCAGCGAAAACTTAGAGCAATAAGTAGCAATTGGAAAAGGAAATGTCAGTAGAGAATGATTATGCTCTACACAATCAGATCTAATAGATGAGGATTAATCTGTGAATTTTGTACCATCAGTGATGTTTTAGACACCTCTGTTCATCTTGTTTTAAGGGGTCGGATAACATTTCTCCGTCTCATGGCACCAGTGGTGGTGGAGGATTTAAATAATTCAGATTTTTATTTCTAGTAGTCTTAGTAGTACTTGCACTCCTCTATTTCCATCATGTTATGTAAAAAAGAACAGGTCAATTCAATGTACGCTTATTTTGGCAACTTTATATTGATCTTCTACAAGGCACTGTGTTTCTGGTTTCTGTTTTAGGTCATTTTATTTGATTTAAAAGCTGTTTGTTTCATTCATCTATTGAACAGTGTTTAGGAGAATAAATTCAGTAAATAGCCATATTCTTAAGAGAAGAAGTGCTGTTGTGTTTTATGAACCAAGATCAGAGAGGTCTAGGTTTATGAATCCCAGCCTGGCACCACATGTGTCTCAAGATGGATGGGTGGGTGTCGTGTATGTAAAAGGTCAATCCTACTGACATTTTACTATATGCTTTAATAGGCTAAGGAATCTTATTTTTAATGTGACTTGGTCAAGGATGATCTGGACATTAACCTTGAATCAAAATGAGCTATGTAAACAAAGTTGTATGGCCTGGATATTATACATTCTGCCTGTGTCTTAGTTTCCCTATCCATAAAAATTGCCATAAAGTGCTTTGAGATCTACAGATGGAAGTGCTGCATATTAAGGTATAAACTGCTGATCTAAATTTCAAATCTGGATTAAACAGTTGCTGCAGCTGGCCTCAGCTGAAAAGAAGTAGCCTGCTTTCTTAATTCCTTTGTAAACACAATTGATTGCAGTTGTCCTGTACTCCTGTTGAACAATATGATTAGCAGTGTCTGTACTTGATGTAACATAGTATGGGGGGTGCAACTGGTAGAGGTACTAAAGGAAAGCCTTATCTAGAGTAGCGGGCCAAACATGAAAACCGAAACTTTCTTCTGCTATTAGGTGGAATTTCCAAAAAATCTTATGGATATCCAGTTTAGTTTTTGGCCCTGGTCAGCATGTCAGTCACTGCATTTAAGATTTCCAAGTGAAATTCAGCTTGTCTGCTCTTGGTTTGCCATTATCTGATAGAATAGTCCCATTCATCCTCGCTATGTTCACTTGATAATCTCATTGAAATTCAAATGATATCACAGGACAAAATTGCAGGTAGAAGCACAATTTTTTTCTTTACAGTTAGGAAACCTGTTTAGGATCTCCTATCCTTATGGTATGGCTAAAGGCTTGTCTATATGTGAAAATTAATCTGGAGTAAACTGGGGTATGAACTAAGAGCGGATTAGCTTCCTTATGAACTCCATGTGGAATATAACATCCACACATGGAGTTAATCAGGAGTTAACTTGCTGTGTAGAGAAGCTCTAAAGCCTGTAATGATTCTTTACTGGGATAGAATCCTTTAACTTTTCCTTTTGCTCTCACTCAGAGACCTTGTACATAGTTACCTAAAAGTGGCAGCTTCCTCTAGTTTCAGTTAATTGATTTTTCTTGTTTCAATTTGAAGACATTCAGAATATCGAAAGATGGTGTTACGTGTAGTAAAATGGGCTATTTGTTTATCAGATTTGCATTGTTTTCACAGTAAGGATGTTGATGAGCCCATAGACTCTGTCTTTTCATTGAGTATTTTTAAGAGAAACTTATAAGTTCATATTTAAGTAGGAAACTAAAGAAACAAGTTCAAAGCATCCACTTTCGTCCTATTTTATTAGTTATTACATTGTTTAAGTGCTAACAATATATACATTTAAACACCCCCCCTTTCCTTCCACCCTTCCCTCCCAACCATGACTTTTACTCAATCCTGGCCAAGGTTACGCCCTAGCAATTCTTTACATGGGGCCACATTAGCATCAAACCATTGAGTCAATGTTACTGTTAATTATATCATACAGTATTTAGAAACAGCAAAATGCAGCACTTTCTTCAACTCATCTTTAGTATTATACATCAGGTTATGTAACATAATTAAAATTGTCAGCCTGAGAAGATGAACATTATTTCCTGTGGCGTTTCTCCACCAGATAACATACAGAGGTACATTTGCTGTTGAAACAGAGTAGCTGTAGTCAGATCTTCAATGATCATTTTGAAAAGAAGTAGCTAACTGCATTTCAAACTATATTGTCAGTGTTAAGTTTGCAGTTAACTGTCTCAGGACTCTTTTAGTTTTATTGAGAGAGGATAGATATTGAAAGGGAGTCAAGTCTCTTCTAATATTTCCATTGCAAGACCATAATTATATTTGAAGGGAGATCTCAGTAGTGAACTGGGTATGTAGCTACCTTCTAATCATTATCAATTTAGTGCTCTTATGTTGTTCATATTGGATAGAAAAGTATATTGAAGACCTAATTGTAAGCGTAAGATATATCATCCGGCAATATTTCTTTCAAGCTGTAGGATAACACAGCACTGAA
Organism: Pelodiscus sinensis; assembly: GCF_052426305.1. Taxonomy (NCBI): domain Eukaryota; kingdom Metazoa; phylum Chordata; order Testudines; family Trionychidae; genus Pelodiscus; species Pelodiscus sinensis. The sequence continues at coordinate 157,953,911 of NC_143054.1, read as the reverse complement.
TTAATGTTATGCCTTTACCTTTTTAAACTCCCTTCTGTCCAGTTGAGGAAGATGGTCTCTGACACCAGAAACAATTATCAGCACTACTAGTATTAGGTACTAGCAGCAGAGGGAGAAATTAGGAAGAAAGAAGGGGAAAAAAGTCTGATAGAATTTAAAAGCTTCAGTGGGGTAGCCGAATTAGTCAGTACAGGATAAACTTAAAAAAACAACAAATAGTATGGTAGCACTTTAAAGACTAACAAAACATGTAGATGGTATCATGAGTTTTAAGAAGTGGGCTGTGCCCATGAAGCTCATGATACCATCTTCATGCTTTGTTAATCTTTAACGTGCTACAATACTTAGTTGTTTTTTAAGTTTATGATACAAAAGAAGCGCACTGGTTGCAGAAAAGCTGATTCAAGAATAGGAAAAGCTGAATTGCCTAACAGAAGATAAGAAAAATCCTTTAAAACATACAGTGGAATAGGATCCATGCCCCTTAGCTGTAGAACCTGTGTAAGCTGACTTCTCATTATTTGGGATACTGGCATTTAAATAAGAAATTAATCCTACGTCCCATCAGATAACTTAGCAGTTTTTTGGACAAAAATACAGTCAGGAACAAATAACAAAGCAGTTGTGATTAAACTGTAGGCAGAATGTTCCTTGGGCCTTTATAAGGACATTATCTGTAATTAAATCCATTCAACATTTTTCTTTCAAGTCTGTTACAAATAAAATATTTTTACCATGTACAGTGTCTCCATATATGAAAACTCCAGTGTTGAATCATTCTAAGTTATCCTTTTCAGTAGTATGCCTAGGATTCATGGAATTAATGACTATTTTTAAAGGAAAATTTGTGCTGAACCAACTGTAAGAATGTACATATTCAGCTGTCTTGGCAACGGTACTCGCCTTGGTTGCTATACAAAATACAAGGGCTCAACGTCAGTCAATTTTGACATGCTTCTTGTACTAGTGTGGATAAAATGAGTCATGGAGACAGTGCTCTGCCTTGCTTTTACAGGAAGTTCCATGAAATTGCTGATATTGACACAACAACAAAAAAAACCTTCTTTTCTCTTTTCTTCCTCAACAGAAATGGCTTCATTACCTGGCATAATGGTTCTAAAAGAAGGGGTAGAGGTAGTAATTGGATGAAGTAGTTATCATCATGCAGATAAGGGAAACCAAGAAAAAGTGAATGGATGGCTACATAAGAAACAAAATATTATCTATGAAATATGCAGGGAGAATTGGAGAATATTCAACACAGAGTTCTGGATAAAAACTGAGAACAAAGTTATTTAAAAAAAAATTATATATGGTGATCACCTACCACACGGAACCAACCCCTCCACTCGTAATAAGTGCATAGGAAGTATTAAAGGGGGAAGTCTGACTTCTAATGACTCGTCACCACAAAATCTTCAACATTATACCTGTAAAAATTATAGATACTCTCTTCTCTAATGAGCCTCCTCTTCCCCCTTCACACCGAATGCAAACAAACTGACTGTGCAGTGAAAGGGAGACTAATATAAAGGGGGTTCTGACCTACCCCCTAGAAGACATCCGAGTACTGGAAAACTAAGATGCTATAGTATCTATACGGTGATGCATATCTAGGTAACATCATACACTTCTGAAAGCTATATAGTAAGTCAGCAGTTTTCATTCATGTACATGAAAACTTGATATGTCTGGTTTGTTCTCAAGAATTACAGAAGGTGTGTGGTTCTCTGTTTTAATGAAGCGTAGACATCATAGGCTGTATTTATAATCCATCTGGAATGATTCTCCTTGAAAGAAAGCAAATATTTTATCTAAATGTTTAAATATTTTACCTGCTAGTGGTTTTGTCGTCTTAAATTCTCCTAAAAAAGAATATCTCATTTAGTCAAATGTGTAGGATGAATGAGATTTTTTTTCTTTATAATGCTCTACTCCAGTGAGTTATCTATCTTCTTACCGCTGTAATGACAATACTGTACATCTTAAACATCATGAATGAGATGAGAACGAATTTTCTTTTTAAATATGGCTTGCGTAGTCAGTCAAACATTAAATTGGGTAAGCTTCAAGGAATGACTAATTTAGCCTTTACACTTAAAATTTAAGGGTTTTTTTCTCCTTAATTTACAAAAAATACTCTTTAAATGAAGCTCTAGTTATTTAAATATTCCATTGTTAATAGCTTAGAACACGTCAGCATTGAGCTATTGTATGGAAAAACAGAATTAAATGAAATTGATCAAATAGAACAGTGTAGCTGCCCTATCCAAGATAAAGTGAAAAAATGAACAACGTTCAGTAAAACCTGTAAAGATAAGGCATAACTTCAAGGCTTTTATACATTTCTTGTGTTTTTTGATTTTGAAGAGACTAGCACTTCACTCAAAATTATATTCTTCGTTAACTTAGTAATGAGTTACCTACAGTGTTGCAAAGCCTATGATCTTTGGGGTCTACTGGACTCACAGGGGGATAGGTGTTGATCAAATTGTATACTTACGATGTGTTTTGCGCTTCATTCTGTTCTGAAGAGATAGAGAAAACATAAGTCACTTTTTTAATTTAATTTTGTTTCACTCTGGATATGTTCTCAGGTTTTCTTCTTATCCCACTACTTGTGGCAGACCAGAGGAAGGAAGGTGTCTTCTCATAGACATAGCCACGAATAGGAGAGGAGGCAGACAAAAAATACACACAGAGTGTGGCTGTGCTTATGTAGAAGCAATCAAGCTGTGTATAACTTTCATCTTAAGGATCATCAGCATGTTAAATTTGGGGGGCTCCAGGTTTTAATTGTAGAACTGAATGCCTTCTTTCTTCTTGTGTCCATAAACATGTGATCTTAACATTAACAACTTTTGATGGGAAAATGTGTGAGGGTCACATTGGAATTGCAATAGAAGTTAATGCTTATGAGAAATGAGTATAGGTGAAGTGTGTCTTAAATGTGGGAAGCTATGTTGCTCTGCTTTCTGTAAAGAATGTTTATTTTACAACTATAGCAAGAATCCCTTGGTGAGCTTCTATGTAATCTGTATAAAAACACTTGCTGACCTACTGGGTCGTGCTCTGTACAAGCGTACAACATATCAAACTTTTTTAAAAATTGGGCATAAGATTAAGGGAGTTTCAGTCATTGTCCTTCAAACCAGGATTAGGTGAAAGGGATATGGGTTCAAAATAATAACTAGAAGGGAGTGTAAGAAGCAGGAAAGAATACGTTCAGATGGGTTGGATTTTTTTTATTTTTGGGGGATCTCTTCTAACTACCACAATTTAAAGATCAGCCAGAAATAATAATACATTACATATAGCTATATTTGTGAAGAGCTTAGTAGAACAGTTTCTACTGTTCTGTTTAGGCTCAAACATTTTCTGAAACTTTTCCCCCTGACTGCTGCTTTCTATCATGTCAGAGGATGAAGTTCTTGCTACTACAGCAGAAGTACCTGGAATACCTGGAGGATGGCAAGGTCCTGGAGGCACTTCAGGTTCTACGCTGTGAACTGACACCACTGAAATACAATACAGAGCGCATTCATGTCCTCAGTGGGTAAGGATGTTTTTAAGCTTGGACAACTAATTCTACAGAATGTTCTGAGGGATTGTGTAATTCAATGGAAACCAGTGCTGGTCAATATTTCCTAATCCATCTCTTCATAATCGATTAAGTGCATTTGAAATCATATGGAGTACATAAAATAGTGTCAGTGGTAAAACTAAAGCACTGTTCTTTCTTTTAGGCCCAGTCCCACTCCTGTTGAATTCAGTGGGTGAAAACTCTTTGCAGAAGTACATCTCTTATCTATCCCCTCCTTCAGTCTTTTGTACTAAATTGTTTTAAACATCTGAATTACTTATGCTATAGTTTTTAGCTTCTTGGCTAATATAATCTATTGGTGATCCTTTGTCTTTTTAAATACTGAAGACATTTACTATATTGACAGTACTATTGTATCATGAGTCAGATCACATTAATCTAAAATAAGTGTTATATACTGCCTTTATGGTATCAACCGAACTTATAAGGACATTAATTCCAGTCCTTTAAGGGAAGCATGTTCAGGCTCCCTTCCTATAGCTGAGTAATTCTCAAGTTGGTAGATAAGGATTTTGTTGGAGTATTTTTGTTGGGAGGAGGAGAGTGCAGTATTTGCAGTCTCTTTTTTCATCTTTCCTGAAGACTAATCTAAAGATGTGTTGTTTTGTGTATCCAATACCTTGCATTGGCACCTTCTCTGCTTAAAGCTTTCAAGTGAATGACAAAGCAAAAGAACTTTTAGGGCCAAATGACTATTTGTCTATCCCTCAGACTCCAATAATAAATCTTTCTAATGAATTAGGATCATCACCATCCTAAGGAGCAAGCTGTACAGTCCATAGTGGTGTCGTAGTTAACTATGCCATTATGCTAGACATTTAGAAGTTTAGTATGATACAGCTGGAAACACATGCCTCAAATGCACTGGGATCCATTGGCATAGAAAATTTTGTTTACATCTGGGTAGATTTTTGTGCCATTATAGCAAAGGTGGGGAACCTTTTTTGGGTCGGGACACTGACCCACAAAAAAATCAGTTCGGGGGGGTTGAACAAGTGAGAAGCAAAAAACCAAACCAAAACACTGTCGTTGATGTGGCCCCTAACAGAGGAGAAAGACACTCCCCACATTCCTTTCCCACACCAGAGCTTAAGGGGGCCCAGCCTCATAGATTGTGTGCTCCAGCCCCACAGTGGGGTAGTTGGCGGGAGGGGAGAAAGGGAGGGAAGGGCTGAAGTGCTAGCATGGGCTCCCCAGTGTTGGAGGAGGGGGCCCTGAGCTTCAGAGACCGCATCTGGCTCCCACGCCTGAGGTTCCCCTCTCCCTGCATTCTAGATTAGTCAGACTTGATTTAAACTTGTGAGATGCTTCATTGGGATTTTTGTGTTGAAATTCATAAGCCTTTGAGTTAATCTACATAGGGGGGAAAACGAAACTTATTGCTCACAAAATAAAGCACCATTGTACTTTTTGACTTGCTCCAATCAATTCTTGGACTCCTCATACATTTTGTTCAAGCTTTTACTTGAATACAAGTTGGTTAGGCGTGACTGTTCTATGTGTCCTAAAGAGCAATGCGTTCGGCTTTAATAAGCTGATGTGAGGGAGAGGGTTCCAAAATAGAGGTCTCTCTTCTTAGAGCCTTGTCTACCCCATCCCACTCAAACATTTTTCCTGTCTGCATTGTGTTTTCTTGTAAATAAAATTGCTGAGCAGTCACTCGGATATGAATTGTAAACAGGAACATTTCCATATATATGATCCTTACAACTGAAAATTAATTCCAAAAGGTATGATCATCATAGGATGTGTTTGTTCTAGGGATGTTAAATTTCAACTAATCTGCTAATTGCGGGGAGGGGCACTCATTATCCTGTCTGTGCTGCTGCCTTTTAAATATAGAATCCCTGCAGTGTTCTTGCTACATTGAAAAGGCTGAGGCGCAGTAGTCAGACCCAGCACAAACAGGGACTGCTTGAGTTCCTGCTTGTGCCGTTTTCCCCAGCTACGCCTCTGCTTCCCCAGTCTCTCTGGAGATGTGCTGGGGAGAGCTGGCTTAAAAGCTGGTTCCCCCCAGCATCTAGCTCCTGCTCTCCCCCTACCTTGCTGCTTCTGATACAGAGGCACCAAGGGCGCAGAAGCGACTAGTTGAGTAGTGACTCAACTACCCTGATAAGCATAGGCTTATGGGGTAATTGACTAGTTGCTTAGCTCCCTAGTTCATTCCCTTTTTGTTTTGACAGGTATCTGATGTGTAGTCATGCAGAAGACTTGCGTGCAAAAGCAGAATGGGAAGGAAAAGGAACAGCTTCCAGATCTAAACTTTTGGACAAACTCCAGAGTAAGATACATTCAATAGTCAGCGTTTAAATAGATTTTTCTAAACGTACCCCAAATTTTTCTAGTATATCCTAAGGTTGTGACTGGTTAACCAGTAAGTATTACCCTTACTAGGTGGTGTTTTCTGGTAGCTCTTAAGTGGCGGACTGGAGCATTCCCCCACTTTATGCTCTAGTCTGGCCTTGCCCACCGTGCCGGGCAGGATTCCAGCTAAGTGTCTAACTGGTTAAATGGGATTTTATACCCCCTAGTACATCCCCACTTAATATGGTAACTTTTGAGGGAAGTGATTTTAATTACACTTATCAATGATTGGTGCTTTATGGGGATGGTAATTCTGATTAATGGGAATGACTTAGTGATTTTTGTGGGTCTTAAGTCTTGTTTCTCAGCTTTTGATGTCTCTAGCTGTTTGAGATAAAAGCTTTCAGTTCTCTGTGTCTCTGCTATATGTAGAAAATATGTGAATTGTTTTCATTGCTATCTGCTCTGTTAGTTTGCTTCTTCCATGTCATTCACTTGTGATAGGCCAACATGTTGGCTTATTGCAGCTTCCTTTGATATTGCCTAGCTGACCCCAGAGCATGTGGTATCTCATTTCAAATCTGTGGCCTGTCCTGTAATAGTGGTTTTCAATCTTTGGCCCACGGGCTTCTGGGAGGGGGTCCTTAGACTATCTAAGATTTCCAAAAGAGGCTGCACTTCCATTTGAGACTTTTGAAGAGTCTACAAATGAGCTTGCACAGCACTACTATAAGGTGATGGACTCTACTGCTCTATTAATAGCAGTACTAATACAGTGTTGTCTTTTAATTGGGAATTCCTCATAATGAGCACACAATGTAGTCTAGTGGAGTATTGCAATTGAGGATTTGACTGTTAAAATCAGTGTGCAGTAGTCTATTTTGTATAAATGGAACTTGTGGTGATCAGAAGCAACAGAGCTGAAGTATAGTTCTGTTTGAAAGTGTCAGTGAATCTGAGTTCATCTTTGGGTCCTCGGTTATGCAGTTATAAACCAATAAGTTGAATAGTAGAGTGGATTCCAATTTGTAACTCTTTTATGGGATTTTATTCAGTAAAGATTTTGAAGATAAAATGTGCATTTGTAACTTTTATTTCATTTTTCAAGCATACCTACCACCGTCGGTGATGCTTCCCCCAAGGCGTTTACAGAATCTATTACGTCAGGCTGTGGAGCTGCAACGAGACCGGTGCCTATATCATAATACCAAGCTAGATAACAGTCTAGATTCTGTGTCACTTCTTATAGACCATGTTTGTAGTAGGTAAGAATTTCTTTTTCTACTTTTAAGATTGACAGCAGTATTTTAAAAAAAACAAACAAACCCACAGTCCATTTACCCCAATATTGTTCCTTTGAACGGGAGGTCCAGTTTTTGCTAATTGGGGCTTTCTGGAAAAGCCAGGCCCTGTTAGTTGCCTGACTTTAGTCGTTGGTGCAAACAAACTACAAAGCGTGTATGAAAATGCTGCTTGTCTAGCTACTTCTTGAGGGAATGAAACTTGCAATGATGTGGGTGTATGTATTTAGTATTTAACCTTAATCTAATTACATAAACTTGCTACTTTTTGGCTGCAAGTTTGATCATTCTGTCAATATATAATGGCTAGCCTGTGACTTAGGCAATTGAAACTCTCTGTTCTTTATCATCAGACTACTTGGATGTGTAAGGTTAATCCACATTTACTGTTCGGTCATATTCCAGAGTTAGCCTTTAATTAATGAACGCTGTTATATTTTAAAAGTTGGCAATCAATAAGAATGCATAGTGAATTCTACTCTCTAATTCTTGCACATAACTAAAATATGTGTAATGCAAACTGTATAAGACAGAACATGCTCATCTAATTTTTTAAAAAATTGACATTGTTTTGTAAGAAAACACCCACATTTGTAACTCGGCACATAAAGAGTGCATGTTGCATGTGTACCCAAACTCATTAATTAGATTATAAAAATAACTAAAAAGCTAGAGTAACATTGGTGCTGCTTATAACTTTAAAATGTTGCAAAATGTTTGCAGGCAACAGCAGAAAGTAACTCAGTGCTGCTATATCATGCACACAGAAAAAGTTGCAGTGTTGGGTATTTTTCTTCAGACAATCAAAGCTCATCAGGGATATCTAGCATAAGTGGCTTGAATACAAATTCAAAGCTTTGGATATTCTAAAGGTATAATTAGGGGATGAAGGCCACAAGTTTCTGGACACTGAAACAGCATGAAAAAGCGAGAAGACTGTTCTACATTTTTGGTGATTCAGATTTTCATCGTATTAAATACTTACCATAGAAAGCTGCTACTTACTAATTTCTCAGTACTCACAGTGTAATTTTGTTTGTCTCTCAAAAAATTGCTAGTATTTTTAACCACGTGGGATTTTTAGCTTTAAACTATTTGGCATCTGTTTTTAAAGTGAAACTTCTGTTTCAGTATTCTTTTCAGTACTTTCATTAGGACTCTAAATGACTATCCTAATACTTTTAACCATATGTGAAGTAATTGTCTTAGCTTTAGACTCTTGTGGTAGTTAAAAGCACAAGATTACAACACCTTGAATTCTTTTCTTGTGTGGACTTCTGGCCATCACACTTCATTTCAACGGGAAGTGATGTGAAGGCTTTCTTCACAGTCTATAGGAATTAAAGTCCTTTTACTTTGTACTTCAGGATTCTTAAAATTAGAGCAGTTATAAATTGTGTATTGTGTGTGGCGCGTGTTTTTTTTTTTTTTTTTTTTTTAAGTATTTACTGCCAGTCCAGAAGTGTCAATGCTGCGTTTGCATGTAGTTAATAGGAAAGATCAATACAATTTGAAACACCAGCACTCCCTTTGATATGTAGCTGAACAAAATAATAGAATAATATTTGAGGGCCAAATGTAACAAGTCTGGGCTTGTCTAAACTTCACCCATAGTAAATATATGCCCACATAGGTCAAACTTTTATCTTTCTAATTTTGTATCCTCCACACCCAGACTTGCATGCTGGGTGTGAGTGTGTGTATGTATGTATATATATATGTATATATCAATTAAACCATAGTCTGATGTACCCCCTGTCTCCTCCCCACCCCCAGAAGAAGACACTTAAAAACAAAGGCTTCCACTCTGTCCTCAACTCAACCTATTGTACCTACCTATTGCAGGGGTCTGAGATCAGTATGTGGGGCGCCGTACATGCTGCAATGCTTGGGCATAATGAGGTGAGTTTAAGACAGTGGAAGCCAAATTCTGGATTTTGTTTTTTAGGCTTTTTTAAGTACATGTAGACAAATTGATAGAATTGAAGTAATAGTAATCTAATAGTTTGAAAGACAGTGGGACTTTAGCAATGTTAAAATTAATAGGATAGACCACTGGTAACATCAAATTCCGCTTTTTTTTTTTTTTAAAAGGGGGTTAATCTGTATGGATTTCTGGCAATATTAGAATACAACATGCTTCTGTCACACTAACATCTGTGAGCTAAACAGACAGAATTGCTTCTTCTTGGGGTGGAATGAAGGAGGGTGAAGCTTTTTTTCATATTACTGGCCCTGTGATAATGGATAACTTAATGAGGGGCAGGTGAGGGACCTTTGATTGCATCCTTTTATTTTGTAATCAGTCCATTTTAACACCCCACCCCACCCCTTTATTAAGAACTTAAAAGTGAAATCTGTTTACTTACCTGGTTCTCCTCTCTTGCAACTTAAGTTGGTAGTTGTAGGATTATGCATGGATAGGCAACTTTTATTTAAAAACCACTGAAGAACTTGAGCGTTTGGGAGAAAAGTGAATATTGCCTCTTGAAGATGCTGGGTTAAGTAGCAACACTGTGAATCTTTATTGTGTCCATTTGTTAATCAGCATTTTCATTGTAAACACTGGAAACAAAATCACCTTTATGTTTTTATTACATTATTATTCCAGTAATTTAAATTCTTTTGGTCTGATTTTTTTTTTTTAAGGACTAAATTTAGAATTTGAAATTTGTGAAAATACAGTACTTGATGGGCCTTGTTGTTCACATAGTGTTTCCATATGCCTTATTCCACCACAGGAAGGGTAGTTAATAGGCAGACTGTGGGCCAAATCTGGACTGCCAGACACTATGGAATAGACCCTGAAATTTTTTTAAAATTTACTAATTATTGTTTTTTGTTTTTTGTTTTTGTTTTTTTCTGTAGTCGGGGCCATTGACTGCCTTGACTGAGAGATTTGGATCTTGACAAAAAAAAAAAATAGAGTACCCCTGCACTAAGGACTTGTCTACACTTGAAATGCTACAGTGGCACAAATAGTATACCTTCCTGAGAGATGCTAGCTAGGTCAACTGAATTATTTTGTCTATGGCATGTGTTAAAGTAGGCTGAACTATGTACCTTGAGGTGTGGACTTTTCACACCTCTGAGCAGCATAGCTTGATTGACCTAACTTTATAATGTGAATCAGGCCTAAAGTTAAGTGTGCTATTCTGAGCAGATCTGTAACCAAGGACTTCTGTGTAAGAAGTGGAGAGCAATATGGTTGAGCATGACTACTCTAACTAAATAAAACCTGTTCAAACAGCCATGCTTCATAATCAAAGTCTTGTCTTGTGACCACCCCTGAATATCAATATCTGTTCCACTTTTTCTGAGAAGAACAGTGGTTGAGTCCCTGTTTATTACATACTTAACTGTATCTGTGCCATACAACTTACTAAACAATCTGCTTCATTAGTAGAGTGAGAACTGTCTTTTTTTTCTCTCTCTCTCTCGCTCCTTCCTCAATGGAAAGGAAACCAATGGGCTCCTTGAACCCACATCAATGTATTATAATTTACATTCATTAAATTGATATTTATGCCTTCTTACACTAAGGAACTTCGTGCAGGCAGTTGTCCCATTTTTTAGAAAGGGGACCACAGCTTTAGACATACAATATTAGAACTGGCAGAGTACTAGTAAACAATAACAAATTATACTTAAAACAAATCTTCTTGTAATCTTCCTGCAACCTGTCTGAAATTCAGTTTACATAGTCCTAAAATCATAAACCTTTTGATTTTTTTCCTCCCTAGAAGTAGTTACAGTTCTGGGAAATGCCATTTAAAATACTATATAATCCCTCAAAATATATTTGGTTAAGCAGAAAATCAAGCTTGACTATGGAGACATGCCTCCAACTCACAATTATTTACAACTAAAGAAAGAGGAGAGGTGGGGCAGTGTTTCTTTGCCTTATATTTTTCTGATTTTTTTGGGGGGAGGGAAGGGCATTGCTTGTTGCTCTGAGTAATGTAATACTGAGTCTTACTCTCTGTACTTGCTTTAGGTAGCATCTTGAAAGGATTTCCACATCTTCAGCATACTAACAAATATTGTAATAAGCCAGTGCTGCAAAAAGTACCTCACTGACTTCTACCAATTTTAAAAAAAAATATTGGAGAAGGAAAAACGCATTTTAGGACAGTCACTTGTCATGAATTTGTCAGTATTTAGTGTAAGATAAGATTCGTGATAATGATTTATAACGAGCTTTACCTAAATTGTATTGATTTATTGCAATAGCTCCCCCAGTCATAGACCAAGACTTCTTTGTGTCAAGCACTGTACAGATATATAAACAAAAGATGGTTCCTGCTCCAGTTAACTTGTAAGCTCTGTGAGTCAGTCTTGTTTGCACAATGCCTGGAACATATTAGCATCTCCAGAAACTGTAATAACATAAATACAGTGTGTATCTTCTTGCAGTTCAGTTCAGAAAAACATAGTGTCAGTTGGTGAGCTGTAAATATAACTTCTCTGAATTTTTCCTGTGTGATTTTAACATTTTGATGGTAGGATCTTCCTTGGCACATAATGGAGGGGAGGGAAGAGTATTGATTTTATCTATTGATTTATTGGTACTTAAGTCCCAATACCTAGTGGTCCTCAAACTAGACTGATACTAGCTAGTTAAACTTATGAGCTTTGAAGATGATCCTGTCTTTTAAAGTTAACGTGTGGGTGGGTGGGTGTGTCTGTGTGTGTTAGTTTTTACCAATTACTTATCAGATTCTGTTTTAACAAACCCTATTGTTTCTCTTTTGCTTGTTTCAGGAAACAGTTCCCATGTTACACACAGCAAATACTAACAGAGCACTGTAATGAAGTATGGTTCTGTAAATTCTCCAATGATGGAACTAAACTAGCAACGGGATCAAAGGACACAACTGTTATTATATGGCAGGTTGATCCAGTAAGTGCTCAGACTTTAATATGTGTATGTTTAAACATAAAAAAAGATAAGCAGCAGACTGCACCTCTTCTAAATCATGCAGATATTCTTAAATATTCATTATGCTTTTGTCTAAACCTTTCCTAAAGTTTTTGGTATTATTTCAGTGAAGACCTTTATTTCAAATCCTTTTCTTCTTCTTCATACACACACTTTTTTAAACTTTAAGTTGCTTAATTTAGAATGACTTCAAATAAGTTTTCACAATTTTAAACGTCACCTTTGTTTTTTGAGAGAGAGAGAATGTCACAAACCATATAGAAGTTTCATCAACGTATCTACTAGTTTCCCTTACACGTACAACATCAGGAACTTTTCTTGAGTCATGTTCTGTGTGAACTTGGAAAAGCTCATCAAGAAAGGATGTACAATTTTTTTTCAAGATTAAGTTTCCCTGGTGTTTTAAATTACTATATATTGCTTATTTGCTTTTGCTACATGAAAACTGCCAAATCTCCTTACCCTTACTCTACCGTAGCTATTGGATATCAGTATCTTTCCTGTCTGAGTTGTATTTTCTTGTAAATAAAATACGTTAGCAGTCACTCTGGGATTATTCAGGTCCTAGTGATATGTACATGCACACACTATCTAGTTTCTTGGGGTTGTCACTTAAACCTTTTGAGAGTATTCTAAAAATTATATTGGGCTTTTGTTACTCCCAACCCCAGTTATGAATTTGCAAGCTGATCTTGTGTCCTGCAGCAGGATCTGAATTGAAGGGGAGCCTCCTTCTCTTCTCCCTTGTTCCTGTATCTGCCCACTTCCTCTGCTCCCCCTTCTTCTGCCCCCTCTCCTCTCCCAAATAAATAGAGGGAATATTGTCTTAATTGGTTTTTTCCATCCATGTGCAGAATACATTTCATGTGCACTGGGGCATGTGCAAATGTGCACCACCAATGGAAACACAAAACCTACCTGTAGGGGCTCTGGTAATGAGCTTGCCAGCATTTAAACTTCTCTTGAGCAGCTGCATGAGCGAACAGCTTACAGGGAACACTCGTTAGGAGGGAATATACCACTTGAATTCTTCACTGTTGGGGAAGGGTAGGGGATTTTGAAAACAGTTAAGACTAGTTTTGTGTGTACATCCAGCATGGAAAAACTTACTTAAGGAGTATCAACACTGGAGATAATTTTTAATTGGAGCCAAACCACTCTATGTTTATAAATGTCAAGAGATTGTTAGAAAATAGGGTCTGGGGCTTTTTTTGTTAAGCATGAAGTGGAAGCTTTAACTTATGGAAAATTTATTAAACAGATCTATGCTACAAAATAATACCTTCAGTACAAGCAAATAGTTTCATAGTGAATCATTAATTATATCCTATTTAATCGTACTAAAAGAAATGCATTTTAAATGTTTGAAATTATGCCAAAAAGTTAAGTAAGCATGGGTCATTAGAAGAATAAACTGATGAAACACACACAGCTTTTCCAATTGCTGCTATTTAGAAAAATTCCAATAAACTGCATTAGGTCTATTAACAGTCAGTAGATTTGAAATTCCTTCCTCTGTAAAGTTGAAGGATAAACTCTTGTTATAGGATACTAGGGAGTTGTGCCACATGCTCGCCAACCCCTACGGGGATAGGTGTGTGGCGTAGGGGACAGTGCAGGAGTGGGCTGAGGGCAGGGTGTCTGGCTGAGGGGAGAGGGAAGAAGCAGACTGCAGGTAGGTGACTAGCCAGCGGGGAGGGTGCAAGAGCAGGCTGGGGGTAGGAGTCTGACCAGTGGGGAGGGGAAAGGGCAGGCTGGGGGTGCAGGGTCTCAGTGGAAGGGATGAGTAAGGGGGCTGCAGGTGCAAGGTCTCACCACTGTTGCGAGTGAGGGGACTGGGCCGAGGGTGTGTGAGATGAGGATGGGGACGGTCATGTGACTCCCTCCTCCCCCCCCACGGGGGGGAGCCCTCGTGGCTTCTGAACCCTCCCTCCGCACAAGGGGGGCAGGGATAGGCCATGTACCAGGAAGGGAGGAGACAGGGCAGCTGAGGGTGGAGCGATGGGCTGTGGGATGCAGAGTGATGTGATGACGTCACTCTGTCGTCCCAGAGGAAAAGTTTGTGTGTGAGAGAGATATAAAGGGGGGGGGGAATACAGATTGAAATTGCATTAGGACGTACCACTCAGTCATTTGGTTGCATAGTTGCCAGGGCCTATGGAGTTCATTTGTTTCTCTTCACATTATTTCAAGTGACTGTTGAAAATTAACAAAACTGGTTCTAAAGACTTCGTCATACAGATTTTCAGTAATATTTTAATCCTTTTTTTGGTCTGCATCAGTAGTCAGTAAAGAGCATCCAAACCCTCATATTTTTCCTGAAAATAAACTTATCCCCACCCATCGAAGTTGTTCCATTCCTATCACACCAGCTATCCCACATACATTGAATTCGGTCTTGCCTCTTGCACTAGCTTCAGCCTCCTTATCCAGAGATTCTGCTCTCATTTCCTCTTGCTGCTCTTGTACTACTTCCAGTCCCACTAGATTGCTCACTTGCTCAGATTCTGTCCTGTCACTTAGTACCTTGACTTAATGGAACCACTTATGGGGAAAAGTACTCTACGTAAGGTGGCTGAATCTTGCCTTGGTGCTTACCTGCTACCTCTGGGGAAAAAAATACCATCTTGCACACCATGTATCATCCTCTTCAAATTCAGCTTTAAACTTGTTTTTCATCCATTCTGGGCATCTTTCCTGTCAGTTTAGGAAAAGGTGAATATTGTTCAGTGTTTTTGTTTTGTCTTGTCTTAGAATGTGAGCTCTTACTGTAGGAAATATTATGACCCTTCTGTAAGGGAATATATCAACTTAGTTATGAAAAATATGTTGACCTGTTTCAACACTCGTGTGTGTGTGTGTGTGTGTGTGTGTGTGTGTGTGTAGGTGGAGGGGTTGGCTTTGAAATTGCAGTAAATCCATACTAGTTTTAGAGCAGTGCTGTTGTAGTTGATCACTGTGCACAAAGACTTAAAGATGTTTACCAGAAGCCAATACAGAAGCTTGGGGAATGGTGCTACTGAGGCAAGGTCTTGAGGTTTGTGTACTTTCAGCTGCTGTTAAACCTCCCCTGTAATTTCTCTGTTGGAAGGAAGATTAGACCTTTCCCTTTCCTCCGAGCCTCTTTGCAATTGAAATGAGGTGGGGGTGAGTTCTGCCTTATGGAAAAAGGGTTGCCTACTATAATTCATCAAGTCAGTGGCCATAACTCAATCTTCCATTGGACGTGTAGCATTTTGGTAGACCTAGACCTGTCACACTCTGGCAGCAACTCAGGCTCCTCTTCCTAACCATTTGCTTCTACCAATTTCTAACTTTACAATTACAGGCAAGTGTAAACAGACCTCTAGATTAATAATAGGGAATTCTGCTTTTCTATTGCAAACTTCTAAAATATGGAGCAACTGGATTTCAGAGCTAAAAGACCTAAAATTTTGGAAGCTATGGGGAGCTAATAATTCTGGCTATATGGAGGAAATCTTTCTTGCTGGAGGTACTGCTGCAGCATATTTTCCCCTTTCAGTAACAGGACAGCAAGAGCTATGGCACTGAAGCATGAAGAAAAGAGCAAGAAAAGCAGAGTTTTTCCTATTCTATCATGGACAGATCGGTCACACAATAAAAGGATTTGGTGATTGCATAAGATTTTTTTTGTATAGGGATTGCGTAGGCATCCATCTCCCAGTGGACACAGAAGAAGGTGCAGGAGAAGTGACGGGTGACTGGCATGCACTTGCCCACCTTGAAGGCCAGAGAATACGGGCTGAAGGCATAAATGCCTGTGCCAGGCCCAGAATCCCTCAGCTTCCTTCACTGAGGGTACCGCATCTGTCAGGGTTCAGTTGAATTCTCTCTTCAAGATGCCATGAATAAGGCTAAAATAAAACAGAGGGAGGGCTGTTGGAGACCTAGGACTCCGAATAAATTCCGGAGTTTGTTTTCATATAAAGAGCCCCTAACAAAAGGGGAGAAAATTCCTGTCCTCTTAATAAAAGTATGTCCAAAAATGGATATAAGAAGCTGTGCATTGTTTTCTCTCCTCACCTTCATAGCAGGTGGAAGGGGAGGGGTTGAAGGTATGATTCTAGCTATCTGGGCCTTAAGTGCCAAGATGCATGTGACTCACATTTGATCTGGATCTCCTCAGCTGAAGTTACTAACATTAACTTTAAAATGATCTTGTTATCTATGTTGTCGTGAAGGAGTGGAGATCTTTTGGCAGTTGTAAATGGAGATGTGGTTTCTAATGGAGCTGGGACTTGATTCTTGGCAGTTTCTTACCGTCCCTTCAGAGGGAAGCAAATCCCTTGTTCTTATGGGCAATAGTCTCTTCTTGTCTATGAAAAATCTTAATATAGAAAGGACTGGCAAAGTAAACGGAGACTTTGTTTCAGAGTCTGACAGCTTTTTAGACTACCAACCATGACTGCTACTTCACATCCAGGAGCCACTGCAAAATCATATTCTTGTCCAGAAGAAAATACTTGAAAGTTGCTGTTGTGAATTCACTGTCTGGAGAAACCCCGCATGCTGCTCTAATCATTTTTACTGTTCTCATTTTCGGGTCCATTTGTGGGGCCACATTGTTCCTGGGTAAGGAGACTTGCTTTACAGTAACAGCATGATAGAAAAGACTTCTCCTTTCTACACTGCAGAAGGCTGTCTTGTAACAGTGCCTCATCATGATCCAGTCTTCCCAAACCTAGTTGCCTGGCATTTAAAAGAATTAATTGGGATTTTTTTGGTTGTGGTTTGTCCTGACCATCATAGTTACTCTGATATCTTTTCCTGAATGTCTGCTTCAAATACCCTCCAATTTGGCAGAGAGACTGAAACAGGGACTAATATTGGGACTCAACAAGCAGTAGAAATCCTCCAAGAAGATTTAGCTTTGGAAATGATGATGAAGTTTCTGCATTACTTTGCATTCCGTGGTTAAGAAACTGCTTGAACAACAACAAAACACTTCCGTGCACCTGGTTATCCAGAGGATTTTTTTTTAGAGCAGCTTTGTTGACCAGGTATTTCTTTGGAAATTTTAATTTTGTTTTAATGTCATGCAAAAACCCATTCAAGGGACCATATGGCTGTTAACCAATAGGTTGACTAAAGTCTACAAAATTGTTCTCAAACTTCAGTGGGAATGGCCTTAGGAAGGAGAGATGCGGGCTTCACTGCAGACAGGTTTTTGTAAGCAGGAATCAGAGTATCTCCGAGTCTTTGTTCCCTTTCTAGAAGATCTTAGGCTGCTCAGCAACTCTGTTACTGATTTGTGGACTTTGCTTCACCAAAGAATAGAAAATCTCATCTGTCGTCTTTGTCAAGTAGCAAGGCCTGTACACTTACCTCATCTGAGGGAAAATTAAGGGATATATGAAGGAGTTTATATATTGAAATTTAACTGAGTAAACTCATTTCCTGAGGTAGGCATATATTTTAATTTAAAAAAATAAACTAAATCATAACTGGAGATGACCTAAATTGGAGAGCAAATTCAGAGGAAGGTTTTTAAGGTGCTGTCAGTATTAAATCTGTCAGCTTCATGCGGTACTCATTGGGCTTTCTGCTTTCTGGATCTGTGGACCTTGCTATTTGAAGAAAGGAAAATTTTCAGGTAAGCACAAATAAATAATCCTAACCTATCTCTTTTCCTAGCCTGTTTTTAGGTTATATAAATACCCCCAGTGCCTGTCTTTGCTGCTCTTTGTTTTCCTCGGATAGGAGGAATTAATTAATGAGTGTAGTCAGTTTCATTACTGCAGTTTGGACCCTTAAAGGCAGAAGGAAAAATAACAATAGTCTTGCTTTCATAATGAAAGCATGGGAAAATGAGACTGTTTTTGCTGTTTTCACTTCTGCTTATACAGTTCTAGCCTGTAGTAGTGAAAATTACTACAATAATCACATTTCCTCAACTTTGGCTAGGAGTACTGACAAACTGGATTTGTGTGTGGACTCAGTACTGAATTGGTTAAAGTTCAGAAGGCTAACGCTACATTCTTTACTTTTCAGGAGTGATGAGTAGAGTTGGCTTTTTTTCAGTCCTTGAAAAGACTTTTGAGTATAGGAAAAGACAAAAGCTGCAAAGATCAGTGAGCAAAAAGGAAATGTTTCCAAGTAATGGAGAGTAAAAATGCCTAATAATTTACTCCCTTGATTGACTAAGTTATTCCTAAACTGTAATCTCTATATGCCGCATCTTTATTGTGACTTGGAACAGATTCCCAGCTCAACACCAGTGTGATTACAGTGGGATGGGCCAGAACTTAACTGGAACCTTTTCAGGGTTTGGATTGAGCCGGCAATTGATAGGGTTTTTAATAGCCCAAACTCCCTGATATTTCCAATAGTTGATGACTATCGTCAGACTTCACTCTAATGAGCTGTCCTGCCATTTAAATTGCTAAGCATTGTCTTGCATTGTACAGTCCAACTACGACTTAAGTGATTCAATAGGCAGAAGGAGTTCCTCATGCATTAAACTGTCAGTATTAATGACTAAATACGATACAAACAAAGACATCTCTTCATAACTGACTTAGTCCTCTAACATTTAGTAACATTTTAATAAGGGATGCTCTTTTAATTCCTAAAACTACGGGAAAATATTATGGTCATTTGACTATTTGATTTAATAACTAGCAGTTGGAAATGTAGTTGCTGACTATGGCACTAGGAGCCAGGAACTCGGAAATTCTAATCCTAATTCTGTCCCTCAGTGCCTGGTCGAAGACAGATCACCTACCTCCTTGTCTTATTTAATCATGTTGTAAAACATGGGTAGTAATACTGGTTTACTTCACAATGGTGCAAAGACTGTGTAAAGTTCCTACGGTGTTTTGAAGATTAAATATTGCATAATTTCTAGGTTCCATGCATAATGGTAAGTATGGGCCACGTTGTACAGGTTGGACCTCCCTTGTCTGGCACCCTTGGGACCTGACCCATCCCGAAATGAGGGAATTTGCTGGCCCCACTGTCACCAGGCTCCAGTCTGCAGGGCTTGGATTTGGGCTCCAGTCTCTGGGGCTCCTTTGTTTCCCAGCCACCATGACCACTTCTTCCCCGCCTAACTGGGGATCCCAAGGAACAGCGCTTGCCAGCTACCATGCTCTGCCTGCGATCCCTGAAACAGGGCGTCCCAGTTGCCCTGCTTTTGTTGCTGGCTGCCCCACTACTGCCCTGCCCAGCTAGGGCTCCCTGGGATGGGTCTTGCTGGTTCTTCTGTTGTCCCGCCCAATTGGGGTTCCCCAGAGACAGGGCTTGCCGGCCCCGGAGATGGGGCTCCCAGCCGGTTCACACTCCTGGGTGCTGGGGCTCTCTGATCCAGCAACATCAGTGGTCCTGCTGAACCATGGATGTTGCCGAACCGAAGAGTTTAGGGTTTTAGAGGTTCAACCTGTAGTATTGTTTTTGCACAGAACTATTCACTGAATTCCACAACAAAGGAAGAATATAACATCAGAATACCGACTAGAACATCCCTCTGTATGCTGAGGATGTTGGAAAGGCTTTTTGTCTGTGCCTGTGGATCTATTCTCTCTTGGGTACTAACTGTTTACTTTCAGATAAGAGGTTAAGATTCTTTAAAGAGAATGTTTGTGTGTTAAAAGATAATGGCCAAAACATGCGGGCCAGAATTGGGTAGAAATTCTATCTCAACTCAGGACTGTTGGCTTAACAGCAACTCAAATGGTTATGCCAAATGTTGACTAATCTGTGTGTGTGTGTGTGTGTGTGTGTGTGTGTGTGTGTGTAATTATATATAATATATATATGTGTGTTTATTTTACTTAGGATACACACCAGCTAAAATTGCTTAAGACATTAGAAGGACATGCATATGGTGTTTCTTACATTGCTTGGAGTCCAGATGACAACTATCTTGTTGCCTGTGGCCCAGATGACTGCTCTGAACTGTGGCTCTGGAATGTACAAGTAAGCAATCAATCTTCATATAAAATTTTATGTTTTAACATCAGCAGTTGATTTGTTATGCATTGGAACTGTTCAGAAAAGATGAAATCATATCAGTAAGTTTGTTTCCATATAAGTCAACATAGAAACATTGCAGTTTTTCATTTTATTAAAAAGAATGCAAATAGACCCGAATCTTTTCCAAATCCAGATAGAATATAACATGTCTACTAAATGTGAATAGAACTTAAACTGATTTATCAGCGAGTCTGCTGTTCATGGATATGTCCTTTCAACTCTGATTACAAGGAGTTGGCTGCCACGTTTTCATTCCAAGTGATCACTCATACCCAAGAGAAGTTACCTATTTTTAAAAACAAAAAAACCCTCTAGATACTACACTTGAAGAGGATTTCTTTGATTTATAAAGCATGAATTCCTGTAATGCTATGCTTTTTATAAAGGTGGGTTGTAATGCTTCTAATAGTCAAGTGACAGTGACGTGGCGCTTATCTCTGAGGTGAGGAAGTTGCCAAGAGCCCAAGTACTGGAGTTTCTTCAATTTTGTGATCCAAGTGGCTGGTTGGTGGAATCTGACCTATCCGCAAAGTGCCGAGAAACTTTTAGATGTGATCCAAGAGCATTTGGTCTTGTCACTTAGGGGGCAGTCAAGAATAACTTACTTTTTCTCGAAGAAGCATTTAGTCTTTTCCTCCAAATAAGTATGCTATCCCTGCTTTACAATCCATGGACAAAAGTCCATCCTAGCATTGAGAGTTAGTGTGCAGTATCTAGATGATACCATAAGAGATAGTAAGGAAGACAAGGTTGTTGCAGAGAAGCTAACTGAACTCTGCATTGTCTTCGCTGAAGAGAATGAGAGAGAGAATCCTGCCCCTGAACCGTTCTTTTAGGTGACAAATTTGAGGAACTGTCCCAGATTATGGAGTCAGAGATGGTTTTGGAACAAATTGGTAAATTTAAAGTCGTCCGAGCAGGTGATACTTACCCAAGTAATTCCAAAGAAGCTCAAATATGAAAGTGAAAAACTGTTGCGGTATGCACTTCCTTCAATCAGTCTCTGTAGGAATTGACTGGAGCTTAGCTATTATAATGCTAATTTTAAGAGGTGATCTTGGTAAATGCAGGCCAGTAAACCTAATTTTGGTACCAGGTAAGATGGTTGAAACTCTGGTCAATAGAATTATCAGAAACAGCAGTAAATATATGTTATGTTGTGGGTGTGTCAATACATTGTTTGTAAAGAGAAAAAATCCTGCTTCATAAATCTTTTAAAATTCTTGAGGGGGAGTCAACAAACGTGGATATAGAGTACATTCAGAAAGCACCAAAGACTCCTAAGCAAAATGAACAGTTGTGAGAAAAGAGAGAAGCTCCACTTATGGATCAGTAACTAGTTGAGATGGGAATAAATTATCAGTTTTCATAACAGAGCGGTGAATAAGGAGCACCCCCATAGATCTGTCCTGGGACTAGTGCTGTTCAGTATGTTCATAAATTATCTAGAAGAAGTGAGATAGCAAAACTTGGAAATATAAAATTAAATGGTGAAAGTCCAAAGCATCTTGAGAAGAGTTAAAAGGGATCTCACTAAACTGGGTGGCTGGGCAACAAAGTGGCAGATGAAAATTCAGTGTTGTTAATGTGCAAAGTAATACACGTTGGGGGAAGACTAATCCCAATGATACATATAAAATGATGTGGTCTAAATTAGCTATTATAGCTCAAAAAAAGATCCTGGAGTCACTGTGGATAGTTCTCTGAAAATAACCATTCAACGTGCAGCGGCAGTCAGAAAAGCAAATAGAATGTTAGGAATCATTAAGAAAGATATAAAAAGACAGTAAATCACGTGCCAATATATAAATTCGTGGTATATCCACACCTTGAATACTGCATGCAGTTCTGGTTTCTCCCTTTTAAAAAAATACCATATTGGAAAAGGTACAGAGAAGAGCAACAAAAATTATTAGGGTTATTGAAAAGCTTCCACATACAGAGATAAGATGACGAAGGCGATTTTATTATAAACGTCTATAAAATGATGAACAATGTGGAGAAGGTGAATAAGGAAGTGTTTACCCCTTCACAAATATGAACTTGAAATCACCCAGTTAGTTTTAAATCTGCTGCCTATTAATTTAACATAAGGAAGAAGTGCTTTGCACTATGTGTAGTCAACCTGTGGATTGTTGTTGTCAGGTATTGAGGCCAAAAGTGAAATTTGGTTTAAAAAAAAAAAGTTAAGTTTTAATGGAGGATATGTCCATCAGCGACTATTAGCAAAAATTGTCAGGGATGTTTTGGGTGTTCCTAATCCTCTAACAGCTAGAAATGGGAAGTAAACAACAAGGGATGGATCACATAATTACCCTGTTCTGTTCATTCCCTCTGAAGCAGCTGTTGCTGAAAGACAGGATGGTTGGCTAAATACTCCACTGGTTTGACCCACTATCAGCATTCTTATATTCTTCCATTCTTAAGATTTTGTTGATAATCTGTTTTCTAGTATTATCTCTTCATTCTTTTGGTTTCTTTCTCACTCCTTTTTTTTTTTCTTTTTCTTTTTTCCTTTTCCTTTCCTATGACTCTTACTCATCTTTTTCCTTCTTTCATTGATCCTTCCTTAATGTCTCTTCTTTCCTTTCTTTTCCCCTCCAATCCATGAAATACACCTGCTGACTGTGCAGGCTACAGATCTGAAGCAGAAGCAAAAAAGTTCTAAATCTGAACTCCTTGCAGTTGCTGGAGTAAGAACATGGCTGACAGTTTCCCAGGCTGAACAAAAATTAGAATAGCTCCAGCTTTACCTGACTGCTCTCTAGAAGGCTTTGATAATGTGCAACTTTTTTACCCCTTTATTTAATTAATGCAATGAAATGTCCATAATTAGAAACACTAGGATAAGTTTTCATGCAAATCTGTTAATTATATATGTCTGTAAAGGTGGGGAATGCTGGATTCTGTGGTGTTTGATTTTTCTTTTGTTTCCTCTCCAGACTGGGGAGCTGAGGACAAAAATGAGCCAATCTCATGAAGACAGTTTAACCAGTGTGGCTTGGAATCCAGATGGGAAACGCTTTGTAACAGGAGGGCAGCGTGGACAGTTCTATCAGTGTGTAAGTTCTTTTAATTGTGACTACTAAAAGCTCTGATTAGAATTCCTAAGAAATTTAAGTTAACACCTTGGTTATATTTTCTTCCTATACAGGATCTAGATGGTAATCTCCTTGACTCTTGGGAAGGAGTGAGAGTGCAATGCCTCTGGTGTTTGAGTGACGGCAAGACTGTTCTGGCATCGGACACACACCAACGAATTCGGGGTTATAACTTTGAGGACCTTACGGACAGGAACATGTAACTATCTTTTTATTAAAAATTCCCTAATAACGCTAGTCTGATTCCCGTGTTGTGAAAATTTCTGATACATTACATTTGAATAGTTTCTTTATGGACCCAGCAAATGCTGAAATAGAACCAGATGACTTCTGTTCAGTTCTTGTTGTAATCCCCTTTCAAATACAAAAGTAATGGCCCACTTGGTTATAACCACGAGTGAAAACATTGCAACTGAAAACTTTTTATGCTTTTTTGGTGGTATTTTTTTAAATGTCCAAATAGCAGTACTGCTAACTTTATGGTCTCTCTCCTGTGATTTCAGAGTACAAGAAGATCATCCTATTATGTCATTCACGATTTCAAAAAATGGCAGATTAGCTTTGTTAAATGTAGCAACTCAGGTAAGTTGATAAAAATACAAGAAAGATGTTTTCTTTCCACTGCTAAATTTTTTTTAGAAAATTTTAAGGAATTTGGGATTTGTAATAAACAGGCAAGGCAGTGTTCTACACAACATGTGAAGTCTGTGTGTGTGTGTGTAATATGCAATATATATACGTACATATATACCCACACAAATAATCAAATATAGGATTCTCCAAAAGGGACAATGCGTCATTTTGAAAAACTTCACAAAACTTAGTATAAATAAAGTATTTGCCACTAGATTTTAACACTTCATTTTACTATTCCCAATGTTGTAGCAATATTCTAGAATTGCTATCCCTGGATTATTCCTGTTCCACATAATTAACATTTCTTTATGGACTTGAAAGTTTATTTTGGAAATCACAAAGTGGAGAACTGGCTGCTAGAATGGGAGACAGGACAACAGTTTAATCTATTGTTCCAGTGCAGTGGTGCTCAAATTCCCCCCCCCCCCCCCCCCCCCCCCGTATTCGTGACCCTTGGAGCCAGGCATGCAAAAAAAAAAACTGGGAAAATTTTTCGGGGGGGGGGGGAGACGGAGAATGCTGGGAACATTTTGTTGCGGCCCCTTTATTTTAAAGCACCGGTCCGCTCCCCTGTCACTCTCCCCACCCCTGCTGCATGTACGTCGGGCGCCGAGCTGGGAAAACAAAATGCCGGCCAGCCCAGATCAAAGCACTGTGAAGTCGTGTCCCCCTCTCCCTTCTCCCCCCCAGGAAGATGGCTGCAACCCCTTTGGGGGTCGCATCCCTCGGGTTGCACATCGCTGTTCTAGTGCATAATATCCATTCAGTTTCACATTATAGTCTTATTGCATAAACTGGTTGACATGCCAAAAATAAACAAATGATAAAAGTGGAATACTTCAAACATAGGTGCTGGATATTGTCTTATAATAAAAATAACCTCTGGCATTCTCTTTGCCCCCCTCCCAGGGAGTTCACTTATGGGACTTGCAAGATAGAGTTTTAGTGAGAAAGTATCAAGGTGTTACACAAGGGTTTTACACAATTCACTCGTGTTTTGGAGGCCATAATGAAGACTTCATCGCTAGTGGCAGTGAAGGTAATATCGGCTTTAAAGACTTCAGACGTCAGTTGATGTACATTTCACACATGTACTTTGTGTATAAAAGAAAATGATACAATGTATTTTAATTAGTGTTAGTTGCTGGAAATAGTATACAAGGATAGGAGTAAACAAAGGTGCGTGTCGCTGCTCCTAAAGTTATAATATTGTAAGGGACAATCCTACTCTACTAGAGAGGATAGCCTGTATGCTTTGGGTCTCTTCTATCTTTCTCCTTTAAGGATACATCTAGACAGCGGAGCTATTTCAGGATATTGGAGGTATCCCAAAATAGCTTTACTCTTCTTCTCTCCCCTTCCCGCCCCCCCATCTTTTAAACGTGACCATTATTTCGAAATATTTTTCGAAATAACGGGCATGCTATACTGGTATCCCTGTAACCCTCATTCCACAAAGGTTAAAGGATGGTTCGAAATAGTGCGTTATTTAAAAATTTGAGACTGTGTAGATGTTCCAAATTTGGAAATAAGCTACTTTGAAACAGTCGAGATAAGATACGCAATTTGCGTATCTTATTTTGAGTTTAAGGTTCTGTGTAGATGCACCCTAAGAGATTAATAATAAGTTTTGTGTGCGTGTGTGTCAAGAGGCATGACATTAGCAGTTCTGCTTTTGGTCAAAATAGTTGTAGTGAGGAATTTAAATTCATTGGATTGATAGTTTTTGAAAGACAGGTGTGGTCAGATAATTTCAATTCCAAGAGTAGTCATCTCAAATCAAGTGAAATTAATTACAATGAGAAGAAAAACAGTCATCTAGTAATTAGTTACAATGAGAAGAAAAACAGTCATCCAGCAGTTGATGACATGGTGTGTCTAGCGTGGGTTAGTTTTATTGTGACTTTCGTGTTTTTCATACTAGCAAGTAGTCTGTGGTGAGGATAAAATTTAGTTTACTGAGCCTATCCCAAACTGTTTGAGTGAACTAATTCAGGCTTGTGAGGGGTTTAACTCCTTCAACTCCCATTTGAGATCAATGAGACTTGAGGGTGCTGAGCCCTGTGTAGGCCCAGTATTTGTGGTGCAAGAAAGTAAATTGAGAAACCACTGTTTGGACTCAGTAGCTCAGAGTTGAGTCTCTTTGGAAAGAGGAAATATTGACTAGCACACTAGAGCAATTTTCTTACTCTTTGGAAGTGAAGAAAGATTAAATTTAAACCAAGGTTCCCCTCTGCCCTTAGTGGAAGATACCAACTGAAAGAGAGCGCCTGTGTCATCAATGTCATCCTCATCAGCTTTGAGCCAAAGTTCTGGTGTGGGATTTAGTACTTGTCAAAGTTCAGGGTGTGGATGCTGAGTCATACTTACGCTTTGTGTGGGGAAGTGTACATGCTACAATACGTCGTGTGTGTGTGTGTGTGTGTGGTGGTTTTTTTTTTTAAATGGACACTTCACGTATGACCTACTGTGTGTGTGACATTAATGTGGTAATTAATTTATCTGGGTCATCATTTAAGAACAGCTTTTTTATTTTTTTTATTTTCAGTGTCTAAAAACTACCCAGCTGTAGTTGAAGCTGATGGCACCTTATTTAGATTCGGACTGCCAGAGGCTGTTGCCTCTTTGCACTGAATTGTTGCAAATGTGGCTGCTGTGAAAGTCTCTATGTACAAAAAAGTAACAGATTAGAATGTCATAACCTCTTAAATGTAAAGGTATGTTGTCAGATAGGTAGGCTTTTTCTACCACCTGCACTTATAGGAAGAAAATAAGAGATTTCTTTTGAAAGTAAAATTGACTTCTGCCTTAATCTAGCTCATGTGCTTTTTCTTTTTTTAAACAAACATACACTGTCAAGCATCAAAATGCTGGCTTGTGTTTACATTTTGATTCTCCAGATAGCAGATGCTAGGCTTATGGCCCAGAATCGATAGAGCACTGGTTTGGTTTGAAACAGAGAGGGAGTGGATATTTATATGCAGTCAAGGGAGTGAAAAATGTAAACATGAGATGTATTTGATGCAAATACAATAATTTAGAGAGATTTAATTCAAATGAGCTAATTTTTAAGCGGAAGGCAATTTCTTTACCAAATGATTCCCTGGGCCTGTTTTAGCACATAGGTCAGAGTTGAGCCTGCTTTGTATGGGGTGGAATAAGGTTCTCAGACTTTTTTTTTAATATATAAACCTTCAGAATCACATTGGATTGTGTAAAGTATTGTCTAAATCTGTTCCTCAAAGCTTTAAATCTGAAAAGCTAGTCTAGTAGTGTACATGTATGTGAGCAGAGAGTTTGTTGTAATTCAGTCTACGTAGCTCCATTTGAGAGCGCCTGATGCAGTCTACAGTAATAAGTCACTCTGTAGGTTTGTCTACATTAGGAGAAAATGTCATTTTAACTAGTTATTCTTTACAATGAATTTCATTTTATTTTGGGGTATGTGTGTCTGTGTTGAGAGGATTGCAATGGATTAGTTGACCAATGGCTGTTGGTTAAATACACTGCATGATAAACTGGAGTTGCTACTGTTCACAAAAGATGGTGGTTTAGAATTCTTTGAAGTCTGTGTAGTAGGCAGGACTTTACAACTTCAAAAGGCCATAAAAATTAATTAATCTTACCCTGTTTACACTTTATACATGGGGAAGCAGTGGCATAGCAGAACTATAATGGTACATGACCCCATTAGGTCATTGACCAAGTTGGTTAGAATTTTGGAAGCCTCCGTACTAAGACTTATGCTTTTAACTGTTCTAAATGTGGCCTTATTTATCTGTTCTCTAAATACTGTGGTGTTAAAATGTACATATATCTCTGAGGTTAAGACCAGTGATCAGCAGTCTTGTCCTTGAATCAGCATGCAGCATCATATCCACACCTTAAGAGGAAGTTGATTTGTGTTTCTGGCCATGTGTTGACTGACAGTTATAATTTAGTGCAGTCTCAAATGCTTTTCCTCAGTTAATGAGCTCACTAGGGCTGTCAGTCTTGTGTATGAGCTTTGCCCACATTGTCTTGATCAGATCCACTAAGAGCAAAAACAAAAGCTTGCTTCTGTTGCTGCATATTAGGGGGTTTCAATTTTAGAATTTTCAGCACTTTTTTTTGCAATACTATGTTTTTAGCATAATCTTAATATGAAAAATTACAAGATGTATGTAGTTAGGACATTTTAATTCAATATTTCTCATTCTGCTTCAAATCCATGTTTTATTTAGATCACAAAGTATATATTTGGCACAAACGTAGTGAGCTGCCAATTGCGGAGCTGACAGGGCACACACGTACAGTAAATTGTGTGAGCTGGAACCCGCAGATTCCATCCATGATGGCCAGCGCCTCTGACGATGGCACTGTTAGAATATGGGGACCAGCACCTTTCATAGACAACCAGGATATTGAAGGTAAAGCAACATCCATGTATATTTAAAAAGAAACAGTAATAGAATCTTACGTAACTGAAATAATAATCCATCTAATTGTTTTGGATTTCTTGACAATTAACATAGACTAAGAAAATAGCAAACAACCCTTAACGATCAAACTAAAAGTACATTTCCTGAAAAAGGCTTCAATTGTCAGACCCTACAACAGTCAGTCTGCTTATTCCTGAACACCTACAACATGATCCTATTGAAGGCATCCAGGAACCATTTCAATTCCCTGAAGTGGCGCTAGAGTGGATTATGTGACTAGATACCTTGAGATGGCCTTAACATTGCTTGTGTTCACTGCATGTAGAATAACATTTTTCTTTACTACTTTGCATAACAGTTAGTATTGATATATTCAGACATTAAATAGCAAATAATCCTCCTACCTTGGAAACAGAATGAGGGTATTTATTCTTAAGGTAATTCAGTACATCTGAAAGGTACTAGATAGCCCTGGTAACTAATTATTTACTCAGAGACATTGCAATTCTACTGCCTGTACATTACAAGTTTTCCTCCACCACGATCTCTTCTCTGAGAGAATTCCCATGTCTAGTTAGTCCCTAGCCCTTCTACTGAGACCCCTCTTGTGTGGACACCTGCCACTGAACAGCTGTCTGGTGATGTGACAAACTAAATCAGCTCTATACTTAGATGTAACTTAGAATATACAGTATTTTACAAGTTCCACTAAAATCAATACTCTCTAGTTTCTGTCATCCTGCATTCCTTTCTCTTTCCACCACCTGAATGCTAACCTAGATTTGCAGATTTGCCACTGACAAGAAAACATGCTTATGATTAACGGGGAAAAATAGGGGAGGAGGTAAACTTAAAAGAAGCCCGCATTGTCTTTACTTTATAATGTAGCAGGTTTAGTGGTTTGATATTTCAGGAACTGAAAATAAGACAACAATTTTTATAATTGTTTTCACTTACTGTTCTCTGTGAACTACCCAACAGGGCAGTCTCTTTAGTGATCCTTTCCTAGTATGCTCTGTTGCTGACAATTTTTAAGATCTAGAGAGAGATTTCTTTTGAAGAGTAAGAGCAGTAAGGTTCAACTAGAGGAAAAATCACGTTTGTTCTAAATCAGTGTCTACCACATGATTTATTTTCAGTTTGTCACTAAATTTTTAAGATGTATGTTGAGTAATAAAAGTTTTCAAATACAAATATCCTTGCTCTCCTTTCAGGAAAATACTACACAGTAAGTCAGAGAGAGAGAGAATTTTTGTAAAAGCAAAAAAAATTCTTAGTTAATTGTATTAATAAATTGGAAAAGAGTAACTCCCCTTCAGGGAAGAGAATAAATCCACAAAACACAATTACTCTGAATCAAGCGTGTGTTACCCCTCCCCCCCCCCCCAAATGTTGGAGGCTGTTACATCTTGAAAAATTATCATCCAAGTTTAATCTTTCTTTTACATTTCATCTTGTCTTTGCTCAGAGGAATGCAGTAGCATGGATAGTTGATGGTGATTTTGGAGCAGACGACTTCTCTTTAACTTAAAATTAGTCGTATTTTAAATGGCTTGGGATTTGGTGCAAACAACATGATTGATAGCTGGACAGACATGCTCGTCATGAAAAAAGAACCATTTCTGAAGCCCGATCGGGGCCAAACATTTACCACCTTGCTTCATAGTAACCAGTTGAGATGAAGCACGTCGTTAGAACGTTGTTGGACGCCGTGTCGAATTACCCCCTCCCATCGGTTGTGAAGAACTGTGCTACATTCAGGCTAACCATTGAACTCAGTATATATATTTTTTCCCTTCTGCCTTTTTGTCTGGCAGGTTACCGTTCTTGTTGCTCTTCTGTGTAATGAAGTTTAAATGCTTGTTTGGAAAACTTTATTTAACAGTTTAGAAGGCTTGATAGAAAGAGTGCTTTAGTCTGAAGAGTATACATTGGATAGGAAGGGATTTCCTTCTCTTGTTTCTCTAAATCTCTCTCCGCCTTATTTAGCTTGAGATCTTTGCAGCTTGGTTCATGGATTCTAGCCTTGCCCATTGCGCAGTATATATAAATCCAGATGATAAAACAGTGAACTATGTCAAAAGCACTCTCAATATCACACTTGACAAAAAGTTTTGTACTTTTCACATAGCTCGTTGCCCTGTAAAGGGGTTAACAGCACAATTTTTTTAAAAAATAAATTATTTATAGGATTAAAGTGACTTCATTTGTATACATTTGGAATTTAAACCAGCTTAACAGTGTCATTAAATGCAGTATAACTGATGCTCTTTCAGAGTGTCATGCAAGACATGGTCAAATGCAGTGGCTGGAAGGAGTTTTACACAGGCTACAGAAAGTATTCTTTTAAAAGAAACCTAAATTTCCATCTTAATAAAAAACAGAATTATTTAGAAGTGAGAGCTATCAAAATGCACCATCTGATGATTAAAAAGGACAAAGGTCAGTTTTTAGATTACATAAATGTGTGCAACAAGTTTGTCTTAACTTTTGCAACGATTCTGATCCAAAATTAGGATAATGCTGTTTTGCTTGGTAATTTAAAACTTAGTATAAGTACCTTTGTCATCTGAATGACAATACATATAGATGATTTTCCCCTCAACTTAAGTACAACTGTAGAATTGTTCTTGGTGTTTGACTAACAAAGATGAATAGACCTTTTTTTTGAGACATTTTTGAAGTTTACAGGTTTAAATGTATCTGCTGGACCTTGTTCTGTGCTGGTGCTGTTAATAGCCTGCCACTTTTAGGAATGGTTCCTTTAATTTCCCATTAAAAAGACAGTTTAAGTACTGTATGCTTCTCAGAATAAACAGGTGGCCTGGTATCTCTAGTGTGCTTCTGCACTATTTGACAATTGATTATGGAATGGTGTTAGATTCCCTCTTCTCAACTGGATGGTGAAAGTAGCATCAGAGCTGCCATGAAGTAAAGAGGGAGCAGGGAAGAAGGCAGGCCATCATGAAAGATGAGAACAAAAGGGTGGATGAGACTCCGACTGGGACTAAGTAAGTACTTAATGTCCTTCTTTGTTGGGTGGAGGGATAACTTTGCCATTGTTCATGCAAAGAAAAATAGACTCTGGGTTGGCTAATGGGATTGGGGGAGAGAACACAGCAGGACCCTTTCTAAAGGTTGTGGAGGACCCAAGTAGATGCTCCCAGAGCATATAATACAAGAGAGATTCTAACAGATTATGGCCATTCGTTTCTTTGACTCTCACTTGCATGTAATCTTAAACACTATTTTTTTTTCTGAAACCAACCCTTAATCTGACTTAAAAAAATACCAAAGTATAGGATTATCTGAAATAAGAACTGAATGTTAATACCATCAATCTAGTTCATTTATCTTCAGCTTCCTAAAATTATTTTTAAAAGCATTTCGATTGAATTGTAAACAAATATAGAATTCTGGTTCGTATTAAAAATCAATATTTCTATAGATCCTTTGGATTACCAACAAACCATAAAAACAAAAACAAAAATTTTCTCCAGCGTTAGGTGGTCAAGAGATCAACAGTTTCTTCTGCCATAATTAATGACATGTCACAGCATGAAGATTATAGTCTTGGTTCTGTGGTGACTGTGGTACTAGTGCAGGTTGCAGGAGAAGCAAAGAACACTGAGTTTAAGTCTTGGGAGGCTAACCATTTTGGTTTTAAATAAAAGTTGAATATCCAAATTTTGTACAGTGCTTTACATCTTCAAAGTAGCGTACACTTGTTAACAGCAACTTTGCTGCTATTTATAACATTTAAGGCTTCACATTCTATTGATTTGGCATTTTTAAGTATTTTAGAGCATTATACTCCCCTTTAAACTTGAATAAAAACCTCTACTCCACTAAGAGCATGTAGTGCTGTAACTGTCTTTTTTTTTTTTTTTTTTTTTTCTTTTTTAACCCTTTATATTTTTAGATGATGTGGAGCCCATTCTGTTGCTGGCTGTTCACCCCAAGATCTAACATTGACTTCACTGGGAATTGTGTGTGTAAAGAAACAAGCCCCTAATGCATACCCAGAAGACTGATTTTGTGTTTAGACACTACATAGGATTTTCAGCATAGTGTCTATAGCTAAAACTTTTAGCAGGGATCTAGTACAAGGTACATTAGAGCACACTTCAGTCAGCACCTTCTTTTTCACTGAGATGTGATGACAATTTATCTTGTCAAAATACTGGTCTCCCCTCTTTCCCCCCGCAACCTTCAAATCCAAGAGCTTCTGGACTTTAGAGTACATTCCTAATGTATATATGGTAAACACCTTGAAATGGGATTAGTCAGAAGCACATTTTGAGACTGCCACTTTTATTTATTAATAAATGCACCTATGCAATGTAGATGGTAACAAAAGCCTTCCCAGCAAGGTGGAATGAATCACTTCAGTTTTACCAAGTTTGCTATATACATTGTGCCTGCAGCTTACACATAATATGCAGAGACCAATAGAAAGGTGGGACTGGCAAAACAAAGATTTTATGGTACTTAATCTGACAGCAAGATCATCTGTAGACTTACAGGCAGTGAATGATGATTCTGACTACTGTCCTGGACTCTAAACTTTAAAAAATAAAAGAACAGCCTAAACTATTTCTAACATGCTACCACATAGTCATAATGTATGGTTTGAAAAGTACCAATACTTTTTGCCCATAGACCAAAAATGAGACTTTAGCTGTGGAAAAAGAGTCATCTGCTATGTGTTAATTTCCATGTGCTTAAAAATGTTCCTAGGCTGGGATCTATTGGTTGGAGCAAATAAGAGTCATATTTATCCCCAGCGATCAGTTATTTCTAGTAACTGATGCAATACTTCTGGGGGAACATGCTGTAAACATGGGGGTTTTTTTTAAAAAATTTTGTAGCTGGTAATTCAGATATTCATAATAGCTACTGATTATCAGCAAGGTAAATCTTTTTATGAATTATGCTTAATTGGTTATCTGAATATACCTGCATTGTTCAGGTAGGTAGTGTGGTGGGTTTTTTTTTGGGGGGGGGGGGTGTTTTTGAGACAGAGAGAGAGATGATGGAACACAAAGGGGAGGGAGTAATAAGCTGCTGTTCTAAATCTCTCTTCTGAAAAATGTGTCCAATTCCCTTACTCAAATTTTTCAAATATAAAAAGTGACCCTAATTTTAAAACTAGTGCAAAGATTAAAGCTAGAAAACTATCCAACACGTGTCGTAGCTTCTTATCCTGGCTGCAAGCAGGTAATGTTTAATGCAGTGAATTCATTATTGGCAGTATTTGTGTCTAGTGACCTCCCACCACACCAATAAATAATGTTCCCAATCCAAATAAAATTGTTTATTAAGATATTGCTTTCTAGAAGGTAGAAATGACACACTCAGTCCATGTTGAGTAGATTTATATGCAGAAAGATGGGGGAATCCGCATACAACAAAGCCAGCTTTGTTGGCTGATAATGTGAGGAACAACCAGAGGAGAGAAGACCCTCAGACTCTTGTTCATCTCCCCAGAACAATAAGTTGTCTCAATTAATTTGAAACAATTGCTATAAAAAGGAGCAGCAAATCCTATAGATAGCTTTAAAAATACACAACATGGGCTCACATCCATTTTCAGTTACCTTATAGGAAGAACTGCTAATTTTAAAGGCAGTTAGCAAAACTTTATTAACTGTTGTACACTTTTTTTAAAACCAGGGTGGATTTCATTGAATTGTGCAGTGTTGTTGAACTGCTGCAGTAGCTGCCTCTAGTTGCTGAAAACAAACTATAACTCCATTTCCTGTCTAAGCCAGATTTACCTGGGTTCAGTAATACAGCTAAGTATGAATGTTTTCCCATGTGATATGAGAGAGTGAGTGTGTGTTATAGACATGGAACCAAGTGTTCTAGGTACTGGTCATGTTCTATTACATTTTTTGTCACGTTGTGTGTATGTGAGGTGTCCTCTGACTACAGACATCAGTTAATATCAGTATATTTTTATAAATCGGAAATTCAGTGTGCCCCATCTTTCACTTCAACATTTTTAATTGTTAGGGTAATGTGCTAGATTTGAATCTTAACATTTTTAGGCACAGATGGAAAAAAGTTATTGGCTCCTTGAAAATGTATGGGACAAAATGGATTATCAAAGCATGTATGTACTTACAAACCAAGCTGTAGAGATCACGAAAAGAACTTTACTGTTGATCTCAAGATTTCTAAATTGTCAAGATTTATATGGAGTTGTGGTGGAACTAGTTAACACTTAGAGCTTTTGGTATGTAATGACTATTTGCTATGGACTGATATTAAATGTTTCAAAGGATTGCGTTCTTAAACTTTCTGGATTTTTTTGTTACTGTCCTCTTGGATTATATTAAGTAGTTTAAATTTCTTTGCTATATTACATTAAAATATAAGAATGTTGGGTCTCATATTTATTTTCACTTGTTTTACTAATTTACAGAACACCCTTTGTTAATTTTTTTATTAAGTGTATTTTAAACATATCTTTAAAAAGAAAATTGTTAAATTGGAATTACATAACTTCTGATTTGCTTTTATTAGGGTTTTTTTAAAAGTACACTTTTTCCATGTCAGTGCACAGCACTTAACAGAAATGTTTGTATTCCCTTTCTTCAGTTCAATAAACAGAATGAATAACTGGACTGAACACTTCTTAATTTCCTAACAGGCTGTCAATTGGCTGTGCATTTCACCTTTGATTTGATGATTAAAATAGAACTTTAATATTTGAGCATTTTTACTGAATACTTTTCCAAATAGTTTTACTTAGATGCAAATATATATCAAACATTTACAGCACTTTACTCTCTTGCATTTTAGTCTGTGCTTCTCTACAGTCTATGAAGGTGTGCACTTAAAATACACAGTACAAGCACTGACTGACAAATCCTTGGGATTCATATGAGAGGGCAATAATCCAGAGTGTAAATGCTAAAGGGGAAGAGTTTTATTTTGCATAGCACCTCACACAGCAGGGTGCTGCTGCACTGAACTGCCAAGTAATGCTGTGCAGAGATACTAAACTTTTTTTGACTAAGTATTTCCCAACAACTTGGATAGTCCCACTTGAGGCTAGCATTGAAACTCCCCCTCCACAACAGCTACAGAGCTGGGGCTGGTCGCATATCCCAAATTCCTCCTTCCCCTATTTCTCATGCCACTATCCTTCCCACCCAGCCCTTATTTTCCCACCACTCCATCTTACATGTTTGTTCTCCAGGGTCCAGACACCTGCATGTAACACTACTCAGGAAAGCAGCCCTTCATTTTCTTGTGCACAGTTTCACAGGCACTGAGAGGGAACAAGCTATGTACCTGAATGGAGTACAGTGGGCCAAATTTCAGGAATAAAACCTCTTTTAGAAGAGCCCTTCTTCCTCGTGAGAGGAGAGAGCTTCCGAAAGAGTGCATCTGCTCTTCCACAAAAATAAGCAGAAGAGCAGAGGTGTTCCCTGGATGCAGCAGTTTTTCAACCCCATAGTCTAGACATAGCCTCACTTCCAGCTGTAGTGCAGATATATCCACTGATCCTCTTATTCCTGTGACATTAGACATTCTTTTCAAGCTATGCTTTTACATAAGTGGATTACTTTAAACTTAGTCACTGCCATGAGCAGTACCACGTAACTATTAGAATGCTGGGGGTTTGGAAATATTTATTAAAAGTAGATGCCATAATATCTACCCTTGGCCCTGGTACTTACCTTTGCTGTTCCTTACTTTGCTTCTGTCTGGAATTTTGTTAAATACCCATTAGAAAATCATTTCACTTCTGTACACAAATTACTGTTTAAAAACTATAAACTGAGGCATGTTTGGCTACAGCAAACTTCCCTTTGTATGTACTAGACTTTTCCCTTACAGCCATCAGCTACATCTGTTTGCCACTCTTAGGCCTTATCTCTACTGCCAATTTCAAGCAAGTCTGCTGTCAGTGCTAGTAATGGTTCGGGTGCTGCAGTAGACTGTCAGCATTAATTCTACCACCATTTGGACCATCAACATCTTGCCCTTTAAGAGCTTCAACAGAATGTTTTCTGACTGCTGACCTTCATATTGACAAAATACTTTTGGATAAAGGGACTGGGGCAAGAAGTGAGCAGAAGTCTCATACATGTCATTGTTTCAGGAAAATAGGGTCAGACATATAGGCTAATACAATGAGAAGCATCCATTTAGCATAGAAATAGGCTACGAATTTCAAATGCTAAGCTTATTACTGCCTGAGTTCTCAGCATGTGTCTTGTGACGTTCCAAATTCTAGAGTTGCAGTGCAAATCTGGTGTGAAAGGATACTACTTGGTTCCTTGAAGCTACTGGACTACACAAAGACCACCTCACAGAAAAAATGATTTTATTTTTGTTCTGAACACAACCCACAGTGAACACTTGACCCCCAAAAACTGTGCATATCTAGAAGGCAGAGGGAGCCAGTAATTGGAACATGGAGTTGCAATGAACTGTTGGACTCTCTACACAAAACATGATCTTTTCAGCTTAAGTCTTGGGTAATGGAGAGCATATCTTAATAGTACCCTTTTCATTGCTTCTACTCCCAAGCTACTGTTTGGCTCAGGATCTAGTTACCTATGGGCTACGTCTAGACTGGCATGAGTTTCCGCAAATGCTTTTAACAGAAAAGTTTTCTGTTAAAAGCATTTGCGGAAAAGAGCGTCTAGATTGGCACGGAAAAGCACTTTTTGCGTAAAAGCGTCTGTGCCAATCTAGACGCGGTTTTGCGCAAGAAAGCCCTGATTACCATTTTCGCGATCGGGGCTTTTTTGCGCATAACAATACCGCGTTGTCTACACTGGCCCTCTTGTGCAAAAGCATTTGCGCAAGAAGGCTTTTGCCCGAACAGGAGCAGCATAGTATTTCCACAAGAACACTGACAATCTTACATGAGATCGTCAGTGTTCTTGTGGAAATTTAAGCAGCCAGTGTAGACAGCTGGCAAGTTTTTCCGTAAAAGCAGCTGCTTTTGCAGAAAAACTTGCCAGTCTAGACTCAGCCATGTTGTTTATTTACTCATTGATCTAGCCAAGGAGGCAGCTGTCCATCCCCATAAACCAGTGTTGTGAAAATAGTATAAGGTCTGTTTTAAGGCTATTTCCATTCTCACTTTCTGTATAGGGAAAAGCCCCTACCTAGATCAGCATGCATCGTTGTGACATCCCAAACTCTAAAAGTTGCAGTGCAAATGTGGTGTTAAAGGATACCTCTTGGTTCCCTAAAGCTAGTGGACTACCCCAAGTAGGTTGTACTTTCGCAATAGGCTGTCATAACACAAACAGCACCGGACTCCATTCATCTGTGCTTTTATCATTTTCTACACATTGCAACCATAATAAAACAAAAAGCAAATTTGACCCAGCCTCCTTAGCAAAAAGCTACACTGGACAGGCAGCTGCTTTTACTGTGCTACTTAACCTCCATCTCTCTGTAATTTGCACCTCTCCCCCACTCATAAATATTTCAGTTTTCTTGCCTAAGTTAGTGAGCAGCAATAACTAGTGATGAACAGTGGGTAAGGTGGTAGAAAGTGACACAGAAAAGTGAGAGAGTTAACTGGCCTTTTGACTGCAAATTAGAAGCTGTGACTTTTCATGCAGGTAGCCACAAGGCACAAATTCTGGAAGACATCTGAATTATTTGTATTAGGTAAGTAGCTGGTAGCACTGTTAATTTTTCTGCATCCTGTTTCCTCTGCAGCTAATGACAATCCTTCCTTAGTCAGGTGCACATTTCATGACAGCAGCTGGAAGTGCAGAATGGATTGACAGTGCATACAGCATGCTGGACATCTTGCTTAACTTTTCTACTGCTACTGAAGATCATGCTATTATTTTTAAGATTGTAGCATATCCCATTGACTACAAAGTACACAGTGCTGCAACACAGGAGCAATTTGCCTTCGCATAGGTAGTAAGCTAGGCAGCAGTAGAGAGAGAGTATTGTTACTGTGCCCTAATGCCCATTCCTTTTGTGATTACTCCTAGGACTCACTTGCGTTTGTTTTTTAAACCACAACCCTTGTTTTCTGGACTTCCTTGCAACATCCTCACACTGCAGTATCTATTGAGAAAGTGTCAGTTCTTTAAAAAGGCAGGTACCATCTCTATTTTGGCTCTCATGCTGTACAAAGCATATTATTGGCACATAAACATGGCAACAGTGCAGTACTTTGTAATGCATAATTGGTTTGGATTTTGGAACAACTAGTGGCTAAACATGGCAAGTTTATTGTTCTCAAATAAAAGACCAAGGCTATCCCAGCAAGAAAGTTAAAGGCCAGATACTGATGCTTGATTTTTCCCAATTATTTAAATGTCTTTTCTCCTGGTCTCAAAGAATAAGGATCTGTAGCACTTTTAACATCAGGTTTAAGACCTCATTTCAACTATAATTTTTGCGTATCAAAATTGAAGAGGAATTATTGCTCCTGGGATAGCATCTTAGGCCCTCCTATCTGAGTCTTGCAAAGACTTGATTTCACTTATGAAGACTCAGTATTTTAAAAACAGCTCAGCTAGTTGATGGGGAGCAGTAAGAAAGAGCTGCCTATCATTAAAATAACTGACAAAGTTCTGTAGCTCAAGAGCACCATTCTTTGATACAGATTTATTCCTGAGTCACCTGTCTAGACATAGAAATAGCAAAGTCCTGGATAAGACTGAGAGGTCACTTAGCTTTATTATAGCTTCTGCCATACTCCCTATCCTTTGCCATAATGCATCGATTGGGCTACGCGTGGAGACTCGTTCAGGAGCAATGTATGGTGTAGCAAGAGCATAAAGGCAAAAGATAATCACAATGTTTATGTTGGTCCAGAAGTTTACCCGGAAGCACTGATAAGGATAGTTTGATGTGGGGGCTTTATACCATACAGAAAATGAGAATGGAAATAGTGTCAGGGTTGTTTTTTTTAAGGCTACTTTCACGATGCTGGTTCATGGAATAGCTCCAAGCAGGTGAAAGATCTATGCCGGTAAAAGATACATTGCAGCACCAGCCTGCAGATCTTGGCAGCACTTACAAAAGGCCCTTTTGGATGAACAACTGTATTAAACCTGCTCTTAAATTTACATCTGGACCTTCCACTGGTGTAGAGCAGAGATCTGCAAAACCACGCTGTCTTTTCCTTTCTTCTTTAGAGTGCAAGCTGCTGTGCTACATGATCAGTTCCATCTAAAAACTTCATCCAACAGACTAAGTGTGATGTGAAAGGAACAATCAACTGCTACAGGAACTCAGTGTCATGGTTTTTAAAATATTTTATGTTAAAAATACAGCAAAAATAGCTTTGTTCAAAGAGGAAAAAATATACTGCATGACACCACCAGTCTAGGTATGTTTGAAAGTGTCTCTGGCTCCAACTGTTCACTGGAGTGATTCCGATGGTTCAGAATTTGGCAATTAATCTGTTCCTTTTCAACTTCAGTCATTTATCAAAGCCAAGATCATACTGTGGCAAGACAAAAGAGGTCATCAGTGTATTAGTACAACATAAAACTGTAGGTGGTCCCAGACTTGCAGTCAGAGGGGATGCAACTCGTTTCCTTAAGTAAATGAGAGATCATGGCCACCTTCAACTTTATTATGAAGGCAAGATTCTCAGAGATTAACTCGCAGCATGCAATGGTCGATCTTGAAGTGATCAGATGGCCAATCCTGTGATAAGGTTTGCATGAGACATGTCTATTAAATTTGGACCTCATGCAGCTCCTTTTCTGGATAGCTGTTAACCATCACTTTTTATTCTGCAAGTGAAATCTATTTAGCACCCAACATGCCACTTGCAATAGATTCTTTACAAGAATACTTTGCTCAGATTTCCAAGATATGTAAGGGTTAAAAATATTAACATAGGTACACAGAATTCCCAATCTCTCTCTACATGGGATAGCATTTAAAATGATGTTCAGGGAGTTTAGGCCTAAAATTTACATTTTGAAAGGTTTTCTTTAAAACTTGATTAATAGAAGTGGGCTTTTGGGAGAGGGAAGGAAATTGGTTTCATTGTAACCAAATATGAAAAACTAAAACCAGATATGAAACTACCCAGTACAGTTACAGCTAAACTGGAGAGATACTTACTGTGGGCCTGTGCTGGATATGACTAAAATTAAATCCAATTTTTAAAACTTTTTAAAAATCTAAAGCGATACCAGTAATAGACAAGTGAAATGCCACTACGGCCCACATTCTGCTATTATTTACTTTACTTCAAATTTAAAGTGTACATTAAATTAATTGTTTATACCCTCTACATCAAGTCAGCTTCAGAGTTTGTGTGCAGCTGTTTTCAAAAGAATGCAGCTTTCCTATTCCCACATTAGAAATATGAAGTATCCCTTCATCCCTGCACAATCTAGAACAGGGCTACTCAACTCTGGAAATCCTGGGGCCCACAATAATACAGCACATGCCAAGGGCCACAATTATATGCAAATAGTTTCTTTCATTCTGAAGGGCATGAATACAAAAATTAAGACTATACAACACACAGGCCCCATGTAAGTCAGTTCGCTGATATTAATAAAATGCAATATTTACCCTTTCCCACTCATATAACAGCACTTTTAATGAGCAATGACAGTCCAGGAATTTAACTACAAAAACGCATCTCAACAGAAGACCATTAGATTGACTACTTTTTTGTTTTGGCTTCCACCTGCGGGCTGCAAACAAACGGGCGACCAGCCACGTGTTGAGTAGCCCTGATCTAGAATACACCATGACAGAAGCTGGTGTATGAAGTGCTGATTCCCCCAAAATAAATCAACATCCAAGTTAGAAGTGAGTCAAGCCTGCTTGTTGAACAAGGGGCTATCAAGTTAATTTTAAAGGAAAAATTAAAAACTAATTAAGGGAAATATTTTGAGCATGTTTAACCAGGACTGTCAGGAGGTATCGCTTGGGCAAACAGCTTAAATAGGATGCAGGAGGAGGACAGATATCAGCAGTTACAGTGGCAGAATAAAAGAAATATGAAATATTAGTATGACAATTCCTTTGCTCTTACGCTGCACAAGATTTAAGACTAACCTGTAAAGGTACATGAAGAAACAAAGCAGGTGAAAGCCTAGCTTAATCATGGCTTCCTTCATGTGCGATTTCAATTGTCCTCTATTGTGGATCTCTGTGGGGTCAAACACCCCCATGTTCCCACTTGGCACCATAACAAACCTGAAAGATTTAAAACAAAGCTATTCGTTATCATAATTTTAGTATCAGTATTAAAAACAAATCTTACTGAAACATGCAGAGAAGGAACACAAAGACATTTTAAGAGTAACTACGGAGCTGCGTCCCCTGCTCACTATGCTTACCAACCCCCCTGTCTCGGATGGCAGGGTACAGGAGCAGGCTGGGGGTAGATGCCTGGCCAGGGGGGAAGGGGCAGGAGCAGGCTGGGGGTATAGGGTCTCGGAGGACGAGGTGAGTGAAGGGGATAGCAGTGTAACCTGTGCCTGTAAATACCAGTACAACAACATCCACAACAGCAGTTGTAGTGCTATACTCACATAGTTACAACAGCAGTACATGAACTGTCTTTACACAAGCGGCGAGGAGTCCTGTGGCACCTTATAGACTAACCGAAGTGTTGGAGCATAAGCTTTCGTGGACAAAGACCCACTTCGTCAGATGCATGTAGTGGAAATTTCCAGAGGCAAGTATAAATATGCAGGCCAGAATCAGGCTAGAGATGACGAGGTGGATCCATTCAGGGAGGATGAGGCCCACTTCTAGTAGCTGATCTGGAGATGTAAATACCAAAAAAGCAGCTTCTCCTCTCTTGCTATTCACACCTCTGGTCTGAATATTTATACCTGCCTCTGGAAATTTCCACTACATGCATCTGACCAAGTGGGTCTTTGCTCAAGAAAGCTCATGCTCCAACACTTTGGTTAGTCTATAAGGTGCCACAGGACTCCTTGCCGCTTTTGCAGATTAAGACTAACATGGCTACCTCTCTGATACTCGACACCACAGTCTCTGGGTGAGATTTTAAAGAGAGGAGTGAAACCTGAAAGAGGTGAATCTAACAAGCATGTGAGCATGGGACACATGATCAGAGCAATAAGAGGAAACATACTAATTTCAAAAGCTCAAGCCATAAAATCCTTGAAAACTTCAGGCTGCCTCACAATGTCAAGATACTTTGTCATTATAACTTTTACTCAAGAATGTCAAACTTTGCTGCAATTTCAGCTAAAAGTGCTGGAGGTCAATCATCTTAGTCTACATGGGAAATTTTTGAAAAGGCCAGACCTGTGACAATTTCAAAGCACCTACAGTGAATTAATGACTCAAGGATAAAAATGAAATATCCATTCACAATGTACCAGCACAACATAGGCTTTATCTTCAAAATCAAATATTGAAAGTAGTAAAATTTCAAGAGGACAAGAAAATAAAATCCTTTGCACTTACCTATATATATTCCAGCTTGCTACTGGTAAATTGAGGAGGAAGATGAACCAGTGCAATGAAACAAACATTAACACAGTGACAACAGTATGGCCAATCAATTCTGGGACCACCCACTGCAAATAAAGAATTACAGAAGTGTAAACATTTATGGAGAGTACTCCTTACAGAAAGCAACCCTCACTTAAAGTACGTCAAAACTTACATGTGTAGAGTGGATAAAAATGGATTAAAATTAAAATCTGATTTTTATTTAGAATCAAACTTTTTTTTTCCCCCAAAGAAAAAATTTATTTAAAATTAAATTTGCAATGATGACAAACTATATGAAGGCCTAAATTTATTATAATCTACTAAAACTATATGTAGAATTAAATAACGTTAAGCAGTCTATGAGTATGTATACACTTGCACCCTCTTTCGAGAGAGGGATGCAAATGCAGCTGAGCAAAACTGCAAATGAAGCGCGTATTTGAATTTCCCGTGCTTCATTTGCATAATCGCGGACCGCCGCTATTTTGAAATACCCTATTTTGAAATAAACCCTGTGTAGATGCGGTTATTTTGAAAGAAACCGCTTCTTTCGAAATAACCGGTAAACCTCATTTTTTGAGGAGTAAAGATCATTTCAAAAGAAGGGGTTTCTTTCAACATAACCATGTCTACACAGCGTTTGTTATTTCGAAATAGGGTATTTGGAAATAGCAGGGTCCGCGATTATGAAAATGAAGCATGGGAAATTCAAATCCACGCTTCATTTGCAATTTCACTCAGCTGCATTGGCAGCCCTCTCTCGAAAGAGGGTGCAAGTGTAGACATACCCTATGTTTGCTGCCAAAGTTTTAAAGAAAATCAAAATACTGAACTGGTGAAAGTCAGCGATTAAGCCTGCTAACCCAGCTTTTGACAGTATTAACTTCTTCTGCAGTGCAGAATGTTTTCTTCAGTTTTCTCAAATAGTTCATTTCAGTAAATATTTCATTGAAAAGTTGACAAACCACTTGGAAGTAGAAAAAGCAGGAAAGCTTATTTTCCTCTTACAATATATAGATGAAAATTAGGTGAAAGAGGATGAACTCTACTACTTCTAAAAATCTTTAAACACAGAGGCTATGTCTTCACTGCGGTGCTATTTTGGAATACCAGAGGTATCCCGAAATAGCAATGTTGTATCTTAACAGTGTGCCCGGTATTTGGATATATAATGGGCTCACTATACTGATGTCCCTGAAAACCTTGTTCCACGAGGAGTAAGGGATGTTTTGGATTAGCAGGTTATTTCAAAATTTGGTTCTGTGTAGACAATGCCAAATTACAAAATAAGCTATTTTGAAATTGACTCAAAATAAGATACACAATTTGCATAGCTCAAATTGCACAGCTTATTTTGAGCTACAGGTGCAGTAGTGATCAGAAACAATCATTTAAATTCACTATCTACAGATAATACTTCCTTTGATAAGTAAATCAGTTAGAGATGCAAAATATGTTCTGAAACTTTTCTTATGTTTCTGGCACATTTAAGATAACCTTTTATTAATTTTATTTACAAAAAAATGCTATTTTGAGTATTTTTTGTTTAAATTTCAATTTTCATCCATATAGAAATTGATGCAAATCACAAGCAGGGGGTAAAAAGGTAATAAGAAATGCATCGCTCCCCATTTTCTATTATGAAAGTTAAAAATTAAGAATGTGAATATACACATATTTGAAGCTGTATAATTGTTTAAATATGTACA
Source organism: Pelodiscus sinensis (assembly GCF_052426305.1). Taxonomy (NCBI): domain Eukaryota; kingdom Metazoa; phylum Chordata; order Testudines; family Trionychidae; genus Pelodiscus; species Pelodiscus sinensis. The sequence continues at coordinate 157,909,441 of NC_143054.1, read as the reverse complement.
TACAAACTTGGGATGTAAGTGAATAGTCAAGTCGACTATTGCTCCCCCCTTTGCTGCCTCTGTAGCAGAGGCAGCGGGGGGGGGGGAAGCAGGAGCCAGTTCTGGGGGGAGCCAGCTTATAAGCCAGTTCCCCCGGCACCATCTTCACAGTGGCACCTGCTCCCCCCTCCGCGAGGGGGGGCCAGGGGACCCTGCCACAAAGCAGCCTCTGACCACTGTGGCCTGGGCTGGCCACTGACAGGGACAGCTGGACCAAGTGCAAGCTGGGACTGAGCAAGCCCAGCTCCTACTACATTTAAACTGCACAGCTGCAGCAGGGGTAGTTCCTGGACCCAGTGCAAGCTGGGGCTGAACAAGGCTTCCCCTATCAACAAATTGTGTAGTTGATAAAATTTTAATTGACTATACGATTAGTGAATTACCTGCCTCTGAACATCCTTCATACAGACTAGAGATGTTAGTGTGCAGCTGTGTAAATGATTAACTGATAGGATTAACTGATAAGACCAGGCCTAACATCCCTATTAACCAAAGAGAATCCACCTTTCTTTAGGAACAAAAACTTAAATTAAAAACATGATTAAAATGTATTTAAATAAAAGGTTTCTGCAGGCAGATTTAAATATTGATTAAAATATTTAGAACAAAGCAATTTAAATCCATCTGTCTAAGGATTTCTGGAAACATTTCCCTACTCTATTAGATTTTTATTTATATTTTTTAATATGTATAGGTTAGTTTGGTGGTAAGCCAGAGAGAAAGAACCTATATAGCACTCAATTATATGAATGGCTTCGGCTCCACTGAAATGCATCAACTCCTGGGATGAAACACAATCTCTATTTATACACAACTACACTACACAACAATTTAAGACAGAAAGTGAAGAATATTAATTTCTGTATCAATATCAAAGAACATAGGGATTTAGGTAAGTAGAATATAATGAAATCTGGACATGAACTCACAAACCCACTATTTTAGGAAAAGTGCTACAGGAATTCAATAGATTCTTCATTTTACATTTTATCAGTTTCATAAATGTATTTACTCAGCAAAATGATCCCCTACACTTACGAGTTTACTTATTTGTCCATTCAATTCAACAGAAATGTAACATTTACCCAGTTAATTCTTAGGGGAAAAAAATCGTAACTACTTTGACCATACAAAAAAATAAGTCAGAGAGTGGGAAAAGAAACATATTCAATTGATCTGAAATACGTTTAGCTAAATTAGTAAGTTTGATTTCCCTCTATCATTATTATGAAATAACTTTAAAAAGTTATCCCAGATTCTCTACTCACTGTAGAGTAAAAAACAGAAAAAAGCATGCCCAAGAAATTACTATTTATCACTTTGAATAAAGGACATCTGAATAAGTAAAACGTACACAATGTGAACAAAATGTACCAAGTATACATAAACATGGGGGCCATCTGAAAACCCAGAAAACTGACAAATCAATCCTTTTTTTCCCCTTGATGCTGCCCTGGCCACAGTGCAATTAGCCACTTCTCAGTGTTTGCTCAATTTGACCCAGTCTCTCTGCAAATCATGATTTTTTCAGAATACAAAGGAGTCAGAAAATAGGTGGTATATCTGAGTTTGCTGCAGTAAAGACCTCAACAATGTAAAACCAACAAAAGCAAGAAAAGTAACCCCACTATCATCAACCCATGGCCACATGGAAAGTATGCCGGATCCCCATTTGAAATTTTCAGTTTCACAAATAGATACAAACCAAAAAAGATTAAATAATAATAATCAATATCTGTTGAATTTCACACAAAACTCCATGAAAACCCATTAATTCTGCCATGTCTAATATTTATGCCACTCAAAACCAAAATAAGTGTGTCCGTGTGTCCACATAAATCAGTCTCTAAGCAGATGTATAGTATTTAAAATTATACAATTTCTCATGTAGACAAGGCCTGAGAACACTTTTGGTCAAAAAAGGCCAGGAATAATAGCCAGATTGCTGATAAAGTAAATAAAGAGCTTTAGAAAGATCACAATAACCGTGTCACAACCAGAAATTCTTGTTCTGCCTCATGCCCAGGGACAGAAGAAGAGAATTTAGAGATTCTAAGCAGGGGGCTGTCTAAGATGCAGGTATGGAGCCAATCTATGGGCTGCCTAAAAGCATCATGAAGGCGGGAAATGCTGTTCGTCATCCTAAAAGACTTTCTAGGAACTCCGATGAAGGAAATGTGTGAGAGAAGAAAAACAACCAACACCATTCAAAAATACATAACACTTCTTATTGTTTCCACATAGGATATACTGAGTTTTATGAAATTAAATGCAAAAGAAGATTTCTTACTTTATTTAGTTTTGAGCAGCAAGACCTTGCATTAATATAGTCACATTCCAAATCTGATAGTGTTATTATCTGAAGTTCAAGATAAGGAACATTTTTTGTCATACAGAATTTAAATTCTCAGAGTAATTATGCGCATATTCACTATAGGACAGAGCAAAGTAAGGCTTTAATTGGGACACTTTTAAAGCCCTTTTCTGTTACAGCACACTTTCACATTTGAGGTAAATTACATCGATTGTAGTGAAGAAAATAAAATATTGCATCACATATGTGAGGAAAAGATCTGGGATACAGTGGTATCAGTATACAAGTGACCTCATAATGGTTTTTACCAAGGATTCTGGACCAAGTTATTCAACACACACAACACAGATTAGGGAATTCCATAAGGTGGGTTATTTCTCAAAGCAGTTTCCTTTGCTGGGCTTTGTCCTACAACCCTTATTTTTTTACAACTGGTCCTTCAGACATCAATAGAATTTAGACTAGGTTCAGATGCTTTTGTTGGAAACAGTAATTCTTAGCTGTAAATACAGTATTTCTTAACTCATTAAGGATATTCCCATCAGACAGAACCGTTGTAAATTATATGTTGGCATCTTAGAGTGCTTTGAGATCCCCAAATGCAAATTGCTAGAAAAATGCAAACTGATGTTTATTTTATAACTAGTGCCCAGATACACTTCAAAAATTGTCCATCACCAGACTATAATCATTACATTACTTCAAGAAAAAATAAGAGGTGTTTTAATATCAGAACTAAAAGGTAATCTGTGAAGGAAAAATGTACACTTTTTTTCTTTATTACACACAAAGTCACCAGAAAGGTTTAAAAACATTACTTCTACCTTTTAAAAATACACTAGCAACAATATTAGGGTTCTCTATGTTCATCTGGAGAAGTGGGATTCTATCACAAGAAACAGATTCCAAAAGAAAGGATTTTAGTTCAAAAAATTCTCTTTAAAGGAAGACTTACTCCCCATTCCTCCCCTAATGAAGTGTATGAAAGTTCAAATTCCAAGTTTTCTAGCAAAAACAAGACCCTTGATATTCCTGATTTTAAGGCTTTCTGGTTTTGATTTATTTTAGAAACAAAACCCTGGCCATCTTTTGTGTGTCATGATGAAACTAGAGAAGATTTTTATAAAGACTCAGTGCCCTTTGTATCCTAACAATGTCATAAAACAACAAGGGCAATTAGAGAAACCCTGTGCAAGGTGAAACCTTTGTAATTCTACCAGGAACTAGTGGCACATTAACAACAAGAATAAATACATTTCCAACAGAATAAAACATCTCTAGAATCCACAGGACATTGAGAAACTTTCTTAATCCAAACTTTTAGAAGTTTCTGAGATTTAAAAAATACTTTTGCACCCCTCTCCTGCCAGAAAGATCAAGACCATACAGATCACTATAACATGAACTATGTGGAAACAACTAGGGGTGTTAAAATGAGGTTATTTACTAAATCAAGTAGTTGATAGGCAGCTGGCTCAGTAGCAGGGATCAAAACCTGCTGTGCCTCTGCAATTTAAAAAAGGCAATAGGAGTTGGGCAGTCTACCCCCTGGGGGAGGTCCCCAACTCCCCACTGGGACTCCCTGCAGACAGGAACTGCTGCAGTTTAGTGGCCCGTCAGTGGAAGGTGCCAACTCCCTGCTGGGACCCCTCATTGACAGGGGCTTCTGCTGGAGCAGACGTCCCTCCCCTGCCAACTGCTGCCTCTGATACAGAGGCAGCAAGGGGGGGGGGAATCCAACTAGTCAACTCAACTACCTAATAAGTGTGTTTTTCCTTATGTGGACTATAAGGCTACGTCTACACTGCAGGCTTCTTGCGCAAGAATTGTTTTGTGCAAGAGTTCTTGTGCAAAAGGTCTTCCACAAGAGCGTGACCACACTGCCAAGAGCATCATGACAGCATGGATGCTCTCTTGCGCAAGAAAGCTCTGATGGCCATTTTAGCCATAGGGGTTTCTTGCACAAGAAAATCATGTTGCCTGTCTACACTGCCTTCTTGTGGAAGAGCTCTTGCGCAAGAGGGCTTATTCCTCGTATGGAGAGGAATAACTCTTCTGGAAGAAACCCTTTTCCAACATTGTACTGCAAATTTACTTGCCCAAGAACACGCGTGCAGTGTAGACACCCGGCAAGTTTTTGTGCAAGAACACTTGTTCTTGCGCAAAAAGCCTGCAGTGTAGACGTAGCCTAAGTGTAAGCCACATATAGTAATGAACTGAAATTTTCTATTTAGAGAATTGGATACTGCACACTCATTACTAAGCCATGTTTTTACAGGTTTTCTGTGTTATAGAAATGTTTTCATGAAACAGCCTATTCCTCTCCAGCCATCTCGAGTCCTAGCAACATTCTCCAACTTCCTTTTTAGCCCCTTTTGGATTCTGTTCCAATTTTATCATGATGCAACACATGTGACATAACTGTTAATGATAATCCAAGAAGGTGCATCAGATTGTGATTGTTACCATGATGAAATGTTTATGACAAAGGAACCTCCATATTTATTGTACAGATTTTTTTTAATCCTTAACCAATTGTTCTTCATTCTCCAGCTAAAGCAGAGACCCATCAGTGAGACACAGATGAAAGATCCTATGTAAACTACCAACAAAAAAATTCCCCCAAATACAGAGAAATTCACAAGTGTGATTTTCAATCTTAGTATTAATCCAATTAACAGAAACTAACAATACTGGAGAGGAAATTTAGGTCCCAAATGAGATTTTGCAACAAATAGGATTTGACAAAAGCCAGTAGCCACAGAAGTGCTTTCCTAACTTTTAAAACAGCTTGTGAATGAAATCAGGCCTTGTGGCTTAAACGTGTACCCGGGCCGCAGAATCCGGACGGACGCATCTTCCAACCCCCTGCTGCCAATCACCATCGCTGGGTACCATACCCGCCCCCACCCCCTCATGCCAACTCCTCCCCTCTCCTCCGACCCGGGACACTTCCCCGGTGGTCCCCACCGTACAGCCTCCCACTCCGGCCCAGCCCCCAATTCCCCGTGTTGCCGCCTGCCCGCCCCGCTACCGCCCCCCCCCCCCCGTGAGTCTCCCCGGCCCGGCCTGGCCCCCTCTCCCGCAGGATACGAAATACACGGAGAGGAAGATCAGAGCGCAGCAATCAATGAGCGAGAAGATGAACACAACGGACTCCATGCCACCAGCGCCGCCCTGCCTCCCGGCCACCGTACACTGCAGTTTCCGGCTCTCTTCCTCCTCCCCCGTTCACCGTCTCAAGCTGTACATGCCCGCCCCTCGGAGCTCACCCCGCGGCATGCTGGGAAATGTAGTCTTCACTTCCCTCCCTAGACCTGCAAGGGCTGCTGCAGGCAGCAGTGAGGTGGTGACCCCTGGGAAGGGAAGCCTGGCCTAACGTTTGGGATGAGGCAGGGAGAAATCCCTCACCTTTCAGATATCAGTCCTGCTCTGAATAGGGCCCCGGGAAGGGGCTGGGACTATGAGGATGGGATGGGGACCTTTGCACAGAACAGAATCCCAGTAGCACACATCTTTCTCAGTCCCACCCAGGAATCCCAGACCCCAATGCAAACCCATTCACTTCCTCCCTCCAGGAGAAAGCACATAATCCTAATAGCTGCCACAGCTGGGCCAATGGGATGGAGGGAGATTAGCATAAGATTTAAAATCATAACTTTAAAATTTAATGGTGGTGACATTAATAAAACAAAATCCATGAGAGTTAGGTTATTCCTAAAGTTAAGGTTCTTATTGCATTACTAACTGTGCATGTGTAACCCAGAGGCACTAAGAAGGGAGAGTAAAGTCTGTCCATTAGCTATACACATGCACATCTTGTTATTTCAATAACATAACTAACAAGAGAAACAGAAATGTTACTACCTGCAGAATGTGGAAGGCAGAAAAGTTAACATTGTGTTAAAGTTTCAAGAGAAGGGGGAGTTGAAAATAACTGACCTGTCATGCTAGGTAGGGTAGCCAGGTATCTGCTTTTCCACCTGAACACTCAGTTGACAAGGAAACCTGGAGGCTCCAGTCAGCACAACCAACAATGCTGTTCAAAGTCTGTTTGGTGGTTCAGTAGGGCTAAGACTGGCTCCATACCTGCCCTGACTCCATGTGGTTCCCAGGAAGAGGCCATCAGGCTCTTGCAGCTACTAGGTGTACAAGAAGGCAAGGAGCCTCTGTGTGCTTCCCCTGCCCTGAGCACCAACTTTGTTGCTCCCATTGGCTGCACGGGAACCACAGCCAATGGGAGGTGCTGGGGCAGAGCATGGAGCCTCCCTAGCCTTGTGCCTATGAGTTGCAAAGACTTGATGACCTTCTTCCAGAAGCCATCTTAGGTAAGCACCTCCGAGACTCCACAACTCTTCCTGTGCACCAACCAACACTGAGCCCCTCCTGTACCCAGAACCCCTTAGCCCTAGTCTAGAGCCTCTTCTGTACCCCAAACTCATCATCCCTGGCCCCAACCCAGAGCTTGCTTCCCCATGTCAACCCTTTGCCCCAGCCCTGAGCCCCCTCCTGCATCCAAACTTCCTCCCAAAGCCTGTATCCCCGCTACACTTCACAATCCTCAGCCCCATCCTCACCCAAATCAGTCATCTCTAGCCCCATTCCAGAGCCCACACTCCTAGCTGGAGTCCTCATGCCTCCTATCATCCCAACCCTCTGCCACAGCTGTTCTGAGCCCTCTCCAGCACCCCCAAACCCTAATCCCTGACTCCCCTCTATCTAGCCCACAACCTCAGCTAGAACTCTCATTCACTCCTACACCCCAACCCCTGGCCCACCATGGTGAAAGGAGGGCCCAAGCATAATATTTTCAGACCCAGTGCAAACTTATAACACAGACCCCCCTCCCGCACACATACCACAAGGTGTAGCATGGGCTGGATCCCAGTGAAGTGTCCTCTCCTGCCATGTGAGGGCCCTGGATGAAAGTAAGGGAAGATAAAGTGAAGGGGCACAGCCTCAGGGATGGTGCTAGTGGAGATAAAGGTAAGTTTTGGGCCATTATTAAGTTGGCAATCCTGATGCTAGACTTGTCAAACTGAGTGTTGTGTCCGTGCCTGAACTTTGCATTTAATTTACTTGGCTTACTGATAAGCAGGGCTCGACAAATAATGCAATCTACTTGCCCGTGGCGAGCAGATTGCAACCCGGAAGAGCCGGGTTCAGGTGATCTGTGCATACGCAGATCGCCGGAAAGCACGGCTGGCAAGCAGGGCTTGCCGCGGTTCAGTGAGCCCTGCTGATAAGGCTCCTAGGCATTATAACACCAATAATAAACAAATAATGGCATGGCATTAATTGACTCATCCTGGCATGGTTTTAACTGAAACACCGGTCATTGCTGGGGCCTCAGTACAAGCACCATACAACCAACTTGTCACACTTGTCTCTAAAGCAGGGCTACTCAACACGCAGCCCATGTGTTTGCGGCCCACAATCCGATTGTTTGAGTCCCGCTGTGTGGTTTGGGTTTAGATGGGGCTCAACACGCAGGCTGCGTGTGGGAGCCAAAACAAAAAGGTAGTCAATATAATTGTCTTCTGTTGATATGCATTTTAGTAGCTAAATTCCTGGACTCTCATTGCTCATTAAAAGTGCTGTTATCTGGGTGGAAAGCAGGCAAATATTGCAGTTTGTTAATATCGGCAGAACAGATTTAAATGGGGCCTGCCTGTTGTGTCCTGCCTTAATCTTTGTATTCATGCCTGTTAGCGTGAAAGAAGCTAATTGCATGTATGTGCCACCACACTTAAGTTGAGGCCCTCTGCATGTGCTGTATCATTGTGGCCCCCGGGGCTTCCAAAGTTGAGTAGCCTGACTCTAACAAGACATAGTAGCTGATGTCCACACCTCCTACTACTAGGGCTGCCAATCAAGTCGGGCTATTTTGAACGGGGCCCTTCGGCCGGAGACGTAGGTGCCTTGGCTGGTGCCTGCACAGAATTGCAGCGCGGATCTCTGGCTCTGGCGGCGCAGGGTAGCCTAGACTCAGGCCCTTTCGCTTCGTCTGTCCGGAGCTGCTGGGCGATGCGGGGCCGCGCGCGGAGCTTTGCGGACCCTCGCCTGAAGCAGCGAATCAAGCAGGTGCCGCTTCCCCTCCCCCGGGTCTGCTCCTGTCTCGCCCCGCCCCGCCCCCCAGTTCCCTCGCGCGCTCCAAGGCAGTTCGGGGGTTGCCTTGACGTCAGCCCCGAGCCCTGCGCCGGACCCCGCTGCTCCGCGCCAGGCAACGGCGGGCCCGGCGCTCGGGTCTAGGCCTGCTAGTGGCTGTTCCATTGGCCGGGCCCGGCCCGGCCCCGAGCGCGTGTGTGTAAAACGCTGGCCGCGGCCCTGGCTCCCCACGAGTTGCCTGGTGCCGCGGGCTACCCCGCGTGGGGGGCTTTACAACCCGAGACGGGCGCGGTGGGAGGGAATGATTTTACTGCAGCCCTGTTGAGCGAGCGTGTGGTTATTGTGACTGGTGTCTGGATCGCCGCTGGGCACCTTCCACAGACACATTTATCTTTAAAACGCCCCTCTGAGGTATTGAATTATGATCCGCCTCTTACAGGCTGTGAACTGAGACACAGAAATGAGACTGCATGGAAAGTCGAGCAGAATCAGAGATGGAACCCATGAATTCTGTTTCCACATGCAATGCCCTATCAACTGCAGGACCTTTTTTTCTCCATTGTATTGATAGTCAGACTTCGCTGGTTCAGCAACTAAATTAGTGAGAAAAGTTACCCAAAGGGTCATAGTAGCGTGAATTGACTGTTTCATTCACTGTACTACTAGTCATAAAGGATATTAAAAATCTTTTAATACAGTAACCATGTAGCTGCTAAAAGTCTTAACAGTTACATGTGGGCTCTGCTGTATAAAGTTTAGCAGAGGCCACAGCAAAGCCTCTCTAGGATCAGGGCTACCAGCGCCTGCCCACCTGGCATCCAGGGAGGGGACTTCATTTTGGCAGAGAAGCCTTCTCCCCAGAAGCAGCAGAGCATCCTTTGCCCACCTGGCTCCTGGGGAGAAGGCTTTGCTGCCCTGAGATAGTGAAGCCACCCCCCTGGGAGCTGGCTGAATTTAACCAAGACGATTAATCGATAAACATCAGCTTATCGGTTAAATGGTTAGTCGGATAAACTCTAACATCCCTACTAATTATATTTAAACAGTACAACAGGGGAAATATTTTATTTGCATTTTGTCTCACAACAAAGAAATTAATAACTTAGTGCAAGTTGACAATTTAAGTGGCTAATAAGATATTGAAAGCATCCTGATAGTCTAAGCGACGAGGAGTCCTGTGGCACCTTATAGACTAACTGAAGAGTCTAAGTTATTAATCAGTGCTGGCTAAAGTGTCTCCTGCTGCTTTTGCAACACATGTGTGTGGTTAATAATTAAATCAATCGGAGTATTACTGCTCTGTTAATTTACTGTGGATTTGCCCCAATTAATGACATTTGTCAGTTTGGTCTCCAATTTACATTCCAGTAAATGTTGTGAATTGGCTACGTAAATAGCTAAGTTTCCATCAAACTGATAAATAATAATATAACTTTGTGCAAAATAAATTCATACAGTTTCTGATGTTTTAGTTTTTCTCTTGTATATCATCTTGTGAATCAATTCAACAGAAAGTCTAAAATTCTATAAACTCTGCATTGCAGTACCTGAGCAGTAATAAATGTGGTCGATATGTGGACATTGGAATTTTAGCAGCTGGTTTACAGAAAACTTACAGGTGAGCAAAAAGTGTAATCCTTGTATTCTGTTTTTAATAAACAATAGAAATAGTAGTATACATTTGCATATCTAAAAATGTTAATACCGTATTTCTCGTGACAATTATGAATTACACTTCCAGTAGACTTCCGATAATCCGGCACCTTTGGGACCCAGGAGGTGCCGGATTATCGGATATGCCGGCGTATCAGGAGGTACTCCGGCAGGGAAGCTGTGATGGGTCTGCCGGGACCCGCACTGCTACTGGTGGGGCGGGGGGGGAGGGGACGCGGTGGGGAACGGCACGGCGAGGGGCGAACCCTCCACTGTTTTGCAGGGAGGCAGGGGAAGCCCTGCACAGCTGCCGGCAATAGGCCAGCTGGGGCTGCAAGCGGCAGCGGCGGACTTGGGGAAGCGGCTGAGCAGAGCAGCTGGAGCGCTGCCAGGTTGGTCCCACATCGCTGCCCCTCACCTGAGCAGCGCTGTGGGACCAACCTGGCAGCACCCCAGCTGCTCTGCCCCGCTCCGCCGCTTCCCCAAGTCTGTCACTGCCACTTGCAGCCCCACTTGGTCTGTCTCAGGCTGCTGCGCGGGGCTTCCCCCGCCTCCCTGCAAAACGGTGGAGGGTTTGCCCCTCTTTGTGCTGTTTCCCGCCCCCAGGCCAGACACATTATAGACCCGTCACGAGTATAATCCCCTTCCCCTCTCCTCCCCTTTCCTTTCCTGGCCCATGAGCGCATGTGGGGCTCACAGAGCTCCAATTGTCCAGCTGGCTGGAGGACTTCCAGGTTCCAGTTAGTGCCAGACTATCAGGAGTGCCGGACCACTGGATGCTGAACAATTGGAGTTTTACTGTAAAACTAGGTTTGAAAGTTGCTTAGTAAGTCACAGATCTAGGAAAAAGTACAATGAAAATAAATTATTTTCTGGTTAAGGTTTTCTCTGGCAAAATTTCCAGTAATTTTTTTATATTGTTGTACCGTAGAACAGTGTTTCTCAAAGTGGTCCATGGACCCACTCTGAGAGAGCTGCTACTGGGCCGCTCCGGATTGTTTGTTTACTTGCTCTGAAGTCATGTAGAAATTTATTGTGGAAGAGACCTCAAATGATCATCTATTCCAGGGCTACTCAACATGCAGTCCGTGGCCTGTTTGTTTGCAGTCGGTGGTGCAGTTTGAGTTTATGTGGAGCTCAACACGTGACCCATGGGTGGGAGGCAAACCAAAAAAGTAGTCAATATCATGGTCTTCTGTTGATATGCGTTTTAGTGGTTAAATTCCTGGACTGTCGTTGCTCATTAAAGTGCTGCCATATGGATGGAAGTCGGGTAAATATTGTATTTTATTAATAGCAGCAGAACTGGCTTAAATAGGGCTTGTGTGTTTTAGTTTTGCCTTAATCTTTGTATTCATGCCCGTCAGTGTGAAAGAAGCTATTTGCATATATTTGCATATATGTTTGCAAGTATATGCAACCACACTTAAGTTGTGGCCCTCGACAGTGTGCTGTGAGTATCATTGTGGCCCCTGGGGCTTCCAAAGTTGAGTAGCCCTGATTTATTCCATCTCTTTGTATTGAAGCAGGACCAAGTACAGGCAGTCCCCGAGTTACGCAGATCCGACTTATGTCGGATCCGCAGTTACGAACGGGGTTTGCTGCCCGTCTCCCTGGTCTGCTGAGACGGGGAGCAAAGTCTCTGAGGACAGCGGCAGCGGGACAGCCGTGCCGTGTCTGGGCTGTCCGCTGCCCGCGTGCTCCCCGGCTTTGCTCCCCGTCTCCCTGGTCTGCTGGTCTCTGAGGCTTTTCTGTAGTGTTGACGTGCTATTTCAAAATAAGCTATTTCAGGGAAAAATAATCCAAAATAGCTTATTTCAAAATAACTTGCTCTATAGATGTACCCTCAGTTGCCTAACTTTTCAAGGTGTTTTTAAACACCACAGCAAAGAGAATTTTAAAGCATAATTTGAAGGAGGACAAGGAAGTAGCTTTGTTCATGCTTATAGCCTCTCTCTATCGTGGGATATATAGTTTGTGATCTGTTAGTGGAGGAATGGACAGTAACACAGCGGCAGTTTGCCAGGGTTAGCACCTAGCGGGCTACCGCCACTATATTTAACTATATTTACCCGCACAGCTGCAGTTACTGGTGATTGGCCGCAGATCACTGTTCCTAGCCAATGGCAGCGGAATAGGCAGGGGCACTGCTTCCCGCAGTTCCCTTTGGCTGGGATTGGTGATCTGCAGCCAATGGGAGCTGCGATTGCTGGTACCCATAGCCATGCAGGTGGGGGCCCTCCAGGAGTTAACCCTGGTGGACTAGATCTAGCCCATGAGCCAGTATTTATCCACCCCTGTGTTATTGGAAGGGAACTCAGCTGCTTGATCATGAAGTTGGGAGAGCACATTCATTGCAAATGATTAAAGGGTCTGAATTTTTCATTATGCCAAAAAGAAAAAAAAATCCAATGGTTGAACTTAGTGCTTGTGAAAGTAATGGACCACATTGTTTGTAGCTGGGGATACGGTGTTGTGCAAGATTCCATTTTACTAATTTATCAGTGCACCACAAGAAGAACCCATCCTTGTCCAGTTCCTAGCTACGTATGTAGACGTTGTGTATTTTGGTTGGAAATCCACATAGCTGATTCTTCTTTTATATTGCCATTCACTGCTCTATGTGCTCAGCTGACGAGGAATATTGCCATTCACTGATCTATGTGTTCAGCTGAGAAGGCGTTTCGTAATCCACACAAAATGTCCTTTTGAAGACCACTAACTAGAGACCACTGAGATTCACCTTGCACTTTTATCCCCAAAATTTAGTGTAGTATCACACTATTTGAATTGCACCTAATCTTTTTGTAAAGCCTGGGAATACCTTGAACCAAATCACTCTTCCATATGATTTGTTCCTGGATGCACTCATATAAACAATTGTGGAGTGTGTCACTACATGAAAGAAGGCTTCAGTGAGAAACTAACGTGTGCAATTGTTTTTCAGTGCAGAATATGGCCGAAGAAAGAGAAATGCCTTTAGAATTCAGGTTGAGAAAGGTAAGTCTGTTAATATCATGACAAAAATACCAAACAAGTTAAAGAAGCTTTCTGAATTACTGACTACACTGTTGTTGAGCACTTGGTGTCATCTTCTCATCATATTCTTCTGTTTTTCCCTAGTATTTGAGATAATAAGTAATGAGAGAGAATTTGAAGATTTAACCACTTTAGAAAATGAACATGTGGCGAAAAGAGCAAGAGACAGACAAGGAGAGGATGAGTAAGTTGAAAATTTTGCTTTAAGACTACTTCAACGATGATGTTAGTGCTTTGTATCTTTTAAAAAAACCTAACTATGCAGGCCCTGATCATGCAAGCTATTTCATACAGGTGCGCCCTTGTATCCTCATTAGCCTGTTCTTTGCTTGGAGGGGAAAAAGGGCCAGGAGAAGAAGTTCTTAATTCAAGTTACGTTCTAGTGAAGCAGGCCCATAGGCTTGAATTCAACCTGATAACTCACATAAAAACTATACCTTTTTACTGGGGTTATCTTTTTAATTGAGGTATGTGTATGTGTGTGTTTTGAAGACAAGTCCACTGGCCCCGGAAGGGATCCTCGTAGGTAAAAGGTAGGGATGTAAAATCTCGGCAAATCAGTTAACTGGTCAAATGTTAGGTTGACCTAACATTTAACTGGCTAAGTGGGATCTGGGCTGGGGCTGCTGCTGGCTTCCAGGCCCCACCAGAGCAACCCCTGTCTGTGGTGTGTTGGGCTCCCTGCAGATAGCGGCTGTGCTGGTGTCCCAAGCAACTTCTATCTGCGGGATACCTAGGCCTGCTGCGGACAGGGGCTGCTGCTGTCTGTGTCAGGCAGATAGCTGCTTCATTCCTACTGGTTAATGGTTAATCTTTAACATCAGTAGTAAAAGGATTCATCCATGTAGCTTGTGTAGATGGGGGCATATCAGTTAAATCTTTATATCTCCTCTGAGTCATACAGGTCTTATTGCTATTTTTTTGTGCATGAAAACCTGAAATGCGGCATTTCAGTGAATTTTCAAAGGGCACACAGCCTTTTAGTGTTAGAGGTGAGCTTAGAATTTGCATTTCCTGGCTTCTAATCATGTGCACAGTCCCCTAGAGCATTCTGCCCCCTTATATGTGTTGTTTTTTGTATTGTCTGAATTAAAAAGGAGACTTACTTTCAGCATTAAAATATTTGTCACTAACAGAAAATAGCCATTCAAATCAGTGTTTGTAAAATAGCGTATGTTTAATGCAGTACAGAACACACAGATGTTCTGAATTTCAGTCATCAGACCTTTAAACACTTTTCATAACAAGAAATCTGTTGGCTTTTTATTGACCTTATATTTTCTTGTGCAGTCATATATCTGTAATAACAATCTAGAGGACAGTCATTGGAAGAGAGAGATACAGTGATCATTGTCCTGCAGTGCTAATTTCTATGGTCCTGTAGTGCTAATTTCTATGATTAATAGTACAGGGATAATCTGAAAGATTCAGATCTGGACTCATCAAGGTTGGGCAGGCTACAGCAGAGGTGGGGAACCTAAGGGCCAGGGTTCCCCACCCCTAGCCTAATGTACAGCTTTCAGACAAATTCTATCTAGTGTTGGAGTGTAGCTAAATAATTCAAAGAAACTTTTTAATTCTATAGAAACCAACTGTGTACACAAGGATAATATACTACTTAATGTGCCTGACTTCCCACAGTGTGTTTTTATAATGGTGCACATGAACAAAAAGATTTACACTGATATTAGTTGGCTTGAGTGTGATCATATTGCCTTCTAGAGGCTACAGCCTGCTTATGTGTTAATACTGCCACACAAACATGAATATTTCACTTATTTAGTTGTAAATAGGTACTGAGCTGTGGTACTGAAGTATTCTTTTTTAGCTAACACAATTTGTGTGGTTGGTTTATTTATTGGTAAAAAGCAGATTAATAATAGATAATATATTTTTATTTATTAAAATACAAAAATCCCTTGCCTCCTTGTCCCCATAAGGAATTCTGTTCATAATTTCAACCTTTTTATCTTTGGTTTGAATTCTAGCCTCAAAATTTAAAAATGAATACAGCTTTATTTCCTCAGATGTCTCCAGCCACACAAACTGAGTAGGCTATTCCAGCAGGCTTTGAAGTCTGATTTCCGGACTACCAGAATAGCTTTGTGTACTATAGAGAGCCCTGCTGGTGGTGGATAGCTCTGAGGATAGAAAGTTTCCCCTCTTCGACAACCAGATTTAGATTGGAGGGTGGGGCCGGAGGTACATGGCAATTGTATCTCTATTCCTCTCTCACAAACACAGCAGTACAGGCAGTCCCCGACTTACGCGGATCCGACTTACGTGGGACGGTCCGACTGTGGGACGGTCCCCAGCAGACCACAGGCACCCAGATTGAAGCGGCGGTTCCCCGCGCCTCTGAGGCTTAGCTCTGGCAAAGCCTCAGAGGCGCGGGATGCCGCTGCGGCTCTGCTCCCCGTGTCCCTGGTCTGCTGGGGGGGGGGGGAGTGGTGCAGCTAGTGTGCTTCCTCTCTCCCCCCCCCCCCCCAGCAGACCAGGCTTTTGTTTTGGACTCTGGGGCAGAGCAGCTGGGGCACTGCCGATTGGTCCTGCAGCGCCCGCTCTGGGCACTACTGGACCAACCCGGCAGCACCCCAGCTGCTCTGCCCCAGGTCCTGATTCAGCCGCTGCTGGTCAGTTTCAGCAGCGGCTGAATCAGGACGCCTGGGGCAGAGCAGATGGGGTGCTGCTGGGTTGGTCCAGTAGCGCCGAGGAGCGGCGCTACTGGAGCAACCCAGCAGCACCCCAGCTGCTCTGCCCCAGGCGTCCCCAAGTCAGCTTCTGCTGAAACTGACCAGCGCTGACTACAGGAAGCCCCAGGCAGAGTTGCTCTGCCCCGGGCTTCCTAGAATCAGCTGCTGATCAGTTTCAGCAGCAGCTGACTTGGGGACGCCTGGGGTTTTTAAGTTGATTCTGTATGTAAGTCAGAACTGGCGGTCAGTTTCAGCAGTGTCTGAATGTGGACGCCAGTTCCGACTTACATACAGATTCAACTTAAGAACAAACCTACAGTCCCTATCTTGTACGTAACCCGGGGACTGCCTGTATTATAATCCTAGCACAAAGAGCCTAGCATCTTCCTAGTGGAGAATATCTGTTTTGTTAGTTGTTCAGAAGTCTCATTGTACTGTTACAATATATTGATCCCATAATTTCTACCTCCTCACTTTTCTCCTAAAGGGATGTGGAAAGCTACACGGATGACTCAGATGATGATTACCCAGAGCATCTGGTAAGTCCATATTTCACTCTATATGGTATAATGCAATTGAAATGAACATGCAGTACACATATGAAATATATCAATACTCGTTACTTAAAATATACAAGCATTAAAATAGAGCTGTCACCATACATTTGGTTAAGGCCCAAACTTTGGTTTAGAATTCATTTATGGTGAGACTGGTTTTTTAAAATACATGTTTCAGTACTACAGGTTGAAACTCTCTTAACTGGGACTCTCTGGTCCAGCAGCATCCGGACCATGGATGTTGCCAGACTAGCGTATCCAAGTGGAGAGCTAGCTCCTGGGAGTCCTGCAGGCTGGCAGGGCAGTGGGAGCCCAGTATGGCAGTAGGAGGCAGGCACTGCAGCAGGAGCCAATGTGCAGAGGTGTCAGGGCTGCCCAGTAGGGCAGTGGGAGCTGACAAGGCAGTGGGGGCCAGTGAAAGGAAAGAGCTGGCTGGGAGGCCAGCGATCAGGGCAGAGCTGGAGGGGGCTATTGGCAGGGGGCCAGAAATGATATCCCCGGTCCAGCAATATCCCTCATCTGGGACTGCTCAGATTCTGAGGGTGCCGCACTAAGAAGGTCCAACCTTTACTGGAGTTTGTAGAAGTCGGCATCCTAGAAGTTACACCTGCCACAGTATCTCTGACCAGCTATGCCCACTCCATTCTGGCTGGCTATGCTGTTCCTTGGATACCAACCTGCTAATGGCTTGGTTGATGCCCTCATTCTGACAAACCAGAGGTAGCATGTTAGAATGAGCGCATCAGCCGGCAGCCCCCAGCTGGAAACCTGGTAGATGTGAAAAAGGTGCAAGAATATGGCTGGGGGCCATTTCTGAAGAAGGGGGGCATAGCAAATGTATGGGGAGAGGGCAGAATAGAGACTCAGTTATTGCATTAAGGCTGTTTGCTTGCTGAGGGAGATATCTGCAACCAATTTTTTTTCAAATTTCCTTTTAAATACTTCAACTTTGCAGCACACGAATCACCTGAACAGCTCTCTGTTGACCTTATATCGGAAAGGAGATCCTGATTCTATTCTAGCAACTCCAAAGAATGAGCCTACAGAAACCAGTACCACTGCACAAGTGACAGCTCCCAGAACCAGTGTTCTTCCATCTGGAACCCCGCTTGATACTAGGGTCACTGAAGGTGGATGGTTTATTGATAAAACTCCAGATAGAAGAGAAGACAACTTCTTAATTGACCTTTGTGAGGAAGAAGAAGAAAAAAAACTGGTTTCTGAGGTAATTTCTCATTTAAATCTGGTATCACTTAACTGGGTGTGTACATTTCTTACCTTATGTGATGATGCTTTGAAGTACAGTATGAAGATCAGGCTTCTTCTTCCCCATGTCCAGAAGATACACATTGTATATAAAAACAAGTTTTAAGCTGTTAGTGGGCAATGCACATTTTTTAATACATTTACAGTGATTCATTCTAGTGGTTGCTGCATTTTCTTGGTGGATGAAACAGTGTAGATTTTAATTTTTGTGAAGCACTCTAAATAGAAAATGATGATGTTAAGATGAAAGTTGGTTGGTGCCATCTTTTTTAATAAATATTGTAACTGTCAAAATATTCTGGTACAAATAATACTAGATTGTGCGTTACAGCACAAATTTGTCTTGTGTATCAAAAACTTTCAAAAAACCTTTGTTTGAAATGCTCAGGTTTAAAGACTGCAAATCTAGTTAATTTTAAAAACCGTTTCAGGAATCACACTTGATTACTTTACCTTTTTCTGTGATTTTACAATCACATTTTGTCTTCTCCTGTTGTGTGACAGTCTCAAGCAACCAGGGGAAATAACAGAGGAAACTGTAAAGGGCTGTCTGAAACCATAAGCCACTATGTTTTTCCTTTACTACAGAAAACAGTTAAGTTTCACTAAAGCTTAAACTGTGTGACAGCTCACTGCCACACTATTCTCTCTTCCTCAACAGCAAAGTCCTTGAGGTTCTGCTAGATAGATAACATTCCGTGGAGCCCAGTTTCCAGAAACATCTCTTTGCAGTATCCTGCCCCTAAACAGGACAGTCACATAAATTGCTACATTACTGCCTCCCAAAGAGACAATATACAGGAGACCCTCACAATTTGTGCAATTACTTTTAGTGGTTCTGCATATTCACGGGTGTTTCCTGGCCTGGTCTTGGGGGGGGATGGTAGGAGTCGCAGCGAGTTTGAGAGCTATGTTGAGTTGCCCACAGCTCCTAGCCCCCTGTAGAAAGTTCAGGAGCCATGGGGAGCTGGCTGTGAGAGCCAGGAGCTGTTTTCCCAACTATTTGCAGATTTTTGCCATTCACAGTGGTGCCAGGTACGCATCCACCACAAATGGCAGGGGTTTCTTATACATGCCAGTGTGCTTGTCTAGCTAAGGACCTGCACTGACTTTAAAATGCAGCACTGATATGGGTAATAGTAAAACTAAGCACACATTTATGACAAAGAACATAGATTTAAATGATACTAAGAAGAGAAAAAGAGGCCGGTCTGGTTTAAAAAAAACAAACACACCTTTCTAGTGCCCAAAATCTGGCTTTAGCAAAGTACAGTCTTTCCCTTAACAGCTCTTTGAGGGTGCGTCTACTCAGCAGCATTATTTCAGAATAACAGCTGTTATTCCTAAATAACAATGAGAGAATCTACACAGCAATTCTGTTATTTCAAAATAAATTTGAAATAACAGATGGCTTATTCCAACTTCTGTAAACCTTATTCCACAAGTAATAATGCCTGTTTCAAAATAGCAGTAATGTAGATGCTCCACTGCTGCTATTTCAAAATAGCTCCTTCCCCAGGCCATTCAAAGTAATTACTCCCCAGTGCCTCCTGGGACTCCAAATCGCAGTAGCACATCCACATTAGAGAAGCCTGCCTCGGACTAATTTTGAGGCTTCTCTGTAGTGTAGGCGTACTATTTCAAAATAAGCTATTTCGGAATATTTCTTTCAGAATAACTTATTTTGAAATAAGTATGCTGTGTAGACGTACTCTTACTCATATCAGTTATCTACATTACTAGCCTCTCATGCAAATGGAGCCACTCGTCACAGAAGCAGAAGGTGCTGATCCTTTTCCCCCAATCTTCCCTTTTATAGTACAGAGTACTTTTGAAATGAACTCCTTGAAAAGTGAACCCACACAAAATTCCTCTCTGCTACTGTGCTTCTTTGGGGTATAGGCACTAAGCTCCTTCATGCTCTGATCAATTTGTTTTCTTAGGTGCAAATGTACTTTTATTACCCTTTGTTTTGTAATCCAGCTATACCGTTTTTCCATCAGACCATTAACTTGATCCATGCAGACAGGGAAATCTATGTTACTTGGTGGAAATACACATATCTCCAAAACTAAACTGAAGAGCAGGGCTACTCAGCTTTGGAAGGGGCCACAATGATACTCAGCATGCCAAGGGCCACAACTTAAGTGTGCAACAAGGAGTCCTATGGCACCTTATAGACTAACAGATGTATTGGAGCATAAGCTTTGGTGGGCAAAGAACCACTTCGTCAGATGCATCTGACTAAGTGGGTCTTTGCCCACCAAAGCTTATGCTCCAATACATCTGTTAGTCTATAAGGTGCCTGTGACGGCGCGTTGGGGGTTCCCCGTCTCCTGCACCCCGAAATGGCACAAACAGACTGCACCAGCCAGTGGAATTGAGGGTGGTTTATTGCTCCTCCAGCACAGCGCAGCACAGATGTAATCTGGTCACAGGAACTGGGCTAGGATGCCTCAGGCCCCCTTGAGATGGGGGAGACTGGGCCCCTAAACTCCAGCCCCTTCTCCTAGGCTCTCCTCCATGCCCTCCGACAGCCAGCAACCAACTCACTAACTTCCAGCCCTGCCCCCCAGCCAAGGAAGCATCCACCTTCCTTTGTTCCTCTCCATGGGGGGTGTCTGGCCACTGGTTTGCATAGTGACTCATCCTGTTTTGCTGGGTCGTGGTACCCAAGGCAGCCAGTGGGGGTTCCCCCAGAGCCAGCAGCATAGAAACCAGCCAGGTACCCCCACTACGTCACAGTGCCACAGGACTCCCTGTCGCTTTTGCAGATCCAGACTAACACGGCTACCCCTCTGAAACTTAAGTGTGGCTGCATATACGTGCAAATATATATGCAAATAGCTTCTTTCACACGGACGGGCATGAATACAATTAAGGCAAATCTACACAAATTGCAGGCCCCATTTAAGTCAGTTCTGCTGATATTAATAAAATGCAATATTTACCAGATTTCCACCCATATGACAGCACTTCTAATGAGCACTTTTAAAAAGAAAATTGTATTCCAGTGTTTTGGGTGTTTAGCTTGAAGCTTCAGTTTCTGAATTACTTGGAGTGATTTTACTCCGAAAAAGCCAAGCCAGAGCACTCCAACCTGTGGTGGGCAGGGAGCTGGGCGAGTTAAGCCAGACAGGAGAGGCAAAAAAGGACAGATGCCTGGGAACCCCGTCCTGGATTCCCAGCAGGGCTGATGTCCCCAAGTGGGATTCTTTTATAGAACCATAGAGCTGGAAAAGAACTCAGAAGGTCATCAAGTCCAGCCCCCTGCTCTAGGCAGGACCAATCCCAACTAAATCAACCCAGCCAGGGCTTTGTCAAGCCGAGACTTAAACACCTCTAGGGATGGAGACTCCACTACTTCCCTAGGTAACCCATTCCAGTGCTTCACCACTCTCCTAGTGAAATAGTTTTTCCTAATATCCAACCTGGACCTCTCCCACCACAATTTGAGACCATTGCTCCTTGTTCTGTCATCTGTCACCACTGAGAACAGCCTTCTCCATCCACTTTGGAAGCTCCCTTCAGGAACTTGAAGGCTGCTATGAAATCCCCCCTCACTCTTCGCTTCTGCAGACTAAACAGACCCAACTCCCTCAGCCTCTCCTCATAGGTCATATGCTCCAGCCCCCTAATCATTTTGGTTGCCCTCCGCTGGACCCTCTCCAATGCATCCACATCCTTTTTGTAGTGGGGGCCCAGAACTGGACACAATACTCCAGATGTGGCCTCACCAGAGCCGAATAAAGGGGAATAATGACATCCCTGGATCTTCTGGCAATGCTCCTCTTAATGCAACCTAATATGCCATTAGCCTTCTTGGCTACAAGGGCACACCGTTGACTCATATCCAGCTTCTCATCCACTGTAGCCCCCAGGTCCTTTTCTGCAGAACTACTACTTAGCTGGTTGGTCCCCAGCCTGTAACAATGCTTGGGATTCTTCCATCCCAAGTGCAGGACTCCGCACTTGTTGAACCTCATCAGATTTCTTGTGGCCCAATCCTTCAGTTTGTCTGAGTCACTCTGGACCCTATCTCTGCCCTCAAGCATATCTACCTCTCCCCCTAGCTTAGTGTCATCTGCAAACATGCTGAGGGTGCAATCCATCCCCTCATCCAGGTCATTAATAAAGATATTGAACAAAACCGGTCCTAGAACCAAACCTTAGGGCACTCGGCTAGAAACCAACCGCTATCCTGACATCAAGCCGTTAATCACTACCTGCTGGGCCCAGCCTTCTAGACAGCTTTCTATTCATCTTACCATCCATTTATCCAATCCATATTCCCTTAACTTGCTGGCAAGAATATTGCGGGAAACCGTATCTCAAGCCTTGCTAACGTCAAGGTATATCACATCCACTGACTTTCCCACGTCCACAGAGCCAGTTACCTCATCATAGAAGCTAATCAGATTGGTCAGGCACGACTTGCCCTTTGTGAATACATGATAACTATTCTTAATCACTTTCCTCTCTTCCAAGTGTGTCAAAATGGATTCCTTAAGGATCCCTTCCATGATTTTTCCAGGAACTGAGGTAAGACTGACAGGCCTATAGTTCCCTGGATCATCCTTCTTCCCTTTTTTGAAGATGGGCACTACATTTGCCTTTTTCCAATCATCCGGGATTTCTCCCGATCTCCACAACTTTTCAAAGATAATGGCCAAAGGCTCCTCAATGACATTTACCAACTCCCTCAGTACCCTCGGATGCATTAAGTCTGGACTCATGGATTTGTGTACGTTTAGCTTTTCTAAATAGTTCCTAACCTGTTCTTTACCCACCAAGGGCTGTCCATCTTCATCCCATCTTGCGTCACTTAGCGCATTAGTCCGGGAGCCAACCTTGTCCGTGACTACAGAGGCAAAGAAAGCATTGAGTACTTCAGCTTTCCCCACATCATCTGTCACTAGCTTACCTCTTTCATCCCGTAGGGGCCCCACACCCTCTCTGATCACCTTTTTCTTGTTAACATGCCTGTAGAAACCTTCCTTGTTATCCTCCACATCCTTTGCCAGTCGCAGTTCCACTTGCCCTTTTACCTTCCTGATAACCCCCCGGCATTCTCGAGCTATACATTTAAACCCCTCCCTGGTCATTTGTCCAAGTTTCCACTTTTTGTAAGCTTCCTTTTTGTGCTTAAGTTCACCAAGGATTTCCCCTGTAAGTCAATCCGATCTCCTACCATGTTTGCCTTTCTTGCTACGCATCGGGATGATTTCTTTCTGTGCCTTCAATAGGCTTCTTTAAAATACTGCCAGCTGTCCTAGTCTCCTTTCCCCTTCATGTTAGCATCCCAGGGGATTCTACCCATCAGGTCTCTGAGGGAGTTAAAATCTGCTTTTCTGAAGTCCAAGGTGTGTATTTTACTACTCTCTTTTCTTCCTTTGGTCAGGATCCTGAAATCTACCATCTCGTGATCACTGCTTCCCAGGTTGTCACCCACCTCTACTTCCCCTGTTAGTTCCTCCCTGTTTGTGAGCAGAAGGTCAAGCTGCGCACGGCCCCTGGTCGGATCCTTCCGCACTTGTACCAAGAAGTTATCCCCAACATTCTCCAACAACTTCCTGGATTGCCTGTGTACTGCCGTATTGGTTTCCCAACAGATGTCACGGTGATTAAAGTCCCCCACGAGAACCAGGGCCTGTGATCTGTAAGCTTCTCTCCGTTGTCCGAAGAAAGCCTCATCTACCTCATCCACCTGATTCGGTGGCCTGTAGTAGACAGCAACCACAACATCACTGCTGTTGTTTGCATCTCTAAACTTAACCATAGATTCTCAACAGGTTTTTCTCCCTCTATATACTGGAGTTCAGAGCAGTCATAGTGCTCTCCTACATATAGTGCAACTCCTTCTGCTTTTCTCCCCTGCCTGTTCTTCCTGAACAGTTTATACCCTTCCATGACAGCGTTCCAGTCATGCGAATCATCCCACCAAGTCTCTGTTATCCCAATTAAATCATATTTCTTGGACTGTCGCTCTATGTGGGACGGAAGCAGGGCTACAAACATGGCCAGTTTGAGCCAATCGGCACCTTTCAGGCTTTGCCCACAAGGCTAAGCAGCCAGAACTTCCCACAATTCCTGGTGCTCCTTGCACCTCCTGCCTGGGGGCTAGAAACTCAGACACCCTATACCCATCTGCTCCAGCCAGCCCAGGAGACACCTCGCCATTGTAGATCATGTTCCCAGTGGAGACTGTGTTCAAAGGATCCCAGCCACAGGCCTCATGTTGAGCCCTGCGTAACCCCAACCGCACTGTCGATCGCAAACAAACGGTCCACAGGCTGCATGTCGAGCAGCCTTGATGTAGAGAGTATTTCTAGCGCATGTGTATAACTCTATATACAACCCATACTTGCAATATTTTGATTTAAGAGCATGTCACTAGGTATCATATCACTTACCTTACAACACAGTGTTTGGCTAAATGTCGCAACAAATATGTTGAATATGCTCTTTGTCAATTGACAAAAAGGGGCCTTTAGGGACACAATATACAAAGTAAACTGGTTGAACCTTTCTGGCAACATCCATAGTCCAGCATGATTTTAGTTACTTAGATGTCTATTTATTATGGGTGTGGCCAAGTTTCCTGCGGTTCCATGTAGTTTGTTTACAGTCTTGGTTCTCAACATTTTGTGCTGTCATTTAGCTCTAATTTACTCCTAAATGCCTTCTGAGAGCCCAATAAGCAGCGGGAGTGTTGGTAATGCTGCTAGACAATATTAACCACCTGTGGTTTGGCAAATTCTCTGGTTCGGCACCAGTCAGATCCAAAGGATGCCAGACTAGAGAGCTTTAACCTGTAGTAATTTTAGGTGGTGTTTAACAAAAGTAAACCCAGCATCTTCAGGCAGAAATGTCATTACATTGACCCTTCAAGGCAGGGTGGGGAACTTTTTTTTGGTTAGAGGCCACTGACCCACAGAAAAATCAGTCGAAGGCCACACACAAGTAAAAAGCAGTCTCCTCCCCCCAACAAACAAACAAACAAACAAAAAAAAAAAATACCACTACTCTAATCTAGCTCCCTAAGAGCAAAAAACCAAAAAGCAAACACTAAAAATCACTAATCTGGTTCTGAAAAAGAAAAAAAACAACAAAACTTAGTGACTTGGCTCCCAACAAGCTTAAAAAAAAAAAGCCGGAACTCAGTCAGTGGACAAGGCATATCATCCTATTGGCTCATCATTTTGCTGGCTGACTTACATAAAATTGCTGGTGGATGTGGAAGATTGTCATTTTAGCTCTAATAATAGTGTCCGCCCTTACAAAGAAAAATAGAGTAGCAAGAAGATCATTGTGAAATAAAATGTCCACTAAATTATGTTCAAAACAAAACACAGCAAGCAACTTGCTAACTATCTCATCTTACTCATTTACTCCATTCACTCATTTGTATTTTTCTTGTGTGTATATATAGTAATGATCCAAGTTATTTGTCAAATATTCACTACAGTACTAATGGTGATTTAGTATTTGTATTACGATAGCATTTAGAAGCCCTACTTATGAATCAGGATCCTATTGTGCTAATTGTTGTACAGTTTGTATCACTGATAAATTAACATTGTTTCTAATGGAGGTGTTTATAGCACAGACACAAACACTGCTATATTGAGACAGTATTTGTTCCTTTTACAGTAATTATGCAATTCAGGGTTTGTCTGCCTGGAAAAACTCTAGATAACTATTGAAATATAAACTGTCCTGGAATATCTATTCCAGATTAGCAGCCCACATTCATGCTCTTATTCAAGAATAAGGGTGTCTGTACACATAGCTGTATTGTAATTGCTATTATGTTTTAAATTCACAACCTACCTTATTTCTGTATAGTGTTCCTGTGTAGATAAATCCTAACTTAAATTACCTTTTAATTCTTAGATCTTTTTCTAGTTTATGCATGTAATTTTTTTCTGGAACTTTAGATTAGAAAAAGACCAACGTAAACCAATCATTAGTTCAAATCATTTATCACTTGTTTTTAACACAGAAAGGATTGATCATACCTTATCTCTTACTATCTATGCATGAAGACCATATTTTTTTCTGCTTTTGTTTGTTTTTCTCTTTGAAGTGTCTGTGAGAGAGACATGATTACTTCATTCAAGTTTTTTTGTACTCTAGAAATCAAAGGACCTTTCTTTTTTGGAGAGTGAAGGAAAGAAGACAAAGGGTAAGAGACGAAAAAGAAGGAAAGAAAGCTCTCAAGACGTAGATGAAGAAATAGAATCTGTTTTGCATAAGAAAGGTGAGATATGTGATTTCTGAAATTGCTTTCTGAGTATGTGGGTGGGTGGTAGCTGCATCAATTAAGATCAGAGATAATTCTGCACTTCCAAAATGTTGGTATTTTTTGGGGGGGGCGGGAGTCTGGAGACTTTCAGGGAGATGTTGATCCTTCATGTTGCACTATAAAATATTCCAGTCCTGTAACTGGTGCACAAGAAATAGTTCTTTCTGTATAATCTTTTAACGTAAGTGTTGAGATCAGTGTCTGTCCTGTGGATGTTTGTAGTCACTGGCTTCTGCTGTGTCTAAATTTTAATAACTTCATTTATTCCCTTTACTCTTTCTGCCTGCAGTTAAAACTAAAGGACCAGAGCTACAATTCCCTTTAGTGAAATTTGAGGATGTGGGAGGCAACGATGAAACTCTGAAGGTTAGTTTTAATTAAACCCTTACTATATTACTTAGATGACAATGAATAAAACTACATCTATACAAAATGAGGGAGGTGGAGCCAAAGCAGGACTGATTTGCATAGGAGCTCAACAAATAATATGCAAGACTAACAGCTGTCTCTAAACGACTTATGCAGTCAGCAAGACTAGCTATAGATCTTAACTCAAACTTACCACCCTTATATCAGTTACTGAAATAAATGAGACAGAAGTTATCCTTCTATGTATTTTAGTGTATACATTTTTTTTTTCTGTCTGCTCTATTTTTATCTTTTTCCTTATAGGAAGTATGTAAGATGCTGATACACGTGCGTCACCCTGAAGTATACAACCACTTAGGTGTAGTCCCACCACGAGGATTTCTTTTACATGGACCACCGGGGTGTGGAAAGACATTACTAGCCCAGGCAATTGCTGGGGTGAGACTGCATTAATATGTGATTTCCCTTCCTTCAGTCTGCTCTATTAATTGGACTTAAGATAGGGAGAGGGTTGATAGACTAGAATGTTTTCCTCTTTGCTTTTATCTATTTTGCCTCTTCTATCTTATCTCAAAATAAACATCCATTAGAATTTAAATAGCAGAAATGCAACTTGAATCAGGATTATTCCTTGATAGAGCATCATGCAAGGGAAAAATATTGCATTAAAAGTTCAGTTTATTCTTGCAAGCATTCACAATGAATGGACTTTCGAAGGCCATGTATTAATGTAAAATTTGATCTGTTTACAGTAGAAGTTTTCAGCCTGGATATTATTATTTTTTTTTTTTTTTTTTTTTTTAAGGGCATGAAATCTGTTTTTGGCTGTTACATGGCTGACTTTATGGGACGGTAACCCCATGACTTTAAACTTGGAAGTTACCATACAACAGCTATTTGGTCTTTATCAAATAAGATGATGATTTATTCTCATCAAACAGCCACATCTACAAGTAGCATTCTTATCGCTGATTTCATCAGAAAGGTCAGGGATTATTATTGCATTTTAGTTCTGAGAATGAACCACTTTTTAATTGTAGAGGGTACCTGCAATTCAGGCTAAAGACAGTTAGTTTTATGGCATGATAGAGCAGTTGCACTGTCACTGTCTTTGGGCCTGTTCTGGGGATAAATGAAGGACTTGTATTGCCAAGCTTGTCCATACAGTATCTCTTTTTTGTTTTTAATGCTACTTTCACTTAAATGGCTGTGGGCTATATAAATTGTTAAAGTGGGAGCTGGAAGACAAGTTTAAAAATTTCATATTGATGCTCTTTACATTTATTCCAGGAACTTGAACTTCCGATGCTCAAAGTAGCTGCTACTGAAGTTGTATCGGGAGTGTCTGGGGAGTCTGAACAGAAGCTGAGAGAGTTGTTTGAACAAGCAGTGGTGAGGCCAGGGGGCTGAGCTTATAAATTGCTTGCTCCTTTCTCTTCATAAAACCTTTTAATGGTCCCTTTCTGCTGCTACAATTTGAATTTGATTAAATTATTTGTATTACTGTCAAACCTAGGATCCTCATTCATGTACTAGGGCCCCCATTGTGCTAGGTGCTGTACAACCCCAGAACAAAGACACTCCCTGCCCCAAAGAATTTTCAATGCAATATAAATTATAATATAATTAACATATAGGTCACTGTTAGGCAATTCACTGCATAAAATGCTTGGCTTTTATATATACTTTGCATGGGATAACCTTTCATCCAGGAGAAGGTTTTAAGGTACTTTTGAACCTAATTGGGTCCAAACTCAAGCTGTAAAAATCAAGAAATAACCCGCCACACTGCACTGCAGGGGCCGTCCTGCCCACCTTAGGTCCCGTGCCCAACGCCTGTGGCCCTCAGCGCCATCTGGGACTCGCCCCCTCCCGTCCGTGAGGTTACATAAGCAACCCTCTCTCCCACCCTCCTCCGTCGGCATGCAGTGCCCTGACCCCCACAAGCACAATGGCTTGGGCACTCGCTCTGTCCTGTTCTCCGTTTCCTTCCCTCCCTCCCCACAGCACCTGCAGCTCAGGGTGCAAGCTGGGGTGCCCCTCCCACATGTAACCTCACCTCCACCCGGAGTCGCACCCCCCTCTCCTCCCGGGATGACATAGACCTGTATTTTAATCCCCATAGAAATCAGTGCAACTTTTCTACCATTCAAAAAAAGATAATGGACTACTGTTTTTCTACATTTTGTTCTTCCAGTTTACCGAGCAACACCGGGTAACTCCAGCTAGTCTTAAATATACAAGAGTACCTCTGTGTTACTGGTGTAGCCTATACTAAGGATGTGAATGGTTAATATCACCCTTAACAGGTGATGCTTACTGGTTGTGATGAACTGCTGGTGATTGTTCCAGCCCCACAGGGCCTACCTCAGGCAGGCGATGTTCCAGCCAGGCTGGAGTGGCCTTCCCGTCCGCCCTCCCTTAATCAGTTAACCATGTAAACATTATGTTTAACCGGTTAACTAATCAAACAGAACTTTATATTCCTAGCCCATGTTATTCACATGAATAATAACTTCCTAAAATCAGGCAACATTGGTGAAATCCAGACTAGATTGGCAGTGACCATACACTGATCTTGAGAGTATCTTAGTCTGTCTAGTTCTCAATGACAAGCGAAGAAAAATAGAAGGGGTAGGCTATTTACTAAAAATAACTTAAGTAAATCTCAGTATAGGCCCATAAGTCCTCCATATTTGCCTTTTGAGAATACCTGCTTTTCCTTCTCCATTCCCCACCATCACCGCTGTTTTGAGGCCTCTCAACACATGCACCAGTCTTCTTCATAGGATTCAGAGAAAGTAAGGATTCTGGAATAGGGTTAGTTCCTGTCCCACTTTGAACCTGAACTGCTGTTTTGCATTTAAAAAGCCATTATTAGAAACAATAGGGAAACAAGAACCAAACTCATGGTATAAAATGTATAATGTGGTTTAAAAAAAATATTCCTTACATTTAAAATGGTCTGGCTCTTAGATATCAAAATTAACTTTCAATGGAATTTATTACATAAAACAAATTTTGAACTAAAACATCTTTTTTTAATGTTAGCCACTTATATTTGTTACCTTAAATTGCTTTTTCAGTGACTCTTGTGTCTCAACAAAAGACTTTATTCTAGCATGTACCGTGTTTTTGTACTGTAGTTCCTTCATAGCATAATCATGCTCTTTCTGCGCTAAAAATGCTGATAAACTCAGAGAAATAATACAGGAAAAGCTGGATGACATGCTACGCTAGATTTACAGCTTTATCTGCCTTTCTAGATCAAGATATGTTAGTATAAAATGAAAGGCTGCAGAAATCTGTTATGATTTATGTGTTCCCTGCGTTAGCTCCTTGAACTTGATCTGATTCTTCTACTAACCTGAGTTAGCAAATGGTTTCTGTTATCACCCATGTCTCCCCCCCTTGTCCATTATGTGGGGTTAGCTCTCCAGATTCTACAGCATTAGTGACGACTTGCCTCCGCCCTAAAAAAAAAAAAAGTTAAATACCTCAATCTCTCTCTTGGACTTGAATATTTTCAAATCAGCAAACAACTGCCACTGTGTAGTGTCTGTAGAAGATACAGAGCGACCTAAAATATATTTTTGAAAAAAATCTTGTGCTTTAGTTTCCTAATGATCTCAGCGCTATGCACAGTTCCATAGTATATTTGTTCTTCATTCTCTAAAGGAGAGCAGGGCTGTTGCGGGGAGGAAAGGGGCATTGGGGTTTGAGACTGGGTGGTTGTTCAGAGTATATGACAGCACTTAAAGTAATATATATATCTTTTAAGCTTTGACATGGGAAAACTACTTTTCTTAAATTATTACTTCTTATTGCAGTGTATATCTCTAGTGTTTACAGTGGTGTTCTTGTTCCTAGTCCAATGCACCATGCATCCTTTTCTTAGATGAGATTGATGCAATTACACCAAAAAGAGAAGTTGCATCGAAAGACATGGAGCGGAGAATTGTCGCCCAGCTTTTAACCTGTATGGATGGTAAGTTTCAGCAGTGAAATTACCATACTTTATTTTTTAATTAACCTCCTTCCTCTTTTGAAGTTTAATTTTGGTTCTATGTTAACTTCTTTAAAATTAGATTTAAATTGAGGTTTGACCAGTTTTGATAGATAAAGATCCCAAGGCATTTTTGCTGAAGTGGGGGATATGAAGGACAGTTTCCTGTTTAAAATCTTTTTATATAACTTCTTTCTGCTTTATTAGATTTTCTGCACATCCAGTGACACACACTTACTTTTTGTGGATATGATGGAATTAACTTCCTGTCCTGTCTAGCAATGTCATTATGCACCATTAACAGTAGCATATTTCATCCTAAATGCAGTTTCTTTTCTGTAAGAAGGGAAATTATTCCTGAATGTTGTAATTTACAGATGAATTTATGCAGAACCCTTGAAACCCTTTCAATAGTATGTAAATATATATGTTGGAAAAGTGCTATGTAAATTGTTTCAAATGCTTGAGATTGTGCTTTACACAAACTGTGTTGCTAGTAGAAATAAAGATAAGTATCTAGAAGTTCTTGTGCTTAAAAGAGAAGCAACTGTTTAGCATAACAGTTATGGTTTCCCAACAATTATCAAGAGTAAATATGTTTTTGCAGCACAGATTTAAGAAAGAATAATGTAAATAGTGATGTTCCAACAGGAAGATACAGCTCTTTTCTGAGTACATGTTTATTGTCTTCCATCCTCAGACCTGAATAATCTGGCTACCACTGCTCAGGTCCTAGTCATTGGCGCTACTAACAGACCAGACTCGTTGGACCCAGCATTGAGGCGCGCTGGAAGATTTGACAGAGAAATTTGTCTAGGGATTCCTGATGAAGCATCTAGAGAGAGGTATGTCTTAGTAGGCTAACGCTTCTGATTAGTATAATGGTTGCAAATTAGTGGACCATTAAGGACAAATGTTCAGCACAAAGAAGCAGAGGCATCCAATCAGTCTGCACAGGTAAGTGGAGAAAGGGTAACAATAAGTATATCTCTGTGTTGTCTCTGTCCAATCCATCCTGTGGATGCATGGATAAATCTTCTATTAATGTTGTATTAACAAATGTTCTGGGCAACTCTTTAAGAAGATCTGGAGTTGACAATACAAATTTGTCCGGCTCTCTGTCCTTAAATCTCTTTATTCACCTGTCATAGTTCCAGGGCACAAATACACCTTAGGTCAGTGGTCTCCAACCTTTTTACACCCAAGATCACTTTTTAAATCTCAGAACAGGCGAAGATCTACCGCCCCACCCCTTCCTTGAAGCCCCGCCCTCTCTATTCTCCTCCTGTCCATCACTTGCTATCCCCAGCCCTTACTTACACACTCTGGTAAACAGTTTATTTTTAAATTATGCAATACATACAATTAAAATCACATGTTTATAGTTATGAAATAAATGGTCTGTTTTTTATTCATGCTATTTAAATCTAAAATGAAGCATTTATAATTATACATTTTGTGGGGACGTAGTACTGTCACTGGGGGCAGGGGAGAGGGAACAGGGTGCTGGGAGGGCAGAGGACAGGATTCTGCAGCAGGGGACAGAGTGCCAGTGGGGACAGAGTTCGGGGAGTGGGGACGGGAGTACGGACAGAGTTCGGGGAGTGGGGACGCGAATGGGGACAGAATTCGGGGAGTGGGGACGCGAATGGGGACAGCATTCTGTAGTTGAGGACAGGGGAGTGGGGACAGGGGAGTGGGATGCCAGTGGAGGCAGAGAGTCCCTTGCATCTCCCTCCTCCCAGCATTTGCCCCCCCTCCCCCGAAACCAGTGCGTGCCTGCCCCGGGGCCAAACCCCCCCCGCGCAGGGAAGCCCCGTGCGCGCGCCTGCCCCGGGGCCAAACCCCCCGCGCAGGGAAGCCCCGCGCCTGCCCCAGGGCCAAACCTCCCCTCCCCTCCCCCCCCCCATGCAGGAAAGCCTCGCGCGTGTGCGCCTGCCCAGAGGGCCAACCCCCCTGCGCAGGGAAGCCCCGCACATGCTCACCTGCCCCGGGGACAACACCAACCCCCCCACCCCCCATGCAGGAAAGCCTCATGCTCACGCCTGCCCGCCCAGGAAGCCGACCCCCCCACCCGCGCAGGGAAGCCCCGCAGGCGCTTGTCCCGGCACCAACCCCCTCCCTGCGCCGGGAAGCCCCGGGGCCAAACCCCAGCGCGCCGGAAGCCGACACTACCTCCGTCTTCTCTGGAGGTAAGTAGTGAGGCTTCTGGAGGGGTGGGAGGGAAATGGGGGTGGGGCTTACAGGACGCCTCGTGAGCGACTGGTCGAGGCCTCGAGATCGACCAGTAGCTCGCGAGCAACCGGTTGGTGACCACGGCCTTAGATTCTTTAGTACCTTTTGAATGGTTTCCTGAGATGACAAGCCTGACTTTTTGCACTCAATTCTAAGTGGAGCCATGTGATTCAACTATACTTAGAGTGGATCTCTAGGTTGCAGCTGCTTTGTTTCCTAACCACCTTACTGCAGTAGACCCAAATGCATTTGGCACTAATAAACCCTTTCATTCTGGGCCCTTCAGTGAATTGACTAAAACAATTCAAAAACAGTGTCTTCAAAACAAAAATTATTTATTAATTTACCAAGGATACAAAACCAGTAGAGCAAAGAGTAAAAACAATGGCAAGCCTGCTCTTTGGTCTTGCTTACAAATGTTGGTAAGGCAAGAATAAGATGAGCTAAGTATAGGGTCCTGTAATGGTTTCTTAAATCTTAAATGAATCAACATGTTCAACAGAGTCACTATGGATAGTAATTCCATGCTCCAATAATAAGAATATAGCGGTAGGGATATATTATCGTCCACCTGAGCAGGACAGTAATAGTGACATTGAAATGCTAAGGGAGATTAGAGAGGCTACCAAAATAAAAAACTCTATAATAATGGGGGATTTCAATTATCCCCATATTGACTGGGTACGTGTCACTTCAGGAAGAGATGCAGAGATAAAATTTCTCAATGGCTTAAATGACTGCTTCTTGGAGCAGCTGGTACAGGAACCCACAAGAGGAGAGGCAATTCTCAATTTAGTCCTGAGTGGAGGGCAGGATCAGGTCCAGGAGGTAACTATTACAGCACCACTTAAGTATAGTGACCATAATATAACAACATTTAACATTCCTGTGGTGGGAAGGACACCTCCGCAGTCCAGCACTCTGGCATTTAATTTCAAAAAGGGGAATTACACAAAAATGAGGACGTTAATTAAACAGAAATTAAAAGGCACAGTGACTAGAGCCAAATCCCTGCAAGCTACATGGAAACTTTTTAAAGAGGCCATAATAGAGGCCCAACTTAAATGTATACCCCAAATTAAAAAATATAGTGAGAGACCTAAAAAAGAGTCACTATGGCTTAACCACCATGCAAAAGAAGCAGTGAGGGACAAAAAGGCATCTTTCAAGAAATGGAAGTCCAATCCCAGTGAAATAAATAGAAAGGAACATAAACACAGTCAAATTAAGTGTGAAACTGTAATAAGAAAAGCAAAAAAAGATTTTGAGGAACAGCTAGCCAAAAACTCAAAACACAATAGCAAAATGGTTTTAAAGTACATTAGAAGCAGGAATCCTGCTAAAAAACCAGTGGATCCCTTAGACAATCGAGATACAAAAGGAGCAATCAAGGACGATAAAGCCATTGCGGAGAAGCTAAATGATTTATTTGCATCAGTCTTCATGGCTGAGGATGTTTCATATACTTCTTATCTAGGCCATTTCTTTTCCGTTTTACAATCCCTGTTGATTGTATGGCAAATAACCCATCCTAAATAAACAGAGGTATGTCCCGTGTTCTTAAAAATTGATATTTCATAGTTTGTTATATTGACATATTAATAATTCACAACTTGTGCCATTTCAAGGAGAAGGAATGGTGAATGGGAGGAGAACCTTCAGTGATCTTGCTCACATGTGAGTGAGATTGCTTGGACAAGAAAATCTTGAGCATTCTTTTGAACAGTTGAATCATGGAGTCTTAGCATTCCTCCATATTGTTTTCTTAAAGGACAAAAAAAAATCAGTCTTATGCATAGGAGTATGACAAGAGGGTAACAGAGTAAGGGAATAAGTTACAGGTATTGTCAGTTTCATTTAATATACAACAAACCCATTATATAGAGGGAATGTTTCTAAATGATTAGGATGTGGCTAGCAATCCAGGTGCCCAGGAGCAGCTGGAATGAAGGGGATTTGTTTAGAGTTGGGTCCCATTTTACTGATTGCGTTTGTTTTTTATTGACATGTGAGGCCCCACAAGCCCGCAGAGCATAACCCTTCCTGACAGATCACTTCTCTGTAGGCCATGCTAGCTGCCAGGAGAGGCTCCGAACTCTAAACACGAATGAACTATTTTATTGGCGGGTGGGGCAGGAGCAGGAAAGATACAGAGGGAGGATTGGCTCATGATGTAGGAGTGTGAGTGGGCATGATGGGCCGAGAGCATTTGGATAGAGGGTCCTGTCCAGGGGTGGGGAGCAAAGAAAGTTGCGAGTAACTTGGGGCCATGGAGAGCATAGTCAGACTCAGTGCAAGATTAACAGGCTCTCTGGCTGCGAAAGTGGCCAGTGAGAGTGGGGTTGGTGAGTATAGCGAGCAGGGGGCATAGCCCCTACTAGTAATTTAATAAATTGTTCCAGTCAAAGCTTTAGCACAGTGCTAACAGCTTGGATAAATGATGCCCAGATCAAATAGAAAGTATTTTTTAAATGTAAAAGAATACTAAGGGTATGTCTACACTTGCACCCTCTTTCGAGAGAGGGATGCAAATGCAAACATTTGAAATGGCAAATGAAGCCGGCATTTAAATATCCCACATTTCATTTGCATATTTGCGTTATGGCGCTATTTTGAAATAACAGACGCTGTTAAGACGTGAAAACCCTTCTCTTGAAAAAACCCTTATTCCACATACAATGAGGTTTACCAGTTATTTCGAGGTTTGCATCTTCATTTGTCTTACCAGCATCCTTTCCAGTCCTCAGGTGAAAGGATTACTGGGCCTTAGGAAGGAAATCTTTTAACCTCTGACATGGAGAATGCTCTAGAAGAAAGGAAAAGTATCCATGTTCTAATTTAAAAAAATTTGTTAATGTGAAGGGAGGAACATATTTGATGACACAATTTGAATGAATTCATCTTGGATTAGCAAGTAAATTGTATCGGTTGGTAGAATTTGTGAGCATCAGCCAGAGCAATAGTCTAGAAATTCCTTAATATTTCTCTGCTCCTGTATCTCTAGCTGCTGTCTTTTTTTTTTCCTTTAACACTTTTTTTTTATTCTCATTAGCTACAGAGAAGTGCTCCAACATACTTCATATTTATATTGTGCCTTTTTTAAGCTGGTCCTTAAACTAGACCTGCCTGCTCATGTTCTGCAAACAAAAACAGGGTTCTTGTAAAAAATTGAGTAGTTACAGAGTAAACAGATGATGTCATGTGCAGAAATGTGAACCAAGTAATCATTTGAGTGGGTGGTAACCCATTTGAGCTTTGGTGGAACCCAGCTAGGACATCATCTACCAGTTTAAGTCCAGTGTTGGTTTATTGGATTTTTTTGAAGACCTAACAGAACCTGTAGTTCATTCTAATGAACATCACCTAGCTGATACTCGAAGTTTCTTTTAGTGTATCAGAAGAGAATATAAGAATTAGTTTTGTGACTCTCAGCATTAAGTGACTTTCCAGTTATGTGTGAATTATTTGGTTTTTGTACAAAGGTGAAAATAAGCCAGTGCAACGCACCAGTAAGAGACTGGCTGGCTGGAGGTTGGGCTTTGGATGCTGCTGGCACTGTGAGCCACACACACATCTACCCTGAGAACCCCACTCCCTGCCCTAACTCCTGCAAACCCCCCTCTCCGGACCTGAGTTCCCTACACTCCATCCCACACGTTTCTAACAAGTACTGTCCTCTCTCACACACACACCCATACCACACCCTGACCCTTGCCAAGGGAGGTTGCAATACAGTATCTGTAAGAAATTTTAAGTAATCTCATACCATTAGGATCTGTCCAAGTGCACTCAGATGACTTAAATCTCTGAGCAATGATGTTTGCTTTCATGTTGGAAGGAAAGTTATTGCCACTTATTTTTTTGTTTTCCTCTTGAACAGAATTCTACAGACCTTGTGCCGAAAACTAAGGCTCCCTGAATCTTTTGATTTTCAGTATTTAGCCCATATGACTCCAGGGTATGTAGGTGCTGATTTGATGGCACTTTGTCGTGAAGCAGCTACGTGTACAGTAAACAGGGTCCTGATAATGTTGGAGGAACAGAAATGGAAAGGTGTACAAGTTGGAGAAGCAACGACTGAGCGAAGCTTAGAGACTGGAACAGAAGCACTGGTAGAAAAGGATATTAAACATCTAGAGCTTCCTGCTAAGGTATTAATCCATCATTGCACTCATTTCACAATTCCTTAAGGCTGCGGTTATCAGCCAATCAGTTGTTATTGACTGGTCCATCCTGGGAACTTTCCCAGTAGATCGTGATCTCTGGCAGTGTAATAGGCCAGCCTTTATGGCAGGGTTTCTTCCTGCCTTCCCTGGTCCAATGCCGCTCCTGGAAGCAGCCAGCATGTCCCAGTGAGGGAGGAGCAGAGGTCTTGGCATACTGCTTCTGCCTGCAAGCACTGCCCCCCAGTTCCCATTCACCAGGAACTGGAAACTGGCCAATGGGAGCTAAGAGGCTGGTGCCACCAGAGAGCGGCAGTGTTTTGAGCCCCCTGCCACCAAAGCCCACAGTGGCGTAGATATGTACTGAAAGCTTATTATAAATGGTCACTGACTTTCAAGGGCTGCATAGAATTAAAAGTAAATGAATGGCTGAAATTCCCAGTGCTGCTCCACAGAACGAGTGACATGTATCTGTTCTGAGCAATGACCTTAAAAAAAAAAAAAAAGAATTAATGAATGTAAACAGATTCGTTGGCAGACCCCATAAAAGGGTCAAGATTGCGTGTACAGCCTGGAGAGAACTCTCTCTGGAGCAGTGTGGGAGGAAGTTTTCATTACCAATGCCCCTGTTGGACTTGTTTTGAGAATGTAGGTGCATATCGATATTGATAGATTTGAACTAAGACCCGAGGGTATGTCTACACTAGCCGCCTAGTTTGAACTAGGGTGGCTAATGTAGGCATTCGAACTTGCGAATGAAGCCCAGGATTTAAATATCCCAGGCTTCATTTGCATGTTCGAATGCTTACATTAGCCACTCTAGTTCAAACTAGAGGGCTAGTGTAGACATACCCCCAGATAAGTTGATCTGTCACCTTTTTCCAGTGTTAAATTCTCACATACTGTGTCTTGAATATTGCCACGTTGGATTCTGGTAGGCTCAGGGTTTCCCCTACAGCCAAAGAAAAATGACTTTGTTCTTAGAGCTTAAAATCTTGTCCGTTCTTTCTTCTTTCTGCTTCCCTCCCCCTCAGTATGAATTGCAGAGGCTGCTGGAATTGCTAAAGGATGAAAATCCCCTGCTGGAAGAGCAGCTGCAGAAGCTCTGCATCGAAATGAATGATTTCATTGTTGCGCTGTCTTCAGTGCAGCCTTCCGCCAAGAGAGAAGGCTTTGTCACAGTCCCTGATGTGACATGGGCCGATGTTGGAGCCCTGGAGGACATTCGGGAGGAGCTCACAATGGCAATATTGGTAGGCATGAATGCTGTTTTAAAGAACTGTTAGGTGGTACAATGCTAAGATATCTAGCCAGAGTCAAACTTACATGGTATTTTCTTTGGGCATATACCCAGGGTTTTATGAGTTCCAAAGCATACTGGTCCTAAATTCTATTGAAGGTCCCAGGATTCTGCTGCATGCTGGTGTAGCAAACTGGGAATTCTTTTGCACTTTCATTTAAAATTATAGCATTCAGACATCTAACAAATATGAAAATAAATCATAATGCAATCAAACAGATCTGTTTTTTCTGAATCTAACTTGTTTTACACTGTCCCACTCTTCGAGTTTTTGGTGTATTTTGAAAGTAATGAATAACTGCACCTGACGTGTCATGGAAGTTTTGGCAGCTGTGTTCGGATAACTGAATAGGTGGTACTTTGGAAGAATGAGGCGCAGTTTGGTGTTGTAGGATAAGCATATTAGCTGGGTGCTGCTTCTATGAAAAGACCAGCAGTGAAATAGTTGTCATCTTAGTGCCTGCCCAACATGCCTAAGGTGGCACGTGACAAGGCTTGATCACCAAATTTGGTTTGTTGGTTGGATCGTTAGCTTCTCCAATTTGGAAGTACTGACGGGAGTGTGACATGAACATTGATACATGCCTCCCAGTGAAATAGCTAGTGGTGTTGATATTTAAGATATCTGTAAATTCAAGAAGATAGTTACATTGATTTATACACTCCTTACGTTTCCATGTTTTGTCTTCATAGCAAGATAGGCTAGGAAAATATTTTACTTTTAAATTGAAAACTTACATTCTAAAGCAGGGGTCGGGAATTCCTGGCACACATGCGTATGTGAGGAGATTCTTTTTACGGGGCACGTGGGGCAGGAGCTCAACCCCACCCTCCCTCCATGCGTTGCGGGGGGAGCAGGGCGGGAGAGGCCTGTGCACACGCGCATCCCTGGGGCTGCTTCCTGCTTTGGGGAGGGGGGGGGGGCTGGGCGGTTGGCCCATGTGAAGCACTGGAGCCCAGGCTGCACCACACTGCTTCCCGCGAGCTGTGTGTGGAGGTGGGGAGCCCCTTCCCCAGAGCCCCGCTGCACCCGGCTGGGCTGAAGCCAACCCTGGGCAGCCCCAGGCTCTGTCTACCTCAGCCCCGGAACCACAGCTTGCAGGCAAAGGGCTAGGCCAGGGAGGGAAGAGACTCTTTTCTAACCCTCCCCTACTTCCCTCCCTCCCCCCGCCTCTCCTTGCCCTTGCACTGCTCCCATGGGGATGCGAGTCTCAGCGCTGCGGCCCTGCCAGTGAGTGCGCTGGGGGGCACAGAGATGTGGGGGAAGGAGGAGAGGTGAAGGAGGGGGCAGGAGTTTCATTGAGGGGCATGGAGCAATGCAGGGAACAGGCTGGGGGGGATCGAAGCAGAGGAAAGATGTGAGGGGGGGGATACAATTTTACTTTGCAGACACTGCAGTTTCCTTTACTCTCCACTTCTTTGCCTCCCTCCCCAACTAGCTATTTGGCTGCATTCTCATTCTCTGTCACCTTTTGGCTGTGTCTACATTGGCACCCTTTTCCGTAAAAGGGATGCTAATGAGACAAGTCGGAATTGCAAATGCCGC
The DNA here is from genome assembly GCF_052426305.1 of Pelodiscus sinensis. Classification (NCBI taxonomy): domain Eukaryota; kingdom Metazoa; phylum Chordata; order Testudines; family Trionychidae; genus Pelodiscus; species Pelodiscus sinensis. The sequence goes on along the minus strand of NC_143054.1, from coordinate 157,869,845 downwards.
GGGGGATTTAAATATCCCCCGCGGCATTTGCATGAACATGGCTGCCGCTTTTTTCCGGCTCGGGGCTTTGCCAGAAAAAAGCGCCAGTCTAGACGGGATCTTTCGGAAAATAAAGCATTTTCCAGAAGATCCCTTATTCCTCTTAAAATCAGGAATAATGGATCTTCCGGAAAAGGCTTTATTTTCCAAAAGATCCCGTCTAGACTGGCGCTTTTCTCCGGCAAAGCCCCGAGCCGGAAAAAAGCGGCAGCCATGTTCATGCAAATGCCGCGAGGGATATTTAAATCCCCCGCAGCATTTGCAATTCCGACTTGTCTCATTAGCATCCCTTTTCCGGAAAAGGGTACCAATGTAGACACAGCCAATGTGTGTTATTCCCCCAACCTCCTTCTCATACTCCCACTCCACACACTCTCCTGCTGACAGACTCCCTTCCAGACTTGCCCTCCTCACCCAGTCCTGAACCCCAGCCAATCCAGATCCTGCATCCTTATCCCACTCACTGGCAGCTCTGTCCCACGCATTGAACTGCTCATTTTTGTTCCCACCCCAGAGCTGAATGGTGACCACAAAATCCACTAACTCTGGAACTCCAGAAAAGTAAATCTGGCCTATGGGAAGCCCTGAGCCTCAGTCCTCCCTCTCCCTTCCCCTTCCCCGTGGGGGGCTGGAGTGCCAGAAGAGTGAGGTGTCTCAGTTGGTGGCCACATCAGTGAGGGTTGGGGGTTTTGGGAGGAGTTTTTGTGCTTCTTTCTTGTGTGGTCCTCAACTGATTTTTCTGTGGGTCAGTGACCCTCGACCCAGAAAAGGTTCCTCACCCTTTCCATAAATAAAAACATTGAAACCTTTTGTGTTGGACATAATATTTTACTTTATTTAAAATGAAATTTGATAAACAAACATGAGAAAGTTAAAACACGTAATCTGTTTAATAATTTAAATTAAACCATTCTACCCAGCTGCAGCACTAGCAAAATGGCTCAGGCGTAATTATGTAATTAATGGTGTTTTCATTAGCAACTGGTAGTCTGTGGAAAGGTTTGCATTGACCCTGGGAGTCCACAGGCCACATGGTGGAGAGAGCCCTTCTCCTCCTCCCGAGAGATGGCATGGCCCATGGCAGAAGGATTAAATCTTAGCACGCCACTTTGGATAGGTTTCTGACCCCTGTTCTAGAGCAGTTTCTCTCAACCTTTTTTTTATAAAGTACCCCTTTTTAAAAAAAATAAGTACCCCTACTACCTAAAGTTTTCAGACACACACATTTTTTCCTATCATTGCAACACATTTGTGTAAACAACTTAATCATAGCCAGGCGAGTAATGAAATTTTTGGGTGTAAAAAGTGCAAAAATAATAATGCGCTGTAAAACATAAAACAAAAATTCAGTTTTCTCCAAATTTCAGTTGTGTTGACGTACTACCCTCCAGACTTCTCTCAAGTTACCCCTAAGGGTACTCGTACCACTTGTTGAGAAACACTTTTCTAGAGCATAGTTCTTTGTCAAGGGATGGATTCTAATGCCAATGCCATGGCAAGAGTACACGGAGTCCTTCTGCACTTATCTGTAATGTATTAATGCATAATTTTTATCCATGCTTCCATATGCCTTGATTGAGGTCCTGACACCAGTTCTGTGAGGCCTTAGTTCTAGTGCTCTGAAAACTTCTGTCATATGTGATGTTTACTGCTGTTGAAATATTAATAACTTTATGAATGAACATATGTAGCTAACTTTCTAAGTTTTAGCTAAATGATCTTAAGTAATGATGGAACATTTATTGGGAAATGTATATCATTCTTATACTTCAAAAATGGTTTTGAACTGTTAAATCTTAGAGCAAAATTCATTTTTTCTGACCGTTTACTAAATTTTATCTTATAACATGTAAAATAATTGCACATGTATTTTTCACTGCAATTTACTCTTCCTTAGCAAGTCTTTACATATATTCACTATGAATACCCAGTTTAAGCAACAGGTTTTTAATAAAACAGTGTTTAAAGTCAATGATTGCACCTAAATCATGCATAAAATAGTCAGTTGTTTCTGCAAGCTGGTCCCTACTCACCTATTTTTCTGCTCCTAAATTATGCCCATATTTTTGTTGTTGAATTTTAGTGCATAGTTACACAGCTTTTGCTTTAGCTCTAACTTGCAGTTAAATGAAAATTCAGAACAGCTACAACTGATTTAGGTTTTGTTATAGGCACCTGTGCGGAATCCAGGGCAATTCAAAGCTCTTGGCCTAACAGCTCCAGCTGGTGTTCTACTTGCAGGACCTCCTGGGTGTGGAAAAACACTGCTGGCAAAGGTAGGAGTGTAAGAATGATCAGTGCTCTTCTGGCAGAAAATAAATGGGTCCAGGTCATGTGATAGGAGTTGAACTCTTGTAATTCCCCCATCAGGAGTTGAAGTACAAGCATTTCTTTAGAAGTTATACAGTTTCTTAGTAAAATAATTACAGTTTCACTTAAATGAAGAAAAAACAAGACAAAAATGAAATAGATTATAAAGAATAAAATAGTAAAGAGAGCAAAGAAAATAGTTTATTTGCAAGGCGCCCATCACTGTGGAGTCTTCCATTATGGGGGATGTGGTCAGACTTGATTGGCTGTGCTCACTTTTCTTTACCACATACTTTCTATTGCAAATACTATGGCATTTCTGCTAGAGCATTACATTTTCTTATGGCCTTCCTCCCTGTCCAACACATAGTATTTTCAGAGCTGCTTTTGGTTGATTGGTTGGTTTTTTTTTTAAATACTGTGTGCTGTTTATGGGATGAAACTTCTGTGTAGCTCCAATCAATCATTGAGAGTTATGCAGCCAGTGTCTTAAAAATAGAACTGGGCATAATTTTTTGATGAAGCTTTCTTTGCCATATCTAGCTAGCTAGCTAGCTATGTGTTGAAACATTTTTTGAATTTGTATGGCATTTCAAAAAGTTTTTCAGCACCACCCTCCACCCCCCTGCCAAAAAAAATCCTGAGAACATTGAAATAACTTTTTTTGAATTTCACGTCAGTTTTGTTTTAAGTTAAAAACCTCAGAAACAGAATGTTTTGTTTGACCCCAAAATGATTTTTTTTGCCTTTTCATTTCTCCAAGATGGTTTTAAAAATCAAAAACTTTTTGATTTATATCAACCCAAAATTAATTGTTGTTTTGCATTATAAAGAAGGGGATAAGAAGAGTTTTGTAAATGTTGACTAAAGTTTGACAGATTATGTCCTTTTCATTGATATTCTTTACAGTTCAGTGGACAGATGAAAAATAATATCCCATCTCAGTGTCAGTATTTTCAATCTTGCCAAAATAATCAAGGAGAGGAAATAAATTGCATTTTACTGTGATGATTCCTCAGGGACTTCAGAAAGTTTACTGAAGACCAGGAGTGGGAGCTGGATATAACTGTCTTTATCTTTTTGATAGGCTGTAGCAAATGAATCTGGATTGAACTTCATCTCTGTGAAAGGTCCTGAACTGTTAAATATGGTAAGTGTTGCTCGTGGCACTTTGAATTGGATTCTTAGCCAAAGCCTCGCACAAGTTAGAATTTTAATAATTACACAGATGCAATCTATCTAGTTTTTTCCATCCATGTGCAGAATATATTTTATGTGCACTGATGCATGTGCAGATCTGCACCACCAAAATAAACACATGTTGCGAGCTCTGATTGCTCTGCTAATCATTTGGACGGCATCTGAATCTCTTTTGGGTGGCCACCCAAGCACACAGTTTACAGGGGACAGTGTACAGAAGATTGTTTGCACAACAAAAATTTCATTGTATAACCTCTTCCCGGTTCTTATAGCCTTTGTGGCAAGGCTCTTTAGAAAGAGGAATTTTAGGTGGCTTAGATCTGTCTCAGCTCAAATGATCTTTCATGGAAAAGAAAATGAGGCAAGGGTTTCCTGGTGAAGTAGACAGTTATTTGCATCATAGCCTGTTTGTAAGTAGGGCCAAACTCAAAATTTTTATTCATAATGAGAGCTGTAGTTCCTCAGCATATCTACAAATTGTTCCATATACCAAAGCAAGCTAACTACTAAGGTAACTTCAGGCAACCATGTTTGAAAATTTTATCAAAACTCATTCCCAATTTACTTTTAATAGAGGATTAAACATCAGAAAAATATGTTAATGTTCATAATATGTAGCTTAAATGTCATTGCTTTTTCTGATAAATGATTAGTACTAGTTTGAAGCTTCAGAGTCTCAAATTTCTGAGCACTCAGGTTAGATGTACTTGACAATAATTAAATTTTAATATGTGACACAGTTGATTCAAAGGAAGAGCGTTAAGCTGAGCATAATGACTTCAAGTCTTAGTTTTTCAAATCAGTTGGTGGAGAAGTGTAGTACTTAACTACTTATCAGTAGGGGTGAAGTATACATCAGAAACAGTGGATTTGATTGATTCTATTGTGCTTCCTCAAGTCTGCTGAAAGTGATGCTGTTAGGCAGGGAAAGAGAAATCCACTATAGTAGGAATCCCTGTCTCCTTAAGTACAAAGAGGAACTGTTCTAACTCTTGCACTCTGAGAGGTTTAAAGATAAATGAATTCAAAGAGTAACAATGGTAAATGAACATGTTTGGAAAAATTGCTATTCAGAACTTGAACAATTATTTTTGCAAGTAATTACTATTTTTGTGTCAACCTCTCACATCTACTTCTTTCTATATTCTTGTAATTGCAATATGAACTTCAGATGATGCAATCTGTGGATGACTTTAATAACTAATATGATGTGGCCAGCTAAAGAGCCACAAAGGTTCTAGTGAAGAATGTAACTATTAATTCTTAGTCAAAATGCCTCAGTTATCCATTTAAAAAAAAAGTGGGGGCTTCTTGCCTGTTTGGCACTGAAACTGTGTTGCATGTAACACTTTTGGTAAGATGAGTATGTATAACTGTGAGACAACACAAACATAATCAGTTCAGATGTAAATCTGTCCCCAATTAAAAACAAGTGATGAGGCAGACTTAAATTCAGTGAACTTGCAAAAGTGTGACTCCTTCTGTCTCTTAAATTATGGGCTAAATTGGAGTTTAAGGCAAAAAGGCAAAATGTAGACGCCTCTCATAGTTTCATTAAGTGCTATGTTTTGCTTATTTCAGTATGTTGGTGAAAGTGAGCGTGCTGTCCGTCAGGTATTCCAGCGGGCCAGAAATTCAGCCCCTTGCGTTATATTTTTTGATGAAGTTGATGCTTTGTGCCCTCGGAGATCGGACCGGGAGGTGAGTTTGAAAATATCTGTACAAGTAACTTTTCTCTTTTGTGGGTTTAAGAGTGGGGAGTATGTTGTGTAAACTTTGAAATACTGCTCACTGGTCCCTCCTCACAGACCACTCAGTAGAGAAGCCATGTAAATTTTCTGTCTCTGGGTAACAGTAATTCTCTTACAGGGTTACTACAAATTTAAGCCAAAGATACAAATGCAATCACTAAATGTGTAATTGGGTATGATACCTACCTGCTGATATTTGTACTCATAGCTATATGCAAATGGCTCCCAGATGATGGAAAATTTTTCCAATTGAAATGTTAGTTCAGGTGTCTCAATATCTCTTGTCGCTGGAAAGCCATAATGGAAAATAGGGTGCATTTTAGTGTAGTAGCTAACTTAGGAGCAAATCCTGAACCCTGATGGCAATAATAATGGAAACAAAAGCTCCTTAGTGTCACATAGGCTGAGTCTAGCTGATGGAACCAATCAAGGAAATGTTTTATGTAAGGAGCAGAGTGGGGTATATGGCCTTCCTAGATCCTTTTCTAATGAGACACCCATCTGCCTTGATTGACTTGTGGAAGAGAATCTTGAGCATCGTCTACATGTGGAATTGGGTCTTGTTTAAATAACTGGTGTAGCTGTAGTAGCACAAATCCCCAGCGGTTCCCAACCTTTTCCAGAGGGGGACCCATTTTGACAATTCAGGAAGACATGGTGACCCAGGGGAATTCAAAAAATGTGTGAATGTCTCCTTAAGAGCCAACTGGCGACCCTTTTGAAATGTAACGGCGACCCATATATGGGTCCTGGCACATAGGTTAGGAAACCCTGGTATATATGGAAAGCTGCAATTTGCACAGGTGGAGCTGACTCCTTCATGAAACCAGAGTTCCACCACTGCAAATTGCAGCTTTCCTTCTATATATGTTAGGGATTTGGGCTATAGTAACTATACCAGTGTCTGAAATTAGGCTAATTTTAAGTGTAGAGCATGCCTTTTATTTGGATGAGCACAGGTGGATGTGGATGTTCAGCCCCTTTTGAAGTTTTCTACAGTTGCCATCTGTGTAGTCATGGAGTCACTGCACATTGTCAATTGTGGATTGGGAGTGCAACTCCTTGCTGTGGTTAGGAAGGCTGCTCTTATCTCTCCACCAGAAAGTGAAAAAATTTATATTGTTGCAAAGCATAGCCAAGCTGATGAGTTCCCACCAGACCCCTGATGTGAACTCCGCAGGACAAAGTTTTGAGGCCCGAATAAATGTAAACACTGTGGGCCGGTTTCACTATTTTGTTATTTTAGTTTGTACATTGGTGTAGCTTCAGTTAAATCATATCAGCATAAAATTGGACTAATGTAGTAGTGAATCAGATCCTAGTTCTGTATAGTTCCTCAACATTATTTTGAGGACTCCCTGTCCTGTAGTGATCAAGCAAAAGGAAATTAGTTCTCTTTTGCCTTTGTTCCAGGATCAGAGCAACAATTCTCGTGGTTCATAGTTGGGATTCCTATGATTTTAAACGTTTGTTTGCTTGTTACAATAACGTGTGTATTTCTGCCATTTGATTTGGGCAATAAAATGGCAAACTAATTTTAATGCTGATAAATGCAAAGTAATGCACATTGGAAAAAATAATCCCAAATATAGATACAAAATGATGGGGACTAATTTAGCAATAACCACTCGAGAGATCAGAGTTATTGTGGATAGTTCTCTGAAAACATCCACTCAGTGTGCAGCAGCAGTCAAAAAAAGCAAACACTGTTAGGAATCATTTAAAAAGGGAGAGAGAATAAGACCGAGAATATCTTATTGCCTTTGTATAAATCCTCTGTATAAATACCCACATCTTAAATGCTGCCTACAGATGTGATCACCTCATCGCAAAAAATATATATATTGACAGTGGAAAAGGTTCAGAAAAAAGCAACAGAAATGATCGGGGATTTGGAATAGTTGCCTTATGAAGAGAGATTAAAAGGACTTGGACTTTTCAGCTTAGAAAAGAGGAGACTAAAGGGGGATATGATAGAAGACTGTAAAATCATGAAGTAAATATAGAGGAAGTAAATGAAGAAAAGTCATTTACTTGTTCCCATCAGAACTAGGGGTCACCAAATAAAATTAATTGGTGGCAGATTTAAAACAAACAAAGGGAAATTTTTCTTCACACTGTGCACAGTCAACCTCTGGGGGGGGATAGCTCAGTGGTTTGAGCATTGGTCTGCTGAACCCAGGGTTGAGAGTTCAATCCTTGAGGAGGCTGTTTAGGGATTTGGGGCAAAATTTTGTCAGGGATGGTACTTGGTCCTGCTGTGAAGGCAGGGGACTGGACTTGATGACCTTTCAAGGTCCCTTCCAGTTCTAGGAGATAGGCAATCTCCATTAATGTATAAATTTTATAAAAAACTCTTTGCCAGAGAAGGTTGTGAAGACCAGGACTTAAACAGTGTTCAAGAAAGAACTAGATACATTCATGGAGGTTAGGTCCATCAATACTTATTAGCCAAAATGGGTAGGAATGGTATCCCTAGCCTTTGTGAGAGATTAAAAGGACTTTGGACATCTAGGGGCTGGAAATGGATGACAAGAGAATGATCACTTGATGATTACCTGTTTCTGTTCACTTCCTCTGGGGCATCTGGCATTGGCCACTGTTGGAAGACAGGCTATTGGGATAGATGATCATTTTTCTATATTTAAATAATTCACATTCGTGCTTGCTTTCTCAATTTTGCTGGAACCACATTATTGTTTTCAGGCTGGTGCCAGTGTCCGTGTGGTAAACCAGTTGCTAACAGAGATGGATGGTCTAGAACATCGTCGGCAGGTTTTCATTATGGCTGCTACCAACAGGCCAGGTGAGAGACAAAAAAATACAAAAGTTTGCTTTTTTCCACAAAGAGATTCAGGTTTAAAATTAATATATTTTAAAAACAATTATTGGTACTTTTGGGTATGTCTACACTACCACCCTAGTTCGAACTAGGGTGGTAATGTAGTCAACCGGAGTTGCAAATGAAGCCCGGGATTTGAATTTCCCGGGCTTCATTTGCATGTTGCCGTGTGCCACCATTTTTAAATGTCCGCTAGTTCGGACTCCGTGCCCCGCGGCTACACGCGGCACGAACTAGGTAGTTCGGACTAGGCTTCCTATTCCGAACTACCTGTACTCCGGACATTTAAAAATGGTGGCGCCCGGCAACATGCAAATGAAGCCCGTGAAATTCAAATCCCGGGCTTCATTTGCAACTCCGGTTGACTACATTACCACCCTAGTTCGAACTAGGGTGGTAGTGTAGACATACCCCTAGTTACTAACACCACCTTAGCTCATTACAATTGAAAGAACCCTCTAACGCTTTGCCATTTATGTTTACTACTTATGTTTTTGTCTGATTGAACAATGAAGAGTCGTTTTCTGGTTCTCATTCACTAACACAATGTCGGTGTTTGGGGTGCAAACGCTGCAGGAAATGTTTAAACTCAAACATTGTTTCATAGAGAAGTAAAAAATAATTTCTACATTAAGATTGTTTTAAAACCCTAATTTATATAATCTAATTTAAGGCTTAACTGATTGTGACATTGAAAGCAGATTTATTGTCTTGCTCATATTTTTTGTTTGCATTGCTTAATATTCAGAAGAGTTCAGGTGATTTTCAGCTAATCTTTTTGTGTAGATAAAAGCACTGTGGGGGTACGTCTACACTGGCCCCTTTTCCGAAAGGGGCATGCTAATTTTACAGGTCGTAATAGGGAAATCCGCGGGGGATTTAAATATCCCCCGCGGCATTTAAATAAAAATGTCCGCCGCTTTTTTCCGGCTTTTAGAAAAGCCGGAAAAGAGCATCTACACTGGCCCCGATCCTCCGGAAAAAAGCCCTTTTCCGGAGGATCTCTTATTCCTACTTTGAAGCTGCAGCGGTCTGGGGGAGGCGTGAGCTGGGACTGTTCCCCCAGGAGCTAACCCCTTACTACATTTGAAGTGCAGAGCTGCAGTGGAAGTGCACCCCCCCCCCCCGAATAATCAAGTAGTTGATGGAAATTTCATCGACTACTAAATTAGTTAATTAACTGATACTTAGCATCCCTAATGTCTCCATGGCAAGCAGAAACCTATCAAGGTTTGATAACACGTCTACGAACTCTGGACTACAGACTTGTACTCCCTTTGTACTCCCATCTATAGCTGTATAGATGTTTGGGCTGAAGCTTCTGATTCTAAAGCCTAGCACTCTAGGCTCCAGCCCAAGCCCAAACATCAGCATGACTATTTTTAGCACAACAGTGCAAGCCCAAGTCTGTAGACCTGAGCTCTGAGACTTGCTGCCATAGATTTCTCCAACTGGGTGATGTTCATATATGAGAGTGACAGCGTCTCTGTTTAAGACATAAAACTATCCTTTTCTTTTAACATGACACTTCTTAAAATTCACTCATTCAATTATTTGTATAACAGAATTGCCCATGGACCAAACTGAGGCCAGGGCCCATTCTTCAATCTAGGCATTGTACAAACAGAGTAAGAAACATTAATTTTCCTGAATAATTTTATTGACAAGGCAAAGAGTGGATACAGAAAGAGAACTTAACATGAACAATGTGAAGGTCTACAAATGCTGTGTCAGTCTGCAAGTTTTTGGTGTTTATGGGAGGTTTTTAATTTGGGTGAGGTTTTGTTAAAAAGGATTCAAATAGAGACAAAGGAAGGGAGAGCAGACATTGAAGTGAGGGGATAAGGTAGTGAGGAGAAGGCAACCATGTAAGGCATATTGAAGTGAGGCTGAAGTAAAGAGACTGGGAGGATGGGAAATAGAGTGTAAACTTGTCAACACAGGGAAAATAATGTCCAGAATAAAACCTGAAGCAAGTAGTCTGGTCTTATCAGTGCCCAAGGATCCCTTCTGCAACTGTTTGTCTCTGGTCCTCCCAGCTGAGTTTCCAGTAGCTCCTTTTCTGAAGGGTGGAGCACCATGGGCACTGGTGTATGACCAAAGTGAGGCTCTCCCATGTATGATTTTGGGCCTGACAGTGCTTGAAGGAGGGGTAATTCCAGGGGGGGGTCTGAGCTACTGCTGCCCCTTTTGTATTTCTTAAAGCTACATGTCACTGCTCCAGTTGCATTTGTAGTCCCTGCTTGGCACTGTTTTATCATGCTGTTCAAAACTTGTGAGCAAAGGCTTCTTATGAGACAATGTGGGCATTTCATCACCTCATCACACCTTATATTTTTTAATCTAATTTCCTGTAACTGTCAAAGTACCCTTAAAATTTTCTTATTTGGTGTCTGGTACATTGTCAAATGTACCAGATTTAAAAGAACAGGCATCTGCTCATTCGCCTAGAATGTTAACCCTGACAAGCAGAGAACTTCTTACTTGATACAGGTTCAGTTCAGTATCACATACCTTTAAGTAATATTGGAATCTGTTGTTGGAAATGTGCAATCTGGATCCAAATGGGCTTTCTCACTCACTATGAACAGAATGCGTCCAAATGTGAATTGTGAGGTGGAGGTGTTTTGGCAGTGTAAGTACTGCTGTTCTGAAAAACACAAGTTTATGTTCAAGAATACAAATACTTCTACTGCTTTAATGGCTTATTCCAGGTCATATTCATGTTCCCCATAGGCTTTGTCTAACTGCAGTGATTTATTAGCTGTTACTTGCTAGGAGCACATCTATGGGCTCCAAGGCAGGGTCTGTAGTTGGAATCTGCTCCTGGAAACAAGTACTTCCTGAAAATACTTAATGTACTCCAAACAAAGGCTATTAGAAAAGTACACTCTGTGACTCAAGTACACTGTTTGCAATAACAAAAGGGAACTTACATCTTGGTGGCATACAGTAACTTTTTCCCTTAGTGCCAAATATCCAGGAGACTATTTAATTTACATAGAAGTTATTGTTTCATTGTGCCCATTGATGACAATGCGAGATCTTGAGTGCTTGATCAGGATTTTAATTCCCTTACGATGCATACTGAGAGCACTGAATAAAGAATGTTGCAGGATATAATTGCACAGTGTGAAATACTCAGTTTATGTAGTCAAGTATCAGAGGGGTAGCCATGTTAGTCTGACTCTGCAAAAGCGGCAAGGAGTCCTGTGGCTCTTATAGACTAACCGAAGTGTTGGAGCATAAGCTTTCATAGGCAAAGATCCACTTCGTCAGATGCATGTCATGCATATGACGAAGTGAGTCTTTGCCCACGAAAGCTTATGCTCCAACACTTCAGTTTATGTATAATCACTTAAAGATAATGACCAACTAATAATTTGGGTGCAGAAAGAAACACATTTATGAAGATGTTAGATTTAGATGTTACAGCTGGGGGGAAAAGAGGATTAATAGACTGATATTTTGGCAGAATTTACAAATCTATTCTTGTATGTACAGTACCTTGAAATGAGTTTTTGTGCCCAAAGCAAATGTTTAATAATGAGTTTTTGGAAAAAATGAGACTCTAGCTCATCAGGCTTCACAGAGAAATGTATTACATGGCATAAGGACCCATTATTCAAAATGTATTTGGTGAAAAGATCTGGAATTTATGTGAGAAATGAACCAAAGAAAATGAGCTATTATAGTTATTTAGAATGTGATCCTTAAACTGATGCAGCTCAAAATGTTTCATAGATTATTCTGGCTCTCCTGGAATTCAGAGAATGTGTTGGAATTGCTCAGAGAAAATAGACAACTATAATTACAAAATTTGCAGTTGTTCAAGAATCTTGAAATGCACACTTGACTGCTTGCTTCAGCACTGCACATACCAGGAGTTCTTGTATTGATGTTAAGTGTGGCACATGCTGGGTAGGATTCTCAATGTGCTGCACACTACCATCTAGCACAGTCCCTTTTGGAACATTTTTTCAGTGCTTTGTTGCATATAGCACACGGTCCAGGAACTTGTGGAAGATTAGGGTCAAGTTCCCACCATGCCACTTCATACATCCCATCATCCTTTTCACAGCCCCTAATTTTTTTAAAACTCTCCCATAGTTCACTTGTCAATGTCCACCATCTCTGACACAAGCCTACAGAGCTCAGCACAATTTTCTTGCCTGGTGCTAATACACGACACACAGTTCTCTAGTATTTGTGAAACTTGAGGGTGAATTGCTGCAAAATCGGGATTGTAATGAGGAGGATACAGAACAATAACTGGATGTTGAGAGAGACTGCACAAAAATGCCAGATAGCTGCTGACATTCCCGAAATCACTCCATGTGGCAGAGTGATATTTCTGGGCCCAAGAAATGAGTGCTGACTGTTGGGATCACGCCATCATGCAGGTTTGGAAAAGCAAGCAATGGCTGCAGAACTTTTGGATACAAAAGACCATATTCCTGGGGCTGTGTGCCAAGCTCACCTCAACCTTCCAGTGCAAGGACACTAAAATGAAGAGTGCTAGAAGTGAAGCGGCAATTATGCTCTTGAAATTTACAACACCAGACTGCTGTCAGTCAGTGGGCAATCCTATTGGAATTGGAAAATCCACAATGGAGCCATTGTGACCCAAGTGTGTAAGGACATAAAATGTCTTCTCCTACACAGGACTGTGATTCCCAGAAGTGTATTAGTTGTGGTTTTTGGAGGTACCCATGGTTGTAAGACACTTGGCTACCAGCCACCCTTAGCATGAGGAGACCTTATACATGTTGTGGTTCAGTCCTCTGACTCCACAAGCAACGCGAACACTGTCCTCTCAGCCTTGCTATTCCTCTGCATGTTAGCAATTGGGCACTCCAATCTCTGGCTACGTCTAGACTGCAAGCCTCTTTCGAAAGAGGCCTTTTTGAAAGATACAAAAAGCCTCTTTTGAAAAAGAGCATCTAGACTACAACCAGTACTTTTGAGAAAGCAAGATGCTTTTTCGAAAGAGAGCATGCAGGCAATCTGGATGCTCTTTTTCTAAAAAGGACAGTTTGCATTACATAGTGCCTTTTTTCGAAAGAGCACTTTCAAAAAAAGGCGTTCTTCCTCATAAAATTAGGTTTTCCATGGTTGGAAAAACTGCCACGTTCTTTCGATTTACTTTTGAAAGAACGCAGCAGCAGTCTAGATGCAGAGGAAGTTTTTTAGAAAAAAGGCCACTTTTTTTTAAAAAAAAAACCCTGTAGTCTAGACACACCCTCTGAGCGTGTCTAGCCTTTGTTCCACTAGATACTTAAGATTTGAAAAGTAGCAAGTCAAAATTTAGGAACAAATGGTAACATGTAAAATAAAATAACACTGCTAAGGCCTCGACTTAGTTACCAAGATACTTTCATGTCTCTTGAAGCTTAGCTCGCAAAATTTTTCCATCATTTTCCAGACAAAACACTCAGTACACAAGGATCAGAGAGGGAAATAATTGTCTGCTACACACTGCTTGAATGGAACCTACTTAATATATCTCTTGGTTATCTACCCTAAGCCCAAGGCTTTTAGAACATAATGTGTATTATAAATACATAACCCCTTAAATTTTATGCATATGTACATTATGAAATGATTATGATGACTAGTGGGCCATGGGCTTTTGGTAGAGACCTTACATGCCACCTTTTGATAAACTGTTGTACGTATACTTGACACAGGGGATTCTGTAAAACTCTGCATCTCCTGTGCCCTCTTCCATTTGATTACATGATGTCAGCTTAACTTTGTAGTGATTCCAGGCCTTTGTTTAGAATAACATCAAGAATCATTGCTGTAAGGTCTGAATTTTTCCAAAATCTTGGAGAAGGCAAAGAAAGGTACTGCTGGAGACTATCAGAAATGGAATTGTTCAGGTTTTCAGGATCATTTAAGTGCCAATGACTAAAAAAAAGGATAAGAGGAAGCCTAGATGAGTAGTTAAAGCAAGTGGCTGGGTATTAGAACTGCATGTTTTACTGGACTTTGTCACTAACGTATATCCTTGGACATGTCACTTAATTGCTCCTTTCTTAGCTTCCTGTTCGTAAAATGGGAATCATACTTATACAAGGGAATTGTGAGGCTTAATTTAATATTTGTAAAGCACTTTGAGATGTTCAGATAAAAGTGCATAGTTATAGTCTTTGATACTGTTTCACTAAAAGCAATTCTTAGCTGTTGGACTGACTTCTTATCATCTGTTCTTAATGTGGCATAACTTTCCCCATAACTAAGGCTACCGTTTAGTCACAAATATTTTTGGTAAAACTCATCTACAGGTCACACCGGCAGTAAACAAAAATTCATGGCCCGTGACATGTCTGTGATTTATTCTATACACCCTGACTAAATTGGGGAAGGGGGCCTTGTCAGCTGACGGTCAGGGCTCCCTATATCTGTCCCTTAAGACCGGCTGAAGTTCTTTTAAATTGTGCCTGGTTCTGTTACAGCAACTGAAGGAGTCAGGTTAAAACTTAAACAGTTACAGGTTTATTTGAAGAAGCTTATAAATCATATGGTTGCAATGGCTATTGTTCTATTTCTTAACTACTAGCAAAATATAGATCTTAAAAATGGTTACAAGGAAGATAAAGATAGAAAAATAGAAATAATGGTACCAAGTAACAGCTTACTCTATGTGTACACTTAAGACAGAGGACCACATCCAGGTACAATTTTTACCCCCTTCTGTGCCTCTCGACTCCAGCATGTCAGGCCAGGGCCGGTCCCTCAATTCCTAAGAAAGACGAAAATACGAGGTGGGCGTCCCCATAGAACCTCGGGAGGTCAAACACCTAACCCGACCAGCAGGTAGAGGGTAGAATGACACTCAAAGTGAGTGTGTGCTGGACCTATCTTATATACCCATGGGGTCACGTATTTCTCTTTCTTATCTGTCATGCCAAATGGGGCTGGTCTGTCTTTTGTGAGACCAGTTCTTACAAGGGAGTTGTGAACTGAATTTACACTTGTAAGAGAGAATTGAGATGATTAAATTGGAAGTACTGGGGGTTCTTTTCTCAGTGGGAAATTCCTCTCCCAGGGACTGTGTGTGTTCGAATCAACATGGGTGCCAGCCGGGGCAGTTCTCGCAGCCTCGAGGCCAGCTTACTGACCTAATCGCTCTCTCTCCACATATCTGTTTTTTTTCAGATTCTCAGGATCAGATGAGCCATCATAGACTATGCTGATTTTATTGCTCCTTCTCTGTCCTGTATGCTTCAGGAACCTCAGAGAGCCAAATAAGATGGATGTGATGGGGGGGAAGGGGTGTCTGTCTGGCTACAGGCCTGCTGTGGGTACTTGTAGCGGGGTAGCCCTGGGCTGCTGCTGGTGCTTGCAGGGGTTAGTGATGGTCTGAGGCCCGGGACCATTGTTCCTTGTCACCTAAGCGCTTGGATGGCCACCCAGCTAATTAGCGGAGCGCCCACAGCTGGCAGCATCCCGGAATAGAGCTTGGGAATTGTTCACTTATTACCATAAGTAATTTTCCACTTTAGGTATTCTCACCATCTTATTCGCATCCACCCTGATTGAATTACCTCTTATGTAATGCTCCCATCTCTGTATCCCTACTATCTGTTTCTTTTTCTTTCCTGTTTAAAAGTCTCAAGAGGGGTAGCTGTGTTAGTCTGTAACTGAAAAAACTTAAA
Source organism: Pelodiscus sinensis (assembly GCF_052426305.1). Classification (NCBI taxonomy): domain Eukaryota; kingdom Metazoa; phylum Chordata; order Testudines; family Trionychidae; genus Pelodiscus; species Pelodiscus sinensis. Next base: position 157,854,039 of record NC_143054.1, on the reverse strand, counting down.
CAACAAAAGGTCATGCAGCATCATTTGTTGTTTAAGTTTTTCTTTCCTGTAATACGTCTGATGTATAAGCCATTCTGCTGCTTTTTTTCAGGAAGAATGGCTCTTGCGTGAGAGGGGGTTTTTGCACAAAAAGGAGCTATATAGACAGCTCCTTTCTGCACCAAAGCCTCTTGTGCAAAATGACAGTTCATTAAGTATACAAATGAGGCACAGCTATATTCACCACTTCACCTCATTTGCATATTTTCTTGTGCAAGAGAGGGCAGTGTAGACATAGCCCTGTAATATGTCTTTTCTAAAGATTTTATTAAATTGAATTAAATCTCTGTGTAAACATTTAATGGACCAGACATGCAGATCAAATACTAATATTCAAAACACTTGGACGGCTGTGCTGCCTCTTTTTTGCAGACGAATATGCTTTATTTGAGTATTGAATAAAAGTTAACCAGATATGTAAGTATTTCTGTTTTCTGTCTGTCTTGCTGGATGGGTAATTGGTGTGTTAATTTTTCCATAATCACTGGCACTTTTTTAAAGCATTCCTTTATAGTTGAGCTATTTTTCTTTTATTTTTCTAATGATGGGCTATCAATAACTGAACAGCTACCAACAGATGAAAGATTGAGTCTTCATTTCCTTTTCTGTGGAAGCCCCAGGAGGATTCCCAGCAGATCTGGTAGTAAATATCCAGCAATTCGTGATATTTTGTTATGGACTGCATCCCAATACCCGGACTGCATCCCAATACCCTGACTGCACAGGTCCACCATACACACAAAAAATCTCCTCTTTCACTGTAATTTCTCCAATATTTATCCCAGTTGATTCTCTCTCTCTCTGTTTTTAACCTGATTGATATGAGGTATCATTGAAACAGTATCTTAAAGACATTTTATTTTATTCCATACACTCTTCTATTATTCCATCTAATTTCAGGAATATATTTTTTCTTCCTCCCCTTAGACATAATTGACCGAGCTATCCTGCGCCCTGGCAGACTTGATAAAACACTCTATGTGGGTTTGCCACCACCTGTGGATCGACTTGCTATTTTAAAGGCCATCACCAAAGTGAGTATTTGGGAAGAGATCTATACTAAGCAGTCATTCTTTTGAAGTTGGATGGAATAATATTACACAAACCACAATGACAGGGTCTGAAAAATGACAGGGTCCTATATGACACAATATTAAAATAATTGGTAATAAAGAGTCATTAAAAGACATTCCGGAATAGTTATTCCGAAATCGCTTATTTCGAAATAGCCTCAAAATTAGTCCAAGGCAGGCTTCCCTAGTGTAGGTTATTCCTCGTAGAATGAGATTTACAGATTTCAGAATAAGCCGTCCGTTATTTTGAAGTTATTTCAAAATAATGGAATGGCTGTGTAGACTCTCATGTTATTTTTAAATAATGCTAGTTATCGCGAAATAACGGTTCAGTGTAGACGCACCCTAAGAGACTAGCATAATTATGGCTCTGAAAGAGTCCCATCAAATTTATAAAATTGGTTGACTTGTATCTAGAAAAGGAATGGGTCTTTAAAGACTCCATGAATGATATGGAAGAGGATTGCAGAAAAAAACCTCCCTTGAAATTGCAGGCAGAGTTATGATTGAATGTATGTGGGCTGTTAATAAATCTCATAATGGAAGTCAGATTATGGAAAGACATTGGAACATGTCTGCTCCTGTCATGATTAATGCAAGAGTCAGACTTGATTCATGCAAGAGTCAGTTCTTGTATAACAGCATTGTGGAAATAAGCCACTCTTCTTTTACTCAATTTACCTGAAACTACCTAGTTACCTTGACAATTATTAGCTCTCGACCCTCTTGAGGGGACTGTTTTTTGGTTTTTTTTGTTTTAGCCTATTTTGAAGACACGTAAGGGGGGGAATGGGCTGTAATTGTAACAGTCTCTTTATAAACATCTGTTAACAATCTTCTACAAATTGGGCGTGTGTCCTTTTGTTGTTTTTGGTGGTATACAAAGAAGACGCAAAAAGCTTTTTGGGATACGAAAATGTTTTCTTGTGGCTAAGGTTTACCTCTTCCCAACCTAACTCAGCTGGGAAAATTATGGAGATCTTGAGCTATTTTCATTCTTTAAATGATGGAAGAAAGGAATATTTGTTAAAGATTCAGTGCTCCCAAGTGTGTCTTAAGCCAGTGGTTCCCAATCTTTTTGAAACCGGGGACCGCCAAACCCATTCACAAACTTTTTAGTAGACTGGTAATATTATATTTGCATATTCATTATGCAAAAGATGAATGTTCAAATAGAATTTACCAGTCCACCAGAAGCTGAGCCTCCAGTGCCACTGACCCCAGAGTCCCCTGCACCCAACCTCCCATACCAGCCTCCCACCCTCAGAGCCCCCCAGTGCCCATCCTTCATCCTGAACATTTCAGTGCCAGTCCCCTACCCTTTAGAGCCCCCCACCAGCCCTTCTTCAGACCCAGCTCAGTCACGTGCGTGCACTGCCTCCCGACTTCCAGGTCTACCTTCAGAATGATCTGTATGCATGCACAGGTCTTCTCCCTGGTACCCAAGGGATATTTTATGCAAGCACATGCTCCGCCTTTTTTTCCTCCCTTCCTATCCCCACTAGCTGTCAGGGAGCACTGTGCACACGCAGTTCTCTCTGTTTTTCTCTCATGCGCACTGTGCTCCCCCTTCCCTCCCCCCCTCCGTCTCCACAGCGCACACCTACATGGGAACCTCAGCTCTGCTCCAGGGACCCATTCCTTGTAGCTCTCATGTCAATCGGGCACCAGTGGGTCCCGATGTGACATCTTGGCACCCATGCAAAGACACCCAGGTGTGCGTGTGGCACAGTGTCTCCTGACCCCAAAGAGCGCTTCCCTTCGCAGCAGGAGGGCTGTGGGAAGCGACTCAGCCATGCAAGGAAGCACTTTTCCATGGCCAAGAGGAGTCCCTGCTCCTGGCTGCGGTGAGAGCAGTGTACCTCAGGCCTGGCCCCCAGAGCTGCTGTGGCCCAGCAGCTGGGAACCACTGTCTTAGGCATTGGAGTTAAATTTGTTTCAGTAGACACAAGAGTTTTAAACTGACCAATAGTCCCTTTCCTGAGATCCTCAGCCCTTTCACCCAGACTTAATTATAATTTTCAGGCAGTCAGAGAAGCCTTGCAAGATCACGGAATCCATGACTGACTCATAGCATTAGTCATTACACTAGTTTTCCAGTCACCATAAAGTCTTCAAAGGTAGATAAAGAGCTGGGGTTTTTTAATGTACAAAACCAAGAACATCATACCCTTTCCAGGTAAAGATGATAGTATACAGGCAGTCCCCGGGTTACATGGATCCGACTTATGTCGGATCCGTACTTACGAACGGGGCTTTTCTCGCCCCGGAGGACGTGGGCGGCAGGACTGCCCAGACGCGCTGTGGTCCCGCCGCCTGCGTCCTCTGTGGTGAGAAAAGCCGCTCCGCGTCTCCCTGGTCTGCTGGGGGAACCCCCCAGCAGACCAGGGAGACGTGGAGCAAAGCCGCAGAGGATGCGGACGGCGGGACCGCGGCGCGTCTCGGTGGTCCCGCCGCCCACGTCTCCCTAGTCTGCTGGGGTGGGGGGGGGGCGCAGCTAGTGCGCCCCTCCCTTCCCTCCCCCCCCCCCCAGCAGACCAGGCTTTTCTCGCCAACGCCTGTGGTAGAGCAGCTGGGGCGCTGCCGGGTTGGTCCTGCAGCGCCGCTCCTCGGCGCGACTGGACCAACCTGGCAGCACCCCAGCTGCTTTGCCCCAGGCGTCCTGATTCAGCCACTGCTGGTCAGTTTCAGCAGCGGCTTAATCAGGACGCCTGGGGCAGAGCACCCCAGATGCTCTGCCCCAGACGTCCCCCAGTCAGCCGCTGCTGAAACTGACCAGTGGCTGACTACAGAAAGCCCGAGGTAGAGTTGCTCTGCCCCGGGCTTCCTGGAATCAGCCGCTGATCAGTTTCAGCAGCAACTGACTTGGGGACACCTGTGGTAGAGCAGCTGGGGTGCTGCCGGGTTGGTCCCCGCTGCTCTGTCCCAGGCGTCCAGATTCAGCCGCTGTTGAAACTGATCAGCGGCTGATTCCAGGAAGCCCGGGGCAGAGAAACTCTGCCTCGGGCTTTCTGTAGTCAGCCGCTGGTCAGTTTCAGCAGCGGCTGAATCTGGATGCCAGTTCCGACTTACGTACAAATTCAACTTAAGAACAAACCTACAGTCCCTATCTTGAACATAACCCGGGGACTGCCTGTATAGGAAGGTTATGGGAGACATACCCTTTCAGGCATTTTTTAAATCATAAGCAAGAAAGGACACAAACCATTTTCAGGTTCTATTTAAAGTATCTGTGTGATCTAGCTACTTTTTATACACACCTATTCAAACTTGTTTTAATTAGACTTGAATATAAGACACAATTAGGGCAGCAGTATATGTTTTTAAGTGGGTGGCTCTCACCCATCCCTTGCCTGGAGGGTGCCGGGGGGGGGGAGGACGACTTACTGTTTCACTGCTAGAATCCTGAGAACCTCCTTGCTGTCTTCTCTCCCACACATTACTTACCCTCCATCTCTTGCATCACAAGTAAACATCCTTTCATCTAAATACTTTTAGCCATCAGCTAAAGCATTTGCCTGAAGCAACTGGGAGGAGTTTAAAATGATGCAAAATTTTCCAGCTCTTTGCCCATCCAGGAAGCGAGAAGCTAGGAAGCAGCTGTAGTTCTAATGCAAAGTTGATGCATGTTGGAATTGGAGATGGGAGATTACTTGAAAATTTCTAATGTCCTATACCAAAACCTAGTGAAAATGAGTGGATGGTTTTCAAAAGCTAATTCTCAAGTTTGCACTTAAGATCAGACCTCTCAATAGTCAGCTCTGCCCTTCAGTCTTTCAAAGTAACTAAGGGTATGTCTACACTACAAAGTTAGTTCGAATTAACGGACGTTAGTTCGAACTAACTTTCCTAGGCGCTACACTAGCGCTCCGTTAGTTCGAACTTAATTCGAACTAACGGAGCGCTTAGTTCGAACTAGGTAAACCTCATTTTACGAGGATTAAGCCTAGTTCGAACTAGCTAGTTCGAACTAAGGGCTGTGTAGCCCTTTAGTTCCAACTAGTGGGAGGCTAGCCCTCCCCAGGTTTCCCTGGTGGCCACTCTGGCAAACACCAGGGAAACTCTATGCCCCCCTCCCGGCCCCGGACCCCTTAAAGGGGCACGGGCTGGCTACGGTGCCCGTGCCAGGTGCAAGCCTGCCAGCACCCAGCTAGCAGACCCTGAACCTGGCACGGCACAGAGCCACCCACCCGATGCCCCCCAGCCCACCCCGTCTTCCCGGGACCAGGCTGGCGGCTCTCGGGAGCTTGCCCTGGACCGCAAGAGGCGGGCACCTTCCTGGGCTAGTACGGACATCGTGGACCTCGTCCACGATCTCCGCACTAGGCACAGGAAAGTGGCCGGCTAGGGCAGGAGAGCTGCCAGCCTGGCCACCCAGGAGCAGGTGTGCATGAAAATCAAGGGGGTCCACTGAGACCCCCGACCCTGAGCCCTGAGCTTACAATGGCCGTCCTGGGTCAGACCAAAGGTCCATCTAGCCCAGTAGCCTGTTTGCTGACAGCGGCCAACCCTAGGGACCCTGGAGGGGATGGACCGAAGACAGTGACCAAGCCATTTGTCTCGTGCCATCCCTCTCCAGCCTTCCACAAACTTTGGGCAGGGACACCACTCCTACCCCCTGGCTAATACCACTCCATGGACCCAACCTCCATGACTTGATCTCACTTCCCTTTAAACTCTGTTCTAGTTGTAGCCTTCACAGCCTCCTGCAGCAAGGAGTTCCGCAGGTTAACTATTTGCTTTGTCAACAACAACAACTTTCTCTTACTAGTTTCAAGCCTGATACCCATTCCTTTCCTTTGGTGTCCTCTAGTCCTTCTTTATGGGAACTCAGGAAGAACTTTTATGAATGCACCCTCTCCACCCAACCCCTGCTTTTAGAGACCTCTAGCCTGTCCCCCCTCCGTCTCCTCTTTTCTAAGCTGAACAGTCCCAGTCTCTGTAGCCTTTCTTCATCTGGGACCTGTTCCCAACCCCTCATCATGTTAGTTGCCCTCCCTTCTCCCAGCCTTTCTCTTCCCCTCTCCCACCTCCTTTTCCCAGTCTCCCTCAGTTTTTTCAATAAAGACAGAGTCAATGTTGGAAGAAACGTTATCTTTATTTTGTACATCAATAAGAAGGGGGGCTAGGGAAGGGTAAGTGGAAGGAGGTGAGGGAGGAATGGGGTACGAGCCCCCGATGGGGACGACTGGGCTGGCTCTGTGGGCTTCTGGGGGTGGAAGCTCTCCTGCAGCCCCCTGATTGCCCCCTCTCCCCAGATGGCAGCCTGCGGCAAGTGCAGCCGGGCTGATGGCCGAGTGCTGTGATGTGCCCAGTGTGGGTACTCCGGGCACTCCAAGCCAGAACTTCTTTGCAAGCGGGGCACCCCTGAGAACTGTGTGTCCGAGGTGGGGGTCGGGACCCTTTAAGCACAGCCCTCGGCTAGCCTGAGACAGCATCTCCATGCTCTAAGTCCTCCTTTTATGCCCTGCCGGCACTGCTTCCGGCCATCCTTAAGCCCTGTTCAGAGTCCACTCAATGTGGACTTGCTAGTTCGAATTAGCAAAATGCTAATTCGAACTAGTTTTTAGTTCTAGACGCGTTAGTTCGAATTAGCTTAGTTCGAATTAACTAATTCGAACTAAGTTAGTTCGAACTAACGCTGTAGTGTAGACGTACCCTAACTTAAGTCCCATGCAGTTCACTGTCAAGATCCCATAGTATTGATCATGTGAATGGAAGTTTATTCCAGGGTCTCTGTTCAAAACTTTTTCTTCCCTGTACTATTCATCATGTAGCATAGGTCAGTGGTTCTCAAACTTTCCAGTCTTCTGTTCCCCTTTCAGGATTCTTATTTGCCTTGTGTATCCCCAAGTGTCACCTCGTTTAAAAACTACTTGCTTACATAATCAGACATAAAAATACAAAAAGTGTCACAGCATACTATTATTGAAAAATTGTTTGTTTTCTCATTTTTATCAGATAATTATAAAGTTGATTGGAATATAAATAAATATTGTACTTACATTTCAGTTTATAGCATATGGAACAATATAAACAAGTCATTGTCTGTATGAAATTTTAGTTTGCACTGACTTGATTAGTGCTGTTTATGTAGCCTATTGTAAAACAGTACAGATATCTAGATGAGTTGATTTACCCCAGGGAAGACCTCTTGCATACCCCCAGAGGTAAATGTACCCCGGCTAAGGATCGTTGGCAAAATGACTGTGTTTTAGTAGTGATATTGTATGTAGATGGATTCTTTAGATGAAAGGTTCATTATAAATGTAACCACTTCTGAAAATTGAATTTTCCCCTATTTACCCACTGAGAAAAACATCACAATATGAAAGTAAGGCTGTTCAAACTATGATGCTCCTGTACTGTTAGACCATTGGGATTTTTCTTTAAATGTTCAACTTCTCGTTATATTGCATGAAGATGAATCTTGAGAGAGAGAAACTTCACAGAAAAAATTGGTTTACAAGGCAATATAAAATATCTATTGCATAATCTTATTCGTAGGTTATAGTGGTGCATGCTGAATTATGTAGCCATTGAGGGTAGAAAATATTAAATGTTAGAATAGGGGCTAAGATGTTTTTTCAGCATATTGCAAAGAATTCACCCATACATTCAGGATACATAATAGGGATGTAAAATTTCGATTATTTGGCTAATCGAATAGTCGATGCAATTTGCATCGATTAGTTGATAAGGGCGCTTCTGCCTTTGAAGTGTAGCAACATCTCAAGCCCGCAGGTCCCCTGCTCCTCATGGCGTTTCAAAGCAGTAGCACTGCATGGAGTTCGGGCTCTGGGTCTGGCCCCAGGCTCCATGCAGCACTGCTGCTTTGAAGCACCCACTCCTTTTTGCCTCCCCTTGCTTCCTCTCTCTGATAGAGGCAGCAAGTGTGGGGAAACAACTAGTCTCATTCGGAGTGTCAACTAGTTGTTCTCATCCCTAATACATAAACCTAAAAAGTGTGGTTACATGGACCCTTGTTTAAGCAAAGACACTGTGCTCAAACATAAGACACGATCTCATCCCTAATGAGTTTACAGTTTAGCTTAGATGCATGCGGCACAATAGATAATAGTACAAATTCAGGCTGGTGCAGAAATCTTGTAGAGTTATTGAAAGATTTTGTAGAAGTGTATGCGTAAGGGGGCAAGTGAAGTTGCTTGGTGAATTCAAGGTGCCTTGCTTACAAGCTGAAGGTATGGTAGGAAAGGAGGCATGAAGCCAAGTGGGAAAGTGTGTTGGGGGGGATGAGCAAAATGAAGAGCTATGTAGGAGGGGCTTTGAAGGGTCCAGTTTTTTCACATTACATAATTATGCAGATAAAGCCTACTTCTGTATTTCTAGTGCACAGTATGCTTATGTTCCCTGCCAGCTCTATCAGCCTCTCTGTTGCTTGTACTACTACACTTATGTCTTCAAAGTAGGTGCACAGAGGGCCGACAAAATACAGGACTATGTAGCACTTTAAAGACTAACAAGATGGTTTATTAGATGATGAGCTTTCATGGGCCAGACCCATTTCCTCAGATCAAATAGGGCCGACATACAGCTCTGTATGTAAAAGAGGAAAGAAATATTTGCCAGATGGTGTTTTCTGGTGTTCTAGCTCTCGTACCATTAGACCAAAAGCTTTTCATGGCAAAGACCCATTATCATACCGCTCATCTAGATATTTGTCTAATTTTATAACAGGCTACATAAAAAGCACTAGACATAAAAATTTCATACTTTTTTTATACTGCTCTATATATTACTATACACTGAAACTAAGTGTAATATTTATATTCCAGTTTATTTTATAGTTATACGGTAAAAATGAGAAAGTAAGCAATTACTCAGTAAAGTAATTACTTTTGCCTTTTTATGTCCGATTTTTTTTAAACAAGTAGTTTTTAAGTGAGGTGAAACTTAGGGGCACACAAGAAACATTAGATTTCCTAAAGGGGTACAGTAGTTTGGAAAAGTTGAGAGCTACTGTTCTAGGTGGTTGCATTAAATTTGACAATATGGTAATAAAGTCTAGTTATGAAGTCTGTTCTCTGAAACTGAGAGTCAAAGTTTCCTTAACAATATTGTTACAAGTTTGGACTTGACCTTTTGTTGCCATTACTGTAATGGAAATATCCCTGTGCTGTTTTTGGTTGCTAATTTAAATTGCATTTGGAAAGTTATTTGATATTGTGGAGCTGTATTTGACTCTGGAATAACTCTGTGGAGGAAGCTATAAAATATACAGGAGTATATTATATTTAATTACATCTCCATAATACACAGCACTTTTAGCAGCTGCAAGTTGTCATCCCTTGATACACATTTTAAAATCCTATAAGGAACCCAGATGCTCCAGCAATAGGCTTCTAGAAAATCTATACATAAATCAGTCATGCAGCTTAAGGCCAAAAAGGACCACCAGATCATCTGGTCTGAGCTCCTATATATCACAAGCCATCAACACTACCCAGCCACCCCCATACCAAGCCAAACAGAACTAGACCCAAATATTACAGTCCTCAGAACACTAAGTTGCACTACTGCCTGAGGCCCCTGCAATGACAGGGAATTTAGTGAGATTCATGCTTATGTCCCTAGCAAGTGACCTGTGCCCCGTGCTGCAAAGGAAAGAGGTGCCCATCCCAGATCCCAGCCAATCTGATGTGGGTGGAAATTCCTTCCTGACTCCAGATAGGATCTAGCTTGGGGTCTGAGCATATAAAAAAGAAAGAAGCATCTGTCTCCCAAACCTCCCGTCCAGCATCCAGTCTCCAGCTGTGAAGATGTAGAGTTCATGTAACATAAAACAGAAAATTTAGAATGCAGTTGTTCAGCTGCAGTTTTTGTGAAATCCAATATGGAAGAATTATCTTGGAAGTTCTGTTCCAACTTACCCTAGATACAATTCTTGAAATGTTGTATCCTTCTCTGAAGCACAGCAGGTATGTATGATTCATACAGTTCTTCATAAGCATGAGACAAGTAGAGCTACAACCAAGTGTACATCTCTCAATTAGAGAGATTAAGTGGATGAGGTAATATCTTTTATTGGCTAAACTTCTGTTTGTGTATTAGACAAGTTTTTAAGCTCTACTACCTGAGCATCACAACTAAATGCAAGGTAGAACAGATTATTTTGCATAAATGGCATATAGTCTAAGAAACCATTCTGGGAGCCAGAGTGTCCCAGATTTAGGAGGTTCAATGTGTAGAAAGTTGTCTCAACACACCTCACCTTGGGTAGTGTCTGGGAATGCCACAACCTCATAGGAGTGCCTCTACCTCCACTTGGAGCACACTTCACCGGGGCACAGGCCTCTTCCACAGTGTTCGTGATTCAGAGCCCTACTCAAGAAATCTGCAGACCAATGACTTTGTTGTACATAATGCAATCACCTGTCAGGCTAGGGATGATACAACATTCGGATGGACAGTACTGCAATCAGTGCAAGACTCCGACCCCGTCATCTGAACTTGGACTTGTAAATCATCTCATTTGAATGCACATGAATAAACACTTAAGAATAAAAAATGGTTACTTGCCCTCTTGTAACTGTTGTTCTTTGAGGTGTGGCTTTCATGTCCATTTCAGTACCCACTAGCCCCCCTCAAATCCCTCTGTTGGAGTAGCCAGCAAGAAGAAACTGGGGAGGAGGTGTATCTGCAGGGCTCTAAATTGGGTACCAGGAGCACAGGACTCCTGGATGTGTCCAAACCAACCCTATGGTTAGGTACTGGAGGAGAACAATCTTCCAGATACCATGCACATAACAACAGTTCCGAGAAGGCGAATAATTTTTTCCCCCAATCCTGTAATCCTGTGTCTTTTTTTTCTGAATACTCTCTTGTTTTTCTATCGCCTTCTTGAATTGTGAGCAGCATAACTGGACAGTCCTCTTTTGTAAGGGTAATGGTGAACTTGACTCCCCTGTCATCAGTACTGGAATTCAGTAGCGTTTTCTGAAACATTTCAGTGTCAAATTGTTCTGTAGCTCTGGTCTTCATTCTTGACAGTTTCTGAGGCATACCAGTCCCCTATCTTTGTATTCTCAGGAAATTGCACTGCCTTACCTCAACATGAACTTGGTCTTGGAACTTTGGGGATTTCTTATTTCTAAAAACATTACTTTTTTTTTATCTTCTCCCACTAACCCCAACTCCTTAGGATGGTACCCGACCCCCTTTGGATGTTGATGTAAACCTTGAAGAAATTGCTTATGATCGTCGTTGTGATTGTTATACGTGAGTGTCTTCTATTTTTAGTTCTAATGCATGCAGTGAGAAATGTTCTTCTCATGTTAATGTATTTTATGTTTATTATTAACAGGAACATTGGATTCATGGGTGGCCAGTATGGTAGGCGGGGGAAGACATTGCCTTCCCAAACCACCAGCCTGACCCTGCCCACACTCCGCCCCCAGAACGTCTACTGTAAGCGTTCTGAGAGCAGAGTGTTGCTGTCCCGTTCCCCCCTCCCTCATACTCCTCGCTGGCTGGAGTCCTGTGCCCTCCTGGATCCCCATGATCCAGGGTCAGGGAGGATGGGGCTGCGCACTCCCTTCCCTCCCTGTGCTGGGAGGCAAGAGCTGTTTGCCCTCCTTCCTCCCTGTAGTGGGCAGAAGAGATGGGGGTGGGGGCATGCCTCCCCCAATCTTACCTTCACCAGCCGCCCGTGGTTGGATTTCCTGACTCTCAGGGCTCAAATGCCTTTCCTTCTGTGTTCATCACTTACACTTGACATTTTTCCAGGGACTTAACTAAAACATTAGATGGTACAGATTTCCTCCTCTTACATGATAATCCAGTGATGCCTAGATTATCACTAGATAATCTAGTGGGGGGAGGGATAGCTCAGTGGTTTGAGCATTGGCCTGCTAAACCCAGGGTTGTGAATTCAATCCTTGTGGAGGCCATTTGGGGCAAAAATTTGTCAGGGATGGTACTTGGTCCTGCTGTGAAGGCAGGGGACTGGACTCAATGACCCTTCAAGGTCTCTTCCAGTTCTAGGAGATAGGCAATCTCCATTATATTTACTGTAGCTTAGCAAAGGCCACTGTGTCCTTTTTTCTTTGCCTTGTCTCTACTTCTGTTATATTTACATGGAACTACAGATACGAATTGTAAACTGGATTCTCAATTAAAAGTGGGTAGGCAAAGAAGTCATGCATAGTTTGTTCTCAGGTCTCAGAAATGAGTAAAGATTGTTTTGTATTTGACAGAGTATTGAAGGCATGTTTTATCCTGAGGAGCTTTCGTGTAGCACAGGTGTCCAAAGTATGGGTTTGGTACAATTTCATAACCACTTTTTTAAGTCCTTTTCAAACCCATAGCACTGCAAAACTCCTCAAAGCTGTAAACTGATAGCTGTGTTTGATTAGTTAACCTTAAGTATTTTATGAGGGGATCATTGTTCCCTTAAAGACTTTGCCCTCTTAATCTCTGGACAGTGCAATAAAAATAATTTTCAATGTAAATAAATTAAGATGATTGTTGTTTTGGATAATAATAATAATTATTACTGTAGTGCCTGGGAGCCCTAGTCATGGGGCAGGATCCCATTGTTCTAGACACTGCAGAAACAGCAAACAAAAACATGGTCCCTGTCATAAAAATGTTACTTTCTAAGTATAAGATGAGGCAACATGTGAAGACAAACAGATGAGACAGTCCAAAGAAACAGGAGGGCGGTATTGGCCTATAAAATAGGAAGTGATATCAGTGAATTGGTAGACTGTTTTTGTAGACATCACAGCAATGAACAGTTTTAAGGAGGGAGTTGAAAGATAATGAGGTAACTTGGCAGATATTTGAGGCGCTCCATCGAAGCATGAGGGGCATCACGGGAGTGCACGTGACAGTGGTTGATGGCAGATTTAACAGTTGGGCAAAGAAAGCTGGCATCATCTCAGTGAATGAGAGATGATAGGTGGAATGGAGACAGTTAGCGAAAGGCCTTGGAAGTAAAGACAAGCAGCGCGTATTGGATGCAAGGGAAGGGGGAATCAGTGGAAGGATGTGTTGAGGGGGATGATGTGGTCGAAGTGAGCTCTGCCGCAGCATTGTGAACGGGTATCACTGTGACAAGACCGCATTTGTGAAAGCCGATGGAAAAGGATTTTCCATTATTCAAGATGTGAGATGATGGAATCCTGGACAAAGAGTTCAGGGATGAGAAACTTACCAGACCCTTTCTAGCAGTAAAACTAATAAGATGGATAACTATATACATAAAAAATGATGGTGCAGTGTGCTTCTGTTACAACTTGGCTCAGTCTCCCTCTCTGGATGGACTGCTGTAATTTGTTCTAGTCCTCAGCTCATGTACTATAAACCCCTTTAGGACTGCGTCATTACTAAGCTCTGGATCTCTCAGCACACTCCCTAGTGCAGTCTTATGTCTGCTGCCTTTCTTGGGCAGTGGGACCCAGCAGTTCGGCTGCCTGGGCCCCCAAACTAGTGCCACAGTCTTCTGAACCCATGTTGCTTAGACATGTTCTCCACCGGGCTGTGAGAGCTCTGGAATCTTAGGTCAGTCCTTCTGTGACACTGTAGCAATAAAGCAAGGAACACAGGTTTAGCAAAGGAGTTTTGTAATTATTTAATTAAGTCCAACTGCAGATGAATGTTATTCGTTTTTGTTTTTGAAAGGTGGTGGTGGTTAGGGAAAATTGATGTACCAATTTGCTACCCAACACAAGTTTCTTTACCAAAGATACTTTTACTCTTGACAGCACTTGAGAGTTATGAATCTTTGGAAAATAACACAGTCCTGAATGCAGTCCTCCTGCTCTGATCTCACCCCTCCTGTGGGTTGGTTAGCGGCCAGTCAGACTTCCCTATCTTCCCTCTCCTTAGTCTGGTCCACTTGCATATGTTCCCCATTGTTGCATGAGCACAATGTTCTTAATAGACCAACCTTGTTGGGATTAACATGGTTTTTAACCCCCATGTGGGTATTTCAGTCCAGTCTGGACGTTTCACTGCAAAGTGAAAGCCTCAATGATTATTACAATCACAAAATGGCATTCACAAAAACAAAATGAAGGTCTCAAGACAACATAGGTTTCCTAGTTAGTCCCAGACATGCTCCCAGTCTGCAACAGCCCCCACAAACAAGGCACAGTGACAGCACTTTAAATGAGCACAGTCTCCTGCTTTTCCGCGTCCCAGGCATTGGTAAGGAAAGGATGAGCGAGTCACCTAGGATTTCTAACAAGACCAGGGTGCAGTCCTTGGACTCAGTTTGTGGTGACGGGACAGCCTCCGGGTAGATTTCTGAGTTAATCTGAAGCACCACTCCCATCTAACCACCTGAAAAGAAAAGGAGCGGTGTCTCCCCCCCGCCCCCCCCCGTGATGGGGTATATCAACCCCGCACTGAAGAGCAGGGAGTGGGCGGGACCCCGCTGGCTGAAAAACCTACTCCCCCACAGCCTGGCTGGGCATGTTCCCAGTGGAACCAGACCATAAAAGGCCCTGGGGCAGCTCTAAAGGGGTAGCCCTGGAGAGAAAGAGTGACCAGACCTTCCAGCGGCAGCCAGGCTGGGAGGTGCTACCTGCAGGGCTATTGGATCACGGAGAGATGACGGACCCCAGTAGGAAGTAGCCATGGGGTGGGGAGCTTCCTTGGAGAGCTCAGCATGTTGTGGCAGGATTCCCCACTGAGTGAGACAGCAGCCCCAGCTGCTGCCTCCAGGGCCCTAGGCTGGACCCTGGTGGAGTGTGAAGGCCTGGGTCCCCCTACCCCCTCCTTAGCTGTCTCGAGGGAGCAAACTGTGCCTATAAGCCTGTGAACTAGGCCGCAAGGCCATATTGACCCTGCTATAAGTGCCCATGTGTGAACTTGGGCCTATGGGCCATATTATTCCTAGTAAGAGAGGATTGAGGAATGGACTGTGGCAGCCAGGACATATTAAACCGGCCATAAGGGCCCATGTGTGGACTTTGGCCTCTGGACCATATTACCCTTAGTAGGAAGGGATTGAGGAATGAACGCTGGCTGCAAGGCTGTATTAACCCAGCTATAAGGACCTGTGTGTGGACTTTGGCCATGGGGCTGTATTGGGATGCATGTAGGGACCCCAGCAGGTAGGCCACCAGAGGGACTAAGCTCGAGGGTCCTCCCAGAGTAGGTTGCCCCTCGACATCCCCCATAAAAATCTCCTGTATTGAAAGAACTTCCACTGTACTGTCCCCTTCCAGAGCCTCCTAGCAACACAGTGACAAGGAGAAAAGAGGTTAGTGCAGCTTTACTCCCCTTTCTGCTATCCTCTAACCCCAACTTCCTTTAAAGAGAAAGAGACAGGAAATGAGTAGGTGATAAGTTACTGCATTTTTCAGCGGCTTTGACTTAGGAGGGGACCAAGTTTTATTCTGAGTTGACTAGAAAGAGGAACTTTTGAACTACTGGTTGGACTTTTCTTTGTTCTACATCTGAATGATGTAGCATCTTCCACTGCTCCTCTCTCTACTTCATGTAGTGAATTCAGTTCACCCACGATTCTTTTTCAGTGTATGCTTCAAATGCAGGTAACCCTTTATCATCCAGTTAGAGAGAGGATAGCAAATGTTAGGATGAACACAGCAGATGGTAGTGCTCATGTGCTTCAGCACTGGCAAAGAAGGGAAATACAGTTTCTAAGAGTGAATGAAGTGTAAAGATATCTGCTGTGACTAGGGATGTAAGCAACTAGTCGACTATCCAATAAGCAAAATTGGATAGTCAACTAGTCCCTTGGGGTATGTCTACACTACCACCCTAGTTCGAACTAGGGTGGTTAATGTAGGCAACCGAAGTTGCAAATGAAGCCCGGGATTTAAATATTCCGGGCTTCATTTGCATCTTGCCAGGCGCCGCCATTTTTAAAGCCCCGGTAGTTGGGACTCCGTGCCCGTGGCTACACGCGGCATGGAGTAGGTAGTTCAGATTAGGCTGGAACGAGGAGTAATGGTAGTTCAGATTAGAGAGCCTAATCCGAACTACCTACTCCGTGCCGCGTGTAGCCGCGGGCATGGAGTCCGAACTACCAGGGCTTTAGAAATGGCGGCGCCCGGCAAGATGCAAATGAAGCCTGGGATATTTAAATCCCGGGCTTCATTTGCAACTTCAGTTGCCTACATTAACCACCCTACTTCGAACTAAGGTGGTAGTGTAGACATACCCTTGACTAGTTGCTCCCTCCCTCCCCCTCCCACCTGCCTCTATCAGCTATCCCAGGTCCCTCCTGCAGCACTTTAGCCTTTTAAATGTATTAAGGACCAAAAGGCTTTTAATACATTTAAAAGATTGGTACGCAGCTGGGGAGACCCGGTGCAAGCTGGGAATCAGCTACTTCCCAGCTCACGCTCAGTCGCAGATGCTGGACCTCTGCTTTTTAAATGTATTAAGAGCCTACTGGCTCTTAATATATTTAAAAATGAGAAGGGCAGCAGAGGGGACCTGGCAAGAGCCAGGACAGCTCATTCCCAGCTCATGCCAGGTCCTGCCCCGCTACCCAAACAGGCTCTTAATACATTTAAAAGACAGAGCTGCAGCGAGGTGGGAGCTAATCCCTCTACAACTCCCCCGATTGACTAATCGACTAGTCAATGGAATTAGTTGACTAAACTAAATTCAACATCCCTACCTGTGACTATGAAGGAAGTGGCAAACAAGGATTTTGTCAGAGTCTCTGAAGGTAAATAAAGAATATGCAATGAATTGAAGACTGTTTCAGTCGGAGTATCTATGGTGTTTGAAGTTCTGATTGCTAGGTATGCAACACAACTGTAAATATTCAGGAAAGAAAATGTCAATATCACCTGCCTTTGATTTAAATAAATGTAAAACAAAGTGGGTACTAATCTATTGGTTCATGCTGTCTCTACTTTAAATGGCTTATAAAAAAATTTATTTCTCTGATGATGAAATAACTCCTTAAATAAATGTATTTGCTTGAGCCATGCTTATTAAGGACTTTGTTTTATATGACTTATATGCCATGTATCGGTCTACTAATTTGTGAATAATTTTTTATCACTTTGTTTCCAGCTGTTGTAAAAAGCTCATCTAATCACTATTTGTGGCTGAAGCTTAAAAGTACACAAGTTCAGTATTCCCCAGTCTAGGGTGAAGTACATTCTGTTGGATAGGACTATGACCAGACTTAACTAATGTTTAGCTTGTCAGGCAGCCCTGTTTAACCATTAGGGTTAAAAGAGGTAACACAAGGCAGCTGGTGGCTTGGCTGAGGGTAATAAAATAGAGAAGAGGACATGAAACCTGGGGAAGGAAGGAAGGAAGCAAAGAGCAAAAAGCCCTCTAAAGAACAGGCTAGGTAGGAGGAGGAAAGAAAAGAGTAAAGGGAGATGAGGAATCACACAAAGGTGACATAGTATAGTTGCTTGGAGGCAGGGAATGCCCAGGTGCCAATCCATTATGAGATGTAACTCTGACTAAAAAAAAAAAAAGCTAGGAACAGCTGCTGTACTTGGCTCTTGTTGACAAAATAAATTCAGATCCACAGTTAATGTCTGAAATACTTATTCTTCTTCAAGTGATTGCTCTTGTGCATTCCAATATGTGTATGCGCATGCTGCCTGCACAGTTGCTGGTAGACTTTCACCTTTGGGTTGGCTGTAGCACCCTTGGTGTATCCTCATAGGTCATTTATATATCCCTGCTGACCCAGCTCCTGTTTCAATTCCTTCTTTCCACCAGTGACAGTTGTTAGCGCTTCTGACTTCTTGCTTAGCAAGTCATTCCTTCGTAGTGCGTAGAGTTCTTTGTTGTGTAGATAATTATTATCGGTTAGACAGTTAAAAACGAGTTGTCCTGTAGAACCTTAGAGACTAACAAAATATATAATATAGTATCATGAGCTTTCGTGGGCAAAACTCACTTCCTCAGATGAGCCTTCTGGGTTGCGCTCTCTTCTCCCTTGCGTCAGGAGACCATTGCCCTATGGGACTTGTGCATCTCCTATGACATCCACCTGCTGGCCCCATGCCTTCCAGGGGAGCAGAATGACCTTGTGGATTGCTTCAACCTATCATTTCAGTCCCACAAGTGGACTCTTTGGATGGTTGTTGCTTGCTCCATCTTCCATGAGTGGGGTTGTCCCCAGGTGGACCTGTTTGTGATCCATCTCTACAGGAAGTGCCAGTGATTCTGCTCCTTCCAGGGGCATGGCAGGGGGTCACTATCAGATGCTTTCCACTTCACATGGATGGAGCAGTTACTCTACATGTTCCCACCGATGCCACTTATACCCAGGGTCCTCCTCAAAATTTGATAGGACAAAGTATCTGTCATCCTGATCACACCAGCATGGCTGAGGCAGCATGAGTCCATAATGTTCCTGTTCCTATTGGTGGCCAGGTCCATAACACTTCACCTGGTGCAAGATCTGCTGACCCAGGAGTTCAGCAGAATATGGCACCTGAACTTGGAGTCACTGCACCTCACGGTGTGGATGCACCGTGGCTGAACCACCGGAAGATCCAGTGTTCCAACCCAGTCAGGGAAGAGTCTCATGGGTGGTTGTAAGCCTTCCACTAGGGTGACATTTCTAACTAAATGGAAGCAGTTCTCCCTGTGGTGCCTCTCTAGGAGTACTCCCCTTCAACAGGCCTTAGTCCCACTGCCCCTAGACTACTTCCTTTCCTTAAAGGAGTGGGGTTTAGCCATCTTGTCCATTAAGGTGCATTTGACAGTTATCGTTGCCTTCCACCCGGAGTCTGGACCAGTGTCCTTCTTTAGGACCTGGTAGTGGGTCAGTACCTTGAAGGGTTGGACCGACTCTATCCTCAGGTACGACAGCCTTTGTCCCCTTGGAACCTGAATTTGGTGGTCTTTCGGCTTATGGTCCAGCCCCTTTGTTTGAGCCCCTAGCCACCTATTCTTTAGCTTACCTCTCATGTAAGGTGGCCTTCCTTGTAGTGATTATTTCATCCAGACCGGTGTCAGAGCTACAAGCTCTTACCGCCAAGCCCCCCCCTCCCCCTCCCCCGGTACTATTTTTTATCAAGACAAGGTGCATTTGCGACCACATCCTGCTTTTTCTGCCCGAGGTAGTGTGACCTTTCCACATCAATCAGGACATTTTTCTCCCTGTGTTTTTCCCAAAGCCGCATACCACAGACAGGGAAAGAGCACTGCACTCCCTAGATGTCAGGCATGCTCTTGCTTTTATCTGGAGTGTATTAAACCATTCCGGCTGTAGATGCAGTCCACAATGGAAATAAAATGCTGCATGAAGGACCTCCCATTTACATCTCAGCACCTTTCGGTCTGGATCACCATGTGTATCTAACTGTGCTGTGACTTGGCCTGTTTACCAGCCCCGCCTCTCACAGCCCATTTCAGTTAGGCGCAAGCCTTGGTAGCCACCTTTTCAGCACATCTGCAGGGTGGCTACGTGGTCCTCAATGCATACTTTCATACTCATTACGCCCTCACCCAGCAGTTCAGGGCAATACTGCTTTCAGCAACGAGTTGAGGTCCTACCTTCCTCCGTACAAACTGCTTGTAAATCACATATTGGGATGCACATGAGCAATCACTCGAAGAAGAAGGAACAGTTACTTATGTTTGTAACTATTGTTCGTTGAGATGTGTTGCGTGTGTCCATTCCAGACCCACTCACCTCCCTTCTGTCAGATTGTTCCGGCAAGAAGGAACTGAAGCATGAGGTTGGTTTGGCAATGGTATATATACAACCCCCTGAGGCATCTCCACAGGGGTGCCACAGCTGATCCAATGGGTATCCCTAGGGGAATGTCTTCCAACAATCATGTACACAGCGCGCGTGCACACATCTTGAAGAATAACAGTTACAAAGGTAAATTAACTGTTCTAGCCGTCTGCATTAGATTGGTCTCAAGTGCATACTTCAGTAAGCCAACTCTTCCTTTCTCTTCTCTGTGTGTCAGAAGGCTTTTTCAGGATCAAATACACTGTAGTTTATAATCTTCCAAGTAATGGCAGCATCTTCAGTTAGTCTAATTCAGCTATTGTTTTTGTGAAGCATACATAGCCTTTGTACCAAATTTTCTGTTTTCTGTATTTCAAAACCTAAGGTGTGTAAAATACTCTAAGAAAGTAGCTCTTCAGACTCACCTGATCACCACTTGATTTCAGATGCTTTTTTAAATCCAGCAATTTATTTTTTAACAAATACAGTTTTTATTCTTACCGTTCACCAATGGTTCTACTGTCTCTGCATCTTTTGCATTCTCCTGGCTTTGTGTAGAGATGATGGAGAGAAATGTATCCTAAAATGATCCATTCTATTTGTATCTGTCTCTAGGGGGGCAGATCTTTCCGCTTTAGTGCGTGAAGCTTCAATTTGTGCCTTGAGACAGGAAATGGCCCTACAGAATGGCAAGAGCAATAAAGGTAAAGCAAGCATATACTGTAAATTCTAAATGGAATAGTGCGAAGATGATCAAATGGTGAAAATAGTTAAACTAATTGAAAGTCATAAAGGAAAACTACTTGAATTAGGAGGATATTGGGCCAACCACAACTAGGAGGGAAGGTTTCTGTTGAGAAAAGATATAAAAATAATCCTTGGAATGTTGTTTTTGAGAGAGAGTGGTGAAATACAATAGATGTACTAGAATAGGATTTCCAGTAAAGATGTTGAAGTTAAATTTATTAGAAACCCTGTTTTTGCTTTAAAACATTAGGTAACATTAGAACAGGAGTGGGCAATAATATTTGATGGAGAACCATTCCAAGATTTTTGTAAGCGGTCAAGGGCTGCAGTTTTTTGTGGTGGGTGTATGGGATCTGGGACAGAGTTTAGGTGCAGAAGGGAGCTTCAGGTAAAGGATTGGGATGAGGCGAAGGTGTGAAGGTCTGAAAGGGAGTTTGTTTGAAGGAGTGGTTGTGATCTGGGGCAGGGGATTGGGGTGCAGGAGAGGGTGCAGGGTGGGGAAGGAAGTGTAGGTGCAGGAGAGGATTCTGGCTGGGGGGGTGTAGAAAGGAAGTGCAGGGTTAGGGAGGGAATTGTGACCTGTGAGAGGGAAGATTCAGAGGGTTTGGGTGGTGGCCTGAGGCAGGGAGTTAGGGTGCAGGAGGAGGTGGGACTATAGCAGGCAGGAAGCCTACCTGAGGGTCCTGGCAGGGAGAACCACGGGCCAGATCCAAAGGCTTGGTTGGATGAAACCAGATTTTTCCCTCCCTGTATTAGAAGTTCAAATTTGGGCACATAGTTGCAGACCTTATTTTCCAATATTGAATGCAGTCACTCTGTTTAAGGTACTTTGTGACAGTCACTTGCATGCAGGATAGTCCATTTTGAGAGAGCAAATGTAGTAATTGCACATGTGTAATTGTAAACTTGGCCCAGCAGTTGTTTGATTTTTGAGAGCAAATGAGTGTCCTTTTTGTGCTTGGGAAAGTATTTTTGATTACTGTGCTTTTCCCAGCAAATGGATATGTTTGTGTGCGATCCTCTGTGCAAAGTCCAGTTCTATGACATGCTGTGTGCTCTCAGCCAAAATTGACACGAGGAGCAGAAAAACCAGGCCCAGCCTTAGGGCAAGGTGAGCAAGGCAGTTGCCTTAGCTTCCGCACTGAGCTGAAGTACAGAGAGCTGGAGCTGGTACTGGACAAGCTGGTCACCTGTGTCACTGCCACTGCTGCTCATCTTGCTGGCCTTTGAACAGATCTCCACAGGTATCTGCTCGGCAAGCCTGGTGCCCTGCCACTGCCACTGCTGGGGTCTGCCTGCCTTGCCCTGCAGTTTTCTGGGCTCCAGCCTGGCTACATTGGCACAGCTGCAGGTACTGGCTTGACCTGCGTGTGTGTTAACAGTTCTAGGCTGTGTTTGGTCCTAGTGAGCTGGGATGTAGACCCGAGCTGCTCGCCTTTCTTCCTGTCTGCCGCACATTGTGTTTTATCTGTATGGAGGGGAGAGTCACACAGCTCAGCAGAGAATCTGACCTGGCTAGTGTGTTGTGGAATATATCCAGTGAGCGACTTGTGCTGCCTGGGCAAACTCTGTAATCCCTCAACTGGGTTTGACTTAAACTAGAACATCCACCGGCCAGGTTCCATTGTCAGGTGCCATCTTGGACCCTGCAAACTCTTTGCCAGGCCTGAGGTTAACTTTCATCTCTCACTGGTTCTGGCCAAATAAAAATGTGAATTGTTCAGAATACAAATAGAAGAGCTGTTATTAAAGGGACACCATCAATAGAAATGTTGGTATCTCAACAGTGAGTTAAGGTGCAAATACCTCACCTGCCCATAAATCCTGCTACCAATTTTTATGGTTTTAAAGTAACATTTTTCTAGTTTAAGAAAATATTTTTCTCTCTTGTGCTTCTGTGCGATCCCACACAAACAGGGAAAACTAATTGGGCTGAAGAGGAAAACTGAAATTTATTGTACAGGCAGTCCTCGGGTTACGTACAAGATAGGGACTGTAGGTTTGTTCTTAATTTGAATCTGTATGTAAGTCGGAACTGGCGTCCAGATTCAGCCGCTGCTGAAACTGACCGCCAGTTCTGACTTACATACAGAATCAACTTAAGAACCCCAGGCGTCCCCAAGTCAGCTGCTGCTGAATCTGATCAGCAGCTGATTCCAGGAAGCCCGGGGCAGAGCAACTCTGCCTCTGGCTTCCTGTAGTCAGCGCTGGTCACTTTCAGCAGCGGCTAAATCAGGACGCCTAGGGCAGAGCAGCTGGGGTGCTGCTGGGTTGCTCCAGTAGCGCCGCTCCTCGGCACTACTGGACCAACCCAGCAGCACCCCATCTGCTCTGCCCCAGGCGTCCTGATTCAGCCGCTGCTGAAACTGACCAGCAGCGGCTGAATCAGGACCAGAGCAGCTGGGGTGCTCCTGGGTTGGACCAGTAGCGCCCAGAGCGGCACTGCAGGACCAACCGGCAGCGCCCCAGCTGCTCTGCCACAGGCGTCCGGAGAAAAGCCTAGTCTGCTGGGGGGGGGGGGGGGCGTGCTAGCTGCGCACCCCCCCACCCCAGCAGACCAGGAAGACACGGGCGGCGGACCAAGACGCACCGCGGTCCCGCCGCCTGGGTCCTCCGCGGCTTTGCTCCCAGTCTCCCTGGTCTGCTGGAAACCAGCATACCAGGGAGATGGGGAGCAAAGCCTCTGAGGATGCCGGCAGTGGGACAGCCGCGGGGCGTCTGGGCTGTCCCGCTGCCGGCTTCCCCCTTGGCTTTGCAAAGCCGCGGGGAAGCTGGCAGCGGAGCAGTCCAGGCGCGCCTGGGCTGCCTCGCTGCCCGAGCCCCCCTCCCCCTGCAGCTTTCCAAAGCCGTGGGGAAGCCGGCAGCAGAGCAGCCCCTGGCTTCCCCGCGGCTTTACAAAGCCGCAGGGAAGCCGGCAGCGGAGCAGTCCAGGCGCGCCTGGGCTGCCTCGCTGCCTGAGCCCCCCCGCAGCTTTGCAAAGCCGCGGGGAAGCCGGCAGCGGAGCAGTCCAGGCGCGCCTGGGCTGCCTCGCTGCCTGAGCCCCCCCGCAGCTTTGCAAAGCCGCGGGGAAGCCGGCAGCGGAGCAGTCCAGGCGCGCCTGGGCTGCCTCGCTGCCCGAGGCCCCCCCCCCCCCCGCAGCTTTCCAAAGCCGCAGGGAAGCCGGCAGCGGAGCAGCCCAGGCGCGCCCGGGGTGCCCCGCTGCCCGAGCCCCCCCCTCGGCTGGGGGGGGGGGCTCAGGCAGCGAGGCAGCCAAGGCGCGCCTGGACTGCTCCGCTGCCGGCTTCCCCGCGGCTTTGCAAAGCCGCGGGGGAGGGGGCTCGGTCAGCCCAGGCGCCCCTGGGCTGCCGGAGCCCCTCCGCGGCTTTGCTCTGCGTCTTCCTGGTCTGCAGACCAGGGAGACGTAGAGAAAGCCCCAGAGTACACGGGCGGCAGGACCGCAAGGTCCCGCAGTCCGTGTACTCTGGGGCAGCCTCATTCATATCTGCGGATCCGACATAAGTCGGATCCGCGTAAGTCGGGGACTGCCTGTATATAAAGGGTTGTGACATGTACAAAGTAAAAATGGAGGGTTTTTCCTTTAATTTATTTATTTTAGTTAACTTAGGTATTACTTGCAGTAGCTATAGGGTCATAACAATTCAGATGGGATTCTGACTCTATTCAAGCCATTTTGGGGCTACAGAACTTTTTTTCTTGCTTCTTGCACTTTACCACTTCTTTTAGTTTATATTCTGGGACTGCATGAAAAGCATTTTTAAGTCTTTTTGGAAAATATAAGTTCCAAAGACCTTTAATAAACTTAATTTCTTGGAGTTCTTAGGGTCAGGTAGACTACATCTTTAAGGATAACTTCACATTTGGAATGAAAAGTTCCCTGTGTGGTCTCTGTCTATACTGCAGTTTCAAATGCTGTGAATTGACCTTTTTCTAATCTAATTTCAGTTGAGCCCCACTCACCTTCTATCATAGAACTGCACGTTAGTGTTTCTCTTACCTATTGTGCTCTAAGTGGATTTTATATTTGAGAATACTGAGGTTTTATGCTGTTAAAACATGGTTCATTGTATGTTAACATATTATAGGTAGCCCTTCTTAATTACAAACTGCATAGTGACTTTTTAAAAATGTATGGCCTGCCAAAGGTTTTTAGTGGATTTTGTGGCCCATGGTTCATCCCTGCCTCAGTCTTATGTAGATCTCTTCATCATTAGATCTCAAAGCACTTTAAAAGTACTTCCATGCCCATCCCTTTGAACCTCCTGCACAGCAGCCAGACAGACATCCAGTATTTGCACCAGAGTGTGTGTTTGCTTGAAGCTAACTCTTGTTGGCCTTTGCAGAAAGAAAGCAGAATGATGGCCCCCCACCTACCTTCTGAACTGGTTAGCCAAGCTAGCTTGCAGCTACATCCAGTTAAAGGAAGTAATTCTGGTTGGATTGGGGCTGCGAGAGTTGTGCACCCAAGCTGGAATGCTGAGGCTTAAAGACAAATCCAGCTTTATTTGATTTAATGTCAAGATCTAACTGAAAACTTCCTGTCTACCTGTTTTGGGTGGGGGGAATTGTTGGGATGGGAGGTGCAGGTGGGAGCTCTGTCCCCAGTGTTCTCTGCCCTTTATTAACCTGCATGCTGTGAAAGAGAGCAAGTTAACACGTATACTTTATCATTTCTTAAATATCTCACTCACCCTTTAAAAATATAAAACAAAAATAAAATTACCACCTTGCTAGGGATAAGCAATGGAGAAGCTTAATGTAATAATTCTCAAATTGTTGGTTAGGACCCCAAAGAAGATTGTGACCCCATTTTAATGGGGTTGCCAGGGATAGCATTAGATTTGATAAATCTGATGGCAAAGCCCAAGCCCCACTGCCCATGGCCAAATCTGAATCTACCCCACTGCTAAGGCCAAACGCTTCAGCCCTGGGGCTACATCTAGACTGCAAGCCTCTCTCGAAAAAGAGTGTCCAGACTACAACCAGTACTTTCAAAAAAGCGAGTCGCTTTTTTGAAAGAGAGCGCCCAGGCAGTCTGGATGCTCTTTTGAAAAAGCACAGTTTGTGTTACATAGCTCCTTTTTTCGAAAGAGCACTTTCAAAAAAAGGCATTCTACCTTGTAAAACAAGGTTTTCCACGGTCAAAAAAACTGCCGTGTTCTTTCAATTTACTTTCGAAAGAATGCGGCAGCAGTCTAGTAGACGCAGGGGAAGGTTTTTTTTGAAAAAAGGCCACATTTTTTTGAAAAACCCCTGTAGTCTAGATACACCCTGGATGGCAGGTCTCAGGCTACGGGCCCCCAATCTGGGGCTGAAGCCATGGAGCTTTGTCTTTATTCCCTCCTACCCATGACAATGGGATTTGGGTGGACTCAGGCTTTGGACCCCCCCCCCCCCTCTTGGAGTCGTGGTAACTTTTGTTGACAGAAAGAGGTCATGGAACAGTAAAGTTTGAGAACCTCCCTCTTTCTGTCTCCAGTGATGCATTAACTTCAACAATAAAATAAATCTACATACATAACTATTGAGTTTCAATGTCTTTTGTCTGACTGCAGCATGAGACAAAGAAGGTGTCCCTTGCCTTTGTCAGAAGCTGGGAGTGGGTGATAGGGGATGGATCACTTGATAATTCCCTGTTCTGTTCATTCCCTGTGGGGCACCTGGCACTGGACCACTTTCAGAAGACAAGATACTGGGTAAGATGGACCTATGGTCTGACCCAGTTTTTATCTTAGGATAATCTCAATGACAACAGATCGGTCTCCCTAGCTCCGATACAAACTCTTTTCTTGCTCCCTTTCACAGTGAAGTCTTGGTGAGGACAATGATTCTCCTGGACCTTCTCACATCCAGGATGATATATTTCCCATGGAGCTTACATGCAAAATCAGATAATTGTTTGAATGTGGGTCAGATACCTAAGTGATGAGTAATATAATAATATATTAGGGTCTATTGGGAGGTTGTGGGAAAACTAATAACTTTTTTTTTAAAGTTAAAAACAAAATTCTACTCCCCCACTTTCCTTTTTTGTTTAGAGGTCTGAAGATAATCTCTGATTCGTCGTTACTAAACTCTGGAAACCCCTTTTTGTCTCTTGTTTGGATTTAGGTTTCTTATCTCTGACTATGGACAAGGGCATGTATCAAACTGTACAGCTTCCATCTGTTCTATGTTGACTAGATCTGGGTACCGTAGTAATTTTCCTAGACCTCAAGTTTACTTCAGTCTTTCCCTGATCCAGGAATTTTACAGGAGGCTAGGCTATTAGTATAGGTTCAATACATCTTCCTAGCTTAACTACAGGGGCTAGAGTGCCAGGGGAATGAGGTGTCTCAGTTAGGGTTACATCAGTGAGGCTTGGGGGGTTTTGGAGGAGTTGTTTTTTGCATCTCACTTGTGTGGTCCCCAACTGATTTTTTTGTGGGTCAGTGGCCCCTGACCCAAAACAGGTTCCCCGTCCCTCCCATAAACAAAGACAATGTTGAAACATTTTGTGTTGGACATATTTTATTTAAAAATGAAGCCTGGCCAACAAGCCCCCAATTGGAGCCAATTCCCACTCTGGCCACACCATCATAATACCTCTGTACCCTTCACACACCTCAACCCTGAGCCCATCATACACCTGAACACCCTGCAGACATGGCTTAGAATTTATTCAGCATGAAGTGCCTACAGCTCTCTTAATAATTCATAGTGCTCTTTAAATCAGCCACAGTACGTTTCCAGATGTTTATATGGTAGAGAGGCGATGGTGATGTGGATGAATGCTGAGCTAGATTTTACTTTAGCTTTCTGGGAGACAAATCATTGTTGCCTGAGCCCATCTGTGTGGAATTTTGTTTTGGTGAGATCTGTAGTTTTAACCAACATTTTTAATGATTTACTGTAAATAAATCTACAGTGGTTAAATATGTTCATGAGACTTGCTGGATTGATAAGTCTAGCTATTCATGTCCACTGTTTTATGCTCCCCACTCCTCCCAAAAAATTGTGAAAAGTGGTTGCAGAAGTTAGTGAAACTGAAAGTACTTGAATGAAATACATACAAAACAATCACCACAAAGTGTCTGCTGTGAAGTATACCTGCGTACATTATAATTATTGTATTAAATCTATATACTAATTTGATCTTATAATCTATTACATCCACATACATTATAAGCTGTTTCCTATTGAGAGCTGGGCAACGCACGCTTCTTTTCCATTTGTTTGGAATGCAGTAGTTTCCCAATAGACCTGTTATCTCAAAGGGTGTGTTCAAGAATCATTAAGTCTAATGATTTATTCATGTAATTTTTGGATGGAAGTGCTGGAAAAAGAAACAATCTGATACGCATATAGATTATGCAAGACTAGGTACCTGATGACATGACATATATGTAACCATTTGCCTGGACTCTGGAGAGTGCCAAACAATGTCAGTAGAGTGCTGGAGTGAGCTGGGCACCAAAGTGATGATGGGGATAATGTTAAAAGATTTTTTTTTAATGCAAAACTAACTAAATAAAAAAAATTACCGTGTGTAATATGTAATGAGAGTGTAGGACTGAAAATGAGGAGCCCTTATTTCTGAGCTAACAATGTCCTAGATTGCTAGTTTGATCTTGAGCAAACTGGGTATGTCCACATTAAGTAGGCTACAGTGGAACTGCTAAGACACTGCAGTTGTGCCCATATAGTGTAGACGCTTCCTACACCGATAAAAGGTTTTTGTCCATCAGTATAGTTAATTCATCCCTCAAAAGGCTGTTTGCTCAGTTGATGGAAAAATTCTTGTAGCAACCTAGTGATGTGTATACAGAGACTTAGATCAGCTTAACTTCATACTGCTGAAACTCAGTTTTCACACCCAGGCATGAGGGTAGCTAGGTTGACTTAAGTTTTAGGTATAGACCAGGGCTCACTTAAGTCTCTTGTTTTCCGAACTGTTGAGTGCCTTGAATTCTAGCTGAATTTTGATCAGAGCTGCAGTTAATTTGAAAATCAAGCCCTTAATCTGTAGTTGCAGACACGGATACTTGAAACAACCCTGTAAGGTAGTAGATATTATGTCCATTTTGTAGATGGTGTAATTGATGTACAGAGGGTAAGGGACTTGCTCAAGATCATAGAGAGAGTCTGTGTTAGACATGATACTAGACAAAGCAGTTAATGAAATGCAACGATTTGAGAAGTTTTAATTAATGGAAGCCTGAAAATTATTTGGAAAGTGGGATGTGGGGGGTGTTTTATATACTGAAATGGGATAAATCACAAAGTCCATTGTATTGTGTTCTTTTTAAGGAGAAATCAGGATTAGCAAAAACCATTTTGAAGAAGCATTTAAGAAAGTGAAGTCATCTATATCAAGAAAGGTAAGAAAAGCTATAAATGTGCGGGTCAGTGAATAACGTTTAACATCACACAAAGCAAGTTGAGGGTAGGAGGTGAAGAAGTCTGTAGTCACTAGAAACTGGTGGAGAGAACAGAGGACAGGATACGTTTACAGTATCCAGAACATCTGAGCTAACATTCTAAAAGATCCATTGAGACTTTTCATAAATAAGCTCAAGCATTTAGGGCCTCCGTTTTAAGTCTCATCCATAAAGATTACTGCCCTTCCGCCACCACAGTGATGATGGGAGTTCAGTTTTCTATTCACTAAGGGTAT
The DNA here is from genome assembly GCF_052426305.1 of Pelodiscus sinensis. Lineage (NCBI taxonomy): Eukaryota > Metazoa > Chordata > Testudines > Trionychidae > Pelodiscus > Pelodiscus sinensis. The sequence continues at coordinate 157,824,857 of NC_143054.1, read as the reverse complement.
GTCTACACTGAATTCAGAGAGAGAGAGAGAGAGAGAGGAATGCAAATGTAGACATCTAAAATAGCAAATGAAGTAGGGATTTAAATATTCCGCACTTCATTTGCATAATCACAGACTGGCGGTATTGAGAAATAGCACTATTGCGAGAGGAAAAAACGGGGTTATTTTGAAAAAAAACCCTTCCCTCTAAATAACCCTTAAACCTCAGTAAGGGTTATTTTGAGGGAAGGGTTTTCTTTCAAAATAACCCCGTTTTTTTTTCTCACAGTAGCGCTATTTCGTAATAGCGCCAGTCTGTGATTATGCAAATGAAGTGCGGGATATTTAAATCCCCGCTTCATTTTCAATTTTGGATGTCTAGATGTGCATATGAGAGAGAGAGAGAGAGAGAGAGAGAGAAAAATATGCAGTGTAGACATACCCAAGTTGACATTTGCTTCCACTACTCATGCACCTACTGAATTAACAGTGTGGTTTATAAAATCTTCATCTTGAGATTAAAAAAAATGAAGAAAAAGCCTTGTTTTTTCTTCTTGATTATCCTTGTCATGCTTTTTTTTTAATGTCAGTATATAATTTGATCATATGTCTGATAGCTCAGATCATGAACCGTTCTCTTTTTGAGAATGAAAGGCAGGTAAATTTGCTAAGTGTTTGCTATCATTATCTCTCAGCATTCATTTCATGCATTCTGACCAGAGGAGAATTCTTTGGAATTTAGACATTGTCTTTATTGCTTTAAGTCCCTTCTCATGGAAAGGCTCATAGGTCTGCTGGCTTGGAAAGGTTCCACGTATCTGCTGGCTTTATGGACTTTAGTCAGGAAGCATTGAAATCACATTCACTATAGTATGAACATCAATTAAAAACAAAAACCAGTTCCTCTACTTTCTTCAAACTCAAAATGTGCTAGGTGTAAAATGATTGGATAAATATCCACTGAAATCCTTTCCTGTTCGATTTTTATCCCAAAGAAAAAATGTACATTATTTTCAGCTATCAATTTCAGTAGTCAATATGTGTATTAATCTATGGCAATCCTTGATTCAGGTTAATATGGAAGTAAATAAGACTTGAAGCTTGAATAAGACTTTAAAAGATTGATACTATTAAGGATAAGTAAAGTAACTACAGTTACACTGCCTAGACTAAACGACATGGATTCAGACTCCTCATGTTTGAGGTTATAAACTGATACCATCCAAGTTAGAAAGGAATTTCCTCCCCTAGCCAAGGATGTTTTTTTTTCCTTTTGAAGCACTGAGTATTGAGCCACTATTGAACAGAAGAACACTTGACCACAGACCACTGTTTCTCAACTGGGGTGCCCGAAGGTACCTCAGAGGATCCACGGGCCCCTCTGATCAACTCCTCCCTCAGCCTCCCACCACATCCTGCACACTAAAAGTCCAGCAGTGCAGCAAGACATGCTACTTAATCTGTCCTGGCTCTGCACCACTTCCAGAAGCATCTGGCACATCCCTGCAGCTGTATGCTGCCTCTGCCCTGAGTGCTCACTCTGCAGCTCTCATTGGCTGGGAACTGTGACCGGGGAAGCTGTGGGGACAGTGTCTGTGGGTAGAGGCAGCACATAGACACCCTGCTCCCCTGCTTTGGAGCTGCTGCCAGAGAGATGTGCTGGTTGCTTTCAGGAGCCACTGGAGGTAAGGAACACCCAACACACCCCTTTCCCCCCCCCCACACACACAACCCAACACCCCAGTCTAGAGCCCACATCCAAACTCCCTCCCTGAGCACCCTCCCCCACCTGCACCCTAACTCTCTTCTAGAGCCTTCACCCCTTCCCATACCCAAACTCCCTCCCTGGGCCCCCAGCTGCACCATTGCCCACCCAACCTGCTGTCTCAGCCTGGTGAAAGTGAGGGCGGGGGAGAGCGAGTGATGGAAGGAGGGAGAATGGAATGAGTGGGGGCAGAGCTTCAGAGCAAGGTCTGAGTGAGGGGAAGTTTGAGGGTCCCTGAAAATTTTTGAATCAAAATCGGGGTCTTTGGGTTGCTGAAGTTTGGAGAATGGCTGACATAGACCATTTCTGTGTTCTGGCACTGCAATCCCTGTTACAATTATGTACTTAAAACCTCTGTTTTCTAGCATGCCGTTATTTCATCTTATCATTTCTATGCATTAGAAAACTCCATTATTATAATCTATCAACTTTCTCTTCACTTGATGGAAGCACCCTTTCAAAAAGCCTTGTTTTCATGTTCAAATCTATAAATAAAAAGGTGAGAGAGGGTGAGACCTACTAGCTCTAAAATCTTGAAGGACATAGTGATGAGGGGGAAATCTCGCTCCCCTGGGGTACAGAGCCCCCAGAAGGGTCCGAGGCTGGAGGTCAAATCAGTGAGGCAGGAGAGAAATCTAGAAGGAAAAACTTTATGATGCATGCATGCAGGCTGTCACACCAAGAGTGAAAGCAGCCCTGTCATACAGGTTAAGTTATCCTATATACAGAATGCTTAGACAGTTCAATTGTTGATTTGTTATTCTTTAACATATCAAAGTCTCAGCAGAAGTACTCTGAGACTTCTGTTCACCCCAGGAGTGCTAGAAGTAAGTTTTACAAAACAAAGGCACATGAGAATGTGGAGTGGAGAAGTCTACAAGGCAAACTGTGACAAAGATAAGGGTTTACATGACAAATTGTGACAGACTAGGAGTATCCATGAACTCGAGATAGGCATTGTAAGGGTCTTGATTAGAGCTAATTTGATTTCTCTCTGTTACAGGGAGAGAGGCCTGGAAAACTTTTTAACCCTTACAGCAGTTTTCTTTTAGAGAATTTTGATTTCCTGCACAGTCCCCCCTTTAGACACAATTGGAGTTATTTGATTTTTCTCCCACAGTGACCAGAAATAATCATTAACAACAGATAATTATAATTATTTATTTGTATTACCATAGCACGTAGGATGCCTAGTCATGGCTTTCTTTTTATAATAATCAGTTGATTTAAATCCAAAACATGTTTTGCTAAACTGTTTTTTATTCAGCATACCTTAGGAGGTTCTATTTAACTAATAAATAGAACTGTAAAGTTATATTTTTATGTGGATTTTAATTGAATTCCAGTTTTTGTCCAAATAGGGCTTGATACAAATAATAAGTTAAATAAATAAATCAGAAATGCATAATTCACCACTTTTTAACAATACAAATGTGAAAATTAAGACTTTGAGTAAATGTGTGGTAAGCTACATAACTGCTTCAATGTGTACTAAAGCAGTAGTACCCTTTTGAATAAGAAGGAGCACATGGAATCTTTTTCAGGGGAAAAAGGCAATTCTCCGTGTTTATTGCAAATACAGTATAGAAATAAACCCACACCCATCCCTGTCAGTCATCTTGGTGCTTGACCAGCCTAGTGGACAGTTAGGCTGGGCATGAGGAAAGAGCCGGGTTCTGTCTGTTGTGAACCAGTGCTCCAAGTTGTCTTCACAGGATGAACTCAAAGCACCATGGCTCTACACCCCACTTTTATAGGCCTAAGTCCCAACTTTAGTCTTCTATAGTTTTGCAGTATCTTGTTGGAGTCATCTAATTGTTAATTGGTGTTTACGTCAAGGCTGCTTCCATTGTCAAGCTCCATCAGTACTTCCATGAATATCTTGGGAATGTCTGCAACTGGTTTATCTCATTTACAGATCCCTTTCACAGATGTATGCCTTTGCTTTAGGTCCATTTCATTTTTGCCCCTCTTTGGCCATCCTGAATGTGACTGATGTTCACACCACCTTGCTAACCATTCTGACCAGCTACTGTCTTCTGTCTCTCATCTTCACACATTCTTCATACAAAGGACGGTTCATTTTAGAGAAAGTGGATTTCTCTTATAGAGCAACAGGCTGGATTTCCTTCAAGACTTACAAAGCTGAAAAACAATCTATTCTATAAACAATTTCTTACTAACTTAAAATGTATTTTGCATTTGATATTATAATGCCAGCGGCTACAAGGCAAAGCTTATGAAACCAAATCGATAGAACTACCTAAAGCAAAGCTATAAAATAAAGCCTCCATAAGAAATACTGTGGGTCAAGCGTATATCAGCTCTAGTGTACAAAATCTGTTCAGTTGCAAATGAACATATTTTAATGGTTACCAACCAGGGAGAATCAGCCTTTTTTTAAAAAAAAAACCCTCAAAAATACACCTGTAAAATAGGATTACAATTGATTATTTAAATTTTCCTGCATTCTTATTTAAAAGTAGTGATTTCAGTTCATCCTACTTTCTAGTACAACTTTCCATCCAATACAACTGTGTTGGGAAATCTGAGGCCCACACGCAGAAGTGTGTTCTGTACACTTCCTTCTGCCTCCCTCCTTCCACGCGGTACGCTGCGGGCTCTGCACGTAGGGTTGCCAGGTGTCCGGTTTTCTACCAGACAGTCCCGGTATTTGCGCCCTCTGTCCGGTAGAAACATTCACAAAATACCAGACATGTGCAATGTCCAGTATTTTCTGAATTTCCGGCTGAGCGCAGGATGGAAGCCTGATGGGAGTGGGGGAGCTCCCAGCCACTCCCCCCGCCCCCGCCCAGCTTCTACTAGCAACTAGAGGGAGTGCCTGCCGGGGGCACGACCTGTTGGACTTCGGTTGCGGCCAATGGCTGCATCCCCTCACGCCCCTGCCAGCTCTGCTTTCCACCCCCCTCCTCCCATCCAGCCCCCCCGGCCCCCAATCCCCCCCATTTCTGCTCCTCCTTCCCCCCCACCCATGATCAAGTGTGTCTGGTATTTTGGGGGGAGGGGAGGTCTACCTGGTAACCCTATCTTCACGTACCTACTCCTCCCTCTTCCTTCCTTCCAGCTGATTCCCAGCATTCAAGCTCTGGGAGGGAGTAGGGTGGGTCTGGCTGCAAATCAGCTGATTCAAGGCCTTCCAGAAGTGCTGGAAGGGAGGGGGAGGAGAAGGGATGGGGCATGCTTAAGGAAGGAGGCAGGGAAGAGGCCGGGTGGGGAGTCTGAGGAAAGGGGGGGTGCACGTTGATTACACACAACATTGTAAGAGCAATCTCCCTGCTTCTTTATTTTACTTTTACTGGTATTTGCCCCTAATAATGGATCACTTTGTGCTTGAAAAGGCATGATTAAGAATAAAAACTCAGTGCAGTGTATTTAATCGCCATGGTTAATATGTATGCCCAATTTGAATCTTACAGATGGAGGCCTACTTACTGGCTTTGCCCATTGCTGCAGTACAGCATTCCCAAGAATGCCACCTTTTACCCCCCCCCCCCCCAAAATGGGTTATGACGTTCTATGTTCCATTTTGAAAGCTTTGCCAGATCTGAGCTATTTCTCCTGTTCCTGACAGAGCAAAGCAACATTAACCATTGCTTAATTATGGTTTAGACTTCCACTTTTAAACCATACTAGTTGAAAATAAAATATTTTCTATATACACTAAGGGATTATATTTCAAAGAGCTGAATTAGGCTGAAAGTCAGGTTTAAAATCAGAAAATCTTCTTCAACATGGCACAATAGCCACAGGAGTCCCATTCTTGCAGCAGGAAACTGGGAAATCTATTGCAGATGGGAATGCTAATTTTAAAAGTTCTCTGTTTCTAGCCTGGGTGTATAGAAATCTTACAACTTCCTTCCTGAAGTTCATATGTGCTGCTAGACAACAAATCCTCTGAAAAGACGTATCAGGAGGTGATACTCCCTTTCCTTTTAGTGTGGGGAATGGGTTAGCACAAGCAATTCAGGGAAGAGGAAATTTTGTGCTGGGCTTTGTGCTGCTCTTATCTAAACACTTCCTGTGCCACAGAAGCTCTGAGAAGTGTTATCCAAAGGCAAGAATTCGAGTGGTTGGAGAAGAATGTATTTGACCTAGCAGCATGAAGGACAATTGCCTACTTGTTAGCTGTAAAGACCTAGAATGGGATTATTTTGGAGCATTGGAGTTACATAATTCAGTAAAACAACTGCTGTATTTTCGCATTTTAGGGCACCAGATCTCAGGTGGCTGAGTGTGTTTTGGTGTGCAAAAGTGGACTTTAAACCTTCATTCCTCTTCCAGCTACTGCTCCTTTTCAGCCAGACAAGTCTGATTTGGCAAATAATATAGATATTGGCTGCATCAATGTCATCCTGTGCAGTCTTGCTGAAGAAGACCAGGAATAAGAGAAGTCTGTGGAAAAGTTAATAACAGTTGAATTAGTTGAAGCCGTGATTTAAATCAGATTTAGTTAAACTAGGGCAAAACCTTGTGTGGATGGTCTCCTTCATTTCTATTTCGGATTGGTTTATTTTGGTTTTAAATTAGGGATGTAAAAATTCAGTTAAAAATGTACGCTTGTAATCGCTAAAAATCATAGCAGTTATATGTGCTGTGGGCTCTTGTTTAAGCTTTATACTGTAGAGTTCATTGCAAAGTCTCCCCAGGAGCAGGACCAGCAGGGGCTACTGCCAGGCCCACTCCTGGGGAGGAGGCTTGGGTGGGGCACCAAAATTGCCTTCCCAGCTGTGGGGCTGTTGCCAGCCCCGATCCTGGGGTGGAAGTTTGGCTGTGGCAGAAAGCTAGTATGTAACCTGGGGGAGGAGGACAGCTAGGCACACCACTGACAGGGGCTATCCGGTGGGCCCATCCCCAGCATAAACCAAACCAACATAAATTGCTCTGAAACAGAATAAGATACTATCTGCATGTGGCTTAGCACACAGTTTAATTAAATTGGTTTAAAATCACACCTTAAATGTATAGTCCAACTTCTGTCCATAGGCAGGGTCTCAGACATGCATGGCAGTGTGTAATACCATAAATCTGCCAGCACAAAGTCTTCTGTTAATAATTACAGGTTGTTGGTGACTTGTCTTAAGCAAATCCCATAAAATTGTCTCCAATTGTTTTTTCTTTTGTAAATATTTGGGCCACATATTAGCCACCAGGCACAGAGGTCATTTCTGTTTAGTTTTCCTAATAGAAACTGTGTCCCCTTTAAACATTGTGTGCATTCTTGCTGGGCTGAAGTGTTTTTTCTTTTTCCTTTTCCTCACCTAACTTGGCATCATTAGGATCAAGCCATGTATGAAGAGCTGCGTCAGTCACTGAGCAGATGAGTTGGCCAACTCCTGAGAGACCATCATTTTGATTTGTTGAAGAAGCTCATGGTGGCAGAGTCTGATCTCTTAAAAGTGCATCTCCTCAAACACAGCTGGAACAGAAGTTGACCATGGTTTCATTAGACTTTTAATAGGTGCTGCACCTGAAGATATCTGCCATGTTTTAATTATCACTCTGACAATGGCTAAGACAATCCGCCCTTCACAAATTTGAGGCCAATCTGTTTTGATGGGTGTTGCCATCATAACCGAGAACCCTTGAGAACCTTCCTTGCATTAAAAGGAACTTCTCAGACCTAAAGACAGTTAATTTTAAAGGTTTGTACAAAGGATTAAAAAATGGAAATTTGCAGCCTCCTGCTACAATGTGTATGGGGAGGGCCTCACATTAAAAGAGCAATTTTACTGTCTTAAATGCTGTTATAAGATGAGTTCATGTAGATCTTAATGAGGAGAACTTGTGACATCAGAAATAGATGCAAAAGGTGGAAGATGCTGTGCCTTACTGTTACCATCTCTGTTAATGATTTTGAGTAACTTAATTTAACATGTTCTGACACATCCTCTGAGGTAGAATTTCCTCATTGCTATAACATGGGCCTATAGCAAGATATCTCAGCTGAAATTATTTCAAGTTTTCTCAGAAATGTGTATCATTTAAAGAATGTCCTATAGGAGTTTACAGAATGTTTTTGAGAGGACTGTGGCTTATTAAAACAAACTTTTTAAAAAGCTTTTGGTCTTTTTCACATTCATTAGCTTGCACATTAAATCAGTGTAGTCAGTTCCATTTTTCCTTATAATCAGGTTGGGTTCTTGGTGCTGCAATATTTGGGTTTTAAACACTCCAAGGAGATAAGAGCTGTTTTATCAGGCTTTATTTTCCATGCTGAGCTATGCTATTTGCCATGCTCCTGCAGTGAAGCTGTAATCCAGAAAGCTGATTGCTTTGTATGGAAACAGAGGCTTATAGTTTTCCTTCCTGTAGGATGAAGTTGAAACAAGTATAAGAGGGAGCACTTGTTTGAGTATCTACTATAGTTGGGATTGTCTACACTGGGGTACACAGAAAAGTTGAGATAAATTAACTAACGGTGTGAAGCTAACATAGGTATGGGTTTGTCTACACAGTACATTACTGTGCAGCATGCCAGGATGTGAAAGGCCAGGACCCTACACCAGGACTTTCACTGTGATGTAGCAGTGTCCATGTGGCATATTGCCTGTTTGCATGTGCTAAATTAAGGGAAGATTAAACTACAACCAGCCACTTCGCTTCTGAAGGACTGTGTGCATTCAGGTTTAATGCCCTTTTATTTATGCACATTATCATGGTTTGCAGTGTTGTAGCCCTGTTGGTCCAGGGTATTAGAAAGACCAGGGCCAGCCTTAGGCCGATTCAACCTATTCCCCCAAATCGGGCCCCGTGCCCCCACGGTCCCCCAGCCTGTCGATTGTGATCAACTGGTCAATCACGAGGCCTCGATCAGTCAATTACAAGGCCTCGACCAGCCGATTGCAAGCGTTCGGGACCCCCCCCCCCCAACCCTCATTCCCCATTTTCTCCCTACCCCCGAGAAGTATCACTGCCTACCAGCGTAGTGCTGGCTTCCCACAGGGTGGACAGAAGTCCTTCCTGAAGCAGCTTTGCACCACTTCTGGGGATTCCGGAAGTGCGCTGGCTGCTCCCCTCCCACAGCTCTGTAGCGTGCCGGGCGCGCTGTGGAGGGGGTGTCGCCCCTGGAGGAGGAGCGTGGCACCGGCGGCTTCCCTGCACCGTGACCGCACTACTCGAGGGGTGAGTCGAGTGCAGGGATTTTGACTGTGCCGTGGGAGGGGGGTTTGGCCCCAGGGCCGGGGCGGATGCGAGCGGGGGATTGGCCCCGCCACATGAGGGGAGTTAGGCCCCGGCCCCTGGGGCAGGGGTGGGACTGCGGGAGGGGTTTTGTCTGCGCCGCAGGAGGGAGGTTTGGCCCTAGGGCACGGGCGGCAGCAGGAAGGGTTTTGTCTGCGCTGTGGGAGGAGGGTTTGGCCCTGGGGCAGGCGCGGGAGGGGTTTTGGCCAGCTTCCCTCGGGAGGGGGGGAATCCTGGGAGGAGGTAGGTTCAGGGGACTCTGTCCCCACTCCCCTCCTGTTCCCTCTCCCCACTCTCCAGCCTCAGAAACCTGTCCCCACTGGCATCCTGTCCCCTGCCCTCCCGGCCCCCTGTTCCCTCTTCCCTCCCAGCCCCCTGTTCCCTCTCCCCAGCTGCAGAAATCTGTCCCCACTGGCACCCTGTCCCCAGTACTATGTCCCCTGCTCCCACCAACACAGTGGGGGCCACATTAGTGAAGCTTTTGGGGGGGGGGGTTGGAGGAGGGTTTTTTTGCAGCTCCCTTGTATGGCCCCAACTGAATTTTCTGTGGGTCAGTGACCCCTGACTCAAAACAGGTTCCCTGCCCTTCTCAGAAATAAAGGCAATGCTGAAACTTTTTGTGTTTGACGTAGTATTTTATTTAAAAATGAAGCCTGGCCAACAAACCCCCCGTTGGGGCCAAGCCCCCATCTGGCCACAGCATCATAGCACTCCTGCACTCCCCCTTCCCCCAGACCCTACATCTGAGCTTATCATACACTGGAACCCTGAGCCCCTCACATACCCCAACCCAAATTCCTAAACCCTCACATCCAGAAGTCTGCAGCTTGCTTAGTACATCTGACCCCAACACTGCCAAGCCTGGAGCCCCCTCCCTGAGCCAGCGTTCCCTTGTCCACCTCCTCCTGCATCCAGATTTCCTCCCAGAGCTTGCACCTCTCACCCTTTCTCACACCCAAATCCCTCGTTCCCACCCCAGAGCCTACACATCCTGTCTCAACCCAGCGAGGGTACAGCTAGACTGCAGGAGTTTTTCAGGATTCTGGAGATATCCCAGAAAAACTCTTCTGCATCCAGGGATGTGTTTGTTCTTCCACTTCTTTTAGTGGGAGAGCAAACATGATCTTTCGGTCACCCCAATATTCCTCTTTCCATGAGGAATAAGGGGGCTTCCAAAAGAAGGGTTTTTCTGACATTTGGTCCAGTCTAGACAGGCCAAATGTTGGAAAAACTTCTTCCTACAGAAGAAGTGAGGGGAAAAAAAGCAGCAGTATAGGGGTTGGGAATAACAAGTGATGGAGAGGAGGAGAATAGAGGGCAGGGCTTCAAAGAAGGGGTGAGGTGGTAGGTCTTGGCTTGTTCTGTCATTTAAAAAGTGATCTTGGGTGTAAAAAGGTTGGAGACCACAGATCTAAAGCAACTTCCTGTTTTTCAACAAATCAAGTTGCGCCTCCTATCTCCCTTATTTTTGTTTTTTCAGACATTTGTTTTTTATTTTCTTTTTCTCTACCACAATACAAATTTTACTTTTATTTCATGATTTAATTCAGGATCATTTCACATTAGCGTTTACCGCCTGCGCGTTTTTGGGTCACACACTAGGGATTCAAAGGGGTTGTGACTCTTGTGTGAGGTGGGTTGTTTGTTTGTTTGTTTGTTTTGCTTAACAAAAATATCCTGGCTGCCGGGGCTCTGTCGAAACTGTTTGAATTTGGCCCCTCACTTCCCCTCACAGACACTCTGGTGGACAAGATTTTTTTTCTCTTTCTCTCCGCCTTTTCTGCCAATTTGTACCTCTGGACCCCTTGCTCCATTCATCTGAAGAAGTGGGTAGTGCCCACGAAATCTAATACTGTCTACATTTTTTCTTAGTATGTAATGTGCTGCATGACCATTTGTTGTTTTATATTCTTTTTGGGACCAACTTCTGTTGGTAAAACAGATGAACTTCCTCTCAGGTATGATTTTTTTTTTTTAAATTACTCTCTCTAATAAACTGACTAAGGGATTATTGAAAACCAAAAGGATAATGATTTTTATATAACAAAACTGATCTCTACTTCTTTCAGAAAAATCTCTATTTTTAAAAGGGAGACGACATGCTGGGGGAAATATTTTAAGCAAACATCTTTCCAGTTAGTGTCCTTGAACAATGTCCCTCCTTTTACAAATGCTCTCCTCCTCTCTGCGCCGTTATTGCTGCTAAATCAGATGTATGGCAAGGGAAATGCATGCACTGGCTCACAGGAATGCTTTTTTGATAATTAACAAAATACTGAATCCTAAAACAGTAAATATTTCCTAAAGAAAAACTGTAAACCTGATTTTATTAAACATCTCATAAGCTTGATAGCAAATTATGTGGTGTTCTGGTTCCACAATCATCTCAGGAAGAGCAAAAAGGGAGAGGGGATAACTTGTAAGGAAAGAGTGGCTGAATTGAGCAGTAGTGCTCTATTTGAAAGTCAGAATGCCCTTAAGCTCCCAGCTGTCTGCACAGGAAATAGTATTTGCTCTGTCAGTGTAACCTAGGCAGCATTGAAGCAGCTAGTTACAGTATTATGGAAAAGAGTTGATTGCTTGAGATGAGTAGTTGCAGAGTATTGCTTGCAAAGAAAATGCATGAGTGTTGGCTACGGAAGTATTAATGAAACTACCCACTTCACTTTTTGTCTGTAAATTGAAAGAATGCAAAAACTCTGGAGGTGACTTAAGTTTCATTAATTTTCACAATAAACAATGTATCCTCTATCCGAGGGGTAGCTGTGTTAGTCTGAATCTGCAAAAGCAGCAAGGAGTCCTGTGGCACCTTATAGACTAACTGAAGTGTAGGAGCATAAGCTTTCGTGGGCAAAGACCCACTTCATCAGATGCATGTAGTCATCTATTATATATTTGAGAGAGTTCGTCAATCTGTCTGTTCAAGAACTCCTAAACAGTAAGAGCTAGGACCACTAAATTCGGTATACAGTTTCCTCTTATAACTTAAAATAAGGTAAGGGCTTGGTTGTGCCAGAAAAATGGGATGTGCCTGGAATGGGATTGCTTCTCATAAAACCATACAGAAAAGAGAATCACTACACAGGTGAAAGGGTGGGCTGAGGGTGTCCCACCTCCCCTGATTCATATTGGAACATTGCTGGCTGTTCCCTTTCATCAGGGAGCCAGAGGAAAGTGCAATTAGTTGCATTCCTCATTCTGGCTGGGGAGCACAGAGGGCAGATGAACCTGGATGTGCCTGTTGGAGCTGCAGCAGCCACAAACTGCTGTATTGAGAGAGGGGGTAGCCTGCATACAGAACTCCTTATCACCATCCTCACCCCAGAGCCAATGCTGGATTTACACACAAGCTAAATAAACTACATCTTAGGGCCTCAGATTTTGAGGGGCCTATGAATTAAAAAAATAAATACATTTCATTTTTTGGTAATATTATGGGGCCTCTTAAACTTGACAGCATCTTAAGGCCTTAATCCAGCACTATTCAGAGCAATTATTGAAATGGGAAAAAAAATTAGTTCAGGCTCATGAAACACTGGGTAAATCTTCTAGTCCTATAAAAATCAAAAGTAACCATTTAAGAACTAACATACATTAAAGTAGGAATAGTTACATTCAACTTTGGAAATGTACCACACCCAAGAAGAAAAAAAATTCCAAAACTTTTATTTCAAGTTGAAAGAAAAGACAAACCTGTTCATCTGAAAATTTGAAATTACATAGAGGCAAGGACGTATGAGACAAATTTTTGCTTCAACTACAAGATACAGATTCCGTGGTGCTGGATGCCATATAAATATTTCAGGCCCTAAAAAAATTCAAAGTTACACTAGAGCCAGGAAGAAATGTGTACTTGTGATTTCTTTTACTCCTGCCACGCACATAGGATTTGAGTGACTGATCAAGCTTATATAATTGGCTTTCCTAGCCCTGAGATCAACACATGTTGTAATTTGCAATTTATGTTGGCCACAGCCCAGGTAGAATGAGTCAATATACATTTCACAAGAGAGGGATGCAGCACCACATAGCTCCAAAAATATAACTATCGTTGATTAAAATCAGCATGAGGAGGAGTCGTTTTTCATGTCAGAATATCTATAATTATAATTCCACAGCTATAAACAAGCCAAGTCTAGTGGGTTAGTTTCAGCTATAAATAAAGTAAACCATTGTAGAAGCATACATGGGTTACAGAAACTCCTATAGTGCTCCTCTGGCATTTAATTTCAAAAAGGGGAATTACACAAAAATGAGGAGGTTAGTTAAACAGAAATTAAAAGGTACAGTGACTAGAGTAAAATCCCTGCAAGCTGCATGGAAATGTTTCAGAGACACCGTAATAGAGGCCCAACTTAAATGTATACCCCAAATTAAAAAACATAGTAAGTATGTATACCCCCAAAAAATGTACACCCCAAATTAAAAAAGAACCACTGTGGCTTGGCTTAACCATGTAAAAGAAGCAGTGAGAGATAAAAAGGCAACCTTTAAAAAGTGGAAGTCCAATCCTAGTGAGGTAAATAGAAAGGAACAGAAACACTACCAAATTAAGTGTAAAAATGTAGTAAGAAAAGCCAAAAAAAGATTTTGAGGAACAGCTAGCTAAAAACTCAAAGTAATAGCAAAATGATTTTAAGTAAATTAGAAGCAGGAAACCTGCTAAAAAAAACAGTGGGGCCTGTGGATGATCAAGATACAAAAGGAGCAATCAAGGAAGATAAAGCCATTGAGGAGAGACTAAATGATTTCTTTGCTTCAGTCTTCACTGCTGAGGGTGTTGTGGAGATTCCCAAACCTGCACCGTCCTTGGTGGGTGATGAATCGAGGAACTGTCCCAGATTGAAGTGTCATTAGAGAAGGCTTTGGAACAAATTAAAATACTTGTAATCTATCCTTTAAATCAACTTCTATACACAAGGACTGGAAGACCGCTCACATAATGCCAATATTTAAAAAGGGCTCTAGAGGCGACCCTGGCAATTACAGACCAGTAAGTCTAACATCAGTACCGGGCAAATTAGTTGAAACAACAGTAAAGAATAAAATTGTCAGACACGTTGAAGAACATCATTTGTTGGGCAAAAGTCAACATGGTTTCTGTAAAGGGAAATCATGTCTTACTAATCTATTAGAGTTCTTTCAAGGGGTGAACAAACATGCGGACAAGAGGGATCCAGTAGATATAGTATACTTAGATTTCCAGAAAGCCTTTGACAAGGTCCCTCACCAAAAGCTCTTGTGAAAATTAGGTTGTCATGGGAAAAGAGGGAAGATCCTTTCATGGACTGAGAACTGGTTAAAAGACAGGAAACGAAGGGTAGGAATAAATGGTAAATTTTCAAAATGGAGAGGGTAACTAGTGGTGTTCCCCAAGGGTCAGTCCTAAGACAAATCCTATTCAACTTATTCATAAATGATCTAGAGAAAGGGGCAAGCAGTGAGCAGTCTACACTACAGCATTAATTCGAACTAACTTAATTTGAATTAGTTAATTCAAATTAGTGCATCTAGACCTAAAAACTAATTCGAATTAGCATTTTGCTAATTCGAAATAGCATGTCCACATTGAGTGGACTCTGAACCGAAGTTAAGGCTGGCCGGAACCAGTGCCGGCAGGGCATCAGGTTAGGACTTGAGTGCCAAGGGCTGTGCTTAAAGGGACCCGACCTCCACCCTGGACAGACAGTTCTCAGGGTTCCCCGCTTGCTTGTCTACCTCGATGAGGGACAGTCTTGGAGTGCCATGAGTGCCCACACTTGGCACATCACAGCACTCGGCCATCAGCCTGGCTGCACTTGCCACAGGCTGCCATCTGGGGGGGGTCAATTGGGGGACTGTCAGGATCCAGGAGGCCCTGCAGGAGAGTTTCCACCCCGAGGAGCCTGCAGAGCCACCCCAGTCCTCCCCAGTGGAGGCTCATGCCCCATTCCTCCCTCACCTCCTTCCATTTACCCCTCCCTAGCCCCCCTTCCTGATGTAAAAAATAAAGGATATGTACGTTCAAAAATAGAAACTCTCTTTATTTAACAAAACTGGAGGGGGGGGAGATTAACCTCAGGGGAGACTGGGAAAAGGAGGTGGGATAGGGGAAGAGAGAGGGTGGGAAGGGGGAGGGGAAAACCTGGGAGGAGGGAGCTGGAAGGGGGAAGCCAGGGGAAGAAGGAGGAGGGGAAGTATCAAACTATGGTACGCCATATCTTCAGTACTGTGTACAGATGTGGTCTCCTCACCTCAAAAAAGATATTTTGGCATTGGAACGGGTTCAGAAAAGGACAACTACAATGATTAGGGGTTTGGAACAGGTCCCATATGAAGAGAGGCTAAAGAGACTGGGACTTTTCAGCTTAGAAAAGAGGAGACTGAGGGGGGATATGATAGAGGTCTATAAAATCATGAGTGGTGTGGAGAGGGTGAATAAGAAAAGTTCATTAGTTCCCATAATAGAAGGACACCACATGAAATGAATGGACAGCAGGTTTAAAAGCAACCGTTCTTCTTCACACAGCACATAGTCAGCCTGTGGAACTCCTTGCCACATGAGGCTATGAAGGCTAGAACTATAACAGAGTTTAAAGAAAAGTTAGATAAATTAATGGAGGTTGGGTCCATGGAGTGCTATTAACCAGGGGGTAGGAATGGTGTCCCTGGCCTCTATTTGTGGAAGGCTGGAGATGGATGGCACGAGACAAATGGCTTGGTCATTGTCTTCGGTCCATCCCCTCTGGGGTACCTGGTGCTGGCTGCTGTTGGCAAACAGGCTACTGGGCTAGATGGACCTTTGGTCTGACCCAGTACGGTCATTCTTATGTTCTTATGTTCTAAGCTCAGGGCTCAGGGTCGGGGGGTCTCACTGGACCAATTTGATTTTCATGCAAACCTGCTTCTGGGTTCGCATGTGGCCTTTGGTGGCCAGGCTGGCAGCTATCCTGCCCTAGACAGCCACATTCCTGTGCCTAGTGCGGAGGTCGTGGACATTGGAGGCCTCCCCCCAAACCTCGATGAGGTCCACAATCTCCGCACTAGACCAGGCGGGCGCCCGCCTCTTGCTGCCCTGGGCAGGCTCCTGGGAGCCGCCAGCTTGGTCCTGGGAAGAGGTGGAGGGCTGGGTGGTAGCGGGTGGCTGGCTCATGCCGTGCCAGGTGCAGGGTGTGCTGGCTGGGTGCTGGCAGGCTTGCAACTGGCACGGGCACTGTAGCCAGACTGTGCCCCTTTAAGGGCTCCAGGGCCGGGAGGGAGCAGAAAAGTTTCCCTGGTTTGGCCCGGAGTGGAACTTTGAAGTAGGAATAAGAGATCCTCCGGAAAAGGGCTTTATTCCGGAGGATCGCGCCAGTCTAGACACTTTTTTTCCGGCTTTTCCCCAAGCTGGAAAAAAAGCAGTGGCCATGTTTATTTAAATCCCGCGGGGATATTTAAATCCCCCGCGGATTTCCCTATTCCCAAGTTCAAAATTAGCATGTCCCTTCCGAAGAAGGGGCCAGTGTAGATGTAGCCAAGGGGTCCCTGGCCTCCATCACCACAGCTAGCTGTATAGCTCAGGCACGTACCTGGGCTGCAGCACATCCCTCTTACACCAGCCCCTTTTCAGGGGGCAGAAAGGGGACTTGACCCAGCAGCTCCCCTAACACACCAGAAAAGCCCCCGCCCCTGGCCTAGAGAGGGAGCCTCTTGCACCGCCTCACCCCAGTACTAGTTGATTAAAATGGAACAGTTTCAACACTCTGGGAGCCCTCATCACTGTAGCCTGTGACCCAATGATTAGGACATTCACCTATGTGGCAGGTGAGCCCTCTTCAGCTCCCTTCTCATGAGGCAACGGGGGAATTAAGATGGTACGAATGGCCAGTCTGGGTCAGACCAAAGATCCTGCAGGCCCAGTTACCCATCTTCCAACAGTGGCCGATGCCAGATGCTTCAAAGGCAAAAGATTGAAGAGGGACGCTTTTGATTTGGTTTAAAGCTGCTGCCTAGTCATGTCTTCAGGTCACCCTGACTCTAGTGTTACGTGAAGGGGCAAATAATGTCCTTATTCACTGTTCCACACAATTTACAGAGCTCTAGTATAACCCCTCTTTGTCTGGGCTCCCCTCTGCCCCCTGGTGACAGGGTGAGGCCCCTAACCACTAGGCTAAAGGTTACAAAGTAGCCCTCAGCCTCCTTCCCCCTCTTACCTCAGGTGCCAAAATAATTTCTTGTGAGGTACCGTTGAATGCCCCACCAAACACCTAAGCGGTTCCTGGCCAGGGATTGCAAGCAGAGGTTGGTACTTGGGAGCCGTAGAAGCTGGTTCAATTTCCTTCTCCCTATCTGAAGAGAAGATATTTGAATAGGGCTCTGCATGCTCTCATGTGTGAGTCCCCAGTCAGAGCTGTAAGGGACAGGCTATGGGTTTGCCTCCTAAAGTCTTGAGGCTTTGCCATTGTTAAGCAGCAGTTAGGCAAGGTGCAATTAATTGTTGAATCCCTTTGCAGTTTAGCAGTCTGGGTGCTTACCTGGTGATGTGGGTTCAACGCCTTTCTCAGCTGCCAGTGAAGGAACTTGTACAGCTGTCTCTGAAGTGAACATCTGACTGCTGGACTAAGAGGTGGTCTCCTTTGGCTGGGCCTCATCCTGTTTTGCTGTAGTTGTTCCACTTTCATTCCATATTCATGACAGTCATAAGATTAGCAAGCAGCCTTGTGACCCTTAGTACATGTTAGTTTGGGGGGGGTCTAATTTCCCCTTCCTGAGAAGTGATTTGACCCTTCATCTCTTACCTCTCAAGCAAATGTCCTAAATGCTGGACTAGGCGTTATTTAATTGGGCAGGGGGGCCTCCTTTGCGCTTATCTGCTGAAGCTGCTCCACTTTCAGTACATATTCATCGGGCCAAAGCCCCAGTAAACAGCCCTGTGTCGCTTACTGATTGGGTGAGTGCCCAACAGGTGGGAGCTTATGTGTTGGTTCACATCCCTGTCTTGCTTGTTGATCGTTTATCAAGTGACTTGCCTAAGAGCTAGACTAGGAGGTATTTCCACTTGCTGACTCCCTCTCTGATCCTTTTGAGGGTGGGGCACGGTCATTAAATAATCAAAGTTATTGAGCCACACTTCCGTGAATCTCCCTGTAGCCCAAGGGCGTGGATGCTTGCCTCTTGAACAGTGCATGTCCTGTTTCAAATCCCCTTTATACTCCCTGAGAAGGGATTTAAACACTGAGCTCTTATGTCTCAGATGAATGGCCTAAGTGCTGGCCTGGGGGTAGGGACTCCTTCAGCCCCTTCTGGTCACAAGGAGACTTGGGCTACTTGCGACTAGTGCTGTGCTTGGAGTACCTGCTCCCTATGCAAGGTGGTGCTGGCTCAAATCCCTGCACTGCTCGTTGAAAAATGAATGGCAGTGTGATCTATTGACGACAAGCGCTATTAACTGGGGCAGAGCAAGCTTCTGAAGCCCTCTGTGGTATGGGGGGTTAGGGTGCCCCTGGATCAAATCCCTGCTCTGCCATGTGGGGGCCTCTGGTGTATGGGTGAGTGTAGCCCTGATAGCTGATCAAGTGGCTGATTACTGTCCCTCTTGATCTTTCCATTAAAGAAGAACTGCTGCTGGGCAGTAACCCCCCCCCCCCACTCACTCTTGTCCAACATGATCAGGATGCAGACCCCAGGGCACTCCCCTGCTCCTTTGGGTGGTGTGAACTGGGCGCTCCCACCTCCTGGGAGCATCACTGGTGAGCGATCCCTGGCCAAATCCCCTTCCCAGCCCAAGAGAACAGCCTCTTTGGAAGGAGAGGAGGGTTTGGACAAGGATGGCCCACCACCGGGGACAGTCACCTAGGAGGCAGGAACCCAGCTGAATAGGCAGTGGGGGGACTTGAAGAACCCAGGCAAGTATCCCAACCATTAGACTAGAGCAGGCATGTCCAAAGACCGGCCCGCGGGCCAATTGCAGCCCGTGTTCCGGTTTAATACGGCCCCCCAGGTAATTTGGCAAATCTATCTTTTATGGCCCCCAACGAATCCATATGTATTGAGATGAATACATTGTAAAATCTCAGTTAATGTCAGTTGGTCTAAATCAGTTATAAATATATTTGGACACAACATGTATACTTGGTGTTATGTTCCTGTTCATATTTTTTTAACTTAAAAGTTGACAGACAACCTTTATTACCAATACTATGTAATGTACTTTACAATGTTCCTGACATATATTTCAGCTTCCTGGATTTTTTTTTTTCATCTGGCCTTCAGATATGAAAGGCAGACTGATTTAACACCTGTTTAGATTTGTCATCCATGTGATGAAATGAAAAGTATGCCGTTTGCAATAAACTTTGCATAAAATAGTTAATTTGCATTTAATTTTAATGGTTCAAAGAATGTCAGGCAAAATGGTCGGCCCTCACGCATGTTCACTTCATCAAATCTGGCCCTCTTTGAAAAAAGTTTGGACACCCCTGGACTAGAGAATGAAGGTTATGAGTGGTGGGTGAAGCTGCTACTTAGGGAGGCAAGATCCCCAGCCTGTGGCCCTTCCCATACTCCACCCAGGTCCTTTTCCATCCCATTGTCTTCCTCTTCTCTCTGCTCACTCATTCCAGCCAAATCCTTGACCACAAAGGTAGCAAATGACATATGAAAAAAACACTTTTCTAAATTGTCTAAATAAACTAGAGCATGTTTTCCACTTCCAAGGTAGACAAATAACTTGAGTGGAGACATCACATAATTAAAGAGAGAGGAATTATTTATCTTACCCTAATTGTGGCTCTTTGAGATGTGGCGTCCGTATGTATGACACTCCAGGTGTATATACAGCACATGTGATAGTCCTTGGCCAGCAATGTCTATTAGGGCCATATCTGCATCCTGCATACCCTCGCTTCTCAGGGCAAAAGGAGCAGAAAATGGCCAGCTGGCCCTCAATTCCCTCAGGTGGTGGCAGATTCTGTGCCAGCAAGGAAGGTGGGTAGGGTGTATTTTTCTTCAGTTACAGACTAACACAGCTACCCCTCTGAAACTACGAAAGGAGGTGAGTGGTTGGAACCTATGTAGAGACTGCAGAGCCGCTCTCCCCGGGTGATGAGCAGATGGCAATACCTCTACAAAAGACTAGTAGTAGCAATCACATTATCCCTGGGGGGGATTTTGTGCCACTGCGTGTGTGGAGAATTTGCTTCCCTGCAGCAAAATGGCTTTCTAACAGGGCTGGTGCAAAAGCAGTCATGTACCCCTCCTTAACAGCCCAGGCACCTGGAGCAGTTGGCAGTGAGGTAAATCACTGCAGGGCTGGAGACACCCCAGCAACGGGCAACCTAAGCTAGTGAACGAGCGGCCCTCCTTCACCTCAGTGGGCCGCAAGACTGTCGTAATCAAGACGGTCTCCTGGAATAGGGTAGTTTAGCTAAATACACTTAACGTACCAAGAATTTGTGGGATGCGCTCAATGAACCGTAGCAAGTCTTTAATTGGATGCAGAGGGGACACCTGGCTCTCACAATGTTGTGTGCAGTCAGCATGCACCCCACTTCATGTGCCTTACTTTGTGGCATTTTTGTAATAGTAAAAGGAAAAAAACTAAGCAGCCAAAAGCCAGCAGAATCTGGGAACCCTGTGAATGGGCAACAGTAAACCAACTGTCTCATGGGCCACGTATAGAACCCAATTGGGCACATGTGCCCAGCTGGGCCACAGGTTGCCCTGAGCTAGGATCGGCTGCTAGTCCCAGGTGGGCTGGAGAGCACAGGACTGCCTCTTCCCCTGCAAGCATTGGCTGGGGTTGTGTCAGACCCATGCCAGAAACCTCCCCCAGATGAATGATGCGCCACAGCCTCCCATTTCCTACTACAATCACTCTGTACTGTGGGGAGAGCTGTTCCACCATCTCCCACACCTCTGGACCTCCCATAACCAGAAATCCCTTCCAAGCCCCCCTGTTCATCCAGAACCCCTCCAAGCCCTCCATCCCACTGAACCTCAACCTCTGCTTTGCAGCCCTCCTACATCAACCCTCTGCCTCAGGACCTTCCCCCTCCCCCACTACCTGACTCCTCACCCTGATGAGCCTCACCCCCTGCACTCTCATATCCAGGGCTCCATGCCACTATTCCCCAGATAGCTGCACACAGACTCCCACCCACCAAGTCCCACTCTCCCAACACCCAGACCCTGCTGCTGAGCCCCAACCAATGAGGGCAAGAGGGGACAGAGCAGGGGCAGAACTTGAAAGAGGTGGAGTGGCGGCAGAGAGGTGATTGCCCCAGGGATGGCCCTGATACCAATGCTACACACCAGTGCCATAGATTCCATGAGGCATGAAAATAAATTTCTTAGATACTGTCTTACCACAACCTGTCCCCCTTGAGGGGGGGCCTTAAGGTGAGGGCTTACAATACAGTACCTGTAAGAAATTTAAGTATGGGGGGGGGAAATCAGGGCAGAGGTGTGAGTGGGGGTGCAGGAGAGAAGGCAGGGGGCTGGGAGTGTGAGTTCAAAGCCGGAGCATATGAGGGTGAAGGATTCCCAACAGGGGGCTTAGGGCAGGATAAGTGCAGCGGGGGGCAGGGGGGAAGCTACAGCTGCACATAATGGGGTCCATGTGAGTTGCTTTTCCTGCTTTCTGCAACTAGGGAGTGAAGGGAAAGTGCAGAGCCTCTTGCATTCCTTTGGCTCCCAGCTGTCCCGGGGAAGGGCAGAGAAGGAACCCAGCAGGCTCAGCAATTTCCCCTCACTCCCTAGTCTCAGGAAACAGGAAAATCAACCAGTATGTGCAGCTGCAGGGCCCCCCTGCCCCCAAAATGGTGGTGGTGAAGGAGGGGACTCAGGGCTGGGGCAATCCTGGAGGGGCACATTCCCAGCCAACCCCTCTAATCTGCCTGGCTGCAAGGCACAGCAGCCTGGAGGAAGCAGGGCTGGGAGCACCCCTCCTCCTCCTGCAACCTACTGCCCCAGCTAGCTGGCTTCTTGCTTTGCCAGAAAAAAGTGCCAGTCTAGACGTGGATCTTTCAGAAAATAAATAAAGCCTTTTTCAAAAGATCCCTTATCCCTCTTAAAATAAGGGATCTTTCAGAAAAGGCTTTATTTTCCAAGAGATCTGCATCTAGGCTGGTGCTTTTTTTCCAGCAAAGCTCCGAGCCGGAAAAAAGCAGCAGCCCCGCTTCATTTGCAATTGCGATAGGTCTAATTTGCATCCCTTTTACGAAAAAGGGATGCAGTCTAGACACAGCCTAGCTGTTTTGCTGACCAAAAACTTTTTTGGAGTTCCTACCCAATGAACTGCAGAGCAAAACCAACCAGTATGCATCAGGCCCCCCTGTTCACTTGCATAATAGCAGCAGCAGAGAAGTGTTTTGATGAGAAACAGGAGCCCTGACATTTACCAAAGAACCAGTCCTTGCTGGGCCATTTTTAAATGACTGCTGGAAGGCAGAAACAGCTTGTTTGCCCAGGTCTGAGTAGTCTCACTGGTTTATCGGAAAGAAAAGCTTAAACCTTCACGAGGAAAAGCTCTTGTTTAGAAAACAATATTGCTCAGTGCCATGCCTTTCACCAACTCACAACAAACATTCTGAATACCCAGTACAGAAGGCGTGAACTACTTAATGTTGTTTAGCCTATGGGATTTTTGGTCACCCACAAGCCAAACACCTGCTAAACAAATAACTGGAAAAAAGTTCATCTAAACTGAAAATAAGAGAGTAAGTACAGATAAAAACTGTTAAAAAAAGACAGGTTCTGAACACAGTGCTACAGCTCTGTTCCAATTTTTTGCTATGGGTGGGTGGGTGCGGAAACCTGTATGCCCTCCATAGGGGATGAACAGGGCAAAGGTATGGATGCACTGGATAGTGCTGGTCAGAAGATTGTGATCTTAGGTGCGTGAGATGTATGCACACACATGGAAGTGGAAGACATGTAGATAAGCACTTGCAGAAGGAAAAAAAAATGTAGTGGCTGCAAGGCAATATTTTGCATTTGCAGGCTCCCCCTTCCCCCCCCCCCCCATCTTCCAAAGTACTTTACAAATTACATCACCGCTGAAATCAAGGTAACTGGGGGCTGAAAGGTGACCGGCAAATACTAGACTGTTCCTACATAAAAGTAGGACATCTGGCTTGAGGACAATGGCAAAAGTGCTTTGACATCTTAAAAGCTCTGCGGAGAAAGACAAGTCAATTGTTTTGGCCTTACATGTAAATAGGAATCTGCATGAGGTTAGACAGCACACATGGGTTAATTCCCCTCAGTTCCTTCTTTACTAGCCTAGTAGTCCTCATTGACTAGAGTGCAGTGGAGGAGAGGGGGGATAGGTTGTAGAGTGCCCACTAGGAAACATCTTGAACAGTAGTTACTGCACAAGGCGCTGTGCCTCTGCATTTTAAATGTAGGAAGAACCTGGTGACTTACTACATTTAAAATGCAGAACTTCACAATACAGGTGTGCTCAGTTGCAGCTCAAGCCGGCTCCTGGAGCTACCCCTGCTATGGCTCTGCAGAGCGGTCCTTATCGATTAATTGTGTAGTAAATACAAATTGTGTCAATTATATGATTAACTGCAATTTCACATCCTTAGCTTGTGCTGATTGACCTTGTGGTGTAACATGAGGAGACACAGCATGTGTGTAGTCCCCACAGATACTGCTACCAAAGTCCTCTGATCAGAAGATCAAGGACTCAAGCACAGCTATAGTGGAGCAGATACAGAGACACTATTCAAAGAAGCAGCAGAAGATCTTTTCTCATCTACTGGAAGGTTTTAATGAAGATGTTCAGTCCCCCATCCAGGCACAGGAGAGCCTTCTCAGTACAGAAGAGTTTAGATAATGGAATGTGCTTCATCTCCCCCTTTTAAGAAAGTTTTCATTAATGGCAAGCAGAAAAGCATTGAACCACCATTAGCCAACATTAATATTGCTTAAAAAACAACAATATTAGCTGACAATTTCACTGCCCAAAATACAAGTGCTAGATTTCTAGTTAGTTGCCCATCTGCTTCCAAAAGTTAATTAAAAGCAATCCTTACATTTCAACTTGCTTCATATTTCTAGCCTTTATAAAAGTAATTAGGGAGGTTAAGCTATACTTAAGCTTTGGATAAAAACATTGCATTTTAATCCACTGAAAGCTAGTTTAGTAACAAGGCACCCCAGTACAAAAGCCAGTTTTCCAGTGTTACATAAAAGCATGTATTTAAGTACTGATCTTCAATTATATTTATATGAAGGAAGCAGTTGAAAAATGTAACTAGTTAGTTACATGGTACAGTATACCAGCTATTTTGTCATAGGTCCCAAACAGAAATTAATACTTTATAAATACCCAAAACTGTTGTATGGGGGCTATAAAATTAAACTTTGATATGAGTTAACCAAATCCAGATAAGGACTACATTTTCAAGACATCTGCATTTTTAGAGACAGTGAAGTAAAAAGGATTCTTTGAGGGTGGATAACACACTGGAAGTTTACAGGGCCCCCTTCCTGGAATTTTGACTTTTAATTCATTTTAACTACCCAATTTATTGTGTATCAGTGACCATCAAATTGGCTACAATAGCTTATGGCTGCAGCTGTAGTGCCCTGTGCAGGAGGCACCTAGCCATCTACCTCAGATTTGTTAACTACTTGAAGTAATTATATTCACTTTCAAGATGGAACAGGTGATAGTGATCATTAAGAATGGGATCCATGAAGGGACTTTGGTATTGCAGTGCTGAGCATCATAGCACCTACTATCAGATGGCTTGGACAATCACAGGACTGCAATTGCCAAAACTGAGTTAGGCCTGCAGGCTATCTACACAACAAATGGGGAAGAGATAGGCATCTTAGAATACAATCTACAAAAAAACCCAGCATACTAGGCCAGGAGTGCCTAAGATAACCAGGGGCAGATGCTGTCAAGATAACCCTACTCCTCCCACAGAGAGACACCTGACTCCAGCGAGGTGCCTCAGTTTAGCAATTCACAAATGGGAGTCAACTGCCTTGAGGGAACTTAGGAACCTAAGTGTCTTTTGTAGTAATAGGGCTGAGGGAAGTGAATGACAGATTGCACTATCACTACCAGCAAGAATCAGGCTCTTTCCATCTACTGGAGTAGGGCCTGCCCATAAGTAAACAAAAACCCTTTTTCCTCTGCTTTGTGATTCAGTTTGGGGCTTAAGAAAGCAGTGCACAGGCCCACAGCCAGAAACTTAAGCAACTAGGAACTTGTGCCCTGAATGATTTTAGGTGCAAACAAGGTTCATACTAGAGCCTCAGTTAGGACTGAAGTGCCTAAATAATGCTTTTCACTAATCCAAGTAGGTTGAAGCCACATTTAATGAAACAAGATTTAAGTTAATCATGTTAGAATTAATTTGATCAAGTATGAACTTTAATACTATAAAAGACTAAGTTACGAGCTTTGAGTGGGCAGAAGTGGACGAGCCAGAAGTGCAAGTAAGTTTGAAGGACCTTTCATAGGTCTAAACCAGCAAAGCCAGAAACAGGTGCCTGAGTACAAGGTTTATGAACAGCTGTGAAAAGTATTAGACAACAAACTGTTTAGAACTATTACACATATACATTGAGCATAGTCATGTTTTGTATTAGTTAAACCAAAGAAGCCAGGGACTGTTAGACTACCACTAGTTGAAGGTTCTAAGTGGTCTATTAGGATAGATCAATGCATTCCTGTATGTCAGAATTTTAATAATTCAAGATATACTCTCACAGGAATTCCTTATACCAACTAGCTGATGATCTGAAATATTTTGCTTTGCAGTCTTTTGGTTAGCAGAAGTTTATTCCTGTTTCACATCACCCTTTAACTTCCTTTTCATGCGTGAGTAAGGGCTGAGTGTATCATCCATCACAAAGTCATACAGCACTTTGATCCAGGAGTTATATTGTGGAAGATTATCATAGTATTCAGCTGCAATTTTTTTCACCTAAGAGGACAAAAATAAAATTGAGTCATAAATGTAGGCCTTATGTTGTGAGTTTCAAACTTAAAAATTAAATGGATTTTAATAACCCTGTTTTTAAAATGCTAATTTTATCCATCCAATGTGATGAATGTTTTAATACCTATTATAGGCAGACTTGCAAAACTGTTTTAATGCCCAAGGCCAGATTACAGAGAAGGCCTTTAAATCCTCAAACTAGAGTTCTGTGCTGGGGCCAATCAGTGAGAGAGGCCTTTCTACCCTGGCCAGAGCTAGCAGGAAAACTGCCAGCACAGCAGGTCTGGCTCCTAGGTGGGGAGACCATGGTGTTGCACATACAATTCATTCCACTCAGGAGTGTGAAAAATTAAAAGGAACGCTGGCCCAAAAGTTATATACTCAGGATAGGAAGGAGACCAGTCACATTTACGACCAAAACTCCCATTGAGAGGTCATAAAGGTAGTCTCCGAGTTACATTGCGACTATGCTGTTCGTAAGCATGGGTTGTGTTTGTAACTCAATGGGGTCCGAGTTACCAACATTTCAAGTTATGGCCAAGTGTTTAGTCCATAACTCGTTCGGAACGCGAGGAAAGGCTGTACTAGAGAGCGATTTGCATTAAGTATTCCAAAGGGATTTATGTCATGCAGCTGAAAATGCAGCAATATTAAAGTTGCAACTGGCTTATAGGAATGTAAA
Organism: Pelodiscus sinensis; assembly: GCF_052426305.1. Taxonomy (NCBI): domain Eukaryota; kingdom Metazoa; phylum Chordata; order Testudines; family Trionychidae; genus Pelodiscus; species Pelodiscus sinensis. The sequence continues at coordinate 157,798,303 of NC_143054.1, read as the reverse complement.
ATACTAAAGAAATTGTGTAACAAGATTGAAGACAGATTTACCTATGATGATTACATGAAGGATTTCTCAGATTCTATTGTAGAACATAGGAATTAAGCCTTGCTAAACAGCTGTAATTTTATCTCCATGTGTGGAACTGGTGCTGACTAGGGATGTGAAAGGTTAACAGATAAGCAACATCCTAAAAAGGTGATGCTTAATGGTTCTGATAACTGCTTAACTGGTATCCAGGGAGGGCTGCAGCAGCTCCACACCTGCCATGGACAGAGTGCTGTTCCCAGCCTGGATCCTGCTTAGTGAGTTAGCCGAATACTTAACTGGTTAACCAGGATTTTATATCTCTAGAGTTGACAAAAACAATGGCAATAAATACTAACTACTAGTTTGGCCACCTCAACTGGAGAATTTTCAGAGTAGCTCCAGAGTGCTGCATTTGTGGCAATGTGAAGTCAGCATCATGCAAATTTAAAAAAAAAAAAAAACCACCACCACACACTTAATGTGTTGGTCGTAAGAGGTTCAAGAATTTGAAAGGTTCCCAAATGTTAACCCGAGGTAAACAAGTTGTTTTTGCTTGTTAATAGAAAACTTTTTTTTAAGAAATGGTCAAATTAAAATGCAGGGCTGGTTTTTTTTTGTTTTTTTTTTTTTAATGTTGTTTCAGTCTTGCCCCCCCACCCATTTTTGTAGTCGTATTCTAACTTACACTTCACTTCTACTGCTGCATGGGAAACTCAAAGGAACCAAAGGTGTACTACTTTGAGTGAAACTAATGCAGTATGCAAAATGCTGTCAAGTACTACCCAGCAGGCAAATAGGAAAGAACAGGACTGTCCTCCCCCATCCAGCCTTGCAGTTAGAAGTAACATAGCATAGAGCACTATGATACTAGACAATTATTTCATATAGTTTTAAGTCTACAGTGTCCAACTTCGACCAAAACTAAAAGCCACAGATACAAGTGCCAGTTTACCATCAGCTTTATATACTCTTGAAAGGGTACTTACCAGTGGAAGGTTCTTGCCAGGAATATTGGGAAAATCATGATGTTCATTGTGATAGCCAACATTAAAAGTGAGCAAATTAAGTGGCCCATAATAGGAGTAAGTCTCATGTCCCTTTAAGAACATATAATGTTCAGCTATGAAGTGTCCCGAAATTGGGTGCAAGCCTAATCCAAGTACTGATCCTGCAAGCATGTAGAAAACTGATTTAATTCCCAAGTAGTAATACATTACAACATCAAATGAGATCTGAGCCAACAAGTTGATGATTTCCATTTGAGAAATTGGTTTGGGATTGATGCAGAGAGGTCGAATAGCATAGAAAAAGGGCTGAAGAACAATCCATATGAACTTCCTAAAAGGAGTACAGAAAAACCACCCTTCAAAGTCAGTAGGAATGTCCACATCAATTCCATCACCTCCTAGATAGCGATGATGATCCATGTGATATCTCTTGAAGGATATGGAGTATGGGAGGCCAATAGGGAAATTGGCAAATATTCCAAACCACCGATTCCACATAGCTCTGCAGTTGCCAAATGCACTATTGTGAGAGATCTCATGAATAGCCAGAGTCATTGAGTGACTGATGCAGCTGCCAAAAATATAAGCCCAGAACATAACCCATTTCCAGTCCAAGTCTTTAACTAAATAAAATGCAATCAACTGTGCAAGAACCATCAATATAACCACCCAGATCAAGTTGTAATCTGGCTTCATTAATGCTTTTATCTCTGGATGTTTAGCTGTGATGGAGAAAATAAAAATAGTTAAAATGAAAGAAATGTTACAAGTAAACTTTAGTAGAGCCAAAGTTCTCAGCTACAGAAACAAGATCTTACTACTACTCCAAAGTGAATTCTATTAAGAAATATGAGTTCTCTCAACTCAGTCTTCTTACATTTTTGGCAATTCAAGTACATTAGTAGTGTGCATGTACATGTTGTAAGTTGTTAGTAGAATGCTGTAGGCATGTGAGCATGCCTGATTGAGCAAGATGGAGAAGTGCTACTGTAATTTAGGGGCACTTATTTTCATCTAGAAACCCAAAGATTATTAATACTTGCATGTACTTCAACAGTGTATTACAGATTTAAAATTAATCATACATCCAGAGAGACAAATATACCTTTTTAGGGATAAAAAAATTAAAGACAACTGCACACTGATCTTGTGCAGACACAAAAATTCAGCTTTTTATGAATTGTCATTTCTACTTCATAAATTAAGCTTCTGAAAGTAGTGATGTAAAGTTTTGATTATTTGACTAATCGAAGAGCCAATGCAATTTGCGTTGACTAGTCGATGCAGGCACTTCTGCCTCTGAAGTGTAGCAACAGCCCTGTGGTTCAAAGGCGAAAGCACTGTAGGGAGCACAGGGCCAGCTTGGCACTTAAGTCCACAGGTCCCATGCAGCATTTCAAATGGAGCCTGGGGTCAGCTGGATAGTATCCAACTCATCCCAGGCTCCACGCGGCACTGCCCTTTTGAAACGCTGCATGCAGCCTGGGCCATCTGGGGTCTGCCGCTTTCTGAGAGACAGCCAGTGGGAGGGGAGGGGGAAACTAGTCAACTACCCAATAAGCATCTGCTTATCAGATAGTCAACTAGTCACTCACATCTCTATCTGAAAGCACTGCTAGGTATATTACTATCCCTTCAAGACAGAATACAAGAAGCATTTTTAAAAGTCTCAGAGAGGTAGTCCCGTTAGTCTGTAAATTAAAAAAAAAAAAGTTAGTCCTGTGGCACCTCAGACTAAAATTGAGGTCTCACTATAATTATTGTGTACACACACATATGAACGAATCATGAGCTTTACTGGGCAAAACCCAAGGTCATCTGAGGTGGATTTTGCCCACAAAAGATCATGATACTTTATTTATATATGTTAGTTGCTAGGGTGCCACAGGACTACTACTTTTTACAAGTACTGGGGAGGGTAAAATGCTAAGATTTATCACTGTTGCCAGATATTAAATATTTCCGTTCAGAGTCTAAAACAGCTTGTACCATAGGTATACCTGAACAGGGAAGATGGCTTGGGAGGCTGTAACAAAATCCAAACTGCAGAAGGCTAACAGCCTATGTAATCATGGGAGAGGAGACAATGTGGTCAAAAAATCTGATGCAATTCTCAAGACTTAGTATTATCTTCCCAGAATAGACAGCCTCAACTAATAAAAATTATCCTCATTCCAAGAGTGATGTGGAAGGAGTCGATTGTGTAGAGGTGTAAACTACATTTAATTTAGGTCAAGTATTTATTTTGCACACATCAGGGGTTTCATGCTCACTAATGTTTAAAAGCAACCAGTCTTAGGAAAATGAGAACAATCCCCACCCATCTCATCAGTTAGAAGTAAACCCACCATGTAATGCTTATTCCAGGGCTTGGCATTCCCCCCCTCCACGCCAAAAGGTCAGGCTCTCTTTTTTTACACACACACACACACACACACACACACACACACACACACACACACACACACACACACACACACACACACACACACACACACACACACACACACACACACACACACACACACACACACACACACACACCCTTGTGCACTATAATGCAGCCCTGCTTCAAACATCACTACATGAACAGTACAAGGGAACGTTTAGTGCACACCAGCAGGGTCCTTATGAACAAACACACCCAGACCACACCACCTAGTGCACTTTAAACGTCTGACCCCAGTAGTTTACATTACTGTTCTGTCTAGATAAGCACTCAGATACACGTGCTCATTGCTGGTGTTAACTGATAAAACACACCAATAAAAAGGCACTGACGAGTTCATCCAGTAAAAGCTGAAAGTCAGAAATCTATTTAAGTCTCCCGTGGACTTTCCCTAAGTACGCCATGCACCCTTCCTCGAGCAGGGCATAAACTTGGTTTTGGCAATAGTGTAGTACTGTCACCATCTCTTTTCCTACTACCCCAGGAGTGCTATCGGTTTCCTAACTACTCACATAATGACTATACTACGCAGTACACAAAGAAAACGCAGCCTCCTCCACGATTTCCATCTCAAACGGCTCTTCTCCCAGTAAAATCAGAATACAAAACTCGCTCCCCTTCCAGAGCCTCTCTCCTGCTCCCCAGGCAATTTTAGTGATAAATATTCTTGAGACGTTTCTGGAAACCACCCTCCCTCCGGCGTGTGTTAGATAGACAGGGGCCATCAACCGCAGGGAGTTGACTTGAGGGAGACGTGACAGCTCGGCCAGTGTCTGACCCACATGACAACCCCCCTCGCCCCGGCCACGCGAAGTGACTCGTAGGCTGGGGAGCCTCCCCGCGCCCGGAGGGCAGATCTGCCTCTGGACAGTCCAGAAACGCCTCATTCCGGGGCTCTGTTCTCGGGCCGCCGAGCTAGGCGTCTCGCCCCTCAACCCTCCCCAGGCAGAGGGGAAGCGCCGAGCGTAACCGCGCTGCCGCCCGTGCGCAGGGAGAAGCAGCGTCGCGTGGGCCATGGATGGGGTGGGCCCTTCGCGGTGCCTCAAGAGCTCGGCCTCCGACCCTGGCTCGAGGGGCCGGCCCGTTTGTCCATCTCCCCCGCCGGCTCCCCTCTCGCCTCGGCAGCCATTTTACAAGGCTCGCCGGCGAGCCCCGAAACGGGCCCTCTCGCAGCTAGGGGGGGGGGAGGGGAGGGGAGGGGGAAGACACCCACGCGGCCTCCACAAACGCCACTTCCCGCGGACAGAGCTGTTCCCTGCCAGGCGGTACCGCTCCTCCTCCCCACCCCCACCCCCGTCAGGCTGCCAGCGGATACGGCGAGAAGGCCGCCGGCTCCCTGCTGCCGAACGGGCAGAGCCCCCGGCCCTGACAGGGACCCGGCTGGGGAAACAGAAGCGCCGCCTGCAGGGCAACCCAGCCCCTCGCGCACCTAGGATTTCCTTCCGGCGATCGGCGTGGGGCTGGTCCGTGTAAACCCACTCAAAGTCCTCGCGAGCAACAGTGTTCCCCATCGCTGCCGCGCCCTGCCCGCTGCCGCACCGCTCTCCAGTCGCGGAACGTGGCTGTGACGCTCCCCCTTCATAGAGAGTGGCGGTGCCTCGCCGGCTCCGCCCCCGCCGCAGCTGAATGGCCGCTGGGATTGATGACAGCCCGGCCACCCAGTGATAGTCCCCGTTCCCCCTTCGTCCGACGAATATTTAACAAGATCGTAAATGCTTAAATAGCGGCGCCCGTCCCTAATATCCGGGGGCCTCCAGGGCTGGGTAACAAGTGACATAGGCGGCGGCAGGACCGGACCGTTAGGCAGTTGGCTGGGGCAGGGTAGTTCGGCGCCGTGGCCGTGTCTGCTGGCCCCTGTCACTCGCCCGGCCGGGCGCGGGATAGCGAGGGGCTCCGAGCAGCGGCGTGGGGTGGGTAAGGTAGAATTGTCGCTTTTTATAGAGGCTGATATTTGGGGCTTTGTCTTATATGGGCGCCTATTACGCCCCACCCCGTCAGGCCTTTTTCCTGGCTGGTCACCCTGCCCCGCGCTGCGCAGGCGGGAAGCGGGGCTGCGATAGTCCCAGCCGTGCTGCGTGGCTTTATTAGCCTGAGGCAGGACAACGCCAGTGCTGCTTCTACCCAAACTCTGTCCGCAGTGCGAGTGCTAGGTCCAGGCAAGGGGGGCTTTAAGCGCTTTCGCTGCACAGACCCAAAGGTGATGGTTTTACAGCCCGATAACGCCTGATAGTGATCGCGTAGTAAAACCCTAAATGGCCAGAAGGCCCTTGTACTTCACCCCGAGGAACCTAGGCGAGGTCAGCACTATATCCCAGCCCGGGCTTGACCTTACCTAGTTCACCCGACAGTTTACAGTGCCTTGTCTCCTCTGCCTTTTTACAATAATATAGTAATTGCCCGTTAGCTACCATGAGATAAAGACACGTTTCTGCCAGTCACACTTAAGGTAGCTGGCTAGCCTGTTAGGGGATATGGGCTGAAGCTCAAGTAGGACAGGTGCAGAGCTAGGGATGCAGTGAAGACTCCACTGCAAAAACTCTCTGGCCTGCTGATACAGTTACTCTGTGCAGCTTGAGGTGCTGGGAGGGTGTGGGTGTGGTGGATTAAGGGATTTTCTGTTTTTGTTTTGGTTGAGGCATTGTTCCCTCTGGCCAACAGTCCTAATGTAGGTAAATTACCATCTTTTTACCAATGGTAAAAAAGCTGGTAACATTCGGACTGTAGGACAGAGAAATTATGAGAAAAAAGTTCAATTAAGACACAGATTTAGTCAGATTTACTACATAGCAATCATTTTGAAAGGTTGTATTAACACTGGACGGTGTAGGATAACTAAATTCCAAACCACCAGGGAATCCCATGCTTTTCAAATAGACATTCTACTCCAGCCAAACGCAGCCTAGAATAGACAATTACATGTACAGTGGGGAGGCCTCTGAAAACATTCTCTAAAAAAGCTAAGAAAATTCACACTGGCATAAGCTGATGACTATAAATAACCAGCTTTGTTTTAAATCAGAGGCTGCTGTGTGATTTGAGCAGCTCTCATAACTAGTTGAGACTTGTTAGCAGCGCTGCTTCTGCAAGTTCTTTGCTAACAGTGTTAGCCCTCAGATGTAATAGTTTTGGTTTTAAAAAATCCACCAACTATTCCTCTTTTAGGGTGAAATCCAGTCCTTGAGACACAAAGCCCAAGCAATAGATGAGTAGGACTTCACGTTTGCACAGGCAAGTAGACCACAAAGCTGCAAACAGCCCCTATATAGATGCTGTTCCTATGTTCTGGAATAGTAATCTTGTCAGTGCATTATGAGGAAGAAAGATCATAGCCATACAACTCAAACTTTGATATGGTAGCAACCAGACCACCACCTGTGCCTTTACTACAGACCTATTGAGAGTGGCTCCCAATTTACAGCTGTCACTTGTCTTGGGTGGAGACACAAGTCTCTCTCCCTTCTCTTCGGACCAGGGATTTTTCTAGGCTGCATGTTTCCCTGCCTACTCTGTGATATTATGAGCAAACCACACTGCTTAAACAAGTCCACATCTATGCTTTGCTTTCAGTTCAAAGGCCATGCAGTCCCAAGTTACTACACAGTTCTTTCTACACAAATACATTTATTCTTAAGGTGAAAGCATCATGGATCCTCATTTCTACTGTTAGGGTATGTCTACACTACCCCGCTAGTTCGAACTAACGGGGTAATGTATGCATACCACACTTGCTAATGAAGCCCGGGATTTGAATTTCCTGGGCTTCATTAGCATAAGCGGGGAGCCGCCATTTTTAAATCCCCGCTGCTTCGAACCCCGTGCAGCGCGGCTAAACGGGGCTCGAACTAGGTAGTTTGGACTAGGTTCCTATTCCGAACTACCGTTACTCCTCGTGAATAGGCTTCATTAGCAAGTGCGGTATGCATACATTACCCTCCTAGTTCGAACTAGGAGGGTAGTGTAGACATACCCATAGTGACAAGCAGGGAGTCATGATAACTACATACAGACTTGCATTTTGGAGAAGGACAGTGGTCACTCTTGTAGAAGCTATTTTATGTTTAGCTAGAAGCCATCTTGTATATCAGAAACCATTTCAGCTTTTCTCTCAAGCACGTAGACCAGAGTGAACTTTCTGTCACCCCGTGAGAAGAGGCCTACAGGATGGGCTATTGGTATGTGTTAATTGGGCTGGTTGGGACAGGAGATGTACTCCCTCGTACCTGTCCGCCATCTTGTTGATAAGGCTTTGTTTTTTCCAAATTTAATTGAGGATTTCTGTAATTGGATGCCCTGACGTCAGACTGTTTGGCTAAGGGTATAAAGATACTAGGATTGGTTGTATTAGCAGCTTTACTGGGCCCGACTTTGCTGGGACCACGTATGGTTCACTTTGCTTTACTGATCAATAAAGCAAATCAGTTGTTAGCCGCCTAAACAGAGAGGAGCGTGTTTTTGCTTCGACACTCTGAATGAAGATCCTTTCCAAGTACTTAGGCTTCGGAGGGGTAGCCGAGTTAGTCTGTAATAGGAAAAACTTAAACAATAAGGGTGTGTCTAGACTGACAAGATTTTGCGCAAAAGTGCCCACTTTTGCGCAAAATCTTGCCGTTTGTCTACACTGGCCACAAGGATTTGCGCAAGAACACTGACTTTGTACTGTACAAAATCAGTGGTTCTTGCGCAAATACTCCGATGCTCCCGCTCAGGGATAAGCCCTTTTGCGCAAGTATTCTTGCGCAAGAGGGCCAGTATAGACAGCCAATTTCTTGCGCAAGAAAGCCCGATGGCTAATATGGCCATCGGGGCTTTCTTGCGCAAGAGAGTATCTACACTGGCACTGATGCTTTTGCACAAAAACAACTCTTTTGTGCAAAGGCACATGCCAGTATAGACGCGCTCTTGCGCAAATACTTTTAACGGAAAAACTTTTCCATTAAAAGTATTTGTGCAAAATCATGCCAGTCTAGACGCAGCCTAAATAGTCGAGTAGCACCTTAAAGACTAACAAAACATGTAGATGGTATCATGAGCTTTTGTGGGCACAGCCCACTTCTTTTGTGCCCACAAAAGCTCATGATACCATCTCTGGCTGTGTCTACACGCGCGATCTTGCGGCTGCTCTTGCACAAAAACTTGCTGTCTGTCTACACTGGCCACGTGTTCTTGCACAAGTACTGTATAAAATAGGACTTCTTGCGCAAGAACTATGATGCTTCCACTCAGGAATAAGCCCTCTTGCGTAACTGTTCTTGCACAAGAGGCCAATGTAGACAGGCAACATGAATTTCTTGCACAAGAAAGCCCTATGGTTAAAATGGCCATCAGAGCTTTCTTGCGCAAGAGGGTGTCTACGATGGCAAGGATACTCTTGCACAAAAGCACATTTCTTGCGCAAAAGCACATGCCAGTGTAGACACTCGTCTGGAAGAGTTTTTGCACAAGAACTCTTCCACAAAAGAATTCTTGCGCAAGAAGTTGCCAGTGTAGACGTAGCCTATAGTATATGTTTTGTTAGTCTTTAAGGTGCTAAGTACTTAGGATTCTGTTTAAGTCGGGAGTGGCTTTAACTTAATTCCTATGGAAGCTTTAGGGGAAGAGATTCTATTGATTTTTGATTTAATAGTGAAAGATGATAGAAGACATCAATAAACTTGAGTAGTCTTCAGTGCGTTTCTACATACTTAACAGGACCCTAAAGATGAAACATTAAACTAAGATAGGTAGTGATACCTCCAAGCAAGCAGCTCTCTTGGGACTAGAGACAGATTTGCTTAGAGACACAGCAGCAGTCCAAGTATACTGATCAGAACTGTGATTGGGTAAGGTGGGCCAGCCAGCCAGCCAGTGTTCCTCCTGGGCAGGAGTGGGGCTGTGCTACCCAGGCTGGCAGTGCTCCAGGATGGGGGAGGTGCGTGGAGAGAGGTTGCATCAGCAGGGCTCCCTCCTTTCTGGTGCTGTGATTGAGGGCCAAGGAGGGAGTTTGGGGCAGGAAGGCTACTTATCCGTGGTTAGCAATATGGCTGGTGTGGCCACTTCCCTGTGGTCATTGTGCAATATAATTGTCCCTCGCACTTGCTGTCCTCAGTGGTCATTGCAGAGCACAACTGTCCCTGCTCAAAACCCTCCCTCCCTTTCTGTGTTATGGAAAACAATCCCATTCTAGGCACTTCCCATTTTCCTGGCTCAACCAAACTCAGACCTTACTTTAAATTAGGATGAGAGTAAGAGGTATACCAAATTTGGTGCTCCTAGCTCTTACTGTGTAGGAGGAGTTCTTGAACAAATGGACTCACAGACAGACTGATGTACATAAGAACATAAAAACAGCCATACTGGGTCAGACCAAAGGTCTGTCTAGCCCAGTATTCTGTCTGCCGACAATGGCCAATACCAGATGCCCCAGAGGGAGGGATCACAACAGGTAGTCCTCATGTGATCCCTCCCCTGTCTCCCACCTCCAGAAAAACAGGCTAGGGACACCAATTCTACCCATCCTGACTAACAGCCATTGATGGACCTAACCTTCATGAACCTATCTAGCTTTTTTTTTTTTAACCTTGTTAAAGTTCTAGCCTTCACTGCATCCTCTGGAAAGGAGTTCCACAGGTTGACTATGCGCTGAGTGAAGAAAAACTTCCTTTTGTTTGTTTTAAACCTGCTGCCCATTAATTTCATTTGGTGACCACTAGTTCTTATATTGTGGGAATAAATAAATAACTTTTCTTTATTCACTTTTTCCACAACAGTCATGATTTTATAGACCTCTATCATATCCACCCTTAATCCCCTCTTTTCTAAGCTGAAAAGTCCAAGTCTTTTTCACCTCTCTTTGTATGGAACCTATTCCAAACCCCTAATAATTTTTGTTGCCCTTTTCTTAACCTTTTCCAATACCAATATAGCTTTTTTGAGATGAGGCAACCACATCTATACACTGTATTCAAGATGTAGGCATACCATGGTTCTATATAGAGGCAATAAGATATTTTCTGTCTTATTCTCTATCCCTTTTTTAATGACTCCTAACATTCTATTTGCTTTTTTCACTGCCTCTGCACACTGAGTGGATGTTTTCAGAAAACTATCCACAATGACTCCAAGATCTCTCTCTCAAGTAGTTGTAACCAAATTAGTCCCCATCATATTGTATATATAGTTGGGATTATGTTTTCCAATGTGCATTCCTTTACATTTATCAACATTAAATTTAATTTGCCATTTTGTTGCCCAATCATTTAGTTTGGCAAGATCTTTTTTAAGCTCTTCACAGGCTTCTTTGGTCTTAACTATCTTGAGCAGTTTGGTATCATCTGCACATTTTGCCACCTCACTGTTTACCCCTTTCTCTAGATCATTTATAAATAAGTTGAATAGAATGGGTCCCAGGACAGACCCTTGGGGGACAACACTAGTTACCTTGCTCCACTCGGAAAACTTACCATTTATTCCTACCCTTTGTTTTCTGTCTTTTAACCAGTTATCAATCCACAAAAGGACCTTCCCTCTTATCCCATGACAACTTACTTAAGAGCCTTTGTTGGACCTTGTCAAAGGCTTTCTGGAAATCTAAGTATACCACATCCACTGGATCCCCCTTGCCCACATATTTTTGACCCCTTCAAAGAACTCTAGTAGATTAGTAAGGCATGATTTCCATTTATAGAAACCATGCTGACTTTCCTCCAACAAATTATATTCATCCATGTGTCTGACAATTTTATTCTTTACTTTAGTTTCAACTAATTTGCCCGATACTGACGTTAGACTTACCAGTCTGTAATTGCCAGGATCACCTCTAGAGCCCTTTTTAAATATTGGTGTCATTTTAGCTATCTTCAAATCATTAGCTACAGAAGCTGATTTAAAGGATAGGTTACAAACCACAGTTAATAGTTCCACATTTTTCCATTTGAGTTCTTTCAGAACTCTTGGGTGAATGTCATCCAGTCCCAGTGACTTGTTACTGGTAAGTTTATTAGTTTGTTCCAACACCTCTTCTAATGACACCTCAATCTGGGACAATTCCTCAGATTTGTCACCTAAAAAAAATGGCTCAGGTTTAGGAATCTCCCCAGTATCCTCAGCTTTAAAGACTGAAGCAAAAAATTCATTTAGTATCTCCGTTATGACTTTATCATCTATGATGGCTCCTTTAGCATCTCGATCGTCCAAGGGCCCCACTGGTTGTTTAGCCGGCTTCCTGCTTCTGATGTACTTAAAAAACATTTTACTATTACTTTTTGAGTTTTTGGCTAGCTGCTCTTCAAAATCCTTTTTGGCTTTTCTTATATTTTTACACTTAATTTGACAAAGTTTATGGTCCATTTTATTTTCCTCACTAGGATTTGATTTCCACTTTTTAAAAGATGCCTTTTTATCTCTCACTGCTTCTTTTACCTGGTTGTTAAGCTACGGTGGCACTTTTTTGGTTCTCTTATTGTGTTTTTTAATTTGGGGTATGCATTTAAGTTGAGCCTCTATTATGGTGTCTCTGAAAAGTTTTCATGCATCTTCCAGAGATTTTACTTTTGTCACTTTACCTTTTAATTTCTGTTTAACTTCCTCATTTTTGTGTAGTTCTCCTTTCTTAAATTGAATGCCATAGTGTTGGGTTGCTGAGGTGTTTTTCCCACCACAGGGATGTTACATTTTATTACATTATGGTCACTATTTCCAAGCGGTCCAGCTATATTTACCTCTTGAACCAGATCCTATGCTCCACTTAGGACTAAATCAAGAATAGCCCTTCCCCTTGTGGGTTCCAGAACCAGCTGTTCCAAGAAGCAGTCATTTAACATATCAAGAAATTTTATCTCTGCATCCTGTCCTGAGGTGACTTGTACGCAGTCTATATAGGGATAGTTGAAATTCCCTACTATTATTAAGTTTTTTAATTTGATAGCTTCTCTAATCTCCCTTAGCATTTCATAGTCACTATCACAGTCCTGATTAGGTGGTGGATAATATATCCCTACTGCTATATTCTTATTATTGGAGCATGGAATTACTATCCATAGAGATTCTATGGAACATTTTGGCTCATTTAAGGTTTTTACTTCATTTGGTTCTACATATAGTACCACTCCCGCAGCAGCACAACCTATTCTGTCCTTCAGATACATTTTGTACCCTGGTATCACTGTGTCCCATTGATTGTCCTCTTTCCACCAAGTGTCCATGATGCCTATTATATCAATATCCTTCTTTAAAACTAGGCACTCCAGTTCTCCCATTTTACTATTTAGACTTCTAGCATTTGTGTATAAGCACTTTAATAATGTGTCACTATTTGTCTGTCTGCCATTTCCTGATGTTAGACATTTTATTTGATTGTCTCATTTGATCTGACCCATGCTTCCATTGTCTCCTCCTGACTAGAACATAGAGCATCTTTATTAATAGAACCTCCTCTAATTCATGTTTCTGTTTGACGCATGTGCTCCTCCACACCTGTCAGCTTTTCCCCAGTCAGTTTAAAAACTGCTCTACAACCTTTTTAATGTTAAGTGAACATCTGTACTCACATATGTCTCTAATTAATTATATTTATTATATTATATACATACTAGAAGACTTACCCCAACATTACTTTGGTCCATCATGGAAGGGGGGTGGTGGTGAGTGGGGGAGTGCAGGACTCAAGGCAAAGTCTGGGCAAGCGGTAGCCAACCCAAACCTGGGAAGGAGCCAGAGTTTACCAATGCACATTGCCAAAGAGCAAGTTATATGTAACCAGCCCTGATCATTTCCCCACCACCACTCTCAGCACATCCCATACACTGGCAGCCCCACAGGTCAGTACCCCCTTCTCCTTCTTCTCCTGCCTACTATGATCAGCTCGCTCTCAGTGGGCAACACTGGAGGGGGGATTATGGGTGTGACAGGCTCAGTGGAGAGGATAGGAAGTGGCAGGATCCTCGAGTGGAAGGGGACAGCGCCAAGGGCAGAGCTGGGGGTTGAACAGTGAGCACCCACTGACCCAGTGGAAAATTGGCACCTGAAGCTCCAGCCCTGGTTTTGGTGCCTGTGTAAGGAGCTGCATATTAACTTCTGAAGAGCCGCATGTGGCTTTGGAGCCACAGGTTGGCCACTCCTGGTCTTGGAGATTGGGAGGGGGGGGAGGAGAGAGCAGGAGGCTGAAAGATTGAGGGGGTAAGGAGGGGCTCAGGATGGTAGGTCCCATCCAGTGGGGCGCTCTCTACCCAGCCAGCAGGGCCTTTTCCCCCTGCCCAGCCCCCACCTCTGGCTGCCAGGGGGCCCAGCAGGGGCCTCCTGTCTCCCCTCGGCCCCCTGGCCAGCAGGGACTTTGTTTCCTCCCGACCCAATGCTATGGCTAAGGGCCAGGGGGAGTGGTTTGGGAAAGGGGAACTACTTATCCAATCTGGTAGAAGGCTAGATGGCAGAGACAGTGCTGCTGGGTGGCATGGCTGCCCACAGTGGTGTCTCTGAAGTATAGCTCTCCCCTGCACACTTGCTGTCCCTAGTGACCACTCTCAGTATCCTGTCCCTCCTCTCTGTACCCCTCTCTTTCCATGTTATGGAAAACCATCCCATGCCCGGTCCTTCCTATTTTCTTGGCTCTCATAAACCCTGCCCGTGCTTTAGGTTAGGATAAGAGGAAGCTGCATACCAAATTTGGTGGTCCTAGTTCTTACTGTTTAGGAGGAGTTATTGAATAAACAGACTTGCAGACAGACGGACTCAGATCTTTTTTATGCACACACATTCATTTGGTATTGCTTGAGTCCTTAATATCTGTAACACAATTAAAGTGTACATGCTTCATATAAATCATTGATCTGATATAGGGCTGAGGATGAGAGGTTCAGTATGCAGGCTGCTCTGTAGAGAGAGGACTACCCAGCCCTCTCTCACTGCAGCTGCTTAGGGCCAGGTAAGAAGTGTCTCTCCATGGCTGCTGCAGCTCCAGCATACACACAGCTGGGGGAGAGGTTAACGTCCCATGGCTGAGGCAGGTACAGGTTCATCTGCCCTCTGTGCTCTCCTTCCCAAGTGATGAATGCAGCAAACTGCCTCTTCCCCTTCCCCTCACTCCCTGATGAAAGGGAACAGCCAGCAATGTTCCCATACAAATCAAGAATAGGCATGAGCCCCTCTCCTACCCTCCCTAAGGGCACCTTTGAGGTGGGAGCCTCAGGACTAAAACAGTCTTGAAGGGGGGAAGCACCCCCAGCCAATTCCTTTCACCTGCCTGGTGATTATTTCTTTTCTCTCTGTTTTCTTGAGAAAATACCATTCCAGGAACATCCTATTTTCGTAGCATAACCAAACCTTTACCTTGCTTTAATGAGAGGAATGTTGTGATTTGTTTAGGAAGAGTTCTTGAAAAAATACTCAAATATATAGTAGATATCTCTGTATTTGAGAGAGTTTATGCATCTGTCTGTCCATGAGTCTATTTGTTCAACTCCTGCTAAACAGTAAGGCTGTGTCTACATTAGCATCCCTTTTCTGGAAAAGGGTGCCAATGAGAAGTCGGAATTGCAAATGCTGCGGGGGATTTAAATATCCCCCGCGGCATTTGCATGAACATGGGTGCCGCTTTTTTCCGGCTCGGGGCTTTGCCGGAAAAAAGCGCAAGTCTAGACGGGATCTTTTGGAAAATAAAGCCTTTTCCGGAAGATCCCTTATTCCTCTTAAAATCAGGAATAAGGGATCTTCCGGAAAAGGCTTTATTTTCCAAAAGATCCCGTCTAGACTGGCGCTTTTCTCCGGCAAAGCCCTGAGCTGGAAAAAAGCGGCACCCATGTTCATGCAAATGCCGTGGGGGATATTTAAATCCCCCGCGGCATTTGCAATTCCAACTTGTCTCATTAGCATCCCTTTTCCGGAAAAGGGTGCCAATGTAGACAAAGCCTAAGAGATAGGACCACCAAATTTGCCACTGAAGCTTCCTCATTGTAACAATGCAAAGTCGGGGTTTGGTTGTGCTAGGAAAATGGGATGTGCCTGGAATGCCATTTTTTTGAGAAACAATCAGTACTTGACTTCAAAGACAGAAAATTGTATGGGTGTTAAAATTTTAATATGGATCAGGGTCTCTACATTTCTTTGTCCTTCTCCCATTTCTCTAAGCCCACTCTTCCGTGCCCCTGGGATCTATCATTTCTTCACCTTATCTATCCCGCTTCTTCCTTCCCTCAGCTACCACAGAGTAACAGGTCAATTTATATTTATAAACAATGTTAAAGGTTGTTCTGTTCATGCATTCTGCAAGAAGTTCTGGCTCTAGATACAAGGAAAAAACAAAGTGCTTCATCTTTCCCCTTTAAAATTCATCTTGTCATGGACTGCCATCTCCTCAGCTTACAAAAAGGGACTCACTTCATGATGGCTCTGAAAACCCAGTAAGAAACAAATGTTAAATTTCCACCAGGAGGAAAATAACAAATAACCCACCGCTTAAGTCTTTTTTGTTTTTAAGGAGTATCATTTCTTTCCCAGCTCTTACTAGCTTCCAACGGGCCAGGAAATTGTGTATTAGTTTTTTGGGTCTTCCTTGTTCAGCACGCCATTGCTTCTTACAACTCTTCTTTAGTGGGACCCTAGTTAACTGCTTTCTCAGTGCATGATATTAGAAATTGTTTAATTATCTCTCTTTGGAAAACCACATTAACCACCTCCTATAAAAATAATAAGACACTACTTTCACAAACCCTAACATAATAAATATGGAGTATGTACACCATGCCATTTTGAAGACACAAGCCAAAATAAACATTTTCAAAAGAGAATTTCAGGCACATTTGACAATTCAATTTTAGAACTCTGGTTTTTACAAAATTTCCCCAAACACACATTATTCTGGAATAAGGTGCATCATATAAAGTTTCTGGAAGAGAGATGTATTTTCGGGAAAGTTACATGTAACTGACTAATTACAAATTTTGTAATTTTCAGATAGCAAACTTGCTTCATCTTTAAGAAGCAACTACCTTCTCTTACTAAAGTCACTATGTATTTTTGAAAAACTACTTAATGACAATCTGAGGACTACACTGCCTTCAGTTTTCTTCTAGTCTGAATGAATGATTGTATCCCTGTTAGAATTTTTTGAGGGCGTCAATAAGCATGATGAAGAATGGTGATCCAGTCAGTATACAGGCAGTCCCCGACTTACACGGATCCGACTTATGTCGGATCCGCACTTATGAACGGGGCTCTCTCGCCCCGGAGGTCGGGGCGAGAAAGCCCCGTTCGTAAGCTGCTCCGGTGCCCCTGGTCTGCTGGAGACCGTCTCCAGCAGACCAGGGGCACCGGGCGGGTTCCCGCGCTTCTGAGGCTTTGCCAGAGCAAAGCCTCAGAAGGGCGGGGAACCACCGCTGCTGCCGTTTCAGTCTGGGTGCCTGTGGTCTGCTAGGGACTGTCCCCAGCAGACCACAGGCACCCAGGCTGAAGCCGCAGCCTCGGGGGGGGTCCCGCGCCTCTGAGGCTTTGCTCTGGCAAAGCCTCAGAGGCGCGGGGAACCGCCGCTGCTGCTGCTTCAGTCTGGGTGCCTGTGGTCTGCTGGTGACGGTCCCCAGCAGACCACAGGCACCCGGACTGAAGCCGCAGCCGCGGGGGGGTCCTGCGCCTCTGAGGCTTTGCCAGAGCAAAGCCTCAGAGGCGCGGCACCCTGCTGCCGCTGCGGCTCTGCTCCCCGTGTCCCTGGTCTGCTGGGGGGGGGCGCGCAGCTAGTGTGCTCCCCCCCCCAGCAGACCAGGCTTTTGTTTTGGACTCTGGGGCAGAGCAGCTGGGGCGCTGCCGATTGGTCCTGCAGCGCTGCTCTGGGCACTACTGGACCAACCCGGCAGCACCCCAGCTGCTCTGCCCCAGGTCCTGATTCAGCCGCTGCTGGTCAGTTTCAGCAGCGGCTGAATCAGGACGCCTGGGGCAGAGCAGCTGGGGTGCTGCTGGGTTGGTCCAGTAGCACCGAGCGGCGCTACTGGAGCAACCCAGCAGCACCCCAGCTGCTCTGCCCCAGGCGTCCCAAGTCAGCTTCTGCTGAAACTGACCAGCGCTGACTACAGGAAGCCCCAGGCAGAGTTTCTCTGCCCCGGGCTTCCTGGAATCAGCTGCTGATCAGTTTCAGCAGCAGCTGACTTGGGGACGCCTGGGGTTCTTAAGTTGATTCTGTATGTAAGTCAGAACTGGCGGTCAGTTTCAGCAGTGTCTGAATCTGGACGCCAGTTCCGACTTACATACAGATTCAACTTAAGAACAAACCTACAGTCCCTATCTTGTACGTAACCCGGGGACTGCCTGTAGTGTAGTTGGATTTTCAGATAGCCTTTGACAAAGTCTCTCACCAAAGGCTCTTAAAGAAATAGTCACAGGATCAGAGGCAAGGTACTGTCATGGCTTAAAGGTATGAACAAAAGGTCAGTTTTCACAATGGAACAAGGTGAACAGCAGAGTCCTTCAATCATCTGTACTGGGACACATGCTATTCACTCTTTTCCAGCTTATTAATGAATATGCTGAACAGTGAAGTGGCAAAGTTTTCAAATAACTACCCTGAATTATTTTGTAAGTCCAAAACTGGTGACTGGGCAACAAAATGGATATAAGTAATGCATACTGAAAAAAATAATGTTACCTACACATATATAATCAGTTTAATTAGTTATTACTATTCAAGAAGGATCTTGACGTCACCATGAATATAGTTATCTGAAAACTTCAGCTCAATATGCAGCAGTCAGAGGCTGGTATAAACTATTAAGAAAGGGATAGAAAATGAGAGAAAATATAATGCAGATCTATATACACACCCACACCTTGTCTACTGTGTCTAGTACTGTCACTCCATCTCAAAAAGGATATAGTGGAAGGTTCAAAGATGGGCAACAAAGATTAATGAGGGTATGGACATCTTGCATACAAGGAGAGACTTAAAAAGATATGGCTAGTTAGCTTAGAAAACAGATGAGGAAAAGGGGAAGAGGATATGATAGAGGAATATTGAATCATGAATGATGTGAAAAAAATGACTACAGAAGTGGTATTTATTTTTTCCCACAAAACCAAAACCAGAGGTCACCTGATTAAATAGGCAGTGGATTTTATACAAAGAACCTGAGGAACAGAACACTCTGCAAATCCCTACAGATGCGAATGCAGTTATCTGTAGCTCATTTTTGCAGAGATGGATGCAGATACAAATTTTGTATCTAGAGCTTTGCAAATATTCATATATCCATTTTATATCTACAGATGTGTCTGAATATCCGCGGAGCATACAAATTTTGTAACTGCAGGGCTATCCTGAGGAACTCATTGCTGTGGAATGTTGTGATGGCCAAAAGTATAATGGTATTCCAAAAAGAACAAGATAAATTCATGGAAGGTGGGTCCATCAATGGCTATGAGTCAAGGTGGTCAGAGCTACTTTAAACTCTGCCTATCAGAAGCCAGAAGGGAAAGATAGGTGAATCGTTAATTCCTCTGTTCTTTACATCCATCCTGAAGTTCTGGTACTGACCACTATCAAAGACCAGATACTGGACTAGACAGACCATTGGTCTGACCCACTATGGCTGTTCTTATATAATTAGTGACTAGAACATTTGGAAGAAATTGAGATTTAGAGGAATATATGCAAATATTTAGCTATTGTACAAACACTCACCTAATGAATCTGTATGAACTTGGTCACTGCTTGCTGTTTTGCAGGTTTCTCCTTAAGCAGTGTTGAGATAAGTAAGTTGGAAAGAAGCTAAGAACCTTGATAATATCTGGGAATTACACAATTCTTGTTTTCAGGGGAATATTTCATTGCATGATTTTGATTTGAGAGGGGAAGTAAATTAGATTGCTGGTATCATTTATACTAAATGAAAACATTGGCTAAAGAAAGCCATTATGCAATATATTTGGTTTTCAGTAATATGGGAGGCTCGAACAGTACAAAAATGTAACTGCACTTCATAAAAAACACAAGTTTTAGTTACAACAGTGGTCTCCAACCTTTTTAAGCACGATCACTTTTTGAATTTAAGCATAGTCCAAGATCTACCTCAAATATAAACACCCTTGTCCCGCCCCTTCTCTGAGGCCCCACCCGTGCTCGCACCACCCTCCCGCCCTCCCTCATCCTCATTCACTTTCACCAGACAGGAGCAGAGAACTGGGGTGCAGGCTCTTAGATTAAAGGATCTGGAGTGTGAGAGGGACAAAGCTGAGCCTGCAACAGGCAGTTGGGATGTAGGAGGGGTTCTTGGTGCAGGCTCTGGGACGGTGTTTGGATGCAGGGGTGCTTGGGGCTTGACGTGCAGGAGGGGGGTTCATGAGTGGGGTAGAAGTTCGGGATGTGGGCTCCAGCTGGGCACTGCTTACCTCAGGTGTCTCCTGGGTGATGGTGCAGTGGGGCTACGGCAGGCTCACTCCTGCACTGGCCCTCTCTCTAACGCAGCCAGCAAACTCCATCTCAAGTCCTGTTGTGCCCCCTCTGTGCTTTGTGGAGAAAGGATACAGAGTGGGAGGGGCATCTTGATATCAGCACCCCTCTTCTCCCTCCCCTGCTCAGAAAGTAGGCGAGTCCCCAGGCAGTGGGGAATCCCCAAGGCATAGAGCAGGAAGTGTGCAGCAGTAGGGGTAGGGACAGCTCAAGTGCTTGTACTTGGATAGCCTCTTGGCCAAAGCAGTCAGGATCACCTGCCAGAAGCTCCAAGATCTACCAGTAGATCCCAATCTACTGGTTGGTGACCACTGAGTTACACAGTTTTGGCCTTTTCTAGATTTGAGAAGAATGATTCACAACTAAATGCAAGTTTCACCCTTACATGTTTTAGTGGTATAGTTATGTTGGTGAAAGGTGGGATATTGTGTGTTTTAATAATTTACCTATGCTGATAAAAGCCCCCTGTAGACACAGTCATACTGGCAAGAGTACTTCTGCTGATATGACTGCATTTACACCAGGTGGGTTTTATCAGTAAATCTATACTGGAAAAAATTCATATAACCTTGTTTACACTCATAATACCCCTCATACTTCAAGTTTAATTAAGATATTAGTGAAGGAAATTATTTTACAGGAACAATTATTTATCATTTTTACCAAGTGACTAAATGTTTATAGTAAGCTTCCTGATTAAGTAAAACTTAATTTTATTCAGTCTACACAAAATTTACTCAACATTATTTTCCTTCATTAATGTAATCCAAAATTATCTATCAAACAGGGACCCATAAATAACATTAATGACCGACTGCATAAACTTATGCTCAGTGGATTCAATTCAGTACGGCTCCTCCTTTTACTCACCATAATGTTACTAGCTAATGAGCCTGAAACTCTTGTTAGTTTCAGGAAAAGCTGTGCAATTTGATAGGAAAGGGTAGAAAAAACGAAAACCAGTGAAATCTTTAAACTAATGCAAACTCCAGGCAAGTGCACAAGCCTAAACACGAACCTATTGCAAAGGAATACGTGAATTAACCATATGTACCATGTCACGACTGATTAATTCAACCTGTTAAATTAAATTGTTTTTAGAAGTATTCAAGTATTTAGTTAGCAAATAATCTCTCCAACAAGCTTTTATCATATAACAGTGTCATAACAAAACAAAAAGTCCTACAGACTAAAAGCAGCTAAAAGAAAGCCATCTTATTAAAGTTTGTTCCAGACTGACATTTGAATGTTTATCCATTGTTATTACATTTTGTTTAAGGAAACAACCCATTGTAAAATAAGCTTTGAACTAGCAAAAAGAAGTTTATTTAAAAATGAAACACTCACCAAAAACTAGACATTAAGTTAAATGTGTTTAAAAAGTAAAATACTGGTTTAAAAAAATTTAAAGAAAAAGACAACTCTCAAGAGTTGACAGGACAAATTTTGATTTCTGTTTGGCTACTTTGAATACAAGAACCACATTGTGTAAACAGGCATAGAAGATATAATAGTGTTGAACTTGCACTTTAACCCATGGTACTTTTCAAAACCTTACAACTACCAGCACTAAGTGCCATTTTTTCAGTGCAATGCCTGAATTTAATTCAATCTAAACCCAAGGCAGCAGTTGATTAAAAGAAAACATAAGTCAAATGATAAAGCTATGTAGTTTAGTACATTAAAATAAAACAAGGACAAGTGATATTTGTATAAGGTTCCAAAAATATACAACTGGAAAAAATAATCACTGTACACAACTCTGAGGTTGTTAAAGTGACCAATCAAAAGACTGAACAGTGCAAGACATGCTTTTCCAGTTACAAGCTCAAAACAGAAGTGCAAAAGAAATTAAAGCTTTTTTGTCTGAAGTGATTTACCTTTTAGGATAAGGAAAGCTAGAATATAGTTAAGTATTACAGAGCGCTCTTTTCCACAACATGAAATAATTAATTTTTTTCATAACACAATGTTTCACTCAAACTGTGCCCCACTAAGCCTGTTTTGTTGAAGGAACAGATAACTTTTGTCCATTACGTGTTTCATGTTAACCTATGAACCAGGGGACCCATAGGCCAAAACAGCTGAATTCTGAAGCATTGGCTTAGCTAGAGTACTACAGATAGTGGAAGCAGCAACTAGGCTTGCTTAAATATGCTTTCCTTTCCTGCAACTTGTTGACAAGTGGTCTCACAAGACCTCACTCTCAGAAAGCAGCTGTGCTGAAAGCAGATGCTAAGTTATGGCTGAGGGCTAAGAAACTGCTCTACAACTCTGGGAAAGTACAAGTTTAAGAGCAACTCCAGGCAAGTGCTTTAGCAAGCTGACTAAGCAATGCATGCAGCTATTCATGCAAATGTTGAATATGGCTCCAGAGACTTAGAACTAGGGTGTATATGTGAAATCTGGATAGAAGTCCCTTGCTTATAAGTTTACAAAAATATATAGCCAATACTGTAGCGTAAGAAGTCACTTTTACTCGTTACATAGATTCCAAAAAGTATTTACTACTTTTCAGACATTCCCAACAAGGTCACTTGTAACAAAAAAGTCAACTTTTTTAAACAAGATTTAAAAAGCGGGTCTTTTCTTCAAGTGAACAGGACATCTGTTTGTAAGCTACACTTTCTAATCAGTCAAGACTGGATTTATTAAAGATCTTTTATGTGAATATATGCAGAACACAAATAAGTTTACTTTAACACATCTGCACAGAAAAGAAGGTTAACTCTTCAAAACATGATAGAGTATGTCTGGTTAATACAAATCTATTGCAAATTATAAAGATCCTGTGCATTAGGCCCATCCAGACAGAAGCAGAAGGAAAGAAGTCTCAACAATGAGAAAAAGTTACTGTTCAAGTCTAAGTGGTGTTTTGAAGAGCCAGCAGCCTAAATGACACCATGCTGTGAATCACAGTATCCAGACAAGCAAATTTGCTTGGGCTACTAAAGCAGTGTAATCTTCTGGAGGTGTCATTTACTCCAAAGTTATTTTCTGTTTCGAAGGCGTTTAGATTTCCTAGGAGAGTCTATGGATTCAACTGCCTTTCTCCGTTTCCTAAGAGACTCTTCATTTGAGCCAGAACCTGAGGAACTTCCTACTGCACTTTCCATTACTTCTCTAAGCTTGCGTTCAAGCTCAGCCAATCGAGCATTCTGTTCACCTATGATTTGGGTTTGCTCTAGCAGTTTCTGGTCTTGGTCTTGAAGCTGTTTCTGTTGTTCTTGCACTTTGGTGCGAAGCTCTGAAATTTCCCGCCTTAATACAGTTACACCTGCACCATTTGTTTTGACTTGCTGCTGGAGTTTGGTGACTTCCTGCCTTGAAGGATTTTGCTTGGAAAATAGTTGCATTGTTGTTAGAGCTGCAGAAGGACCTGGAACTTCAGAGAAAGTGATTTAAAATTATTTTTTCTACCTTTAAACAAAATCTATCGAACTGTGCACCAATTTATAACCTCTGTTCAATTCCACTCAATCCAGAATCTGAATAGTTAGTGGTTTGTAAAACTGTTAACATGTAAACATTATTTACAGATACTCTTATTTATAGAAAAGTCAATAAGCTTGCACCTGGTAAGTCAGGGTACAATTAGACCCAATGTTTTAGATTTTAAGTCTCCAAACATACTCTACTTCCACTTCCTGACTATAGAAAAAACTACTTCATGCCTAAATTATTAATATTAGACTATATTCTAAACCACTACATTAAGATAAAGGTGTGGGCATACACAATGCCAAAAAATTAGACACACATCACAGTGATTAGACTTACTGCAGGACATACAGCAGATCACACACATTGGTGATCTGTGCAATACCAAGGGATTAATAGCAAGATCCAAAAATAACTCAGCTTAATTCTGAATTTCTTTGTAGTTATTATCTTGATGTAATGTTTGAGTTTCATTCAAAAAGTGATAACTAAGAGTAAAATCATGAAGTTTCAGTAGCTGCCACTGAGTACACAGTCTATTCCTTTAAGTCTTCCAGGACCCAAGAAACTTGCAGAAGTGATTTTTCTCAATAACAGCTACTGTAAATTGACATGATTGTAAAGGATCTATCATGTAAGTTTTGTTTAAACATCTGAAAGTAGTATGTCACACTTTTAGAAAGGTTACACAAGATTAGAGCAATTCAAGTGCATCAATTCTATACGAATGACTTTACCTATGTTTAGTACAGAGATAAAACAAATTTTGAAAGCAGCAGCATAGCCTGAACAAAGGAATTCCAATTTCACTTTGGTGAGAGTATTGAATCTTTAAACACTAAGTATTGTTATACACTACAAACAGAGAGGAGGGGCTACATCAAAGTGTCCTATGTGTTTTGAGCCATGGAGAATTGTGCAGCATTCCAGTCTGCTGCTCATGTCATTAGTGGGTGCTGTTCACTCCACTTCCCTCAAACAGTTGCTAGCAGAGATTCTCAGTAGAAGCCAGAAGGAACTGTTGTAATCTTCTAGTCTGACCTATTGCACTGCATGAACTATAAAATTTAAATTAGATACCTGTGTTAATAAAAAACTTCTGTTTAAATTATAGCATAGATATTAGAAAGACATCTAATCTTCATAGTAAATTATTCATCAGATGGGTTAAATATCTGTTTAAATAATTTAAGGTGCCAGGACCACACCTGTACAGATAACCTACACAGACTAGTGCATATGCATCTTTTCTGCTACTTTTGGCCATTATATACTCAAATTAACTGCCTGCCTCAGCATTTGGCCCATACAAATTAAATTCTATGAAAAATGTGAATGGTCCTTCAAAACAGCCAGTTTGAGTGTTAACTTATCTACTTAATATTTTAGAACCAAGAGGCCTTTTTCCCTGTTACAGTCGAAACTCCTATGAATATTTCATGTGAAAACAAAACATTTGGATTCATGTTACATAAAGCACCTAAAGTGCTTTACCATTCTTTTCATACAATAGTTTATGCTAGCTCACTTGTTTATTCTACTAATAAAACTATAAACATCTTGAATTGTGGTCTAGTGAGCCAAATTTCAACGAAGTCTGATTATAAATTCTCATTCATTAGTGGCACAATAGTGTTTAATGAATACACACTATGCATAATTATAAAATTCGTTCAGGGCTAACAGAACAAAGCCTCCTTAATTTTTCTGTCCTTGGGATACAAAATTAATTTTCACTGGGAGGGTGGATTATAATGGGGTATTCCATTGTTCAAGGAAATAAATAAGGAAGAATGCTTTCTAGAAACTGGAAAGCTGTGACTTTTCAGACATCCTGCTAGTCAAAAATAGCTAGTTAAAAAGTTACAAATACTAGAGGCTGGAAAGAATACCTGGGGCAGCTCCTATGAGACGACCTGATACATCTGATCCAGGCAATTTTCTTTTTAGAATTGGAACAATCTTCTCATCGAAGTATTCCATAGCCATGGATGAGATGTCCCTTAACTCCTGAAGGACTTCATGGGCTCTCTGAGGGGCTCTTGTAGAGTTTACATACCTTAGCACACGATAAATTTCATCAATCACCTAAAATATTTAAGAATCGTTAGATGTTCTGCTAAGTTAAACGGGGAAAAATGAGAAGGTGGTTATCGGTATAATCTGAAATCAAAGCACAGATCTACTGATAGGAAAATATTTCACATCCATTACACTAGTCTAATCACCTAAAATCAAATGCTTTATTTTACAATGGAGGCAGCGTCTGAGTTGTCATTGTATCTTAAGAAACTTTTACTCAGTAAATTTACTATAGCAGTTATTTTTGAATTTATGAACTAATCTGCATAGCTACTGCATTAAATTAATGGAACATTCCATAGTAACCAGGACTGCAATTAGCAGCATTTTATTGTCTTGTTACATCTATTTGTACATTCCTTAAAATCTCCTCCACAGTTTATACCCAGTGCAGTATGCTTAGTTCTCCAGGGCGTCTCAGAAGCAAATTATAAGCAAATACATTCATCACCTTAGAAAGGCAGTGAATTATGGCAAAGCACTGTCATAGCTGCAGCTATACCAGGAATTTTACTGGCTGGCTAAGAGATATGATTTTTTTTTCTGGTTTGACAGTTATGCCAGCAACAATTTGTAATATAGATTAAGCCCCAGACATAGAATAAATTCTTTAATGCTTCCAAGGCATTCAGATACTATAGTGATGGGGAAATGAACATCTGAAGTTGTTTGCCAAAGACAGACAGACATGATTATGAACACCATACTAGTGTCTGTATAATTAGCTTAATCTAGTGTGTCAAATACACATGAAACATGGCAGTGGAAGTTCTATTTTTCTTTGGCCTAAAATGCTCAATACAGGCAGTCCCCGGGTTACGTACAAGATAGGGACTGTAGGTTTGTTCTTAAGTTGAATCTGTATGTAAGTCGGAACTGGCGTCCAGATTCAGCCGCTGCTGAAACTGACCGCCAGTTCTGACTTACATACAGATTCAACTTAAGAACCCCAAGCTTCCCCAAGTCAGCTGCTGCTAAAACTATCTCCTCGGCGCTACTGGACCAACCCAGCAGCACCCCAGCTGCTCTGCCCCAGGCGTCCTGATTCAGCCGCTGCTGAAACTGACCAGCAGCGACTGAATCAGGACCTGGGGCAGAGCAGCTGGGGTGCTTCCGGGTTGGTCCAGTAGTGCCCAGAGCGGCGCTGCAGGACCAATCGGCAGCGCCCCAGCTGCTCTGCTCCAGGGTCCAAACAAAAGCCTGGTCTGCTGGGGGGGGGGGGGAGGGAGCACACTAGCCGCGCCCCCCCCCCCCGCCCCCAGCAGACCAGGGACACCGGGAGCAGAGCCGCAGCGGCGTGCCGCGCCTCTGAGGCTTTGCTCTGGCAAAGTCTCAGAGGCGCGGGACCCCCCCGCGGCTGCGGCTTCAGTCCCGGTGCCTGTGGTCTGCTGGGGACGGTCCCCAGCAGACCACAGGCACCCGGACTAGAGCGGCAGCAGCGGGCGGGTTCCCGCGCTTCTGAGGCTTTGCCAGAGCAAAGCCTCAGAAGCGCGGGGAACCGCCGCTGCTGCGGCTTCAGTCCCGGTGCCTGTGGTCTGCTGGGGACCGTCCCCAGCAGACCACAGGCACCCGGACTGAAGCCGCAGCAGCGGCGGGTTCCCGCACTTCTGAGGCTTTGCTCTGGCAAAGCCTCAGAAGCGCGGGAACCCGCCCGGTGCCCCTGGTCTGCTGGAGACGGTCTTCAGCAGACCAGGGGTACCAGAGCAGCTTACGAACGGGGCTTTCTCGCCCCGGAGCTCGCAGGTAGCAATCTGCTACCTCGACCTCCCGGAGCTCGCAGGTAGCAATCCGCTTTCTCGCCCCGGAGCTCGCAGGTAGCAATCCGCTACCTCGACCTCCGCTACCTCGACCTCTTGCAGGTAGCGAGAAAGCCCCGTTCGTAAGTCGGATCCGCGTAAGTCGGGGACTGCCTGTACTCAATAGATGGTGTTAGAAACATCTTAAATATACATTTTTAATTACTAATGTATAAAAAAAATTGCACAAGATAACCTGGGTGACAAGAGTTTGTGGCAGAATGGCCTCCAATTCACTATTTACAGTTTTTAAGTCTGGATTACTCAAACACTCATCCAACATCCACATACTTTTAAGGAATAAACTGCACGGCAAGTTCTATCTGTTCTAAGGTCTCAGTAGCACACAAACAGCAAAAGAGAACCTGCAATGAACAGTGACCAATTCAAGGATGTTAAAGTATTTCTTTAAATGAGCACATTTATTATTAAAATATAATGCACGAATGGCATACTAAGATAATTTAAAACAAACAGCCATTTTCCATGATGGAATGTGAATATAAAAGTAAAAAAACATTCACAGTACATCTAGTCACAGGGTCACCATTACAGTATATAAGCACACTATAGTATGTTTAGATACATCCATAATGATACATTATACCACATTTCTAGGCATCCACAGCTGTCAAAAATTTGAAATTGCAGGAATATGATTTTTAGCAACAATACGCATTCATACAAGCAAGTGATTTTATATTTTACCTTTCCAGGTATAAAGCAACAGAGATTGGAATCCACATATTTCATGAAAGTCATATTTAACAGAGAGAGCCTGGTTTCTACAGCAGCAAGGATGTCTGCATGACGAGCTAATGAATGGTTTCTTCTTTCTGACTCTCGCCTAGAAGAAAGCATTTAAAAACCATTGAATGACACCATAGACATAGCAGTTTTAAGCCACCAAAACCTGAAGAACTGAATAGCAGTTATTTTAAATCCTTTTGCTCTTAAGAGCCTAGTGTAAGGCAAGATCCAACAAGCAGCATCAGTGTATTATTCAGAGTTTCTTAATCTTGTATCAAATGGCCATTTCTGCTGAGACTCAAAGAAATAAAACTATTTTCAGTAGTTTTGTTCTTCTCAAGAGATTGCTGCAGTTGTGAAGAACCAGTGAGCAGCCACTCTACACATTTGCTAAACACTGGAATAATTTGTAGATTTGTCATATTTGGTTAATTATATTGAAATGTTTTCTTCAAATTATATGCATTTTAAAAGCATCTTAGTTTTTAAAAAATTCCAAGATTACAAACATTGAGGCTACGTCTACGCTGGCATGATCTTGCACAATAACTCTTTTGCGAAAGAGTTCTTGTGCAAAAACTCTTCCAGAAAAGAGCGTCTACACTGGTATGTGCTTTTGCGCAAGAGATGTGCTTTTGCGCAAGAGCATCCATGCCAGTGTAGATGCTCTCTTGCGCAAGAAAACTCTGATGGCCATTTTAACCAAGAGGGCTTATTCCTGAGCGGGAGCATCAGAGTTCTTGCGCAAGAAGCACTGATTTCATACATTAGAACATCAGTGTACTTGCGCAAGAACTCGCAACTAGTGTAGACAGGCAGCAAGTTTTTGCGCAAAAGCAACTGCTTTTGCACAAGATCGCACCAGTGCAGACACAGCCTAAAGGACCAGAAGGAGTCTTACAGCAATGTATCAGAGACGAGTACTTCAATGTGATTTTGTCATGAATACCCATTTGTGTTCTGGCAACTGACCTAAAAACCACCACTAACTCTAATAAACAGCAATCCAACCTTCATACTTGCTCAGGCCCAAGCTTCACCTGAGATGAGAGAACTGATGATTGAGAGCTTTTCTGATGCAGGGTAACAATCATGAAGTAAAATGAAATCATTTAAATCATGACACATTATGCTGAACTTAAGTGAGAGGCAGTTGCTCTGATTCACTTAGAGATAAACATTGTTTTTTAATGCTCATGATCCAGCTCCAAATTACGTTAATGGATACTGTGTCCATGCATTTGCTCATTGACTCTTAGCTCAAAAGAAAACATGCAAAATTAGATCTTGCCTCTCATCTCAGGTTACATATGTGTTTCACATCTACCCAACTGTACTGATAGCTAAAAATCCTTTTGCCAAGGTAGGGTCAATTGGGACTCTTTTTCGAGCCAGTTATCATAGCTCCTAGATTTGCCAGAGGAGTTGACTTTAAGTAATATTGCCTACTTCCTCTCTCTTCTTACAGCACTTCAGTTTCTGAGAGCCTGGGAAGCAAAAAAACAGGATGATTTTACAGATAATTACAAGCAGGCTTCAGGATTGGGATAAGTGTTTTTGCAAGAAAAATAATCCATGGATTAACCCAGATTTATTCCAATTATAGTCAAAATATTGTCAATGTTTTTTTTCTTCTAAAACACATTTAACTGTCTAATTAAAGTTAAACTTTTACAGTCTTAACTTTACTCCTAAAAATGTTATGTATTCTTACTTATTTTAAGATACAGGCAGTCCCCGGGTTACGTACAAGATAGGGACTGTAGGTTTGTTCTTAAGTTGAATCTGTATGTAAGTCGGAACTGGCGTCCAGATTCAGACACTGCTGAAACTGACCGCCAGTTCTGACTTACATACAGAATCAACTTAAGAACCCCAGGCGTCCCCAACTCAGCTGCTGCTGAAACTGATCAGCAGCTGATTCCAGGAAGCCCGGGGCAGAGCAACTCTGCCTGGGGCTTCCTGTAGTCAGCGCTGGTCAGTTTCAGCAGAAGCTGACTTGGGGACGCCTGGGGCAGAGCAGCTGGGGTGCTGCCGGGTTGGTCCAGTAGTGCCCAGAGCGGGCGCTGCAGGACAAATCGGCAGCGCCCCAGCTGCTCTGCCCCAGAGTCCAAAACAAAAGCCTGGTCTGCTGGGGGGGGGGGGGGGGGAGGGGGCACACTAGCTGCGCCCTCCCCCACCCCCAGCAGACCAGGCACACGGGGAGCAGAGCCGCAGCGGCAGCGGGGTGCCGCGCCTCTGAGGCTTTGCTCTGGCAAAGCCTCAGAGGCGCGGGACCTCCCCGCGGCTGCGGCTTCAGTCCGGGTGCCTGTGGTCTGCTGGGGACCGTCCCCAGCAGACCACAGACACCCAGACTGAAGCGGCAGCAGCGGCGGTTCCCCGCGCCTCTGAGGCTTTGCTCTGGCAAAGCCTCAGAAGCGCGGGAACCCGCCCGGTGCCCCTGGTCTGCTGGAGACGGTCTCCCGCAGACCAGGGGCACCGGAGCAGCTTACGAACGGGGCTTTCTCGCCCCGACCTCCGGGGCGAGAAAGCCCCGTTCGTAAGTGCGGATCCAACGTAAGTCGGGGACTGCCTGTATAGCATTTGGAACCATAGCTGTAACTGGCACTTACCTTGGAAGTTGTGCTTTGACCTGTTTCTGACACAAGTTGTGATATCTCTCCACTTTCAGAAATCCCTGATTTAACATTCGCTGGCAGACTAAGTCCATTCGCTTACAAACCTATTTTTAAAATACAAAACAAAAAAACCTTCAAATGTCTCAAATCAAAGTATGTGTTGTTTTCATTATTAATCTGTGCTTGTTCAATGGTGCAAGATTTTATTCTGATTTTCAAACTAATCCTAAATTGGATACAGAGTCAACTACAATGCAAAATAAAATTGTTTGTTCTTTATTGATCCTTTGTTATAAAACAGCAATTTTAAAATTCATTCAACTATGTATCACTTTTTCTTCCGTGTCAATAAAGGTTAGCAGCCAATCAGTTTAAAGACTGTTTAGGTCCACTAATGATCCTGTCCTCCAAAGAGAGGTAAGACCTGATATTTCAAAATATTGAGACTGTGTTTAATATACAAAATCCCACTTATTAGTTAATCTTACATTTGGGAGCTTTTTGACAGAGCATATTTTCCTCAGAGACATCTACATTAATGGAGGAGGCAGAGACTGACCATGGACTTCTCTGGGAATGGTCCCACAAAGTGGCAAGGTTTTCATAAACAAGACTTTCCAACCTTTTGGAAATGTTTTATAATGTAACAATATATATGAATTTATCATAAACAATATTAAAAGTAATGTGATGTTGCTGTTGACCAGACTCACTAGGCATGCTAAAGGTAGGGTAAGACCAGTGGGTAACCACCTGTCTTCCACCACTAAGTCTCCATGGAAACTGTAACTGGGTAAGGATGCATGTAGGATGATGCAGGCCATCAGCCTCCTTGCACTCTGATGGCATCCTCATTGGGTATTATTCAGGTTGAGTCTCACAAAAAGGGGATTCCTTTATACAGGGCTTTGTAAGTTTAATTGTATCATAATATTGAGGTAATGAAGTTGAAAATACAGTTGCTTTGGGGCCCAGACACTCACACTTTAAGGCAATGGAAGAGTTGATTTATGTTTTAATTGTCACCAGGAAGGCCACATTAGTTTAGAATCAACATAAGTCCATTTTATCTCAATCTCCTCTGCTCTCCTAGGCTGTTCCCTGATCAGTCTATCACCAGCTTGCCCCTAGCTTTTCAGGAGAGCCTTAAAGGGGATTCCTTGAAAATCTAAAATCATGTTGGTTATCAAGACAGGAGAAAGAAACAGCAGAACTTCCTTCCCCTCTTTTTCTTGGGACTTATTCAAGTAATTGTCAAAACCACTTATTACAAGGATTAATTATTTAGGAAGGAATGCCTTCACATATGTATATTATTGTTTATTGTGAACTCCTTGCCAGAGGATGTTGTGAAGACCAGCACTTTAACAGGGTTCAAAAAAGAACTAGATAAATTCATGGTGGCAAGGTTAATCAATACTTATTAGACAGAATGGGTAGGAATGGTGTCTCTAGCCTCTGTTTGCCAGGGGCTGGAAATGGATGACAGGAAAGAGGTCACTTGATTACCTGTTTCTGTTCACTCCATCAGGCATATGGCATTGGCCACTGTTGGAAGATAGGATACTGGGCTAGATGGACCCTTTGGTCTGACCCAGTATGGCTATTATGTTCTTATGTGTAGTGTTAGAAATCAGATATTAGATTAGCCAAAAGAAGTAGGGTTAAAGTGAGTAAAACAGAGTAAGCCAAGACTTCTTGGGACCCCGCTGTTATTGATCAACTATAGATAAAAATATACTAAAGATCATGGAGGTTTCATACAAATAGAGCATAACCAGGTTATTTTTAATCACCCTAATTGTGGGGTTTGATCATATATCTAATAAAATGTTTAGTATAAGGATGTAAAAACCCATTTTACTGATTCAAGGGAGGGCAAGCGGGTGGGGCTGGAGTGGTTCACCCTCTGTGGCGGGCAGAGAGATGCTCCAGCCCCCATCGATTAAACAAAACTAGTAAGCACCAGTTAACTTTTCACATCCCTAGTTTAATAAGTGATATGATTAATCCAACAGTTGGGGGAAGTACAGAAAGCTATGTTACAAGTATTACAGTCTTTTACTGCCTGTCAGGATAATTATTCAAATGAGAAATGTGAAGCAACAAGACCATGTAAGCATAGTTATAAGTGTAATTCCAACTTCCACTAAAGCAGGTTGTTAAAAATCCAGGAGACTGAATAAAACAGTAATAAGGGAATGCTGGAACAAAAGGTATTAAATACATAAGGGAAAAATCCTCCACTTAAAAAGAAATTACCAAAAACTTAAGTTTCCCCTCCCCAGCCTTAGAGCCGGTGTGCACAATAAAACAGTGGCAGTTCACCAGGGCTAGTCCCTGGTTGGCCACCACCTCTATATTTATCTGTGTCTCTTTCAGGTACTGGCAACTGCAGCTCACATTGGCCAGAGATTGTCATTCCATGCCAATGGGAGCTGTGGAACGCAGTGTTCCAGTCTGCACAGCTTCCTGCAACTCCCATTGACTGGGAACAACAATCCACTGCCAACAGAAGCAGCAGTCACCCATACCTGTGGTGGTGCAGGTAAAAATAGTGGTGACAGCCTGCCAGACACTTATCCTGGCAGATCGGATCAGGCCCATGGGCCAGTATGTGCTTACCCATGTCTTGGAGACTGTAATTATACATTTATAGCCCATAGTATGCCAGGTCTACTATCTCTGTGCCTTTTTAATTTATAACTAATCCCCAGAAACAAAGCTACCAGCAGCTAACATGTTGCTGTAGAAGTTGAAGGAGAAGTGCTTCTGGGGGAAAAAAAGCAGGCAAAGGAAATTGCTTCTAACCTGGATCTAGCAGAATATTAAAATTAGAGACCTATGAAATTTCTAGTTACAAGCTTCAGCACCCTTTTGGATAAAGCTATGTCTAACAAGTACAAGGTAAAGCAAATGCTGCTTACTACACCTCTAACCTGTAGGGCTGGGAGTAGGAAAAGGAGTGAGAGTAACAAACACCCTTAAATATAATTCAAGCATTAAGTACATTTATTGTTTGTTACATTATTTAGTTGAATAATTTAGTCACACAGTTATTAATTAATATATTACTCTTTTAACTAATTGGTTGTGCATTATTATTCCAAAAATAGGTATCAAATTAGTTACAATTCCAGCTTTACCCAACAAGGTATAGGACACCATCAATGTATAATACTTCTACTTTACACAGGAATTATTCAAGAAGTATTGAAGCCTCTAACAAGCAAAATGTAGCAGTGTGCTACCCACATTATAAATCATGGTTATTATTATAGGTGCCAATTCATTGAAATAAATGTTCAACTTTTTTTAATTGCAATTTTCCCTTTATATTTCCTACATAAATCATGTGGTAATATTTTTCTTCTTAACTAATTTGTGTTTTAATCTAGTGTTTAAAGACTCAAGGAAAACATTTTTGGCTCCTGACTAAATCATTAAGCTTATTTTATAGGCAACCCAAGGTGCAAAGCTAGAACAATTAATGATTTTGAACTCTTAGTTTTCACGGTCTTGCTCTAAAAGCAGCAATGTTTAATCTATTGATAGTATATTTGTTTGTTGGTTATGTATTTTATGCCACGTGACTACAGGTTGAGCCTCTGTAAACAGGAACTGGAAGGACCACAGATGTTCCAGGACCAAAGAGTCCCAGTGGAAGGCTGGCAGCTGGCCTCCCTGCAGTGGGACTGCCCGGCGAAACTGGCAATCTGGCACATGAGTGTGTAGATGCTTGGCCGGACTGGGAGCCCGGTACATACCAGCTGGGCTGCCTGGCTTAGCAGGGAAGGCAGAGGGTACCAGTAGGGCAGTGGGGATGGTGCCGTGTAATGCCAGTCAAGTGGTGGGAGAGGGGCAGTAGCCGGGAGGGAGGAGGGAGAGAAGACAGCAAGGAGGACAGGGATCGACTAGTCAACTGACTATCCGATAAGCTTTTGCTTATCGGGATAGTCGATTAGTCCTTAACATCTTTAGGCAAAATCCCTCATCCAGGAATGGTCAGGTCCTGAGGATGCCAGACTAAGGAGGTCCAACCGGTAGCTTGTTTTTATTTTGTTAAGCTCTTATTGCAAAAACTTTTTTTTCCCCCACAAAGGCATGAATAAAAATAGGAAAACAATTTTTTACGGTGCCACATATTTTCAATTATTAGAATTAGGATTTAACCAACAATCACGTGTCCCTATAAGACATCAATGGTAATTCCATTTTTGCAAATGTCAGTCAAATATATTTGTGTCTCTGAACAATTTAATTATCCCATGAATTAAGTAATCAATACAAAATCTACAGATCAGGCTACAACACAGTGAAATGGATGCCTGAGAAAGCCCAGGGATGGCATCTCCCATTATATGGATATTCCTTAAGGAGTTAAGATGCCACTATCATCTTGTGGCTTTATGCAAAAAAATATCACTGGGCCAAATTTTGTCCCAGCGTAAGCGAGAACAATTCCTATTGATTTCAATGGTAACTACACCTATGAGTATGTGGGGCTGAACATAATCTGCAGAGAGGTGCTGATAGATCACAAATATTTTAATCTCTCAAAAAATGCCAAAGACCTATAAGTCAAAAATTGAAATAAAAAAACAGATATAGAAAATGTTATGACAAAAGCCATGAGATGCAGAATTAAAGCATCTCAGATACATTTCTGTATACTTTAAACTGACCAGTTTCAATAACGCTTCCTTAAAAGCTTAAGCAACATTCTTTAGTCAAAATACATTTCTACGTTTCTCAGGTTCTTTATTTACAAAGATCACAGAATACCAAGTTTAGGTCTTAGCACAAAATAGAAAGCCAACATGCTGAAGATTTTAAAATATATTTAATAAGATATTTATAAACTGAATAGCCAGTCTACAAATTACAACTGGCATATTAGCCAGTCATGTTTTCATGTTATATGTAGTTGATATTGTCCCTTCGAAGGTTGACTACAAATGGGAAGCAGAGATTCCTTTAAGACTACAAGTATATGTTGAATGTCCTCCACTATTCTAGAAAGCAAACTTAAAAAAGAAAAATTTAAAAACGAATTGCTCCTCTCTGAAAGTTCTTAGTTCAATTTGCTAGATGTCTGAAAATTAATCATCAGCAATATAAGTTCAATCTCTAATGGACGCACATTACAGAAGAAAAAAAGTGTGTGAAATAGTGTTGGTTTTTAAAGAGAAGTTAAAATATATGTGCTGAAAGTCCCCACAGTGGGTAGCAAAGATAGTCAGAACATAAAACTAGGATTAATTAAACTGTTTCCCCCAATATATTTAATTCTTAAGGTCAAAACATCAATATCCACATTGAATTTACTGGTTTGTCATTCTCAATGCTACTTATTTGGTATTTTCACTAGAAGAAGCCCTCTAATTAACAAGCTTTGAGCACCTATTGTATGAAACTGCAGAAGCCAAAGACTTGTGTTTCATTTTGTTCAAATGGGATTCAACAATAGGGATGTAGAAAGGGTTTTTAAAAAGTAACTAAAAATCCTAGTAGTTACATGGTTAACAGTTTTTGGCTGGATGGGATTAGGGAGGGACGAATGCTCGAGAGGTACCCCTTGCGGGCGGAGGACTGCTCCATCCCAGCTGACCCCACTGTGTCACAGGGAGGGGACTGCTCCAATGTTAACTGGTTAAAAATAGCGTTTAACTTTTTAACTGGGAATTTACATTTTACTCCTGATACAGCTAATGAAATACCTAAAGAATTCTAGTTTCAAATATAAGAAGTTTCAGTCCTTTTGTTACTATACATTAGGGATGTGAAAGTTTAACTGGTTAACCAGTGGGGGTTGGCATCCTTTAGGCAGGAGCTGCTCTGAGATGCAGCCCCTGCCTGCAGGGGGCGGAGGAAGGAGGCGGGAGAAAGGGACAGGGCACTCCAGTGGCTCCTCCACTCACTCCCCCTTTAATCAGTTAACCAGTTAGCCAATATGTTTAACCAGGTAGTAAATTAAACAGGATTTTACATTCCTACCATACATGACAAAAGCTTGTATGCTAGAAAAATCCCTTTTTGTAAATATACTGTAAAGTTTGTCACTTTTTAATAAAAAAAGTACAATAGACAAAGAAATAATCTTACTATAATGTTTGTGACCAGATTCATTGCAAATATAAGAGGATATTCAGAATCAAAATTATACTGACATCTAGTGGTATATAAAAAAAATGTCTAGTATGTTTGGCTCTCTCACCCAGATGGTAGGCCTCAAAAGCTATTTAAAGAAAAAAAATCAGCGTTGGTAAACTTAATTCCTGTATATTACTTAGTTTGGGTTGTTCCAATTATCACAAATTTGAATATGAATGCAAACCAATCATGACTGTCAAATACAATAAAGAATTTTTTAATCCATTCACTTGATACCACCTATCCTCCTTCATGTAAACACAATTTCTGCTATATTGCAAAACTGAAAATTTACATTTCCACAAATACATTAGTAAAAAAAATCCTTCACTTTACCAGTTGCTACTTTGTTAGATGTGACCAGGAATTATTTTCAAGAACCACTTTTGAGAAACATTATAGGAATATTAGTCTTAAACTGAAGGGTTTTCTTCTGGCAATGGCAAGTAAAATAGTATTACTATGTTTGAAATAGTCTATGCTGTTTCCTCAAGAAAGTTTCTGAATACAAATTATTTTAATGGACAAACCACCATACTTTTAGGTAAAAAATAAATTTAATCTGTTCATAATTATCATGTTCACCAAGCCTCACTAGAGGATTTTCCTACTATTTTAAGTCTGTGGCAGACCTCAAACCTGTCAAATCTATTCCATGCACCAAACCGAGCACTATAAAGTTCTTTAAAAAAAATTGAATGAAATTGAAGAACTGAAACTCCTAGAAAGAAGGCACCACATGCAGAGCAATTGTGAAAATTTTATAAAACTGAAAAGTGTTTTCACTTAGAGCTGTAGAATGACTGAAATGACTGATGAAGTCTCACAGATTTAGCCGCTTTTCCTTTGTAGCATGGCTTATGTACACTAATCCTCCCTAGAGAGATGTGACAAGCAGTGAGATCATATGAGAGAGAAAGTATGCAAAATATTTAGATACACTGCATGTCCCACCTCAGAAGACTGGTAATTTTGGCAACACAGATTGGAGCATACTTATACTTTAAAAAGCTTCTGTTTCAGATTATTTGAACCATCTTGTTATAAAAACCATCAGGGTCTGATTTTAAGTTCTACAGCCATAGAACAGCCAAATTCTTAGTTATGAAATATTAAAGCTCTAGCATACAGCTTGAATTTTTTCTTCTTTTTATATTTTGGATGCCAAAATGGAAGCATGCTGTACAAGCTGCAAAACATGAAGTTGGTTGTAAGTGCCAGAGTTCATGACAACCTTCAAGTAAAGTGAGTACATGTGGAGATCAGTCCTGGATTATTCACCGCAACCCCGCTTACTGTGGCAATACGTTGAAGTGGAGCTCATTTCCAGGATTAGACAGCTGTGTAGAAAACTAAGATGTAGAAATTTATTTTTCCATTGAGTAAAGAAGTGTCTCATTATCCAAGCCTCTACGTCCATGAATATATACATAGATATAGATTTAGATAAAATATTTTAAAAAAATCACAATCTAACATATTGCCTACAGCTGACAGCAACAAATCCATCCAAAAACTCATTCAGAAAATAACTTACAGCCACCTTATCTATAGCCATATCTCTACCCAGTCCTTCAGACAAGGATGTCCCATTACACATAAAACCCACCACAGACAATAACCTAAGTAATGAGAAGGGCCATCACTATGGCTCAAAGGCCAACAAACTAGACCCTTGAAGGCCAACAAAAGGAGCAAGTTCAAATAGAGGATCTCTCACCAAAAATTGCCATTCTTCAGATTCCAGGTATCGACTTCCCAAATTTCAGGGCTAGAATACCTCTTCTGAGTTCAGCTTTCAGAATAGTAATACCAAGCTCTTAGACATATGCTGTTAACTGCTATATAACTGCTTTTAAAAGGGGATCATTTTATTCACTTAATATGAACAGAGAAGGAAACTGAGGAAGGGGTGCAGCAACTTGGTTAAGGTAATCCAGCAGGCCAGTGGAAGAGCGAGGAATAAAATCGAAGTTCTGTGTTCTATCCACTATACAATACTGCCTCCCATACAAAATGTTCATAGAAAGAAAAGTGGAGTCTAAGTAAAAATAAAACACTGATATATTCAGAACATTACTGAAATGCTTTCTGAACGCCATCAGGATATTGATTACCTTCTCAGAATATCCCTTCCTTTTCATCCTGTCTTTTTCAATCAGAGTTGTTGCAGAAACAATGAAACATGAGAACAAGATGGAAGATGTGTAAGTTTCCTAGCCACTAGGATTACCAGAACTTTTCAAAATGCTTGACCAGCAGGGTGGAACTTCAATCAAAATCACAAGAGCTAATGATGAATATGGGAGGAAAGGAAATACGTACATCAGACCCTCTCAAGTGTCCTTCATCTGAAGGTCAGATGGCTACCTACCATTTTTCCCTAGATTCATTTGTCTGGAGCAAAACTTAGATTCTTTGATATTATGGCTTTGTGCAAATTAGGTATTTACGTGACTAGCTGATTATCTGATATACATAAGCTTATCAGATAGTCGACTACTGATGCAACTAGTTGCCTCCCCCACTTGCTGCCTCTATTAGAGAAAGGGAGCAAGTCGGGGAGTAGGAACCGGTGCTGGGGGGAGCCAGCTTACCTCTGTGTGAGGCAGAGGAGGTAGAGGCACAGTGGGAAATGGCTCCCCTGCTGGTCTTGCACTCCCTATAGGGCTTCCTTTTGGTGGGGCTCTTGTACATTTCAAAGGCTGAGGCACTGCAGGGAGTGTGAGGCCAGTCCCCTACTGGGCTCTTGCTACAGTTCGAAGGGGGAGGCACCCTTATAGACTAATCGAACAGTTGATGGAAATCCCATCAACTGTTCGATTAGTTAATTAATCTAAATTTAACATCCCTAGTGCAAATAGAGCAAACATGAGATTCCTTAGTTGATTAATTGTATTTCTGAATACCTATTTAAGATGTCACTCGTTTATATCCATTTCCCTGCTTAACCAGTAGCCTGCTTGATTTAGGACTCACTTTATACACAGTAATTTGAAGGATCGCAGATGGCATTATGCCCAATGAAGCACAGTCAATGTTTTCCTGGTGCAGCAAGATGATCTCCATCTTGCCTGATGACAGACATCACAAACAGGTGATGTTCCTTTAATGACAGAACTACAAGCTTTATGGCTCTCAAGGCAGACTATGCTCCTTTTGGATTCCTAGAACTATCTTCTTCGTTGTATTACAGAGATTTGAGAGTGTTGTACCCGCCCTACCCCTCCTTTCCTCTCGGTCTACCTCCTGTTTTCAGGCTTAGCTCCAATGTATTTCACCTGAGAAAAATCTGATTGGATCAGTCCACTGGGGCGATACATAGACATAAAAAAATAACTGAAATTAGAACATACGTACCCTACAGAATGGTGGAATCCAGGGATAAAAAAAGGGACCCAAGTGATCTGTGTAAGCAAGCCCAACTTTCCATGTCAATTCATAGATTCCAAGGCCAGAGGGACCATTCTGCTCATCTAGTCTGACTTCCAGTACAATACATGGTACAGAAATTTCCCAAAATAATCCCTAGAGCAGATCTAGAAAAACATTCAATCTTGATTTTAAAATGGCCAGTAAGAAAGAATTCACCATAACCCTGGGTAAAGTGTTCCAACAGGTAATTATTTTTGCTGTTATTTTTGCTGTTAAATGCATACCTTATTTCCAGTTTGTCTAGGTTCTATTTCTAGTCATTGGATCACCTTATAGTACCAGTGGTTCTCTACCAATTTGCCATTGTGTGGGCCACAATTAGTGGAGAGAGAGAGAGAGAGAGTAAAAATACACACGCACAACTTGTATGGCCCAGAGGAATTCACATGAGCCATTGTTTAAATCTTTCTTTGAAAGACCCATTATTAAATATTTATTCTTCATGTAGGTACTTATAGACTGTAACAATGCCAATCCTTAACCTTCCTTGCTCAATTAAATAGATTGAGTTTCTTTAATCTATGAACACACTTGGAAGGATTAGATTTCTTTATTGGTAGCTGTCAATACATACACAAACCAATGATAAAGTATTTTCACTGATAATAAATGAAATTTCCAGTCAGAAAAGTAAAATAAAATCTGAGAATTTAAGAGTTTGATTTTGTATATTTTGACATGTAATGCTGACAATGTGCTTTATGAGATATAAAGCTTTAATTTTTCTTTGAATTTATGTCTACTGTCATTAAATTGTCGGAAGTCTGAACCCTCTCATAATTTCCCACAACTGTCAATTTAAATGGATAAAAGTTTTAAAAGCTTTGAAATTTGTAACTGTGCACAACTGTGAACATTTAAGCTAGGGTGGATTGATTTAAATCAAGGAAATTTAAATCACAAACAAAATTTATTTAAATCAAGTTACCAAAAAAGCTAAGACTGACCGTGCTTAGTGCACACTTAATTTTGGAGAACTCCTTGGCATTTATGTTTGAGAAAACAAATATAGAGTGGGGTTCCCTTGGAAAAGCTGAGTTATGCTGAAGTAAAATAGGGGAAAGACTTATGGCATCACCATTATGGTCTGTGGCCATGATGTTCCAAAATAAGGGACAGGTATGTAATATAAAATACAAAAACAGCACTTAGGCTGTGTCTAGACTGCAGGGTTTTTCGAAAAAAGTAGCCTTTTTTCGAAAAAACTTCACCTGCATCTAGACTACAGGGCTACGTCTACACTGGCCCCTTTTCCGGAAGGGGCATGTAAATTTCACCTATCGTAGTAGGGAAATCCGCGGAGGATTTAAATATCCCCCGCGGCATTTAAATAAAAATGTCCGCCGCTTTTTTCCGGCTTTTAAAAAAGCCGGAAAAGAGCGTCTACACTGGCCCCGATCCTCCGGAAAAAGCGCCCTTTTCCGGAGGCTCTTATTCCTACAAGAGCCTCCGGAAAAGGGCGCTTTTTCTGGAGGATCGGGGCCAGTGTAGACGCTCTTTTCCGGCTTTTTTAAAAGCCGGAAAAAAGCGGCGGACATTTTTATTTAAATGCCGCGGGGGATATTTAAATCCCCCGCGGATTTCCCTACTACGATAGGTGAAATTTACATGCCCCTTCCGGAAAAGGGGCCAGTGTAGACGAGCCCCAGCTGTGTTCTTTTGAAATTAAATCGAAAGAACGCGGCTTTTCTTTCAACGGCGGTACTCCTCATTTCACGAGGAATAACGCCTTTTTTCGAAAGTGCTCTTTTGAAAAAAAGCGCTATGTAATGCAAACTGTGCTTTTTCGAAAGAGAGCATCCAGATTGCCTCGGTGCTGTCTTTCGAAGTACTGATTGTAGTCTAGATGCTCTTTTTCGAAAGAAGCTTTTTCGAAAGTATCTTTCGAAAAAGCCTCTTTCGAAAGAGGCTGGTAGCCCTTTGTGGCAACTGGCAACTCTAGATTTTTCTCAATGCAGCTTTCTGTACTATATAGTTGAGTGATAGATTCTAAACCTAGTTAACTAATTAAACAAGCCACGATGATTAGCTAAGCTAAACTTTTTTTTCCCCTAAAAATATCCAACACAGGAAATAACCTGGGAATTTACTTGTCAAATCACACTTATACTAAAAGGACAGAGAGTCTTGAAGAATAATAAATTGTGAAGTGAATTATTTAAGTAACTAAGCAGGTGATCCATTCAGCCATATCCACATCTTCATCCACATCATTTTCTCCCAATAAGCAATTTTCCTTATGATGTTTCATTCTTACAACTAGACCCTGCATTATCGTCTTGAATTGCTTACACTTGACATGTTTCCCTTTTTTACACAGGCAATGAATTTCTTCAAAATATTCTCAGATAGGGTGTCCCTTACTTCCAGAGGCCATGTCAGTTTTTCTGTGGCTAAAGTATGAGGGAATACAGAAAGCTGTGTGTGCTGAACAATGCTTTCTTTTTCTTTCCATTCCAATCCATTGTTCCTTTCTATGCTGCCTCCATCCCTTCCTATATATTGTCTCTTGTATTTATGATGTCTTAACTGACTCCTC
This sequence comes from Pelodiscus sinensis, assembly GCF_052426305.1. NCBI lineage: Eukaryota > Metazoa > Chordata > Testudines > Trionychidae > Pelodiscus > Pelodiscus sinensis. The sequence goes on along the minus strand of NC_143054.1, from coordinate 157,755,613 downwards.
TGCCGTGCTTGGCCAAGGTTCACTGCCACATAAGCACAGAACAAAAACAATCCTATCCAGCTTGTGTCTGTCTTTGCACATGGTACTTTTTAGTCTGCTGAGAAACAGAAATTGAAAGCTCAGAATTTTCAAGAAATAAGAATTGATAGTTAAGCTGAATAGTCTAATGCCATTAATTGATTTTTATGAGACTCGGTGTAGTTGTAGCATGTTTGTGAATCTTTTAATTGTAACTTATTTTTAAATGAGAAATTTAATATTTTATTGAGGATTTTAAAAAATAAAAATCCAAATTAACATATCCAATTTTGATTTTAAAAAGTTATCAATTTGTATCCACCCTGATTTAAGCTGATAAAAATAAAAAGCTTAAAACTGGTATCTGTCAAAATCATAAAAAAATCAAATTATTCCAAACCTAACTACAAGCCATTTTTTCCAGTCTTTTAATTGATCTTATCACTCTTCTCTGAAACCTCTCCAATTTATCAACATCCTTCTTAAATTGTGGCCATCAGAATTGGGCACAGTATTCTCCCCATGGTTGCATCAGTGAAAAATACAGAGGTAAAATAACATGTCTTCTCCTACTTGAGATTCCTAATTATGCTCCCAAGAATCATATTAGGCCTTTTAGCCTATGAGAGCTGATGTTCAGCTGATTATCCAACAAGATGCTCAAATCCTTTTCAGAATCACTGCTCCCCAGGATAGAGTCCTCCATCCTCTATAAGAATGGCCTACATGCTTTGTTACTAAATATACACATTTACATTTGGCTTCATTAAAACAAATGTTTCCTTGAGTCCTGTTTACCATGCCATCTTGATTTCTCTATATTAACAACCTGTTACCTTCATTATATATCACTCCCACAAATTTTTGCATCAGCTGTAAACTTTCAGTGACAATTTTGGGCTTTTTTTAGTTAATTGATAAAAAAGTTATTCCATAGTACAGACAATTCCTTATTTATATCTCTTGAGACCTGTTCATTAGCCACCTTTTAATCTATTTAATGCACATCATGTTAATTTTATATTGTTTGACATTTTAATCAAAGTGTTGGGTAGTACCAAATCAAACCCCTTACAGAAGTCAAGTATACTACATCAACACTGATACTTTTATCAACCAAACCTGTAATTTGAAAAAAATAAAGTCAAATTAATATGACAGAATCTATCTTCCATGAACCAATACTAATTGGCATTAATTTTGTTACCCTCCTTTAATTTTTTATTAACCAAAGTAAAGCTGTCTCCCTGGGAGCCAATTGAGTGTAACCAAGACCATTAATCAATAAGCATCAGCTTATCAGTTAAATGGTTATACTCTAATATTCCTAGTGTTAACCACTGGATCCTCAATGCATGCCTACTAACTTAATTGCTTTCTTGATTCATGTCCTCATGGCAAATCACATATGTGATACTATGATCATCTTCAAATTATCTTTGAAGACAGTTAGGGAGAGCCTTGTACTGTAAATGATTCTGTGATTGAGCAAGTTTGAAGAACTTCAGATAGCAGGGCCTCATTAAGTCTATGTCTACTATATATTTGAGAGTTTGTCTGTCTGTTCAAGAACTCCTCCTATATGGTAAGAGTTAAGATCACTAAATTCGGTATACAATTTCCTCTTACAACTTAAAGCAAGGTAAGGGTTTGGTTGTGTCAGGAAAATGGGATGTGCCTGGAATGGGACTGCTTCTCATAAAACCATATGAAAAGAGACGAAATCACCAGGCAGAAGAAGAGCAGTTTAGGAATGACTTCTCTCCCTCCTGCTCCTTCGGGACTGCCCCAGCTCCAAGCCTCCCACCCCAGGCATCCTTTAGGGATGGCGGGGAGGCTGCTGCTCTCCCCACCCCAATTCATACAGGAACATTGCTGGCTGTTCCCCTGTGTCAGGGAGCAAAGGGAAAGTACACGGTTTGCTCCATTCCTCACTCTGGCTGGGGAGCACAAGGGGCAAAAACACCTCGAGCTCCTCTGGCCTGGGGACATGCACCCTTCCCCCAGCTGGGCCTGCTGGAGCTGCAATGACCATGGAGAGATGCTTCTCACCTGACCCCAAGCTGCTGTGGTGAGACAGATTTGAGGTGGGGATGTAAAATCCTGTTTAACTAGATAAATGATTAAAGGGGGACGTGGTGGAGTGGTGAGTGCCCCCCCAAGCTCTGGACAAGGACTGCTCCAGCAGGCCAAAACAGCCCCAGCCTGCAACAGGGGAGTAGGGGCTGCTCTGGACAGAGTATCCCCTGCCTGTAGTGGGCCCCGCAGGGCTGGACCAGACCCCTGTCATGGCAGGCAGAGAGCTGCTCTAGTCCTTACTGGTAAGCCTCACATATTAAGGTTAACCAGTTAATCATTCACATCCCTAGGCTGAGCTAGTCCTCTTTCCCTGGGGCAGGTTTTATACTGCACCCCTCATTCCCAGCCCTACCCTACAACAATGATTTAAATGAAGAAAAAACAAAACTTATTTGAGTTAAGGATCAGAGCAACACCAGGTAAATCTTCTAGTGCAAAATAAAAATAAGAAAGATACAGAACAGTAAAGAGGTACAAACTAGTGGGCTGGATCTTAGGTGATGTATTAAGTACTTTCTAACTTAAATGTAACAGTCTTTGAAATGCAAATGGTTTGGGGGGGTATATCTTTGAAGCACATTTTCTGCATAAGATTAACATATCAAAAGAACAGAATTACTTCAGGAAAGGAGGGCATGTCTGTCTGCTTTTCAGGTTGTATTGTTTTGTCTTTGGACAATAAATTTGGCTCAGTTTGGTTATTTGGTCTCTAACACATTCTTAATAACAAACCACAAGTGTAGTCAAACAATTGGCTACATTATTAATTACAGTCTGTAAGGAACAAGTAAGCCTTTACTAAGTCTACTGCTGTTGTTTAAAGCCACCTTATTCTGAACTTACATTTGAGCATTTGTTGAAGAGTTTAAATCAGATTGCTACTTGAACTCCTCAAGATTTCTGGGGAACTATGGAAAAAGATGCAACAAACATTGGAATCTCATGTCTAGAATTGGCTCTACCGCTTCCATACAGCACTGAAACCCTGCATAATTCCTATTACTGGACTCAGCATTGTTCCTACTTGAAAACATTTTATTACATGTTTTCATTTTTGAGTGATCCCTTTAAATAGCCTTAGACGGATAAAAATAATGATGATCATATATTTCCATTCCTGGAGGAGAAGAAGCCAGAAGTGTTTACTCTGAGATTCTTGATGTCAGTAGCTGGTTGGAAGAGAGATGTATTTTCTTTTTCTTGGAATAATTCTCCTTTGCATATTTCATTAGAGAAATGCCTCGTGAAGAACTTCTTTGGGGAAAGTATTTTTCGCTTTCATTGAATCAAAGATTCAAGATAGAACAGACCCACTGAACTGTTTTGTTCATCCTTCATCCAGTGCAGTATTGTCCCCTACAGCATATCTTTTAATGGTTTATCCAGCGTAACTCTAAACATCCCACCAGTAGGACTTCCATCATCTCTTCTAGTGATAGCAGCCTTCCTCCATAACAACCAACTTCTTAGCATACCTAGCATTTTTGAACCCAGAAAAGGAAAACAAATGCTATTTTCCCTTAAGAAAGGGAGTCAAATACCATAAAATAGTTCACTTAGGTAAACATAACACTTTGCTTTCATTCAAGAATATCAACATGCTTACAAACATTCATTTAGCTTTACAAACAGATGGGGTAAATATCATCAGTATATTACAAGGGAAACAGAAGCAGAATGGGGTCATATCATTCAGGCAATGTCATATACAAAGGCTGTGGTGGAACTAGAAGCAGAATCCCACAATTCCTAGGATTATACTTTAATCATAATTCTTTAATAAGATGACATATTAATGAAGTCTGCCAAAGTGGTACTATATATACAAAGGTGCTACTCAGGTTTCTTCATAGTTGGGCAACAGTGAAATATAGCCTACTTTCAAAACAACACACACACCTTAAAGGACTGGTAGACTTAATTCATCCTGGAGAAAAATACTTACCGATTATCAGCATGCTTGGTGCTATATAAACAAAATGGAGCCCTTTCTGAAGAAGTTTCAATTTAATATTAGAGACAAACACACTTCAGAATACTGGCAGATTTTGTAAGATAGAGTCCAATGTATGGCAGAAACATGTTTGTAATATTAGAGTTCTAATATTTATTTTGTTACACAGCAAGTCTAATTACATGTCTTAAAATAGAAACAGTATAGCACACAAATTTAGTGAAGGTTACATAAGCTTCCTAATCCTTCTACTTCATTATCCACGCTAAATTTATTAACAGTAATTTATTGGCTGGATCCAGAGTTATACTCTCTCGCTATTTAGATACAAGCATGATGTACACTGATCTCAGTTACATCTCTGCACTTTTTTTGCAACTTAACTCTTGGCCTATGCGAGACAGTATGATCCACAAGGTACCCAAACACAGAGCCAAAGGTACAAAGGCACCTAAGTCCTGTTTTGAGGCACCACTGCAATGCACAGGACTACCATTCAACTGCCACCTAGCCCTGCAGATGCCAAAAATCACTCAGCACCTAAATTTTTCCATCTGGGCACATGCACTGCAGCGTCATCCTAGGCACCCAGGTGCTTACTGCCTATCTGAGCACTACTGCCAGATGCATATCTCCTGCCTAAGCCCCAGAATGATTCACAAGCAGGGAAAAAACAAATGTTCAGCTGCTTAAGTCATGCTCAAAGACCTGAACTGGGGCAACTTCTGGGCACACCTACCGTATTGGGCCCCTCAGGCAAGCAGGTAGAAGAAAGAACCTTCCTTAAAACCTTTAACCTAGTGAATATTGTATTCACACAATGTGGAAGAGCCCCAGTTCAAGTCCCTTCTCTCCTGAGGGAGAAAAGTCTATTTGAGCTGGGATCTGACAACTCTCATATGAATACCCTAACTACTAAGCTATGGAATATTTTGACATGGATATTCCTCAATTTCTACTACTGAAGTTGTTCCAATTTAATAAAACAAATGAATAATTAAATATTAATTGGATTCATGAAATAATTAAAATGACTATAGGTCAGTGATTAGACCACTCATCTGAGAGGTGGTAGATCCCTTTGCAAATCTCTTCTCCTCTAGCAGGAGTAGGGGAAACTTGCATCAGGAGTCTCACAGATCCTGGGTTAGTGACCTAACCATTAGACTAAAGGTTATTAGGAAGGTCCTCCTCTCCCCATCCCTCAGTCATTTTCTTTCAAGCCACACATAGAATTCAGGTAGCACAACCAACTATCTTAACCATGTTGTTAGCAGAGCTAAGCAGTTCCCTGTAGCCTGAACTTAACTACCTATCTCTGAAAAGAGGGGCAGGGCTTAGCACACACCCCTCTGGTCAACATCTCCCATTGGCTATTTTAGGCATCTCCCCTCCTCTAGCATGCTGGCTTTGTGGATCTCATTGTAAGGTGCCTATCTCTCCCCATTCATTCTACAAGCAGCCCAAGTACCTAACCCAGGCTTTGTGGATTGTAGTGTTGTTCCTGCTCTTCTGCAAGTTAAGTGTTGCAACACTGAGGTATCTAAGTCTTTTAGCGGCCTAAGCTCTTTGCAACATAGTTCTTCCTTTACAAGATGTGTCTATCATGTACACTTACATGTGGTACAGTAAGTGGTCATGCGGATTCAGTAAACTAAACTCTCAAGAGGCATCTTACACATGAGGAACAATCTTAGAATTAAACGTTACCATTTCTAAAAACATAAAAGGGGATGAATGTACCAATTCAGTAAGAAAACAGGGGTGCAGACAAGTAGGGTGCCCTAAGAGGCAAATGAATCAAAAGGCTTAAAAGAGAAGCTTTTGTTTGGGCTTTGGGGTGTGTGGCAAGAAAAAAGGGACAAATGCATCCCCCCAGCTAAGAAGTTACTGAACAGAATATAACGTGAGGGGCAACTGCCTAGCTTTTCCACAACTCCAGCACAGAAGTGAGAGCTCGGGCCAGAGGGCCGCAAGTCATGGGGCCAGAGGGCCCCTCTGCCCCCCCCCCTCGTTCTCCTCCTGAAAGACCCAGTAATTGCACCAAACGAAAGGTAGGCGGGTTATTTCACCCCAACGCTCCCGCAGCACCGACAAACGTGACGGACTCTGCTGGCACCAGCAGCAGGGCCCTGGGCTCGGCCGGCCCTTGGCTTGATAGTCCCCTTCCCCTGCGTTGCCCGCTCGCCCGGGCCCCGCACCAGGCGAGGCTGAAAGCCCAGCCCCTCGCCCCTTCTCTCCCCCTCGCCCGGCGAAGGCCCGCGCCGCCGGCCCCTCACCAGGCGGAGCTGGCTGGTCTCGTCGTAGGAGAGGAAGCCGAGGATGCTTTCGATGGCCACGATGGGCAGCCCCACCAGCGTGTTGCTCTGAGGCAGCTGCTCCAAGGGCGCCGGGCCGCCTTGCGGCTGGGGGGCCGGGAGGGGGGAGAGGCGCGCCGAGCCCACGGCGCCTCCTTCCCCCTCCGACAGGAGCCGCTCCTCCGCCACCGCCGCCATCTTGGGCCCTGTCCCCCTCCTCCTCGGCTGGGGGAGGGGGACTTCCTGCGACAGCACTTCCGCCCGCCGAGCGCCGCTAACGGGGGGTAGAGTGGGGAGGGTTCCGGGCAGCCCCTCCCCACCGGGTCGTGCTGCTCACCCTGCCGCCGGCATGGGCCTGTGGGGAGGCGTCGCCCGGAACCCTCCCCCCGCACTAGCCTCAGTTCCCAGCCGGCCCGGGGCGGCCGTAGGTGGGCGAGCTGAGCCCCTCGGCCAACACTTCCCGCCCGCCCGGCGCGCCGCTCCGGGAGCTGCCCGCTCCGGCTGTGGCGAGGAGAGGGGGGCTGGGCCCAGATAACTCCCAGCCCCGCGGGAGTTAAGGCAGAGAGCTGGAGGGGTGTGGACGGGTCCCTCAGACCCCGCCTCTGCTGGCTGAAATTCCCCTGCTGCCCCCCCCCCCCCCGTTGAAAGAGATGCGGGGACAGTTGATTGAGCTCCAGTGTCGCCCCAGCTTGTCCCACGCTGCTAATGAAAGTGCCCGTCTTCCCTCTCTAGGGTGCTCAGCTCGGCCCCGCGTGCGGGCGCTTAGACTTTGGATACAAGTGCTCCTGCAGAGATTGGAGAAAGACTGAATATCTGTGGAGGCGTCCAGCCTCCTGCTGCTCCATCACAGATAGGAGATGGTGTTGTGTGGGCACAGAAGACAAAAGGGTGACCACTTTTTATTAGGGATGTAAAATCCCATTTAATCCGTTAACCCATTAAATGTAAAGTTTAATCGGTTAACTGCAGAATCCCATGGGCAGGGTGCTGCTTGGGCCCATCCGGGCAGGAGCGCCCACAGTGCGGCAGGGTGCAGTGAATCCAGCCCACAGTGAGTCCAGCTGGCCAGGAGCAGCCCCTGGCCTGCCAGTTAACTGGGATCCTGTAAGCATCGCCTGGTAAGAGTGATGTTTACCAATTAACTGCTTAACTGCTAAAAAAAAGCTTAAACAGTGAGTAGTCCTGCAGCACCTTAGACACTAACAAAAATGTAGATGGTATTATGAGCTTTTGTTGGCACAGCCCACTTCTTCAGATGTATGGAGAAAGGAGTACAGAATTGCAAATCGCAGAAAATTGTCAGCGAGGGTCTGCAGTTTAAATGTAGTAAGAGCTGGGTGGGCAGGCATCCCATCTTGTACCGGGTCTGGAACCTACCCCAGCTGCGGCTCTGCAGCTACTGGCTCTTAATACATTTTAAATGCAGAGCCACAGTGGGGGTAGGTCTTAGACATGGCATGAGCCAGGCTTCCCGCCCTCCCTGCTCCTATTACATTTTAAATGCAGAGCTGCAGTGGGGGTAGGTCCCAGACCAGGACTGAGCTGGGCTGCCTGCCAGCCTGGCTCCTACTATATTTTAAATGCAGAGCTGCAAGCAGGGATAGGTCCCCAGCTGCAGTTTTGCATTTAAATGCGGGTAGTCAATAGCATTAATCAATAAGTGTTGCTTATTTTTTAATTTAATTGACTAATCATCTGCACTATTAAATTCCTATTTTAAGATAGAGTTTTGTAGATAATTAGTCTGCTGAGTTAAAGCTCAGACTTCCTGCTGAGTCTTAAATTTTGATTCACATTCTCATGTTTTCTTTTTTGTGGCATATTTTAGACTGTACAATTTGTAAATGGTCCAGAGTTTAATCTTGAAAAACATACATTATCCTTGTCTGTAGATGATCCACAATATAGCCTTAATTATGGCTTACCATTTGAGCCCATAGTAAGAAATCCTGGAACCCATTATCCAGGAAGTAACTCCTGGAAGCATTATGTAAGGTAATGAAGGTTTTAGTGCATGCCAAAGCATAGATCAGCAGATTTTGCAGTCAGTGGTTGCAAATGGTGTAGGATTTATATTCTATATCTTTAGGTCTATCACTGATTTAGATTTTTGCAGAGATTCAGGGACATTGGAAGCAATCTTGCAATAGCCCCAGGTTAATGGTGGTTGTCTACATCACTGAATTTTTTGGGAAATTTTCAGCAAAAATGGCTCAGCCATTTCTAGGAATGAAGTGATATGTGCTGCCCACCCAGAGACTAGACTGAGTCTTAGACTGACTAGAACAAAACAGGGATCCCAACACTAGCCAGGGGAGGAGAAAATGTATTCTTTTTAAAAAATGTAAGATTGTAATTCTTAACTAAATCAATGTGGATTGAACTGATTTTGATTAGCTTCTGAGTGTCAGGCTGGACATATCATGCCAACAGTTTCTTTTGCTCATTCTGTTGTGTTTTCTCTCTTTCAACAAATTTTGTTTTGCTACAATCCAGGTGGTTTAAGATTGATATTTGAGAAACTGATGTAAACTACTACCCTATACCTTAGAAATCTTCAACCTCCAAGATGAGGTAGAGGAAGAGGCTTCCTGGAACCCACCTTTCTTTGGATTTATGGTCAAAAGGGTCCTCTCCTCTAAGGAGGGTTAATAGTAAAACATCAGGACTTCAGACATATAGGAATTGCCTAATGACCACAGATAAGAACTTCATTTAAAGGGCACAAAGTGACAATTACTCAACTGAGAATTACAGATAGGCTGTGTCTGCACTGCACCCCTTTTCTGGAAAAGGGATGCAGATGAGACAAGTTGGAATTGCAAATGAAGCGGGGATTTACATCTCCCCCGCTCCATTTGCATGAACATGGCTGCCGCTTTTTTCCGGCTCGGGGCTTTGCCGGAAAAAAGCGCCAATCTAGGCGGGGATCTTTCCGAAAATAAAGCCTTTTCCGAAAGGTCCCTTATTCCTCTTAAAATCAGGAATAAGGGACCTTTCGGAAAAGGCTTTATTTTCCGAAAGATCCCCGTCTAGATTGGCGCTTTTTTCCGGCAAAGCCCCGAGCCGGAAAAAAGCGGCAGCCATGTTCATGCAAATGGAGCGGCGGAGATGTAAATCCCCGCTTCATTTGCGATTCCGACTTGTCTCATCTGCATCCCTTTTCCGGAAAAGGGGTGCAGTGTAGACACAACCATATTGTTTTTATGTCTCATCTGAAAGATCAAGACAGTGTCAGTTACTGATTCAATGGAGAAGTGACATATGCAGAATCATGAACGCCACTTCCTACATCACCCTGGATGTTCCTGGGAAATCCGAGTTACTGCCATTCAAGTACTGAACAGTCCAAAAATAAAGCTACATATTAACTGGATTGGATTTGTGGGGATACTTTATGGTTAATTTGGAAAACTACATGCCTTTATGAATAAAGGTGTGAAATCCAGTCCCGTGTAGAGCACCACTGGAAGAACTTTGAACCATTCAAGTTCACTTACAGATAGGCCTGTAACTGGTGTGGTGTGTGGAGAGACGGGTTCAGTGTATACTGTTCTGCATCAGAGAAAATTAATAGTAAATATGTTAATACCCAAAGGCTGCAGTTGAGACTGAGGCCTTCTTATGCTACACACTGTACAATCACTCCCCCCCCCCAATAAAAAGAATCCCTGCCCTGAAGGCTTTACAATTTAAAGACTTAGTGCTTACAGTATGCTGGGTAAAGTACAGTTAATGAAAGGCATTGACTCAGAAAAGCAGTGAAGCAGGATCTACAGAAATAGGAAGAAGAAATATGGGAAGATATTAGTTTAATTAGCTTTTGCTTATCTCCACCTCTTTTTTAAAAACATTCACAAAAACAGGAAAAGATTTCCTGATTAAACACCCAATTATTCTGTCAGCTACAATGATGTGTAAATCCTGAATAATTCCTTTGGCTTGAATATGTTATTTTAAATTTACATTAATATATTTAAGAAAAGGATTTGGCCCTAAAAGCACAGACAAGAAATGCCTTTGATGGTCATCAGTTGAATCAGGCTTTATTGTTATGATGAGCTGTTTGTTGCCAAAGTGTAAGAAAAAGACAGGCCATCAAGCATCTGCCAAAGTCAGATATGAGCCACCCAGAACAGAGTTACACTCTGGTTTGGCATCAGATCTCCTATGTCAGGCTGTCATTACAGTCTATTCCTGATCTTGTAGTAGGTTGCTGTTATATGATGCCAAAATAGAACACCATTTGGTTATGAACACTGGGACGATATGGCAATATGAAAATGTTAGAACATGTAAGTTAACCAAGAGAATATATTAACTAAGGATCCAAACCTGCAGTTCTTCCAAGACCATGTTAAACAAGCTGTAATAGAGGGTTTTTGGGGCCACTGCTGAGAGAGTTAATTCAGGGGGAAATGGTTAGAAAGAGAGCCACTCACATCACAAGCTCTGCATAAGACATACCAAACCAGTTTCAAAGAGCATTTTTATTCACCACATTGGCTAGCAAGAAGTCATACAAGCAATTATCTTATACACTGCAGTTCTTCTGTGCCACCACCAGTGCCACTCCTTATACAGGTGAGAGGTTATGAAAATCAATTTCACTAAGTCAAAAAAGGTTCCTCTAGTCCCAAAGGACACTGGTCTACAATTTTTTAGAAGTTATCTGCTTCAGAGATAAAATGTGCTATTTATTATGTATTTTGATGTGCTGAATTCAAATATGACAATAAAACAACTGATTGGCTACTGTTTCCAAGATATTTAAGGTTTTACATTTTATGTCTATGTATATTGTGTAGATAGTAGAGTTTTAATCATAAATTGTAAATCTAGGTCTTTTCATGTGTTTATGGTTGCTTTACATGATAATATTTCACCTGTCCTGTTTATGTAACACTTTAAAAATCAGCAAAAGGGTTATATAAATAAAATTTATTATGAAACAAAAGGCAAAAAACTATTATGTACATAGTTTAGTCCTATTCAGTATCTACTCGGCTTGTCTCTTGGCTTGTCTCTTGTATTCATTAAATGGAGCATCTCTTGTCACTGTCCAGCAATAGTCTGCAAGCATTGATGGGCTCCATTTGCCCTGATAGCGTTTCTCCATTGTTGCAATGTCCTGATGAAATCGCTCGCCGTGCTCGTTGCTCACTGCTCCGCAGTTCGATGGAAAAAAATCTAGATGAGAGTGCAGAAAATGTATCTTTAGTGACGTTGCAACCAAGGCTTTTGTATGCCTTGAGGAGGTTTTCTACCAACAACCTGTAGTTGTCTGCCTTGTTGTTTCTGAGAAAATGTATTGCCACTAACTGGAAGGCTTGCCGTCTTTTCCTTGCCACGCAGTGCATGGTCAAATGCATCATCTCGAAGAAGTTCACGAATCTGAGGACCAACAAAGACACCTTCCTTTATCTTAGCTTCACTTAACCTTGGAAATTTTCCACGGAGGTACTTGAAAGCTGCTTGTGTTTTGTCCATGGCCTTGACAAAGTTCTTCATCAGACCCAGCTTGATGTTTAAGGGTGGTAACAAAATCTTCCTTGATTCAACAAGTGGATGCTGAACACTTTTCCCTCTCAGGCTCCAATGACTGTCGGAGTGGCCAATCTATCTTGATGTAATGGGAATCTCTTGCACGACTATCCCATTCGCAGAGAAAACAGCAGTACTTTGTGTATCCAGTCTGCAGACCAAGCAAGAGAGCAACAACCTTCAAATCGCCACAAAGCTGCCACTGATGTTGGTCATAGTTTATGCACCTCAAAAGTTGTTTCATGTTGTCATAGGTTTCCTTCATATGGACTGCATGACCAACTGGAATTGATGGCAAAACATTGCCATTATGCAGCAAAACATCCATGACTTCTAGGAATAACATGATGCAATTCATATAATGTATAACGCAATATCAGCTTCAGATTGCATCATTCATTGTTTTGCCTAAAAAGCAAGTACCAAACCCAGTCATAGATTTATTCATAGATCCAGTCAAAGATGTATTTTAGTCATTTCTGGTTTAAATTGAGATCCCTTCCTTTTATAACTCACTTATCCTCCGCCATTCGCAAGTCAAGGGTCGTATATACTGACCCAATAGCATATCTTGAAAACTAGAGCCAATCAACAATTTTAAGCATCGTTTTCGTTCTCAGTGACCCAGAATTAGTAAAGTTTGACTACATTTATTTCAGAAGCATTTTGGCTGTAGAGCAGTGGGATCAGACACATTCTCAGGTCAATGTTTATCCAGAAAGCATGCTGTTAACCAGTTCTTTAGACTCTAAAGGTAGGTAGGTAAGTATGTAGATAGGAAATATACCAATTGCAAAGTTCTTGGTGCAGGCTTGTAGCTGAGGTGGAATAATCTGCTGTGTTAAATCAAGTCTCTGGAATACATCCACTGTTAGGATGTGTCACCAGTCCTTTTTTTCAAGCTTCAGTTAATAGTAAAGATCTTCCAAAGGCAAGAAGCTGGATTGAAAACAAAATGGAGGAACCTCCAGGGCCCTTTTTATATCCTTGGCCGTTAGGGGGGACTCCCATTGGTCTCCTGTATAAAAGTATATCCCAAACAGGCCTGACTGCGGGAATTTCAGTGGGGACCAAGGTGCTTTTTTTGCAAATATGGACTGCAAAGGTGTGAATGCACCCCCTGTAATTCCCTGAGTAAGCAGGGAAATCAGCCCCAGCCTTCCCAGGGCAGGCCAGAGCATGAGGGAGGGAGGCTTGAGCAGCACACTGCTCCTGTCTTCTGGCCGGCCACAGCATGCTTACTTGTGGGACCATAACAGGGTGCCTTCACACCCTCTCTGAGTACGGGCCTGCAAGATGGAGTTTGTCACATGAGCAAGTCACCTGTCCATGCATGACTCAGTTCTTTCCAGGTAGCAGCCATTATTCCCATGCTGGTCTGAGCATCCATGGAAGGGCTCATCAGATGTGGATTTGTCCCATTGTTAAGAATATAAGAATGACCATAGTGAGTCTGTCCAAAGGTCCATCTAACCCACTATGCTGACAGTGGCCAATGCCAGATTCCCCAGAGGGAGCGAACAGAATAGGGAATCATGTGATCCATCCCCTGTTGCCCATTCCCAGCTTCTGACAAGCAGGCTAGGGACACCTCCCTCCCCATCCTGGCTAATAGCCATTGATGGACCTGTCCTCCATGAATTTATCTAGTTCTTTTTTGAACCCTGTTAAAGTTCTGGTCTTCATTATATCCTCTGGCAAAAAGTTCCACAGATTGACTGTGTTGTGTAAAGAAATACTTCCTTTTGCTTGTTTTTACATCAGCTACCTATTAGTTGAATTTGGAGACACCTAGGTCTTACTTTATGGGAACAAGTAAATAACTTTTCCTTATTTAATTTCTCCACACCAGTCATGATTTTATAGACCTCTATCATATCCCTCCTTAGTTGTCTCTTTTCCAAGATGAAAAGTCCCAGTCTAATTAATCTTTCCTCATCTAGCAGCAGTTTCATGCCCTTAATAACTTTTGTTGCCCTGTTCTGAACCTTTTCCAATTCCAATATATCTTTTTTGAGATGAGGCAACTACATCTGCACACAGTATTCAAGGTGCAAATGTACCATGGATTTATTTAGAGTCAATATGATATTTTCTTTCTTATCTATCCCTTTCTTAATGATTCCTAATATTCTGTTTTCTTTTTTGACTGCTGCTGCACACTGAGTAGATGATTTCAGAGAACTTTCCACAGTGACTCCAAAATCTCTGTTCCGAGAGCTAACAATTTAATCCCCATTGTTTTATATGTATTCCAATATGCATTATTGGAAGATGAATTTTAACGTTGATACGTGACATTTTGTGGCCCAGTCACCTAGTTTTGTGAGAGCCTTTTGAAGCTCTTCACAGTCTGATTTGGACTTAACTATCTTGAGCAGTTTTGGATCATCTGCAAGTTTTATCACCTCACTGTTTATCCCTTTTTCCAGATTATTTATGAATATACTGAATAGAATTGGTCCCAGCATGGACCCCTTGAAGACACTAGTACCTCTCTCTATTCTGAAAACTGATTATTTATTCCTACCCTTTGTTTCCTGTCTTTTAACCAATCATCAATCCATGAGAGGACCTTTCCTCTTATCCCATGACAGCTTGGCCAACTCATTGTTAAGTACTTCTGTTCACTTGATTAGTAGTCCTTTCCCAATAGGCAGACCGACCTGCTTGTTAATGTCTCCCAGAGGCAAACAGTTGAAATGCAAGTGCATAGCCTATACTTGTAATTTTAAATACAAAAATGAAACATGCATACACATAAACAGAATCAGTGAATCATAAGCTTTTCATAGATATCTTACTTGGCACACTTTGTACAAGATTTGTTGCAAATGTAACAGTGGTTGCAACAATGAGCTATAAGGTTGTACAGGTTGAACCTCCCTTAACCAGGACTCTCTGATTCAGCAGCATCCCTGGGCTGGAAGGATCAGGGATGATCCAGGACCAGAGAATCCCATGGAGGGCTGGTGGCTGGGAACCTTGCAGTGGAGCTGGAGCACAGTGAAACTGGATGCCCAGCTGCAGAGCTGCCTCCTGGTGGTGACACTGAGTGGGGGTGAAGGGAGTGGGAGACAGCAGGACTGCCCAGTTGGCTAGAGACCAGCAGTGGGGCTGGTGGCAAAACCACCTGGTGAGACCAAGAAGCAGTGGGGTTGCCCGGCAGTGGGACCACCCAGCAGCACAACTAGGAGCCTGGCAGCCCTGCTGCTGCCCAGCGGTGTAGCTGTATAGCAGGACCAGGAGGCAGTGGGGCTGAGAGCCCAACCAGGGCTACCTGGCAGCGGGGCCAGGAACCCAGGAGTGGGGCTGCCCAGTGGTGCACTGAAGAGGCAGCGGGGCTGCCCAGCGAGGCTGAAGTTCATCTGGGGCTGCTGCCCCAGCAGCACAGATGGACCCCAGCATGGGAGCTGTCCCGCAGGGCCAGGAGTCTGGGTATGCAGCACTGGGGCTGGGAGCTCTGTGCTGAGGGGCTGACAGCAGGGAGAATCCAGCAAGGAGGCTGGCAGCGAAGCCACGGCTGGGGAGGACTAGTCACAGAGGGAACCCACAAATGACCTTTCCTGGTCTGGCAAAATCCCTCATCCAGGACCAGTCAGGTCCCAAGGGTGCCAGATCGGGGTGGTACAACCTATAGTTTAAT
The DNA here is from genome assembly GCF_052426305.1 of Pelodiscus sinensis. NCBI lineage: Eukaryota > Metazoa > Chordata > Testudines > Trionychidae > Pelodiscus > Pelodiscus sinensis. Next base: position 157,740,075 of record NC_143054.1, on the reverse strand, counting down.
CAGATGTCACACAACCTGCATCCACATTGGGTAGCAGGCTGACTTAATTGTGGTGCTCAGGGTGCAACATTTTTCACAGTTCTGTGTGATGATGATCTAATTTTTAAGTGTGGAGTGGGTCCAAGGAAACTATTTTGGGACTGCTCCTACATTCCTTTTGTAACCAAAGCTCACTGGTTTTCTGGTATATTGAAAGTTACGTTAAATAGTGATGTAGCACTTCAAATTCTCAGGGGTTTTGCTGGGCTCTGTAGGGAAGCATGAGTATGTCTAGACTGGCGGGAAAACTCCACAGTGTCCAGGGAACGCATTTGCTCTTCTGATATTTTTTGCGGAAGAGCAAACGTGCTATTTCAGGGAGCCCTGTATATCTCGAGGAATAAGGGCTCTGCCAAAAGAGGCCCCATCTAGACGGGGCCAAATGGTGGAAAAGCCTCTTCCGGAAAAGCAATCAGAAAAAACTACGCAAATTGCAGAGTGCAATTTGTGTAGTTTTTTCCGATAAAAGAGTGTAGTCTAGATCTAGCCCATGTGTGCAGCTAGCCAGCTTAAAGTGACAAGAAACAAGGTCAGGATGAGCTGTGCCTCTGTATTTCAGTGGGCAGTTTGTTTTCTCTCTTTCTGGTTTAGGGTTATTGTTTGTTAATGTTCTGAGTTCTAAGAATGAAATAGTGTTTATTGCAGCCTTCCAGCAGGAGTATTGTATGTTTTTTCTAACTCCTCTGTGCGTATGTTATGAAACATAAGAGATTTCACTGTCTCTTTCTGACTTCAGTAGAATGCTTATGTGAGTTAAGAGAGGTAACTGGTGCTTGGGCGTGGGAGGGAAACAATAGGGAGGGTGAAGGAATAAAGTTTCAGTATTAAATTGCTCATCACAGATCTCATGGATACTCAGCTTGGATGAATGTTCAACACCAGTTTGTAGCCAAGTGGAACCTTGAAGTTTATGATGGGAGGAGAGCGATGCTGTAGATGCCAGTTTCAGTCACAGGCTAAATAAGGAATGTGCTCATTCAGTATATTCCTCAGCTGGCCCAGCAACTCCTCACTGGCCAAGTGACAGCTCCACTTTTGGGGTTGAATGGTTCCTGCAGGAGAAAGAACTCGGTGCTCCCTTAGGCTACATCTACACTGTTGCACTATTTTGGGATATTGGAAATATCCTGAAATAGCTATTCCACATCTTTTGAGCACACTCATTATTTCGAAATATAACGGGCTTGCTATTGCAATGTCCCTGTAAACCTCCTTCCACAAGGGTTTATGCATTTTGCTTCAGCTACCCCAGACTAACACAGCTACATTTCTATCACTGTTCCACAAGGGTTGAGGGACATTGTGGACTAGCACTTTATTTCAAAATGTATTTAGAAATAACCTGTTTCAGGTAAGGGTACATTGTAGATACAGCCTTAGACTGCTTTAGTTGCTCCAAACACTTTCTGTTGCACAGGGCCTTCTGCCAATATCTGTGCTGAGAGAAGTTAATGCAGGCCCCAGTGTGAATCTTGTCCAGTGAATACAATTCAGTACAGAGAAGAAAGCAACAGAGAGAGAAAGGAAAATATACTATATATGCTACATGCAGGGCACTCATTTGTGTCAGAGTGACTTTTATTTTGGCAGGGACAAGGGAGACAAGGGCTTGTATTTTTCTGGAAATTGTTTTTTCTCTCCCTCATTCAGAGCTCAGACTTTCTTTAGATAGGAACATGTTTGTTTTTTTATATAGAATTACCTGTAAAAAAAAAGCCATGGCTTTTAATTACAGAGAAAAAATTATAATTTTAACCTTACAAATACTGTGAGAGGGTTTGCAAAATCTTTGGTTCATGGAAGGCCATCCTCTTTTGGTTGGAAGAAGTGAAAAACTAGTCTTTAGGAGTACTGTGTACATGTAGTTATACTCACCATTCTCTGCATTTATGAAATCCCCATTTAAAGTCTTCACAGAAATCTCCAACCAAGAGCAGACTACAATATAGTCTCACCTAATATAAGTTTCTACAGTAGTTTCTGGGTGCTGCTAGCTCTTTGCTTGTAAATAACTATTAGCTTATTCATTATTATGATTTTAAGTTTGTGTACTGCAGAACAGACTCACATGGTGCTTTACAGGGATAAGCTGGTATGAGATAAATAGTTTCTAATAGGCCTCCTGTGTCTCTCATTGCTACTTACTTTTCAGATTAAAGATCCAAAGAATCAGATGCTGCTTCTTCGTTCCCGTACATGTTGTATAGTCATTCACGTAAGTGCAAAGTGGACCTAATGCAGGAGTAGGCAATAATTTTTTACTGGGGCCCCCTTCATAAATTTTGTAGGTGATCCAGGGCCACCTTAGAAGGGGTGGGGACTCAGGCAGAAGGGGTGGGGCCAGGACACTTCTGTGCTTCCCTGCCCGCAGACCTTGATTGGTCTGCAAGTGGGAGAACACATGAAGTCTTTGTCCCCACCCCCTGCCCAAAGAGGGGAACAGGGGAAGCGCACAAAGTCAGCTCCTGCCCTGCAAGGGAGCACCACCTTTGAATCACCCGTCAGCTGAGCAGCAGCGGTGGGTGACTCTTAAGTGCCAAGCCCCTTTGCATGGCTGGAGGACACTTCGCTTGCTCCCCATGTCCCCAGGCCAATCAGGCCTTGGGGGCAAAAGGAACACTCAAAGTCTCTTCCCACCCTGCCCTCTGGCATGTGACACATAGAGTCAACTGCCAGAGTTGATTCTAAGTGCTGCATGCTCCCCCATCCCGAGGCCCTGATTGGCCTGGGTGCGGGAGAGCAGCAGGGTCTCCGCGGGCTGCATCAACCCACTTGGCTGGCTGGATCTGGCCCGGGGAGGCCCTGTTGCCCACACCTAGCTTAATGGGATAGCATTTTATACTCACTTTGTACAAATGACAGTACAAAATACAAGACAAGCCTTCTCTCTTTCAGGTGTGATTGCCTTGTGTAAGTTGGCCATTCTCATTGCTGAGAAAAACACGGCTTTGTTTGGTTTGGAGTGAGAATGTCACATGAAGTTACATTTTCTGTCTGGATTTTCATTCAACCTCATCTGCAGCATCGCTCTTCCTGTTTGTATCTCAGTTGGGTATTTATGACACGCCACATACGGGTGCTTCAAATGGGCATCCAACAAATCCTTCATGAAAAGCAAGCTGTGTATCCAAAAACACAATAACTGATAGATTCTTCATGCGGTGTTTACACACATGTTGAACAATAGAAGTGCAGTACAACTGAGGACAGTAGGTTCAATTGTCCTTCCCAGATTGCACGCAAAGAGAGAATCTTCCCTTTTCAACAAGTGGAAGTACGGAATTAAACAGTTACCTCTATAATACTCCTCAGACCCAATGGAGAGTACTTTGCAGTACTTGGAATTCCAATATGTAAAGGACAGTATGTAGGGCAGGCATGTCAAACTGGCACAACAATGCATTTTCCTTGGACCTGAAGAGATTCAGTGTCTGTACTGCTTCTCGAGGGGGAAGTGATCTCATCTCAGTGCCTTGGCTGGGGGAGACCAGGGAGCTGGCCCAGCATGACCGAGCAGTGAGAAGCCCCAAAGTGTAGGAAGGAGAGTGGCAGTGGCCTTGTCAGCACTCCAGGAAGCACCCCGAAGGGGTCTTCTGTGACCATACACCGTCACAAAGCATATAAATAATAAATTTAAAAAAAAAAAACATGTAAGGGCTTAGTGAATCTGAATGAGAACAGTGTAGATTATACAGGTTTTATTTTTCCAGTGGTTCAGTGAAATCTCTTAATTCAGCTATTTACAAAGGAAGCGACAATTACATCTACAGATATGGTAAACGGAGACAAAGGGATAAATGTGTCTTTTCCGCCCTTGGAATGCTGTGCCTCAAGCCTCTGAGTTTACCCGAACCCTCCTCCTACCATTTTCCCTCCAGCAACCCTTTCCCTACTCCCTCTAAACCGGGGCTGGCCCAATGGTTTTTAGCGCCTTTGGTGACCTATGACTTCCACCCCATTCACCCACCCCATTCAAAGAACAATGAGAAATCTAGAATGAAATTCTATCTTTATTTACTTGGCATTCAAAATGAACAAAATAAAAAATAAAAAAACATATTTTATTGATTTTTCTACTTTTCACTAATCCTAATACACTTATCCTGTACTTGTAATTCTCCTTTTACAATCTTGCTAAAGCCTCTTACCAAATTTTTCAGGTCCAACACAATACTAATTCTTTGTAGGCACAGCGTCTTTGGATCATGGCTTGTAACATGGCTGCTGCGGGTCGCTGACCGGTCATTACTAAGCGGTGTGCAACACCGACTCAATTGTATGACAGGTTAGCACTGGGCTATTAAGAATGACTGAATTGCTAGACCCTCACTCCCATGCAGCAAACCCAGGTGGTGCTCTTTTGAATCTATGCCATGACATATTTTAACTGTATTTACATATACAGCCATACTTCATAATGTGATATAAATAATATAACTCAGCTTCTGACATGACTTTTGAAAGTACAATTTTGATATTTTTGCTTATAAGAGATAACATTAATATATTTTTAAATAAAGGAAAAAATTCACTTCTGTCATATTAGGGCCCCTTAAAGCCTGGTGCCTGAGGGGGAAATCTCGCTCCCCTGGGGTACAGAGCCCCCAGAAGGGTTCGAGGCCGGAGGTCAAATCAGTGAGGCAGGAAAGAAACTTAGAAGAGAAAACTTTATGATGCATGCATGCAGGCTGTCACTTCCAAGAGTGAAGCAGCAGCCCTGACACACAGATTCAGGGAATCTTTATACAGTATGCTTAGACAGTTCAGTTGTGGATTGTTCTTCTTTAACATATCAAAGTCTCAGCAGAAGTACTCTGAGACTTCTGTTCACCCCAGGAGTGCTAGAAGTAAGTTTTTACAGTACACAAAGCCACATGAGAACTTGAGTGGAGGAGTCTACAAGGCAAACTGTGACAAAGATAAGGGTTTACATGACAAATTGTGACAGACTAGGAGTATCCATGAATTTGAGAGAGTCATTTGTAAGGGTCTTTGATTAGAGCTAATTTGATTTCTCTCTGTTACAGGGAGAGAGGCCTGGAAAACTTTTTAACCCTTACAGCAGTTTTCTTTTAGAAAGTTATGATTTCTGCACAGTTCCCCCCTTTAGACACAATTGGAGTTATTTGATTTTTCTCCCACATGCCCTAGGCAACTAGCCCTACTCCAGCCCTCTCCTGGCTCCCTGCACCCCTCAGCTGCTAGGAAAAATTGGAAGAGTTCACTGTTCATTGACTGGACAGCAGGTGGCGCTTCCTAGCCAATGTGAAATACCAGGCATGTATCTGCTCCTGCACTGATTTTACATTGAAATCAGTGGAATAATATCAACAGACTAACTTCTTATTTACTCTCTTCTAAGTGAGATCAGAATCAGGCTCAGCATATTGTCATTAAAGAGGTGATTTCCCAGTGTAACCAGGTGTCAAATATAGTAGTAATATTTCAATGCATTATGGACAAGATACAGCAAAGGATTAGAAGAGGGGTGTGGAGAGAGGCAGCAGAGATGCACTTGAGCAACTTGGAATCATTGCTAAACAGGTTGCAGGATGAGAAGATGTAGAATTTACTGAGCATATAGATCTGATACTAATGGGATGCACCCAATAACAGAAACCATAGAGTTGTCAGAGATGTAGCAAATGTGCAAAAGGCCAGAATGCTGGTAAAAAAATTAGTTTTATTTATTTGTCCCATATGACATGAGTCAGGGCAACAAAAGGTTAGGTCCTTTTCGTAAAGCTGGGGTTGATCAGTGGCTATTATTACAACTGGTGCCCACTAGTAGCCCAGATTACCCCTCTGCTTATGTAAGGAATAGGGTTATTATCAAGCGGGCCCCTCCTAAAAGAGCATGAAGAATATGGTCTGCTGAATTCCCCTCCCCCCCGCCTTAGACTCTATAAGCTATTCCAGAAGCATTAACTTCTATAGGATCAATTCTCTAACAGCTTCGGGGAACAGACAATTGAAACATGACTCTTTCTGCAGCTATGTTTCCAGAAGCAGGGGCCAGAGAAGCATCATAAAGTGGCAGTTGCATAAGCAGGATGGCTCCAACTTCCATAGATCTAGCCTCTTCTTTGAACCCCTGGATATGCAGAATCAGGTGGCTTTGCCACTCTGTCCATTCTATAGCTCACAAACCCCTGCCCACTGGGGGACAATTTCTTGAAAACTGTGAGGTGAATCTTGCAGAGTTTTCAGCCCTCCTGTCAGGCCCCCATCCACAGCGTTCTCTGGAGAAGGGAATGATCTGCTCCCTAGCTATCAAACTGATCTTTTTGGAATGAATACCCTCTTGTGGACAATTCACTTCATCTGTGTCTAGGCTAGTGAAATCCATGACTGAATTGTTATACAAGGGTTAAAATGGGGAACACATAGAGTATTTTTTTTAAATGCAAATGATGCTAATTTGACATATACATAGATTCAGGTCCATTACACACATACTCCCCCCGACCATCTGCAAAGCTGGTTAGAAATGCCCTCTTGTGTTGAAGTGAGGACCCTGTTCTAAAAGGAATTGCTACCGGCCAGTGAGAAGCCTACTGCATATGAGTCACATAGCTTAGACTAAACCTGAAACAAATGATGCCCACCTCTTGATGAGACCTCCAACTCCTTAGCAGCAGGTTTTGTACAAAAGACAAAAATCAGGTTTGGTCTCCATTACATTTAGGTAGACACAAGGCAGCTTCTGTTCACCTAACAATGGAAGTGTCTACATTTAAATTTTGTAACTACCCAGCTCCATTGACTTAATAATAACTCCATCTCCACAAAAGTGGCACAGAGTTAAGGTTTGATTCTATGTTGTTAGGCTGAGTATCAGTGTAGATGCTCCCTTGACTATTCATGGCTTTTAGGAGCCTTCCCACAGCACTTTACACTGACAGTACACCTAGTGGAGAATATCCTGCAGCTAAAGAGTATGCCTACACTACAGAGAACATTGAAGCTGCCTTTGATCTTCCAGGGTTTGAATTAGTGGCTCTAGTGAAGACATGTTAATTCAAACTGAGAGAAGTGCTCCAGTTCCTGCTTCCACAAGGCGTAAGGGAAGTCAAAAGGAGAGTGTTTTCCTTTCAACTTCCTGCAGTATGGACAGCGCCAAAAGTCTAGTTAAGGTACATGGACTTCAGCAGTGCAATTAACTTAGCTGCAATTGCGTATCTTAATTTGACCTGATCCTGTCATGTAGACATACGCAAAGTGGGAGAGGGTTAATGCGGTTGAAGCAAGACGATCTTTTGTTCTAAGTTTTAAGTGCTGATGTGTACAGCTATGAAGTCCTAGGAAGCCACAGCTTTCTCAATTAAGACATGAATCTTCCTCATAATCTCACACAATATATGAGTTAAAACAAAAGGAAAATCTATGTAGCACTTTAAAGTCTAACAAGATGGTTTAATAGGTGATGAGCTTTCAGGGGTCAGCCATCTTGTTAGTCTTTAAAGTGCTACATAGTTTTTCCTTTTGTTTTAGCAAGATCAGACTAACACGGCTACCTCTATTACAATTCAATATGTGAGTTGGTACTGAGCAAAAAAGGCACAGAATCATAGTCATGCGCACGGGGTGTGCCAGGTGTGCACAGGCACACCCTAATGTTTCAAAGGACTGCCCGCTTCGGCACTCTGGGGAATGGACGCCCCATCAGGTTTGCCATGCATGCACGGCTGCGCAGTCAAAACCGGCGGCTCTTAGGACCCCGAGGAAAGAAGTCACCCTGCTGCCCCATCAAACGCAGTGAGTTCAAACCCCGGGCGGGGTGGGGGGATAGGAGAGGTGGGGGATGCCCTGGGGAGGATGGCGTCGGGCCCTGAGGGGCTGCATGCGCAGGCTTCCCTGCTTGGCGGGAGGGAGCGCGCGACAGGACTTCATTCCTCTTTGGGGGGGAGTCGGCCCTGGAGGGAGCACTTATCGGGAAGTCCCCAGAGGTGCGCTCTTGGAATCCCCTTCTTTGCAGGAGGGAGGGAAGGGGTCGGCCCCGAGAGGTCACGTGCGCGGGCTTCCCTGCTCAGCAGGAGGGGGGAGGGAGAAGGGAGGGAGTGCGCAATGAGGCTTCTTTCCTCCGCGGTGGGGTCAGCCCCAGAAGCAGCGTGCGGCGGAGGCTTCCCTCCGAGGCTGGTATAGGGGACTGCCTGCCCCCACTGGTATCCTGCCCCAGAACCTTGTCCCCCACCCTCCTTCCCCCATTCCCTCTCCCCTGCCCCCAGCCACAGAACTGTCCCTCTGTCCCCCTGCTACAGAAACCTGGCACCCTGCCCCCTGCTGCAGAAGCCTGTCCCCCCCGCCACCTATTCCCTCTCTCCAACCGCCAGCTGCAGAACCCCGCCCCCATTGGCACCCTTCCCCAGTACCATGTCCACTGCTCCCTAACTGACTTTTCTGTGGGTCAGTGACCCCAGACTCAAGACAGGTTCCCTGCCCTTCTAGTAAATAAAGACAATGCAGAAACTTTGTGTTTGATATAGTATTTTATTTAAAAATGAAGCCTGGCCAACAAATCCCCAATTGGGGCCAAGGCCCCATCTGTCCACAGCCACTCTTGCACTCCCTCTTGCCCCATACCCTATATCTGTACACTGGAACCCCATGCTCTGAGCCCCTCACATACCCCAACCCAAATTCCTGCACCCTCACATCCACAAACCAGTGGCTTGCTTAGTACCCCAACACTGCCCGGCCTGGAGCCCCCTCCCTGAGCCAGCATCCCCTTCTTCACCTCCTCCTGCATCCAGATTTCCTCCTGAAGTTTGCACCTCTCACCCCTTCCCACACCCAAATCCCTCATTCCCATCCCAGAGCCTACACATCCTGTCCTCAACCCAGCAAGGGTCCGGCTAGACTGCAGGAATTTTTCAAGATTCTGGAGATATCCCAGAAAAACTCTTCTGCATCCAGGGATGTGTTTGTTCTTCCACTTTTTTTAGTGGAAAAGCAAACATGATCTTTCGGTCACCCCTATATTCCTCTTTCCATGAGGAATAAGGGGGCTTCCAAAAGAAGGGGTTTTTCTGACATTTGGTCCAGTCTAGATAGGCCAAATATTGGGAAAACCTCTTCCTACAGAAGAATTGGGGGGGTGGACAAAGCAGCAGTATAAGGATTGGGGATAGCAAGTGATGGAGAGGAGGAGACTAGAGAGGGCGGGGCTTTAAGGAAGGGGTGAGGTGGTAGGTCTTGGCTTGGTCTGTCATTTAAAAAGTGATCTTGTGTGTAGAAAGGTTGGAGACCACTGGAGTAGGGGAAGCACCAGAAGGGTGAAAATCAGGGCGACCCCAGAACTCTGATACAGACTAGCTGGCGGCTGCTGGAGGAGGAGGGAAAAATAGGGGGAAAAGGTCGGAGAGGAAGGGGCTTGTGCTGAGGGAAGGGGAGCAGGTCAGGAGAAGAAAGGGGAAGGCACTAAGGGACAGAGTGGAGGAGAGAGACAAATGCCAGGGGGCCAAGTGGAGACAATGAGAAAAAGAGCAGGAGGTGAGGTGTCAGTGAGGGGGGGGCTACAGGATAATGCTGGGAGAGGAGAGGGAAAGGGCTTTGAAGGCTAGAGGGAAGAAGGGAAGGTGCTGGGACAAGGCTTGAAAGAAGGGGTGGACATGAGGGATGGAGCAAGACATGTGTGAGGGCACAGAAGGGCATGAAGGGAACAGGGGCAGAGATTGGTGAAGGGATGGGCATCAGGGAAAAAGGGGGAAGGGGCAGTGAGGAAAGGGGGAGCTACCAGGAGGGTGCAGGGCTAAGGGAAGGTGCAGGTGCCAGGGGCTTCTGGAGGTGAAGCAGAAAGTCAGACACCTGCAGGGGAGGGACCAGCACCAGAGCAGACAGGCAGAACAGGTGTGTAGAGGGAGGTGTTAGAAGAGGGGATGAGGAGGGGTAGCTCACATGATCAGAGTGGGGCTCCTGGAGGAGTGGGCACGGGGGGGGGGGAGAGAAGGGCTGATGGAGGGGGCCAGGTTTCAGGAATGCTGAAGGCAGTGAGAAGGGCAGGAGACAGGACAGCAGAGGTGGGTGAGGATTTGGGGGAGGGGGCAGCAGGCTCCCGGGGAGCTGATGGAGCTCAGGGAGGAGACAGGGCAGCAGAGAAAAAAGGTAGAGGTTTATAAGATATTTATTAATAACTTGGGTGCCACAGTGGCACATTCAAACAAGCACTAACTCAGTACTGGTGCACAACACAAAATTTATTCTGCTCATGGGAGGAAACTCTTAGGGGGACACTTCCCCCAGCCTCTCTGCCCCCTGAGTTAATGTCACACACACTGGGTTAATGCAATTGCAGGATAGTTGCATGAGGTGGATTTGGTGGGGGCCAGACTAATCCCTGTTGGTAGGAAGATGGTGGGAAAAGTCCTCGGGGGAGGGGGGGTCACATGACACCTTTTACTTCTGGTCATGTGTCCATCTTGCCCTGAGAGTGTTACCTCCACAGGTGTGCCTAATGGGGGTCAGGGGCATGGTTAACAGGGGTCAGGGGCGTGGTTAATGGGGGTCAAAGAGTACATTTAAAAAAACTTCTTTGGCTGCACATCCTAATGAAATGTGCTGCGCACGCCTAGGCACAGAATTATTCAGGTTTGCTCATAACAGAGCTAATGTATAAACCAGAACTCAATAAACTAGGTAGCCTCTACATAGACTAAATCTGTGGTAAAAATGTTAGTTATTATTTATTGTATTATTTTTTAAAATTGGCTAGAATTAGTCAGAGCACTAGGATCACTTTGTTAATGCCCATGAAAAGGTTAATACCAGCTTTTAGCAGCTCCAAGAAGTTGCTAAGAAACAGTGTCATGGCCTCCTGGTACGTCCAGTGAGAGTCTGAGTAGATGATGTAATATTCAACATTTTTGTTTCATTGGATGAATCTGTTGCCAATCAATGCCCTACTAGAAGATTTTTACGCTGGAGCTCTCTGGAAGCCTGAACTTTTCTCCGTCTTCCACATACCCACAGTATGGTCAAGTTTTTTTCTAACTTGCCTCTGAACTTTTAATTATGTATTGCTCCAAACAGAGTATTAGCCCAGTATGAAAGGATGATTTCAGATGGGTTGTAAGCCCTTTCTGTGCCTTCCATAGAGGCAGTTTTAGTGCCATGAAAAATGCTTTGAAGTACAGACATCTATAACAACACACGCTTGATAAGGGGATATTTGACTAATAAGGGATTGTGGAAAGAACTGTCCCAGAGCTTCAGAGGTGTAGCCGAGTTAGTCTGACAGGAGAAACTTAAAAAACAATAGACTAGTAGCACCTTAAAGACTAACAAAACATGTAGATCGTATCATGAGCTTTCATGGGCACAGCCCACTTCTTCAGGTGACAGGAGTGTTAGAAGCCTAGATGCAAGAATCAGAGTCATTTTCACCCTTCAAATGACAGGTCAGTTAGAAAACAGTTTTATAGGCATTTTTTTCACCATCTTTAAAATCTACTGACTCTTAAGGACAAATATTTATGCATTTCTCTGTTTGCCAAGATGATACTGTAGATGCATAATATCCACGTGTCACTGTGTGTAAAGTGCTTGACGCAGCAGTGAGCTGGCTGCCCTAGAGAAGATGACAGCATCAGCAGAACATAACAGCTTTCCATATGTTCAGATAATTTCCTGCTGTATGCCCCAGCTCTTCCTTCTGTGCTGATGTAAGAAAAATCAGGAACAATTTTTTTCACTTTGCAGATTTTTGTCTTTTCTGTTCCCTTCAGTGCCCTCTAAACTGTCTTGCCTTGTTTTTCTTCTCCAGAGATACTGGCTACGTCTAGATTGCATCCCTTTTTCGTAAAAAGGATGCAAATTAGACGTATCGCAATTGCTAATGAAACAGGGATTTAAATCTCCCCCGCTTCATTAGCATAAAAATGGCTGCCGCTTTTTTTCGGCACGGAGCTTTGCCAGAAAAAAGCGCCAGCCTAGACGCGGATCTTTCAGAAAATAAAGCCTTTTCCGAAAGATCCCTTATCCCTCTTAAAATAAGGGATAAGGAATCTTTTGGAAAAGGCTTTATTTTCCGAAAGAGCTGCGTCTAGACTGGCGCTTTTTTCCGGCAAAGCTCCATGCCAAAAAAAAAAGCGGCAGCCATTTTTATGCTAATGAAGCGGGAGAGATTTAAATCCCCGCTTCATTAGCAATTGCGATACGTCTAATTTGCATCCCTTTTACGAAAAAGGGATGCAATCTAGACGTAGCCACTATGTTTTAATTGACTAAGCACAGAGCTAGGATTGGAGTCAGGAATTCCTGAAAACTAATTCCAGCTCTGCCATGGCATATTATGTGGATATGATTTCCAGGACAAAAATTTATGTTTATGTTTAAAGTGGGCTTTGTTGAAAACTGTAGTTTTAAAAATTAATTAAAACGTAAAATAAAGTGAAAACATTCCTTTAAACTCTTGACTACATTTAAATTTTGCTGTCTAATACAGGAATAACAACACTTCATTACCTCACAGGCAAGTTATGAGGATTAATGTTCTAATAATATTGTTACATTTTCTATGCCACTGTGAAAATGGAACTGCTATATAATATTATTATTCTTCTCCTTGCATTTGGGGATTCCTGTCTAAAATTATTTAAAATGTTTAATTACTAGAAACCGGTATGAAGAACAACATTTTCAACAGAGTCCTAAAGAGTTACTGATTTCTACATCTTAAATATTTAGCCTTTTTCTTGACCTTTAAAATTACACTGCCAAATGATTTAGGCCAGTAATTTATGCCCCGTGCTACAGACTGCTCTGTTCAGGTGGACAGTTTGCAAAGTAGGGCCTTTTGATTTTGTAAAGAAAATAATTAAAAAATTAAAACAATATGGAAAAACATGGTGTCTTTGTAATTTTTTTATTTAAACATTGCCCTGCACGGTTTTGAACTTAGCTATAATACAATAGAATTGGACAGCAAAAGTAACTAGAAACAAAGGTAAAATTAACCATTTTAATATCACAGAATGCGTACTATGAAAAAAGTAAAAGGAAAGAATAGATAAGAGAGGCAGCATGGTCTAGTGGATAAGGCACTGCAAAATAGGGTCAGGAGATAAGAGATCCAGTCATGGTTCTGCTGCTGAAGTGCTCTGTGACTTTGGGCTGGTCACTTCTATTTTTTTCTTTCACTTCTGTGTCTTTGTTTGTTTAGATAAGTGTTTCCCAAATAGTGTTCCGCAGAACCCTGGAGTTTCGCGAAGTGAAAATAAGGGTTCCGTGAGAAAATTCCATTACGATAACATTTTATGATTTAAAAAATAATAATTAATATTTAAGCATTTATGAATTTTATTGAAAACAATTTTCATTTGTGTTTGCCATGATAAGTGTCCGTGTGTAATGCCAGCTTAGCCATAGAGTGGGGACAATGATGTCACTACTCAGTGCTGCGCGCGCAGTCACTAATGGTGCGATCGCATGTTATATACCACCGTAAATCCCTGCACTCTCAGGGGGCATGGATCACCCGGGTGACTGAATATGAACATACTAGCGCCGCATCGGACAAAGTCGAAGCTTCAGCTGTCAAACCAGTTGCTTGTATGGGAGTGCACAGGCAGTGCTCTCACAAATACTTTACTTCAGTATAGTCATGTGATTTCTTGTATTTAAAAATGTAACCGTGACAAATATACATTGACGATGATAGATTAACCTACATATCATGGCCTTGTTTAGCATTTGTTTATTATTATCCTTACTTATTTGTGGTCTACTTTTTCAGCTCCATATATAAGACTGTTATTAGGAGTTCCACAAAATTATTTTGAGTTTAAAAGGATTCCATGGCCAAATAAAATTGGGAAACACTGGTTTAGATTATAATCTTTTTAGGGGTCCACTCTTGTGGGTTTATACGATTCTTATGACTTAGCCCTATCCTAGTTGTCAGTGGGGCTGTGGGATGGTATGGAAATCCTTGCACTCATTGCACCTTGCTCATCAACTACCCTTACAATTTTGGGAACACCTACATCAGTTGCATTTACAGGTTCTCTTTTAGTCAATGGTTCTGAAAGTGATCATGAGTGAATTTCCAAGATTCCCTACAACCCTGGCACACAGAGATAATGGAATGAATAGTAAGTACCGACTTTCCAAGTCTTGGCCTCAGGGCAGGGTTTGAATTTCATTCATAGATAGCTACCTCACAGTGCGGAATCTAGTATCATGTAGATACATACACAGGAATGGGCCCACTCAAAACACAGAGGGTGCGTCTAGACTGGCAAGATTTTGCGCAAAAGCATCCGTGCCAATCTAGACGTGCTTTTGCGGAAATACTTTTAACGGAAAAACTTTTCCATTAAAAGTATTTCCGCAAAATGCCAGTCTAGACACAACCAGAGATAAAGGAGAGTGATTATGCCGAAAGGCAAAACTTATCCTCTCCGTAGGTGCCCTCAAGAGCCACAGGAGTAAGTCGGCAAGGCTGGCTCAGCACCTGCTTGTGAAATCCAAATCTGGTGGAGCGATTTCTGATTTAAACCAGGGAGGGATGATGAATTTTTCCATTCTCTCACAGGGTCGGGGCGTGGTCCCAGAGAGGTCGGGGACCACCGGGATGAGGGAAGCCTCAGCAGAGAGGGGCTGAGACCCCAGGGAGGTGAACTCAAGGGGGGGGGGGGCTCTGTGAGGGCGGGGAGGCGAGGCGAGGCCTATAGAAGGTGCTCTAGGCAGCTCCACGTAAGGCAAAGCTCCCGCTGTCGTGCCCGGGGAGGGACGGGCTTAGGAGCTGGATCTGCCTGCGCCGCCCCTCCTGGGGGAGGGATCCGGGCGGGACCGGGCTGTCGGCTCCTCCTCGTCAATCGCCGGGTTGGCCCGGGGTCAGTTTCGGAGCGGGGCCCCGAGGAGACAAAGCGGCGGCGGACCCCAGGGGCGTGCGGGGATCGGGCTGAGCGCGGCGCAGGCCGGCCTCCTCCTTGCAACAGGTTCCCAGCTCTGCCCAGCCCCCGTGTGCCACGGCTGGTGCCGCAGGCCGCTCCGCCTCCAGAGGCCCCGGCCAGTGGTCTCCTCGCTCCCGGGCGGGGCGCCCCGGCACCATCCGCCTCCATGCGGTTCGGCTCCAAGATGATGCCGGTGAGCGAGAGGTCCCGGCCGGGGGGCAGTAAGAGGGCCTGGGGGTGCGTGGGCAGGCGGGGTTGGGGGCTGGAGGCGGACTCTGCTCCCATCTCGCGTGGGGCAGTCTGGGGCTCACACCCGTGGGGGCGCCGCGATCAGCGACTGTGACTCATTGGCACCAAACGCGGCCTCTGCGTGGGAGTCGGGGCCAGGCGTGGACCGAGGCAGGGCCGGGGGGACGGGAGTTTTGTGGGGAAAGTTGGAAGCTCCGGCTTGGACGGGAAATTGCCTTCGCTCCTGACTCCAGGGTCTCTCCGTGGCAACTCGGTGGGTTTCGGCGGCGGGGGGAGAATCAGCCGCGTGTCTCGCGCCTTTCACCCCCAGTTCAAGGCATACGGTGGGGGCTGTGCTGCTGGGAGAGTCGGTGTCCGGAAACGGAGCCGACTCCTTTATACAGGGACGCGTCTGATAGCGTCAATCCACATCGGAGGAGAAAATGGATCCTGCCATTGTGGAGGCAGAGCCGGAGGAACTGGGGGAGACCAGCAGATTAGCTTTGTTTGTTCCGAAGCTGGGCTGGCGTGGGTTGGGTTTCCCCCTCCGCCCGCTCTCCGCTTTCCCAGCTGTTCTGCTTGCTCCTGTGTCACGCTGGGAGCCCTGGAACGAGCTCTGGGGGGAGAACAGCGAGCCGCGCAGGGAGCAGTGCCCCAGGTTAGGAGTAGGAGGGACGGTGGCTGATAGGCGCTAGGCGTGCGGGGCAGGGCTGCCCGCTGCCCCGAGGCGCTGTGGAATTGCAGGGGAACAGGTAGCTTGTTTTGTTGGTGAAATAACAGTGAGGGCGACATTCCACCCATTTAAAGGCACAGCGACGCCTTCGGAGGCAAGGGTTTGCCATACTCCCCCCCCCCCTTCCTTCCTGCATCAGAGAGATTTCCCTGACTTTTATGTTAAGGATTTAACCAGCCGTCAATTTGAATTAGCTTCAGATAAACAACAGTCCCGAAACTTTGAGTTTGGTCCACTTCCAGCATTATAGACGTTATGGGTCGAACTGGCCTGTTGGGGAGGAGGATAGACTGAATATTGTTTTGTTCTTTTGCTTATTCGATGCGAGTTTGCAGGGCTTCGGAACAGCTTCATTAAGAGTTCTTTACTAATGTAGGATCTCTAATTTGCTTTAGACCCAGACCCCTGGTACAGTTCTGTGTTTTCCCACATCCCTGACTTTTTTTAATGCCCAAACTCCAAGAATATGAGTGAGTGCCCATGTTATTTACAAAGTAAACTGGTTTTGGTCAGTTTCAGGATATCCTCTTCACCTGACACTGAAGTAGGAATTGCTAAGAGAAATATGTAGTTCATTAAGGTTGTGTCCATGTTAGATATAAAAAAGATGTTGGGGATAAAAAATAAGCTTGACCCTTATTAGCTAATTTTTGTTAAACCCATAGGATAGACAAAGCAATTTGTACTTTAAGAACTTGTCTTTGTTCCTAGTGAAGGCATGACTAAACTGAATATTGCCGAAGTTGGATCAAACAGTTTTGTTTTTTAAACAAAACCTCTGACTATGGGAAAGGGAGATCCTTTATTCCCATGTTGCAGTTGGGCCAGATGAAGTAGTATCTCTCTGAAATATTTATTACCAACAACCAATAGAGCCCCAGATCAACCATTGTTATTTCTTAGAGTGGCAGATTACAAGTAAATAACATATGTTGGGAATTCTTGTGCTAATTGCAAGCCTGAGTAGAAATTCCTTTAAGTACTTTAGGTTTTGTGTGTGTGTGTGTGTGTGTGTGTGTGTGTGTGTTCCATGTATATAAGCTTTTCTCTACAAGTCTTTGCAAAATCAGGGCCAACACTGTGTATGAGTAACTTTGCACAGCTGCATAGTCTCTCTGCATTCAATGGGATTATTTGATGTGTCATGTTTATACTGATAGTCACAAGTGTATTTGCAGAATTAGGTGTATTTTATTATCCAGGTGCAGGTAAAAATACCTTCCCATCACAAACTGTGGAAGCTGACAGAATCAAGAAGGAAGCCACACACAGAGACAATAGCTACTTATAAGGAAAAGACAAAACCTGAGTATCAGGCTGATAAAGTTTACTTGTTCCAGAGAAGCTAATGTCTCTTCTACCTTTCCTGTCACTCTTTCCTCCCCATTGAGGACGCAAGAATGTGTGTTGATTTATTCCAGTAGAACAAATCAAGAAAGGGGTAGGTGACTTTCATTGGTGTAATTAGAGATGGCAAGAAATATTTGTCTAACTAAAAATAGTCAAACTTTTTGGGAATGATGTTGTCATCAGCCCATGGCAATTGAGGAAAAATAAGCAATGTATAGTAAAAAGGTATTAATTCAAAGATCATGGTAATTAAATTAAGTAAACATTCTGCCATCCACAGTACGTCTATACAAGAGATCACCCTTATCAGTTAACCTTCTGAAGATCATCCCAAAGTATCCACCAAACAATTCCGTTCCTCCTCTATTTAAATGATACTTCCATTTAAAAACTGCTTTTTGTCTGACCTTTGAGTGGTTACCCCAGCTCTCTTTTCCTGCTCTGGGCCTCACTGAACCAGCCCCAGCCCCAGCTCTCCCCCTGCTCCCTCTCGGCTGCCTGGGCCATGCCAATCCCAGCTCTCCCCTGCATCTCCCCAGCCCACTAGCGTGGGCTTTGCCAGCCCTGGCTCTTTCACACACACACCCTTCGGAGGCCTAACTCTCCCCTCCCTTGGTCACTGGGGTAGGCTGAGGCATGGCAGGTCAGCCCCGGTTTTCCCCCCAGTGGCCAGGGGAAAGCTGAGCCCTGGGCCTGCTTTGTTGGCCTGCAGACAGCCCTGGGCCTGCTGCTGGGAGGGGAGCCTGGCTTCAGCTAAGGCTGCTGTCCCTGCAAGACTAGTGGAGTCCTGAGCATCTGAGCTCCAGGAGGAGGGCGGAAATAATGGTCTGGCACTGGGGGCAGGGTGACATGCTGATGTCACTCTGTCGTCCCAAAGGAATTGTTTTTATATACAGTAGACTTTTGATAATCTGGAACCTATGGGATTTAGGTGGTGCCGGATTATCAAATATGCCGGACTATCAGGAGGTACTATAAGATGGTTTTATATATATATATATATATATATATATATATATATATATATATATACACACACACACACACACTGTATACATTATATACTGTATATAAAGTGTTCTTAACCCTTTTTATTGTACATACTGTATACAGTATATGGTAATGTTTTAGGTTTTTTTAAGCCTTTTTTACCATTTTTGCTCAGTTTAGCTGCTGCCGCTGTTACCTTGTGACTTATTTTTTGCCGAAGCTCACTCACTAGGCTCTTGCCATTTTGATGCCAGACTATCAGGAGTGCCGGACTATTGGATACCGGACTATTGGAATTTTACACAGGGAGAAAATAAAGGGATCCCTGAAACCTTTACGGTGTTTACTACATAAAGTAATGGACCAGTCTAAATTAGAATGGATAAGTGGCTAAATGCTGGAGTGCAAAAATAGTAGATTTAGAACTCAGCATTTTAAAGATTATAACTTATTTTGTTGCTCTGCGGTCTCTCATTTCTAATAATTGTATTTATTGGGGGATGTAGGAGGAGATTTTCAAGGCAGAAAGCAGTTAGCTGCCCACTGGAAGTTGATGCCTAAACAACCCTTTGAAAATCTGTTCTGTAGTAAATATACTCTGAATGGCTATGAACAGGAATAAACTGGAGCTCAAATAGTGCTAAAAACACCTGGGAGCATAATAAAAGAAAACTACCCTTAAAATAATGTCTTGCACCTTCTTTGCATTTTTTTCACCCAATTGTCCTCTTTTGAGGACCAGTGCTGTTTTGTACATGCAGAAATAAATGGTGAGATTTTTGGAGTCTGGCTGAAAGTGTAATATTAAATATTAGTCTAACCAAATGTACAGAAATCAGGAATGATATTGAACCAAAATGTAGCAAGCGTGACACACTTTAGGAGAGCAGTCTCTTTCCTGGTGTGATGGTAAGACTCTTATTGCCATAAATATCTTTAAGCATCTTCCTATTCAGTAGAATGGATGAAGGGCCACTGTACCACCACCACCCCCTTTAAAAATTCCTTTTGTTGTAGCTTTTATGTTTTCCTCTGCTTCTTCCCTATCCTGTCTCTTCCTTTCCCATCGCAACAATCCAACTCAATCCCCTGGTACCATCTCTGCTCTTCTGCTTCAGCCATCGCAGTGCGCACATAGGCTGCGTCTAGACTGGCAAGTTTTTCCGCAAAAGCAATTGCTTTTGCGCAAATACTTGCCCGCTATCTACGCTGGCCGCTTGATTTTGCGCAAAAGCACTGACGTTCTACTGTCCGAAATCAGTGTTTCTTGCGCAAATGCTTTGACGTTCCCGTTCGGGCAAAAGCCCTTTTCTGGAAATGTTTTTGCCTAAGAGGGCCAGTGTAGACAGCTAAAAACTGTTTTGCGCAAAAAAGCCCTGAGGGCGAAAATGGCGATTGGGGCTTTCTTGCGCAAAACTGCGTCTAGATTGGCACGGACGCTTTTCTGCAAAAAGTGCTTTTGCGGAAAAGCATCCGTGCCACTCTAGAAGCTCTTTTCCACAAATGCTTTTAACGGAAAAACTTTTCTGTTAAAAGCATTTGCGGAAAATCATGCTAGTCTAGATGTAGCCATAGTGTTGTTAAATTCTGTAGTGAAGTACCTCTGTGTACAGGGCGTCCTTGCTATACGTCCAAGATACGTATAGCGAAATGATGTAAAGCGGCTGACTTCCATTTGCATTAATTAGTCTCTTTTTTTTTGCACAACGTAAAGGCAGGGAATAGGAAGACTTATAACACAAGAGTTTCTACATGTGTCAACAATGTTAGTGCAGAACCGATGCATACTAGGGCAATATATTGTGGGGATGTCCTGTACAGGTTAGGGATGTTAAATTTTGAGTAACTGACTAATTGAATAGTCCATGCAGTTTGCATCGACTATTCAATTAGTTGATAGAGTACCTCCTCCTTTGAAGTGTAGCAACAGCCCCACTGACACTGGGCTCCGTGTGGTGCTGTTGCTTTGAAACGTTGCAGGGAGCCTGGCATCAGGTTCCACGCGACATTTCAAAGCAGCAGTGCCACATGGAGCCCAGGGTCAGTGGGGGAGTTCCCACCTGATCCTGGGCTCCATGTGGTGCTGCCGCTTTGAAATGCCACGTGCAGTGTGGGAACACCCCAGTTGACTCCAAGCTGCATGCGGTATTTCAAAGCGGCAGCACCACGTGGAGCCCGGGGTCTGGCCCCAGGCTGCATGTGGCGCTGCTGCTTTGAAGTGTACCCCCTTACACTCTGTCCCCACTGCCTCTTTCTGATAGATGCAGCAAGGAGCGGGGAGCAACTAGTTGACTATCCGATAAGCATTTGCTTATTGGATAGTCGACTAGTCGTTCACATCTCTAGTACAGGTACATTGATGGCCCCTTGTCAATGCATCTGCATGCATTTCTAGGGTTAATGCCACTGAATTAAATGAGCTATATAAAATTGTATCACCTTCCATCTGTTGAAGGCTTGTGGGAATGCAGTTTGCACTGTTGCGTAGTGATGAGGAGCTGGCACATTTTTCTAAAATAGCATATCCTTTTGCAACATTATCAATCCCCTTTGCGTGTTTTGAATTGTTACCATAAAGATGAGTGGATGTTAGGAAATAATTTGCGTCATTATGTATGCTAGATAAATAGCTTTGCTGAAATGGTGGGAGGTTTCACAGATGGAGCAAATGCAGACTGTGTTATAGCCACAGGCTTCAGTTCAGTCTGACATTTTTGTTGGCCATAATAGCTCTAAGGTTTGGATCTACAAAGAGACGTAGGTGTTGTGATGAAGAGCATTGTGGTGCCTAACATCTAGGCACGCAGACAAGCACAAGAAAGACATTGATCCACAAATACTGAGTTAGACAGTAGGCTCCCTATATAATGAATGGGGAAGAGAGGTGTCTACTAATATGCATGACAGAAGCCAGCATATTCAATAGGGAATAGCCTATTGCCTAAGCAAAAGCCAGTGGGAAATGCCATAGAGAAGAGTCTGTCTAAAGGCCTACCCTTCTCATGCACCTCTGATCCACAGCTGGGAACATCTGTCCTGGAGTCCAGTTACATCAGTTCCAAAGTGGGTTCTGTGAAACTGAGCCAGGTGCCTGCCTCACTCAGTGCAAAATAGAGGAGGAATAAAAGATGGTGGTGATGGTGCAGAGAAGAGGAAGCATTGCCCCTTCTGCCTTGTAAGTTTTAGCCATGTGGTTAGAGACACTAATCTGTGATGTGGGAAACCTGCAGTCAATTGTCCTCTCTCTGTGAGGGAGACAAAAGATTTCAACAGGGTCTCCTACACTTAGTGCTCTAATCACTAGGCTGTAGGATATCTTGATGTAGATCTCCCTCAGTCTCTCCTGTTGAAACCATTCTGCACTGTTTTAAATAACTAGTGACATGGGAGCAAGAAGATGGGACCCTTCCTTGCCTACCTCAAAGGTTTAATCACTAGGATACAGAGTCATTCTCACTTTTTAATTGATCCACAGTGGATAGTGTTGCCAGGTGTCTGGTATTCACCTGAACAGTCCGGTATTTTTGGCTCCTGTCCGGCAAAAAAATTCAGAGAATACCGGACACCTAAAATGTCTGGTATTTTCTGAATTTTTTCCTGGCCAGGAGGCGAAAATGTCTACAAACACCCAGTGCCCAGCCTCCTCCCCCGGCTCCCAACACCCCCAGGCTCCCGACTCCAGCCCCCATGCTTACCTGGTTCCCCAAGACTGCCAGCCAAAAGACCTAGGGGAAGCAATGCTTTCCCCTGGGTCTTAGTGCTCAACCTCTCCCCTGTTCCTATCCCTGCACTAACTCTTAAAGGGGACATGCTGTTTTAATGCTGTTTTATTTAATTTTTTTGTCTTTTTTTGAGTCTTTTTTTGGGGGGGGTCTCCCCCCTTTTTTCCCCTTCAACAGAATTTTTTTCCCTTTTTTGGGGGTGGTGGTGGTTTTGGTATTTTTGTTTCAACCATCTGGCAACTCTAAAAGTGGAGCACCTTCAACATAAGTGTCTCATAGGCCAGAGGTTTAAGCATTCTAAAGAAATTAACTTTCAAATATCTGTTGGTTGTTCCATTGAGTTGAAACATAGGAATTGCCGTATTGGATCAGATCAGTAGTCTATCTAGTCCAGTTTCCTTGACTAAAATATTTCCCTCAGTGGTACTATGGAAAAAAAACTGGCTTTAACTATTTGAGATTTACAGATCCATCTTAATACTTAAATTGTAGCATATAGACATACATCTTTGGTAAGTATTCACTTCCTTACTACAGATTTTCCTTATCTAACACTATGGTTGCAGACTAAACAGTTGCTTTTATTGACCCTGAACCACCTTCCTTCATCTGCCTGTTGTTTGTTTAGGCTCCTGTCCTGCATTGTGATCAAGGCTGACAGAATTCTGTGTCTGTGATACCTAATTGTTTTCAGTTGACTTTCTGTAGTAAGATGAGGGCCTAAAACACAAGCCCATGTAGCACAGGCCTGGTCTGAGGCCTAGCTAACAATGGACAAAACATGGCTAACATAAAGCAAAGCTAAGCTGTGAGGAAGAGGCAGGCTCCTGCTTACAGAACTTGGCACAAACAGGGCTGGAAGTGCAAAACATTAATTAGTAATAGGCCCAGGTGTAGAACAATAATTGGTGCTAGGTACTGGCTGTAAAACAGTAATTGGTATGGGGCATAACATGGTAACACCAACTCATTAAAAAAGACCTTGGTACCCACACTCCCCACAATACAGATTCAAGTTCAGGAAAGGTTCTAAAATGACAGCCTGATGGATAGAGATGATGTAATCCGAGCACGAGGCTCAGGCTGATGGGTGGTATCAAAGTAGTGTCAAAGGGTGGCAACCTGACACGTCAGCTGTGATGTGTAACTTGTTTGTACCTGTATATAAAGTGGTGTCTTGTGGGGACAGTCTTTGGCCAGCTTAGGGGCAGTGGGAGTTTCCCACTGGTTGAGCTGAGTTCATTGTTACGGCTACATAAATCAAGTGGCTTGGTAGAATCTATTGACAACTATTACTGAACTTCGCTAAACAATAAACCTGGCCGGGCACCTTTGATCCTTATCTGATTTGCGGTCTTTGGGGGCCCTCTTGGGGTCTGCTGTGGTCATTGGGCCCATATCATTGAGCACACACGCAAGCAGACTTCTGGGTATCATCATCCACAGAGCTAGAAACTGTCCAGACTCCACAGCAGTAAATCCTGACCCTACTCTATCAGTGACCTGACAACAGACTTTAGCATGGATCTGTTGACTGGAATCTGGTTGCCAAACTAGAGTTTATATTGTAAGCACCCCAGGGCAGGGGCCTTGTCTCCTAATTTGATTAAAGGCTTGGTATACATTGGTTGCCATAGTCCCTTAGCAATGTTACCAAAACATTAGCTCCTAAAATCATTTAATAGGGGTCATCGAGTGTCTTAACTTCAGAAAAAAACAACAAATGGTCTGGTAGCACTTTATAGACTAACAAAACATGTAGATGGTATCATGAGCTTTTGTGGGCACAGCCCACTTCTTCAGAAGACTGGAGTTACGAGTTGGGGATATGAAAACTCGAACTAAATAGGAGAGGAGAAGGGGATGGAGAAAGGGGGGGGGAAACGGGAGGGTGGTGGGAGACAGAGCATCATTAAGTATCTGGAGAATGGGTACTTAAACCTAAGCAAATAAAAATCAAAGTCAATAGATAGATTCCTAAGACAGGAAGGATACCACATAGAGAGCTTTTAGAACCTTCAGTGGTTAAGTAGGTAGAGTTCCCATCATCTGATAACTTCAGAGAGATTTTTGCATACAATGCTGAATAATTCTGAGAACATCATATTTTGCTAGTCGTCTTTCCCTACATTGCCTGGCATTTTACAGACCATGAGCTGTCATGATTCACTATTGCGACTCATGACAATAAAGACACACTGAGTTTCCTGTGCACCTATAGTTCAGTAGTTTTTGGTTAAAACAATGTGGGTTTTTTAGTTCATTGAGCAATAGCTGCCTATTCAACTGGTGAAATAATTTTAAATACCATTTATTTGTATGTTGTCCCTCTTTGAAAACAAACAGTCCTTTCCTCACAGAGAAACTTGCCCAAAATCTTTATTTTATAGTACATTATAACTTGTTCAGTATGTTAGTTTCTTTAAGTGCTTTCCTCAGAAATTATTTCACTTTTCCCTCACTCTAGATGAGTCTGTGGAAGTCCTGGGTAATACCTTTTTATGGTTTTGCCCTGACTGGTCTATTTATCAGTAATTCATTAAGACTAGAAATGCCTTGTGGGTTTCCTGTAATTGTTACTGTTCCATGGATCAGGCCAAAGGAGAGTAAAAATTGGTGCGTGTAAGACATTTCCTGTCTCCTGTGGCTGTTGCCAGATGGGATCTCCCCCTGATTAATGAAGGGCCTATCTGAACAGCTGTATGCTAGATTAATTTGCATGGAGGTTAGCAGGGCTTTAACAAAGACACGTACAATGGGCATAACATTTTTGTTCATTTATCCTCATTCTGGTGTCTTAAAGTGGCAGTGTGTCCAGTGTTCATATCAAAGCCACGATTACATTAAGTTGACTTTAAAATGCCTTCTGTGTTTAGCAGCTCTCCTGCCTGGGTGATTTCCTTGTCTCCACAATGCATGTCACTGAACTTGCTGAGTTTGTTCAATAGGGACAGGGTCTTGTCCCTTTTTAAGAGAGGCCTGGAGAATAAGAAGGTGGAAAGCTCTGTGAAAATGGCTTGGTTAGGGTACGTCTATACAGCAGAGCTAAAGTCAAATTAAGCTACACATCTTTTGCTACGTCAATTGCATAGCTGAAGTCGAAATAGCTTAATTGGCTTTTGGCGCTGTCTACACAGTAGAAACACTTTTCCTTCAACTTCCCTTACTCCTCGTGAAATGAGGGTTACCTTGAGTCGGTGGAAGAAGTCCTCCGGCTCGACATTATTTTGAAAAAAAAAAAGGCTTGTAGTATAGACATGCACTATGCTATTTCAGAATAACATCAGTTATTCTGAAATAACTCTGCTGTGTAGATGAACCCCGAGAGTGGCTTTCCTGGACTGGTAGTTAGAGCATCAGGAGGAAGGGTAGTAGCTTCGTTTCCTCACATTTGTCATCTCCCTGGGCAAGATTCTGGAGAGTTTCTTTATTCCCTTGGAAATGGACACAAATGTCAGTTCTAGAGGCAAAGAGAGGGTTGTTTAGTATTTGGAAGCTGGAAGGTGTTTACATTCATGAGGTCATAAGCCCATCAAGTCACACTGTTGTTTGCTCTTTCACAGGGTTACTGTATTAAAGGCCTATGTTAACACTCCTAACTCAATTTTTACTCAAGCAAAACTCTTAATGAATTTATTAGGAATTTTGTCTAAGTAATAAATGAGTAAGGAGTATGAAACAGGGCCTTTTGTTTTCTATCAAGATGATCATAGAATCATAAGATTGGAAGAGGCCTCAGGAGTTCAACCCTTTGTCCAAAGAAGGACCAGCCCCGGCTAAATCATCCCAGCCAGGGCTTTGTCAAGATAGGACTTAAAATCTCTAGGGATGGAGATTCCACCACCTCCCTAGGTAACGCATTCCAGTGCTTCATCACCCTCCTAGTAAAGTAGTTTTTCCTAATAGCCAACTTAGACCTCCCCCACTGCAACTTGAAACCATTGCTCCTCATTCTGTCATCTGCCACCAGTGAGAACAGCCTCTCTCCATCCTCTTTGGAACCCCCCTTCATAGAGATGTAAGCCAATAGTTGATTATGCAATAAGCATAAGCTTATCAGATAGTTGACTAGTCACTTTAAAGAGGCAGCAAGCAGTGAGGGGGAGCAGAACTGGTGCTGGGGGGAGCTGGCTTAAAAGCCAATTCCCCCCAGTATCATCTCTGTGGGAGGCAGAAGGGCAGCGGGAACCTACATAAGAACATAACATAAGAACGGCCGTACTGGGTCAGACCAAAGGTCCCTCTAGCCCAGTATCCTGTCTGCCGACAGTGGCCAGCACCAGGTGCCCCAGAGAGGGTGGACCGAAGACAATGATCAAGCGATTTGTCTCCTGCCATCTCTCTCCAGCCTCTGACAAACAGAGGCCAAGGACACCATTTTATCCCCTGGCTAATAGCCTTTTATGGACCTAACCTCCATGAAATTATCTAGCTTCTCTTTAAACTCTATTATAGTCCTAGCCTTCACAGCCTCCTCTGGCAAGGAGTTCCACAGGTTGACTACACGCTGTGTGAAGAAGAACTTTCTTTTATTAGTTTTAAACCTGCTACCCGTTAATTTCATTTGGTGTCCTCTAGTTCTTCTATTTAGGGAACTAATAAATAACTTTTCTTTATCGTCCCTCTCCACACCACTCATGATTTTATATACCTCTATCATATCCCCCCCTCAGTCTCCTCTTTTCTAAACTGAAAAGTCCCAGTCGCTTTAACCTCTCCTCATATGGGACCCGTTCCAAACCCCTAATCATTTTAGGTGCCCTTCTGAACCCTTTCCAAGGCCAAAATATCTTTTTTGAGGTGAGGAGACCACATCTGTACACGGTATTCAAGATGTGGGCGTACCATAGTTTTATACAGGGGCAGTAAGATATTCTGGGTCTTATTTTCTATCCCTTTCCTAATAATTCCTAGCATCCTATTTGCCTTTTTGACCGCTGCTGCACACTGCGTGGAAGTTTTCAGAGAACTATCCACGATAACTCCAAGATCTCTTTCCTGATTTGTCGTAGCCAAATTAGCCCCCATCATACTGTACGTATAGTTGGGGTTATTTTTCCCGATGTGCATTACTTTACACTTATCCACATTAAATTTCATTTGCCATTTCCCACCTGGTGCAAGCCGGGAATCTGCTGGTCCCAGACGCTGTGCCTCTGCTTTTAAAATGTATTAAGAACCTACCGGCAGGGCCTCTGCGGCTCCCCTGTTTATCGACTAATCTACTAGTTGATGGAAATTCAATTAGTTGATTAAATTTAACATCCCTACCCCTTCAGGCAGGTAAGCTGCTATCAACACCCTCTCGCCCACCCCAATCTTCTCTTCTGTAGATTGATAGAGTGTGTAAAGGTTCATTAGTGTCATGCAGAAGTCTTACTTGTATTTGAAACTTTTAGCCACTGTTGCTGAACTGTTAGAGAAAATTCTGGGCTTTTGTAATGTGGGAGACCTGAAAAATGACTGCAGATGTTGTGGGATAGCTAGTTCTGCCATTTGAATGAGAATTTTAGACTAGTAATGCTTTTGATATTTTCCATGAAGTTTCCTTGATACCTGAAATGTTAAAAGGAAAATAAACCTCTTGCAGTTGTTAATCACTGATATTTTTGTTCTGGCTATTAGTCCTGTAATCCGTTTAAAATTAGTTACCCCAATGACATCATCACTTGTTTCACAGTTACTAATAGTGTTACAGTAGCATTCAACGCAAAGCCAGTTTTGCGTATGTTTAGAAATCTCCAGTTTCGGTTTTAGTGATGCTAGTAATCAAGAATGTTTTCTTTATGTGGCAATTGGATATAAATCATCACTCCCTCTTCTATTTTTATCAGTATGAGAGAGGAATGCCAGGTATTTGAGTACCTACTTCTCAGAACCAACGAAGGTATATGCTCAAACACCAATTGGCATGAAGTGAACCTTTTGATAGGACTGTGTGCGTAGGTGACAGAATTAGGCTGAGGTAAGTTTTGTGGGAGCATTTAAGAAAGAAGTGTTCCTTGATCTTTTTGTTGTCTCAATTCTATTACTTATAAAATAACAATTATCTGAGAATGACATACGTGAATGGATTTAGGCCATTTTCTCCCCTCCACCCCATGTTTTAGAAGAGTTACTAGGTGTTCTTAAAAAAACTGTTTTTTTGATTAACATGCAGTTGATATACAAAAGGTTATTAGGGAGAGATCCTTTTAGGTTATAGTGGCCAGTGTATGAAATGGAGTAAATAAGTGAGATGGTTGCACATCAGAAGGCTTGAAAAGCTTCTGACCTGTTAATGTTTTGATTTGTTTCATGCACTTGTTTGAGTTGTTAGTTGCTTCAATATTTAAGACTTTATTGTAGGTCAAAGAGTTGTGTAAAGTAGCGGTTCTCAACCAATGGTATATGAACCTCTGGGGGTACAGAGGTCTTCCAGGAGGTACATCAGCTCACTTAGAAATTTGACTAGCTTTGACAGGCCACATAAAAAGCACTAGCACAGTCAGTACAAACTAAAATTTAATAAAGACAATGATGTGTTTAAGCTGCTCTCTCTGCTATACTGTATTTATATTGTAATTTATTTTAGAATTGTAAAAATTGAGAAAGTAAGCATTTTTTCAGAAATTGTGTGCTGTGATACTTTTATATATCTGATCGTGTAAGCAAGTAGCTCTTTAGTTAGGTGAAACCAAACTTTGTGGTACACAAGACAGATGGGACACCTGAAAGCAGCACAGTAGTTTGGAATGGTTGAGAGCCATTGATGTAAAAGGAAACTTAAGCTAGAGAAGCTAAGTGACTTCCCCAGGATCATATGGCAAGTAGGACTGTAAGAGTGTAGCTGTTTAAACAGTGTAACTGATGGTTTCCCAAATAGTTACACACAGCTCCCAGTCTGGCTTCTGGGGAGCTGGCTGCCACCCCGCACTGCTGTCTTTGTACCACAGGTAGGTGGGAGCCGGTATATGCAGAGAGCCAGCTCCTGGGGAGCTGACTGCCACCCTGCACTGCTGCCTCTGTATTAGAGGCAGCAGTATGGGGCAGCAGCCATCTTCCCAAGAGCAGGGCAGCAGGTGTGCACCGACTCCCAGGGAGCTGTCTTCTGCCCCATAATGCCTCTGACACAGAGACAGCAGGACGGGGTGTGGCAGCTGGTGCGTGCCAGGAGCAAACTTAAAAGCCAGCTTCCAGAGAGCTGACTGTCCTACGCTGCAGGTTCCTGTAACCACTAAAGTCCTTCACAGGTTACACGGTTGCATAATTACCTGTATTTTAATATCCCTAATGGCAAGTCAGTGGAAAAACTGGGAACAGAGCTTCCCTGTCCTGACTTCTGCTCTTGGGACTCTTGTGTATGTCAGGTTCATATTTATTGTTACACAAAAATGTCATTAAATGTCATTGTATGAAATAATCACATCTTTGCCCACACTGCAGCAGGGTTTTATGGTTGTGACTGACATAAGGATGCTAAGAGACCCGTGAGCCCCGTGTGCATTGGACTTTGCCTCAGAGTAGATTTGAACCAGGACTGAAGAGGCATGGTTGAAAATCGGCTTTCTGCTGAGCTTGTCCTTATGCTTGTCCTTAGGGTTGCCAGATTGTTTAATCAAAAATACTGGAAACCAGAAAAAAAAAAAAACACTGGGGAAAAAATTCTGAGGGGGGGGGGGGGGGGGGAAGGGGAAGACCAAAGTTGTTGAGAGAGGAAAAAGAAAAAGGAGACCCCAACAGTTAAGTGCCAAGAAAAAAAAAAAAAAAAAAAAGCATAGCCTCTTTAAGAAATGCCTTTGAGGCTTTTTGGCCCTAACAGGCTTACTTGCAGAACCAGGTAAGCACCCAGTATTTTCGCCTTCTGGCCTGGGAAAAAATCAGAAAATACCAGACATTATAGGTGTCCGGTATTTTCTGAATTTCTTTAACCAGACAGAAGGCGTAAATACCAGGCTCTCTGGGTCAATACCAGACAGACACCTGGCAACCCTGCTTGTCCTTTAAAACATTCAACTTTGTAGCTAGTTCTAATATCTTGAGTTGCATTTAAAATAGCACATCTTGGTTTTGTCACACAAACTAAGAATTTTTCAGTCTTGACACTTCAATTCTGTGAGGTTAACTGCTAAGTACATAATTTATATCTAAATTTAGACTATTATTCTGTTGTGTGTCGTGCAAAGCTAAAGCTAACTGTTCTCTTGAGCTGAGTTTCAAGGGAAAGTTTCTGGAATTGTCTGTCAATTTCTTTGTGACATGGTACCTGCTGTGTTTAAGCTCTGAGGTTGTGTTTCTTTAGAAAGATCTTATCTGATGAGCTTTGTCTTTAATACGTTCCTTTGTAACTCTGTTCCCTTTGTTTTTGCTCTGGGGCTGGAGGTTCTCAACATTACTCTGAGGGTTTCTTTTCCCACAAGTTGCACTTTATTACTCTGCCATTCTTGACAAGCTTATTTTGGTGAAGAGAGGCTCTGAAGGTAGTAATTAACTCGATGCACGTTTTAATCTGAAGATCCCAATGCACTTTTTGTGAACAATTGGGGGCAGAAAGTATTATCATTATTTTGCAAATGGTTTGAAAATCCCATTTCCGTATGAAAACTTAGCACCTATTGTTACAAATAAGCGTCTAAGATTAAAAGATTTCTCTCTATTTCAATTACAACAGTTTGGATACATTGTGTATTTGACAGTTTCTCGTGTCCTTCAGTTTCACTGCCCCAAAAGGGGGTTGCTCACCTGTTCCAGTAGAAACAGAGCTGAAATTGCCTGTTGTCTCAGAGCAAGGGAAGGGAGAGGGAGGTATTTCTCTTGGGCCCAAAAGACACATTAAAACAACAAGAAAGCAGCAGGAAATCCCAATTTGTAAAATGTTATTTATTAAATGTCAGGACAATTAATTTGAAGGATGCACCAAGTTAATTGATTTTAAAATAGTTTAATACGTTTAACCCTCCTACCACCCAAATTGTGTCCCTTTTAAGTGCCTTTCATATTGCCAGTGTTCCAGAAGAGAGCCTGGGAAGAGAACTGTGGTCTCCTGGTTTCCTGTTCTGTATTCTGGTAAATGGTCTGAATCTTTGTCTTCTGAAACATTTTTAAACCATTTTAAAAATATAGCTGAAATGTGAGCCTTGGAAAGGGTTGTTTGCTTCACTCTGGTTCATGGAAGTGGGACTAACAACTCCATGCTGATTAAGTAGTGAGCAGCACATTTTAAACATGAAAAGTGAGATTGTTCAAAAGTACTTGGTATTGGCCTTATTCTGCTCTTACTGATATTGTGGAGCTAAGGTATGTGGAGACTGAGGGTACGTCTACACAGCAAGGCAAAAGTCAAAATAAACTACGCAACTTGAGCTACGTCAGTTGCGTAGCTTAAGTCGAAATAGCGTAATTCATCTTTTGGTGTTGTCTACACAGCAGGAAGCTGAAGAAAGAGCACTCTTCCTTGGACTTCCATTACTCCTTGTTACAATGTAGGGTTACAGGAGTCGGAATAAGAAGTCCTCCAGCTTGACATTATTTCGAAAATAAAGGCTTGCTGAGTAGATGCACACAATATTATTTTGGAATAATGTTAGTTATTCTGAAATAACACTGCTGGGTAGACATAGTCTGAGTGCTTTTGAGTTGCAACCTGAATCCAGTTCTTGTAAATGGGAATTTATTAGCTATCTTTATTCTGTTCTTCCCAGTAACTTCTCCTGTATGACTTTGGCTGCCGTTATTTAGGTTTCAGTAAAAGGGCTAAACTGAAAAAGAAATCCTTCAACCAACCAATGTAATAGTAGGTTTTTGCTACTTGCATTAGAAACAGGTGATAAATTCACCTGATATTGGGAAATCTTTCCTTATAATCACTGCTGGACATCCTGAAAGCACATTTATGTATTGATCACAGCTGGTATGTTACCTTATTCCTTTGCTATCAGCACTGAGAAATCCTTTGCTGTTTAATTGTGGGAACACATGTGCCTGTAAAGTCTAAAGAGAACAATTGAAGTTTTTTTACAATAGCCTCCCACAGGAACTCTCTGAAAACCTTACTGTTGGCCTGTTGCCATCCAGGATGCTGTTGACATAACAGCACCGCTGATTCCAGGGGGAGTGGCATGGCAGTTGAGCTTCAGGAACAGTTTTAAAATCTCTTACTATATATTTTAGAAATGTGCATCTTTCTGTCCATCTGTTCGCAAGTCCGTCTGTTCAAGAACGCCTCCTAAATTGTAAGTGCCAGGATCACCAAATTTGGTATGCAGCTTGCTTTTATAAGAACTCCAAGTAAGATCAGGGTTTGATTATGCCAGGATAATGAGATGTACATGGAATTGGATTGTTTCTCATACAATGAAAAGGGAGGGGTCCGATAGAAGGGGGTTATACTGCAGAATGACCACAGCAAGGGGCCAGAAATGGGGACCAGGACAGCTATAACCTCACTGGACCAGCAGGAGGCAGAGGTTGAGAAATGCACAATTTACATATTTTAGAGAGTCTATCTGTCTCCTGGCTGGGGAACATGCACCCCTGTCCCGGCTGTGCCTGCTGCAACGGCCATGGAGAGGCACGTCTCATCTGACCTCAAGCTGCTGCAGTGAGAGGGGGCTGGGGTAGTCCTCTCTTCCCTGGGGCAGCCTGCAAACTGAACCCTCCCCAGCCTCTCCTCTTCCCCCCCCCCCCCCCCCAGCAATGATTTAAATGAAAAACAAAACTTATTTGGATGAAGAACCCCAGCAAAGTCATGTAAATCTTCTAATAGACTATAAACACCCTATGGGTTTGATAGGGAGTGTGTTTTGCTTTTCTGACTTAAGGTTGTTATGAAAGCAAGCAACTACACTCATCATGCTTAGCTTTCAACTTTTCTGTTCCATGCAGAGTATGTTACTCAATAGAGAGAGGAAAGACAGCTGTAAACGTCCTTGGCTAGATTCTGCTATTTTAGAGGGGAGTATCTGTGTTTAGAAAGGAGGGTATTGAGTTTGTGTGGCTGAAAATTGTGTTAATTGCTCTTTGAACCCTGACTGCATGCTCAAAGTGGTACTGAAGTTCGACTGGGTTCAGCAATGCAGGCCCTGCCAGAAGGGGCATATGATCCAAAGTCCTGATCTGTATTTCATTGACTTCAGTAGGAAGGTTGAGTGCTTATTTAGACACTGTCTGTACAGTTCAAATAGTGGCAGAAGATCAAAACTTCATGCAATCTATTTTGGTTGGGGTTTTAAGTGTTAATGATACAAAATGGCTGATTAAGTGTCACCGATAAGCCATGCAGAAGTGATTAGTGGGGGAAAACATGCTGGAGAGGAACTCTGAGTATAGCTGTCTTTGTGAAAAGAGGGTTGAAAGTGTATGTTCTGTCATGCAATCTTAGGAATGTGTTATGTATGGTTTGTTTATTCTATTGATTTAACTAATACAGTAGGAAAAACTAATGTCATCAGTTTGGTTCAGGCCCTAGTAGATGGAGAAACACTTCTGTTGTTTTAGTGAAATGATGTATCAGTACAAGACCTTTTATCCCAAAATAACTGCATCTGTACTGAGAAATTGCATTTAATTTAACTAAATCACTTTTTCTACCAATTTGTTTCAACCCTTCACAAAAAACGATGTATAGACAAACCCTTATTCTCTGTAACCTCTGGCCAGAGTAACTCTTAAAATCTGAAAATAAAACACCTCTAACAAGTGCTTTGCAACAGTTGCATATACCAGTTCACATTAAACATCTGGCTTTCATTTATTGGCGTTATGGATGAGAATGGTCTGAAAATATAACCTTAAAAGATGCTCTTGATCTGAGGCATGCTTTGTTGTAACTTCAGACATAAAATTCAGATACCACATTTATATAGGTATACTTTGTGGCCAAATACTTGCTTGCAGTGAGTACGGAGGCAAAATGTTAATGTTCTTTAAGGGAAGTTCTATTTGAACTGCTCCCTTCCTAATTAGGGATGTAAAAAGTTTTAGAAAATTCAGTTGGTTACATGGTTTACTGGCTCCCAGCTGCTGCCAGCCCTGCAGGCTGCCAGCAGCTGCCCAGAGTTTAACCAGTAAGTTTAACTGATTGGTTAACTGGTTGAGCCAGCATATCCCAACTGCTGGGCTATGGTGGCTCTGGGGGCCAGAGCTGGAGTACACCGCTCCCACTTTGGCTATTAATAGAGGCATGTCCTGCCCTGCCTCTCAGCCAACCTCAGAACCAGGCAGGGGCAGGGTCTCGTCCAAGACATAGAAGACGCTTTGCTGCACAATGGAAGGGCTGCGCAGCGCCTGTCATGGTAGCCTTAGAGCAGCTGCGACCCAGGCAGCAGTGCTCGGCTGGGAGGCAATGCAGCACTAGGTGACGAATGGTGGGGCTAGTACTGGGGTGCTCTGGGGGGTGGGGCTAATATTGGAGACTGGGAGCTGGCACTGGGGGGTTCTGGCTGGCGTTGGGTGCAGTGGGACTCTGGAAACAGGAGGCTGGCACTGGGGGGCACTGAGGGTAGGAGGCTGGCACTGGGGGGGGTGCAGGGGACTCGGATTAGTGGCTGGTGTTGAAGGGTAGTGGAGAGGTGGGGGCCCTAGGGGTTAGGGCTGGCACTCGGGCCCTGGGAGCCGGGGCTTTTGGTGAGCTGTAATATGTATGTGTATTTGCATATTCATTATTTGCATAATTAATATGCATATAAAATGTTACTGGACCACCAAAAATTTGGATGGGTTTGCTGGTCCCTGGTATATAAAAAAGACTGCGAACCACTGGGTTAAACCTTAACATGGCTTATTCCTAATGTTCTACTTACGGATAGTCTGGCCCGCGTGTTCTGTTCTTGTACATAAATTAATAGAGTAAGTTTTTAATAACAATAATTAGTGCTTCGGAGACCAGGATTTTTGTAAATTGCTCAGTTCAAGAGCTGACAATAAAAGGAAGAATGTCTTTCTCTGTTATACTTGGCCACGTGCATTCCAGAACTCCTATGTGATCCAACTATGACAGTTCAGAGTTTTGGCCGCAGCTTTGGTAAATGGCTCTGTAACGGATTCCTCCCTTTTATGCTTCCTGATAACACAAGTAAAGAACATCAGACTGGAAAACCAATGTGTTTAGCAGATTTTTAAGCAATTCTACACTGATAAACTTCAGAAAATTAACATGGCCAAATCGGCTGAAACAGAAAGAGAGCTTGCAATCAACATGGCATCTAAGCAAAAACAGTGCATTTCTTCTGTCAGATGTGTAGCAGACTTGAGATTTCACAAGTGATGAGTTTGAATACTTGCCTTCAAAGTTGTCATCTGTGAAGTAGGAGGCGAGCAGCCAACCCTAGTGTCATTGTGTTCCAATTATAACTGTACTTCACTAGGGAAACTAAGTCCATAGGTTTTGGTTGCATAGTTTCCAAATACTTCTCTGTGTTGCTGATGAGGGGGAAGAAAAACCTTAAAATAACAAAAGTCAGTATGTTCATAGTGTATTTTTTCCTCTGCTTTGTGGTGTTGAAAATCAGTTTTCACTCTTCACAATCCTTGATTGTTTCCCTACATGTATAGGAAAAAAACTTATATATCTCTTTGAACATTGAACACATTTCTCTTTAGCAAGAATTTCTCTTTAACCTAATTTAGCTAATAGAGATTACTATGGCTTTTGGAGTAAAGGCCAAGAGTCTTACATTTGCCTGTAATACAATTAAAAGGAAGAAGAGCTGTCCTTTATTTAGACTCAGAATAATCTTAACAATTATACAGTACTTCCTACAGTACCACTCCTACTTTGCATCATAGCTTCCTTTCTTATAGTTATGGCTAAATGCCATTGCACTATAAACTGAGCTGAGTGTGCAGTGGCTGAGACGGAAGGCTTGTACTTCGTGTATCGGGTGTGGCTGTAGGTAAATATAAAACTTATCTGTACACTTCTGTTGGGTCTTTCCTTATAAAGTGAACTGCTGAGTGTGAAGGGTCATGTGTGTTTCTTCTAGGAAAGCTATTATGTAACCGCTTGCTTACCTGAACAAGCTGGCTATTGAAGAATTGATACATGTTCTAAGGAACAGAATATGAAAGGAATCACTTTGTTATTGATACAAACTTGGTGTGACAACTTTAGATGCTATCTTTCTGACCTGTTAAATTAAGACTTAAAACTATGTACAACGGTGGAATTATGTTGATCAGAATATAAAAAGCCTGCTGTTGTACTAGCTGCCTTTTGTTGTTTAGAAACCTGCAGTCGAGTCAGTAGAAGCTTGAGACATTTTAAAACCTGTTTTCTTCATGGCTGGCTTATGAATATGAAGCATCAGTGTTTTCCAAGGCTTGGTAAGATCCAGCACTTGTTTATAAAGGGTTTATTACTTGTCTGTATAAAACTTAATCTAGACTGGCACTTTGAGTTCAAGGTCTCTGCCTGGAAGTAGTTACAGCTATATGTTTCTTTCACATAAATTGCTTTTGTTACTTAATATCTAATGTTTTTATTAATCTCAATACATCATTGGCTGCTGCTGTTTTTGTACTCTAATTGAAAACAACTCTTACCATTTATTTTAGTTCAGGGGATGAACCAAGCTCTTTTAATTCTTCTACCTCCCACATAGTTTTAAAAAAGCAGCTAGTGCACCTCTGAAATTATGGCTTTCCAGTACACAGCTAAAATGTCTTTCTCATGCCAAGTCTACACTAGGGGTACAGCTAGACTGCAGGGTTTTTTTTGGGATACCAGAGGTATCCCAAAAAAAACTCCACCGTGTCCAGGGAACGCTTTTTCTCTTTCATTTTTTTTTTGGTGGAAGAATATACATACTCTTTCGAAAGCCCCTGTATTCTTCGTTCCACAAGAAAGAAGGGGGCTTTTGAAAAAGGGTTTTTTCCTGAAATTTTGCCCAATCTAGATGGGCCAAATTTTGGAAAAGCCTCTTCTGACAAAAGTATCAGAAAAAGGTACACAAAATGCAGAGCTCATTTTGTGTATCTTTTTCCGATAGATCATCGCAGTCTAGACATACCCTAGAGGAGAAAATTGACCTAGGAGATGCAGCTCCAGCTACACGAATAGCGTAGCTGGAGTTGACATACCTTAGGTTGAATTTCTGTGGTGTCCCCACTCTCCCCTCTACTTCCCTTATGCCTCGCAACTTGGAGTAGTACTGGAGTTGAACGGGGCGGGGGAGGGGGAGATGTGCTATCAGTGATCAGTTTAATGGACCCTTACTAGATCCACTACGTCAGTGGTTCCCAACCTTTTCAAGCCTACAGACCCCTTTTCAATCTTTTAAAATTTTACGGATCCACCCCCAACAATATAGCTGTTTTCAAACATTTCATTACTTGATAATCATTTGAAATGTATAATAGTTCGTTATCTAAAAACAAATACAGTAGTATTGAGAGATACCTGTACTTTAGTTACTTAAACGAGATGGTTGATGCTGGTAAGCGGATGACCATTTCTATTTTAAACTTTCCGCGGACTCCCTACTGTACCGTCGCAGACCACCTGGGGATCACAGACCACAGTGCAGTAGTCCCCAACCTATGTCAGATTCCGGGAGATCTATCTCTGCAGTATTGATCTCCTGGTAAGTGGAAACAAGCCCTCTTTGTACATGGTGCCCTTTGGGGAAGCTGAGATCCCTGCCGTGAAAAGCTTGCCATCTAATTTAGATACAGTGCAGCGCTGAGAATGTGATTCTATTACCCAGCATGATTATTCTGAAGCATTTAATTTATCTACCTAATTTTAATGGCACATTAAACTGTGTACTGTGAAATGTTTTCAGCACTATATCCTAGTGCTGCTATAAAAATCTAGGGAATTAAAACTTAA
Source organism: Pelodiscus sinensis (assembly GCF_052426305.1). Lineage (NCBI taxonomy): Eukaryota > Metazoa > Chordata > Testudines > Trionychidae > Pelodiscus > Pelodiscus sinensis. Next base: position 157,702,311 of record NC_143054.1, on the reverse strand, counting down.
CTTTTTTGTGGTTTAAGAACATTAAAGTTAAGGGGATGTCTTAAATTCTCAAAGCAGAAAAATGCTGACATGATATCCCTTGCTTAGACTCATCCAGTGTATTAAAATAGTGCATGCTTTTTGTTAGCAGAACAGTGTTCTCACAGGACTACTGAGTTCTCATATCTCTGCCAATTAGATGTGTGCCCTCCATTTTCCCATCTGTAAAATGAGCATACTATTTGCTTGCATGTTTGTGTTGGGGCTTATTGTTTGTTTGTAAAGTGCTTAGATGAAAGGTGCTATGTAAGTGGAGAGCATTATTGTCTCTTACACCATTTGTTGCATTAGGGTGTGTCGCATGTTGAGCATGGTGGTTCTTGTTCCCATTAGTGACCAAAACACATTCCCCTATATTTGAGTGGATATCTGTGGGAGGGAACTGTCAGAAATTTGAACTGCAAGACACCTGGAGAGGTAACATTGCTATCTCAAAAGCTGATCTCTTTCACCAACACAAGTGGGTCCTGCAAAAGAGTACCTTACTCACCATTTCTCTCTCATATCTTGGGACCATCATAGCTGCAACAATGCTGCAAACATTAGTTTTGTAGGAACGGAAGGCCCTTAATGAACTATGTTTGAACATAGTGCTTTGTGTGATATATGTACTGTTTACACTTTTGTCTCCATGGGTTTCTGCTAATTAAAGGTTGAACTTCAAAGTTTCCACATAAGCACTTTGTACTTTCCCACAGTTTCTAGTTAGGCTTTCCTTTTTACTTAGGTAATTCCTTAAACTTATCTAATCGGAGAAGCTGCATAGAATACAATAATTAGGTTTTCTAGTCAACACATGCAAATAGAGGCGACCATGTAATAAGGGATTAAAAGTATTTGGTATGACTGAATGTTTTAATTAAAATATTACATTGATTGGAAGTTACGTAATTGAACAACTTTACAAATTGAGGGTTGTTATTGTTTTTTGTTTTGGTTTGGTTTGGGTTTTTTTGCCAACAACTTTTTTTGAGGGCTTAGGAAAGAAAACGCAGGCCCTTAAAGGACCCTATCAAAGTTAAGAACATATGGGGTTAGACCAATGTTTAAGTTAAAAAGACAAGTGTATTTCTTTTTCTCCATTTCTCCAGTACACTTGAATCATAATAGAAATTATTCTCTGGCACAGGAAAACATTGCAGGTTCTCAGCATACAGTCCTATCTGCTTGGGTGACTGGCCAATAAACTGTAATTCAAATATCTCCTCAGCTACTTGAAACTTTGGTGTAATACCACTTAGGAAAACTGATTTGTTCTTTAAGGTGACAGCTGTAGTTAAAACCTCTTGTGGGTGTGGAGTTCTGCATTTAAGCAGAGCTGAACAACTTTTTTTTAGGAAGCAGAAATAGCTCTCAACATTTGTGGATAACTGAGTAGTGGTAGTATATAAGTTATATTAAACTGCATGTAAAGGAGCTTGTCAGAAATGGTTCTGTTTCTGAAATAAAAGGTCCAGTTCAGAGGTGCATCCCAGAAAGTTTATGTGGGTATGCCTTGCCTGTGGATGAGACAGAAGAGGGTGTGGCCTGTTTTAATGTACACCTTCTTATATCCTCTTTATAATTGTTTGTCCTGCCACATCACCTCCCTTTCCGGCCTCTTGAGTGGGTGTTATGATTCAGATTTACTGGGTTGTATGCAGAGATGATGTGTAAATTACTTGTATTGGAATCAAATGTAACTCATGAGGGGATGAAAAGGTGTAATTTACATCCATTTGGACTCCGAGATTTGCTTCTGAACCTGCTCCGTTCTTTGTATAGAAGAGTTCTTTATAGCATGTATTCCGCTTTGCCTCTTCACAGCTTGTGGATCATGCATTTCATTTGCATTTCTAAAGATATGCCAACATTTACAATGGTCTGTCTGAACCGAACGTGCACGTTTTAGTCATTCCTCCAGTCTCCTTGATGCATCCAATTATAGTCTCTTCTTTGCTGAAGGTTCCATAACTGCAAGGTTTATTTTCTAGACTGGACAGTACTGTCAGCTGAAACGTGGTAAAACATGCAAGGCCCTGCTGGGATCCAATGCTGTTTTTCATGAGAACCCTTCTTGTGATGTGTGAATATTAACACTCTTTTTTTAAAGCAAAATGTCACAATTCTCCAAGGAGTAGAACAAAACAAACAGCAAATAGCACTCTGTACTCCACATAGGTCCTGTCTATGCTAGAAAATCAGATACTTTGGGCTTGGACCAGTCATGATTTCTACACATCCTGACACTAGTATAGACAAGATAAATTGTCCTGGTTCAGTTCTTTTTACCTGCCACCCCATGATGAGCATGGTTGATCTGTCCTCACAAGTGATTGGCACGTATTCCCCTATAATTAAATGGATATCTGTGGGAAGAGACTGTCTTTAGGTGTCTAGACACAAGACAGATCAAGAAGTAACTATCTCTATACCAAGGGAGGATACTGGCAAAACAGAGAATTTCAGAGCCTGATGTTCGGGGGAGGAAGGGGGTCTGGCACCTGGAGCTTCTGTTAACTCCAATTAGCATTTTGGATGGCTGGCCCTTCTGAAAATCAGTCCCCAAAAGGCTATGCAAGGCAGAGGCGTAGGGTGCCAGGTGGGAGCTGGTCCACAAGAGGAGCCAGTTTAAAAACCAGCTGTCTTCACAGATCAGCTGTCAGTTGCCCTGTGCTGTTGCCTCTGATACAGAGGCAGCAGCAGGGGGGTGGCAGCAGCCCCTGTCGGAGGTAAAGGGAGCTGAGCTTCCGGAGCTGGTGCAAGTCAGACTGCCTACCTCCTAATATACTTTAAATGCAGAGCTGCAGCAGGGGTTAGGTCCTGGACCCAGCGCAAGCTAGGACTGAACCGGGGCTGCTGGCCAGCCTGCTAAAAAAAACTTCATGGTGTGTGTGGGGAAAATCGATAAGCTTTTGCTTATTGGATAATTGGTTAATCAACTATACTATTACACCCCTAGTTTACAGGAGTATTTGATAGTCCCTGGGGGTGGGGCTGGCAGCCAGTGCACACCTGGCCCCACTCTCCTGTCACCTTTGTATCAGAGGCAGCAGTGCAGGGTGGCAGGCGGAGCCAGTCTGTGAGGGGAGCCAGTTTAAAAACCAGCTGTCTTTGTGGACTGTCTGCCTGCCACCCTGCACTGTATCAGAGGCAGCAACTTGGGGTGGCAGCAGCCTCTGTGTACAGGGAATCCAAGCTCTGGACAGAGGCTGCTTCATGGGATGCGGAGCAGCCTTTGCAGAGCTTGGCCCACCACAGATAGAGGCCCCTTTGTGGCAGCCTCCCTTGTCCCTTTCCTCATCCCGCACTGCTATCTCTGATGGAGGCAGCAATATGGGAACAGGGGCAGAGCTGGTGCTAGCAGGAACTGGCTTCTAAGCTGGCTTCCCCCAGCACTGGCTCCTGCCTGCCCCCCTGCCTCTGTAGGAGGCAGCAAGGGGGACTGGTGGGTTCATGGGAGTAGATGTGTGGAAAGATGATTTGAAAGCCAGCTTCCCACATGTACCTGTTCCAACCTACCCCAATCACCCTTTGTGCTGCTGCCTCTCAAGGGAGTGGGGAGGTGGAATTGGTGCTCGCAGAAAGCCATCTTTTAAGCCAGCTCCTCATAGGCACTGGCTCTTGCTTTCCGCCCCTCCTCCAGCAAGGGGGCTGGGCAATGCATGTCATCAACAAGATTAACTGATAAGCCTAGGTTTATCGGTTAATCATATAGTTGACTACACATTGACATCCCTAATCGCTATGGGAGGTTGGACGCTCTTGCAAAGTAGTTTAGCTGGGATTTTTAGCATCTAGTTGGCAACTTGTGATCCTTTGCCTGTGTGTGTATGTAAACCTCAAGATTAGCAGTGGGAGTTAGATATGCTCATTTGAAGAGTGAATAATCTTGTATTAGGTTGGCTGTCTGAAGTTCCATATAATACCCATGATTTTGTTAGTTTTAATTAAAAACATTTCCCACCAGAAAGTGAATCATTGAAAACAAATGTCCCTAGATGCAGCACATATTGCAGATACGCAGGATCTGGGAGAGACTTTTGTTTTGTATGCAGTCATTTAAAGTATGAAGTGATTGGGGCAGGAATGAGCTAAAGCTACAAAAGGTGCCGTATTGAACATTCCTGTAAAACTCCAGGTTTTCACTGCAGCTGCAAAGCTGGCTGAGTGTAAGGGGAAAACAAACACTGTTTTTCCTGTTTTCCAGCTCTGCCTGTGATTACATGGTAGCTCTGCCTGGTAGAATGTCACTTCTCCACCTCCAAACTCCTTAAAATAGTGGATATAAATGTAGGTATAGAATTTTGTCATGAAGCATTGTTGTAAATTTAAAGTTGAAATTCCAAGCTTCAATTTGAAAACTTTAAATAGATCCCATGGAGGAGAACAGATTGTCCCCTCTACCACTGACACTTTCCCATAAACTGCACACAGTCAGATACATTAGATAAATATGGAACACTACAACTGTGTGGTTCCCTTAGCATACCTGTAACACATCTCTCGTCTAGATGAAAACGTGCCCCCAAAAGTGCTCAATATTTCATCCAAGCTTTGCTGAGATGTGTGGCTGGCACATAGCATGAACTAGCTGCTTCTGGCCAAGGGCAGGAGTAGGGGCTTAGGGCTGTCAGCTTCCTCCCTCTCCTCCCCTCACTTGTGGGAAATGAGTGACTTTCTGAACTTCATCTTCGAGATTGCACTCATTGGCGCCCTCTCCTCCACTCACTCACCTCATTTCTTGAGCACCACACATTTGTTATCACTGCCTGTGTGTTACACATAGTCCTCCCACCCCCATTATCTATCTTGTCCCTTTTCTTCCATGCTACGATTCACATCTTTCCCCCCTTGCTTTCACTCTGATGCAGTGGCTAACAAATGCACCAGGTGATTTATGAATTCCCTTAGAATTATGGGAGTTTCAAGCTTTTTCCACAGTTCCCTTTGTCCCTTAATGCTTGCAGAAGGCCTTTTGAAGTGTTCCAGCTGCCAGTGCCTCAAGGAGCTGTGCCAGGAACTGTAGACTTGTTGGGCTGTAGATACTTAATCCGGTGCAATCCCATCACTTTAGTTACCAATGATTCAGTTCTAGGATTGCCAGGTGTCCGGTTTTGAACTGGACAGTCTGGTATTTGAGCTTTCTGTCCAGGAAACAAATTGAGAAAATACTGCACACATAAATGTCCGGTATTTTCTAATTAAGTAAGTTTTATTATTATCATGAGTATCAGTACGTAGTTGCGTACTGCCTGGCTAGTAGACGCGCTCACACTGTGTGAGCATGTCTCCCAGCCAAGCAGTACGCAACTATACAGTAGAGAGAAGGGGGGTGGGGCCAGAATCCCTGGGGCCAGACTTGCCCATGTGCTCTGCCAAGACTGGGCACAGGACGGGCAGCACCGCAGAATCTGCGTGCGCCTGGGCCAGCCCCGCTTCCTGCTAGCCACCCCCCCGACCCTCTCCTGGCCAGCCCTTTTCCCTGCCAGCCGGTTCCACCCCCGGCCAGCTCCGCTCCCCCTCAACCTCCTCTTGGCCAGCCCCGCTCCTTGCCAGCTGGTTCTCTCTTTTTCCCCCCCCCATCTCCCTCAACCAGCCCCGCTCCCCCCAACCTCCTCCTGGCCAGCCCTGCACCCCTCCTGGCCGGTCCCGCCCACCCCCATCCCGTTCTGAGATCACGTGTGTCCGGTATTTTTTTGAAACCCATCTGGTAACCCTATTCAGTTCTCCAGTGCAGATACAGCCTAGAAGCTGTCAGTTCAACATATCGACTGCAGGTGACCATGTAGCAAGAAATGGAGTATTAAACAAATCTTGTCTTGTTACAGTTTTAGAAAATCTTTACTGGGACAGTTTCAGGAAACTAAGATGGCTGCCACTAATTGTTTGGAGGATGGTGGGGGGAGGGGGAAGAGGGGAAGGAACCCAGGTGTTTGAAAGATCATTGGTAAAGTCAACAAGATTTTCCTTAAGATGTACACTTTAAACTACATTTGTCTTTTGATGAAGAGCTCAATATGATGGGCCAAATTTTGTTTCCTGTGAGTAGAGTCATACTTGGTATGAGTTTGTCCTACTGTAGTTAGGGTTGCCAGGTGTCCAGTATTCACCTGGACAGTCCGGTATTTGCAGGCTCCATCCAATTAAAAAACCCAGGAAATACCAGACATGTAAAATGTCTGGTATTTCCTGTTTCCCGCAGACAGAAGCCCGGTGGGAACAATTTTCCCCTGCCGCATCTGGCAGAGGTGGGGGAGTGAGGAGCACGGCAGAGTCATAGTGAAGAGGGGCAGGAGGGGGCACTTGCTGGGTGCCACACTAGGGTGGTGCCGGGCTGGGGTGGGAGCGGAGTGCACGCTGCTCTGGCCCACATGACCAGCAGAGACCTAGGAGCTGGCCACATGATGCCTCCCTCAACATCAGCTGTGGCCAGCCTGTCTGTTGCCCCCCAAAAGTGCTCCTGCGTGCCCCCCCATATCCCCTCCTGGCCCCTGGCTTCCCAGTGGTTACCAGGTAGAGCTACAGGGTTTTAAAAATGGCACCCAAGATGGTGGCTGTCTTAAAGGGGCAGCCTCCTTTAATTTTTTTCTTTGCTTAACAACTTTGGTTTCCCCACTTTTTTTTTTCCGGAACAGAATTTTTTCAAGGTGTTTTTTTGGGGGGAGGGGGGAGCGGGCGGGCAGTGTATTCAGTATTTTCTGTTAAACCATCTGGCAACCCTAACTGTAGTTACCAAAAAAACCCCTGAGTAAGTGCATGCTGTAATCAGAGCTCCAGAATGGCCCAGGCCACTTCTAGCTTTTGAGATCCCTACGTATAGTAAACATAAAAAATGATACTGATCCAGCACCAGCCACTAGTAGTGGTTTGTTTATATAATCAGCTGATCTGAGAGGACATGTTCATCTTGGTCTAATCTTGTGCTATCAGAACAAATATTATTCAAGTTATTAATTTTTTAGCATTTGATGATACATTTTGCAAGTGTCTAAATTTGAGGCCCGGGCCAAATGGCCCTCCTGGCTCCCAGGCTCTCCAGATTGGCCCTGGCTGTAATGGATCATTTTTAAATTAGATGAAAACTGACTATGCAATGGAAAGTTATAGTTTGGTCCAAGTGTTTTTTCAAATCCTTAAACTATTGGTCATAAAGAATCTTTCACATGTCTACTTTTACCATAGCTTTGGGGGAAGGGGAGAATAAATGTGGCTGGCTTCCAAAATCCAGTCTTTCTGTTGACTTGGAGCATATTTTATCAGGAGAACTACAATTAAAATGTTCAATTGGTTTAGCAGAGTAATTGCTGCTGTGAGACATTTGATGGATTTATGGTTTTGGAAGTTGAATGTCTGGCAGCTAGTGCCGAAATCAAAATTCAAAGTAGCTCCAGAAAGAAAACAAACCTATTTAATTTTTGAGTCAGATTCTTAAATTTATAATTTAATTCTAAAATAGTAGTATACAGTGAGCTAATTATCTTATTTTTCAGAGATGCTGTTTCAACAGCTCCCACTAACATCATTGTTACTGCAAATTACACTATAGTTGTTAATTAAAAAAACTATACGTGCTTCCTATTGCAGGGAGCAGAGAAACAGCAGCAAAGAGGAACAGGTAGTTGTTTAGTATTATTCAGTATTAAAAAAGTTAATCAAAATTCAGTGCTAAGAGAGGAATCCAGGTCAGATATGAAGCACATTTTTACTCTGACTTCATTAATTTGCATGGAACCTTGTGTGCATAGAGCAAATGTTTAAGTGCATACATTGAGTTGTGCTAATTGTAGGAGATCCTCCAGTGAAAGTGCTATATAAATCCAAAATATTAGCTTCCATTGTCCTTTCTTCCCCAGTATATATATCTGTATCTCTACCCACCCAACCAGACTTGAATTCTTTGTTCTCCTTCATGAGAAGTTCCTGGTTAAGAATACTGCAGAACTGCGCAGGTCTGTTTCTGCTCCTCCATCAAATCATTGCTCAGTGTGTAGGTACCTTAGAGCAGTGGTCCCCAACCTTTCAGGGCTGCTGGGCGCTGGGGGGGAGGGGCCCGCTCATGTGCTGGGTGTCTGGGGGCGGGACCACACACGTGCTGGGCGTCCGGGGGCCGCCCGGGGCTGGCACTGCACATGCGCCGCACGCCGGGGGCGGGGCTGGCCCAGATCATTCCGCGAGCGCACATAAATGCCCCAGTGGGCTCCATGGTGCCGTTGGGGACCACTGCCTTAGAGTGATGCTGAAAGAGTTTTGATGTTTTGCTTTTCATCTTCTGAGACTCAGCCTGAAAGAGCAGGCCACTCCAGATTTTTTTTTTTTCAAAACTCTCATACATCAGAGAGGGATGGGGATGATGGCACCCCCAACCCTCACCGAGAGTAACTGAAAATGACTTTCCTAGCATTGTATTTTGCTCAGTGCTTTCCTGTGAATTTTTGTGGTCTTGATTAGGAATGTGTACTGCAGTGTTCACTAGTGAATGGTGCCATATGCTCTGGGTTGACTGTGATGAGCTTAGCGGTAAGGGCATGGCTCTGTGTCTAATACTGTGTGCCATTATCTTTATATCTTCCAGATGTTTCTGACCGTGTACCTCAGTAACAACGAACAGCACTTCACTGAGGTGCCTGTGACACCTGAAACCACTTGCAGAGATGTAGTGGAGCTGTGTAAAGAGCCTGGTGAGACTGACTGCCACCTGGCGGAAGTGTGGTTTGGCTCAGGTATGCAATTTCTGTGATCATTAGATATCCTTTGTTTTGTTTGGTTTTTGTTGTTTTTATTACCATAGCACCTAAAGGCCGACACCCTATTGTCATAGGCGTTTCACAAACTAGGGATGTTAGCTATTGGCCAATTGAATAGGTGACTAACTGCATGAATTCTTAGTGGTTAGTTGACTATTCTATAGTCCCTGGGTGCAGGGCCGGCAGCCAGTGCAGTCTGGCCCCACTCCCTTTATCAGAGGCAGCAGAGCGGGGTGCCAGGCGGGAGCTGGTCTGCAAGGGGAGCCAGTTTAAAAACTTGCTTCCCTTGTGCATTGGCTTCCTGCTGCCCCTCAGTGCTACCTTTTATAGAGAGGCAGCAGCATGGGGTGGCAAAAGTCCCTGCCCGCTGGAGGGAGGCTGTCCCGAAGCAGCCTCTGGCTGCGAGGGGCTGGGACCCCCTGTGGACAGGGGCTGCAGCCACAAAGCATAATACATGCTATACAGGCAGTCCCCGACTTATGTGGGATCCGCACTTACGAACGGGGCTTTCTCGCCCCGGAGCTCGCAGGCAGCGATCCGCCACCTCGACCTCCGGGGCAAGAAAAGCTGCTCCCGGTGCCCCTGGTCTGTTGGAGACGGTCCCCAGCAGACCAGAGACACCGGGAGCGAAGCCGCAGCGGCGGCGGGTTCCCGCGCTTCTGAGGCTTTGCTCGGGCACTACTGGACCAACCCGGCAGCACCCCAGCTGCTCTGCCCCAGGCGTCCTGATTCAGCCGCTGCTGGTCAGTTTCAGCAGCGGCTGAATCAGGACGCCTGGGGCAGAGCAGCTGGGGTGCTGCTGGGTTGGTCCAGTAGCGCGGAGGAGCGGTGCTACTGGAGCAACCCAGCAGCACCCCAGCTGCTCTGCCCCAGGCGTCCCCAAGTCAGCCGCTGCTGAAACTGACCAGCGCTGACTACAGGAAGCCCGAGGCAGAGTTGCTCTGCCCCAGGCTTCCTGGAATCAGCCGCTGATCAGTTTCAGCAGCAGCTGACTTGGGGAGGCTTTGGGTTCTTAAGTTGAATCTGTATGTAAGTCAGAACTGGCGGTCAGTTTCAGCAGCGGCTGAATCTGGACACCAGTTCCGACTTACATACAGATTCAACTTAAGAACAAACCTACAGTCCCTATCTTGTACGTAACCCGGGGACTGCCTGTATATGCAATATTCTGTGATGACTGGAGAATGTGATAGCCTAAGGGTCTAGAATGAAGGCTCATCCTGCAAATACTTATGCACATCAATTGTCCTTTTGAGCTCAACAGGACTTCTCCTGTGTCTGCAGTCTCAGGGCCATAAAATGTAAGGAGTTTTATTTATAAAATCCAGCATTGGTTGTATGTGTTTTACTCTGGAGAGCAGCTCCTTTAAAGAACCGGTACAGGAGACCAGTGTGCTGTCCCAGAAGAGAGAGATGCAGAAAGAAGAAATAAAGCAATTACTTATGTGTGTGGTTTTATACATCCCCCATCTTTGTGGTGTCTAAACATTCTTTGTACAGCTGTTGTCATAAGACGAAAAAATAAAGCTGCTATCTCTAGGCTTTCCTTTTGTAAGGAGAAGCAAGTGAAAGGTGTTTTTTTTCAGGGGAAAAAATTGAACTAATATATTATACTCCTCTAGGAACTCTTGAGTTTTTCCTAATGTAATTTTGTATTCATTTCCAACACAAGCATTTGCTTATGTTTATACAAAACCAGTATTTAATGGTCATTGATATAAAAGCTATCTGCATGTTTCAAATTATATTTAACGTATAATGTAAATAAGGAGCACCTTTTTAACCAATGGGTCATAGTGGATTTTTCTATCTCTGACTGTTTTCAAATCAAGATTGGATGGTATTTCTAAAGGATCTAGGAATTATTTGGGGGGACGCTCCCTGGCCTGTGTTAGGGCCTGAGATCTCACTGAATGATCACAATCTGTAAATTAAAATGGTGTAAGGCCAAAGAAAAGACACTTGTGCAGCATGAAGTGGAAACGCATTTGATCCAAAAGAGCCAACTGTATCTCTTTCTAATGTGCCACAAGTAGTGACCAGTTGCATTTATTTCAAGTTCATCATAGTCTTTCCTGTGAGAAAGTTGCTGCTTATCTCTTCTCCGCTTTAAGATGAGACTATGCAAAATGAGACCACTTTATTTTGCAGAGATTTAGGGGCTAGAGAATTTAGAAAAAATTGCTTTCAATGGCAGGCAGCTATAGAAATACAGAGTTATTAGAACTGTACAGTGTTTGAAAAACAAACATGGAGACAAGCTCTTCCCCTGCTGGCAAAGAAACAAAAGCTATGAGTTGCATCTTGGAAAAATGAGACCTGTCCCAAGTTAAATTTACTGGGGTATCCTTTGGGTACCACTTCTTCCTCCCCTCTTGTCTGGACATGTGTTTCAACGAACTTTTCTCTCATTCAAGAAGTTCTGGTTTCCGATCCTAGAGCCTATTACATCTGCCCTGAGTGCTGGCCAATGGGTTTGCTGGAAACTTACATAAGGGGCTCTGCTTTCTGCAGGTGTGATATGCCTGCTTTCTCCACAGTGCTCCCATTCTCTTTTGGTTTGAGGAAAAGGAGGGCAAAATGGCGATCACTTGTGTGGCATAATATACCCTGCTATTAGATCACTGGTTTGACCAGGAAAACTATTTCTACAGCTTGAACCTCTTTAATCTGGCACCTCAGGATCTGACCAGTTCTGAACCAGAGAGTTTGCTGGACCACAGGAGGTCAGTACTGTTTAGCAGTATTACCAACACTCTCACTGCTTACAGGCCTCTTAAAGACATTTAGAGGTAAATTAGAGCTAAATAATAGCACAGAACACTGAGAGCTGAGACTGGTGGCTGTAAACAAACTGTGGGACTGAGAAACTTGGCTGCACTTATGAAAAGTAGACATCCAGCTAACTAAAATTGTTCTGGATGACACATGTTTCCAGACCAGAATGTTCTGGACTAGAAAGGTTTAACCTGTACTTCGTTAATTACCAAGAAAAGTAATGGAAGGAAGAAATGAAGAGAGGAAGAAAGTGAAAACAGAAAACTTATGAATGATCCTATTGGTTCTCTTTGTCCTGTTCTCGGTTAGTTTGGGTTTGATTTCTATTAGAACTTGAAAAAAAAAATCTGTTTCTGACCTTTCTTGAATACATCAGTTAAATATTGACGGTATCCTTTTGTAAAGGCATCGCTTACATTTGATTACACAGTTCTGATTGAAGTATTGGCTTCTTCGCTAGGAATGTGCCTTATCAGCCTTTTGTATATTCCTTATTTAAGAAGATGTGAATCTGACAGTTTTGCATTGGGATTTAGCAGATGAAGAGCTTTTCTAGCTGTCTAGACACATAACCGCTGGGAGACTGCTTTTTCTGTAACAGTGACCTAGTTGCTTATACTGTAAATCTAATCTCTTCTGACAGTGACTCCAGAAATTTTCCCTCGTAGACTGATTCAGCATAGCTGAGGAATTTTCATTTAAAGAATCCCTTTTTATATTCTGAAAGAAGCCATTCAGATACTAATGTATCTGAGTTCACTTTCAGTTTTATAAGGGGGCATTCATGCTTAAGACCATAAAATCTTTTTTGTCTAAAATTTAACTTTTTTTTTTTTTTAAACCTCTGAGTTAAGGTTTATTAAAAAACTCAGAGATTAAATGCTTCCCAACTTCAGTCATCTCCCTCAGCCTTACATCTGCCTTGGATTTACCCCCTCCCCCCCAGCAGATTCCAAAACCTGCAGCAACAAAAATGTGCCACCATTATCATGGACACAGACTTGTATGTTCTGGGGTCAAAGTAACTTGAATTTCTCACTAGTACTGTTGGGGGCAGGACATGCAACCCTGCCTACGGGGTCAGGGCAGGAGCTGGGGAGGCTGCAATAGGACAGTACTTGTAAGAAATTTGTTTGAGATGGAGTGCAGGGCAAGGGGTTGGATTGTGGGGTGGTGCAGGAGTCAGGGCTGTGGATTTGGGGGGAGGCTCGGATCTGAGTGTGCTGGATCCCTGGGGATACAGCATCCAGAGCCCCGCCCTCACCTAGCACATCTTTTACCAGTGTGCAGACTTATTTTACCTTTGTGTATTTCTGTCCCATCAATCTTATTTGCTCTTGTCTTCTTGATCTGAATAGCTTATCTTCGAGGACTGTCTCATGATTTGTACAGCACTCAGTGAATGGGACCCTCATCCTGATTGGGACCTTCAGGTGCTGCCATAGTATAAATTAATAATAGAAGTTCTAAATATGTGACATGTACTATGGTATCTCAGACATTCTCTATGCTTGGAAGAAATCTGCAAGCCTACTGTAAACAGGGCAAGTTGTAGCCTTCTCTTGGTAGACCTGGTAAAGATGACTCTTGTCACCTAATGGTCACCTCAGTGACTACATCACAGTAAAACTACAGCTTGTGTCTACACTACGATTTTACAGTGCCATCTCATAGAAAAATAGGCTTGAGTTTTCAGAGTGTGGATAAGGCCTCAGACTATGCTGCTGTTCTTATTTATTCTTTAATAAAAATCACATATAGCTGGTAACGTTCTAGGAGATCCAGCCAAGATGGAAAGTCTGTAAGTCAGTGTGATCACTTTCTACCTATAAATACCCAGCGATGAAAGACTATAAAAGTTGCAGGAGAAGAATATGCAGGGGAGGAAGAGGACAGGTGGATGGAAATCGTATACACAAAGATTGGTCACTGAAAATCCTGTAGAAGTCAGCCACAGAATGATGGACTTGGAACTTTTTTTTTTTTTTTAAAGGTCTAATTCCTGTTTGTGGAAGAGGGGAGTAAGAATGGGAAAACTAACATATAGCTGCTTTAAGCTAATAGTTATATGCAGAAATTATACTTGGAAGAATAGCAACCTCTTCAATACTTGCCTATGAGTTTAGATTTCCCATTGCCACTGTGACCTCCTTTGTTTTCTCTCTGAGGTATGAATCTGAGATGTTAAGTGATCGGCCCTTTCAGAATAATCAAAAGCTAAGTCTGCTATCCAAAATGCATATAATCTAGCTGTAGATAAAGTTGACGACACATTATGCTTTCTGAGGTGTTGTGCCTGATCAGTGGCTGGTGTAAATCAGCGTAACTAGACTGAAGTCAGCAGAGCGAGGCTGACATGCTATTTGAAGATCAGGCCCAACAGCTTTTCCAATTGAGCAAAAGTAGTTTGTGGCACATCAGAAAAAGATGGATGCATTGGTCACCACAGTAGAGCCTTTCCTTTGTCCATACTTGTTTTTTGTTGTAGGCTCATTTTCCCCCACCACCTCCACCATGGGATATAGAAGTGACCGCATTAGAGTTCAATAGTTCATGTGTACTGCATTGTGAATTTTGAGTTGTGTATCTTTGAAATTCAAAGGCTACTAAGAAGATTTTAATATATCAAAGAAGGTCTCAACCTTTCTCTTATTGACATTAGCTCATAAGGGTCAAAAGGTGTTTGTTATGGATTTAAGCAGATAGTTTTGAGCATACAGATTTGCAAATTTTGTCCTGGGTTATTAATATCCTGAAAAATAGTACTTGCATACTTCATCCAAAAAGCTTCACATGAGCTTGAGTTTCCTAAAGCTGCAGTCAAGCTGTGAGTCACCATCTCTTGGCATAATTAAGAGAAGAATCCTTTCTTTGGCCACCCTTTCTTTTTCGGTCACTAACACTAATTAATAGTGGTACTGGTAGCAAAATCTTCTCCATAAGATTGGCTTCCTGCCAGTCCTTTGTTTGTCATTTTAAAGGCATGGAGAAATATTCTCATCTGAGGTAACACAGAATTGGAGGAAAAGCAACTGTAAATGGCTCCTTGAAATATTAAAAAGCTCAAGTGATTTCAGAATATAGCACTTTTCTGCTATAACCCCAAAGCCACAGAACAGTGGTTCTCAACCTTTTTTATGCCGAGGGCCGGCAAACCCATTCACAAACTTTTGGCAGATCGGCAACACTTTATTAGCACATTTGCATATTTGTTATGCAGATAATGAATATGCAAATACAATGTAACCTGGCTGCCTAGCCCCAACTCAGCCCCTTTGCTCCCCAGTGCCTAACACCCTTTGACCCTACCTATGCCCCATGCCCTTTGACCCTTTAACCTCTGATCCCTACAGCCCATGCTAACACCCTCTTGCCCTGTGACCCCACTATGCCCTCACCCAACTCCCGTTTGTCCACATCCCACCTCCACACTCCCCAGAACAAGGCGGCCCCTCTAGGGAGCATGGCTGTTACTGCCAGGCGGGCAGGGGGAGCGACCGTGAGCAATGCACACGGTCCCTCCTCCTTCATGTCTCCTCCCCCTCGTCCCCCCCAAGCACGGAGGAGGGAGGGAGGCGCCTTTTGTTCCTCTTCCTCTTGCTGCGCCTTGGCCACCACGGAGCTGAGCTGCTGCAAGTAGTCGGCTTGCACTCCAGCAGCCACCACGGATTGGCAGCTGAGAACCGCTGCCATAGACCATCTGCTGGCAGCCATTTGAGGTGCAGAATTACCTGGGAGGCCAATTTGCATGCTCCTCTTTCATAGCATCAGATTTTTATGGATTATGTCCTTGGTTTTTAGACGTGCATTTGCACTTTCAGGAAAGAACTCTGTACAACTCCAATGTTTACATCGTTCAGTAAAGTTTTTGGGGATTTTTCTCCGTTTCCCACCCACTTGAGTGTTTGTGGTAACTGCTTGTGAGGCATGAAAAGCATTATAGGGATGTGAAAGAGATCTTACTGCATTGGTGCTATGCTTTTTCAGAGCGCCCGATAGCTGAGAACGAGCGGATGTTGGATATCCTGCAGCACTTTGGTGTCCAGAGAAATGAGGTTCGTTTCTTCCTTCGTCACGAACGTCCCCCTAGTAGGGAATCAGGTACGTGGTGATCAGAATTGCTCAACTCTGACTTACAGGACAAACTGATTTCAGACATTCTTAAGGCTAGGTTAACTATTGCATGTATTATGATGACTACGATCTCTGTGACGACGGAACCAGGATCCTTGAGGGCACTGTTTTGTCTGACCTTCATTTTGCCTGCAAGAGAATGCTACTGCCAGAAAACCTAGTCTTATTATGTAAGCTAAGTTTTAAGCAGAACTGAGATGATTTGTTTTCCTCTCCCCTAATTCTTGTATGAGCTACAGTAACTCATATTTCCAAACCTTTTTCCTATCTTTCTGGGTTTTGTACAGCTGTCCATTGCCATGGTAGATGGGATCAGTGTGTGTGTTTTTAGGAAGCATTTAAAAGGGTGTCACAAGGAGAAGGGAGAAAATTGTTCTCCTTGACCTCTGAGGATTTGACAAGAAGCAATGGCACTTAAATTGCAGCAAGGGAGGTTTAGGTTGGACATCAGGAAAAACTTCCTAACCATCAGGGGGTTAAACACTGGAATAAATTGCCTAGGGGGGTTGTGGAATCTCCATCACTGGAGATATTTAAGAGCAGGTTAGACAGACACCTGTCAGGGATGATATAGGCTGTGCTTGGTCCTGCCACGAGGGCAGGGGATTGGACTTGATGACCTCGAGGTCCCTTCTAGTTCTGTGATTCTATGAATATTGCTTTGTGATTCTAACTGATAAGGCATATAAAAGCACATATCATTCTGTTTACAAAAATGTTCATAATTATCTGAATTCTCCCTGTAGACCTTTTAACATGTTTACTTTTAAGTGAATGGGAGGTGATTCTTTGGGTAGGTGTTGTGTGGCTTTTATGGGTTTTTGCTATTTGGTCTTCATATTTCTTGTAGTACCATAACTCATTCTTTAAGTTGTTATATGTACGTTAAAGCCTATATGATCACAGTTATCTAATAAGAACCTTCCCATACAAGTTAGCTGGCAGGATCCAGTTGTTATTCCAAACTGCTCAGGATTCAGAGCAGAGGAGGGATGTGTGTGTATGTATGTTTCTACATATTTATTTTGCATTAATTTGGCCAGGTACTATATCCACATAGAAGAAAGCACACAGGCAGGAACACTGTCACATTTAATAAGTCTTCTAGTAGCCTGGTCTCAGAATGAAAATGATGTTAGTTCTCAAAATGCTGCATAAAGATGGCTTCTATTAGCACTTTGGCTTCTCAGCATCTTTAGTATGTAAACAGTTCCATAGAATTAAACACAATTATAGTTTTCAGGTAAAGATGCATCCTGATATTCTTGGGCAGTAAATGTACTGGACTGAATTAAACCTGGAGAGAGAGCCAGTGTAAAATAAACATTTTGCCCTACAAGTGTAAATATTCAGCCAGAGATTCAAATGGTAAATGTTTTAGGCAATTCAGTTAGACTAATTTATAAGCAACATCAAAATAGTGTTCCAAAATGCCTTGGTTTACTGTAGGTTGGTCTAGAATCTAGATCATACCCTATACTGCAGTAGTGGGCAAATACCGGCCTGTGGGCTGGATCCAGTCTTCCAGGGTTCGCTCCTGGCAAGCCCTCAACCACTATGTTTACCTGCATGGCCACAGGTACCAGTGATCGCAGCTCCTGTTGGCCGTGGATCACTGATCCCAGCCAATGGGAGCTGTGGGAAGTGGTGTCCTGCCCCTGTGTTACTGTCCACCCTTGTTATACAGGTATTACCTATGTATGAGCCACGCCACTTCTGGTTTCATCTCCTGGATGTTGTCATATTCATTCAGGTTAGCGGACAAGTATGTGATATGCAAACTTTAAGTATATAGGGACAATTGCCTAAGTTGTTTGCTGGGAGAGGGAGAAAATCCTGAACCTATTTATGTGGGTCTTTTAAAGGCTTGAATTCTTGTAGTGAACAACCATTTAAAACCATTTTAATGACCTTGTTGCTATAATAAAAATGTCACCAAAGAAAAATGTTGACCTTGTCACCATAATAAAAAAATTGATCTAGAGCTGAAAATAACCCATATTAGTAGAACTTCTGTTTGTCATTGTATGCACTTATTCTCCCCATCATCTTTTTTTCCTCACAGTCATGGGTGAATCCTTACTTCATTGAGGCAATTCGGGGCAGGGTGTGTTGGCCATTGACTTGAATGGGGACAGGATTTCAACACATTTGCTTGTCACCCTGCTTAGTGTGTTATAGAGTGAGACTTCTACCTGAAATTGTTTTTTTTTTTTTCTGAATTGCTTCTCTGTATCCTCAGAAGAGTGACTTGGGTTATTAAACGATCTTAACATTTTTAGAGAGAGAGAATAGATTCTTGTTTGCAATAATATGACCTTGTATCTTTTTTTTTCAATTTTTGTCAAGACTAAACCACCAGGTGTACATATTATCCCCACGCCACAGTAGAGAATGAAGTCCCTCTGTAGTTGTTTTGGCTGATGGGGCTGCATTTTTGAATTCTTATCTGTCTGCCCACGTGATGTCCAGTACTGAGAATGTAATGTGATTTTGCTGTTGAAACAATCAACCTCTTTGCTTACGAGATAAGAGTGAGTTCATGCAGTAGATTTTCCTGGCCTAGTGTTAGATTTAATTTTCATGTATCATTTGACAACTTTAATTTCCATGTAGAGAGAAATAAGGCATGTGTTCTGGTCAGGGCCAGGCCACAACATTTTGGCACCTGAGGTGGGGAGCTAAAATGACGCCCTCATGCCACCTTTTCTCCTGCCTGCCTGTTATGTCTCTTGTGCCCTCCTTCCTCAAGCACAGCACTCCACCATCTCTGTGCATCTAGAGACCAGAGAGAATACATATGCATCAGCAGCAGACACAATTTTCTACACTCTGGGTCCTAGTGCCCCCCTTCCCCCCAGTCTGGCACCTGAGGCAGCCGCCTCAGTTAGCCTCATGGTAAGGTCAGCCTTGGTTCTGGTTCACCCCATATCACACAGGGTTATTCTCATCATTGAACAGAGAGACCATTTAGTAAAACATCCATGGTCTTCAGTTAAGTTTATTTTAGTGTTGATAAAGGTAGGGAGAACACCAGTCAGTCACACTGATTCTAACCGGAAAGAAAATGCACTTCCTTTTCTTTGCAAAGTGATGTGTGTAAAGGGATCAGTACAAATATTTCAAGTGCTGCATTCTCCTTGACTCTGTGTGTGTTAAATCTAGGGAGTGGACAGAGGTCACAGGACCCGAGCTTAAAGAGAAATGGTGTAAAAGTGCCTGGTGATCGACGACTAGAGAATGGGGTAAGCATTCAGTTTAATATGTCTCTAGTAGAGTTATGCAAAGCTTTTCATTCTGGGTCACTGGTGTAGATCCATACCTGGCAGACAAAAGGAAATGGATCTTTGATGGCTGCTCTGAAATATTCAGTCAGTACACTCTACAAAACATGATCCCAATTGGCACACTTGTTGGCAGCTTCTGCAGAGACACTAAGAACTGGAAAGGAAGCGGCTCAATGGCAAATTCCTCCATATCAAAATGGGAGGTGACTGTCTAGGAAGGTACGCAGCAGAAAGGAATCTAGGGGTCATAATGAACCATAAGCTAAATATGAGTCAACAGTGTGACACTGTTGCAAAAAAAGCAAACATTCTGGGATGCATTAAGAGGAATGTTGAAAGACAAGAGAAGTAATTCTTCTTCTCTACTCTATGCTGATTAGGTCTCAACTGGAGTATTGTGTCCAGTTCTGGGCGTCACATTTCAGGAAAGATGTGGAGAAATTGGAGAAGGTCCAATTCTCCAGAAGAGCAACAAGAATGATTAAAGGTCTAAAAAACATGACCTATGAGGAAAGACTGAAATAATTGGTTTGTTTAATTTGGAAAAGAGAAGACTGAGAGGAGACATAATAGCAGCTTTCAAGTACATAAAAGGTTGTCCCAAGGAGGAGGAAGAAAAATTGTTCTCCTTGGCCTCTTTTGGTTGGACATTAGGAAAAACTTCCTAACTGTCGGGGTGGTGAAACACTGGAATAAGTTGCCTAGGAAGGTAGCGGAATCTCCATCACTGGAGATATTTAAGAGCAGGTTAGACAGACACCTGTCAGGTATGATCTAGACCAGGGGCGGCCAACCCGTTACAGATGAAGAGCCAAAATAGTGGTGGATACAGCACAAATTGCTAAGGGAAAGAAGTTGTTGAGCAAATTAAAAACAAACAAAAAATGCTACCCCTTTAAGAGCCACGTGTGGCCCATGCAGGCTTCCGTTGGCTGCAGCGTCAGCTCTCACTGTGCCAAGTGGCGCTCTGCCCAGATGAGGAGAAAAGGTCAGAGCAGGGGACCGTGAGAAGAGCCACAGATGCGGCAACCACAATTTTTCCTTCGAGGAACTGCGGGTTGGCCACCTCTGATCTAGACAGTGCTTGGTCTTGTCTTGAAGGCAGGGGACTGGACTCAATGACCTCTCGAGGTCCCTTCCAGTTCTAGTGATCTAGTGTTAAATTGCAGTGGCAAAGGCAGTGTATGGAAGCTTGTGCTAGTGCTCTACCTACTCTCTGGCCAAGCAGAACACATCAACCTCAGTGCTGCCAATTAGATTCCTGTCCCCAGTATTAGATCCGCAGAATGATGGTTCTCTTAATGAACATCCAACAAGCAGAAGGAAAGGATAATTTCAGTGTGTCCCTTTCTGCTATTTTTTTTGCTTATTCTTACCAAATGAATAAGAATCCATCGTGGTCCTATACTCCTATAGGTTAGCTCAGTTGATCAGTTTTAAGAAGCCACTTAGAGGTAAAGCCAGTGCCATTTTAACTGCTTGCAAGCACACAGACCTCAAACAATTTCTAAATCCAGATTTAGTGTGTGCCAGTGACATAATATGATGACTGTCCAACTTCTAATGGTGACTTCAATTTGTTTTCTGGAATCAGAGGTTAAGTTAGACTACTTTATAGGATAACGACTTCTCTGTGCTCAGATTCATCCTGCACGGTGAGGCCACAATGTTCAACAATCTATTAAAGCACTTAATTCATGCTGAACTTAATTCAGATATGTTCCAAAATATTTTTTTATACATTCACATTATACTGTTTTGATTCCAATGGGCTATTCACTCAGTGATTTGCAGGGTTGGAGCTAGAGTCCTCAGTGCCTTACAGGCTTGTACAGTGCCTTTATGTGCTCTATTGAAAGCTGATTAAACAGGCCAGGTATTTCACAATAGATCCATAGAGGCATCAATATGTTTTTATTAAAATAGAAAAGTTGTATACATTTTTTAAAAAAAGATCATCGTCTGGGACTAATTGTAAATACATGACACTGGTAGATAAATGTGACTACAATATATTCCTTTTAAAGGCCTTACTACTTTTGTAATAACTGAACAGAATACACATTTTTTTTTTGAAGTCTGAAAACATTAAATGGAGCATATTCTGGATTTTTATCTGCAGATCAGTGTTCCCAGAATGGATATGACTCTGGCTGAACTGCAGGAAATGGCGTCACGCCAACAGCAACAAATTGAAGTTCAACAACAAATGTTGGCTAACAAGGTAAACTTGAAATACGTTTGTTTACAGTCAAAGAACAAAAGATCAGAGGAGTCCTTTTTTTCATAGTGCTCTCAAATACTTTGGCTCTTGTTTGCGCATTTGGACGTTAATCTCAATAAGTGTTCAGTTCCTAGCAGTATTGTCTAGTGAGAGATTTAACTACAACAGCCAAATTTTAAAATACAATGCTGATTAAATCAATTATGCAGCTTGCTCACATGATCAAGCATAACACCAATGTTGTAATTCATTTTAGGGGATCTGCCAACCTTGTATTGCTCTGTGTATTTGCTAGCTATTCACTGGATTTCAACAGTGAAAGATGCTTTTGTCTCTTGGTATAATGCTTTCCTGTAATGATCTTGCTTTTTCAGTGGAGTTCAGTGTGTCTGGCTTCCTGGGGCCGACATGTGGAGAAAGATGGACAGTAGTTGATTTAAAAAAAGGAACTAGAAGAGCTTTTACAGAATAAATCATCAGTTCCTGGTCAATAACCCTAGTGATGGAACAAGGGGCACTAGCAAATCAACAAAAATCATTCTGAACCCTCATGCAAAACCAGGGCACAGACTTTGAATTTGATTCAGGGTTCATTAATACAGTAAAACTCCAATTGTCCAGCATCCAGTGGTCAGGCACTCCTGATAGTCCGGCACCAACTGGAACCTGGAAGTACTCCGGCCAGCCGGACGAGCTGCTCTGCCCCTGGCTTCCCGAAGTCTGCCGCTGGTCAGTTTCAGCAGCGGTGGATTGGGGAAGCCCTGGGGCAGAGCACCCCACCTGCTGTGCCCCCAGCTTCCCCAAGTCAGCCGCTGCTGAAACTGACCAGCGGCTGACTTGGGGAAGCCGGGGGCAGAGCAGCTGGGGTACTGCCAGGTTGGTTCCGCTGCGTCGCCCTCTCCCAGGCTGCACAGTTCCCTGCAGTCCACCCCCACCCCCGACCCCTCATAGCCCCCCTTTTGGTATTCCGGCATATCTGATAATCTGGCACCCCCTGGGTCCTAAAGGTGCCGTATTATCGGAAGTTTACTGTACATACTGCTCTGGGGAATGTCACCATCCATTGATGAGTAGTTGCCTGGGAACCCAATACATGCTTCCTCTTATCAGGCTTAGCCAATGTCCTGCGCTTGGGAGTGTGCTATGTGGGAGAAAAAGGACTGTATTGATGTTCCTGGGCAGATTCAGTCTTGTCCCAGCATTCCTTCTCTTCTAGTAACCCTGCATCGCTCTGCTGCCAGCTCCCATCATTGGCCTGTCTTTTATCTGCCCTAGCTGTGATCAGAGTAGGACCAGCATGGAACAGAGAACAGCTTTGTGCATACAGGAATTAGCTAGATTGGAGGTTAGGTGGATGGAGAATGGGGTGCTTTTCGGAGGGGGAATGGAGAGTGGACTGTGACAGAGAACAGAGTTTCTTTGGCTTACATCCTTCATTTTATTGTCTGAATCACCAGACTGGTCTGTAAAATTGTAAGGGTTAATGCAAGTTGCAGAGTTACTAGAGTTTCAGTAAGTCTTGCTCTATTGGGCACTGGAAGCCATGGTCCATAACTCAGCTGTAGCAAATGCAAAGTGTGATAATAGCTTTTAATACCAAATCTTCCACATTTGAAAAACATCCACTGAGACTTAGTCTAGCTGTGTTTGCATTTGGCAGTACAAAAGTACCTGTCAGGGAGCTAGTGACTGAAAGCAATACATCATATTAACACGTGTCATGGTCTATTCCTAACTGAATCTGACTTTTTAACAAGTGACTAGCGTTTTCTTTTGGTGTTAACGCTGTCAACAAACACCTACTTTGCCAGGGTAAATTAGCCAGGGGCAAAGTTTTGTGTCTAATCCCTCCAGAGTAGAGATGAGTGTCATGAGTTATCAGGGATGAATCACTATTAGGCTCAACTTACCTGGTTATATAACCCTCAACAACTATTAATAACTAGCCAAAAAATAACAGGGATTAACCAGTAATGTTAGAAATAGCAGTACATCTAAATCAGCACAACATCTGTAAGAAGCAAAATATAAACACTGTATGTACTTATTACAAAGGAAGTCTCACAGGAAAAACTGGATTTAGTTTTTCAGTCTGCCCTTTGGTTGTCTTCCAATATCTGCATAAATAATCTGGATGGCCATCAGTCAGGCAGCTTGCTCTGAGGCCTGCACCTTGTAAATAAGTTGCCTATTAGATGTTCTACAGGAGAATTTGTTCCAACTGAGATGACTTTTTCTTTCCAGGAGGATTATTAGGAAGTCCAGGTTGTTCCCGCACTCAATCTTTCCATCATTCCTGCTGAGTTATTCCTTTTATTTGTACTTAAGGCCACTTTCCAGCTGAATTCTGCCAGAGTATCTCTGAAGAAAATAACCAACTTCTGCTTTCTAGAGCAGTGGTTTTTCAGCTTGGGGTCTGCAGACTAAGATTTCCAAAGGGGTCTGTGCCTGGACGGCTCCTTGCTGGGGACAGCAAGGAGGGCTGGATTTTCCTGAGACTTCAGCAGCTCTGTGCTGGGGCCAACAGGGAGCCCTCCTTTCTCTCCCTCCCCCCCTCTGCCCCCCCACTCCAAGCAGGTTCTGGGTTTGGGGAGATTGAGAACACCCCCCTTGCAGGCTTCAGCCCCTGCCTGGAGCTTAATGGGAAGATGTGCGGCTTAAGGGGAACTTAAATAATATCTCAGTGTCTTGAAGTCTTTAAATCACGAATGGGTGCCTTTCTGGAAAGATTAAGTCAAACTCAGGCTATTGTGCTCAACATAGTGGTAACCATGTGAAAGCTCTTAGCCTGTCATACTGGAGCTCAGACTAGAAGATAGAGCTTTCCCCCTGCCTTTAACCCAATTGCCCATAGTTTCATATATTGTAAGACATGGAGATGTCTTTATAGCGCAGCATCCATGATATTCTGGTTTGTATTTCTTGGAGAGATATGCACCTTCCCTGCCAATACTGTGACTGAAGCATGAGTGTGCCCAGATCAGCACATGGATTCTATGCTGTGTTGTTTTCTCTCCTTGGTTGTGAAAGTCTTTCCCACCAATCCTATCCAGTAGCTGTCTGTCATCATTACTTTCCTGAGTTGAAAGGTCTGTCCCACAATTAGATGCCAGAACCTTACTATGCAATATGTGACCTGCT
This sequence comes from Pelodiscus sinensis, assembly GCF_052426305.1. NCBI lineage: Eukaryota > Metazoa > Chordata > Testudines > Trionychidae > Pelodiscus > Pelodiscus sinensis. Next base: position 157,677,982 of record NC_143054.1, on the reverse strand, counting down.
ACTTTGTCTCTAGATTATTACATCTGAGATTATATCCATCAGCATATTGACATGATCAAGCATATCCGCTCTTCAAAATATTAAATTGCTTCCTGTCTCTACTTGAAGGAGCAGCGTTTGAAATTCCTGAAACAGCAAGATCAGCGACAGCAGCAGCAAGTTGCTGAAAAGGAAAAACTCAAGCGATTAAAGGAAATTGCTGAAAATCAAGAAGCCAAACTGAAGAAAGTGCGAGCTCTCAAAGGGCATGTAGAGCAGAAAAGGCTAAGCAATGGGAAACTAGGTAAGCAGCTCCAGGGAGCTCTAGAGAGGATGTACCGGAAGGTTGTTGTCTGAAATAGCTCACAAAACATTCTTGGACTGTGGAACTTTCATTTTAAAATTTAAAGCTAAAATATTCCCATGTAAGTCAATCAACTGAACGTTTTAAAAATCCAAGAAGTATTTTAAAAAATCTATTAGATTATCCCTTTCATCTCTCTGAAAATAGTGAATTTATGCTTAAAATTATTCCCAAGCAATGTTTTCATCCTACAGTTTCCCTGGGAAATTATTCTTTAGCCTACTGTATTCTCTTCATCTTAGTTAAACTTCCTTATTACACCCTCTTTGAATCACATTCAATAGTTTTTCCATCCTTGATATTAGCAACCTTTAAATATTTAGACTGTTGCATCCTCCTCCCTTAGTCATTCCTGAACACAGCTCAGCATACTGTATAACACGCTATCCATGCTGCCTTTCGAACAAGAGTGAGTTTTGGTCACAGAGTTATTGTTGTGTAAAAATATACTAGAGTGTTAACTTCCCACCAAATAACTTTTGGGGTGTCACATCTTGGCCAGTTAAGCATAGTATCACCTGCTTATTTCAGATTTCCTATCAGTTCAGATAACTTGTCCCCTTCTATATATAATATTGTGCAATGAGACTTTACAGCAATGCTTAAAGAAAAATACACCATGTTTTTGACACTGATGCTTTACAAATGAAATGAAAGCAAGGTCCTAGCCTTGAAGAGTTTATAGTATAACTCATACAGATAATGCAATTAGCATACATCTGATGATGAGTGGAAGGCAGGAGTGGGATGTCAAAATAAAGGAAGTTGGGGAAACTTTTGGGGGAATATGTAATATGTTATGGGTGACAATTATTTTAGTTGTCCTGTCTCATTGGCTACTTATACAAAATTTAAAGTTTAACACAATGGGTTCAGGCAGTGGAAATGTATTAATGAACCTCTTGATACAAGCTGATCACAAACAGCTTTCTAAGGCCAGTCAGTGTTCCCAAGAGATTTGATCACACATTGAATAACTTGAATATATTCTCAAATCCCTTCAAATTATCTAAAGTTAAGTCTCTGCATATCATGAAAACACCTACCTGAATGTTATGGGGTTAACTTTCATGAGCAGTTCTTGTATGATGCTGGATTTAGCTTCCTCATGGTAACTCAGCTTAAGTTTGTACTTCAAATGATCAGAGCACTATTTCTTTGTTTCTTACATGCTTTGGGTACACAGAATAGATGTTAGATTTGGGATTTACTGGAAGTATATTCATATTGTTGTATATTTTGCAAAGACCCCGAAAACAGACGAACTTTAGTCTAAGAAGCTCCTATAAAGGATTCTTGTGTCCAGTTGATTTGTAACTGCCTGTTGTAGACCTGGTTCCAGCACTGTTCTGAAGAATTGCAGGGCGGTTTCTGTTCCCTTAACTGCTGCCTTGGACGCAACCCACAGTTGGTTCTTTCTCAGCTGCAGCTATTGTGCTCTCTTCCTTTCTAGTGGAGGAAATTGAACAGATGAACAGTTTGTTCCAGCAAAAGCAGCGAGAGCTGGTACTGGCTGTGTCAAAGGTAGAGGAACTTACCAGACAACTGGAGATGCTGAAGAATGGCCGGATTGAGGGTTACCATGACAACCAGTCTGCTGTAGCTGAGCTAGACCGACTGTATAAGGAGCTGCAGGTAATGACAAATCTGCTTAGCAAATAACAGCTTTGAGTAATGGCTAAAAGTTGGTAGGCCTAATTCTTATCTGAAACACAGCACCCTTCATTCCTCCCAAAGCCATAGAGCGGTGTGAGGTATGGAGCCTTCAGTATTGTGAGGGCAGCATATCTATCACACCTGAGGGAAATTGGTGGAATGTTCTGTATTGAACAGCCTGTGTATATTAAAGCAAAATTGACTAGTCAACAAGTTAAGAAAAGAAGGAAAAAGCTATTTCCATGTATGTGTGTGACTTTACCTTTTAGAGTACTTCCTCCCCCCCCCCCCCCCCCGGTCTTCGTCCTGAACCCTGATTTGTTTTTTGTTCCTGGTTTGTTTCCCCCCTTTTTGAATATATTCAGTTGAGGAACAAACTGAACCAGGAGCAGAATGCCAAGCTGCAGCAACAGAGGGAGTGTTTAAACAAGCGCAACTCAGAAGTGGCAGTTATGGATAAGCGTGTTAATGAGCTGAGAGATCGACTGTGGAAGAAGAAGGCAGCACTGCAACAGAAGGAAAATGTACCGGTAAGAGCTGGATAGTTCATCAGAATCCTGTTTAGTCTGCTGCCCAAACAATATTAATAATCCTGCTTGTGGGGAAGGGTGTTTTTTCTATATCCCTTGGCAGTTCTAGTCTTGTATTGAAGTGCTTTTCATGCTATGTTGCTGTTAACCTACTTCGTGTTCATGGACAAGAGCTCTCTTTGTGCTGCCTTTAGATTTTTCAGGTAGCCTTGTTTTTTACAGAGCTGGTCTATTTACATGGACTGTAAAGAAACTGCTTTTTTTCCCTGACTCCTGTGGTGGGCATTACCATATTAAGTAATTTTAATTGAATTCTTTATTTAGGTTTCCTCAGATGGGAACCTACCCCAGCAAGTGGTATCTGCCCCGAGTCGAGTGGCAGCGGTAGGTCCTTATATCCAGTCCGCCACCATGCCACGTGTTGCTTCCAGACCTGAACTTCTAGTGAAACCTGCATTTCCAGAAGGGACCCCAACTTTGCAGGCACCTGATGGTCCACTGAAAACACAAACTCTGCCAAACATGAGAGCTGCTGGTGTTTCCCAAACTAAAGCTCCTGGTGGTAATTTATCTAATTCTCAGTTTCTGTTAAATTCCTCCACAATTTTTTTTTTAACTTTCATCCTTTCTTCTAGTGTCTAATTCAGCACCCCTGTATCCTAGTAGGAATCCTGAAGATGTTAAACTCCATCATCAAGCAATCCTTTAACAGGATCCTTTAACAGTCATTTTGGGTCCTTTATTGCATTGGCTGATGCTTTAGTTGATTGGTTAGGGGTAAAACAATGCAGAAATTCTGGGAGATGTAAAACATCATTCGTGCTTTCACAGGGACGCAAGATCCCTGAGAGAATTCATAAGAAAAACTCAGCTGATCACAAAAAGGGGCAAATTGTGAAGTATTCATTTCTTCTCCTCTTCCTTCCTCACCACTAATATTTAGGAAATAGTCATTGCCAGGGCTTGACAAACCGCTGAATCTACTCGCTCATGGTGAGTAGATTTCAGCCGGTCGCGCCGTGAGCCCCATTCACCAACGCTTCACGCATGCACGGTGCCGGTCTTGCACATGCGCAGTGCGGGGCTGGCGAGTGGCTCTCGCTGGGGTTTGTCTAACCCTGCTCATTGCACAGAAATGGTGTAAGGGCTTTACTTGATTAGTGTCTACTTCTGAAATACTTACCAAGGTGTAATGGGGCACTCAGCTCTTGAGTGCTTCCTTCTGCTGTGTGTAGCTGCTAGTCCTTTCTCTCCCTCTCCTGGTGACCCCCTCAAAGTGAGGTTGCCAAACCTAACAAGGGTTGGCAGTGCCTCTGCTCTCCGGCCAGCTCACACAATCAAAATGAATCCTTTCTAGGGCAACAAGTCCAAAAGTGCTGTTTATTTCCCTCCATAGGGTCATCAGCCCCAGCTCTTTCCATAAGGTTAAAGTTTGCAGGGCTGCTTGCTCCAAACCTAAGCAAATGCAGACAGAACCACATTCTGGTAGTCCCTCAAGCTCCCGTGGCTGAGAGGAGCACCCTGCGTTGTCTCTTTGGCCTTAGCAAGGAGCTGACCCACTATGGTTCTGAAACTCCATTTATCTGAGCCTACTGAACTCTGATTAGCTGCTTCTATGCAGCCTATCCAGGCAAGTCTGGGGGATTCACATCGGTTGCTCTTTTCTGGGGTGGGGTGGAGGAGGGATTATTCAGATAGATAGGTAGCTGGGTCCTGTGGCCTCCAGCAGGAACATCTCACTTGTTCCTTGTGGAATCCTAAATTTTAATCACCATGATTCTCTGTCATGAATTCCCCTTTGAGCCCCTCCTCTTGAACTTATGACCCTGCCCGTTTTCTCATTTGTTTTCTCATTGTTCAGCTGATTACTGGTTCCTTCCTCGATTAAGGGGGGGGGTTGTTTGATATCAAATAGGCTGTTAAACTTGCTTTCTGCAATGAAACTTTGCTATGTATAGTGCTGTGCTGCTTCTGCACAAGATTTACTCAAACTTTAGCTGTATCTTATTTCTAGCCTAGTCACTGGCTACCCAGAGTTAAAACTCCTGATCCTGTCATTCAGGACAAAATTTGTCTTAAAAGTTTGTCCTCTTTTGCTAATATTTGAACTGGCTTTCTACTGCTTTAGAAAGACGTTACCTTGCAAATATACAATGACTCTTCTCTTTTCTTCTACAATACTGAAACTAAGAACAAGATGAGTACATTAGCTTAATTGTTTCTGAAGCAGATGTTCTAGCTGCTTCAGTGAATGTAAAGATCATTCCTCTAATTCAGTGTCTGTCTGCACATTGAACATATGGATTGTTTTTTGATGTCTCTAGCTGGATTTGCTACTGCTTTAATGCATCACTTTTTCTTTGGTTACAATGAAATGTTTTTTTCCCCCACCACCTATTATTTTACAGACTACATTTCAGTAGCCAAGGTAAGTTTTAATACCAATCGGGAGCCAGGCCAGTGAAAACATCGCTCTAGGAGACTGCCTAAAAAATTGCCTTCTCAGAATGCTGGCAGACGCTGATATTAGCAAACTTCGCTGCTCTAGGAAATAAAAAAGTTGTTTGTTTTTGTGTGTGTCCATGTCTGGCCTTAAAACATGTGGGCTACGTCTAGACTGGCATGATTTTCCGCAAATGCTTTTAACAGAAAAGTTTTCCGTTAAAAGCATTTGCGGAAAAGAGCGTCTAGATTGGCACGGACGCTTTTCCGCAAAAGCACTTTTTGCGGAAAAGTGTCCGTGCCAATCTAGACGCGCTTTTCCTCAAAAAAGCTCCGATGGCCATTTTCGCGATCGGGGTTTTTTTGCGCAAAACAAATCTGAGCTGTCTACACTGGCCCTTTTGTGCAAAAGCTTTGCGCAAAAGGACTTCTGCCCGAACGGGAGCAACATAGTATTTCCACAAGAAGCACTGATTTCAGACAGTAGGAAGTCAGTGTTCTTGAGGAAATTCAAGCGGCCAGTGTAGACAGCTGGCAAGTTTTTCTGCAAAAGCAAGTGCTTTTGCGGAAAAACTTGCCAGTCTAGATGCAGCCCTAGTGATATTTCTCTTTGATCTGGCGTACAATTAGAATTTAATTCCTTTAATGAAGGGTCTAATGAACAATGGTCAATAAATGAAAATGGTTTTAGTTAAAACTTTTTTTTTCCTTTGTGTGGTAGGTCCTATAATCCCAGGTTCAAAACCTCCCCCGTCTGTCCCTGAATGGTGCAATTCAACTTCAGACAACTTCATTAACCAAGGACCAGTGTCGTCTTCAGCAAAAGGAAGTGTGACTAATGAAGGGCAATGTGAGTTCTTATTGGTCTTGTATTTTTTTTTTAATGTTTTATTCATATTTGCTCATCTATATGCTGGTGAGAAACCAGTCAGTGACAAACATTTACAAGCTGATGTCTGTAATTCAGTTTAGTAATAGAATTGAAGACCGTTGTTTTTGCACATAGCAAAGCTACTAACAATCTACTGGTGGTTGTTTTTTTTGTTTTTAAAGCCCCTGATTTTGGATGGTGATTATTACAATAGAGAATATTGCCTGAAGACCTGCTCTGACTGGGTTTTCATCTTGCCATGTACAACTTTTTGTGGGGTTTTTACAGTCTGACATATGAGAGAGGATTATATGAAAGCTTCCCTATTTAAGTTCACTTTTCTGCCAAAGTCCTCTTAATGATGAAAATGGATTCTAGATATTTGCCGTAATTCTGCTTTTCCTCTCCTTCAGCTGGTGATGGAGACACTCCATTGCGAGAAAAAGAGAAGAAAGTGCGTCCTTTCTCCATGTTTGATTCTGTGGATCAGTCCGCTGGAGGGCCAGCACTGGGCTCACTGAGAAAAAACCAGAGCAGTGAAGACCTCTTGCGAGATGCTCAGGTGTGCAAAAAACACGTAACCCTATTCTAGTTGTGCATGTATCTCATTTTCCTGCATTCCAGGAAGTTGTCCTATTAATGATTGTTGCACATTTCACAAACATTGAGAGAGGGTTCTGGGTTCTTTTAAGGGACTACTAGAGGATGGGAATTGCAAGCTTCTAATTTGAGTAAATAGCTCTCTAGCTACTCTGAATATTTATCTTGTGCAAGTAATTGTACTATTCACATTTGCTTGCAAGCAATCAGTATTTCCTTGCTAAGATACTATAGAGAAGCTGTGATTTTAAAACGGTTTAGGTTTGAGTATCTTTATAATCTAACACAATTTGATAGCATCCTCTAGATCAAATCTAAGTAATCCTTACTAAAAATTGAAATGCTATGGGTGACTATAGAGAGAATACAAAAGTAGTAAATACCTCAGCTAGCCTTACAGAACTGTGATCGCTCCATAATTTGACTTTAACAGATCCTTTGAACTGCCAGCTATTTAAGACTTTCTGTAGCAAATTCAGGGATTGTGTGTAACAACTGTGATTTCCAATTCAAATCTTTGCATTTTGTGTATTCTTATGACTAACACTAGAGACTATAAACAGTAGAGATGTTTTGGCTAATCGGCTAATAGAATAGTTAATTGGCTAATCGAATAGTTGATACAATTTGCATTGACTATTTGATTAGTTGATAAGGGCACCTCTGTCTTTGAAGTGTAGCAATAACCCCAGCCCCATGCTCCCTGCAGCATTTCAAAGTGTCAGCGCCACACGGAGCCCAGGGTTTGGCCCTAGGCTCCACACGGCACTGCCTCTTTGAAGCACCTCCTCCTCTTCCCACTTTCTGATAGAGGCAGCAAGGAGGGGTGAATCGAATAGTCAACTAGCCTGTCGACTATCCGATAAGCTTTTAATAATAAATGCTAATAAACAGGCTGCAGATATAATCACATCTGTAGCTATTGTGCTGTCTTACGCAGTGTCTTTCCCACCAGATCTGCTAGAACATCTTGAACACACAGAGCCAGATTAGACTTCATAAATCCAGCTATGTTTTTGTCTTGCAGATTGCCAATAAAAATGTGACGAAAGTACCACCGCCTGTTCCCACTAAACCAAAACAGATAAACTTGCCTTACTTTGGTCAAGCCAGTCAGTTGCCTTCTCCTGATATGAAGTCTGATGGAAATCCACAGAAGCTGCCTTTGGCTATTGTATCTGTGGGAAACAAACAGAAATCAACAACCCAACAGCCACCTCATGCTTCCCAGCAGATCCAGCAACGCATCTCTGTACCTCCTGGTGGCTCCTCCACAAGCCAGGACCAAATTCTTTCCTCCTCCAAACAAGAGAGCCCACCCGCAGCAGCTGTGAGACCTTTCACCCCTCAGCCGTCCAAAGAAACCCCACTTCCATCATTTCGAAAGCCACAGACTGTGGCTGCAAGTTCAATATACAGCATGTACACACAGCAGCAGACTCCTGGGAAGAATTTTCAACAGGCAGTACAGAGTGCTTTGACGAGGGCACAGATCAGAGCTCCACACTTCCCAAGCAGTAAGGATATGGATCTTTTTCTCTTTCTTTCCTTTGTAAAGTTACATGGGAATGGCAGTGTTTTTGGGAAACCAATAAGGGATATGGGCGTGTTTACCTGTCCTCTTATCCTGGTCTCTAACACAACGCTTCTCTTCTAACGTCAGGGATGTTATTAAATACCTGTCAGCTGAGGCAGGCTTTTAGCAGGTTCAGAGGATACAATTGTTCTAACCTATCACTGTAGTAGATAGTTCAGGTCACACACTTGCTATTGTTTTATATTGGTCAACTATTGATTTTTTTTTTTCTTTCTAAATTGCTCATCAGTGTATGGCAAGCCTGTGATTGTTGGAACTGGCGCACAAAGTCAGCCACAGCAGCCAGAGAACGTCTACTCAAACAACCAAGGCAGCCCGGAGCCTGAAATGGAGCCAGCAGCTTCTGCCCATGAGAATCATGAAAATGAACGAATCCCCCGCCCGCTCAGCCCAACCAAACTGTTGCCTTTCTTATCCAACCCTTACCGAAATCAGAGCGATGCGGATTTGGAGGCCCTAAGGAAGAAGCTGTCTAATGCCCCAAGGCCATTGAAGAAGCGTAGCTCTATTACTGAGCCAGAAGGTCCAAATGGGCCCAATATTCAGAAGCTTTTGTATCAGAGGACCACTCTGGCTGCCATGGAGACTATTTCAGCCCCTTCATATCCATCTAAACAAACCTCTGCATCTGCCAATCCTGAAAGCCCAACAGAAATCCAGAACCCTTATCTAAGCACAGAACCTGAGAAAGAAGTGGTTCCTTCCACACCTGAGCTAGCCATCACAGAGGAAGCTGAAAACCCAAGCACAGATCAAAATGAAGTGCCTCTCCCTTTAGCAGGGCTAGATAGCGTGCCTGAAATAACATCAGATAATGATGCACATGTGCAGTCTGAAATGGAAGAACCAAGTTTAGAGTCATCAGAACCCCTGGAAGTATACATGGAGGAATATCCTCCATATCCACCACCTCCTTACCCATCAGGAGAACCAGAAGGATTGGGAGAGGACTCCTTCAGTATGCGACCCCCTGAAGTCACTGGACAGTTTTCCTTACCTCCTGTAAGTACCAGTACCTCTAGTTAGCTTAAGATTTGGTCACTTTCATGGGTCATTTTAGGTTTCACCAATTAAAGCTGTGCATTACACTGTGTAGGTGTGTAGGTTTGTATGGATTTCTTACCAGCATATGGGAAAATAGTCACCTTAACAGGCTGGAGGTCTATCTTTGGCAATGTCCAGACTAGCTCTATTGATATCCTGTTTTCTCTAAAAATAATTACTCTGGTTAAAATTTTTAAATAATATTCAACACAGAACAAACCTAAAGTTCCGCTTTGTGTTTGTAGAAAATGCGTGCGCGCTCTCTCTCTCTTCATTTCATTCAAATCTAATTCCATCTTGGAGGTAATAAAATTGTATCTTTGAAATGGTGAATACTGGGAGACTAATATGCATAGTCCCGGATTATGCTGTATATTAGAAGTGTAGTATCTAAACATGTTGGTGCTAAATGCTATTTATAACTTTTGTTCTAAAATTGGCATCAGCTACTTGTGTCCATTTTACTGATGTTTATTTGGATTCTCTAGAACTTGAATCCATCAGTGTAAGTTAATGAGAGTAAGGTAAGAAAAATGAGATGACACAAACATGTGTCTCAACCATTGGTTTAAAACAGAAATGTTGAATGGTTTAATTTCTCAGAGCTTTGTCAGAGCCGGAAACAAACACACTGAATAGGTTTTGTGGGATTCTACCAAGTCAGCTAGAAATCAGAGGAGCTAATAGCTTTCAGTCAAGTTCACCTTCCATCTTCTGGTGTTTCATGGAGTGCTAGTTACATCACACTTCTGCTCTCCCCCGCCCTCCCATTGGAACAGAACTTGCAGGTGTGAAAAGAACTTGAACAATCAGGATTTCCTAAATCCCAAGAGCTTGAGAAGGTTTCTCCCCCCCCCCCCGCCTTTTGCAATACTGATTCTAGGTAGGTGTGAAGAAATGAGGCAAGAAGTTGGCCTCCATTAGGATACTTGGGTTTTCTTGACAGGTTTTCTTGAAAAATCCTGGCTTTTTGTAATTTATTTTTCTGGAAATCTCAGAGTAATGTCAAACCACATGTATGTGCAAATCAGAGCGGTTGTTTTCATCTGCTGAATGTGTCCCCCCCCCCCCCCTCTCCCATCCCCCTGTGATTTTTAAATGAACAGAAGTCAACATGACTCACTCTGTTTACATCTTTTGCACTGACATATTCCACTAGAAATTTGCATAGCCCTATGAATAGTGATCTTTGCTGCTGCACAGGCAGCTGGAGATATCACCATTTTAAACATATACATGTTCTCAACAAGAGCGTGTTATGTTTGGACAGTCAAAATTATTTCTCTCTCAGCTGTAAAAATGTTAATTTAGATCTAAATACGGTTCTACAAAATCCCTCTAAAATTATCTTTAACATAGCTTGCTTCCATAACACCTGTTCCTACTAATGAGTTTTTAGTTATTTGTTGAAATCCAGAAAGACAATAACTAATACCAGTTTAAAAATATACGTCTTTTGGAATCTAATTTTTCTTCATCTTAGCATGATAGTTTTTGACAGATTAATGATAAAATGCTGTGTACAAAAATGCCCTCATTTTGCCTTGTTAGTATTTATAGTGAATATTTGTTGGCTTTTGGTTTTATGACTTTGCTATTATAAGACTATGGGAATTGTTTTAGTCCGGTATCTAATCTCCCATCGTGCCCCTTTTCTGAAGCTTAAGCGGGAGACAAAAATCTCTCCTTATGTACCTAGCTATCTGCAATGCTGTGCAGGGAGGGTGGTAGTTTGGGGACATCTTAAGTCTAGATTTCATGTGCTATCTCAATCACAAGTTTCTACCATTGTTCTCAATGTATCAGTTTTGTATTCTTGTTCCACCTAGGCAAGAATTCCTATAACCTGTTGGTTTTATTCCCCAGGGGAAGAGGACAAACTTGCGTAAAACTGGCTCAGAAAGGATTGCCCATGGAATGAGAGTGAAATTCAACCCCCTTGCATTGCTTCTAGATTCATCTTTGGAGGGAGAATTTGACCTTGTACAGAGAATCATTTATGAGGTAAAAATATTATTAGAAAGGGGTTAAAATTTCAATTCCAAACTGAGAGACTTAGAGCTAAGGAAGCTCCCGTTCTGTGATATTTAATGTTGAGATAATGAGGCCCGTAAGTGATGGTGCTACTCGTAAGCCATTTCAGATGGCAACATGTCCACACTGTGGTTATAGATATTCAATATTAAGTCTTTTTCGGGTATAACTTTGCCATGTTGTCATCAGTATTTATTTATCCCTTCTGAAAAGTCATTATCAATATATTCTCTATAATATACCTAACACACAAGTTTAAATCACTTACCTTGCTTACATCTCAGTGTGAAATAAGCAGGAATCCTGACTTTCAGTTTGAAAAGGTTGCAATGCCGTCCCTCTCTAAAACTAGCTCGGATCAATTCAATAATGCTGATTTTTATTAAAGTATCTGGGCACTGCCAATATTCCCTATAAACCATTTTCAGTGTTGGAGAGTTACGGTAAATTTGGGTAATGAGCAGGGCTCGCCAGCCATGCTGTCGGGTGATCTGTGCATGCGCAGATCGCCCAATCCTGGCTCTTCCGGGTTGCAATCTACTCGCCATGGGCGAGTAGATTGTATTATTTGTCGAGCCCTGTTATATGTGAGACTTCTGGGGGGAGAGGGAGAGGCGACTGTATTCCTTTAGTGGTTGATTTTAAGTAATCTTTCAAAATCAGATGACAGTTGTTCCTTTTTATATAAGGTGCTGTCCGGTTAATAATGCTGTATACACAGTCACTTGCATGGGACCGGCCTCTTTTTTTTTTTTCTGTGCCCTGTAGGTTGAAGATCCCAGCCTGCCCAATGATGAAGGAATTACAGCCCTTCACAATGCTGTGTGTGCTGGTCACACTGAGATTGTAAAGTTTCTCGTACAGTTCGGTGTGAATGTCAATGCTGCAGATAGTGATGGATGGTAAGGACTGTCTTCAATTTCCCTTAAGTGGTATTAGTGTTTAAACTCCTTGCCAAAGAACAGCTCCCTTGGTGCTGCCCCTGAATTAATTTGATGTGAGGTATCTGAGTTTGACTCTCCACTCCTATCTGTTGTGCAAGAAGTAGAGTGCTGCGTTGGAAAGTATTCTATCCATGAAGTCCTGAGTGTGTGGCACAAGGTGGCCTTAATAGAAGAGAATGGAGTCTTTAGAATTACTCCCTCCAGTCTGTACAAAGTGCTGGAATATTATAGAATTAATTAGCCATGCTTTTCCTACTGGAGAACCTAGTTGGTCAGAAGCAATTCCTGGTGAAGTATCAAGTAGGGAGATAGGGTAAAAATATGGCCTGTTGAGGAAGTGCTTCAACTTAAGCTTCTGAACCCCCCAAGGTTAGTTTTCCTCACCCAGTTTGTCCACCATCTTGAGCTGGACAGACGAGGAAGGCTATAACCCACAATGGGGCAATTTGGAAGGTGGCTCAAAAAACCTGACTGTAAAGGTTCTGAGTTACACTCAGTAGCTGTAGAAATGCTGTACTTCGTGTAGAAAACTTGTTCTGGTTTCTTTTTTGTTTGAAAATGAATATGTAACGAGTGTCGAGGAGAATCCATGTGCTCTTCAAGTGAACGTTGCATGCTTGAAAACTTCTAGCTAAGGCAGCTTATTGTATAAGGAGGAGCTGGTTTGCTAGATTGCAAATGTCCCCTACAAAAGTGAAAGCCTGAATTTTACACTCACTGTCCAATGCCCAATGTAGGCCTTGCAAACTCTTGTCGGTCCTTTACTCAAGTGACTTTTTTCCCCCTTTTTCTTGTATCAGACACCTAAGATTTTTTTTAAGGGGAGAACTACTTCTTGCAAGTAAAGGCCCACTCAAAGGCTGCTGGCTTTACTATTCTTACTGTACTTCCAATTATATGGAAAGTGCTTAGAACTTGGAGACTAAATCCAAACACACAAAATAAAATGAGTAGAATGAATGTAAGGCAAGAATTTGTACTTAAATGAGCCATATTCCAGTGTTAGCTGTCTGTGTCCTGGAGGCATGACTTCAGTATGATCATTGAGGTGATTTTATTTGGTCTTGCAATTTGACAGCAGAAAACTAGCATGGTTAGAAATTAGACTTTCCTGTTGGTATCCAAGCACTGGTATTTCTGCTGCATCCACCTGCAGGCAACTTGATGTCATTTGGGAAATATAGCTACTGTTGGCTTTAGGAATTAATTGTTTCATGTGTGGGGTCTTTACTGGTGGAACATCTATTGCTATATCATGCATAAAAGCAGTCTCAGCCATGGAGACTACGGGTAGATATTACATCTGGAAGCAAGCCTCCTACCCTAGATCTGCTGACCTATGCTAGTGCGCTAGAAATAGCTGTGAAAGATGTTGCCTGGACACTGATCAGTGCTCTGAAGCCCTCTTTCTCCCCAGGCATCAGAGCCTGAGTTCCAGCCTGAACTGGAACAGCCTGAACTACACATCTATTCTAGTGTGAGCCCTACTAATATGAATCTGTCTGTCGGATGGCTGGCTCACTCCTAGATGCAATGTAGATGTAACCAACAAGCACTACTATTAGTAACACACCTGAAAGGATGTATTGAACTTAACAGTCATTCTTTCTCTTCCATTTCATAGGACCCCTTTACACTGCGCGGCATCTTGCAATAATGTCCAGGTGTGCAAATTCCTAGTGGAATCGGGTGCTGCTGTATTTGCTATGACCTACAGTGACATGCAGACGGCTGCAGACAAATGTGAAGAAATGGAAGAAGGCTACACCCAGTGCTCTCAGTTTCTTTACGGTGCGTGTTGAGTTCCGTTCTGAAAAATACCAGCTGGTCCTGGAGGCCTTTCAATATGTTTTGGGTTTAATTACTGAAGTGTGGCTATCCTGAAATAAGCAAGGCCTCTTGTGCAGAGGATACCTTGATTTAATTGGAAAAGCTAATTGAGTGTGTTAATCCAATGGGAAAATTTTCCAAAGACCACTGGGAAAAGTCCACCTAAATTTACCAATATGTGCTAACGGAACTGGGTGCAGATTTTCCTATTTGGGTTATTAATATTTGCTGAAAAGTTACTCTGTGATGCTTTTCAACTCATTACATATGAATATCAGAAGCCGGAAAATTGTTGCCAAATTTCTGCTCAGTCAGAGATTTTGTGCTCTAAATTTGATTCTGTACTGTTTCCACGTGATTACAATGCAGGATTTTTTTAAAGTTCTGTTCAAATAGGCTAGAGGGATTCAATTTCAAAAGTACAGCTGTTTTTGTCTGCTTTGCCCTCTCCACGGTACAGTAAGTGTATTGATCATCAAGGAGCCTAAGCTGCGTGCTTTTTTTTTTAACACATTAGTGTTAGAAGTTCAAATGTATTCTCACTTCTTATCTACTTATCAGTTAGGTAGTCAACTGTGTGTGAGTGTGAGAGAGAGACCAGAGAGAGACTGAGACTGGAGTGATGTCAGCCGACGGTCAGGGTGTGTGTGTGTGTGTTAGTTACTGGGAAAAGGTTTAATGTCCGTGACTTTACCGCTAGGACCGGAGTGCCGTCGCGGAGGGCAGCCAACTGGCTGACAGACGCCCCAGAGTTTATAGGTAGAGCTTATTACATCTCAGATTTCAGCTGCTAGGATACAGGATCCTTTTGCAGCGGGCAGTCTAGGGAAGACTGAGAGATGCCCCAATGGATCTGTCACCTGGGAGTGACACGATCCAAAATGCCCAAGCTCTTCCTATACCCGTCCCTTATGACCGGCTGAAGTTCTTTTAAATTGTGCTTGGTTCTGTTACAGCAACTGAAGGAGTCAGGTTAAAGCTTAAACAGTTACTATTTTATTGTTACAGGGTAAACTTAGCTGTTAAATGCTACTACTGTGTTACAGATAACACAGCCACTACAAAGGACAGGACAGAAATTACACTAATAAGTCACGTACAGGTACCATGAAACCCTTTTGGTTCTCTGAGCTCTTATTAAATGCATGCAAAATAGACACCGAGCAGGTATATATTCTCACCCCTGCGTTCCAGACTTGGCGTGGCCAGCGTCTTTCTCTCAATCCCTCGGGAAGAAGTAGGGCGAGGTTGGGCGTTCCACAGACCTCGGGAGACCATCAATACCTGCCAGCAGGTGTAGATGCTTGGAGCTCCAATGGGGTGGGCTACTAAACCCCTCTTTATACCCCTTTGATCATGTAGGCTTCTTCCTGGTCTCAAGTGGCCAATTAGGAAAAATGGCTTTGAATGCCAAGTTTCCCAAGAAGGGTGCAAAGCATAATTCACACCTGGGAAAATGCAGACAATGGGCACCTCTGGTATGTGATGGGCGAAGATTCCTCTTCTGGGACAGTGCAGGCGTGTCAACTACTGGTACTAGCCATCAGGGCGACGGGAGGCCCCAGGTCGTCAACTAGCCCATTTGCTGTCTGGTTTCTGTTTATGGTAGAGTCAGGGACAGGCAGCACACCTGTGTTCCCAGGGCATCAAAGGCTGACTGCCTTTCTCTTGCTCTCTGCGGGGGGGGGGAACCAAGATGGCGTTCATGTCTGGCTACAAGTGATAGTACACTTTTTAGTTATTCCTTGAATACGTAGAACAACAAGTTGACTATCCGATTAGAAAATGTTTATCAGATAGTCGACTAGTTGCTTCCCTCCCGCCCCCCCTTGCTTTCTCTATCAGAAAGAGGGGAAAAGGAGAGGGTGTTTCAAAGCTGCAGCTGGGGAGTCCAGCTGGCCCCAGGCTGCACACACAATTTCAAAGCGGCAGTGCCACATGGAGCCTGGGGTCAGCTGGGGACTCCCCGTGCTACCCACAGCACTTTTGCCTTTCAAATGTAGCAACAGCCCTGCTACCCTTCAAGGCGGAGGAGGCCTTTATTGACTAATCAAATTAGCCGATTAATCTAAATTGAACATCCCTAATAGAATATCGGCAGTAGTTTGAGACAATTGGCTAAATAGCTTTACAGAATTTTGTACAAAGTTGCATGGCCTCATTGGATTGCAGTTGATAACCAAGAAGCCACTTGATTCCAAATATAAAGTTGTTCTTTGGAAAGCAGGAAAACCAGCTAAGTAGGATTTCAACTGAGGTCACACAAGCCTCAGGGTGACTGTTCTGAAGATGTACAATTTTAGGTCACTGTCTGTTTTTACAGATTGAAACTAGTGTCTTAGGCAAGCAGTAGGATATTGCTTATGTATTTGGTGCATGGTTATTTTTGGACTTCAAAGCCTATTAATATGACATTCTGGTCATCTACTCCAATGAGAGCAAGTTCTCAGATTGGGACAATCTGATTTCCTGGTGCCAAGAATATTCCTTCCGTTTGCGATTTCGTATGCTGTTATTTTAAAGAAGGGATGTTGACTTGAAATCTGAGCTTCTCAAGGCCACAGTAGACTGAGCACAGGAGTCTCCTGTAAACTGGATGGATGTACTCTGCAGGGATGTAAAAGGTTAACTAGTACGCATGAGGCTTACTGGAATGCTTACTGGGTAACGGGACCTTGCACAAACCCCATTGGATGTCTAGCCGTGCAAGACCAGAGTAGAACCTGGATGTGTCGAGCCACCTGGTGGGGCCCTGGTTGTGCCACAGCTGCACTGGAGCAGCCCCAACTCCCATCCACAGTGAGCAGACTGGCCTGGAGCAGTCCCCACCCTCATGTCTAGCAGGAGGGATCCCTGCTCCACAGACCCAGTTGCTCTGTACTGGCCCACTGATAGTTAACTGGCTAAATTATATCATTTTAATTGGTCAAAATAGTTAAACAGTTGAACAATATTTACATCCCTAATACTCAGTACATTGGCCAGCAGTGAAGCAGTTAATGTGTTGTCCTGAATAATATTCACCTAATCCCTTTTAGCTGCAAAGAAATTACAGTACTTGTAAAGCTGCTTCAGCACATCTAGCCACATTTAATTCAATCCAGGCTGAAGGACTAAAGGCTTAAAGCAGAACTATGATATTACTTATGCTTGTAATCTTATCCACAATGAGATTTACTATCTTCATTTTAAGAGTGATTTCTACACATCAATAAACTAGGAAAAAAAAAAAAAAGCAATGAAACAGGCTCTACCCAGTCAAGCCATCCTTCAGGTTGCTGTGAAGAGACCCATGCCAGCTCTTTCCTTGTCCTGCTCTTTGAAATATACCTGGAGCTTGTATAGGCACTAGGGAGTCACCAGATTTCCCATGCTGCATAACCTTCCCAGGTCATGTGACATGATCTCTCATCAGATGCTTCACCAATCCCAGAATTCCATCTTTTCAAGGGCCTCAACAGACACACTAGTTACCCCAGTTCACTGACAAAAGGGTGGTTCTATGCATTATGCTTCCTGTCTCTGGATACTAGAGGTGTGTTGACTGAAACTTTACATAACCTAGATTGTTGTGTTCCACCCTTTGATATTTTTTTTTTGATTGACTGGAATCTGACTTCTTAAACTGCTCTTGTTCCAATAACTGCAGCACATTAGCAAGTCTCAAAGCTGTATGGAAGGAAAGAAGGAAATGACGTTTTCAGGATTTCACAGCTTGAGCTCTTTGGCCAAATCAAAAGATGTTGGGTCATCTAACAGCATATTAAGGCTGCTGCATTACCAAAAATGCTTAGATGGTTTCATTTGGCAAGAGTGAGAAGTGCATACCACATTGAGTACAATTCTGTAAAAACGAGGGCTTGTCCTTTTCACTAGACTAGATAGATAAATAAGGAGAGGTTAGCATACAGTATTTCATTCGCTTACTCCAAATTAAATTTCTGCTTTGGTTTCCAGTCTGGAAGTGGAAGAATGCATATGGAGCTTTTGATGTCTCTTGCTTAAGAACTGAATATGCTAACTCAATGAGGATAACATACAAACCCCAAGAAACGGCTGCAATTATCATGGAAGCAATTGAACTAATTTATTTTTTATCTAAAATTAGTGGTACAAGTTTAGCAACTGCAGGGGTATGTGTGCTTATATAAACAAAATCAGCAGTTACTTAAAGATATAAAGCAGATGGGGGGCAGCTATTTGCTTTAGGCAGAGGCTAGAGTATGAGTCTGAGAATCAGACCTTCTGGTCTTAATTCTGAAATTCAGCAGCATTGTAGAAAATTGCTTAATCTCGAAATACCTTCATTTTCCTTTCTTTCCAATGAGGATGATAGAGCTCATTTGAATGCCATTTTCACTTTGCTATTGCTGAATAAAAACATGATTCTTCTTGTTGCAAATAGTTAATAATCATTTAAAAAACAAAACAAAACCAGCAGCTAGTATTTCTGCATTTCTTACACCTACTAACTTAATAAGAAGCCAGGGCACTACAAGAACATTTGCATTTACTTTAGTAATAAACAGTCTTATCATCAGGGCTCGCCGAGCTGCGGTGAGTTCCGCTCGCCAGCCGCGCTGTCCGGCGATCTGCACATGCGCAGATCGCCTGAACACAGCTCTTTTGGGTTATAATCTACTCGCCACGGGCAAGTAGATTACATAGTTTGTCGAGCCCTGCTTATCATTATATTGACTTTATGATATGTCCATATTTTGGGCTTTTCTCTTCTATCTAGCCAGTGTTTCTTGTGCATAATGTGAGTAGGAGATTATGTATGTTTTTGAAATTGCCTGAAGTTTTCTAATGTCTCTTACTCCTTTAATAGCTTGCAGGAATGCATTATTTATTTGCTGATGACTAGGTAGTTAATGGGATGACTTATGACTTTCTTGGCTGCAAGATATGGTACAAAAGTTCCCAAGTGACCATGAGACAGTGATACAATTAAGGTTGAGCTATTTTGGTTTGTGTTCCATATTCCAGGAGTGCAGGAGAAAATGGGGATAATGAACAAAGGGGTGATCTATGCACTCTGGGATTATGAAGCGCAGAATGATGATGAGTTATCCATGAAAGAAGGAGACTGCATGACAGTACTACGCCGGGAAGATGAAGATGAAATTGAGTGGTGGTGGGCCCGGCTAAATGACACAGAAGGATACATACCACGCAATCTGCTTGGGGTGAGTTGCTCTTGATACGTAGCCCTATAACCATTGAAATTGAAATGCAAACCAGATGTACGGAAAAGCTGTCATGTAACCAACATGGTAGTGTTGGCTTCTATAGCCCTGTACAATTTTGTCTTCCCATTTCTAAGAAGATAATGACTAATTTGCAACTAAACTTGTGACTGACTTATACTTGGAACTCATTTTGAATGAAGTCTTTTCTGTTACTATGGGGAAAGCTGGAGTTAGTGTTTTCTTTCCAGATACTGATTCTCTCTGGAAAAAGGCATCTTAAGTACAGAGGAGTAGACGAGTTATTCTGTATCTGCAAAAACGACGAGTTCTATGGCACCTTAGACTAACAGATCTATAGGGCATAAGCTTTTTTGGGTAAAACAATGATGAAGTGGGTTTTACCCTCAAAAGTTTATGCCTTAATAAATCTGTTAGTCTCTAATGTGCTGCAGGATTCTTTGTTGTCTTAAATACAGTCATTTTATTAAAATAATCAGCTGCAAATCTGACATTTGGTTTAAGGATGCAGTCTGCTTTGGCTCCCACGGTGATCATCAGGGCATGTTACCAGCCTTCCTACAATATACGCATCCAGAATATAGATATCTTCCCGGAGGGCTCTCATAGGACCGAGCACACCTCAAAATTCTACATTTAAAATAGTTCCAGTACAGAAGAGAGAGATCATGCTGTCAAAAAAGCAAGACCTCTAAAGATTCTTATTGTCCTCCTTGTATTATTCAGTTAGTGTCCAGCTATGTCATGAAGCCTCTTGTGCTGGAAGTAGAACTAAAAAAATGACAATTCTCTACACAAGAAAACTTCAGTAAAAGATCTTGTAATTCGTACATTGTGACAACTTAAGCTTTGTAGCATGCAGTTTGATAAGTATTGTTCTAGTAAGAAATTGGCAGGCTGATGAGATTGAAATGTCAACCCTGGGTTATGACACACACATTTTGCCTCCTGTAGATCAGAGGCGCCTCTATTCTTCTGTTTTCTAGGTTAACTCATTTTCCCACATGTATATTTTGAGACTGGAAAAATACTATTTTAGTGGTGCAGCAGTTCTATACACTGAAGCATATCAAAGAAATCCACATTAAACTGATTGATACTGGTGATTTTACCTCATTGTGTTCTGTTCTTTACCACACTTGTTAATGGGGAAATGGGGCAGATCTCTTGTAAACACATTGTTCCTTCTGTCCTTTCCTCCCCAAAACACACAATTTCCCAGAAAACGGTAACAGATGGACACTTGTCTCTTTATTTAAAACTTCCCCCATTAATCTATTCATACATGTCCAGTATCCATTGCTGCAGGATATAATCCTTCAGTGTTGGCAGAATCCCTTAACTGCTCTGAATTTCAGCTGATTAATAGTTATGCTTCAAGGAGACACAGGCTCTTTCCTCATACAGATAATCTGTGCCCAAAAGCTGATTTCCAGAGAGAGTTTCACAAATGGATGGGAATGAAGATTGGATTCCTATATCTTTCAGAACAGGCCTACTTAGAATGTTTTAAATTAAAGTCTCCTGCTGTTGTACGTCTTCTGCTTTGTCTAGTACTTTAGGAATATCTCTTCATGCTTCCAGTCCTTTCTCAAACAGCATTAATACCTTGGAAGATGCACTATTATAGCTCCTTTGGGTAATGTTGATTACCTATTTGGCTTCTGGAACCAGTGAGATCTGAACATCGCTGGTTTAGGAGCATCAGCATTGAGACAACTCTGATTAGTTTCTGGAGGGGCTCACTGTTCATGCCAAACTGTGGAGACAGAGGGAGCACTCCATGAAGAAGCAGCTCAAGAAAAGACTCTAGGGGCATGTGGTGAAGAGGTCAGGAAGAGAAACTAATTTAGGCTTTGTCTAAACTGGCGCACTCATTGTTAAAACTTGTTGCTCAGAGGTGTGAAAAAAAACACCACAAACAAGAACAAATTTAATGATGAAAAGCGCCAGCGTGGACAGTGGTTTGTTTGGCAGGAACTGCTCTTGGCCCAGCTGTGCTGTTGCAAGTTGTGTGGTGTGTATATAACTGAAATGTATCTTTCAACCCCATGGAAGACTGTGCCTTGGTGATGCAGTCTGGATTGTTTGTTACACCTTCAAGGCTGAGCAAGAGCACAGGTATGAGAACACATACCTCTCTTCTCCTGTGTTCATTTAAAAACTGTAAAGCAGTAACCCTTTGCCAGTTTGTTAGCTATTTTGAGCCTAACCTCAGTGGCATTCTTGTCTCCTTCCCTGGAAGAAGTAGAAGACCATATCATTAAACATGCTTGCCATTAAATTTTTGGTGCTGCCTCTTCAGTCTTCAATTAATTAAGTATTCATAATTAAATGATCTTTTCTTAGTCTCTGAATAGGAAGTGCTTAGACACTGGATACCCGAGCCTAAGTTTCAGGCAATGCCATGGGTGCATTTAGCCCAGAGAAAGATGTTCAGTAGTTTTACATTGTCTCTCGTTTGTATGATCTCACAGTTACTTTTCCTCTTTAAGATTAAATGCATTTGGTGAGTCTAGGATAAATGATCAATTGCCTCTCAATACTTTTAATTTTTCAGCTAGAACCTTGTCAGTCATGAAACTTACCACGCTATGTGAGAACTCTGCTGAATGGGATGAGTGGAGCAAAATACTGGCTACAAGTTTTCAAACTATAATTATAATACAGCTGCTGACTTGGTCTATGCAAAACAAACTTTTTTTGGAAGGGTCAGATTTTTAATGTATTCAATCTATTGGTAGCTTTAAAATCTGATTTCACACCACAGCTGATGGAAAAGTGACCAAATGAATTTGAGAGTTCTGGTGGCTGTCTGCAGTTTTTCTCTTCAGAAGCATTTATTCATTGTGAAGGAACTTCCTGTATTCAGACATTGAAATTCTGATACACAGGGATATAGAATTGGTTTGGAGTGTAAGGGCTTTTAAACCTTAGACTGTTTCAAGGCCTGGCATTTAAAGGGGTGGGTGGTGGTGACCAAGAGCCAATGATCAAAGCATGTGAAATTTCATGCTGATTCTGTTCTGGCAGAACCAGTCAGCAGACAATTATATAGGTAGATTTTTCAGATTACCTGTTCCCAGTCAAAGGCTGTTTGACGAGCATGGAGATGAATGAAACCAGATAGCCCTGACCTCTTTTGTTTATAAATAGAACAGAAATACCTTCTGAAGCTCACTGCACAGTAGCAATCACTGGATCTCAAAGCTTTTCTTGTTGCATGACAGCCTATCTGAATAGTGCTGACTGTTCCTAGTGGCTTAGATCGTTTTAGAATTGCTTGCTTTTCAATTTACTGCTTTTGACATTCGTATTACTGTGTTGTCACAATTGATACATCCTTGTGGTATTTTTATGCTTGCCTGGAGTAATTTTAAAATTTGTTTTGCCATTGCTACTCTTAATTGCCTCTGGAAATGCTATTTATGTACTATATAATTAGAACCTGGTGGCTCTTGGTATTCATGATGGAAATACTTGTGTACATTTGAGAATTTCTGCCCCTTTATCATTTTAAAAATCTTTTCCCTCCTTTTCCACCCCCACAGCTATACCCACGGATTAAACCAAGGCAAAGAAGCTTGGCATGAAATTGCACAGCATCCCGAGTTATGAAGTTCAAATCATAAGTTACTTCTATAAAAGAAATCATTCATTTTGCTTTAGTTCCAATGTAATGAGACTTATTAAAATAACAATGTAACTTGAAAGCAATGAAGAATTTGCTTGAAAACAAATGAAGGATTAATGGATTTGCAAATGGAGGAGGACATTCCACAAGCTGAAATGCTGCTTATGAACAAACAGAACTGTGCTACATCTGGCTTACGCAAGCCTAACATTCAACTACTGCCCACTCTGCTGTTTTTCAAATGGCACATATGTACACGGGAACAGAATTCACTTTTTTTTAATGTCCTGCATGAAATGCAGTGAACTTTTCAGTATCCGTGAAGGGAGTTAATGTTCCACACAACTCTCTTATTCCAAATCTGGCTTTGGCTTTGTTCCTAGTGGAGGAAATTAGTCATCTGAGCTACCCACACAGAGAGCACATTTCTGTAAGCAAAGTGTTTGTTAAAGTAGTATGAAGATAAAATAGTGTGTCTAACAGTGAAGAACGTTTTGACTAGTCCATTGAGCAATAATGATAAAATGCTGTAGCATCTTAGGAATTCCATGTATTCAAAACACTTTGTGCTATATCAGAGGTAGTTTTAGAATCTTGTTTTTACAAAAAATAAGTTCTGTATTTATTGTCTTTTGTAACTGACAATTAAGCTTAGAAACTTTCTGTAGCCTTTAAAACTCAAACTTTGTTATAATTGTATCTTATTTTTGTTAATTGTGATATGATTAAAATGGTGTTTCCTCTTAAGTTTTAACTCTTTAGTGTCACTATCCCTGACATCATCGGCATTAATACATCATTGAGACCTCTCAGCCTGTTATGCAAATACATAAACACAATACATGTTAACATCCTAGAATGTGCCAATATTTATTTATTTATTTAGTACATTCAGTGTAGAAACCCATTCTTTTGACGTATAGTTTTCATCTCAAAATAATGTTCTGCACCTGCTGTGCAAACTGTAGCCCTTATTAGCTCTAGAAATAACATGAAGGTTATAAGTGACTAGATCTGTTTGACTTGGCTTAATGGAACGACTCCATACAGATATATTTTTAAATGGAAACTTTTACAGCAGAATTATTTCTAGCTAGTTTTTTCCACCATGATAATCTTATACGAGATATTGCTGTACTAGTCAGAGTTTTGTTGAAGACATGTCAGTAAAACTTAAGGATCAGTAGCCTTCCCTTGTACGAAAGGTCATGCAATTTATGGCCTCACGTAATCATTGCAATCTACAAATACAAACTGAAAGAGTTCTCTGATCACACTGCAGTGTGATCTTTCACCTACAGTTCAGGGTTTGGGACTTGTTCTGTATGGGGCCCTGTGAAAGTGTGATCTCTCACTGGCTTGGTTCATTGAAAAGGTTTGTCAGACTGACATGAGCATGTGGCATTAGACAGCTCGGGGGAATGGCACTGGGCAAAAGTGCTTGTCATGTCTAGGACCAACACAGGTTTGCTGCGATGCAGCTGTTTAGCTAGTTTTTGAGTAATGAGTATAATTGCTTGAACCAGTGACCAGTTGTATGGCTGCACATGGAACCTAATGCAAGCAACAATGGGAGCACTGTTGGAATCTTTGGTAGGCAGAAATTTCAATAATCAAACCTGCTGGCCATCAGGGCACAGGTTGCTGCTCTCAGACCCTTGCTGGATAATTAGGAGTGCCAGTCAAAAAGACACACCCACACACGGGGGCTTTCAGTAGAAAAGTCTTGCTCAATACCACCGCATAATTGCTGAGCTAATTTAGCTGACAAAATGCCACTTGGTCATGACTGTGAAACCTGTTAATCTCACACTTATGCTTTTAATATTGGATACTTGTTAATTTCATGCCTTCAGTTTGCAGTGTAGCACTTCTATAAAAATGGAGCGCCTTTCCTGTGTATATCAGCATTGCTTTCTACAGTACCCTTCAAGAAACATGTAGTGTGACTGCCCAAGAAATACACAGCATATAGAAAATGTTGCAGACGATCAGGGCTTTATATACCTAACTAATCCCCATTACAAAGAAACACCTTCTGCCTGGGCCAGCCCTGTCTTTATTTAAATCAGTACTTGTGAGAGGTGAAGACAATAGAAATATCTTGTTACGTTCTTTCCAAAATTAATGCAAGGTAAGGTTTAAGAGGTTTTATTTTTTTATAATTCATAACCACTGATGGTCCCTACCATACGTGGCAGCACTTGTTTCTCCTTGAAGTCTTTGGTGACTGAAACAGATCTTGCTGATAGCAATCCTCTGGCATGAATTCATGTCAAGATTGGTAGGATCTTGTCCTCTCTAATGTGTATAGTTTCCTGCTGGTCAAACTGGCATAGAATTACTTAATCCAGTCCTTGAAAGAATAGATGAAACAAGATTACCATTGCATTTAAGGCGTGGCAAGATTACAATAATCAGTTTATCCACTGGGCTGCCACTTATTTAAAAGGCAACATTGCCTGTGTTTAAAACATAACATTGTTCTGATTTCAAAATTTCTATCTAAGTGGAAAAACTGAAGCGCACTGGGCCTCTATTGCTGCTTCTATTCAGACCTGCCTTTTTTGTCTCTCTTAAATAAAGATGGCCACCACTTCCTAGCAGCTTAAAATGTCAATGAATTACAAACTTCATTTTAAAATACATTTTTCTAATTTACAGTGAAAACTGCTGTTCCTCAGAAGACACATTTAATTGCACTTTATCTCCTTGATTAAATGTAAAAGTAAGCAAAATTGTCAAACAGAACTGAAGAATTATATACAGAGTTGGGTAACCTCCATGGGAAAGCTCTAAGGTAGTTAAAACTACCCAGTCTGTGGGTATGCATAATGAGATTGAAAGCTTTTATGTTCTTGGAGTTTTGGTCATTCAGGTATTTCAAAATATTCTGCCCATCCCCTCCTACGCACTAGTTTAAACATCTCTTTATAAACATAAGGAACAGGCTGGTGATGGGGGGGGGGGGAGGGAGATGCAGCAGAGTTGGGGTGTCCTTGCAAGATGTATGAAAGCGTTCCATTCTCTTGATTTCATGAGATGTCTGCAGTTGAGGTCAGTTATAACTTCAGATGAAAGTAAAACACAACCACTAGTGGAGAGAAGGAAGAACATGAATTAAAGACTGTTCTCACCTGCTGTACAAAATGAAGCACAGTGCAAGTTTAGCAAGATAACATGTTATATATGGGGTCTGGACAAGAACATTATGGCTGTGTCTAGACTGGCAAGTTTTTCCAGAAAATCAGCCGCTTTTCTGGAAAAATTTGCCAGCTGTCTACACTGGCCACTTGAATTTCTGGAAAAGCACTGATGATCTCATGTAAAATCATCAGTGCTTTTCTGGAAAAACTATGCTGTTCCCGTTCAGGCAAAAGTCTTTTTCCGAAAGACTTTTGCCCAAAAGGGCCAGTGTAGACAGCATAGTACTGTTTTCCGCAAAAAAGCCCCGATAGTGAAAAAGGCGATCGGGGCTTTTTTGCGGAACACGGATGCTTTTTCGCAAAAAGTGCTTTTGCGGAAAAGCATCCTGCCAATCTAGATGCACTTTTCCGAAAATGCTTTTAATGGAAAACTTTTCCGTTAAACACATTTTCGGAAATTCATGCCAGTGTAGACGTAGCCATTTAGTGTAAAGAAGGCAAATCTATTCCTACAGAAGACCTTGTGGGAGGTTTCCTCAATGCCTGACAACTGTAGAGTTGGTCTGGGTTACAAATACATATAACATTTATTCTATGTGTTATCAATTGCATCCCTATTCACTGATGTGCCAGGAAATGTTCATGTAACTATGGGCTGAACTGTAAACGCTTTTTATAATTAACCAACTTCAATTCTTCTCTGGTTGTAATGTAACCTGATTATGTCAACTGCAGATGACAACACTACTGCAAACATCATTCAAATTACAGGGAGCAACATTAGTTTCTCTCATACACTGAACTCATTTCTACAGGGATATTAATTAATATGAATTAACTAGAGCTGGGAAGTGCAATAAACCCAGGTGCACATTCTCATTCAGAAGTAAAGTAGCCTTACTTTACATTAGCTGAATCCCCTTTGAAGAAGAATAGAAGTACTAGAGAATAAAATTATAGGGGTTGGGTAAAGGAGGATGCTGTGGGAAGATGGACCTACTGATTGGGGGGGGGGGGGAGAGAATAGGAAACGGGAGAACTGGCTGCCACTGAAATTCACCCCAGTAAAAGAGAAGGTTACCAGAAGATTTACTTGGTGGTGCTTGGGTCCTTAGCTCAATTTTTTGTTTTTTGAAAAATAAAATGAAAATGTCCATCCTTCATTTAAATCATTTCTCTGGGTGGGGGCTGGGGAAGAGGGGTTCAGGATGCAGGCTGTCCTGCAGAGAGAGGACTACCCCAGCCCTCTCTCACTGCAGCAGCTTGGGGTCAGGTGACAAGTGCCTTTACATGGCTGTTGCAGCTACAGCAGGCACAGCCAGGGGAAGGGTACATGTTCTCAGCTGGAGCAAGTCCAAGATCATCCCTTTGCTCCCCATCCAGCATGAGGAATACAACAAACTGCACTTCCCCTTCATCAGGGAGCAAGGAGGAACAGCCAGTACAGTACCTATACAAATTTGGAGGTGGGGGAGCTTCACCCCCCATCCCGTCCTCCCTAAAAGGGCACCTTGCAAGTGGGAGGCTTGGGCTGTCCTGGAAGGGGGGGCGGCACCCATTTTGCCTGTCTGATGACTCTCTTTCTCTATATGGTTTTCTGAGTAGCAATCCATTCCAGGCACATCCCAATTTCCTGGCACAACCAAACCCTTGCCATGGTTTAGTTATGGTAAGAGGAAGATCTATACTGAATTTGGTGGTCCTAGCTCTTATTTAGGAGGAGTTCTTGGACAGACATACAGACAAACTCAAATATATCATAGGTTTAATTAACTAGAAGTATAGATGGTGAGGGTGCGGCCACATGCCATGACTTCAAATGGCTTCCATTATATGCAGGGTTTACACAGTTTGGTTCAATGGCTCTCAAAGGCCCCACTATACAAATTGTTCCAGCATCCCTGACTGGAAGAGGCCAAAATGGGAAGTAGAGAATAATACAAGTGGATTAGCAAGTGATTTACCTTCTTTAATCACATGCACAAAAACACTAAGCACAGAAGATACCAATATCTTACTTGTGTTTAGATTCTCAACACTGCATGAAAATGGAACACTACAGAGTGCACCAACCATCCCCAGGGTCTAGAATCCAGGCAAACAGCTTTTAGAATTGAATCAGCATTTTTCTCCAAAATCATCTCAGCAAGCCACAGGTCTGTACTGCTGAACCCACACAGACTTATTAACTTACAGTGTTCAGATTCAACTCCACTGTTCCACTTTTCTCAACATCCAGTTTCTTGAATATTTCTATTGTGGAGAAGAGAGAAACAAGCTATGTGTTTGAAGAAAGCAGCAAGAACCAGAATCTGAATTAGCCCTTTGTCTTGACTATGAATGTTTGTGTCAAATTTAAAAGGGGAAATTTAGAGTTTATGAAAACAACCATTGACAAAACCAAACCAAGAGGAATTGCATCAAAGCTGTTTCCTTTATTAAAAACTGTCCACTATTTACAGCAAAAACAGTACAGTTTTGTCCTAGTGCATGAAAACTAGTGGCTGCTTAGCTCAAGCTGAGTGAAATGAAAAAAGCAACATAAAGACTCTAATGTTAAATTGTTTGAAAAATTATTTTATGGTCCAATGTATGTTTAGAACAGTGATAAGGAGAGTTGTCAATGAAAACTTTTAAACCTGTTACCGTGAGTGGAAGTGCTTTCTATTTTTGTCATGTTAGTCCTGGATGTGCCATTAACTAGGGACATGGAGGTGTCCAACTGCCATATAAGGCCAACATTTAACCACCACAAGCATTCAGAAAACCTGAACTCGGTTGCTACTTAACCCTTGAGGCTCCTATAGGTCTATGCTGGCTAAGTAGTAAGTTTGCATGATCTCTAAATTGCTGCCGGTAAGCATGTGCAAAACCACCTAAGGCCTGACACCACTTAGCAGTCGGGTGCCTAACTCGGGTGTAAGTCCCACAACAATTCACAAGCAAGGTATTCTCACATCTATCTTGCCAATATGCTCACACTGGCACCTAAGAATGCACCTACTGGATTGAGTCCTGCACAAAACATGGCAGAGGTGGTATGCATCCTCTCCTCCCTCTCCCATCAAAGCTAAGCGGTTAAAGCCTTCCTCCAAGAGATCTGAGAGGAGGGTTCAAATTTTCACTCTGTCTGTCTGGTTCATGGCTGGGACTTAAACCTTGGTCATCTCCTTACCAGATGCAATCACTGACTAACAAGTCACTCTCATGCTTCTGGCCCTATGATGCAGTATTTCATAACAAGTGGAACAATTTCAACAGATGAGACTGATAGACCCCACTCAGCATGCTGGCTTCTGTAAATCCTATTTTTAGGTACCTAATTTCCCCCCTGCATGGTCTAGAAAGCCTGGGAACTTAACTTAGGGATGTGAATTCCATCAGGCAGCAGGATGACTAGATGCTAAACCCTTTCATGACTAAACCTCCCTTATGAGTCTGGGGCTTACCTGACATAGCTAGGCAAGGGGCTCCTTTACAGCGTAAAGATTTGCTAAGAAAATACTCACTGAACAAAGTTTCCAGCCGAATCAAGCACCTGACAAAATTATCGAAGTCGATGATAAGCTGCTCATCTGCAAAACGAGCCACAATGACTTGGTGCAGCTGGCAAGTCAGTTTGAACCCTAGTGAGCAGAATAAAAGGTGAAAACATTTGGCCAGCTAACAATGCAAGCAGGTGGTGGTGATGTAACAGGAGCAACCTGCACGTTTTGGTTTAAGATTACAAAATGCACAATAGGAGCAATGCCGAAAAATGTTCATATCTATACTGGTTACTTGGTCACATTTCTGTATCAGTTTTTTTAACTATTGAGCTTGTTGGTCGCTATGGGTCATGTCTCCTTTTTACTTTATCAGTGGTCCTTTCTAAGTTGTTTGGCATGAGTTCAGATCGGGTGAGCCTACTCCATGTGCTCAGGAGGGCTAGCAGAACCCATTCTGATTCACAGTCTTAGAGGGAGTGACTGCATCTGTGGACTAGTCACGGAAAAATGGTGGTAAGGAGTAACTCTGTACTGTAGTAAGTGTGCAGGCAGCCTTACCCAAAGATCATGCAGAATTTGAGGGGCATAGAAGGGCTGCCTATTGGACCAAGGAAGCCAAACTCTGCTATCCGGTCTTACCCATACAAACAGCAGCAGGTGAGGATGACTGGGGTTGCTCTGGGAGGGAGCCATGGGGACTGTTGTCAGGACCTGTGGCTTTGCACCTTTGTGACGCTCTCCAGCAGTTCAGATCATCATTCATACTCTAGCTCTTAAGCCCACCTACAGTATGTACTTTCACTGCTGAAGCTGGTTTGCAGGATAATTGTGCTGTGCTGTGCTGTGCTGATGTTTGTTTCTAGCATGCAGCTGTGGCATTGAGAACGCCAGTGGATGTCGTGCTTTTATGAGTTTTGTCCAAGTGTCAGTTGACTTGTGGGCTTGTCTCACTGTAAGGCTATGTCTACACTGGCAGCTTCTTGTGTAAGAACTCTTGCGGAAGAGTTCTTGTGCAAAAACTCTTCCAGAACAGAGTGTCTACACTGGCATGTGCTTTTGCGCAAAAGATGTGCTTTTGTGCAAGAGCATCCATGCCAGTGTAGACGCTCTCTTGCGCAGGAAAGCTCTGATGGCCATTTTAACCATAGGGCTTTCTTGTGCAAGAAATTCATGTTGCCTGTCTACACTGGCCTCTTGCGCAAGAACAGTTGCACAAAAGGGCTTATTCCTGAGCGGGAGCATCAGAGTTCTTGTGCAAGAAGCCCTGATTTCATACAGTAGAACATCAGCTTACTTGCGCAAGAACACACGGCCAGTGTAGACAGGCAGCAAGTTTTTGTGCAAGAGCGGCTACTTTGGCGCAAGATCGCACCAGTGTAGACACAGCCTACGGCTACATTCATGGTGGTAACCTTGTGTCTATATTTTACTCCCCTTGTAGTCATTGTGCAGTGGCCATAAGAATCCTTTACACAGAGCACTGGACTGAAACTCAGGAAGCCTGGCTTCTATTTATAGCTCTGCCACTGATCTGCTGGGTGACCTTGAGCGAGGCACTTTCCTTTTTGTGCCTCAGTTTCTCCCCATGGCCAATTCTGTCACTAAAGGATGTCAGCCTATGGATCCTGGCTGTTAATGGCCTGCTCGTGATCCTACTGTGCCAGGTCCTAAGTGAGAATAATCTCAAACAGGAATTCATTGCTCTGAGTTGTTTTTAATGTGACCGTGTGGCTGCATATAACCAGATAACATGGCTAGCCAGTGGGAACAGAATCCACAGCCTTTAGCATTAGTAGCACAAGACTCCTTTAGCAATTGGTAACAAACTGTTAGTGCCTGTGGCCAGCCACCACAGAAGATGTGATCTAAATACAGTGTAACCATTTCAGTGATCTTTACCAGGGAAGCTGGCTTCGATCACTGGAATGGTACCCTGTATTTACACCAGCACCTACTGACTTTGATTCTTGGTGTAGAAGAGGGGCTTGAACTGGCCTAACCCTGTACATGGGCAGATAAATATTGGGTAATACAGCAATAGGGGAACAGAAGTACCTGCTTCTTCTAATGCTCTCCGCATCTCGTAGGAGTTCATGGTACCAGAGCGATCAACGTCTATTTCCCTGTAGATTTTCTGTAAAACACAAAACCCAGTGTCGGAGCTTGTTGATCATACAGAGCTGGCTATTTTCGCTTCAGACAGAAGTCAGAGAAATTCCTGTCGAAAGCAGGATCTGTGCTTTGCTGAGAAATGAAACCAACTTTACTAGCCTCTACAATGGAGTTGGGGGTTGAAATAATTAGCAGTCAGTTAGAAGACAGCTCCTGGGGCTTGTCTTCACAATACAGCACAACAGCAGATGCACTGGGGAAGGTGCGTTAGTGGAGATGCTGCCCTTGTACTGCTCTCTGGTCCTATTGAGCCCCATCCTGCAAAATGCCATGTGCCTCTTCTGAGGGTCCCCTGCTCCCCACTGACTTAGTGGAAGTGCAGACAGTTCAGTAGCTCTCAGAACAGGGCAGGGAAGCCGGTTTTAGTGAAGAACGCAACCTTTCTGTTTAACAACATGTGCTCAGGACTGCCCATAGAGATACACCGTACCCACAATATACATATAGATTTACACCCACAGCCATATAGATTTACACCCATATCATATAGTATAGTAAACAGACCATATTATTATTAGTATTAGTATAGTAAACAGACTCATATTATCCATATGAGTAATATACCACATGCTCACTTATACAGAGGTCATATCTTACTTGGTATTTCTGTATCTTTGTCCAAAGTATGTGGAATTCCTTCAGTCCCAGTTTACCACTTCCATCAGACTGCAGGATGAGTTAAGGCAACCTCTTTGGTTGGCAGGAAAGAAAGGTTTTCCCTCCCCTACATTAGGTTTGCTTTAGAATAATCTCAACACTAATTTTCTGATGTTCCCTTTAGAGAAGGATGCAAATCATCTTGTGATGCCTGGCTTATTGGTGGTGCTCCTCCTGCAGGATAAAGGGACTCTGAAACACAACTTGAAGAAATGGAGGAAGTTTCTAATTCAGCAAGATTGAATGGATTAATCTGAACCTCTGAATACTTTCTCAGGCCTTTTCAGTTCCTTGTATGGGTCAGCAGGTGGACAGAGGATGCCAGTTCATCCACACTAGTGGTTCAGCCATTTTTGAGAATCTGAGTCATAATATGTTTGTATTCTAAACAGACACATAACCAAGAGCAAGGGCAGCTATTTACCAAATGATTAATGCTTTAGAAAACCCTCAACAATAGAATCCTAACATCACTGTCTGTCTCTGTTACCATGACAACAAGAGTGGCCTCCTGGGCTCTATCACCACATTTTACAAGGAACAAGAGGCGACACATGGAGGGGAAAGAAAGGCCAGGTGCTCTCCCCAGATGCCTGGGGGGCACATTCAAGGAGCAGAACAAGAGACTGTGCCTCCTCTGGCCCAGCTGTCCCACTCCAGCCCTTCCAGGCAGCTATGTCTCCTGTGGTCTGCTTGTACAGCCCCACCAGAGGACAGGGCTGGGGGCGGTGTCAGTAGAGTTGTGCTGCAGGAACTGCTGTTCAGAGTGCTTGCTCCTGGCAATGGCTGCCTCCTCCCCTCTCCTGGGAACCGCTAGAGGGAAAGGAGCAGAAGGGAGCTGCCATAGGTGCCACTTGCCCTCTAGCCAGGAAGTGCACATTCTGCCCCTGCTCCACCCCTTCGCTCAAGCCCCCACCCTGCCTCTTCCCGGGCCCCAATCCTCCTCCCTCCTGGAGCTTCCCGAACACTGCCAATCAGCTGATTCAGAGAGCTCCAGAATTGCTGGGGGGAGGCGGGCCACCAGCAGGCAAGAGGTGCTGGGAGAAGGGGACTGAAGGGGGATCTGGCTCAGCACCCACTCATATTTCCCTGTGAATACTCCATCCCTGAAGCACTCATGGAGCCGGCACCTCTGGCAGTCGCTCCCAAGAGTTAGTGCTCCGCATAAGCCGCTGCTCTAGCATGGCTGAAATAGTACGGCCTCCAAACCTGTCTTTCCGCAGGGCTCTACTGACCCCAAGAGAGGCAGCTGCATGGAAGAGTGGGGGGCAGCAGAGCTGCTCCTTTGCCTGCTGTGGTTCTGGAGACTCTGCCGCCTCAGGTGCCAGACTGTGAGAGGGCACCACTAGGACCCTGGCTGTGTCTACACTGGTGCGATCTTGTAAAGCCCTATTTCAAACTACCTGTTAAACCTTATTGCAGGAGGAATAACAGGTAGTTTGAAATAGGGCTTTATTTCGAACGCCCGTTTCCCTGCCGCGTGTAGACGCGGGCAGTTAGTCTGGGCTTGTAAATTTCAAAAATGGCACCCGGCCAGGAACATGCAAATCAAGCGCGGGATATTTAAATCCCGGGCTTGATTTGCAATTCCGAATGCTTACATTTGCAGCCCTAGTTCGAATTAGGCTGCAAGTGTAGACATACCCATGGTGAGTTACCTATCATCACTATAGATTTATTCATAGGGTGTGGAGCTCCGAAAAAAAAAGTCAGATCTGGGGAGAAGTTCTGGGGCTGTGCTTCTCATTTGTTTCCAACTGTGAAATCTTTGTGACTTTTACAATTCTCTCACCAAATCGGACATGGGAGGGGTCTGCATCCCACACGATTGAACATACTTCATTTCTTCCCTTCTGCTATGCATGTTTAGGACCTCTACATGAGCTGATGCTAATGATGCCATATTGGGAACTGATATTTTTATAGGCATATTCACTGTGGCCGGTCAGGCCACAAGTATAGCAGCAAGGATGGAATTCAGACTGGACCTTCTGCTCTAAAAAACCCAGGCTTTTACTGCTAGAGATACTGTAGATTCATCATTACCTGGCAGTACTATTAACATGTAGCGTCTCTATGCAGGAGAGCCTTTAAAAGGTGGCAGTCACAAGCAGATTTAGCCTCCCTCCCTCTTGTAGGGGTTGCTGGAAGGAAAGGATGGTTGGATATGAACACCCCACTCCCCCACTAGATTGTAGAGGACCACAAACTAGCTAATCCAACTGAAGGATACATCTAACAGATCGACCATTATTTTACATGTCTCAATACTGAAGCCATCTGATTTAATATCTTGGCCTGTAAGGAGAGAAGACAAAAGGCAGGTTTTGTTACACATGGACGTGTATAGGAATTGGATAGTAACTCTTTTGTTTGGGAGCCCTCTAGTGGGTCTCCTTGTCTTCAAGTGCAGAAGCTATCAGACCCTAGCCAGAACAGCAGTGTCAATACGTAGCCATCTTGCAGGTTTGTATATATAGCTAGTGAACAGTGCTTTGGAACCCAGCGATGTTTGGATGTGTTTAATGCTGTACAGAACAACAACTCATTCCAAGAAGGCTCAATTCTAGAACGTCTTTTCTACTACGTCTGCTGTTCAACAACCAGTAATTCAGTGTCTCTGCCGGAACCCTTCCTTTGGGCTTAGATGGGGCAATGAGCCATCTCTAGTTTGATGCGTCACTCATTCTATACTTGGAGCTGGATCCATTGGGGGCAGCTAATGCACTGCAGGCAGCCATTAACAGAACCCTTAGGCCTTCAGCTCCCAAAATGCAAGGCTCTACTGCTTGAACTAAAGTGAAATTCCTTTAGCTGTTGTTAGCAAGACTCTTATCTTTTCTGTGGAGCAACTACTAGAGGACAAGACTATACTAAGCGCAGGGTCAATACATATGCTACAATGCAAGCGGTGCTACCCACTGAACTAGGAGCTACTTCAAGCTCTCACCAACTGTAATTTTAATCCTAGAAAACTGGCTAGTTCTCAGCTGGACATTTCCAGGGGACTGGTTAATTTTTAAGTGACTGGTGTGAAGTCAGAAAGGTAAGTATGTGGGTGCTAGGAGGATAGCTTAGGGCCAGAGAATCCGATCATCTCCCAATCTTGTCTCTCCTTGTGGGCCCGCCTAGTGAAAGCTGCCTTCTCTGCTGCTGGAACCTGCTCTCCCTCAACAAAGGACCTAGCATGTGCCCACAGTAGATACGAGGGCAGGAATGGGCAATAAGACTGAGACGATTCACCAGGGTTAGCCCCTGGCAGGCTGTCACTGCTATATTTACTTGCGCCTCTACAGGTACAGGTGCTTGCAGTTCCTGTTGGTCATGGATTGCCATTCCCAGCCAATGGGAGCTGTGGAAACAGCATGGCCTGGGACACCACTTTTTGTAGCTCCCACTGGCTGGCAATGGTGATCCAAGGCCAATAGGAGCGTCAAGAGCCTGTACCTGTGGAATGTGCAGATAAATACAGCAGCAGCGGCCTGCCAGGGACTAACCCTGGTGAACAGAGTCTGGCAACAGCAGTTTATGCCCTTTTGGCACTTGGTACCAACCTTGCTCATTGTAATTCACTCATAGTAAAGTTTCTGAAGGGTTTCTTGTTCAGAATACAGCAGCATGTCTGCCCATGGGTTTTGGCAGTGATTATATAATATGATTATTTCACAATAGTATCAATCTAGAATGAAGTCAAAACCATTGAAAGGAAGTGACATTCTTGTCCATTAGCAATCCCTTGAGCTAACCAGTTCAACATGCTTTCATCTGACAAGCCAGATCCAACAAACCCTATACACACACTTGTGCACAGGTAGGCATATTCCTCATTCAAGCAGGTATGGTAAGCACTCCTGAACTCAAAGGGCCAAAAGTTTCACCTACACTCTGGAGGGTGTAGTCTCAGCAATGGGGGGGGCGGGGGGGGGGGGGAGACACAGCTAGTTGGAGATCTCTGTGAAGCACAGGACTGGGATCTATGTATGCACCTGTGTCCCTAACCTGCTGCTGGCGATCAGAGTAAACACATTCTCAGAAGAGAGGAAGGAAGACACTTACGTTTAGCCATGATTTTTCTCAGGATATTGCATAATTCAAAAGCAGAGATCTCTGCATCCTATGGGAATGTAACAACATAGTTGTAACAAACAAGTCACCATGAGCCAAGTCAGATATGGAAACTATATAACAGGGAGCGAGAGGGTTAGCAAGAAGAGCTACTGCCTTTATTGAGACTGAATAAAATGTGCACAAATGAAATTAAAAACTCTGCAATGTTTGGAAAATGCAGAGAATGCAGATTTGGCGAGCATCTCATATGCTAACAGCAGGTCCTGGGCATGCTCAGGACTCCTGAGGAGTTTACCAGATCTAGCTTTTACCTGTGAAATTTCCTATCACTTCTCTATCTCCAAATACGCTCTTGGACTGCAAGTCCCTCCATAAACCCCACTCTTCCTGTGAAACCTTCCTGCACTGATCTCACTGGGCAGGTTTGGATTCCATTGCTTCTGCACTGCTTTCCAGATGTAAGCTAGGGCAGTGGCTCTCCACCTTTTCAGACCACCGTACCCCTTTCAGGAATCTGATTTGTTTTGTGGACCCCCTCCCCCAAGTTTCACCTGACTTAAATTCCTTACTCACAATATCAGACATCCAAATAAAAGTGTCACTGCACACTATTGCTGAAAAATGGCTCATTTTCTCATTCTTAAAATAAATCAAATGAATATAAATATTGCGCTTACATTTCAGAATACAGGATGTAGAGCAGTATAAACAAGTCATTGTCAGTATGAAATTTTGGTCTGTTCTAACTTTGCAAGTGCTTTTTATGTAGTCTGTTGTAAAATGAGACAAATCTCTAAGGCCACATCTACACTACAGATAAGATTGAAGCAGCCACAGTTGATCTTCCAGGGTTTGAATTAGCGCAGGCCCGTACACGGGGCGTGCGTGCGAAGGGTGCAAATGCACCTCCCCATAGTCTCCCAAGTAAGCCGGAGGGGGCTCTGTTAGGGCAGTGCTTCTCAAACTGTGGTTCCCACAGCAGGAAGCCCACGATGGTGCTCCAGCCTCCTTCCTGCCCCTCCCCTGCTGGAGTGCCAGCACTGGCTTCCCTTGGGGGGAGGGAGGGAGTCCCAAGCTTCCCTGCTGGATCCATCTTGTGAGGAAGAAGTGGAGCCAGAAGCAACTCTACGCGCTCCTTTCCCGGCTAGGGAAACAGAAGTGCACTGACACACAGCCTAGACGCTTTCCCCACTGCTCCCATTGGCCAGAATCTGGCCAATGGGAGCAGCAGAAGGCTGTGCCTAAGACACGATGCCTGGGAAAGGCATGGGGCATGAAAGCTAGTAAGGGTCTCCTGCCCCCTCATGCCCAGACCCTGCACCCCTATCCAGCTCTTGCACCAACCCCTGCCAAGACCCCACACCCCCAGCCTATTCCTGCACTCTCCCTCTGGACAGACAATGCATCAGAGTACATAGAAGAGAAATACCCACCTTGCCAGCCAACTGCCCAAAAAGCTTTTTGAAACTGGGTTCAATGTCATCTTCACTGATGTCATACTAGAAAAGGGAACACATGGTAACAATCACCCTGTTATAAAGGAGGGACATTTTGTCGGAGATGGTGTTTCATTAGCGATCATGTTTAAACAAATTCATTTCCTTAACTATGATGCAAGTATATGGCAGACTACTGCAACGGAAAGACTTTTTAAAATGTAATTCTTAGTATTGATTCTGGTTTGTTGTAGTCCCCTTACTAAAGGGGCCTCTGTTTTTTTTTAAAAGACTCTGTGTGCTGCAATCCAGACTACAATTCCCATAAGCCCTTAAGAAAAACAGGAAGGAAGGACTCTTGTGCGGGAGATGTCTCTCTCCATGTGCATGGAGAAGAGAGGCCTAGCAGTCTGGGACTCTGCCTTGGAGTTTGGAACCGAAGGGGAGCCAGGCTGCTGCCAAGGACATTGATCCAGTCCAGGGGCTGTTGGAGCACAGCTACAGTCCTGTTGGAACTGTGATTTAGCAGGCTGCTTCCGATAGGCACAGCATGAGGCAGTAAGTTTTTGGGCCTTGTTGAAAAAGTGCTACCTGGGACAGAGCTGCTGTCTAGCCTGGACCGAATCTCCACTACAGCTGCAACATCCAGGCGCCAACGCAAGCGTCTGGGACTGTGAGTCCAGGGGTGTGCACACTCTGGGGTGGGGTCACTGTTAGTACAAATGTTAGCTGTATAAGCTTCAATGATTGTTATGTGTTTTGTTAATGCTATTCATTGCTAAATCTGTTAATCCCTGTTTATTTAAGTTAAGTAAAGACTGTTTATTTTAAAGTATTCTATTAGATGTATATGATTTGTAGTTGTTCTGGAATTAGATCCAGATTTATGTTGGAATGAGTATGTTCCTGGAGGCTCTCAAGGCACACCAGTGAGTGTGTACAAGGCCAGCCAGGTGGAGGCACCGCCATTTTATATTCATTACAAGCAAGTGTAATGCTCTAAAGAAACAAAAGTAAAACATTTAAGATCCCAACCCCATAAAGATTCACATGTATGCTAATTAAAGAATCTCTTACTTTAATGACTAGGATATGCTCTCGCTAGCAAAACTATACATATCATCCTGCATCCCTTATGCAAGTCATCTCGTGGTGTCAGTGGGACTAGTCTCATGACTACTGATTGCCAGATCGGGTCCTTATACTCAAATATAGAAATAATGTCTACATTTGAAAACTCAAGCCTAAGCTTAAATCATTTCAGTGAACAGTATCTCATCTGGTATCTTTGAGCAAGCTGAGCTTTGTTGCTGTATGTATGGGCCAAAATCTAATTTTAAAGCTGCTTGTGATGTTTCTGTCAACTTCACATACGTACATCCAAGAAGCGGTCTTCAAAATTAAATAAAAATTCTCGATGGTTTATGCACTAACAGACTACAATACTGTGCATGTTTTGTACAGCTTGAGGAATGGCGGGAGGAAGGGGAAGGGAGTCAAATTGACATTCAGATAAAGGGGGGAAAAGTGTGATCTATCAGTAAGGTTAATATTCGGTCGTGGGCATTTTTAGTAAAAGCGAGGGACAAGTTGTGGGCAATAAAGAAAAGTTCATGAAAACCTGCAACCCATCCATCCCTTTTACTAAAAATATCTGGGGGGGGTGAAGGAACTGGGGAAAGAAAGGGTATGTCTACACTAGCCACCCGAGTTCGAACTAGGGTGGCTAATGTAGCCATTCGAACTTGCAAATGAAGCCCGGGATTAAAATATCCCGGGCTTTATTTGCATGTTCCCGGGCGCCGCCATTTTTAAATGCCCGGTAGTTTGGACTCCCTGCCCGCGGCTACACGCGGCACGGGCTAGGTAGTTCGAACTAAAGCCCCTAATTCGGACTACCGTTACTCCGTTATGAGTAGTAACGGTAGTCCGAATTAGGGGCTTTAGTTCGAACTACATAGCCCGTGCCACATGTAGCAGCGGGCAGGGAGTCCGAACTACCGGGCATTTAAAAATGGCGGTGCCCGGGAACATGCAAATAAAGCCCAGGATATTTAAATCCTGGGCTTCATTTGCAAGTTCGAATGACTACATTAGCCACCCTAGTTCGAACTCGGGTGGCTAGTGTCGACATACCCAAAGAAAGCTTGTAACTACCCAGCCCTGTGGTCACTCCTGCAGCAGGGGTTAACTGTCAATACACAAGCTGAAGGGGGAGATGACCCAACCCCAGCTGCTGCTTCAGCCCTGCCCCAGAAGTAGTCCCAGAAAGTCACAGATTTCATTACTTCAGTGACAAAATTGAATCCTTAACTATCAAGGTTCTGTCTGTAGTAGAAACAATTCAATTAGCAATATTAAGAGGTGAAAAAAGAAGACATACCTCTTCAATAGTGGCCTCAATTTCATCATCTACAATCCTAGAAAGATATAAGGATTGATGTTAAAACAAATTAATACAAAATAAACTAGCCTGCTTAAACAGAAGTTGTACTTAAACACTGTTAACTCCTGTAGTATCACTTTAAAAATACTAAAAAAAAATCCATTTAAATATTAACTGAAAGTCAGTAATAGAGTGATTTTTGTGGATTATTCCCACAGAAACTAACTTTCAAGCACACCAATGCCATTAACATTACTCCTTTTAAATTCATTTCCCTCTAAAAGCACGTTACTTTTACAAACCATGCAACGTGATATTACAGATTCAGAGAAGGTTCATTTGTAAGGCCAGAACAAAACAGTATGATCATCTTAGTCTGACCTCTGATATAGGATCTTTTGAAAAAGGGTTTTATTTTCAAAAGATCCCAGTCTAAACTGCTGTTGTTTTTTTTTTTTCAAAAAATCCCTGTTTCAAAAAAAAGCGGTGGCCGCCATTATGCAAATAAAGCACAGGAAATTCAAATCCCGGCTTCATTTGCAATATCGATGTGCCTAATTTACATCCCTTTTTTGAAAAAGGGATGTAGTCGAGACACACCTTAGGTTGGAAATTAGGAAAAACTACTTCATTAGGAGAGTGGTTGAAGCACTGGAATAGGTTACTTAGGGAGATGGTGGAATCTCCATCCTTAGAGGTTTTTAGACTAGGCTTGATAAAGCACTGAGTAGAATGATTTAGTTGGGGTTGGTCCTTCTTTGAGCAGAGAGCTGGGCTAGCTAGCCTCCTGAGGTCTCTTCCAACCCTGATCTTCTATGATTCTAAAACTGAACTGCAACTTGATGGCTGAAAATAAAATAATGTGGGAGACCACCTAGTTTTCACAGGTGCCCATGTAACATACATGCCTACAGTAAGTGGCCTTTTGTATCGTATAAAGCACTTGTATTAGAGATGACAGGCTTCCTAGCATTTCTAATCCCGAGCCATCTCTTTTTCAAAACTGTCACAGTATGAGGTTCTTCTCTTCTCTTTATAATCATGATTATTTCTATTCCATGTACTTGCCAAAGGGTGCAGGCTTGAATCAATAATGCTTAAAATTTAACATTTTTAATCAAGGAAAACATTTAGCTGGGCTAGTTCCCTGAGCCTTTTCTCAGTAAGATTTCAAAGATGCGAGCTCATCTCTCATGAGTAATTGTGTCTGTCTGTGGGCACTAATCCTGCAATTGGGCTGGAGAAGCAATGGGAAATGTACATCTCATTGTAAGATTTAACATTTTCATTCATCGGAGTCCAGCTCGCTATTATCTGCTGCTTTCTTTAACACTGAAGACTCAATTGGTTACTGCCCAATGATCACTGCCAATGCTGCCCAGGGCAATATGAAATCTGCTCATCACCTTCTGTTGCATTTAATTAGCCCTCTCCTCACTGGTGCACAGAAGCAATGAAGAATTTGATGATGGATTGGACTCATTCCCATGCTAAAGAGGGAACTGGAATTCAGGTGACGCGCCCTCCTCCCAGACTCTCCTCCTGAATGACCAAGTACACAGTGAGAGTGAAGGCCCGATTTATTCTTGCATTAGCCAGGCATGGTCAGTTTCAATAAGACATGGTTGGTTTGATTCTGGGGGAGTTTAAAGATGCTGAACTGACAGCCCTGGAAACTGAAGTCCCAACAAGAGAGGGGAATTTGGTGCAAAGTTCACCTCAGCATCACTCTGCATCTGTCCCAATACCTTTTTTCCTCACTTATCTCCCTCATCATCTCACTAGCTCCGTGCTTCTCTGCACTCTTCCTTTCTGTGTCTTTCCACTGAGCTAATTCTCCTCCTAGCTAACCTATCTTCACAAACTGTGGAACTAACATAACACTGGCCACAATCATAATGATCCCTCTACTTGTATGTTGCATCCCTTTCTCCTACACATGGTCTGTCCTAGCTATTTGGGGGCAAAGCTATCTACCACTTTGTATTGTTTTTATAGCACCTAGTGCAGCAGGGCTGATGTTGGTAAGACCTTGGACACTGTTATAATAAATGTAATTAATGACAAGAAACTCTTCCATGCTTCCTGGCAAACAGTCCTAAATCTCACCAGAAAAGACCACCACTAGGGATTGGAGAGTAATTCAGGTGCCACATGCTTTTGATCACTGGACTCTTAGACAGGGCTCTCAACAAGGATGTCAATCCCGGGGGGGGGGGGGGGGGGAGAGGGGACTCTGTTAACCTGGATACCTGTCCACAGGGAAATGGAATGACTCCACAAACATGGGCCATGGAGGAGTTGTTGCATAACAGCAATTTTTGATCACTCTAAATTTAAACCAGTGAGCTAAGGGGATCCCATTAGCAATTTGCAGGGTCATCCAGTCCCTCAGAGACATCAGCTTCATCAGTGTAATATTTCTGGATTATCATAAGGAGAAGAGAGAGGGTGCATTGGCTACGTACTGTGAATCTGCATTCTTTTCAGAGAAGACACGGAGGCAGAAATCCCCATCCTTGTTGGGTTCAAAAGTGGATGGCACAATGACATAGTCTCCAGGAGGGAGTTTGAATCGGTTTAGTACCTCTCGGAGATTGATGAAAGTGTTTGATTTTTCTTTGGCTCTGTTCGTCAGGAAGAAGTTTTTGCTCAGATGAACGTTTGTCTGTCCAGAAAACTTATTCAAACAAATAAAGAGTTATTTCAGTTCAGAGAGAAGCTGAAGACAGAACAGTAACATGTTACCCTTCTTGACTTGGATAAAGAGTAGTACTACAGAATTAGGAGAGAGAATAAATGATGGCATAATATATAGATATTACTGGCACGAGTTTGCAATAGTCACCTTACACATGAGTTCGAGGGCTGGTTCACGTCATACAGGTCATCCCAAATGAGGGTCAATAAGTTCTAGATGTCAAGTTCTAGATACGTTACACAGTTTGGGGGGAATTTGGCAAAACATTTTAAAAATATTTAGGATTCTAAGCATAGGTGCTAGGTGCTTTTCTTCACATCCCCTGCCACCTGGAAGGCCTGAGATGTCTAAAGGTATGTCTCTCTGGTAACATGGTGTGTGTAGGATAATATTTTCCATAACACAAGTCATAGTGTCACTGGCTTAGGACAATACAGCATAATCTTAGGAACCTTTTGATCATCTGGAAACTATCCTTTTGCAATTCCCTCAAATATAGTCATAGTATACAAAAGCCCAGGTTTGTATTAATTCAACACAATTGACAAAGAGAGAAATCAAAAGGAACAATAAGGAATTGTTATTTAGAATATTCATTTTGTACCATATCTGAACCCTGTACAAAACAGAATTTTGTTGGGTCTGTGCTGCAATGAATCCTAACAATGTGCAGAGCAGCAATACAACAAAAACAACAGCTTTGGGCCTCAAATATCTACGTATACTCTTAGCAAGATCAGCATTGCCTGTCCAGTGGTCTCTCTTCATCCATGCTATTAAATCCTGTCTATGAACATTAACCATTGAGAATGGAGGAAAGAGAAAATGCATATTACATACCTGTGAGGGGAGCTGTAGAAAAAGCAGAAAGGGGCACAAGTTAGTTATCTGTTCATTGAAAGAAAACTAGCAGCTCTGTTAGATGATAATTATTACTATTATCCAAGATCATGACTTTTTCCTGCTGATATTTCACTCTGCACCTCCGTGAGATACATCTAGTGAAACACATTGTATTAGGTATGATTATACTCAATATTGCTAGCTGAGGTATTAAACCAGAGCACCCAAACGTATTCAACTAATGGCGATGGGGTAACTTCTCAGGACCCTGAAGGCTACACCTAATCTGTACAAAATGGAGCCATTAGCAGTCAGCTTCTTCTTCGAAATGGCAATATGTCCTTTGGAGACTACAGATCCCACCATGCAATGTTCTGTCATGATATGAGTGGAAGATCTCTTACATCGTGTACTGTAATCTGTGCCAGTTGACACATTCAGTCAAAGATGAGCAATTGTGGGCTCCATTGTAGATATCCACAGGACACATTCAGTTTGCACATCAAATCTGGGTCATTCCATTCCCTTGTTCACCATCCTACTGAAAGGAATCGGGAATACTGCTGGTTTTCTGGCTCACTTGGCTTGCCAAGCAACTTCCAAGGATTTAACAATTCCAAACAGTGGGATGTTTCAAGCAGCACCCAGGTCAGTGTTTTCCCACACTCCCACCCCGAAAAATATCCAGAGAAGAACCAGGCTTGTTCATTGACTGGCATAACAATAATGAGTATAATCTTGCACTTGTCTACT
The DNA here is from genome assembly GCF_052426305.1 of Pelodiscus sinensis. Classification (NCBI taxonomy): domain Eukaryota; kingdom Metazoa; phylum Chordata; order Testudines; family Trionychidae; genus Pelodiscus; species Pelodiscus sinensis. Next base: position 157,633,597 of record NC_143054.1, on the reverse strand, counting down.
AACTTGCTTCAGAGAATCTGAATTTGTTTTATGCCTCACAACGTCCGGGTGGAGCATATGTTGACACACCCATATTCCAGCCTTGGAAATTGAGGCAGAAAGCTGTTAAGAAATTTGCCCAAGCTCATACAGCATGTCTGTGGCACAACCAGGACTAGAATTTGGGGAATTAAGCCATGGAGGATACTACTCTTCAAGGAAATACTAGAGAGCAGCTGTGTGTTTATTAGGAAAGAGAGATGGAGATGCCAGACCCTTTGTGTAGTTCTTTATCCTAGATAGCCTTACACATGCTTTTACTGGCTCTGCTCATGGGCCGATCTCTTTCACACAGGCTCTGATACCTCCCTAATGGCCTGTGCCCTGCCAGAATCAATCCCATTTGGTTGCCACTCACCATGATTTGATCAATTAAAAAAGGCTAAGATGAGTGGAACCCAGAATGGATTTCTGACTTTTCAATGTTTAACCCTTTCCCTGACCCTGTACACCAGAGTTCCACAGCTGGCACTCAGAGTGGATGTACCAGATACTGAATGGGCATTGCTGCATATGACTTTGTGTCTCATTCCTGATGCATGAGGCAGCAAGGAAGCAGCCAAGCCATTCATCAATGACCCCGTCCCAAACTTTTTTTTTTTAAGTTATGTGGACTTTTTCTATTTTCTTCCTGTCAAGGAATTTGCATGTGTGTGCGCATTGCTCTACTTGCCTCATAGATTCCAAAGCCAATGGTGTGCATATCCTCCCCCATCTTCCTCTGCCTCCTCCGGTGCTTCTGCATCAGGCCAACCAAGAAGGTGCAGCCCTTCTCAGGATCATCCAGATCCCCATCTTCTTCTTCCAGCTTAATCAAATACTGTGGATTCATCCAGAAAGTATCTGAGAGAGAGAGTTTGGGACACAAACCACTCAGAGTCTGCTCTGAAACCAGCCCCTGCTGACATTTTTTAGCACCCACTCTAGCTTGGACATGTCCTTAAAGAGACAGATGTAATGTTTCAAACCGGGGTGCATAAAGAACAGCAACAGTGTCCAGATTTCTGCCCCCTGATTTTCAGAGACAATGAGCACCTGCTCATAAAGTCAATGGGAGTTGTGGGGACATCCCTGAAAATCAGGTTCTAGGTGTCTCAAGATGAGCATCCAATTGTCTTCATCAGCGAATACCTGAAAACACTGGCTTCAGGGACTTGCCCAAGGTCACCAAAGAAGTTAATGTAAGAAGCAGGATTAGTCTCCCTCAAGTTCCCAGGGGCCAGTCTCATGCTTAGACCACTAGTTCAAAGCTCTCTGTCTAGACATGGCCCCGGAGAAAGAGGAATCTGGTTGGAGTTTGGCAGGGGCTGCTTGAGACTTTTAAACAAGTAGTGGAGTAAGGCAAGGACTATTTAGATGTTCTTTTTTAATTGTCAGGGAAAAAATACATTGGCATTTAACGGAAGGTACACTGAAGAACCCACTGCCTTGACAGATGATTTTATAACGCTCCACATGCCCTAAGTAAATCCAGGTCAGAATAAGTCCATGCAGAAGTAGCACATGGGAGGTCTTACTTGGGTAATTCCGGCAACCCCCAGCAGTGGAGCCACGTCTCCAATTCCCGTCTAGCTTGGTCAGGCTCCACTTCTTGTATTTTTCATTTGCCAGTGTGTCCGGAGTCAGGTTGCAGATCTCAAGGCGGGAATAATGTCTCAGGAAATCACTGAATGACATCCTGTGAAGGGCAATGCCACATATGAATCCTGCTTAGAATATGAGACTTTTCCAAATCCTTCCCCTAATAACTCTAGCTATCACCTGACTCTTCAATTGTTGGCCAGGACGATGAGGTGCTTTATCCAGCCATTGTGGACACCTTGGGTATTATGCCATTAAACCCACTCTTCCATTGAGTATAGTGCCACCTCACCGATCCACCCCATTTCTGACGATCGGGATCATGGCCCCCATGTCCAATGGGACAGGCTACATATTTGCTCAGGTTTGCAGATCCCCGGGCTCATTTATCCGAGTCACTGTTTATCCGAGTTGCTGGCCCTGGGTACTTCATGTTAAAAAAATGAAGGAAAATAATCCTCCCTTCTGTTAAAAACCCCAGAACTTCTCACCAAAATTCTCCATCTTCATGTCTCCTGGTCAATCGCTCTCTCACCTCGGGAGCAACACTATTCCAGTTTGAACAGCTAGGATAGAAATATGGGACTTTGATTAATTGTCAAAGGGCATGTCAAAGTCCATCGCTAATGCAGTGACTTTGATGGGGGTCACTTATCTTTATGTAGCTCCATGTGATTGTGATATGGAGCTCAGTATAACTCCCAAACTTGGCGGAGCATAGTAGCAATTTAGATCATGCACTGGTAAAACACACAACTTTCATGAGTGCCTAGTGTTTTGGGGTGTGTCACTATTTGGGGGCCCCAGTTTGTGATGATTAAAAGTGCCCCGAATTCCAGAAAATGGGAGGACTAGCCTGTCCCCTGCCAATCAGGCTCCAGCATGGTGTCTTGGATTGGACATTCAAAAATGGAGGCACCCAAACTCGTTAGATACTTTTGAAAATTTAGACATTGTGCCTTTAAGAAAAGACGGCTTAAATGAATTGTCAATCAGTGGGATAACTCCTTTAGGAAAATGAGACACTGGGACAGATGTTCACCAGCCATTGTAGAGAGCATCTCTATGTTTTCAGGGTAATGGTCAATGTTAAGTTCTTTGTAAAGAATTGTATAATTCTGCTCTCTTGGAATTCACACCTCCAGATCAGCTGCTAGAAGTGGGCCTCATCCTCCTTGATTGGATCCACCTCGTCATCTCCAGCCTGATCCTGGCCTGCATATTTATACCTGCCTCTGGAAATTTCCACTCCATGCATCTGATGAAGTGGGTCTTTGCCCACGAAAGCTTATGCTCCTACACTTCAGTTAGTCTATAAGGTGCCACAGGACTCCTCGCCGCTTTTGCAGATTCAGACTAACATGGCTACTCCTCTGATACTTTACAAAGAGGGTTTCTCTTGAAAATATGGCATCTTCTCTGTAGAAGTACATACTGGGATCCAAGTCTTTAGAGAGTCATGCAAGGTAGAAGAGCTTAGGACAGAAAATGCAGAGTTTAGGGTGCAATTCCTAGTGTGAATTTAGCTATGCCACCAGATGAACATGCTCTTACAATGTATCAATCCCCTAGACCTGGGCTACTCAACATGCAGCCCACGGGCTACATGTGGCTCGCAGCCCTTTTGTTTGTGGCCCGCAGTGCAGTTTGGGTTTACGCAGGGGTCAACACACAGCCTGCGAGTGGGATCCTTTGAACATGGCTTCCACTGGGAACACACTCCACAACAGTGAGGTGTCTCCCAGGTGAGGTGAGCATTGAAAGATGCAAGCGGATGGGCTGGCTGGAACAGGCGGGTACAGGAGTGCCGGGGCATTGTGGAAAGTGCTTTGTATATTCATGCCCGTCAGTGTGAAAGAAGCTAGTTGCATATATTTGCATGTATATGCAACCACACTTAAGTTGTGGCCCCCAGGGCTTCCTAAATTGAGTAGTCCTGCCCTAGACCTTTAACTCACTTATCATTCCATTTTCCAGTCCACTCCACTTCCCCCCAGGGATTTCGGATTCGGATCAGCTTTTGCATGCTTCCTCGGCAATTCACCTGAAGAGATTAGAAGGGCAGAAGGGGCTGACTTACAGGAAGAAAACACAATGGTTGAAATACTTGCACCCCATTCCTTAGCTATGTAATTTTGCACCTGGTTATTTACTCAGAGAGGAATAACACCTCATTGGCTTTGGATAAACTCGGATACCTAACACATACAGACAGAAGATTCAGAGTGCATGCAAATCAAATATTTGAACGCCGGGGGGCAACCAAAATCATTCTTGTGCAGTAAGAATGACACATCTAATAGGATTTAATAATAAAGAGCAGAGCTGCAGAAGGAATGTGATATTATTCACTGAACCGCAGAAATCCTTACAGTGTGGTTTTATTCTAAAAAGCACCTGGATACAAATGGTACATTCCAACCCAACTAATCTAGACCCCCTGTCTATTCAGAGTTACACACAGGACACTGGGGTGACAGCTCCTTGTCTTGTAAAAACTGCTACAAGTTCTTTCCTTACTACAAACACTCTGGACCTCGGTGGTGCCAAGGCCAACACTGCAGTTCCTCCTAGTGCCCTGCTGAGGCTTAGGTTTCCTAGTGACTGACTGACTGACTGACTGACACACACACAGGTTAGAACCCCTCAGAACTTTAAAATCCCAACCAGAAATCAAGGTTATTTTGAGGAGGCAACAGATTCCTCGGAGGCAGGGAACTGCAGGATGGCTGTGAGCTTGAAGCCCAGAAAATGGACATGCTTCCTCTTGAGGACAGGTACACTATGGTGTATGCAGTAGCTGAAACAGCACAGAGAAGTCTGTGGTGCCTACTGGTGTGACTGAGGCCTGAGAAAGTTAATGGGGCTGCTCTGAAATGAAACAGCCACTAGGAAGAGCCTGCAGAGATTTCCAAAGGCTAAAGCCTGGCCCAGTTAATATCTGAGGGTATGTCTATACTACAAAGTTAATTCGAACTAACAGCCGTTAGTTCGAATTAACTTTCATAAGCGCTACACAGGCAAACCGCTAGTTCGAACTTAATTCGAACTAGGTAAACCTCATTCTACGAGGACTAATGCCTAGTTCAAATTAAGTAGTTCGAATTAAGGGCTGTGTAACCACTTAATTCGAACTAGTGGGAGGTTAGCCCTCCCCAGCTTGCCCTGGTGGCCACACTGGGCACAACCAGGGAAACTTGTCTGCCCCCCTCCCGGCCCCGGAGCCCTTAAAGGGGCACGGTCTGGCTACGGTGCCCGTGCCAGGTGCAAGCCTGCCAGCACCCAGCCAGCAGACCCTGCACCTGACATGGCACGAGCCAGCCACCCGCTGCCACCCAGCCCTCTGCCTCTTCCCAGGACCAGGCTGGCAGCTCCCAGGAGCCTGCCCGGGGCCGCAAGAGGCAGGCGCCCACCTGGTCTAGTGCGGAGATCGTGGACCTTACCCAGGTTTGGGGGGGAGGCATCCAACGTCCACGACTTCCGCACTAGGCACAGGAAAACGGCCGTCTAGGGCAGGATAGCTGCCAGCCTGGCCACCAAAGGCCACATGCAAACCCAGGAGCAGGTTTGCATGAAAATCAAGGTGGTCCAGTGAGACCCCCGACCCTGAACTTAGAACATAAGAACATAAGAATGGCCGTACTTGGTCAGACCAAAGGTCCATTTAGCCCATTAGCCTGTCTGCCGACAGCAGCCCACACTAGGTACCCTGGAGGGGATGGACCGAAGACAATGACCAAGCCATTTGTCTCATGCCATCCATCTCCAGCCTTCCACAAACAGAGGCCAGGGACACCATTCCTACTCCCTGGCTAATAGCACTCCATGGACCCAGCCTCCATGACTTTATCTAACTTCTCTTTAAACTCTGTTATAGTTCTAGCCATCACAGCCTCCTGCGGCAAGGAGTTCCACAGGTTGACTAATTGCTTTGTGAAGAAGAACTGTTATTAGTTTGAAGCCTGCTACCCATTCATTTCATTTGGTGTCCTCTAGTCCTTCTATTATGGGAACTAATGAAGAACTTTTCTTTATGCACCCTGTCCGCACCACTCATGATTTTATAGACCTCTATCATATCCCCCCTCAGTCTCCTCTTTTCTAAGCTGAAAAGTCCCAGTCTCTTTAGCCTCTCTTCATATGGGACCTGTTCCAAACCAATGATCATTTTAGTTGCCCTTTTCTGAACCCTTTCCAAGGCCAAAATATCTTTTCTGGGGTGAGGAGATCAAATCTGTACACAGTACTGAAGATAGGGCGTACCATAGTTTGATACTTCCCCTCCTCCTTGTTCCCTGGCTTCCCCCTTCCAGCTCCCTCCTCCCAGGTTTCCCCCTCCCCTCTCTCACTCTCTCTCTTCTCCTCTCCCACCTCCTTTTCCCAGTCTCCCCCAGTTTTGTTAAATAAAGAGAGTTTCTATTTTTGACCACACGTGTCCTTTATTTTGTACATCAGGAAGGGGGGCTAGGGAGTGGTAAGTGGAAGGATGTGAGGGAGGAATGGGGTACGAGCCCCCAATGAGGAGGGCTGGGGTGGCTCTGTGGGCTCCTCGGGGTGGAAACTCTCCTGCAGCCCCCCGATTGACGCCCCCCCCGGATGGCAGCCTGCGGCAAGTGCAGCCGGGCTGATGGCCGAGTGCTGTGATGTGCCGAGTGAGGGCACTCAGGGCACTCCAAGCCAGGTCTGCTTTGCTGTCCCTCATCGAGGTAGACAAGCAAGCGGGGAACCCTGAGAACTTCTGTCCAGGGTGGGGGTCGGGTCCCTTTAAGCACAGCCCTCGGCTAGCCTGAGTCAGCAGCTCCATGCTGGAAGTCCTAACCTGGTGCCCTGCCGGCACTGCTTCTGGCCAGCCTTAATCTTGGTTCAGGGTCCACTCAATGTGGACATGCTAGTTCAAATTAGCAAAATGCTAATTCGAACTAGTTTTTAGGTCTAGATGCACTAGTTCAAATTAGCTTAGTTCGAATTAACTAATTTGAATTAAGTTAGTTCGAATTAGTGCTGTAGTGTAAACATACCCTGAGTCAGGAACAGATGAATTCCCCCAACTCCCATCACTGGGAAGGAGAGAGCCAACAGTTGAAGGCTAGCTGCAATCCCGCATGCTGCCAGTCCCCTTTTGCTTCATCAGCCTGGATGGAGCATGCCAGGGTGTGAGAACACTTTCATTTGAGGGGCAGGAACATTTCAGGAGTAATTAATAGGGGCCTGCTCTCCACTGAAAATCAATGGAAAGACCCCCTATGTTTCCATAATCTGTCTGCTTCTCCTATATCCTCTCCCATCTTTCCTTTACTGAGCTTGGCAATTCACCTTCTATTACACAGATAAACATCTTTCACACAGTGAGATCATCAGTCCCTCCCAGTGGGCAGCTATTCCTGGAGAGGAGTACGTTCCCCTGTGTATGCATTCCTCTCTCTCTCCTATGGCAATCCTGCTGCTCTCTGAACTGCCTCATTACTCAGAGCACAGTAATAATCACTCACAGTACAGTGTGCTGGGCTGGGATTGCCCATTGGGAGCTCTGAGCATTGCCAGTTTGTCAGACCCCGAGATTATAAAGTGGCAATAGCACAATCTAGGATGATACCATTTTCAAAACATACATTTCCAAAGGCAGAGTCCCAGTGAATCTAAAGCACAGGCATACTGCATGAGGTAAAGGTCTCCTGTGTTACTAGGGGAAAGTGCCGTCTCCCCACAAGCCTGTTGACACTTCATTGGAAAGTGCCTGTCTTCCCCCAAGCTGTTTGTATTCAGTACCACTGAGGTTCTATGTGAGGCTCTGTGTATTGTGTGAATGATGCCCACAGAGCAACAGATCAATGCAGAATGGCTAATAGCTTCAAAAGCAGAGAGGGCTTAACAACTTAACTCCCTGTGCTCAGTTTTATGCACTGAACATTGGTTTTTTCCTTAATAAAAAGGAGCATTCAATTAGTAATAAGCAATGTTAATAAAAGTTTTGCATCCTGTAAATATCTGTGAGGTAATTTTAACCACAAGAGGGCAGTGGAGTCAACAGTTTTCAGACCATAGCCTCTCCCTGCAAAGGTAGAGATGGTCAGAAAATAGGAGGGAAAGGATGGAAAATGTTTCTCTACAAAGCCAAAACTTTTTGTTTTCAGCTGAAAAGTTTTTAATTTTTTTCCAGTGAAAAGGTGAAAGTTGCTATAGAGAGCAGACAGGTTTGTGAAAATTGTCACACATTGAAACCCAATTGTCTGTTAAAACCCAGTTTTGACAGAAAACATTCAACTGCCCCAAAAAGTTAAAAAACAACAACCAACAACCGTGAACTGTGACTGTGACACAAGCAAGCAGGACACCCAGCAAATACAAGCGGTGGATGATGTGAGGTTACCTCTTCAGCTCCTGTAACGGAGTATGCGTGGCCTTTGACCAGCTTCTGGGAAGTGACTGCCTCCGTCTCAGCGGCACTTGTGATCTGGAAACACAAAGCAATTCAGTGGTGCTTAGCTGCCTGCAGATCTGAGGACACAAGTTACAGCTTTCATAAGACTCCTTTGGAGTAATAGTGAAGCTGCTGACCAGAGCTTAGAATGTTTGTGCCCCAGGGTGCTCTAGTGAATGCAATCTAAACTCAGCTTTGTATCATGCACTGGACATCTAACAGACATTCTCCTTGAGATCTGAGAGGCTTCTGTTTTTGTAGCAGGACAGAAGTTTACTTCCAGATGTGCCCAAGGAGTTTCCATGGCCACAGGCATGCAGAGGGACAAACATAAAAGGCTTGAATAGCCACTGACTTGCTTCAGTGTCACAGTTCATTGTACACACCATAAATATTACAGACACACACTGCAGTGCAATTTGGTGTAAGTAATGCAGGTTTTGAAAAGTAGCACTTGGACCCCTGCTCATTGAGATGGCAGAACTGGAAGAACCAAGGTAGTGCAATTTGCCACACAATAATCATCCTCCCTCAAAAGCTGTTTATATTTGCACACAACCTGTGTGGTCTTAAAAGGAAGTAGGTGCAAATCTCCCATTTTTATTTTTAAGGTAGATTATCTAGCATGTGCTACAGGTTCCATGAAACCTGGATTCTGGGTTCTCATCCATGCACTCTCACCAATTTGCTGTGTGATCTTGGGCATATTGTTTGGCATCAGTTTTCTCCTCTGTAACATATAGCTAATACTTCCCTACCTTGCAGGGATTTCTGATGTTGAACCAATTAAAATATTTATTAAATATTCTCTAGTACCTTTCAGTAAAGGAACTCAGTACAGGCAGTCCCCGAGTTACGTGGATCCGACTTATGTCGGATCCACAGTTACGAACGGGGTCCTCCCTCTCCCTGGTCTCTAGCAGACCAGGGAGAGGAAGCAAAGCGGCGGAACACGCGGGCAGCGGACAGCCCAGACGCGTCTGGGCTGTCAGCTGGCTGCGTGCTCCGCGGCTTTACTCTGCTCTGCTCTCCGTCCCCCTGGTCTGCAGACCAGGGGGAAGGGGAGCAGAGCAGAGCAGAGCAAAGCCGCGGAACACGCGGCCAGCTGACAGCCCAGGCACGTCTGGGCTGCCAGCTGGCTGCGTGCTCCGCGGCTTTGCTCTGCTCTGCTCTCCGTCCCCCTGGTCTGCAGACCAGGGGGACGGGGAGCAAAGCAGAGCAAAGCCACGGAGCCCGAGGGCAGCAGGATAGCCACGGCGCGTCTGGGCTGTCCCACTGCCCCTGTGCTCCGCTGCTTTGCTCCGGACGCCTGTGGTACAGCAGCTGGGGCGCTGCCGGTTGGTCCCGTAGCGCCGCTCTGGGCGCCACTGGACCAACCCAGCAGCACCCCAGCTGCTCTGCCCCAGGTGTCCCCAAGTCAGCCGCTGCTGAAACTGACCAGTGGCTGACTACAAGAAGCCCCTGCCCCGGGCTTCCTGGAATCAGCTGCTGATCAGTTTCAGCAGCAGCTGACTTGGGGATGCCTGGGGTTCTTAAGTTGAATCTGTATGTAAGTCAGAACTGGCCTCCAGATTCAGCCGCTGTTCAAACTGATCAGTTTCATCAGCGGCTGAATCTGGAGGCCAGTTCCGACTTACATACAGATTCAGCTTAAGAACAAACCTACAGTCCCTATCTTGTACGTAACCCGGGGACTGCCTGTATATTTATTTTTTCTCTTCAAGACCAGACTAACACGGCTACATCTCTATTACTATTCCCATGTAGGACATTAGAAAACCTGGATCATTCTAGTGTAGAAATCCAGATGTCGGATGCTTATTAAACTGCATGCTAGAAAAACAAGCCCGAGAAAATGCAGGGAAATCCTGAGTAAGGAAGTTCTCCATGATTAGCAAACTACTTTTCCCATTATAAAGTTACCCTCTTCTCTTATAGTCTTTGATTTAACTGAAATTTGGAGGAAATATTTGGGTTTATATTGTGAATGGAGGTTTTAAAACTATTTACCCTCTCACTTAAAAAAAAAATCCATGATCCCTAGGACAGTTGACTGTCACCAAATCAACAATACTTAGTAGGCATACAGTGCTTTATATGTTCTAAATCTTAATCAATCTGTGGTACTAAAGATACATTTTTGGCTTAAAGCTCCTTTCTTTAGGTCTTTTCATTTTCCTGGTCTATTTCCTTCATTCTTTGCTTTGTATTACTTAGGAATTTGAGTTTTAGACAGCACTGAGGCTCTTTCTTCTGTTTATATGCAGATAAAATACAAACCATGGTGACTGAGATTTTGAAGTGGGCATATTTTATTAAATCTGTCTGAAATCATGCCAATGTATCTAGCTTCTTTGTTTCAGCCTGGATTTCATGTAACACTTGGGAACAATTTCTGCAGCAATAATTATGCTGGGCAATATGCTGGGATCCTTGACTAAGTATTCAGAAATTTCTTCTTTCCCAAAATCCAGGGCTTGGAATACCTTCTTGCCAAATCCGAGGGATTTATTTAACCTGTTCAGGACTCTGATGCACATTGGAAAGCACAGATGTGGTACACAATGCATTAAATCTAATTCCCATGGAATCTGGGAATATCAGAAGAGTTCATAATTTATCCTTCTAACTCCAGAAGAAAAGATCTCTGGCTCTTCTAGGACACTAAACTACTGATCAATAATAGTGAATTTTTGCCTATTCTGTAACCTAACCCCTAAATGGTTATGTTGCCCCTTATACTTCTATGCCAAATCCTCTAGTTATGAAATAGAGGACAGCTGGCCTTCCCAAACTAGCAGCACGAGTAGAACATTCCTAGGACTGTATAGTAACCAAGCATAGCAATATACAGATTACTACCAATCTACTGCTGAGAAGGATCTTGACAGTTTGGCAGAGAGCTGGACTTACATCAATAGAGCATCCAAGAAGGGAGCCTTTTAGAAGAGCTTTCTGGATGATTTTGAATAGGTCAGCTGGTGCCTTTTGCAGCTCATACCATTCTGCAATTCCACCGGTGAAATCCTCAAAGCCTTCAGTGGTGCTTCCACCAGACAGTGCCTCGTATGAGCCATTCACCCTGCACAAAGGGGCATTAGGGCATTTACTTCTCTTTTCTTTGAGGCAGCTCCCCACCTGGTATAAACTGTCATAGTTAAGCTGAAGTCAATGGAGTTCTACTGATTTCAATGTAGCTATTACAATTTACACCAGCTGAAGATTTGTCTTGTCTGTCTCCATCTTTCCTACCTCTTCCTGGCAAGAAAGCCCAACATAAGAATCTACATGCTGTATGTCATGCATATGGGTTGATACGCCCAAACATGCTATGACAAATACTCAAGACTGTATGAAACTAAACACATGCTCCCTCTACTCCCAGGTTTGATACAGAAACTAAACCTCAGAGTCTATTAAAAACTGTGACCCTGACTCTTAGCTGGTATAAGTAAGCCGAGTTCCACTGAAGTTGAAGATCTGGCCCTGCAAATTCAAAGTAAGATTCCCATTAGTAGAGGCAAGAATTCTTTCCTGAGACTGGAACATCAAAGTTGGGTGTTTTCACCATGAATCAGAGATTTATACACAGTGGACTACCATGTGTTACCCAGAGGTCTGCAGGGGTAACAAGGCAGTGCAACTGGTATTCAGTTGCGACCTGCTTGTGATATGGATAATGTGGCTTTCATAACTTGGAAAATTGTGACCCTGATTCTTAGCTGGTATAAGTAAGCTGAGTTCCACTGCAGTTGAAGATCTGGCCCTGCAAATTCAAAGTAAGGTTCCCATTAGTAGAGGCAAGAGACAAGGTAGAAAGAAAAGGTTTGGTCTCAGAAGAAGCCACAAACATTAGCATTTTCAATAGCCTGTAGTATCTGTCACAAACATACCATACACAATCAGTTGACACCATCTGAGATAGGCATTCCAGAATTTTTAGAAGACTAATTACATTGACACCATCTCCATATAATTTCTGCTATAAGACAGATTCTCCACCAGGCATGAGGTGGTCAAAAGGGGAAGCAGAAAGGATGAAGTCTCTTTCACTTTAAAAACTGGCTAATTACTTACTTGGCATAGGCCTTCTCCAGCAGGGCACTCCAAAACTCGCTCCCTTCTGCTGAGTGAACGAAGAGCAGCTCTCCATTTTTGGTAGGGAGCTTGTCATCAACCACAACATCCACCCACTCCCCATATTGCCAGAACTGAAGGAGTGAGAGTAAAAAGGACTTGGTTAGGTTATTGAGGATTGCTATGGGCACAGATTACACAGCTATGCCCTGGACAGAACCTTGAGAGAGAATACTTTTGATAGTGCATGTCTTCTCTCACATTCTCTTCTATTTGCCTTGGTTTTGTCTCCCTGTTCTCTGCCTGGCTACTCATTAAACATTTTTCTTAAGCATTTATTTTATTTTAACAATCTTGCATTTTTTGTGTGCTTTAAACATGTAAAGTATGTATTGTAACATGGCTGACTATATTGCACAAGCACGTGATGTAACAGTAGCTGCCAGTGGGCTTTAGGATTATTTTATTAGCTCTTCTTGTTTAGTTTGGAGTAGATATGGATAAACTAGTTTGGGTACAGATTCTTCATTCAAGCCTCAACCTGAAGCTCAAAAAGACCTGGATAATTTACATAGCTGGGCTCTTTTGGAAAAAGAAGAGTCCATGCCAAAATAGTGCACAAAAAACTGTTTTCCTGCTATTTCTGCATCCATTGATAAGAGAAGGCTCAGGAAAGTTTGTTCTATCAGATTAGCAGCTCAGATGGCAACCTGAAGGGCTCGTATTTCCAGTTTTGTACCAGTGAGATTCCATTAGAATTACTCCTGACTTACGTCAGTGTAAGAGAGAGCAGAATAAGGCCCAAAGAACATAGAAAGTTTGGGGTTTGGTAACTGATAAGTATAAGCTTTCAGATGGCTTGTGAAAAACTGATTTACTTTGATCTTCTGAAGTTTGTTTGCTACAAGTTTGTGGCTCTGCCATAGAGACCAGGTGATACCTTGGTTACTAGAGACAGTGTTAACGAAGGTTTTATTACTGCTTCAGTTAGGATAAGCAGTGAAACGGCTGTTGGATGAGTATTTAGAAGCACCTGCTTAAGACCATGGTGATAACTCAGCCAGCATTCCACTCCCATTACAACATCGCTTGGGAAACTTCCCATGAGAGACTTGGTTTGCTAAGGCCTTTACCCTTAGTGTGAGGAAACCTATATTTCTCTGCCGTTCTCTAGCTGGTCAACTAATGCTCACGATCTTGAAGTACCACTTTCTGTTTAACCCCCTCAACCATGCAGATAATGGTTTCCATATCTAGGATCAGTCTGGTTTGGGGAAGGGGTCCCCTGGAAGAATCCTACTTTATTGTGAGGTGCTTCGCTTCTCTCTTCTGGAGTAGAAGGAGAGGGAATTTTGTGGGGACTACACAATGCATCTGAAGAACAAACACTACAGGACTGTAATGAAACCTCCACTCTAGCCTGACATACCACAAATGAGCTTATAGAGACACAATGATCAAAATGTGCTGTTTCAGTTCGTCAGGTAGTGTTAAATTTGTGCTGCTCCATTACCTTCAATGGAACTATACCAATTTATACTAAGTGATTCAGTCCACATTCTTCCTCACATTCTGACAGTATTTGACTCTTTAGTAAAATGCTGAAGCCAAGTACCTGGAAGTGGAAGATTCCTGCATATCTGTCCTGGAAGCTCTGATCTTTGGGAACAACTCTGGCCAGAATCTCTTCATTCAGGGTGAGAGACGCAATGGCTGCCAGCAACCAGCAGTCACCTGTGAACACACCAGAAAAGTATTATCTTTTAGTTCTTGCACCATGAAGGAATTTCTTGTTTCTCTGAGCTTAAGATAAACAAGAAAGATTTTATCTCTGCTTCATTCTATGCACCTACTTTTTTAGGAGCTCAGGGACTCAACATAACTGATCAGATCAGGTGGTCAAGTTCTGCATCTGATGGAAGAGCTCACTTTGCTTCTTAGTGAGTGGGAGGGTTGCTCTAGGGATGATGGTGGTGATGAATAACCAACATGCACAGCCCCCCTCAGCCAGAGCTCTCAATAGTGCACTAGACACATTTTACAAATAATTGCAAACTTTCTGCACCAGTATCGCATGATCCATCTCTGAAATTCAGTTGTCACACTGGCAAATCAGATGCTCTTTAGGGTTCAGCCAAGCACTAACATTCATTACTGGAAACAAGCCTTTTTCAACTATGTGCTCATATGATTCAGATGGGTATTGAACTAATTACAACATGCTTAAACTTTATGAAATGCTTGTAAGTTGTTGCATGTATTAATCTCACTTGCAATAGCTTTATCACATGCTATAAGGTAATATTTAAGTTTTTTCTTTATTACTGTAAAAAAAATTGCCTTGAAATTGTTGGCCTGTCAGCTCTTGCCCATCAGGAAGAACTAAATGGGCCACGGTGAGACATCACAATACAAAGAGTTTGTTAATTGTCCCTTCAAAGTCACGAAGACAGTATGTGCAAAAGGGCTTGTCCCATCAGCTTAAATTCTGGAAGAAGAAATCAAGATAGCAAACAGAGAGAGTTTTAGTCTTGTGCTGTTGGACTCTCACAGGGCTGTAGCTGTGAAAAAGAAACAGATATCCCCAGGGTCAAGCTGGGTTAGCCCTAAGAGACATTCATTGTTCACAAATTACTACAACTCTGTCACCTTTTGGAACCATAGGCTGTTACTCATTTGTGTATATACATTTGCCTGCTTATTCTGTAAATAACCCTCTCATTTCTTTTTCCTAGTTAATAAATCCTTAGTTTACTCTAAGGTTGACTACAAGTGTTGCCTTTGCATGAGATCTGAGGTACCAGTTGCCCTGGGGCAAATGACTGGTCTCTTAGGACTGGAAGCAACCTGAATCTTTTGTGATCTTTGTTGCATAGCGACCAACTAACACTAAGTCCAGCTTGCCTGAGTGAGAAGATAAATTGGAGTGCCCAGGGGAACAGTCTGTGACTCCATGGTAAAACTGTGATAGTTCTTCAGGAGTTCACATTTGTTACTGGGTTTCTGAAGTCTAATGTTAGAACATACAAACAGTTTGGTGTGTGTGCCCTGCTTTCTGACAGTCTACCCCAAGGTTGGCACCCATAGTCGTGAACCACTCCAGACAGCGTGACAACAACCATCACTGGGTCAAAAGACATTACACCAGTGATTATGATGAAAGGTGCTGGATTGCCAGCCCCAGAGTGAAGACCACGATCTGTCCACAGAACAGGTAGCAGAACTGCAAATTTCTGCATATGCTACCTTGCCAATAGGCCTCAGTCCTGACCAGGAGACACATCTTCTAGGGGTGGGAGGGTAATACCCATTGCCTGACCCATTCAATTCTACACCTCTCTGCTGAGATTGCCAGTTGTAGGAGGCCTTTAAACAGCAGCCAGCTGTTCATTACACGTTTGGTGTGGCTAGACCCATCCTTGATAAAACAAACCGTGACGAATGAAAGCGGCTCCAATACATGCATTTAAAAAGAAGATGCAGTGGGGATTGGGATCACTAGTGCTCTATGTCCTTCCGCTGCAAAGATAATGCTAATTAACCTTGCTGAGTAAGCAAGATGATCCCTTGGATCCTCCATGGTTCACTCTTCTTTCAGTAAATTTGATGCATGCCCTATTCAGTAATGAAGAGCCTCCTCCCCTGTGCAAAGCCATCACTTTTGCCTCTAGGCATAACTGACAAACATAACTAAATGCTGCACAGTATTCAAGAAGAGGTAGAAATGGGCAATTTGTGATTCTTTATAATGGGCCATGGATGCCTTCTCTGCTGTTTATGGAAGAAATGCAGAATGCCAGCGTGAGTTCCATTCGTTTGAACATAGTAGGATATTAGTTCTGTATCTTTTGGAATAGTTTGTTGTGAACCCCATTGTGGGGTTCACAACGGCCTTTTGTGTTTGTGTGTATTTACTGAACACCAGTATTAGGGACCCAGCTTGCACCCAGGTTTCTTCTTTTTCATTTGCTTGTTCTGTAAAAGGCAAAATATACAACAAGCTCCACCAAGTAAATGCACTTTATGTATTTTAAAGAAAATAAGCTGTTCTGTGTTTACCTATAAATTAGGGAACAGAACAGCATGGGGAAGAAAAAAATGTGGTGGCCTTAGGCACTGCTGCAGCTCCAGATACGTTCCCCATTTACAGGACCAGTACTTGCTTTGGCAAGCAGAGGACATGTTTCCCTGCTCCCCCTAACCCTAGTTCATGAGTGACCACAGATTTGCTCTTGTGGAGACATACCCTGGGGAGGGACTAACGTGGTCACAAAATCCCCATGTTCAGCATCCTCCTAAATGACATTTATAAACCAAGGTCCTTCGAGCTCCCACTGTCTTATTTGTCACTGTGGAAATTCATGAAAGCCCTCCTGATCCATCCCAAAGTTCCAGCCTCTGAGACTTGCCACTCCGGAGTTAGGAAAGGTCTGAAGGCAGCACTGTTCCATAGTGCGGTATGCCTTTCTGCCCTCGCTGGGACAAAGCCAACATACATGCTGGCTGTATGCCACAGCCTCATTCCAACGTTGTACTTTTCCAGCAGACAGACAAACATGCGTTTGCAGATGGGAAGGAAAGGAGACTGAGTCCATACAAATAGCAAATTATCTATTTGTGTAACTATTCTAGGAAACAGTAAACAAGTTCAGTGGTGAAAGGTCACACTTATGTGCAATGACAGACCCTTTGAACAGCATTTTAATGAGGGGATTTATTTGTGGAGGGAATGATTGAAGGGCCCCTTGAAGCAAGCCCTAGGCTAATGAGCACAGAGGCCCCACTCTGTCTATACAGAAGTGCTGTTGTTCCTCTGTTTTCCTACCAAGGAATCCTCAAAGAAACAAGCACACGCGCTCCACTCGGGCTCAGATGCAGTTGGAAAAGAATTCCCAGAAAATCCTTCCACACTGAGCATCTTGTTTGTACACAAGCTCTTCTTTCTAAATCAGTGGTCTCCAACCTTTTTACACCCAAGGTCACTTTTTAAATGACAGACCAAGCCAAGATCTATCGCCCCGCCCCTTCCTTGAAGCCCTGCCCTCTCTTTTCTCCTCCTCTCCATCATTTGCTATCCCCAATCCTTATACTGCTGCTTTTTTTTCAATCCTTCTGTAGGAAGAGGTTTTTTCAACATTTGGCCTGTCTAGACTGGACCAAATGTCAGAAAAAAAACCTTCTTTTGGAAGCCCCCTTATTCCTCATGGAAAGAGGAATATAGGGGTGACCGAAAGAGCATGTTTGAAAAAAGTGGAAGAACAAACACATCCCTGGATGCAGAAGAGTGTTTCTGGGATATCTCCAGTATCCTGAAAAACTCCTGCAGTCTAGCCATATCCTCACTGGGTTGAGACAGGATGTGTAGGCTCTGGGGTGGGAATGAGGGATTTGGGTGTGGGAAGGGGTGAGAGATGCAAGCTCTGGGAGGAAATCTGGATGCAGGAGGAGGTAGAGAAGGGGACACTGGCTCGGGGAGGGGGCTCCAGGCCCGGCAGTGTTGGGGTACTAGGCAAACCACAGGCTTGTGGATGTGAGGGTGCAGGAATTTGGGTTGGAGTATGTGAGGGATTCAGGGCAGGAGGTTCCAGTGTATGACAGGCTCAGATCTAGGGTCTGGGGAAAGGGGGCGTGCAGGAGTGGTTGTGGCCAGATGGGGGCTTGACCCCAATTGGGGGCTTCATTTTTAAATAAAATACTATGTCAAACACAAAAAGTTTCTGCTTGTCTTTATTTATAAGAAGGGCAGGGAACCTATCTTGAGTCAGGGGTCACTGACCCACAGAAAGATCAGTTAGGAGCAGGGAACATGGTACTGGGGAAGGGTGCTAGTGGGTGCTGGGGCAGGGAACAGGGGGTGGCTGGGGGCAGGGGAGAGGGAACAGGGTGCCAGGAGGACAGGTTTCTGCAGCAGGGGACAGGTTTCTGCAGCAGAGGACAGAGTGACAACAGGGGACAGGTTTCTGCAGTGGGGGACAGAGTGCCGGGGGGGAACAGGTTTCTTCAGCGGGGGGCAGGGTGCTGGGGGGGCAGGTGGGCAGGAGGGACAGAGTTCTATGGCTGGGGGCAGGGGAGAGAGAACGGGGGGGGGGACAGGAGGAAGGGGACAAGGTTCTGCAGCAGGGAACAAGGTTCAGGTGTAGGGGAGAGGGAACAGGGTTTGGGGGCAGGGTGCCAGTGGGGGCAGGGCAGGGCAGGCTGACACCACTCCCCCCTCTCCACAGAGGAAGGAAGCCCCGTTGCGCGCCTCCGCCAGACCTGACTCTCCCCTCCCACAGGGCAGGGAAGCCCGCACACGTGACCCCTTGGGGCCAACCCCCGCGGAGCAGAGAAGCCTCCATTGCATGCCCCCTCTGGGCCTGACTCCCTCCTCCCGCAGAGAAGGGAAGTCCCAGCGTGCGCCTCTGGGACTTACCCGGTAAGTTCCCAGAATGCCAGGGAGCTGGGGCAAGGAAGCAGCTGGCGCATTTCCGGAACCCCCGGAAGTGACACACAGCTGTAGGACTTCTGTCCACCCTGCGGGAAGCTGCCTCCATTGTTACTCGAGGTAGGTAGTGGGGCTTCTTGGGGGTGGGAGGAAATGGGGGGCCCAGAACACCTCATGATCAACTGGTCAAGGTCGCGGGATCAACTAGTCGATCACAATCGACTGGTTGGTGACCACGGTTCTAAATCCTTACACTGAGAGGCTCTGCTCACTGGATCACGCTGTCTCCACCAGAGATAATTAAAGAAGTTATTGGCCCAGAGGGAAGGGAAAGGAGGCCTGAGGAAGATCAGAGCTCTCCCTAAAATCCTGGAGCCAATGATGGGTATAAATTGGACTCATGTTTTGACCAAGACACTTCACTGCACATCATCATTCACCAGTGGTCACCAACCAGTAGACTGGGGTCTATTGATAGATCTTGGAGCCTCTGACAGGTGATCCTGACTGGTTTGGCCAAGAAACTATCAAGCACTGGCACTTCAGCTGTCCCCCCGCTCCCCATGCTGTTCCTGTCCTCTGCCTTAGAACTGCCCCCAAGAGCCTCCTGCTTGCTGTGCAGAGGAAGGGAAGCAGAAGGGGTGTGTGTGCGCTGAGGTCAGGATGTCATCCTCCCTCTACTCCTGGACCCCATCTCCACAGTGTGAGCAGGGTAAGGCCTTGGAGAAGGGGTAGGGGTGAGGCAGGGCCTCAAAAAAGGGGTGGGGAAAGAAATGGGAAAAGGTATTTGGGTTTGAGGTAGATCCTGGATTGACTTAAATTGAAAAAGTGATCTTGTGCTTAAAAAGGTCAGAGAATGCTGTCATACACAATCAAAAGTGACAAATAGTTTCCTACTAGCCATAAAAATAGTAATGAAGGCTGTGAGCAAGTATGCTGGTGGGATATGGTGGGGATGGACAAGCTCATGTCTCTCTTGAGGGACCCTGCTCAGCAAAATAAAGAACTTGATGCCAGGTAACTGGTCCACTCCTTAGGGTGTTCTGCTTTCAGCACTGAATGTACATCCTCGGCTCCATCTCTGCCAATGGCTGCGGTGAGCATCTGTATGTGGCAGGAGTTCACTGCAGCCGAGCTGTACTGCAGGGATTCCTGAGTGCATTTTGAAGAGTGCTCTCTGGTCTGGGCACCCCCACCACCTCTTCCTTCCAAAAGTGTGTTTGAGCTGGGGCTATTCCCTCCCATGTCACCATACACCTCATCTGAATGTGGAAACATTGGCCACTGAGCATTTTTTTTTAAAGTCAGGTGTTTTAATTCCCTTCCTTCTTTTGGGGCTTCCATTGCTTCCTCCTGCTGGGATGGGAGGGTTATCCTCACCATAACAGACGACTGACCCAGTAGGCTTTCCCTCCTTGTTTGTAACACAAAGCACTGAAAGCAGCACTCAGTCAAAGCAAACATCTCACCTGTGGCCACAGAATTCAGAGCTTTCACCTCAAGCTGCCCAGGGCAAAGCTGAGCTGGTTTCATAGTGACTGAAGGGCAATGCCTGTCTGACAACCAGCATGAACGGAGCTGTTTGTTTCATTCCTGTGGACAGCTCTGGCATATCACAAACCCACCATTATGTTAATCAGTACGTCTACACAGCAGCGCTGTTTCGGAATAACTGAGGTTATTCTGAAATAACATAATGCACGTCTACACCACAAGCCTTTATTTTGATATAACGTCGAGAGAGAGGACTTCTTACACCGACTCATGGTAACCCTCATTTCACGAGGAGTAAGGGAAGTCGAAGGAAGAATATTTTTCCTTCGACTTCCTGCTGTGTAGACAGTGCCAAAAGCCAAATTAAGCTATTTTGAATTAAGCTACGCAATTGATCTCGCTGAAGTTGCGTAGCTTAATTAGTCATTAGCCCTGCTGTGTAGCTGTATCCAGGAGGTCCTGGAGTGTCACCCACCTCCTATTCAGGGTTAAGGTTCCTGGGAGCCGTACACAGAGAGGAATTCAGTCTCCAGGGTTGTCAGTCGGACTTCACCAGCTCTTAGTTCACAGCTAATGGCTCTGTGCCAACAGTGAGACAAGCCTGACTAGGAAGATGAAAGCAGGGGCTGCCAAGGGTGGGTGTAGTGCCTAGGGGAAAGGGGAAGAGGAGGTGGAGAAAGCTGTACATCTCTGAGAGTGAAGAGCCACAAGGCAGTTACAACTGGTCCCTGCCCCTGAGATCTGTGGGCTGGAGGCAGGTTCCACACTCCTAGCTTGTGAAGGTTCTGGCCAGGAGGCATCTTTCCTCCACATAGTGAGCTCACTCCCAGGCTGTTGTAGTGGCGCTTTGCATTACGTTGCAGGCTGACCTAACTGTAATAAAACTGTGAACTTGTCTGAGTCTGCCTGCAGTAACTTACACTGCCTTCTTCCTGGGCCTTGGTGGGGCTGGGCTTGGATTTGAAGTCCGGAACCTATTTGGTTGCTGGACATTTGGCCAGGAAGTCATAGTACATTGAAGTAGAGCCCAGGGACAGAATATGGAATTTTAGCCACGTGTCAGGAAACACAGGCGATTGGGGGAGACAGGGACAAGACACTGATGCAACACCCCTGGAATTCAGGGACTGGCAACCTTTTACAAACTTGGCTGACAGGTATGGATAGAGATTGTCTTTAAGGAGAGACAGGGGTGCTACACCCAAAGGAGCAACACGCAGAGTTGCCAGGTGTCCGGTTTTCTACCGGACAGTCCAGTTTTTGGACCCTCTGTCCAGTAAAAAAATCCAGCAAATACCAGATATGTGCAGTGTCTGGTATTTTCTGGCTGGGCGCTGGACAGAAGCCTGGCGGGGGCAGGGGGAGTGGCTGGGAGGCAGGGTGTGATCGACACTGGGACCCCTGTTGCATCTGAGGAGGAGGAGGAGGAGGAAGAAGAGGGACAGCCCGGCCCGTGCTCCTGCCTAGTGGTCAAGCACCTGGTGGAGCCACAGCCTGACTGACTTGCGCTTTGCTGGGACCGTGCGTGGGACGGGAGCGCCCTGGGATCTGCACATGCCCAGGTCAGTCCCGCTCCCTGCCGGCTGATTCGCTTCCCCTCTGGCCAGCCGGTTGGTTCTCCCCTACTTCTCCTTGTGCTCTTCTGCAGTCAGCCCCGCTGCATTCAACCCCTGCCCCTCCACCAGCTCTGCCTCCCCCTGGGCAGTTCCTGCTCCAGATCTTCCCCGGCCAGCCCTGCTGCATCCCCCAGTTTGCCCCTCCTGCTTCCTGAGCTCCCCTGGCCAGCCCTGCTCCTGGCGGCTGCCCTCCCCCGCATATCTCCTGGCCAGCCCTGCTCTGCCGCCCCTCCCCCCCCACTGACCAGCCCTGCTTCCCATCAGCCCTTCATCTCCCTCAGACAGCCCTGTGTCCGCCCCCCCCCCAGTCAGCTCTGCTTCCCGGCCACCCCCTTTCCTCTTGGTCCCCCACTTTCCTCCTGGCCAACCCCACTCCCCTCCCAGCCAGTCCCTCCCCCGCTCCTGCCCCTGATGAAGTGTGTCCGGTATTTTTTTTTATGACTACCTGGTAACCCTAGGCAGCGGAGACTCTGTGGGAAAAACAGACCATCTATTAGACCCCTAGGAAAGAAGTCGCAGGTTACAGAAACCCTGCTGTGACTCCACCAGAATTAACCCCACAGCGCAGGACAGCAGAGCAAGCCAACTGGAGGAACAAACCCAGGATATCCAGGTCCTGTGGGAAAGCGCTGGAGCTCTGGGAGACTGCGTGTCTATCTAAGCACGCTATGCATAGAGCTTCCTTTTAGTTAAGCATGAGGAACTGGTTATTGTTGTCATCTTGCTGCCAATGTTCCCCCTCATTTTTTTCCATTCATATGCATAATACATTTTGGTATGCACACCAAGACATGTGCAGATTCAGGGCTGGCCTTATCATGAGGTGAATTGAGGTGGCCATCTCAGGTGCCATACTGTGGGAAGGGAGGGGGGCACCACTAAGACCCAGAATGTAGAAAAATGTCTGCTGCTGGAGCATAGGTATTCTCTCTGCTCTAGAGTAGAACAGGAAGAAGGCAGAATTGAGACCTTTCAAAGTTTTGGCCCAAGAGAGGGAGCATGGGGGCATAATTTAAGCTCCCCGTCTCAGGTGCCAAAATGTTGCGGGCCGGCCCTGTGCAGATTGCACCAACAGTAGAAATACATGAAGCTGATTGTGGGCGTTCTACTAATCAACTGGGCAGCATTTAAATTTCTCCTGGGCAGCCACCCAAGCACTCAGCTTACAGGAAACACTGCTTCCTACCTGCATATAGTGTTCCTCATCTGATCTTTACTTAGCTTTTGGTGTGTTAACTCAGTGTTAGAAATAATATTAATACAGCTGCCTAGTGACAGATTATTCATGAATAACTAGAAGGGGTTGGCTACTCTTCCATTAAATATGGATGGATGAGTGGGTCAGCACTCCACCACAAGTCATTTGCAGGGGTTCAGTAGCGGCGTGTAATTAAACCACCCTCTAAGGAAATGCAAATAAGTCATCACAGTTGATTTTGGCTAGAAGGAAGCAGCTGCGACAATCCACCGCTAATTATCTACCAGGAGATCTCAAGAAGTCAGGAGCATTTCTTGGGTAAACAAAGATGAAGAAGGGTATTGTGTAGGGACAGTGTCAGTACCTGTGGCTTCTGACTGACTTAATCACATCACAGCATCTGAAATGTCCTCATTCTGCATAAGACATTCTCATTCTGCATTCTGGATGGGGGAGAAGGGAGGAGAGGAGGGGCTTGGAAAATAGCCTAGCACATGCCTCTGTAACACTAATGGGTGAGGTTGCTAGTGCCTTTATGGTTCCAAGTACAAACCTGTAAGAAATTGTGTGTGTGTGCAAGAAACTCAGAACAAAAAGACACACATGGGTTGGAGCAGATGTTTGCAGATGGTGAAATTATTGTAACAGAATCCCTTTTACTTTGCAAACAATTCTCATCTAAGGTCTGACAAACTTACCACACCAAATACATGTCTTGTAGGAGAATTATCCATTGGGGGTAACATGTAAAATACCTACAAAAAACCTTACAACGTAGAGAGATGTATGTATAGATAATATTTAAGCAATAATTTAACTATACTGAAAGTATGCTTTACGGTCCCGTAAAAGTGACACCATAGGATTCAAGCAGGAGGGAGTTGCCACCCATCCCTGGTTAGCCAGTGATGTAATGCAAGGCTCAATC
Source organism: Pelodiscus sinensis (assembly GCF_052426305.1). Lineage (NCBI taxonomy): Eukaryota > Metazoa > Chordata > Testudines > Trionychidae > Pelodiscus > Pelodiscus sinensis. The sequence goes on along the minus strand of NC_143054.1, from coordinate 157,609,822 downwards.
GTCTAGCATTGCTGTAACCCAACACTATCAATGGAAAACCATGAAAGACAATTCAACCATGAGAAACCACTTGGAGGCAAAAAAGAAACATTACAATGAAAGAGTGATTCTCTGTCTATGAATAAGACTATTTTAGGACAACTGGAGTCAGGGAGAGGTGCACTGTATCCATTCACTGAGGAAACAAGGCATGGAGTGGGTATGGGTTTTGTGGAAGTTTGGATGCTGGTTCTGCGAAGCCACTGCAATAGGTTTCCTCTGCAAAATTCAGTCTATGTTATTAGAGAAGAAAGGTAATTATTAATAAGCGTAGAACCTTGTTCACGTTCCGATTTCTGTTTTGTAGTGTAATCACGTTCCGATTTCTGTTTTGTAGTGTAATCATTTATCTCTATTTTTATTTGAATCTCTATTCTTTCTTGCACTTAAATAAACCTCTTGATTTACTGCTGTGCACCTTATGGGGGCAGAGGTTTAAGATAAAACTGGCAAACTGGGGCACCTGCTCCTTTAGGGAAGAGGAACTGGAATTTCTGTAGATACTAATATGCAGAGCTAGACTTCACAGGGAATGCTTCAAGGGGACTCAGTGACCAGAGGGCACCTATTGTTAGGCTGCAAGGCATAGAGAGGGCTGGCACGTTACAAAGAAGAATGCCTGAAAGGCTGGAAGTGGGGGGAGATGATATCCAGCTACCACCAGCAAGACTCCCTCTCATTGCAGGCAGGAGGTCACAAGATGACTTCCAGTCCTGGGTACTCAAACCCCCACAAATATTAGCAAAGTAAAGGTACTAATGCTAAGCACCCAAAATGTTATTATGTGCCTTACAGAAACAAATGAAGATAAGAGCCAAATTCTGGCCCCTGCTGTAGCTCTTTTATGTCACTTTTGTGTTATGAAGAGATCTTAATGGTCCCTCTAAGATGACTCCCCAGCACTGGACCGGTGTAGGGACGGCATGCACACTACTAGCTTACCTCCTTTGCAGTCCTGACCTAGAAGCAGGCAATGGGGTGGACCAGGAGCACAGGAAGGGAAGTGGCCAGAGGACTTTTGTTCTCTAACTATTCTGAGCTGTGGAGCAACCCACTGATCATTGGGCAGGGCTGAAGTAAATTAGAGCAGCCACTGGGGCTGCTCTAACTTACTCCAAAGGCTGTCCCTCCAAGAGGCTTTCATTCAGAAGCATCTAGCAGACATGGTCATTATGTGAAGTACAGTAACTGTTTTTTTTGATAAGGCATTGCCATATTTTTATATGTAAAATATTAGTTTCCAGATTTTTATTTATCTGAATCAGCAAAGGGAATGAATGATTTACTCAGAACACATTAAGCCCATTGTACGAAAACATATTTAATTTTCTGACTTCGACCCATCCCATATTTGTTATATTTCTCAAAACAATTTTTCTAGGGAGGAGACATTTGTGTCTAAAAACAGATAAGAGATACTGTGCTGTGTATGCTCCAGTGTTGTGCTACCATGGTGACTGCTTTTGGGAGGGGGGGGGGGGGAAGTATAATGAATGAATAAGTTTCCTCTATGCAATGGTCATTGTTTCCTCTCTTCTGCCACAATGAGTCACAACATCCCATCTGACATGGCTAAGAAACCTATACTATAGCTGAGTAATGTTAGAGCACATATTGCTGAAATAAATACAGCTCGTCACCACAACTGTAAGAAGTGTGGAATAATAATAAAAAAGCCACCTCTCCTGGAAGAAAAGAAAAGAAAAGAAAAAAAAAAAAAAAAAAAAAAAGAGCCCACCGCAAACCTTCATGGGGAGATATTTAGGGAGAACCTAAAATATTATACATTGTAATGGACAGATAGAGTATTTGCGTATCATTGCCTGTACTGGATAAAAGAAAGAGTAGTTAACAATAGGCCGATTCTGAACAATTTGTTCATTCTGAACAAAGAAGAGAGATTCTCCTTCACCTTAAGAAGTGGGATCCAGTGTTTTTGGAGTTCTTTAACCCTGAAATAACTGACATTCTGGATGGTCATGATGTTTAGAATCATCATAATTATGTAGCCATAGGCGGCCACAGGTTTGTGTCAATGCAACAAGGGTTTCTGGTTTTCAGGGCTCTTCACAGAAATTATACCTTTCTTTTTTTAAAGCAGGAAGCTGCTCTGATTGCCATATATAACACTTTCTTTTCTGAAATGAATCAGAATCCAGTTTCCTCACTAGTGGAAAAACTGTAACCATAAATTGAAAACAGCAGCAGTAGGATCTGAAACTAATCACGAAGGGCCTCTTGCCTCCACATTGCTCTAATAAAAAGAAATCTTCTCTGCTTTCTGTTTTTATTTGCTTGTCAATACCAACTGAAAAAACACAATAATGAAAGCACAACTGCAAATATTGAGAATGTCTATCTCTTTGTATTTAGTATTAAGCTCTGGGTCTCAGAGCTTTCCTTCAGTTAGTTGCATTTTATCGGTTTAAAGTGAAAACAAAGAAAGCTCTCTCTATAAATAGTGTATCTGAGTAGTGGGTGGGAATGGTGTTTCTGCACTTCTGACTTCATGCTCGCTGTACTTGCTAAGTCAGGCCACACAGACCTCACCTTTTCTACAGACACACACCAAGGGGAAGGAGCCACACTGGTCAGGGCAGAGTGCCTGCACCTAAAAAGTAAGGATTGCATGCCATAGCCTCATCATCTACTCCAGAGGTCCCCACACTGTGGGGCATGCTCCCCTGTAAGGGATGCAGAGGAGTTTCAAAGGGGCCTGGCAGGACCCAGGCCAGCCCTCATCAGGGTTGGGGAGGGAGCACCACCCAGTCCTGCTCTGCTCCCTGCTATGCTTTGGTCCTGCCCCCAGCCTGAACCTCCAACTGACCTTCACCCCACGCTCAGCCTTGGCCACTGCCTGCAGCTTTGTCCCAGTCTTCACCCACTTAACCCTGTCCACACCTGTCCACCCCCCGGGAGCTTTGATTCTGCTCCTGGCCTAGGTCTGTGACCTATGTTAAGGGGGAGGAGGGGTGACCCAGCAGCACCAACTGCTGGATGGGGGTGGGGATAGGGGAGGGGCAGGCAACACAAAGGTGCTGGAGTAGACTTCTGAGATTTCCCTGTAGGATTTAGAGCCCCTCTCTAGACTTGCGCCTTACTCCATGGCTCGTCTGGAACCTTTTACTCCAGGAGCTGCAGTTGAATAAGTTTCATGGTAGGAATGAGCCAGTCATAGATATGCCACTTAGGAGGGCTGGACATACATTAGTTTCAGCTTAACTCATATGGTGCATGTGGTCATGGCTTTGTGTTCTTGCCTGCACTTTCTAAATCTCTCAGGGGCCTGCCTGTGGGCAGGCCCAGCTGCCATTTTGAGGTTTTACTTTTGTTCTTTCTTGTTTAGTTGTTCTCCTTCAAACTTAAAATTAGTAATTCAAACTGGGAAAAAAAAAAAAAGAGATGGCCGATCCATCTGTAGAGAACTCCAACAAGAAAGCAAAGGAGAGAGAGGCCAAGATCTTTAGAAAGAGATTCTGCCCAGCCACAGCTGGTCTAACTTCAGCCATGCTTGGGCATGACTCATTTAAATCACGCTGTATTGGCTCTGAAGCCTGAAGGACATGCTAGCCATGGCAGACTGTGCAGTGTGCTCTGGGGGTGAGACCACAACATGGTCTTTAGTACTAGGACTGATTGAAGAAGAGGAAGCAGGGATGATGGAATACGAGAAAAGTGGAACTGAATTGTTAAGGGCCTGGAAGGTGAAGACAAGAAGCTTGAACTTGATGCAGTGCAACAGAAAGCAGGAGGCGGGATTCTGATGTGTGTCTCGGAATGCTGTGATCACCACAACAGACAAGATAGACAGTAGCCATGACTGGAGTTGCAATGCTGGATGAAAGGGTTGAGTGTTTGGACAGAAAAAAAGAAAGAAAAAAAAAAAGGATGGATTTTAGACATATTGTGACAAGTATCAGAGGGGTAGCCGTGTTAGTCTAAATCTGCATAAACAATGAGAAATCCTGTGGCACCTTATAGACTTAAACAGATTTATTGGAGCATAATCTTTCGTGGGCTTCTGATGGAGTGGGTCTTTGCCCATGAATGCTTATGCTCCAATAAATCTAAATCTGTTAGACATATTGTGGAGGAAGAAGTGTCACGATAAGACGAAGCTAGTCCACTAGGCCTTCAAACCACTGAGCCCCAATTTGATGGTGTTTTAAAATTAAAATGGGCCAGTACAGCAAAAGGTGCATTATGAGGTGGTTCCCCAGAGATTGCTCAGAAACGCTCCATTACCCAATAAAACTGCAAATAATATTTCTTTCCTCATTGAATTTTTTTTGCAGCTGCAGGACTAATGAATCCACTCTGCACAGTTGTCTGCGTATTAAGAAAAAACAAAAACACATCCCTGCACATTGTGGAGAGGATGAGTGAACAAACCGCATGCAACAGCTGTTAGTCACATCACTTTATGTACTATGAAAGGTGCTCAGACACTACAGTGAGGCAAGCAACATAGAACGGATATAGAAGAAAACTGGAATATTGGCATTGAGTACACTAGACAAAGAAAACACAATGAAGAAGCTTTCAATGAAAGCCAGATAAAACATGATAATCAATTATACAAAGAGTGATGGCAGAAGGCAAGGCGGTGGAAACCCGAGAAAGAGTGTTAAACAGGAATTTAAATGTCTACCATGAAACACTAACAGTGTGGAACTTGCACATCCCGTTAAGGTGCTACAACTGAAAACCCAACCAAGTGATCTCCATCTTACCCAAAGCTCCTTGGCAGATATCTGTTCGGGTGGCACCTCCAACAATAAACTGGGGATTAGAACACAGCTCCTGGAATGAAAAACCATAAAGTACTTACTAAATAGACAGAGCACTTAAGATGTTGAAGAGACAAAGTCTGATGATCCTTACAGACAACCTTAGTACCTGTATGATTGTGGTCATGGTGCATTATGATGGCCCAAATCCAGTACAAACATATCAAAACCAGAACATAGAAAAGATACCACCAGTGTCAAGAATGGAGCAGGGAGTACTAACACAGTCCAACAATGGGAAGGGCAAATCATGGCCAAGGAAAACCAGAACAGACACAATTTCAGACCTATACATGCCAGTTTTAGAATCCTCATCTCTGAAGGATAGTTAATTGCAGGGAACTCCTTTCTATCTTGGTAGGACAAACAGCTGAGAGGACTCTGCTGGGATCTGAATGGGTGCTAAGCAGTTGTGTAGTAAGCACATGCTGCTGAAGTTGCCAGGGATGATGACTGAATGGCATGTTATATAGCGCAGTCTCCAGGTCTTGGTCAACTCATCCCTGTGCCAAGATAAGCAGCTTTCTGTGGTGACATAGTGCTTGTCTGCAGAGATGGTATAGGCTCTAAGGCAAAGCATAAGCAACCAAGAAAATTGACAGCCAGCTTAGGGCAGTAGAGTGTCACTGGAGGTGAGGAGGGGAAGCTCTAGCCCCTCCCCTGGGTTTTGTACTGGATGCAGCCACTCCCCCCCCCCCCGCCCCACAGGTCCCTGGGCAAGGTGGAGGGGCTGGCTCTGCCTTCCCAGACGGAAAAGGACCTTGTGCAGAAGGGGTATGGCTAAAGATGCCAGATGGTTTAATCAAAAAATACCAAACACTCCCCCCCCCCCCAAAAAAAACCAGGGAAAAAATTCTGTTGAGGAAAAAAAGGGGGGGGGGGGACACCCCAACAGTGATTAGGCAAAAAAAAAAATTAAAAAACCCAGTACGGCCCCTTTAAGAAAGGTCTTTGAGGCTTTTGGCCGGTGGCCATTTTATTTCCCTGCTTAGAGCCAGAAGACAGCTTCCCTGCAGAACCAGGTAAGCAGGAGAAGAGAGGGCCCAAAGAGGGTCTGGATGGGGGCTGGGCCCAGTTGCTGAGTGTGTGTAGGGTTGCCAGGTGTCCAGTGTTTTCACCTTCTGGCAGGGAAAAAAAATTAGAAAATACCGGACATTTTAGGTGTCTGGTATTTTCTGAATTTTTTTTACCGAATAGGAGGCAAAAATACCAGACTATCCAGGTCAATACCGGACATCTGGCAACCCTAGGCATGGCTGGGGAAGTGCCCTCAGTGCCACCCAGAGTGTGCTGTGCCATGCTCCTTCTCCCCAGCCAGCCCTTAGTACTGCCTAGAGTGCACCGCATGGTAGTAATTTAAAGGACCCAGGGCTCTAGCCACCACTGTTGCTGCAGTAGCAGTGGCTGGGAGCCCTGGGCCCGTTTGAATTGCCAGGCCCCGGGGCAACTGCTCCTTTTCCTCTCCCCCTCCATCAGTGGGCCTGAGTGGAGGTCTACTCACCCTTGTTCCAGATGGAACTTTTACCTGTAACAACTGTTTGAGTGTAATATGGACACTTGAAGCAGCACAGCCTTTGGGGTAAAGAGTTGGTTTATAAACAGAGGTAGTGTGATTAGGGTAACAAAAGGCCTGCCACTGAAGTACTTTAAGGATCCTTAGGATGATCCTGAAAGCAATTGCAGACAGTCCAGTTAAAAGATAAGAAACAAAAGTAGAAATAAATAGTGAAAATAGAATGAGTTAAATAGTGGTGTGACCTGGGCTCTGTACTGGGAGCAGTGCTGTTCAATATATTCATAAATGAAAATGAGCTAGAAAAAGGGATATGCAGAAAGGTGGCAAAATTTGCAGGTGATAAAAAATTACTCAAGATAGTTAAGTCCAAAGCTGACAGAAAAGAGCTGCAAAGGGATCTCACAAAACTGGGTGACCAGGCAACACAGTAATGAATGAAATTCCACATGGATAAATGCAAAGTAATGCACATGGCAAAATGTAATCCTGATTATCCATACAAAATGATGGGTGGAGGTGAGGAGAGGGGGTGTCTAAATTAACTGAACCCAACATTAAAGAGATATTGGAGTCATTGTGGTTCTCTGAAAAATATCTGCTCAATCAAAAAAAGCTATCAGAATGTTGGAATTAATTACCTGATATTACCTCTCTATAAATCCATGGTATGTCTACATTTGAATACTGTGTGCAGATCTGGTCACCTCATCTCAAAAAGGAAATATTGGATTTGGAAAAGGTACAGAGACAAGTAAATTATTAGGGGCATAGAACACCTTCTGTATGACTAAAGATTAAAAAACCTGGAACTTGTCAGCTTGGAAAAGAGGTGACGAGAGGAGAGGGGGAGAATACGATAGGTGGTCTATAAAAATCAAGAGTTACATGGAAAAATTGAATGAGGCTTTACTCCTTCATATAACACAAGCTTCAGAGTCATCCAAGGAAATTAATAGGCAGCAGATTTAAAAATCAAGCAAAAGAAATTATTTCTTCACAGTCAACCTGTGGAACTCTTTGCCAGGGGATGTTGTGAAGCCCAAAACTATACCAAGGTTCCAATAAGAATTACCGTAAAATCGCGAGTATAATGCACACCTATCTTTTAAACGTCAGAATTCTAGAATAAACTGAACTCTTATCTATAATGTGCACCCCCATTATACTCGCGATTTTACGGTATATATAGGAAGGAAGGGGCTTGCGCCTGCCATGGGGCCCCCTGCCTAGCTCCCCATGCCGAGACCAGGCAGGGAGCGAACCAGGGCTATGCAGCCTAGCAGCGCCACCGGCTCCTTGCTTCACCTGCTGTGGGGTCCCCCTGCCCAGCTGAGCTCATGCCGTGCTGCGCTCACACCTGCCATGGGGTCCCCCTGCCCAGCTGAGCTCATGCCGCGCTGCGCTCACACCTGCCGCGGGGTCCCCCTGCCCAGCTGAGCTCGCATCGCGCTGAGCTTGTGTCTGCTGCGGGGGTCCCCTGGCACAGCCTGAAGGACCACCGGGAAGGCAGTGAGCCAGGGCACTGCAGCTGGCTCCTTGCCTTGTCTGGGATCCTGGCAGGGCTGTGGCCCCCACGCCACACTGCAGCAGGAAAGTTTCTGTGTGGAGGGGAGCGAGAGTTAAAACTTTTAAAAAAATAGCTCTTATGTATAATGCGCACCCTGGCTTTGACCCTAAAAAGCGGGAAAAAAGTGTGCATCATACTTGAGATTTTACGGTAGATACATTCTTGGAGGACAGGTCCACCAATTGGTAGAACAAGTAGGGATCCAACACCACACTCTGCACGTTCCTAGCCTTTGTTTGCCAGTAGAGGAGAATGGACAACTGGGAATGATTCACTTGATGATTACCTATTGTCCATTCCCTCTAAAACACTTAGCACTGGCCACCTTCTAAAGACAGGACACTGGGCTAGATGGAACTTTGGTCTGACTCAGTATGGCCATTCTTATAAAGAACCCAGCTGTACATACATCTGCTGTAAACCACTAGAAACCACTCCCTTCCCAGAGCAGATATAGAACCCAGGAATCCTGACAGGAGCTCGAGCTCTCTCTCGGCACAGTTAGTAACAAAGTAAATACACATTAAAATATTAAACCGAACCAATATCCCTTAAGTGACTTCCACAAGATATCAGAAAATGTTATTATTAGAGCTGACTGGGTCTAATATTTAATTTTCTCTTTTATAATAGGAATTTGTATATGTACCTGGTGTTGCTTGGGTCCTTAGGGTAGTAGGTTTGGTTTTCTTTTTTTAAATTAAAAAGAAAATGTACATGCTTTATTTATTTAAATGATTGTTCAGAACAGGGGGCTGGGAGGCATGTGGGTGCTCAGGCAGGGGGCTGGGAGGTGTGGGGGGCAGGCATGCAGGGGTTCAGGGACTGAGGGCAGGGAGTGGGAGTGCTGGGTTAAAGGAAGAGCCTTGGAGGTGTGGGGGGTGGAGGGCTCAGGGCAGGAGGTGCTGGAATGAAAGCAGGGGGCTGGCAGGTGTTAGGGGCTCAGGGCAGATGGTGATGGAGTGAGGGCAGAGTGAGGGTTCAGTATGGGGAGGCTCAGAGCAGGAAGTGGGGGTGCAGAAGTCAGGGTAGGGGCTTGGGGAATCTGAAGTTGGGTCAGGGGGTGCACTCTCTGGATGGTGGCTCCTCCTGGGGGGCCAAAACTGGAGGGCCAGCTTTAGCCTCCAGATTGTGCAAGGGGCATGAGCCTAGTGCTCCGGTGGCTGGCACTGGCCTCCAGCTGCCTCCTCCATCCTGCAGTTGGTCCAAGGAGGGTGAGGCTTTGGGGGCGGCCCCAATCTCCAGCTTCTCCCCCCCCCCCACCTGCAACTGGTCAGGGAAGGCAGGGTTCTGGAGGCCAGCCTGGCATCCAGTGCCCCTCCAACTTGCAACATTTCTGGGGATGGGCCGCGTTCTCAGGTTTGGTCCCTGACGGGCGCAGAGACAGCAGGGCCGGTGTGCATAGATGCCCCTCCCTTGGTAGCACTGTTTGGGGGCAGGGGGCATTTATGTGCTCTGGTGGCCAGTCATATGGCCCAGGTGGCCACTCCGCTGCCTCCCCATTCACTCTGCATTATAGCTCTCTCCTGTGCTTGCTGCCCACAGTGCTCACTTTAAATAAAGGTCTCCTATAATCAGCCCCCTCCCTTTCCATGTCATGGAAAACAGTCCCATTCCAGGCACGTCACATTTCCCTGGGGCAAACAAACCCAGAACTTCCTTTAAGCTATGACAAAAGGAAGCCACATATCAAATTTGGTGGTCCTAGGTCTTACTGTTTAGGAAGAGTTCTTGAATGAACAGGGGTCGGTCGGTCTCTCCCTATATCTATATCTATATCTATATACACACACACAGAGAGAGAGAGAGAGAGAGAGAGAGAGAGCGATAAAAAGATACAGTGCTCCTGTCAGCAAATTGCAAGCTATCTGCCAAAAATTAAATGTTTTGAAGTGCCTTAGTATCCCCTGAAATCGCAGTTAAAGTTGCCACCTCCTCCAAATCTGAAGTGGCACCACTGTCCAGAGTGGTTCCTGAGTAAACAGAGGCCTTTGTGGCCAGCCCCTTCATAGGAAAGCATATTGATTGGGCTTTAGTTGTTTGGCTCTTAGCCCTGAAGGATTTTTCCATTTGTTCTTGGAGCAGTTTCAATGCTCTTTTGGGGCCATTTTCAGCCAAATTCCTCCATAATGTAGCTCCTACTACACCAAGGATGAATGTGGCCCTTTGCAAAAGGTGCAAAATTCTGAGTATTTTGACCAACTTTATTCCTCTGTACCCCTGCAAAAGGTAGGCAATAAACAAAGTGATAAGGGATGCTGCACAGCTGGTAGGAAAATATAACCTCCCTGTATCAATCAGGGTAGAAAGAAGGGGATCTAGAAAGTCTAGGGGGAAGGGTGCAAATAGGGAAACTGAAGCAAGAAAGACTCTCTCAGTGACTGGTAAAACGAAGAACGGAGCAAGCAACATTAGTTGGCTGAAAAGAAGGAAAAAGAATAGATGGTAATGGAGATACAGTCCTTGCAATACCTCTCAAACTTGACAAGTATATTTCACCAGAGACCTGTGTAGCTGTAGAGGGGAGTGGATCTGAGGGTGGGGACAGTGTAGGAGCTGGGACATGAATTCATACCTGTTTACACCTGTTCAATATGAACAAACCATGCTGAATTAGTTATGTATTTTGGGAATGCAAACAAATGAGTTAACTCACAGCAGAGAACAGCCTCCTGGCACTATTACATATTAAAAAAAAGCTGTCTTCAACTGACCACATTGTGGGAGGGCAATAGAATGTGAATGAGGATTATTGAGTCTTGCCCTTCATCGAGTTTTGCACGGAAAACCAGTCATTGCCTGGGTGGCTTCAAATACTGACTCCTGTCTTTAAAGTAAACACAGTTACTGTGTTGAACTCAAGATGAGCCAAGAGCAAGGTATCTGGAATAAACATTAAATAGCTGCAGGAGGAAGATCAGGACCCAAGTTTTTATCAACATAGCTCCCCTGACTTCTATGGGGACACTCCTGCCCTACAGCAATATAAATAAGAGGTCCTTGAAGTGAATCTGTGAAATTCAGAGACTTAACCTTCATGTTTATTAATAAGCATCAGCACTGCAAGCCCAGACATTTCCATAGTTTCCATAAACTTTTTAGCTACTTTTCTAGCCCAAAGTTTAAATAAATCCAAACAGAACTAGCACTTTTTAAACTTTCTCATTACACATCGCTGAGCCATTAGTGCATCTGCACTCTTAGGTCCTGGCCGAGGGACTGCCCCATGCATCTCAGAGGTGCCTCCCTTGGTCCTTTAGCAGGCTGCTCCTATTGAGTAGGAGTCAGTAAGGTGCATTCTTCAGGGGGGGGGGGGAGGTTTTCAGGCAACAGACAAGCTTTCGCTGCTCTGTGTGCTGAGCTTGGGAAAAGTACGTTCTTCCTCCTTGACTTCGCAGCCTGGGGCTCTGTAATTCATGCAACTTCCCCCTCTCCGGTTAAGAGCAGCATTTTTGCTATAACCTAGTCCGGTGTCATTTCATCTCTTGCAGCCGGCTCAAGACAAAAGTAGAGCCTTCTGCTACCGATCCCCAGCCCCGTTGGGGTGGTCCCAGCCCAGAGGCTAGGTTTGGCTCGTTAGTAAAGAGAAAGCAAAATGCAGGACAATGTAGCACTTTAAAGACTAACAAGATGGTTTATTAGATGATGAGCTTTCGTGGGCCAGACCCACTTCCTCAGATCAAATAGTGGAAGAAAGTAGTCACAACCATATATACCAAAGGATACAATTTAAAAAAAATGAACAAATATGAAAAGGACAAATCACATTGCAGAACAGAAGGGGGATGCGGGGGGGGGGGGGGGGGAAGGGGGAGGAAGGAAGGTAAGTGTCTGTGAATTGCTGATATTAAAGGTAGGGAGAGTGGGATGTTTGTGAGTTAATGGTATTACAGGTGATAATTGGGTCTGGCCCACGAAAGCTCATCATCTAATAAACCATCTTGTTAGTCTTTAAAGTGCTACATTGTCCTGCATTTTGCTTCAACTACCCCAGACTAACACGGCTACATTTCTATCACTAGTAAAGAGAAGGCCCTAATGCAAAACGCAAAGCAGGTGTCCCTCCCCCACAAGCCACACACACCTGGCTCCTAAGATTCAGGTGTCAGGGGTTACGATGAGGAGGCTGGGCTCCTCTGCAGCTGTCGTTGTGCACGGAAAAGTCCAGCTGTTATTTATAGGCATCTCCCTGCCACCAACATTCCCCCTTGGTATGGGGGAGGGGGGACAGGAGCCCCCCCATCACCGCAGCCTTCCCACCAGCCAAACACGCACAGCTCTGCTCTGCCCTTCACACCAATCCCCTGCTTCTCTGTCCCTCCTCCCTCACCCCCGGCCGGTCGCGCCCCTACCGTTGGTCTCTTCCACGTGATGCCCTGAGTTTTGTACGAGGTGGGCCCCAGCTCCTGGTAGCCCAGGGAAGAGGGGACGGCGGGGAAGGCGGGGTCCTGGAAGAGCGCGCCAGCCTGCAGGCACTCGTCCCGCAGCGCCTCGAAGTCCTGGCTGAGGTATTTAAACGCCTTCGCGTTGGAGCCCAAGCCCCGGGCTGTTTCCCGCTCCTTCGCCAACTTCGCTGCCATCCCTGACATGGTCGCCTCTGCCACGGCGAGCGCGCTGCCCCTGCTCGGCGGGGACGTGGGGAACCTGAAGTAAACAGCAGCCAGACCGGCTGGTGAATCATCCGTGGGGGAACTGCTGCAAAAATTGGGTGTGGCTCGTGCTTAAAGCTGCAGCCTCCTCCTAGTGTCCGTAGGGCAGAGATGCACAGGGCGAGCTGCAGCACCACCCGCACCCCCACATCTTGCCTGTTTTCTAAGGTGGGATCCTCCTGGCTGGGATGTGCCTGGCCACTACCTAGTCCCCCCTCAAGCAAGTGTCCTTTACACTTGTCCGTTGTAGTGAACAGCCTCCTCACGCTATCAGAAGTCGGCAAAACCTGGTCTCTGGCATAGAAACCGAATCTGGGACCTTTTGGATGCAAAGCACAGACCTCTGCCATTTCAGCTGAAGGAGTGACCTCTTAGCAGGCAGAAATCAACTCTTAAGTGTTGCGTGGGTCTGCCATTTGAGGGGGCATGTTGACACACCTCACCACTGCTACACACTCCCACTGTAGGGGGAACTCATTCTGGGCAGCTGAAGTCTGCAGGGCTATATCTAGACTGGCATGATTTTCCGCAAATGTTTTTAACGGAAGAGTTTTTCCGTTAAAAGCATTTGCGGAAAAGAGCGTCTCGATTGGCACGGACGCTTTTCCGCAAAAACACTTTTTGCGGAAAAGCATCCGTGCCAATCTAGACGCGGTTTTGTGCAAGAAAGCCCTGATCGCCATTTTCGCGATTGGGGCTTTTTTGTGCAAAACAATACCGTGTTGTCTACACTGGCCCTCTTGCACAAAAGCATTTACGCAAGAGGGCTTTTGCCCGAACGGGAGCAGCATAGTATTTCCACAAGAACACTGACAATCTTACATGAGATCATCAGTGTTCTTGCGGAAATTCAAGTGGACAGTGTAGACAGCTGGCAAGTTTTTCCGTAAAAGCAGCTGCTTTTGCGGAAAAACTTGCCAATCTAAACGCAGCCCAGGAGTCAAAATCCTATCTGGGCTATCACTTTGTCTTGGTGTCTGGCCTGGGTTATCAACAGGAATAAAACTCACACCCTGGCCTCTATCACTTAAACTAAAGGGGACACATGTACCACCTGTCCTGACTATAAAGCTTGTATTTATTTCATTTCCTCTTTAGCTCCTCCATTCCAAAAGTGGCTGTGCTGTGTTTGAAAGTGATGGAAACTGTGCTGCTTATGTTTTGTCACATGCTTTGGGAGCCTCTGGAATTTAAGGGGATTATTGTCACCTTTCCTGTTAACACGTTACATTTTGAGGGGTTCCTTAAATCTTGAAACATTTGCTATTGATGCTGTACAAAATACCCAGGAAAAGGAGCAAACTTAACATTAGGGTTATGTCTATACTGCAGGCTTCTTGCAGAAGAACTGTTTTGTGCAAAAGTTCTTGCACAAGAGTGCGTCCACAATGGTCAAAGCGCATCACAATAGCAAAGCACTTTTGCACAAGAGAGCGACCACATTGGTGGGACGCTCTTGGGCAAAGACCTCCCTCCCGGAACCACTTCAGACAGGGCAAAAGGGCACCGGGACCTTCTGGGGGCGGAGGCTGGAGCTCCTCTGAGACACGTGCTTAAAGCAATCTCCCTGGACAGCTGTTTCTCTGCTGCTGCATGCTTTGGGACTCCTGGTAGGGATTGAAAGCTGTAGCAGTTCCTGTTGTGGTTGCCCTCTTCCTCTTTGGACACCACAGCTTGTGCGCTAGTGCTTTTGGGGACTTTTGCCTTCTCCTTGCTGTGCCATGGAGCCAGGGATGGCCCTGTGCCTGCTCTGGCCCCACACTGTCATTTTGGAGTGCCTGCAGCTGCTTCTCTATGCTGCCTCACTACTCCTGCACAAGCTCAATGCCGAGCTCACTCTGGACTCCCTCTCCCTGGATGTGGCGGCTTCACTGTGGCATCCCTTCCCCACTGTGGAGAGGCGATACTGGAGACTCGACACCAGTTCCGACTGGTGGGACCGGCTGGTCCTGGAGCAATGTGATGACTAGCAGTGACTCCACAACTTCAGGATGCGGAAGTAGATGTTCCTGGAATTGTGTGGCTGGCTCACCTCTGCGCTCCTCATAGGCAACACCCTGCTGCGGCCCACCATCCCTATGAACAAGAGGGTCGCCATCGTCATGTGGAAGCTCGTCACCCCAGACAGCTACCACTCAGCGGCACACCAGTTCGGCGTGGGCAGGTCCACAGTGGGTGCCGTCTTGATGCAGGTAAGGCCCTCGGGGGGGCTGCAGTCCCTGCCCAGGGGAAGGGAAGACTCCAGGCTGTGGGAGCCTGGGAGGGTATGGGGGAAGCCCTGTCACCCCCAGGGGCTTGTGCCGTTCCTCCCTCACATAGGCCTGTCTGGTGTGTGTGGATGAGGCTCCGGGGCAAGGGGGCCCTAGCGTGTTTGGTGGGGAGAGGGCATCACAGGAGGGCAGGCACCCCCCCAAGGGCTTATACACCCACCCTGCCCCATTCTGTGTGTTCCCTGTGTGCCCTTCTGCAGGGTGTCTGAGCCATCAATGACATCCTCCTCAAGAGGGTCATCCGCCTGCGGGACGTGGACGCAACCATGACTGGCTTCACTGCCCTGGGGTTCTCAAACTGCGGGGAAGCCATGAATGGGCTTCCCATCCGGGCACTGGAGCATTGAGCAGCCCACTTCATCAATCGGAAGGGGTACTTTTCAATGGTGCTCCAGGCCCTTGTGGACCATCGTGCCCACTTCATGGACATCTATGTGGCGTGGTTGGGCAGGGTACATGATGCCTGCATCCTCCGAAACTCTAGCCTATTTTGCAGGATGGAAGCGGGCACTTTCTTCCCCCAGCAGGAATTGACGGTTGGGGACGTCCACATGCCACTGTGCATTGTGGGGGACACGGCCTACCCTCTCATGCTGTGGCTGATGCAGCCATACACTGGACACATGGACCCTTGCCAGGAAACATTCAACCAATACCTGAACCGGGCCCGCAACCAAGTGGAGTGCACCTTCAGACTGCTGGGTGGGCAGTGGGAGGGGGCTCCCAATTGGGAGGGGGAGGAGGATGGGACTCTCAACTGGGAGGGGAGTTCTTGCTGGGAGGGGCAGCTCTTGCCAGTGCCTCTGCGGGTACAAAGGCTTCGGCGTCCTTCAGGCCGGGTTGGGGCAGGCATCACAGGGAAGTAGGCAGGATGGGTGCCAGGCCATGCCAGAGTGCACAGCATGGCTGATGTGCGACATGAGGGTGGAGATGGTGTCACACATGAGATCGCAGTGTTGGAGGAACTGGCCCAACGCCTGCTGCCACCAGAGGCGTAGCAAAGGGAGGGCATGGGGGGAATTGCCCCTGGGCGCCACGCTAGGGGGGCACTGGGCAGGGCAGGGAAGGGGGAAAAATAGGGGGAAGGGCCGGGAGAGGAAGGGGCTTGTGCGGAAGGGGAGGTGGATGGGGTGGGAGAGGAAGGGGCTTGTGCGGAGGGGGAGGGAGAGGAAGGGGCTTGTGCGCAGGGGGAAGGGGGGGAGGGGGAAAGAGGAAGGGGTGGGAGAGGAAGAGGCTTGTGTGGAGGGGGAGGAGCTGGGAGAGGAAGAGGCTTGTGTGGAGGGGGAGGAGCTGGGAGAGGAAGGCACCAAGGGACAGCCTGGAGGAGAGACAAATGCCAGGGGGCCAAGTGGAGACAAATAGGAAAAGGGCAGGAGGGGAGGTGTCAGTGGGTGTCAGTGGGGGACAGGGTGATGCTGGGAGAGGAGAGGGTAAGGGCATTGGGGGCTGGAGGGGGAGGTGCTGGGAGAAGGCTTAAAAGAAGGGGTGGGCATGTGAAAGGTGGGGATGGAGCAAGGCATCTGTGAGGGCACAGAGGGGCATGAGGGGAATGGGGGCAGAGAGTGGTGAGGGGGTGGGCATCAGGGAAAAAGAGGGCAAAGGAGGCAGGGGCAATGAGGAAAGGGGGAGGCACCAGGAGGATGCAGGGCTAAGGGAAGGTGCAGGTGCCAGGGGATTCTGGGGGTGAAGCAGAAGGGCAGACACTTGCAGGGGAGGGACCAGCACCAGAGCAGAGAAGCAGGGCAGGTGTGTAGAGGGAGGTGTGAGAAGAAGGGATGAGGACGGGTAGCTCACATGATCAGAGTGGGGCTACTGGAGGAGTGGGCACAGGGGGGAGTGAAGGGCTGGTGGAGGGGGGCAGGTCACAGGAGGGCAGAGGGCAGTGAGAAGAGCAGGAGTCAGGACAGCAGAGGAGGGTGAGGAGCTGAGGGGCAGCAGGCACCAGGGGAGCTGATGGAGCAAGGGGAGGAGACATGGCAGCAGAGAGAAAAAGTAAAGGTTTATAAAATATTTATTAATAACTTGGGTTCCACAATGGCACATCCAAACAAGCCCCATGAACTCAGTACTGGTGCACAACACAAAATTCATTCTGCTCATGGGAAGATGCAGTACAAGTTCCCCTGAGCTGTGCACCAGGTTCAAGGCTGTGTCACATGGCGGCAGGGAGGAAGGGGTGCAAATTTTTCCCTTGCCCCCGGGTGCATAACACCCTCGCTACGCCTCTGGCTGCCACCACTCCATGTCAGCCCGCAGCTTGCTGCTAACCGTGTCCCCCATCCGCTCCACAGCCTGGATGTGACACTGGAGGAGCAGGTCGCACTGCCTGGCTTGCCGGACTGGTGCCTGGGTCGTTGGTGCCACCACCGCAGGGCTGGAGGATCCCTCGCTCCCCGCTGGTTCCGCTGCAGAGAACGCAGAAAACAGAGAGGCAGTCAGTCATCCCTGCCCACAGTGTCCCTGAGCCCCAGGCCCCCTTCCATGAGCCTCATGTTACACCACACCACAAGCCCATCGGTTCCCTGTGTGTGTGTTCACACAGATTAGCTCAAAATCCTGGGGGAGTGAAGTGATCCTCCATGGATTGTAACCCTTGGGAGACATCACTGTGAATTGAGACCTTTGTCTGTGTCCTAGCCACTTGGCATGCTGTATCCGTCTGCCTGCACTGTGTACACCCCCCCCCCCCCCCCAAGGTAAAGCACATGGCTTCTACTCTTGTCACTGTCTGTGAGCATACACTGTTGATACTGAGGTGGCAAAGTTTGCAGATGATACTAAACTGCTCATGGTAGTTAAGACCAAAGCAGACTGTGAAGAACTTCAAAGATCTCACCAAACTAAATAACTGGTCAACAAAGTGGCAAATGAAATGTAATGTGGATAAATGTAAAGTAATGCACATTGGGAAAAAATAACCCCATATACATATAATATGATGGGGGCTAATTTAGCTACAACTAATCAGGAAAGAGATCTTGGAGTCATCGTGGCTAGTTCTCTGAAGACATCCATGCAGTGTGCAGCGGCAGTCAAAAAAGCAAACAATGTTAGGAATCATTAAAAAAGGGACAGAAAATAAGATGGAGAATATCTTATTGCCCTTATATAAATCCATGGTATGCCCACATCTGGAATACTGTGTATAGATGTGGTCTCTTCATCTCAAAAAAGACATACTGGCATTAGGAAAGGTTCAGAGAAGGGCAACTAAAATGATTAGGGGTTTGAAATGGGTCCCATATGAGGAGATATTAAAGAGACTGGGACTTTTCACCTTGGAAAAGAGGAGACTAAGGGGGGATAAGATAGAGGTATTTACATCATGAAAGGTGTGGAGAAAGTGAATAAGGAAAAGTTATTTACTTGTTCCCATAATATAAGAACTAGGGGCCACCAAATGAAATTAATAGGCAGCAGGTTTAAAACAAATAAAAGGAAGTTCTTCACACAGCACATAGTCAATCTGTGGAATCCCTTGCCTAAGGAGGCTGTGAAGGCTAGGACTATAACAGGGTTTAAAAGAGAACTAGATAAATTCATGGAGGTTAAGTTCATAAATGGCTATTAGTCAGTATGGGTAAGGAATGGTGCCCTCAGCCTCTGTTTGTCAGAGGGTGGAGATGGATGGCAGAAGAGAGATCGCTTGATCGTTACCTGTTCGATTCACTCCCTCTGAACAGCTGGTATTAGCCACTATCTGCAGACAGGGTACTGGGCTGGATGGACCTTTGGTCTGACCCAGTATGGCCATTCTTGTGTTCTGTAGTCATGTTTGCATACACATCCTCACATTGCATGGGAGCAAGTGTGGCAGACAATGTCTGGGTTCTCAGACTACTGTCATTGATTTCCTCAGAGATACAGCCAGGGCTACTGAGGAGTGTACTGCCCCTGCCGCAAGACTCAGTGGCCCAGACACCTGGGCTGCTCGCTTCCCTGCTTCCCCTTCCCCCCAGCCCTCGTACAGGTATCCCAGGGAAGTGTGTGGCCACAGTGCGGGGTTTCCCTTCGGGGGGGGCAGCAGAGGGGCAGGGAGCAGCCTGGGGCTCCGTGGGGGCCGTGCTCACAGGGTTGGTTTGCTGCGCTTTTCAGAGGAGGTGAGCAGCTGCTGTGTCACACAGGCAGGCATGGCCATCAGCATGGGATGTTGAACCCAGCTGTCCTAAAGCTTAGTACAGTGTCTTCACCCCAGTCCAGCCTTCCACACAATTAGGCTAAGTCTACACTCACGGCTTCTTGTGCGAGAAATATGCAAATGAGGCTACGTGTGGAATATCGCTGAGCCTCATTTGCATACCTAATGAGCCACCATTTTTGCAGAAGAGGCTCTTGTGCCAGAAGGAGCTGTCTACACTGCCCCTTCTTGCACAATACCATTATTCCTGAAAATAATTGGCATAGCAGCATTGCACAAGAGGGTTTTTCTTGCGCAAGAAGGGGCAGTGTAGACAGCTCCTGGCACAAGAGCCTCTTCTGTAAAAACAGCAGCTCATTAGGTATGCAAATGAGGCTCAGCGATAGTCCACACTTAGCCTCATTTGCATATTTCTCACATAAGAAAGCGCAAGTGTAGACATAGCCTCTGCTTCTTATATAGTGTGGTTATAACTGACTCTCCAAACAGTGGTTGCTAGTGCTGCAACCTGACATGGGATGTTAGCTGAAGGAGGTAGTTATTACAACCTAATCTCAGTAACGTCTCTAAGGGAGACGTTTGGAAGAGGTCTTCACTAAATAGTCAGGCTTCGGCTTTCTGTCTTGGGCCCCAGTGAGTCTTATCTCTCTGCTTTATTTTGGTGGATCCCCTGAAACTTGCTTGAAGGCCCCAGAGAGCCCTGGCCTTGCTGAGACCACTGCTTTATGGAACAGCATAAAAGCAGCACAAAGATCATGCTCTTTCTGAACAGTGGGCATTGTAGCTATTGTCCTGTTCTAAACAGATGAACTGGCAATACACCAAACTCAGCTCCCTGCCCAATATTTCAGCACTGTGTATTGGGAGTAGGTGCCCCCACCTTTGTGCATGTGTGATGGGGTGTTACTTTCAGGCTTCTGCACAGGTTTATGGTACATGCAACCTCAGCTGCAACAGAGACTGCAAATGGTGTGTGCAATCAGCACAAAAGTTGCCCCAAAGAACTAGGAAGGGGTGTTGTGATGGGGTACTCAGCCCTCCCCAACCCTGAAAGGGTTACAATGGCTCACAAGAGGCTATTTGGCAGGATGGGCTGCCCCAGGTGAGGGGTAGGCTAGCTACAGCCTCAACTGAACCTAACTCAGCTGCCTCCTATCAAGCCAGAGAGAGCTGAATAAGAAGAGGCTGCTGCAGGGGGAGAGAAAGCAATTACCTGAGAAATGCATAGGAAGAAACCCAGAGATCACAAGATCAGCTACAAAGGTCCAAGCTGTCTCACCCTTCCTATTTTCCCTGGGCATTTTCCTCTTCCCTCTCTCAGCAATGAGTAAGTACTGCTGATTCCCCCCCCCCCCCATAGCCTCTTTGGGTTGCCTTCTCTCTGGTTTTATAGGAGCCCAGCCTCTTCCTGCACAGCTGGGTCATGTTCAGTTAAGGCTGTATAGCCAACTCACATCTCACCCAGTGTAGCTCATCCTGTCAAACAGCCTCTTGTGGGGCACAGTAACATCTTAGGAGTGTTGTGAGCTGAACATCCCATCCCAGTACCAGGTCTTGTCTCAGACAGAAGAGTGATAAAAGACACCAAGCCACACATGTCTCTAAGCAGATCCACCTTACTGGGGTTGCTTTGTTTACTCCTGTAGCCTGAACCACAGGCATAATCCTGGGCTGGGCAGATGAGACCTAAGATCTTATTTAGATCAAGAGCTGCTTTGATGTGTTCACATTCAGGGTACTAAAATAAACTAAAACTATGATTTTTTTTTCTCCAAATGCTTGTTTGTCTTTCAGAAACAGGCAAAATGAACTCTCGATTGCTTCATCCAGCCTTACTACATTTAGAAAGCTCCCAGTGCCAGTTCTCTGGGCTGCTGTCACTCACTCCTACACTGCCAAACCTGAACCCATACACACTCCAGCTCGCATGTCGGAGTCAGCACTACAATCAAAACCTTTTGTTGGGGTGAGAGGAAGTTTTGCATGGCTAAGAGTACAGCATTGTCCTGCATTGTCTGCAGTCACAAAACAGCTAGCCTGTAGCAAGAGAGTAAAATGTTCAAAGTAACACAAGCCTTTTAGAATGAATTGGATTCTGTATTTGAATTATTCAAGCCATTTGGAGAAGTGGCAGAGATAATGAACTTTAACTGCATTGAAATCCTGTATTAGTCTCTGCTCTCAAGTCAGCATTAATCTGGTGTGTGTCAGTCATTTGTATGCTTGCAAAGTCCATCCGCTTCTTTGCAGCGGAGCTAATAATAACCAGCCCTGCAGCTGGAGAAGTGGAGTCCTGAGGGTTGTGCCCATGGGCTACCCAGGATGGGACCTGTGTTGACAAGAAGAAGGGAAGGGTGGGGGGACTGAATTCCAGAGTTGTTTTCCTTACGAATGAGCTTGCCCGGATTCACTTTTTCCATACGATTGCACCACTGCTGGCTATTTCAGTTGCTAGCTTTCTCCAAACAGAGAGGGGACTTGTTGCTTGGCGAGGGAAACAGGCAGGCTGTTGTCAATCTGTAATCAGGGCATGAGAAGCCAGTGCTGCAGGGCATTTTTATTTGTAGAATGAGAGAGAAAGTGATGGAGTGAGCCTGTAGGGAATCTGGACTCCTAGTTTCCCCCAGGGCTGGTGCTGAGTAGGCAACCCCCTTGGAAAGCTTCCTTAGGATGGTGGTTTGGCTCCTGACTGCTGCTGGTGCAACAGGGTTGCTGGAGCCTTCCTGATACTGTTTAGAGTGGCCAGCTTTCTCATTTGTGAAAATTGGACCCTGAGTGCCAGAACCTCTCCCGCCTCTCTAAGGGTGCCAATTTCCCTGACTGGACACCATTCACAACTAGTCTGTCCAATTGGGAAAGCTGGCAGCCCTGCTTCTCACAGAGGCCTTGCACTTGATCTGCCTCTTTCTCAGGGCCCAATCACCAGCTGCTTCCCACCTTTCCCACTTACACTTGGTGCTCTCTCAACCTCACTCCCTCTGCCAGCTAAGTCAGGCTCTGGGGATGGGAGGTGACTGGGACAAGACAGGGGGAGGGAGTGCTGCACTCCAGGGGTGATGGGCAAGATAGGAGGTCAGCACCTCATGGGCAGGGCACAAAGGAGGCAGAGAAAGGGGTCCGGTCACTGACCTTGCTCTGAGCTTCAGTGCCAACTCGCACTCCAGGGGCTGGAGCTTGAGGGGAATGAAGGGAAGTGTCTTTTGCTGCTTCTCCATTGGAGGTCACATCGTGTGTGTGTGTGTGTTGGGGGGGCAGGGGTTGGGAGCCAGGTCAGTGAGGATTGTGGGGGTTTTGTTTTTTGCTTCTCACTTGTGTGTGGCCCTTGACTGATTTTTCTGTGGGTTGGTGGTCCCCGATCCAAAAAAGGTTCCCTACCCCTGGTTTAGCATAAGTAGTTAACTCATGTTAAGGCAGTTTCTTCATTCGAGCTGCATACTAATGTGCCATTTCCTGCCAATGTTTTTTCCTAAGGAGAAATTAAAACCATTTGTTACATATTTTTCCATCTGAGTCATGGGTTATTTGAAGCCAATCACAGTTCATTTCCAGTGAAGAGGATTATGATTCTGTACACGGAATGAACTTTAACATTCTTCATTGCTTCCATGTTCTGTGTTCAGTGGCCATCTGTCTTGTATTTTAAAGGATGGAGTTTCTTTAGTAATTGGTATCCTAAGATATTTATCCACTAAGGACCAGTTCAGAACTATCTGATCGGATACAAATATTTTCAAGCAGTAGTAATCCAAAGGATCATACCATGACTCATTTCATTTGTACACCTAATGAGATCACAGGGTGGTTTCCTTGAAAAATATGAGAAAAAGTTTATTTTTATATTATCAGAGGGGTAGCCATGTTAGTCTGGATCTGCAAAAGCTACGAAGAGTCCTGTAGCACTTTATAGACTAACAGATGTATTGGAGCATAAGCTTTCATGGGCAAAGACCCACTTCATCAGATGCATGTAGTGGAAATTTCCAGAGGCAGGTATAAATATTCAGTCCAGAATAAGGCTAGAGATAACGAGGTTAATTCAGTCATGGAGGGTGAGGCCCACTTCTAGCAGCTGATGTGGAGGTGTGAACACCGGGGTTATGTCTACACTCACAGCTTTTTGAGCCAGAAATATGCAAATGAGGCTAAGCATGGAATATCACCAAGCCTCGTTTGCATACCTAATGAGCCGCCATTTTTGCAGAAGAGGCTCTTGCTCCAGAAGGAGCTGTCTACACTTCCCCTTCTTGTGCAAGAAAATCCCTCTTGCGCAATGCCTTTATGAAAATAATTGGCATAACGGCATTGCGCAAGAGGGGTTTTCTCACGCAAGAGGGGAAGTGTAGACAGCTCCTTCTGGCGCAAGAGCCTCTTCTGCAAAAATGGCAGCTCATTAGGTATGCAAACAAGGCTTGGTGATATTCCATGCTTAGCCTCATTTGCATATTTCTGGCTCAAAAAGCTGTGAGTGTAGACATAACCCCGGTGTTCACACCTCCACATCAGCTGCTAGAAGTGGGCCTCACCCTCCATGACTGAATTAACCTCGTTATCTCTAGCCTTAATCTGGCCTGCATATTTATATCTGCCTCTGGAAATTTCCACTACATGCATCTGGTGAAGTGGGTCTTTGCCCATGAAAGCTTATGCTCCAATACATCTGTTAGTCAATAAGGTGCCACAGGATTCTTTGTTGCTTTATTTTTATATTGTTGTCCTGGGTCGTTACTCCATGCATTTGGTGTTGCCTTTGTATCTTTTAGAATTGAAACAGGCATACACCATACTACATTTACATATATTGTTCACTTAAGCTAGTGTAAACCAGAACTACTATTAATGGGAAAATGTGGCATATATTATGCATTCATTAAACCCTTTATAGCAGAGGAAGTCTTCAGAATCTTTGTTATAAGTCAGACAACAGGAATGTGACTGGTTTGAGTCTGATTCAAACTGTGTGTGTGTATTCAGTCAAAAATGAGGGCAGCACTGATGCCAAAATCCTAAAGAGGCTTATTGCTGGGTTCTCTAGTGGCTTTTGCCACTGCTTTGTGGAAAGCACAGTTAAATGCTGTAGAAATATTGGCCTGATGAAGGAACAAACCTGTTAATTCATTGTATCATCTTTGGATCTGAACATATTCTATCAAACTGCAGAACTCTCCAAATTCCTTGAGTCATATGTTACTGCAGCAGAGGCAGCTAGAAGCCTTTATGACCACACAAAGGATCTCTTCTCTCAGGATCCCTGAGCTGCATGCTTATATTATGCTGGCCCAGCTTACTGATTTCTCATCTGACTCAGTGACAAGCTTCTTGTTGACTTTCCTAACTTTCCTTACTCCCGCTAGTGTCAAAAGGTTCTGCTTTCTCTCCTGAATTCCTCACAATTCCTCCCACAAATACACACAGTTACAAGGATCACTATATTTTAAACGGGATGCTAAGGATAACGGGATGCTAAGGTGTGGGAGAAACAAGACAGACAGGAAGAAGAGGATCTGTTAGTATTAACTCAGGGGTGTCCAAACTTTTTTCAAAAAGGGCCAGATTTGATGAAGTGAACATGCGTGAGGGCCGACCATTTTGCCTGACATTCTTTGAACCATTAAAATTAAATGCAAATTAACTATTTTATGCAAAGTTTATTGCAAATGGCATACTTTTCATTTCGTCACATGGATGACAAATCTAAACAGGTGTTAAATCACTCTGCCTTTCATATCTGAAGGCCAGATGAAAAAAAAATCCAGGAAGCTGAAATATATGTCAGGAACATTGTAAAGTACATTACATATTATTGGTAATAAAGGTTGTCTGTCAACTTTTAAGTTCAAAAAATATGAACAGGAACATAACACCAAGTATACATGTTGTGTCCAAATATATTTATAACTGATTTAGACCAACTGACATTAACTGAGATTTTACAATGTATTCATCTCAATACATATGGATTCGTTGGGGGCCATAAAAGATAGATATTGCCAAATTACCTGGGGGGCCGTATTAAACCGGAACACGGGCCGCAATTGGCCCCCGGGCCGGACTTTGGACATGCCTGTATTAACTTGTATAAGGCCCTACAGAACATAGGGCCAGCTGTATGCTTGTTAAATAACACTAGTCAATTCCATGTTGACAGCTGTGTAAGAACAGCTAGGTCTAGTGAGAAACCATAGATACATGGCACAGCACTAGATGCAAGTTTGGGTCCACAAATCTGGTTGATTAGGCAGCCCTTAACTGTTTGACACTACCTTGTGAAAGACTAGGGACACTGGTGCAAGGAGTTAATCTGCTTAATGGGGACAATAAGGCAAGATAACCTCCAGCAATCGTGGAATTTAACTAAGCTGGAGTGTGATTCATCTGCAACATGGGATGTAATTGTTATCACTGTGTTTTGAAATATTTGTTTGGCTCCACTTAGTGGTAAAGCTGTATGCCTCAAATCAGCACTAGATGATTTTCAGCAAAAAAGCAATGACAGAATAGAACTGAGTTTTCTGTAGACCTTTCTGATTCAGATTGGCAGCTGTGGTACATATACCTTCAGCGTACAGCATGATCAACCATCTTCTGTAGCTCCCTTTATAGTGAGTTAGACAGCAGTATTGGGGTAAGTGGGAACCATTTTGTATTCCATTTACAAACACCTCTCGATGGAACACTGTTGGAACAGAAAGCGTTTTGATCACTTTGATCACTACAAGGCAGTAAGCCCCTCTCTAAAACACACATTGGCAACACTGCAAGACTAGCAAAGAAATTGCAAATGTTGATGATACTGAGTATGTCATCTTTAAAAATGTGCAGCTCTCCCTCACACTTCACTACTGCATTGTAATGCCTTTGTGCTGTCAGTATTGGGTAGGAGTACGGCCCTATCACATTCACAGTCCATTTTGGTCAGTGTCACAGTAACAGGATTTTAAAAATAATACATTTCATTATTTCAGCAATTTAAATCTGAAATGTCACAGTGTTGTAATTTTAGGACTCCTGACGCAGAAAGGAGTTGTGGGGGGAGAGAGGTCAGAAAGTTATTATGGGGGACGGGGTTCAGTATTGCTACTCTTATCGCTGTGCTGCTGCAAACGGTGGTGCTCCCTTCCAAGCTGGGGAGCAGTGGCTGCTGGCCAGAGCCCAGCTCTGAAGGCAAAGCCACCACCAGCAGTAGCACAGAACTAAGGATGGCATGGTGTGGTATCATCACCCTTATTTCTGCGCTGACGCTAGCAGGGCACTGCCTTCAAAGCTGGGCACCCAGCCAATAGATTCTGCTTTCCAACTGCCTGGCTCTGTCAGAAGCACAGAAGTAAGGATGGCAATACTGCAGCTTCCCTAAAATAACTTTGTGACCCACCACTCCTTTTTGGGTCAAGAAACCCAGTTTGAGACGTGCAAAATCTATATAATATTTGGTAAAAGCACACAGAAGACTAGATTTCATGGGGGGTGGAGGGGCACCAGATTTCATGGTCTGTGATGCATTTTTCATGGCCATGAATTTGGTAGGACCTCTATCTGAGCCAAGATATGGTCTGAAACTTTAGCCTGTCACATTGCAACTAGAAGATGAGTGCTACTGACGCAAGTGACCCATCTTCCTCCCCAACCAATTCTAAGAAATAGACATAGTTTTTTTGGATTTCCATGGAATAAAAACTCACTCTTCAGGTGCTACTTCCTCATTCCACAGTATCAAAAATATATTGGATCATTATAGCTTGCAATGTAAAAAAAACTTCCAAAGTTGTACCCGGGACCACTTAGGAACTTCGTAGTTCTCCCTGTGCTGCTTACTGTGGGCCTCTCAGAACTTTGCAGCGATAGTGAGACAGCTTTTATGTTTTCCTGGCCCCTACCACCCAAGATAAGAATTTCCCTTCACTGTATGGCCAATACCACTGCTAAGCTGCTCTGATTCCCTCCGGTAGAGAAGTGTTACACACTGATTTTGCTGCAATTAAATCTCCCAGTAAAGCAGTGAGGGGCAACTTAGGCAAGTGAGTGGGCCCATGAGTGGTCCTCCTCCATCTCATTGGGCCTCAAAACTGTCATAACCATGATGGTTTCCTGGATAGGATAGTTATGCCTTCAGCGCTTGTGTGGCTTAGAATTTGCAGGGTGTTCTGATTGAACCCTAGCAGTTCGTAGATTGGATGCAGTGGGAGTACATAGCTCTCACAATGTTGTGTGCAATCAGCATGCACCTTGCTTCATGTGCCCTTGCTTTAAGTTTGTGTCATTTTTGTAATACCAGTAGGAAAAAAACTACTCCGATGAAAACCAGCAGAATCTGGCAACCTCGCACTTGGGTAATGGTAAAAAAAAGTCTTATGGGCCACATATACAGCTGGCTTCAGGCAGCCCACCACTGCTGTAAAGAGTGCATTTAGAGATGGCTGGAAAATGACAATTTTACCTGAAATTTCAAAGAAAATTAAACAATTTAAATTCCATTCTAAATGGTTTCTAGATTTTTTGAAAATGTGTGTTCAAATAATTATTTTTGTTTCATGGTATAGTTTATTTCCTCTTCAGCCTTTCTCTCCCATTTTTCCTCCTGAAAAAGAGGAGGGGTAAAAAACACCCCACTTTACAAAATAGATTCAAAGCATTTTTTTTTACTATAATGAGAATTAGGAAGATTTTAAATGATACAAAATGATTATACAAAATTAATTGCATTTTCTCCACACCTGGAAAGTCATTTTTCAGTGAAAATGTTTCAACCATCTGTAGATATATCCATTATTAAACTGATATTACACTTGATCTCATTTTTTTTGTATCCTAGTGGGATGATATAGGGAGATCAGTGATTAAGTATTTTGCAAGATTAGTTTTCCGAGAAGTTTGGGGACAGTGGCAGATACTTAGGAAAGTACAGAAGTTATTTAGTGTGTTTTGTGCTCCTTAAAAGTTTGTAGGGCTTCTGAAAATTTTCCCCTTGAAGTTTAGCAATGAATTTTGCAATCTATCTTAAATTTCTTTCAACTTCATAGCACT
The DNA here is from genome assembly GCF_052426305.1 of Pelodiscus sinensis. Classification (NCBI taxonomy): domain Eukaryota; kingdom Metazoa; phylum Chordata; order Testudines; family Trionychidae; genus Pelodiscus; species Pelodiscus sinensis. The sequence goes on along the minus strand of NC_143054.1, from coordinate 157,581,835 downwards.
CTTATCTAGATTCTCCCCCACAAACATATACTAGATAAGAGTGCTATATAAGGAGCACAAAACACACTGAAATACATATTAATTCCTGGGGTAACTGCAGTGAAGTCAGTGGCTTTAGCCCAGGAATTAATATGGCCACATGGGAAAACTAGCCAACATGTCTCTAAAGGGTAAAGAATTAGCTGACTAGCAACCACTGCACATCCCTAGAGCCATAGGGCTGGCATGAGATCATGTTGCCTCTAGGTGGTGCTTCTGTATCACTTTCCACATGCTACTCTGGCAATAGACAACACGGCTGACACTGATCAATGGTGCAAATGGATTAGAAGTGCAGAATTTAGGAATTATCACAAGAATCAGAAGCCTGAGGTGGAAACAAAATAGTCAGGCCACCCAGTCCATCTCCCTGTCAATGCAGGATTGATTGTTCTTCGTGATAGATAGTGCTGGGGTTTTTACCACTTCCCTGGTAAATTATATTTTTATCTTATAGATCTGCCATGAATAAAGTTTTCCTGAAATTCAGTTCAGTTAACAATTACTTAATTTCATCCTGTGACTCCAAGTTCAATCATAACCAGTTTCTCTAACCCACTGTTTCTCAACCTTTTTTTAATAAAGTACCCCTTTTTAAAAAAGTGCCCCAGTACCCCCAGTTTTCAGAGACACATTTTTTCTACCATTGCAACACATTTGTTTAAACAACTTAATCGTAGCCAGGCAGGTGATGAAATTTTTGGGTGTAAAAAGTACAAAAATAATAAAGTGCTGTAAAACTTAAAGCAAAAAATTCAGTTTTCTTCAAATTTCAGTTGTGTTGAGGTACCCCCCAGACTTCTCTCAAGAAACCGGAAGATTACTTGAGCCACTGATTGAGAAATACTGCTCTAACCCAACCTTGCCTGTCTCAGCTGACCATCTTTACTGAGTCAGAAGGTACCCAATGGCAGAAGTGCTTAGACTTTGGGTACAATAGTTAAAGCCGTCTCCTGGTTCAGGAAGCAAAGCCCTTGATTCCCACCCAGCAAATCCCCATTAGATTACCAGGCTCTGCAGGGAGATCTACTATGAAAGTTAAAGAGGAAACAGGAAATGGAACTTAGGCTGAGAGAGCCTGTAGCCAAGGACCCTTGTTCTTACAATCCTCAGAGGATTGCAGGTGTAGCCTGCAAATGTTCTTCCATTTAGCTTGTTGAGACAGGCCATATTAACAAGCCCCCACCCAGTTTCTCTGCTGCTAATTTATTATGGAAAGTGCAGGAGGTTTGTTTCTGGGGCAAAGTAACTGATCATTCCAAACAATAAAGGGAGACCAAAAGGATATTGACCAGAACATGTGTGAGTATTAACCCACCCTGCTTCAGTCACGCTACAGTTTCTTTTCTTGCTGCAGTGCCATGAGGCAAGGTGTAATGTCTGTGTCAGCTTTATATTTATTTCCTAGATCCTGTCCATTCGAGCTAGACTGGCAATGAGTATTCAGTGGGATGGTTTGTATTTCACATACAGTTAATGTGCCCCAATGAGGAAATTTTTCAGCTAGCATAAGTTCATGAACGTCATCATTTGCTGCAAAGGTTAGGAAATGTAGCAGTTCATGTCCAAAGCATCCCTTACAAAGTTCGAAGTATGGTTACAGTTACATAAAACATTCTACCAGGTATAAGAAACAGTGTCTCTGTGGTCAGGTTTCTCTTTCTCCTATTAAAAGTTTCAATGCTTTATATTATAGATGATGTTTTTAAATTATAGTTTTAAATTTGTTTATATTGTCAGTTATTACTCTAGGTTATTTGCTGCAATAAACTGGCCAGAATGCATGTGCATCACTTCCCTCCACTGAACAGAATGAAAATTGATCATCTGTGTCATAGATCTTGTACTGTTAACTTATGGTGGAGATTCTCCTTTTTGTGGTGGGGGGGGGGGGGAAGGCCTTTTGACTATAGGATGATCTGTGTTCTATCTCTGCTACCTCCGTGAGGTTCTGAGGGATCCTAGTGTGTATCATGGTCACAACCGGGAAATCCCATGGATTTGTTATAATACATTTTATAAACAAAATATTTGAAAATGCACATGCCCTGCCTCAAGTGCAGGATCTTGTGTTCCCCTTTTAAGAGCTGACTATACCACAACAAGAACTTCAATCAGAGAGAAAATGCTGTTTTCTCAGCTTGCTATATGCAGTCGATCATCTTTAAAATCCTGTCTACCTGGTAAAAACAATAATTCTGGTGGACCCACTGCAACATGGTAATGCACTGAGACAGGGAAAATATAGTTTAATCAGGCAGTGCAGATGGGAAAAAAATAAGTTTTAACCATGCTATGGCTTTACAACTTATTCCCTCCTCCCCCGGTAGGCGCTACAATTTGTAGTGGACATAATAAAAGTGACATACGCTGATATATGCGCAGAGTGGAGCTGCCTGCTCACCAAAGCACATATAGGAAGTGACAGTCTCTCAATGTAAATGATGATTCATACATCCCAGAGTACACTGCATTTCAGTGAATAGTGCAGCTGAGATTTGCAGCCTGGAGCTACCAAGAAACTGCCAATACCCCCGAAAAGCAAATGTAAGAATAGAAAAACAATATAGCCTGTAGACAACAGCTGGAAGGAAGTTCCCAGTCTGGGAACCACAGGATATGTCCACACAGCCTGCACCAATGAGTCTTGGGCCCTGGTTCAACAGACTCCGGGTCTTGCACTACAGTACTAAAAACAGCAGGGCTACATCTAGACTGGCATGATTTTCCAGAAATGCTTTTAACGGAAAAGTTTTCCGTTAAAAGCATTTTTGGAACAGAGTGTCTAGTTTGGCACGGACGCTTTTCTGCAAAAGCACTTTTTGTGGAAAAGCGTCCATGGCCAATCTAGATGCGCTTTTCTGCAAAAGAGCCCCGATAGCCCTTTTCGCGATCGGGGCTTTTTTGCGGAAAACAAATCTGAGCTGTCTATACTGGCCCTTTTGCACAAAAGTTTTGCACAAAAGGGACTTTTGCCCAAACGGGAGCAGCATAGTATTTCCGCAAAAAGCACTGATTTCTTACAGTAGGAAGTCAGTGCTTTTGCGGAAATTCAAGCGGCCAGTGTAGACAGCTGGCAAGTTTTTCTGGAAAAGCGGTTGATTTTCCGGAAAAACTGGTTGGTCTAGACACAGCCCAGTAGTTTGGGCTCTGCAATCCACTCCCACTCTAGCCTTCAGAGCCTGACTTGGCTGGTTTTTGCACTACAGCATGAGTCCTGTGTTCAAGGAAAGGGGAAGGAACTGGAACTGCACTGTGGTCATGACTGGGACTCAGACACTTTCAAACGTGCAGGGGTTTAGAGCCAGGTTTTTGATGTGAGCTATTATCCAGAGAAAGACTACTGGTAATTGTGAATCAGATCCCAATCCTTCACTCCCCCAGAGTTTTAGGGTGGGGAGCTGGTATCTAGTTTTCACCCATCTCTGATATAACAACACAGTCTCTGGCTCACATTGTGACCTGGTACATGGGGTTACAGTGACACATCAGGTTTGGTCCCTCTACTCAGGACCATCCCTAGCAGTTCTGATGTGCCGTGCAGCCCCTCGCAGGCGCGTGTGTGTGTGTCACTTTGCAGGGGGCAGGAGTTATGGAGGAAGGCCCATTGCTGCAGGGAGCAGGAGCAGAGCAGGGAGGCACAAGGGGAAGGGGTCTTGGAGGAGAGGGTGAGACCACTCCCCACACTCCCTGGCAGGAAGCAGAGTGATGCGCCTGGGAGTCCAGGGAGCTGTGTGGACTGGGGCTGGGTTACTCCTCCTCCCACTGCCGATGGTGAGTGCTGGCCTGACCCATGCTGCTGATGCTAGGCCCCATTATTCCCCCAGGGTCACGTTGCTCAGTGGTGCAGACTTGGGGAAAAGGGTGGAATGGAGCGGGGTGAGGTTGGAGCAGGAAGGGGTGAAGCAAGGGTGGGGACTTAGGGAAAGGGATGAGTGTGTGCAGGGTGGGGGTGCAGAAGGGGCGGTGCAGAGGGTAGTGGGGGGTTGTCCTGGGTCCTGCAGCTCGCTAGGGCTGGCCTTGCTGTGTGCAGCCCGTTGGGGAGGGGGAGTGGCCATGGGGATGGGACTAGCCACTGAAGCCGGTGTCAGTGTGCAGCATGTGGCTGCTCAGGGCACCACAAAATTTGGGGCAATTTGGTGCCCTAAATTTCACGGTACCCTACACAGCTGCATATTCTATGTATTGGTAGCGATGACCTTGCCTCTACTCCTCTAGACAGAGTGGTCTGACAAGCCAAACCTGAATGGTGCTGCGTCCTGTTTCGGCCATTGGAAGTGTTGGGAGGTAGAGCATAGGAAAATGTGCCATCCTGGATGTTACAAAATGCAAGCAACTGAGCCGTGAAAGTCTTGGGTGGCAGCACCTTGTGCTTACCAGTCAAATCGAAGAGGGACCGGTAATGAGTATTTCAGAGTTCTGTCCCTGCTCTGCCACTGACTCGCTGTGTGACACAGAGGAAATCACTAAAGGCTATGTGCCTCAGTTTCCCCATCTGTAAACCAGGAATAACAACATTTACTTATCTGATAGAGGTGTTGTAAAGTGTAATCAACAAACATCTGTATGATGCCTTGTGAGCCTCAGCAAAAAGATTCAAAATATTGCCTTTATGGACAAATATCCCTGGCACAGAAGTCTCTCTTAAAATCAGATATTGAAGTTTGAAAGTAGCAGCTCTGGTTCCTCTCTGTTCAAGGTCTGCAGCTTTTTGGAGGCTAGTGACTGAAGCAGGAGCTAGTCCCCACAAGATATAACTTGAACCTGCTGCCTTCTCTTACAATGATCAGGCCTTGCCAAGCATAGTGTAGGCTCCTGTAAATAAGGGCTCTAATTAGAGGATATGAGGAAGCTTAGGCAGCAGGGCTGAAAAAAGGAAAGATTTTTTTTAGGGGAGGAACCCTCTTTAGAGATAAGGGAACCTGTCAAAAGTCAATTAGTTTACTTGTCTACAAATATTTGGTGGGTGTAAACACAAGGAAGAGAGCAGAATGATTTGGAATGGCACAACTAGGAATGGCACAACTGGAATGAAAGTGACAAAGGAAACTTTATGCTTGTTATGAGGCTGAGTAGTGAGTATTTAACAGCGAGCTTTATTAGAGTTAGAGTTGAGTGAAAATCAGAATTGCTATGAAGCATGAAGTTCTGATACCTCAACATTGGTTTTTGCCTTGATTTAGGATGAAAAATGGAAATATTGATATTAGGAATATTGCACAGAGAGGAACCAGAGCTGCTACTTTCAAGCTTCAATATCTGATTTTAAGAGAGACTTCTGTTCCAGGGATATTGATTATAAAAGCAATATTTGCATATTTTTGCCAAAGCTTTCAAGGCATCACACAAATGTTGGTTGACTATACTTCACAACACCTCTGTGAGATAAGTACAGGGGGCCCTCGCTATAAGTCCAAGATAAGTTCCAAAAAACTTGAAAACTTATAGCGAAGCAACTTTTTTTCCCCAACTTTTTTTCCTTTCAAGTAGGAATAAGGAATCTCCCGGAAAAGGGTTTATTTTCCGGAAAATCATGTCTACACTGGCGCTTTTCTCCGGCAAAAACCCCGAGCCGGAAAAAAGCGGCAGCCATGTAAATGCAAATGCCGCGGGGGATATTTAAATCCCCCGTGGATTTGCAATTCTGAAGTGTCTAAGCATCCCTTTTCCGGAAAGGGATGCCAATGTAGACACAGCCATAGAGTCTGAACTGTGATCCTGCTCTGTCCTCTATAACAGGATAAACAAAGCCCCTGGTTCCAAGCACCTATGCAAGCTCAGAATTGGTCTGAATTATGTGGGTTCGGGCCATCTTTAGTTTTAAAACATTTCCCCTCTTATTCCCTGCCCTGTGCTAGAAATATAGAGGGAACTCCCAGGCTGTTATACAAATAGAAAATATAATGAGAACCGGATTCTACTGAGTCATGAGCACAGATTCTTTGTCTCCTCCCAACTTCTCTTTCCTCTAGTCTTGAGTACATATTTGCACTTTCATTGTGCCTTCTCCCTCTACAGGTGCTGGACTATGTAATCTGTTTACTCACTCCACCCCCACCTGGCCACTCACTTATATTCATCCCCTCCCATTCATGAGATAGGTGCTGTTCTGTCTTCATACAACACCACCTTGGAGGCAAACAGTGATGGCAGGAATCGCAGCCAAGTTATCCAGAGAGAGAGCTGCATTAGAAGGGCTCGGCTCCAATGAGAAGGCAGTGAAGTATTTAAATCAGGATTATGAGGTTTTGAGGCAGCAGTGCTTGCAGTCTGGTTCTCTATTTAAGGATGAAGAATTCCCAGCCTCTCCTTCTTCTCTGGGCTATAAGGACCTGGGGCCACATTCCCCCAAAACGCAGGGTATTGTCTGGAAGCGACCCACGGTAAGAGAGTTTCATCGTTATTTGTTTTACTATTAGATTCAGATGAAATCAGATTTGACCTGAACTTTCCCTCCAGAATCCAAATTGAATCTGAGCTGGAAAGTCCTTGAAATCTAGAAAAGGCATAGATTACCTTTCCTTTTCATTCTTTGCCATCTTTCCTCATCTCCCTGGTTCTAACCAGTAGTGAAAGTAATGGAATACCCTCTATACAAGGTTGCTGTTTAACTCCAAGCCTTTGGGATGTGAGAAGCCCCAGAAATGTTGAGGGAGAGCCTGTCCGCATCAGATTTCCAGCATCGCTCTGCCTATTTCAAAGGTTTCAGCATGACTGAGAAAAGCATCTGAACTTTTGGTGTTTATCCAAATGGAACCTTCCAGTCCCCTGGGTGACCAGTTCAAGCTTATTACTGGTGTCATGTGCTGTCCAGTATTAGGACAGGAAAATTAGTGTTGTACTAAATAAAAATTCCAACCCCCCAAACACCATCATTTGAAGATCTGGTTGAAAACTTTGGAATGAAATGTATTCCTAATTTTTTTAAAATTGGCTTTTTAATGAAAAAAAAAATGTTGTAGCTTAAAATGAAAAATGTAGGCATTTGGGGCTTTTTTTGATTCATTGGGTTTCCTTTCCCCCCTGGTTTCTCTCCCTTTTTCCTCTCCTTTATTTCTTTGGTGACAAAAGGAAAAATTGATACAAAGGAAAAAAGAAGGTGGGGAGGAAGCAGAGGAGTGAAACTGAAATAAACCAAACACAAACATCCTCCAAGGTGAAACTACAGGAAACAATCCTGTATATGGCCACACTTGGTGTTGGATAAGAAAACATTTTAACTCATACATTAGAATTAACATATTGTTAAACACCGCTCAGTCCCTAGCATAGACAAAGAGTCACGACTGCCAATGTGTTAGCTGGTCATGGACAACTTTAACACCAAAAGGGCTACATACTTCAGTACAGCATGATGCAAAGCCAGCCTGGGCAGGGGTAGTAACTTTGTATCCATTGCACAATGCAGCAAAATGGTGGAAGAGTCATAGACAACCTACAACTACAAAGATTTGCTGGACTGCCCTGTTCAGAGAGGCTGTGTAGAACTCTATTGCAGCCTCAAGGATGCTGTAGCAACTACAAGGGCATCATGAGTGTTCTGTGCCCTGCCTCAGGTTGTGGTGAAGGATCCTAACCTGCCACTTATTAGTTTACCTGAGAAGGGACCAGAATCCGACTCTGTCTCTTTAAAGGAATGGAAATCTTCAGTGACAAGTAACACGCTTAAAGGTCCTGCTCATTTTCCCCCTGTATTCTTTGTTCTGCGGGGTGTGTGTGTGCTTATTGCTCTAAGTTCCACCCTGGATTCCGGGGGAATGGAATTGTATTTCCTCTGATGATGTTGAAACTGGGTGATGGTGACTCAGGGTTTTTTTTTGAAAAAAAGTGGCCTTTTTTTGAAAAAACTTCCCCTGAGTCTAGACTGCTGCCGCTTTCTTTCAAAAGTAAATTGAAAGAACGCGGCAGTTTTTTCAAATGTAGTAAACCTCATTTTATGAGGAAGAATGCCTTTTTTTGAAAGTGCTTTTTCAAAAAAAGGCGCTATGTAATACAAACTGTGCTTTTTTGAAAAAGAGCATCCAGACTGCCTGGGTGCTCTCTTTCGAAAAAGCGACTTGCTTTTTCGAAAGTACTGTTGTAGTCTAGACAGTCTTTTTTGAAAGAGGCTTTTTTGAAAGATACTTTCGAAAAAGCCTCTTTTGAAAGAGGATTACAGTCTAGAAGTAGCTTCAGAGTCCATAAGTTCCTGCTGGGAAAATGTCCAGTCATGAAACAAATACTGGGTGCTAAATGTCCCCATCCCCTGGAGCAAAATGCTTCTTCACAGTGATGGACAGATTTCCTTCCATCACAGGCCTCTTTCCTGCGCTTTGTCGCTAGATTTGCAGAAAGCTGCTTGGAGGAAGTAGACAATGCCTAGGGAGACATTTAGGCCATGTCTAGACTGCAAACCTCTTTTGAAAAAGAGCATTTAAACTACAACCAGTACTTTCGAAAAAGCAAGCCGCTTTTTCAAAAGAGAGCACCTTTTGAAAAAAAGTGGCATTTTTTTGAAAAATCTTGTACCTGCATCTAGACTGCAGCTGTGTTCTTTCAAAAGTAAATTGAAAGAACGCAGCAGTTTTTTCGACCACAGAAAACCTCGTTTTATGAGGAAGAATGCCTTTTTTCGAAAGTGCTCTTTCGATAAAAGGTGCTATGTAATGCAAACTGTTCTTTTTTGAAAGAGAGCATCCAGACTGCCTGGGTGCTCTCTTTTGAAAAAGTGGCTTGCTTTTTCGAAAGTACTGGTTATAGTCTAGACACTCTTTTTTGAAAGAGGCTTTTTCGAAAGATACTTTTGAAAAAGCCTCTTTCGAAAGAGTCTTGCAGTCTAGATGTAGCCCTATTGTCTAGTCATTTGGCATAGGCTCAGAAATGACAGGCACTTAAAGGTAAGTCTGCACTGCAATTAAAATGAATGGCAGCTGGTGCCAGCTAACTTGGGCTCTCAGGGCTCAGGCTAAGGGGTTGTTTAATTGTGGTGTAGATGCTCAGGCTGGATCCTGAGCTCTGGACCTACCCCCCTCACAGGGTTCCATATCCAAGCCTGCACGTCTGCATTGCAATTAAACAGCCTCTTATCTGAGCTCTGAGAGTCCAAACCAGCTGGCACCAGCTACCACAGGTTTTTAATTGCATTGTAGATCTACCCTGAAATGAAAATAAGTTATACTGGGCTCTTTGCCACCAGAGATCTTCAGCAGAGATCTGCAGTATGTGGGCAGTTGGGAGGGTGCTGCTCAGAGGCCTGACCCCTTCCTATACCCTATGCACCCAGAGAACAGGACCCAGGGCAGGGCGGGGAGTGGTCGGAATAGGGCAGGGAGCTTGACAAAGTGCCAAAAGGCATAAGCAAAGCAGGCAGCAGCTCAGACAGATTTATCTCGTGTAAGCTCAGGCTCACAAGTTGACCCACCTTCCTCTCCAGGAGAAGGACTCAAGGGAGAGCCAGCTCATGGACTAATTCTCTCCTCAGGGATTGTGAGAACCTCCCTTGCTGGGGCACTATAAATCATAATCCCACCCTGGCTCCCCCACCATCCAGAGACATGTATTCTGAAGGCAGCTCTCTGGCAATAGGGCCCAGCTCCCACTGGGATAGATTCTGGGCTTCTCCCTTAATGCCTTCACGCCAAAAACTTCTGTAAGCTGCCTATCACCTTCATTTAGAAACTCATGCAAAGTGCTCAGAATAAATGAGGAGTGGGGAAACTTTAAATCATGTTCTAGCTTTAAAATAATGGGTGGATTTTATTCAGGCTTTCCAAACAGTTGCACCTTTGAGCAAGTTGTATATATGGACAATTTCCTCTGTAACTGTAACTCAAGGGATAATTAGATTTGCCGTGAAGAGAAGAGACATTTTACCTTAAAATCCCTGACTGGCCCCAAAATAAGATTCTGAAAAAGTGGGAGATTTACAAAAGCTAATAGCAATAGAAATGTTTGCATGTGTATTCTTTCAATGCAATGAAAATAGATGTGGGGAGTTCAAACACAGGCCCAAATAAAAGCGTGATCCTGGTTCTCAGAAACTAGCAAGTGAACCTGACCAACCTAGTTTAATTGACTGAGCCCAGTGAACTGCAGAGTAAATAAAAAGGGCCAAATCTGAAGTTCTTTTTTCAATTTTTACTCACTCCCTATTCAGACAAAACTCTTATTGATGTCAATAGTAAAAACGACTGGGTAATAGCATCAAGGTTTGGCTCAAAGTATTTAAAATACATTAGAATTTAAAGTTTAGCTGAGTTTTCATCACCTGAGATGTTGCAATAAAAGAACATTTTTCCAATGTGCTTTTTTATATTGGAAATGTTTATGTTTCTTCTCTTTCTGGATTTTGCATTGAAATAAATCTGAGTCAGAAACAAACTGCAGTTTTTGTCAGATCACCAAGAATAACATGAATGTAACCAAATTATTTTCAGGAGTTTTGTGCCAATCCTCAGTTTATAGTTGGAGGAGCAACTCGGACTGATATTCGCCAAGGGGACCTGGGTGAGTAGAGTAATTGAGCAGAATTTTTCTTGTTTTGGAAAAAAGAAAATACTTTTTGTTATTTGAAAAGCAACACACTAGCTAAATGCATTCTATTTCGTTCTCTGCTTGTGACCATGTCCGAGGCCGGGGCTATGGCCCTGCCTCCTTGGGGCGGTCCCCCTTCTTGCCCTAATGGGTCCCACACCCACAGCCAGGCGTGACACATTTCTGGTGCACTACGCTAGACGTGTTCTAAGCCCAGGCAGAAGCGTCCGATGCTCTCCGGGTCGGAGAGGGAGGGGGGGCCCAGGCCTGCCCTCACTCACGGGCCCCAGCCCAGGGCCTAAGGACACGGATCCTCCATGATCTGGCCCGGCTGACGGGGCGGATAGCCGAAACACGTCAGCCCACCAACCTCTCCTGGTTGTGCCCTGGGCTGCTTCCTCTCCCCCTGCCCCCGGCCGTGCTGCCATGCAGGGTAGGACCATGGGGGCCCTCGTAGCTCCCCCCTTACCCACCCCCCCAGACCCGGAGACTCAAGGCTGACCTCCCCCCGGGTCGTCCGGATGCCTCCAGAGTGGATGCTGGTCAGTGGCTCTGGCTCCTCAGAGCTGCGTCGGTTTCGCCGCTCCCCACTATGACAGCGGCGTTTTCAAACGCCCCACCGCTTCCGCCCCTCCCTGGGGCAGGGGCAGCCCATAATGACGTCCTGGGGGGGAAGGAAAGGTTGTCCCATCCGCAACGTCTGCCCGTTGCTCACTGCGGCCCCCGGGCTCGCCAGCTGCGCAGCTGCGCGGGAGCACCTGTTGCACCTCTGGTGCTCTGTGTCTGGGGCTCCAAACAGGGCTTGCCCCCCTGGGGCTTCAGTGTGGGGCGAGGGTGTCCTGTCACAGCGCTACATAGAAGCTAAAGGGCAGGAACCTATTACCGTTACCATGTAATAGAGTTACTCTTTTAGCTCAAATAATTGAAGTCTGTGCTAGGGATGTTAAATTTTGATTAATCAGCTAATCGAGTAGTCGATGGAATTTCCATCTACTACTTAATTAGTCGATAAGGGGGATGCTCACTATTCTACTACACCCCTGGGGGCAGCAGGGAAATGATGCGAGCAGGGATTGAAACAATCCCTTTTGTGTGGCTCTTGACTGCTGCTTCTCTCCCTTTGAAATATAGAAGAGCCATGGGTGGCTCTTGTACATTTCAAAGGGAGAGGAGCGGCGGGAACCCCCGCCAGTAGGGACTGAAGCAGTACATTTCAAAGGAGAAGGCACAGAGGGGAACCCGTGCCAGCAGTCAGGAGCGGCATGAGCAGGATTGTTTCAATCCCTGCTCGTGCCATTTCCACACTGCCCTCTGCCTCCTATTGTCCCCTACTGAGACGGTGCTGTGGGGAACTGGCTTTTAAGCTGGCTCCCCCTAGCACCAGCTTGTGCACACACCCTTGCCTGCCTCTCTCTGATAGAAACAGCAAAGCGGGGGAATCGAGTAGTCAAGTTCCTACTCGACTGCCGGATAAGCATTTGCTTATCAGATAATCAACTAGTTGACTAGTTGCTTATATCCCTAGTCTGTGCTGAAGGTCTCAGGCCCAAACCCTGCTGATGATCCACAGGAGGGGTTTTTATATCATTCCTCCCAAACTCAACAGCATACATAATGCTCATTTGTTCTTATTTGCACAACAAGCTTGAAGTTCAGCTATTTTTGAGTTATCACCAAAAAAAGTAAAAAATTTTATACTAAGAAAATATGTTTTCAATAAAAATGTGTTTTTTTTAAAAAAAATCCTGCCACATCTTTAAAATAATTGGGGAAACTATATAATAATTTAACCCTAGAGCAAGTCTTGAGTTTGGACAATTTCACCCCAGAAGCTCAATATTTCAGAACGGTCTGAATATGTGAGAACAAGGGCTAAAATGGAAATTGTTTTACAACCTTAACAAGAGTGGTCATTGCCAATGTTCCCTCTAACTTGTTCCATTCATGAGCAGATGACATTTTGTTATGTGCACTAAGGCATGTGCAGATGTGCACCGCTAATAGAAATACATGCTGCTGGCTGTGGGTGGCTGTGGGCGCTCTGCCAATCAGCTGGGTGGTATTTCAATCTCTCCGGGGTGGCCGCCTGCCCAAGAACCCAACTTACAGGGAACACTGGTCAGTGCTATTATCTGTCATACCAACCTAGGGAAGGACAATCCATCTGCTCATGGCACAGCCCTTGAATTACGAACACTGACCACACCGTTTAGAAATTAAGGGAGCACATCAGCTTGGCAAGGTCATCCTTAACAAGTAATTTGTTCCAAATCCATGTTGAACATTCTTTTTCTACAGCTCTTAGTGCAGAACAGTGAGCAAATAATGGAGAAAGAAAGGTGAGACCCTACACTGGGCACACAGTTCAAAGACAGCAGGGCAAGGTATCACCCTCCATTTCTCCTTGAATGGCAGAGCAACACTGACGAATGTTTGGAGGGTGTTTTATCTTCCATCACAGCAATCCTGACCTTTCCTTATCTGCTTTTCCAATGCAGCTTTACATAGAAATTTAGCAGGAACTTTCACTATTTTTTTATTCTTATTTAAGGCCTTATTCTAACCCAACATGTGCCTTCTTTCTTTGCTGCCCAACCGCTCAGATACATCATTGGAAGACAACAGCCGCAGTAGCATTACAGGCTTTCCTGTCAACAACCAGAGCCTTAAATTTTGAAAGCCCTGTAATAAGAATTTGATAGATTAGTTACATTACGTCTGAGCTCCCTCCCCTCCAAGATGCTTACTGCAGTCATTCTAACCTTACCTTCGTCTCATCAATTGTGCAAATAAGATTCATACTATTTCTGCAAGTCATTGGCAGTAAATGACACAAGTGCTGCCCCAGTAAACATAGCTCCATTAAAGCAATTGCTAGACAAATCCCTTGGTGTTTGTGTTCCGGCTGCTAAAAATAAGAAGCACAATCATATCCTTGCTCCAGAATATTTACTCACTTAATGCTGGATCAGGGCATAGGAGATCACTTACTGCATTTTCAAAGGGTTGTTCAGATTTCTTGACAGAATTACCATTTATGAAGTTTCGGTAATGGATGTGGAGTTTTTTACATGCCCAGAATACAAGCCTCTTGTCCATGGCAGCTTACAAGCTAAGAGACTGGCGCATACTTCCAGCCTTGTCTACTCTGACATACAACCATAACAAACATTATCTTAGGTAATGCCATAAATAGACTGCAGGCTCCCTCAGGGCCCATGGGTCCAGCTTCTTTATTCTCTTCATTTCCATTCCTGCGTGACAATCTGGAGAGCCTGGCTGTGTTTGGCAAACAGAGATTTTCACCACAGAATAAAACCAAATATAGCAGGAAGAATACAGATGGACCAAAACTCATCCCCCCTCCTCTGAACTACGGGAGGAGTATGTTTCTGAGATTTCATAACAGTGTCCTGTGGGTAGAGCCCCAAAGCCATGGCTCTGATTACCCCAAAACTTTTGAGGGGGCTGTCCTTGAAATTGGAATCAAAATTGTCTGGCTTGAGCCCATCTCTTTGGTTTGTGGGAAGGCTAGAAAAGCAGGCTGATAATACAACGAGGGCAGCTTGCATCTCTGAATAGAATCACTTCTATGACAACACTCTGTGGTTTCTGTCCCTTTATACAAATATATACATACATACATAAAACTGACTTCAGTGAGGAGTGTAACCAGGGAGCTTCTTTTAATGTTCTGGTTGTAGCTGAGGCCACAGTAGGCCTTTTGTTATTTAATCTTTGAATATCAAAGTGCTGATTATTATGCCCAGTGTATGTAAAATGTTTTTATTGAAACAAACCGTGGTTACCTATTTATACAAGTCAGCCGTGTTATCCAATGACTAGTCCCTCAGGGGAATAAACTCCATTTTTTTATACTTCTCTGTGACATGTTTTTCTTTTAGAAGGACATTACAGGTCTGGGGTTACAGGAGCAAAAGCAGGAAATCCAGCATTACAGTCTCACCCCATTAAACATTATTTCTTTGACAACAACGTAAGTTAGATGAATATCAGCGTGGCGAGTTTGATGGGAACTTGAAAGACTGGAAATTTTTTCAGTGCACTCTTTGAACCACTTCTTTCCGATAGCCTCCTTATAACTTAAAATGCAGCATCACACACTGTTTTATTTAAAGGTAACCTGTGAAGTTTCTTTATAGCCATCTGAGTAAGTTAACCCTACAATGATTTGCTATGGCCTCAAATAGCTAGTGGCAGAGATTTCCATTTTAAAAATAAATATTATTTCAAACCCAAGGGGATAAAATACACTTAATGTAGCTTTCCAGATCCATGCCATTAAAGCGTTGGTCCTCTTATAGGCTCATGAAGCACTGTGCATACTTTAGAAACAGAGGGCCAGTTCCTCTCCTGATGTATCTGGGTGTAGTTTCATTGAAGCCAATGAAGCTATTCCTGCAGGGGCAGATGACCGTTTGGCGGGGCCCAGGGCACCATAATCTTGCAGGGGCCCCCTTTGCCATGGCGCATTTGCATGCGCGGGGCTTTTTGAAGCACGGGGCCCGGGGCAGCCGCCCCGCTCGCCCTGCCGTATATCCGCCCCTGTATTCCTGTTTACACCAGTTGAAGGTCTGTCCCATAGACACACTCGACACAGCACCCTAAACTCGATTTCAATTGTATTTTGAAATAGCTAATTTCAAAATTTGGCACATCTACACAGCACCAAATTTTGAAATGAGCTATTTCGAGACATCCCTTAACCCTCATGAAATGGGGGTCACAAGGATTCCGGAATAGTGCACCCGTTATTTCAAAAAATATTTTGAAATAATGGGTGTGTTTAAAAGACCTCTGGTATCCCAAAATAGCCCTGCTGTCTAAACACACCCCAGGACTATGTCTAGACTACATCCCTTTTTCAGAAAAGCCTTTTCCGAAAGATCCCTTATCCCAATAAGATCCAATAAGGGATAAGGGATCTTTCGGAAAAGGCTTTATTTTCCGAAAGATCAGCATCTAGACTGGTGCTTTTCTCTGGCAAAGCTCTGTGCAGGAAAAAAAGCGGCAGCCATTTTTATGCTAATGAAGCATGGGAGATTTAAATCCCCGCTACATTAGCAATTGCGATACATCTAACTTACATCCCTTTTCTGAAAAAGGGATGTAGTCTAGATGTAGCCCAAGTGTAATGACTATATATGAATAGATAAGGTTTCCATTCAGGCAAAAACCTAGCTATGAGAAATGTCTTCTAATAAAGGTGGATCTCAGCTGTGTTCAGTGTATCTGAGGATTCTTTTTGGCCTCTTAATACAGGAGTTTGCTTAATACTAGTGGTTTCTGTGATAGCCTTCATTGTATTAGATGTTTATAACACCCCTAAAGCCCATCTCCTATAGACTGTGGGATTTCTGATAGCTGCTGTCTCACAGATCAATGCATTCTGGATTTAAGGGGATCTGAGGCTGAAGGGATCATCTTTGAGGAACTGAAAAGTCCATTTATTTGTCGGACATCCTATTGCACCACTTCTATTTGCAGCATTTAACACACAACTGTAGAGATGAATTCATTTTAATACAAAATGTCAACAGGCTACCTTTAAAAGTAGTAAACTTGTTGACCTAATGTATTGTAATCCGTGGCACTGCAGAAATCAGATAGTCTAGTCTGTGTGCGGTGAGCTCCGTGGCAAATGCTAGCAGTGAAGGGTAGAACTGAAAGTCAAGTCTGGACAGAGGGCAGATGATGTAGGAAAGGATCACACAGAGAGTGAGAGCATTTTGCCTGGAATCTAGTCTTGAGTCTAAGGGCTTGCTGAAATAACAAGAGAGCCCTCTGAGCTGCAAAATTCAGATCTAGGTTTTAAAAACTAATTTTCAGGTGCTTCTCTCTCTCTTTTTCTTCCTTCTTCTCCCCCTCCCTGCAGTCACTTTCTCCCTCCAATCTGGGCTTTCAGTTTGGGTCCATCTCTAGTTGACTATGTCATTGAATGGAGAATTACATTCTTACCAGATTAGACACTTTTAGTGTTAGTGCTAGAGATGTGTGACTCTAAGTACATATATCTTGTGCATTTTATTGTATGGCCTTGATGAGTTCCACACAAGTGAGCAAATGTCATATACTGTAATTATACTTAGGATGACCAGATGTCCCATTCTTAAAGGAACAGTCCCATATTTAAGCCCCTCTGCAGGTGTTCCTATTTTTTCTTTAAGATGGGCATATTGTCCTGTTTTTCTGTCTCTCCTCTCCCATCAGTACTGGTTAGTCCTATGCTGGACTGATCTTTGCTTGCCAACTGACAATACACCAATGGTGAGTGAGGGGCGGGCCAGTGGCTGGTTACCTGTCGCCTCTGCTGCCCACCCATCGGTCCTTTAAGGCCCCCCACACTGTCCTCTTCCTGCTGTTTCCTTTTACCCCTTCAGTCCTGCTGCTCCTCCATATTCTCCCCCTCCCTGTCCTGGCAGCGTGTGTCCTTCTCCCAGTTCCGTTCACAGAACCAGCCCCGGGTCAGATCATTCAGCTCACCAACAGCCTTGGCTGGCAAATGCCTTCCTCCCCCACTGACTCTTGCTGGGCTGGTGGCTGTGGAAAGCTCAAGACCCTTTGGCCTGGGGGCTGGCCAGGAGGAGCAAGCCCTGCATGTGCCCAAGCCCCACGCAGCACTGGCACTGGGAAGCTTCTCCGCCACACAGATAAGCTCTGGAGGGGCAGGGAGGAAGCCACTTCTGACCTGTTTGCACCCTGACTCTGCAGGCTTTGCAGCAGCTCCTGGAGTAGGGGCTTAGCACCCTTTTCACATGTTGTCCCCAGACAGTGCGGGGCTGCTCTGTCCATAGGGACCTTCCCCTGTTGAGCCACCTCTCTAGCCTGGTTGGATGAAGCCACTGCAGCTAGGTTCCTTAAGTGCTGGTGCACCAGGGATCCTTGGGGATTAACCCCTTCCTGCCCATGCTGTCGCCAGGGGTTAGGAGGCAGCTGTGTTATGTCAGTGGCCTGCAGCAGCTTGGAGATGTTAACTGCCTTTTTATGGGCAGGAAAGGAGAAGCTGCTTCTAGCCACAGGGCAGAGGGGGAGGAGGGAGGAGGGAAGAGATGATCTCTGCAAAGACATTTGCAAAGTCATCCCTATCTCCCACCTGGGACTGGAAGCAGCTCCTGTCCCTTCCCTCCTGCACAGTGCTGAAAGGCTGCTGCTGGTCATATTCTGGTGCAAACCCTCACAGAAATCTGGATAGAGGGGGCCAGTGATCCTCTCCTCCCCCTGCTGTTGCCTTGAGAAGACGCAGCACCAGGTACCAGGAGAGGTGGGTCTATCCCAGTGGTCCAGTCAGGCAGGTGGAGAGGACTTGGCAAAGAGGGTTGGGTCAGGTCAGTCAGCCACCCCCATCCTTGCGTGACAGAGGTTTCTGGGAGTATGCATGTGTCACCTCTCCTGATACAAACCTTAAAGATAAGAAGGTAAATAAAATGACTCCAGCTCTCAGCATTTCTTTTTAACAGGGGTTCAATCAACTTGATGTTAATTGGACTGTTTGTACAGCACAGTGCTGATGGTTGCCATTGTACTTGCTTGAATATGAGTAATTTGATCAGGTGTCCCATATTCAGCATGGGGAAATATGGTCACCTTAATTATACAGGAATCTGAGTCAGAGTTCTAAGATTACCACAGATTTAACATTCAATGACATTATTTTAGCAAATTAAGAAGCTAAGGGCACAGCTCTAAGAGAACATTAGTAAGTGTGGTGAAGAAGGAACAAGTTGGTTTAAATTTAGGGGGTAGTCAGTGAAATAGCTCTAAAAATGACACTGTGGGATTTCATGTTTATTTCTTCTCATAAATTCTAGATCGATTTGTTCACTTCACAAGTAAAATATTGCTTAATGCCTGCATCACCAACTCACTCTAGGATCTGAGAGTCAAGTAGGATTGGGTACATTAACCACCAATAGCAAAGGTCCTGAATTGGCCCTTGTCCTTGTGGATAAAGCGTAACTGGTCTCTCTAAAGACCCCGAAGGGAAGTTGGGTCAGAGGCTAAAGCACAGCAGCAGTGAAATCCTGCAGGAAGACCCTTAACTAGGAAGAAATATTTGGGCCTGAAAAAAACCACACTCAAGCTAGGAAGGGCCGGGAGAGAAGAGCCCAGGCAGGAAGACTGGAAAGAACAGATGCTCACAAAAGAGCAAGGAGTATTTGAAGGACCCCAGAATAGACTGAGGGGAAAAACTGAGCAGAGACTGGGATGGGTCAAAAAGTGCCAGCTTAGAAATTCAAAGATGGACAGACTTTGTGTGGGTGGGGCAGGCAGTGCCCCGTGTGAGACAGAACAGGAGGTGGAAGAGATTTTGAGTTTATTTTATGTAAACAAACCAGACCCAGTGAAGAGGTATTTTGCTTGGCCTTTGTGAGTTACTGAGAAGCCTGAGCATAGGGGAAACCAAGGCAGTGGGTACAGAGCTACTTCAGGCCACAGGGGCATGCTTGGGATGTATGAGACAAATAGAATCTAGCTCATGCTACCATAACTGGGTTAGCTCTGTGAGGCTCACAGTAGTGAAAACTTTCTTGCATCTGTACACTAGACAGGTACAACCTGAAGGTGCATGGTCAGTTGATATGTTTTATACTGATATTTTAATACAGGCACTTTTCTGACTATGACTGCACTTCAATGTATTTTGGTTGTGTGTGTGTTCTTGGTGGATCTCTTTGGATTGGCTAAATTCACTTTCTAGGAAACTGAAGCCAAATAGCCCTTAATATTTGAAAACTGATTTCTAATCAGCAACAATATTGCTGAAAACCTTGCCTTAACAGGCTTTGGTGGTGCTGCACAGGCATCTTGTTTCACTTTCAAAAAGAGGTGTCTGAGATCTGAACTATATCATAGGCACTCATTGGCAGGAGCCAGAGTGGGGATCAGTCCTGACAGTCAGCCTCTCTAAAAACAGAACACTCACATTTTAATTTGTCATATTTTGAGAAGTATCAGTGTATTGTTATCACAGTAGTGCTAACAATCCCAGTCATGGACCAGGACTCTATTGTGTTGTCTATGGGCATGGTGGAAACAGAAATGGTCCCTTCCTCAAAAGCTTACATTGTAAGAAAGCCTAAATCTTTTATCTAAGTAACTTAGGTCCAGTCCTGAAAATGCCTTGACCTTGCTAATTCTAGCACTCTCTCTGAGCCACATTTGAGTCTGTACGGCCCTGAACAGTGAGAAGAATCTGACATGCAGGACTGAGGTAACAGCATCGAATCATGATTCCTTACTTGAGAACACCTGATTGAGGGCTGATCTAGCCACAGACCTGTACCAAAATAACTCAATTGGTTCTGATTTATCATTTTTTGTTTTGTTTTTTTCAGTGCCAGGCTATGCACAGGTACCATATTGTTTCATTTTAAATACAGCCAGTCCCCGAGTTGCGAACGGTTGACTTACGACCGTTCACAATTACGACTGAAGCTGTCATAAATGGTGGACCCCGACTTACGAAGGCGATCCACGCTTACGAACAGCGCAGTCACGTGTAACTCTATGGGGTCCGACTTACGAACAAACCGAGTTACGACCAATTGCTTGGTCCGTAACCAGTTCGTAAGTCGGAGAGAAGCTGTAGCACACTTCTATTCTGAAATAAGGATATTTACACATAGACTCGCACAGAAATAACAAAACAGAAGCAGTGTAGTTCTTTTGGTGTGAGTTGTGGGTGGATACACCAACCTTATTGTCTATTTAAAATATAGTTATAGTTTGGATAAAAACTTATGATGCATGCTGGTGAGCGTGTCTGCTGCCCTTCATTTAAGAACTTAGAAACTGTTATTTCCTTATAAAAGAGTAGTGGTTGACCAATCAAAGCACAGGCACATGGCACTGCTTAAAACAAAGGCTCACTAACTGCTTTTTGTACTATGTGGGCAGAGAGCTTTGCTGGTATTGGTTTGAGGGTGTGTAGGGGGTGGGTGGGAAAGAAGTAGAAAATCACACATACAGACAAAGAATAAAGCTCCACACACACCATGGACAAACATGGTTTGTGGCCCTGAGAGAAGCCTAGAAAGAGGGGTTTTGGGTCTGATGCCAGCTAAAAGAAGATCAATGCTGTGAGCAAGGAAACTATTGTGTGATTACTCCTGTGTTCCAAGAACCAGGAATTTGTATCCTCCTTGTAAATAAACAAGATGCATCAAAGGTTCCTCACATCATCAACTTCTCCTCCTAACTAAAACAATGTGGCAGACTCCATATTTGGTGATCCAGCCTCTGTTGAAGGAAGCAGAAGTGAATGAGTGATGGAATTGCTGCCATTTTCCTAAATGCTAGGACACAGAGAAATGTCCCATAGGGAATTCTTATCAAGGGTTCCACTCTGTGTAGGCATGTTGCCCTAAATTACTATAATAAGGCTATGTCTACACTTGCACTTGATCCGCACAAATTTTGTCATTCACAGGTGCTTAAACAAAAGACAGGACTATGCAGCACTTTAAAGAATAACAAGATGGGTTATTAGGTGATGAGCTTTCATGGGCTAGACCCACTTCCTCAGATCAAATACTGGAAAAAAATTGACATGACCATATATACTAAAGAGATAAAATTTAAAAAAGTGAACACATATAACATTGACAAATCAGATTTTAGAACAGAGGCAGGGTGCTCCAAATGGCAGAGTTTTCCCTTGGCAAGTGATAATGTGAATGATGCTTTGACAAAGTGAAACTCCCTCAGAGTGTGGAAGTATTTTGTCAGCGACAAGCAGCATTTTCACACACTAACTTTTGGCGACTGGGATGTTTAGACACAGTCTTGTTGCTAAAAGCTGTGTTGTGTAGATATACCCTAACACTCAGCATTAGCATAGTAAGAGAAGGTTTCTCAGTTAATTGAAGGTGCTATAGAGTTCTGTGCTGACTAACTGCTCCCAAAAGGTCCATCCTTGATGTTAAGCAAATTCCAACTGCTGCCACACAATTGTTAAAGGGGCAGGTTCTATTTCAGTAGTTGCCTGTAAGATAGAGGAGGTATTTCCAGCTATCACACATGTAGAGAATTCTAGCTTGTCCTTACCAATGGACTGTGTCTGTTCTTGCCGGATACCATTCTACCGGGAATGTGTCTCCATCATCTCCTCAAAGCTAGCAAAGCGTGGTTCAATGCAGGCCAGCTGCAGCAACTGAGAAATGGGGAGGCATGGGAGGCAGTAGTAGAGATGTGTAGAAAAGTGCATATTTAAATCCCCACTTCAGAAACTGTTGATTCTATCACACACCTCTGCTACCACAAGGGCAAGGATTAATTTTGCTTCTTCAACAGAGCTCATCTGTGGCAAAATGTGTGTGATACTAGAGCTCCATGCTAGCTCCTTGCAAGGACCTTATTTGTATGCATAGTGGTACAGTTACTCACTCTCATGCTGTGTGTGCTTGTACCCTACAAACATGGTGACACCTGTATGGCATTTCCTTATCCCTTGGACTAGCATTGTGTGTGGAGGGGTGAGGGGAAGTTCATTCTCACCCCTTATGATGTCAGTCAACTTTTTTTTTTTTAAAGAGCCAGGCCTTAAAACATGAACTACAAGCCAGGCAGAGCTATGCAGGTTTGAGTGTGAGAGTTACATCTTGCTAAACAATGGGCTAAATTCCTGGAGACAGTTTAACCATCAACAGTTTCCTAATTAGACCCCTGATGCTGACAGGTGCCGGGCACCTTAATTTCCATTCAAGCTTAATCTTAAATTAGTGATATTTGAGTGCATGTGGCTTCCAGCATCTCACAGGACTGGGCTAGACCTTATGCTACCAGAAATACACTTGTAATCTAAGTGTATTCTGCCCTCTGATGTTAAAGCACACACCAGTTTAGACTATTTGGGCTAGATTCTCAGCTGCTGATGTACACCAACTGATGATATTGCTTCTAGGGATGGATTAAGAAAAAGGGCTTTGGGGGTACAGCCCAGGGCTCTGGGTTTGGGAGGTACACTTAATGCAACCCTCCCAGATTCTGCACCCCAGCCCTAAGCTCCTCTCACATCCTAACTCCCACCTAGACCCCACATCCCACCCCAACCTTCTGCCCTGAGCCCACTTTGGTACTCTAAACAACCTTGGCTCCAGCTTGGAACCCCCTCCTGAATTCCAAACTCCTCATCCCCAACCCACCCCAGAGCACACACCCCAGTCTCCAGCCCCCTACCTCAATGTACAGCCCTATCCCACACTCTGAGCCCTTCATTTTGGCCCCCATCCTGGAGCCTGGGGCCCCCAAAATCTAATAGCTCTGGGGCCCCCAAAAAGTTAATCTGGCCCTGATGGTTACATGTGTCCATGTGAAAAAAAATAAGGCTGGGTTGAACCCCATATCTCTGAAGTACAGTAGTATTTATTTCCCTGGTCTTTTTCTAATGTCTCAAGGGGCCATATGGGCCATCATGAAAGAATACAAAGTCTGTTTTTTCATGGTATTCCCATCCTCCAGAAATTAAAATGCTGTGGGAAACCCAGATCTTTCATTGCTTCTATCATATAAATTGCTCCCCAAAGGCATTAAAAAGCATGTAAATACATGGTCTCTACACAAATGCAAATAAAACTTAGAAATGGCCTCAAACTGGAACATCAAATTCACCCCCATAATCAAGCTGGAAACTTTGGCAGAATTTAAATCAAGATTTAAATATAAAAGCTAAAATCTATCCAACCATCCCCCTGAAAAAATAAGCAAAATAGATCTATTTTCAAACAAACAAAACTAACCAGCAAGTAGACTTCCAGTATAATCCTACAGGGCACTACTTTGACATTTTATTCAAAGGTATTTCAAGTAGTTTTGTAGGGTGAAATGAGAAAACTGCAAGTCCCTGTTTTATTGATTCACATTTCTGTTTTGAAACTTATATATTCCCAGGTGACTGCTGGCTCCTAGCAGCCATTGCATCTCTTACCTTAGATCAGGAAATCCTACAGCGAATTGTTCCTGAAGATCAGAGCTTCCAGAAGAACTATGCTGGGATCTTTCATTTCCAGGTAATTGTTGCTAATCCACTAAACATGACCAAGATGTCAGGAACAAAAGAAAGATCCAGTATCTAGGGAAATGTAGCTTGTCTCATTTCTGATGGAAAATTAGATATTCAGCAATTAAGGTGTGCAAGTGAGATAGACAGGGAGGGACAGAATAGAGGAGACTACTGTGTTGTAGAGAAAAATATTCTAGATCAGGTGCTGGTCCAATTTTTTCAAAGCAAAGACCAAATCTTATCTCAACAGAAAGATTGTCTTGTGGGTTTGCCTGCCTCCCTGAGTCCCATTCTTTGTCAGTAGGCCACCTCCCATCTCGTTTGTGACCACATAACATCCTGGTGGCAATTATAGCAGTTGCTGACACAGAGCATTAATGTTAGCTCAGTATGCAAGCCTACATTTTCAAAAGTGACTAGTGGTTTTAGGTGCCCCAACTTGAAGCACTTTTTAAGGGGGCTTGATTTTTTCTGTGGGTGGGTACAAAACTTTCTGAAAATGAGGCCTTTTAGGGTGCCTCAGGTTGGGTACCTAAAAATACTTTAGAAAATGTAGGTGTTAATGCATCTCAGCTGTCAGGGGACACCAAAAATACTCTATAGACCCACTATGAGATGTTCCTTCCAAGGCTACATTAATATTATTTATTAATAAACCTTCACATCATGCTCATATATGTACCAAAACCTCACAGGACATAGAAAGATAGAGCATAGAAAAACACTGGCCTCTGTCCCAAATGATGTTCAGTGTAAAATGGATACAACAACATGCAGACAACAGTTCAGATGAGGGAGACTGAGGAGAAATCAGTGGGAAGGAGACCTGTGTAGGAAGGATTCCTAAAAATGGTTTTTATGATGGATGTGAAGGCGGAGAAGAGATGAATGGACAAGAAGTGGGAGACTGTTCCAACAAAGACGGGGCAGGGTGAAGCAGAGTAGCAGGCAGATTTTAGCAGGTGGGTACACAGCTCTAACCACCCTCTCTCTTTTTCTTTCCTTAGTTCTGGCAGTTTGGGGAGTGGGTGGATGTTGTTGTTGACGACAGGCTGCCCACTAAAAACGGGCAGCTGCTCTTTCTACACTCAGAGGAAGGCAATGAGTTCTGGAGTGCCCTGCTGGAGAAGGCCTATGCTAAGTAAGTGGGGCTAATTCTCAGGGAAGTCATAATAAGTGCAAGTAACACGAGTGTCTCAACCTCTGCCAGTGCCAGACCCAAATGCATTCTGCCCTCATGTCAGTCTCTTATTCCTCCTCTTTCCTCTCTCCAGGACTATTCTTTCCTCCCACAAACACTTCAAGGAGCACTACCAGCCTCCGTAAAATGTTATACCTACTAGTTTAAAAAGTAACATCTACATGTACAGTAACAGAGATTGCATTCTACACTATGTCATGTCTGTAATGCAAATGTGACATGTGCAGAACTGGCTGGATGCTCCTTATTGCATCTCTGTTCTTTTATTTTCTTCCCATAGATTGAATGGCTCATATGAAGCTCTTGCAGGAGGTTCCACTGTAGAAGGCTTTGAAGATTTCACTGGAGGGATCGCTGAGTCGTATGATCTGAGGAAGGCACCACCCAATCTATATCAGATCATTCGGAAGGCCCTGCAATCTGGGTCATTGCTTGGCTGCTCCATTGATGTGAGATGCTGTCAGTTTTTTACTCTTTCACCATCAGAACTCTAATCTGTATAGCAGGGAAAGTTCAGGACAGCAGCAGGCATTGTTACTATGAATAGGGTTACCAGGTAGACCCCCCCCAAAATACTGGACACACTTGATCGTGGGCGGGGGGGGAGGAACGGTCCAGGAGGGGGGCGAGGCTGGCCGGGAGGAAGGAGGGCGGGAGGCGGGGCTGGTGGGGGGGGGGGCGGAAGCTGCAGGGCTGGCCGGGAGGAAGGGGCGGTGGGAAGCAGAGCTGGGGGGGCATCAGAGGCCAGGGGGACTGGACGGGAGGAAGGAAAGCTGGAGGAAGGGGGGCAGGAAGCAGAGCTGACGGGGGGGGGTGCAGCCACTGGCCACAGCCGCAGTCCAATGGGCCACGCCCCCAGCAGGCACTACCTCTAGTTGCTAGTAGAAGCTGGGCGAGGGGAGTGGCTGGGAGCCACTCCCTCCACCCAGCTTCTGCATGCAACCAGAGGTTCCCAGCTGGGAGGCAGGGCCACAATTAGCACTAGGAGCCTCTGTTTTTTTGCAGAAGCCGGGCGGGGGGAGGCCCAGCCATTGCCCCCGCCCTGCCCAGCTTTTGCACACGACCACAGGGCTCCCAGCGCCAATCGCTGCCCTGCCTCCGAGTTGCTCCTTCGCCCCCACCAGGCTTCCGTCTGGCGCCCAGCCGGAAATTCAGAAAATACTGGACATTGCACATGTCCAGTATTTTCTGAATTTTTCTACTGGACAGAGGGTGCAAATACAGGACTGTCCAGTAGAAAACTGGACACCTGGCAACCCTAAGTTCTAATGGCCACTGAAATCAGTGGGGACTTCCTACTGATTCCAGTAGGCCTTGGATCAGGTTCTAGAAGTGCAACCACCCCTCATGTCTCCTTGCTTGGGAAAGAGCCTACTAGTTAGAGCTGGAAACTAAGAATCAGTATTTTGGGGTTCTATTCCTTGACTTTGCTGCTGATTGCCGCTTCATTTTACTGATCTGTAAAATGAGCATAGTAGTGCTAACGTATCTCACAGGAATTGTGTGTGATTTTATTAATTTCTGGCTATTGAGATCCTTGGATTAAAGGGGCTAAAGACATACAAAGTGCTATTATCTGCACAAATATAATGAAACATTTTAGGTTAACATTGACTCTCTGATTCAGCCCTGATTTCTGACATGGCCTCCCATGTACCAGTGATGAGATGAGTCCCTTGCAGAATTGTGGCAGTTTTCCCCAAGCCTAATTTATCTAGTGGCAGCATGGCAATGCAGACTCCTCCATGATATTTCCTCTCTGATCACATTCCTTTGACATTGTAAAAGAAATGAGTGATTTGTCTAGCTCATCCAAGTTCTAAAATCAGTTCTAACTACTGTTAGGATTCAAATGCTATCTGCCTGCAGCCCCAGACATCAAAGTAGGAAGAAGGAGACAGATACAAATTCTTTGAGAATGCTTTATATTCGCGCTCTAACTTTCAAATATGCTTTATTATGAGGTACTGTAGGTTATTTATTAAAGATCTATACTCACCTTTTTCTCCAAATACAACCTGGGGTTGACTCCATCTATCAGTTCTATAAATCATTGACATTGTGTAATAGGAAGTCTCAGCAGTTATAGAAAATGTTAGGTTAAAAGAAGCTCACATCTTTCAAAACCTTTTCTTCCTCTTGTCCTTCAATGTATTTTTTTTTAAAGTTACACATTAAAATGGTCAGTGTTGCATATCTGAGTTGTGGCATATGGAACCCTTTGTATTCACCAGGGATTCTGACCAAAACAATAGATCTGAACTCTGGATCCGAGTTCACATAAAAGTTTGTAACTGCAACTTATCTCTATAATGGACTGGATCTGAATATTTAAAGGTGGGAAAGTTTAGATTTGGATCCAGATTTCCTCTCCCCGTACCCTCTCAGATGTGTTTGGAACTGGGGTCTTGGAGATACAAAGTTGAGCTCTGGAATTCAGGTCCATTTCTATTTAATATAATTTGTATTGCTGATTTTTTAATATTTTTATTATACCATTTATATATCTGCAACTGTATTAATTTGGTCTTTAGAACTGTGTGTGTGCAATATATAACACTATTCTTATTGCCCTAGATCACCAGTGCAGCTGAAACGGAGGCAATCACAAGTAAGAAATTGGTAAAGGGACATGCTTACTCTCTCACTGGAGCAGAAGAGGTAAATTAATTCCTAATAGCTAACCCGTATGGTCACTTATGGGTAACCTGACCTGTACAATGTGGATAACCCTTATACTTATTATCACTGTCAGGGATGTTCCCCACTCTAGCATTCCAAGTGAAGAAGGTGGGGGCCTGCAAGAGACCTTAAATACCTTGCCTATATAGGCTCTGCTTACAAAAACTCCCCAGAGTTACAGATGCACTGTTTCTGAGAAAAAAAACAAAAGCTGCCACCATCAAGTGATTTAACTCTGGAAAAAAAAATCCAGGAGGGAACACTTGAATTCCTTTCCCAGGGGTACCCCCAAACTCTTTTATCCCAAGAGAGCTTGAGAAAAGAAAAGAGAAAAACAAACTGCAGTCTCTGGTAGCTGACTGCTCAGTCTTAGGCAGGCGGACACACACACAGACCCCCTGTTACTTTCCAGGACATAAGAAACAGAGAGAAAATCTCTGGAAACAACTCTTAGATAGTGAACGGGGGAGGGAAGGCATGGGTTCACAGAAAGAAGTTTAAACCAACAACCAAAACAAAGAAAAATACCCTGATCGTGACTAGATACACTTTTCCCTCTACTCACGATCTGTGCTGATCCGTACTTCAAGGCCTAGTTCACTCCCATGTCCAATATTTCTTATAGGCATGCTAATTCTGATTACTGCATCTGCTCCCACCAGCCCTTAACTTAGAATTTCACAAAGAGAGTAGGCAAGGTACCTAAATACAATTCAAATTTCAGCACTGTATCCCCATTGGTACTTCTGGCCCCCTGCCAACACCCTTGCTAGCTACCTGAGTTTAACCCCTCAGGGTATGTCTACACTACAAAGTTAATTCGAACTAACGGACGTTAGTTCGAATTAACTTTGATAGGCGCTACACTAGTGCTCCGCTAGTTCGAACTTAATTCGAACTAGCGGAGCGCTTAGTTCGAACTAGTTAAACCTCATTCTACGAGGACTAAGCCTAGTTCGAACTTACTAGTTCGAATTAAGGGGTGTGTAGCCCCTTAATTCGAACTAGTGGGAGGCTAGCCCTCCCCAGCTTTCCCTGGTGGCCACTCTGGCCAACACCAGGGAAACTCTATTGCCCCCCTCCCGGCCCCGGAACCCTTAAAGGGGCACGGGCTGGCTACGATGCCCGTGCCAGGTGCAAGCCTGCCAGCACCCAGCTAGCAGACCCTGCACCTGGCACGGCTCGAGCCAGCCACCCGATGCCCCCCAGCCCTCCCCCTCTTTCCGGGACCAGGCTGGCAGCTCCCGGGAGCTTGCGCGGGACCGCAAGAGACGGGCACCCGCCTGGTCTAGTGCGGATATCGTGGACCTCGTCCACGACCTCCGCACTAGGCACAGGAAAGTGGCCATCTAGGGCAGGAGAGCTGCCAGCCTGGCCACCCAGGAGAAGGTGTGCATGAAAATCAAGGTGGTCCACTGAGACCCCCGACCCTGAGCCCTGAGCTTACAATGGCCGTACTGGGTCAGACCAAAGGTCCATCTAGCCCAGTAGCCTGTCTGCCGACAGCGGCCAACCCTGGGGACCCTGGAGGGGATGGACCGAAGACAGTGACCAAGCCATTTGTCTCATGCCATCCCTCTCCAGCCTTCCACAAACTTTGGGTAGGGACACTACTCCTACCCCTTGGCTAATACCACTCCATGGACCCAACCTCCATCACTTTATCTTCCTTCTCTTTAAACTCTGTTCTGGTTGTAGCCTTCACAGCCTCCTGCAGCAAGGAGTTCCACAGGTTGACTCTTTGCTTTGTGAAGAACAACTTTCTGTTACTAGTTTGAAGCCTGCTACCCATTCCTTTCCTTTGGTGTCCTCTAGTCCTTCTATTATGGGAACTAATGAAGAACTTTTCTTGATGCACCCTCTCCACCCCACTCATGCTTTTATAGACCTCTATCCTATCCCCCCTCAGTCTCCTCTTTTCTAAACTGAAAAGTCCCAGTCTCTTTAGCCTCTCTTCATATGGGACCTCTTCCAAACCTCTGATCATTTAAGTTTCCCTCCCCTCTCCCAGCCTCTCTCTTCCCCTCTCCCACCTCCTTTTCCCAGACTCCCCGAGTTTTGTTCAATAAAGAGAGATTCTATTTTTGACCACATGTTTTCTTTATTTTGTACATCAGGAAGGGGGGCTAGGGAAGGGTAAGTGGAAGGAGGTGAGGGAGGAATGGGGTACACGCCCCCGATGGGGAGAACTGGGCTGGCTCTGCAGGCTTCTCAGGGTGGAAGCTCTCCTGCAGCCCCCCGATTGCCCCCTCCCCCCGGATGGCAGCCTGCGGCAAGTGCAGCTGGGGTGATGGCCGAGTGCTGTGATGTTCCGCCTGTGGGCACTCAGGGCACTCCAAGCCAGGACTGCTTTGCAAGCGGGGCACCCCTGAGAACTGTCTGTCCGGGGTGGGGGTCGGGTCCCTTTAAGCACAACCCTCGGCTAGCCTGAGGCAGCAGCTCCATGCTCTAAGTCCTCATCTGATGCCCTGCCGGCACTGCTTCCGGCCATCCTTAACCTCTGTTCAGGGTCCACTCTGTGTAGACATGCTAGTTCGAATTAGCAAAACGCTAATTCAAACTAGTTTTTAAGTCTAGCTGCGCTAATTCGAATTAGCTTAGTTCGAATTAACTAATTCGAACTAAGTTAGTTCGAATTAGCGCTGTAGTGTAGACATACCCTAAGAGACTTTGCACCCTCTCCCTGCCCAATCAAGACTTGGGGGTAGGGGGAGTATGCAAAGTCTCCTCCCACTCTGCTCCAGTCCTGCAGGGAGCACACTCAGGACAGGAGGAGACTTTGCATGCTCCTCCCTGGCCCCAAGCCCTGATTGGCCTGGGGGCAGGGAATGGGGGGAGTATGTGAAGTCTTCCCCCACTGCCAGGGGCAGAGGCACCTACAGGGAACCACTTAATGTGGACATGCTAGTTCGAATTAGCAAAACACTAATTCAAACTAGTTTTTTAGTCTGGATCCGTTAGTTCGAATTAGCTTTGTTCGAATTAACTAATTTGAACTAAGTTAGTTCGAATTAGCGCTGTAGTGTAGACATACCCTCAGTCACTAGGTGCTGGCGAGCACTCCTATCCATCACAATCAAACAGAATGATGCCACCAGAGTAACAGAGAACATAATTTTGGGGTTGCAATACTACACTGCCTTTGGCAACTTTGCCCCAGGCTCTCCATGTCTGACCCACATGAAAACGGCACTGTTTTCATAGCCACAGAGACAGGGAGAGATTGACTGTAATAGTTCTTCAACTTGAAATCTTTCCCACTCAGAGACCTTCTTCCAACTCAGCAAATTAGCATAGCCTGCAGTGCACCTGCATGTATTAACAGACTATATTATAAACTCACTTGAACTTTACATTTCACAAGCTTTCCCTGTATATCACAAGCTATCATGAGTACAAAGATGATTCTGCTAAATAATTTTGTACTAATTACGCTGATGCACTATTTTCTGAAATGTCACATGCTGTGGAGAATGCAGATCTTGTGTTGTAGCTGATGCTCATCCTTGCATATAACCCATATGTTGTATGTCTCACCACGAGGCCTGCTCTGGATTGGTGGTGAAGTAGAGAATAAAATGATAGTGAGGGTGGGGAATATTTGGTGTGTTTTTTATCTCTGACCATCTCACTACAGGGCAAATTGTTTTTTTCTCTATATGTAAAAGCAAATGATACATGATAATAACAAAATTAACAAAATGCTCAGTCTATGCTTGTTGTGGATCCTACAGGTAAATTATCGCGGGCGCTTAGAGAAGCTAGTCAGGATTAGAAATCCTTGGGGTGAAGTGGAATGGACCGGAGCCTGGAGCGATAAGTAGGTTATTATATACTGTTAGTAGATTATTATATACTGTTGGCATCCCTCTCATCACTGTGTTCCATTGTCTTTTTAAAATTAAATTGGTTAGATCTGCAGTTATTAAGCCGCACAGCACATTTGGAAAAGGTGTTAAATCAATTAATGCTTATCAGAAATAGAACAATATGAATAAAGTAGCTATGCTGGCAATTGTTCTGTTCTGGTCACAGGATTTACCTCCTCTATGTGTGGAGGGTTCTCTATGTGTGGAGAGTAGTCTGTATTACTTGCTATGAACAGGGCCAAAGAAGTCAGATCCATGTCATTCTGCAATGTGACTTTCCTCATGCCTGTGAGATACTAGTGTAGTACCCAGACAATTTCCATGACCAGAAAACACAACAGGGACAAACCGCTGTGCAACTCCTTTGACAGTGATTGGACTGTAAGACCTAAGATAGGAGTGGGGAACCAAAACAAAAAAATCACACAACAACCAAACC
This sequence comes from Pelodiscus sinensis, assembly GCF_052426305.1. Lineage (NCBI taxonomy): Eukaryota > Metazoa > Chordata > Testudines > Trionychidae > Pelodiscus > Pelodiscus sinensis. The sequence continues at coordinate 157,550,072 of NC_143054.1, read as the reverse complement.
CTTACTGATGTGGCTCCCGACTGAGGAGAAAGACACTCCTACATTCCCTTTGCATACTGGAGCCTAGGGGGGCCCAGGCTAGTAGATTTTTTGTTGTTGTGCTCCAGCCACTCAGGGGAAAGGCAGGAGCAGGGGACTGGAGCGCCAGCACCGGCTCCCCAAAGCTGGTGGGGAGTCCTGTGCCTCAGGGGGCAGATCCAGGCAAGTTGCAGCTCCCTGGCCTTAGATTCCCCACCCCGGCCTAAGACATGACAAGCTCAAAAGACTCTGATTAAGCACCCCAAAGTTTGAATACTCTGTACCTCTCTGATTTGGAAGCTGGTCATGGAATCTTATGAGAGCAATGGTCCCAACCTTTCTGAGGTAAACATAAGAACATAAGAACGGCCTTACTGGGTCAGACCAAAGGTCCATCTAGCCCAGTATCCTGTCTGCCAACAGTGGCCAATACCAGATTCCCCAGAGGGAGGGATCACAACAGGTAATCCTCACGTGATCCCTCCCCTGTCACCCACCTCCGGAGAAAAAGAGGCTATGGATACAATTCCTACCCATCCTGGCTAATAGCCATTGATGGACCTAACCTCCATGAATCTATCTAGCTCTTTTTTGAGCACTGTTAAAGTTCTAGCCTTCACCGCATCTTCTGGCAAGGAGTTCCACAGGTTGACTGTGCACTGAGTAAAGAAAAACTTCCTTTTGTTTGTTTTAAATCGGCTGCCCATTAATTTCATTTGGTGACCCCTAGTTCTTATATTGTGGGAATAAGTAAATAACATTTTCTTATTCACTTTTTCCATATCAGTCATGATTTTGTAGACCTCTATCTTATCCCCCCTTAGTCTCCTCTTTTCTAAACTGAAAAGTCCAAGTATTTTTAACCTCTATTCATATGGTTTTCTTGGGTTTGATCAGACTGGAAATACCTTAAAAATAATTTCTCATGCAGCATTTTGATATATCTGCTTTTCTTCCTGGCCTGTTGAAATGATAACATTGAGATTGTGTGCAACTCTAGGAAAGCTTTAGCATGAATCTTATTTTTATCAAACCTGGTCTGTTTACCCTAAAAGAAGCATACCTCCTATAAACCTAGGAGGTCATATACTGATCTCAGTTATACCGTTTTAAATGTGGATCATCTCCATTCAAATCAATGGAGCTATTCCAGATTGACATGAGATAAGATCAGAATCTGGTCCACTGTACAAATAGGATGATAGAGCTGGAATAAGCATTAAATAACTTAGTACTTCCTCATGACCAGTGCAGGATTTTTTACTGCCATGTATTTTCTAGTATTCTGTTTCTCCATTCTTGTTTTAAAATGCCCCAAATACTGGAGGTTTCCTCTTTGGAGACTATTAGACATTAGAATAGATCTCATATCAAGAAACATTTCCTGACAGGCTTTTTTAAAAATATCATTCATTAGTCCTAGTGATGTCTGTGCATTCTTGCATCTTGTAGTCATGATTAAAGGTAAGGTTCGTTTGCTGCAAATACAGTTAAATGTAAGGCCTGATTCATTGACCAGATTGTCTAAATAATTTCCAACTATATATGGAGTTAATTTGCATTTTGCACTGTCCTTGAGAAGAGCGAAGGATCCCGTGATTGAAAGAAATATGTACTTTTAGCAGTTGTAACTATAGAAAGATTCCGACTCCCTGAAATTGTTATAAAGTAAAATATAACTACTATACTTATTGCCATTTGTGTTTTGCCTGCAGTGCTCCAGAATGGAATTATGTTGATCCCAAACAAAAACAGGCTCTGGATAAGCAATCGGATGATGGAGAATTTTGGTAAGAATTATTCAGTGGGATTAATTCTTTAGAAACTGTACATGTAGATGCCCTGTTAATCATTCCTTTGGATGGAGGTTGATAAAATACCAGTATCCAAAGAGTTAATAACTTGAAGTGTGAGAGGTATTTATAGCTCAGGTTGCATCGATTTACTGGGAGTGAGTGGAAAATCCAGCCCAGTATTTGCTTACATGGGTTAATATTGAATTGATCTTTGTAGAACTCTACCCCAGATCAGAATGACAGCTGTCCACTTTGCACAAATGCAAGCAGCTATGTAAGGTGCAAGGCAGTGGAGGATCAGGGAGAAAGCTCTGTGTCCAGCTGTGATTCAGATTTTCTTTGCTGTGGATTCATTCAGTGGTAATGCACTGATATTGATGGAGTTATGCCTGATTTATGCCAGTGGAAGTGAAAGCAGAATCAGTCTGTGAGTGCACTGAATGGTGTCAGTCCCCTAGTAGGTGCATGGACATCTGTCAACAGTGTATCTTGCTCTCCCAGGCAGCTGGCAATGTCTCTGATTATCTTCTATGTAATAATGATATGTATGATATCCCAGTTGGCAACTTGAGTACTAAGGTATGACTCAGCATGAGCAAAGGTGGCACAGTTGAGCCTTTAGTGAATATTAGCCATTGAGAACTGTTGCTTTAGTGGTTGGTGTTCCTAGAAGCCAATTTGAGATTCAAAGTTCAATTAGAATTTCAATGGTTCTGCCATTTGCTGCCTCATTAGAAAAGGGATCAGTTCACAGTGGGTCTGGCCATGCTCTAAATTCATGAATTCACTGTGGACTCTTTGTGTTTCTTCGATGTCAGGATGGCGTTCTCAGATTTTCAAAGACAGTTCACACGGCTTGAGATCTGCAACTTGACTCCTGACACCCTGACGAGTGACAAAGTCCATAAATGGGGTCTGACCTTGTTCAGTGGTCAGTGGAGACGGGGTTCTACTGCTGGGGGCTGCCAGAACTATCCAGGTAAAGGCTCAGCTGAATCTTGTACGCATGGTGAAGAAATGGATATAATTTCCTCCAACACAGGTTCCATGTTATATCACTGTTGCAGCATCGGTGTGGATTGTTTCATGGGGTGTTGTTCTAGTGCTTTTATAGTTGGGTCAAAGAGGAGAAGCAAAGATCTGGATTGGATTTAGTCCAGGGTCTAGGCTTAAGGCTGATTCAGGGCTATCAGTTTGGGTTTGATGAAACTGAATCATGTAAACGCTTTCATGAGATTTCAGCCTCAAATGGCAGAAATCTCATGAGGTCAGCTGGTGTTAAGAGATTCCCATGATCAGGACTGGTTTTGAATCTTGTGAGAACAGATATTTTCATGAGGTATCTGCCCTCTTGGGCTGCATCTGTACCTGATTCAGAAAATTGGTCCTGATTCCTTTTCTCTCTACTCTGGAACCAGAACCTTAGAAATGAGTTAAGAGCCAGAAATTCCTTCACTATGTTTTTTACCTATTTTTCACACCTGTTGATATTAACCCAAACCTTCAAAACTTGATTCAGACTCATTTTCTCATCAGCGTTTCTTTCTTCACTTGAGCAGCTAAATCACTGCAGTCTCTTTCCTTTGGGCAGCTTCCCAGTTTGTACCACGTGTGCTTCTGACTGGACTAATCTCCAGGGGCTTGTATAGGCCATAATATGGTCACAATTCAACACTGCTGTCAGGCTGTTTCCTACTCTGGCATGATGAATGCAGAAGTGGGGGCCCGCAAGAGCATTCCAAAACCTTGCCTGTATAGGCTTTGGTAAAAAACTTCCCCCCAAAATCCTAATACCCAGATTTTGGGGGATCCGCTGCCACTATCAAGTGCTTTTGAATCCACAAATAGGGATGGACACTTGAAACCAACCCCAGGGGAACTGCAAGCTTTTTTTTCCCCAAAAGAGCTTGAAAAAGAAAAGAGAAAAACAAGCTGCAGTCTGTGGTAGCTGACCCCTCAGTAAGGCATGCAGATACATACAGATAGACCTTCCAGGAAACAAAAATCAACCATTACTGGTTAATTAAAAAAAATAAACAAACTTTTATCATCAAAACAAAACTACAGTTGCAAACATAGTAAAGCTAAAACTTAGTTACAAAGAAAAAAAACAGACCACAGTTAACAGCTCAGACATTACTTCCAAATCCCCAAACAAGAAAACAACAAACCCTGATGGACTATCTAAATTTTTCCCTACTTACACATTGTAAGAAGCCAGTTCTTGGAGAGAAAAGTGTCTTCCATCTCCCTTAGTCTTGGAAGAAACTGCTCTGCATCTCAAACAAAGAAACAGGGTATGTCTACACTTGCAGCCTAATTCGAACTAGGGCTGCAAATGTAGGCATTCGGAATTGCAAATCAAGCCCGGGATTTAAATATCACGTGTTTGATTTGCATCTTCCCAGCCAGGTGCCATTTTTGAAATTTACAAGCCCGAAGTAACTGCCCACGTCTACATGCAGTAGTGAAATGGGTATTTGAAATAAAGCCTTAGTCGAACTACCTGTTAAACCTCATTACAGCATAGCTGGGAAAACACGGAGCAATACAATACAATGGGAAGGTTTGACAGATCCTCCCACAAAGGTCTCTGCAAAGGGCTATTTCTATATCTTCATGACAATGATTTCAGCTGCAGTGAAAGCAAAGGCTCTTTCCTTTCTTTTTCCCTTGGGATTTTCTAGCAACATACTGGATCAATCCCCAGTTTAAAATCAGGCTGGATGAGCCAGATGATGATGAGGAAGGAAGTACGAGTAAGCCATGCTGCACTGTGCTGGTGGGCTTGATGCAGAAGAACCGCAGGAGAGTGAAGAAGATGGGGGAATCTCTACTCACTATTGGCTATTCCCTCTATCAGGTATTGTAAGTTCCCTGTAACGGGTTACTTAATACTGTGCTCACTGCAAGAGAGGGGCAACTCTGACTTTTCAGCATCTCATCAGTCAGTTGTGAGATGGTTCAAATCCTTGTTTCATTCATTCCGACCCCCATAGTACGGGAGTGTTCAGATAAATGGTTCGGGGTTTGTGCCATTCTGTATCTAACAGCGTGAGCTGCAGAACTGGAGATGGCTTATTTAGCAACAGTCTCAATCAGGTCTTTTCTCTTGCAAAGCCTAAACAGTGTTGGTCCACAGTGGATGGAGATCCCAGAGAAATGGTTCAGTCTTAGGCCCATCCCGCAGTTCCCACTGTTTGCTTGAATTATTTTTCTTTGAATATGCAAATTGTTATAACTTCACTATCTACCATAGTATTCTGTTGGTTTCTGATATTATATAACCCTTGCACCACCATTGTCTGTGTAAACAGTTGTAAAATATACTGTAGGGGACAATCCTGCAGTAATAGGAGATGGGAGTAGGATTTTTCACCTTTGACTTCTCTAAGGCCTTGGAAACAAAACAAAAAATCTGAAATTCTGACAGATACTCTCATTCTTTGCTTTTCTGCTATGATGCCATGAAGTGTAATGTAGACTCCCATGGACAAAGGTCATTAATGGGCACAGCTGAGAGCAAATGAGTATGACTAACTTTTGCTAACGTGGATTGTGCATTCTGCTTCCTTTATCTTCTTCACGTGTGGTATAGTTTTTATCCAGGGCTGCAAATGTGGCAATGATACAAATTAGCAAGGGCTTTCCCTGGTGCCAAAGTGTTTGTACACACAGTTCTCAGTATTCGCCAGGCCATATCTGTTTGATTCCAAGCAACCCAATCCATTTGCATTCTAGAATTTGCATGTTAAAGAATGGCTCTCTACACTTACCTATCAGTACAGACAGACCAAAGCGCAATCTTTCTGCCGTAGTGTATTCCTACTTTGGGAGATATCTCGCTCCCCTGCTCACTTCATGATCTTTTACTTGTTAGGGTAGGTTTAGTAACTCTTAACAAATGAATTCTATACCTTGAAAGGAAGGGCTACTAAATCTTCTAATACTCATCCACAACACAAGCTGCCACTGGCACTTCCACCTATGGATTTTATTCCAGCTGAGACTATGGCTAAGAAAGACATACTCTAGTCAGGAAAATGCAAAGCAGATTTGTGTATAGCAAGAAAAAGAAGTGTGCATATCAAAGCTTATCTGCCTGGTAGAACCTCATATAAGTCAGGTCACTGAAGCTAAATGAAAGATAATTACATCAATAACAACTCCTACAATTAAATGCACAGTTTTATACTCTTACATGGTATGAGGCTAACACCCTCCTGTTTAAACTAGACATAAAAGACATTTTATAAGAGGCAGTTATGAGTGAATTTTTCAAAAGCACTTAAGTAACTTAGGAACACAAGTCCCTTTAAAATTTGTGCTCCCAAATCACTGAGCTGTTTTTGAAAATTATGTCTTATATTCATATGTAAACATTACTTTAGTGCTTTTTAGCTATTTATTAAGGGCTAAATTATTTATTTATTCATCAAGGGCTATATTACACAGATTAAAACTGCCTTGCAAAACTCTATTTATCCATTGGCAAATATCTGTTTTGACTTGTGATTAAAGTATCATATGTTTTTCAGCAGTGTCATGGTAATGGTGGGTAAATAGATTTTACACCTGTTCTTGTAAATTTTCAAAAGCATTCTGAGCTCAGCTCTCATTGACTCTGAGTAATAATTTCAAGATTTGGCCAAATGTTTTGTTAATTTTCCTCTGGAACAGTTCTAGCACAGATGGGAATGTTGTGCATGAACTAGAATTGCATCATATGGTTGTAAATAGGGATGAGAGACAAACTACCTGAGTCTATGAAATGTGGCATTAGTTATCATTTCACCCAGCTGACTGCACAAGATGCTGAGTATTATTTCATTATTTCAGTATTTCATTAATAACTTCTCTCTTTTGCAGGTCCCTAAAGAGGTATGTACATTCTATTGGAGACTTCCATCCTGCAGATGGCCACCTTCTGTTTGGATTGAGAGTGTAATACAACTACTGCTTGAAGCATGGTACCTTCAAAATTGACCACAAGCCTTCTGGAAACCTTTGACAGGAATGTTTTTAATTGCTAAATTGGTATTTGAAGACAAACGCTGCATCTTCTGTATAGCCATTTTAAAGGGAACCCTGTCAGGGGTTTCATCCCAGTCAGATTTTGATCTCATTCACACTAATCTAAATATCCACTGACTTCCATTAATCTTAGTATAACTAAGATCAGGACAGGATCAATATGGCTATTAAAAATTATGGCAGAACAGGTCCATATTGAGTTGGTCAATTGTGTTTTCCTTTCCTGCTTAGCGATAACTCTGCTTATATTATTTAAAGATATTTCAAACTCTGTGGATCCCTCTCTCTTTATAACCTTAGGCAGTGGCCCATATCATCAATGTATCCAATTCCACCTCCCCAGTCCTCAATCAAATGTCAATATTAAGATAAAGAGGCCTTTCATTTCTAAAATAAGGACCACAAAAGGGTATTTGCAGCTAGACAGGGTCATACTCGTTACTATGGTGTATCATTTCGCATTGCCAGTTTTGCTGTGTTTTCATCCCCTTTGTTTTTGCCCAATAACATAATGTGCAGCTATGTGCCAATTATCTGCTCTGTTTATAGCTTCAGACAAAAAGGGAAATGGAACTTACACATTGAAAAAATGTTGCATCTGATTTCTTAATTTTTCATTGTAGTGTAGCATAGCTTCAGATTGGATGGGGAGAAACCATCTAGTTGTTTGAATAGTTGATTACATCAAAATCAAATAATTACTTTTAAAAGGAGAAAAGTCATGATATTATCTGCAGTTTACTTTACTATAGCTGTACTGTTTAGGGTTGTTATTGTTAAATATATAATATTTTATATAAGACGTTTCAGCTGATCACCCTTCCAAATAAGGTAAGCACATTTGCTGTTATATAGCTTCATAGTCAAGCCAGAAACATTATCAGGATATTTTTATGCACACCCTATGTCAAACATACTCCACCTTTCTTATATTATTGCCTTGATGAGTCACACATTTTGAAGGAAATTTTATGGAGTATAGGTAAGTTGAATGGGGTTTCTAAAGGTATATTTAGCTTTGGAACTTGTTTTAATTTTGATGTTCAGGTATGAGTGGCCAGTTTGCTTTTAAAACTATGTAAAATGTAACCAGATTATCATTCTTCGAAATGTTGAGTGGGATTTTCAAAACAACTAGGGGACTAGCCACACATTTCCCACTGAAATTAATTAATGGGAGTTGAATGTCTAAATCCCCTAGTTGTCTTTGAAAACCTCAAGCCATGCTATGCCTTATGAGATAGAAGCTACTTGAAGTTTGCATTGCAGCAGCTCATAATTCACATAACACAGCCAATAAAAATAATATTCTGTTTGTGCTATTGCTGAAGGACATCAGGTATCCATTCAGTTTTGGAGTATGGATACTATAGGAAGCAAGGAGTAGATGATAGGCTGTGAGGCTGCAAGAGATGCAATGTTGACAAACATGGATTCTGAATAAGCTATTTGGTTTGTTCATACTTGTGTCCCTTGTTGCGCATGTTCATAACTGGGGGTTTGTCCTCTTGAATGGTTTGAGCTCATGAATGCCCAACCATGTGAAAACAAGAGTGTTTGCTGTTCACTCTTTTCGTATTTAAAACATGCCAGTGTTCCAATCTGGGAGCAGACACAACAGTGTGTGACTTAAGTGACCAGTCACATGCTGTGAACAGTCAAAGTGAACATCTGAATTTTTACAAATTTATTCAGTTTGTGGCATGTTTGCAAAGACTATTCACAAACAATTCCTGAAAAGAAAAGAAAAATGCAACATTCATGGGACAACTTATTCACAACAAATAATTTGTCCAGCTAGGAGTGCACATGAACATGTTTCTATGTACTATTGTCTAACAGACATTATAGAAACACGTAAAAAGTTTGATCCTGCTAGAGTCAAGCATTGTCCCCTTTCGGTTATGCAGCTTGTTGTACTGGGTTTGTTTATATATTGATATGGCAGAACATTTGTGCTTGTCTTCTTCATCTGTTCTTAGCAGGTAAATTATTTCCAACTACTGTAAAGTTCTGGAGGTGGCTTTTAAACAGTGAAATAGAACAAGGGAAGTTAAGCTTTCTGGTAACTTTATCAAGTCAATTTTTAATAGATTATTATTTTTGCCAGCTGCAAAATCACACGGATGTCCATCTGAGCCGAGATTTCCTCACAAGGCACCAACCAGTAGCCCGGTCTGACACATATGTTAACCTGCGTGAAGTCTCCGGCCGTATCAAATTGCCCCAAGGAGAGTATCTCGTTGTGCCGTCTACATTTGAGCCTTTCAAAGATGGAGAGTTCTGCCTTCGGGTTTTCTCTGAGAAGCAGGCGAAAGCTCAGTATGTATCTTCTTGTCACTGCACCCTCTGCTCAAGGAGGGGCATGCCAGGAAAAAGGTGGAATGTTCCACTTCACATGAGAGACTTGGGAATTGCGCCCTAACCTGTCCCTGAACCATTAAGGCACCCAAAGGCTTAAATCAATATAGACACACATAGGTGCCAACTTTCTCTTTCCCTGAGGGTGCTTGAACCCTACTTCCACTTCACCCCTTCAACCAAGGTCCCACCCTGTCCTGATTCTTCCTGCCCCTGCTCTGCCCTGCCTCTTCCAACCTCTGCCCCAGCCCCACCTTGCCTCTTCCTACTCTGTCCCACTCCCTCCCTCAAGTGCGTCCCACCTTAACTTGGCACTGGAGGGGGGTGAGGAGAGGAGCTGATCAGCACAGAGGGGGCACCTATGCACCCACACATAATAGAAAAATGGTTTTTCAACTATGTTCTAGTGCACCCACTACTGAATACACTGGCGGTCTGTAGAATAAAAGTTCTCTGTCAAAATGTGCTCTGGGGAAGTATAAGGACATATGAATAGCTGTACTATGTCAGACTAAGGCCCATTTAGCTCAGTATCTCATCTTCCAACAGTGGCCAATGTCAGATGCCCCAGAGGGAATGAGCAGAGTAGGCAATTATCAAGTGATCCAGCCCCTGTTGTCCATTTGCTTCAGGCAATCAGAGGTTAGGGACACTCAAAGCATGGATTTGCATCCTGACCATCTTGGCTAACAGCCATTGATGGATCTATCCTCCATTAACTTATTCTGTTTTGAATCCTGGTACAGTTTTGACATTCATAACAACCCCTAGTAACAAATACCACAGGCTGACTTTGTGTATTGTGAAGAAGTATTTCCTTGTGTTTGTTTTAAACCTGATGCCTATTAATTTTATTGGGTGACCTTAAGTTCTTGTGCTATGTGAAGGAGTAAATAACACGGATGTCTCCATACTGCTCATGATTTTACAGACCTCTATCATATCCCCTTTTAATCATCTTTTCCAAGCTGAAAAGTCCCAGTCTTTTTAACCTCTCTTTATACAGAAGCTGTTCCATACCCTTAATCATTTTTGTTGAGCTTCTCTGTGCATTTTCCAGTTCTAATACATCTTTTGGAGATGGGGTGATAAGAACTGCATGCAATATTCAAGGTGTTGGTATATCATGGATTTGTATAGTGACATTGTGATATTTTCTTCCTTATTATCTATCCCTTTCCTAATGGTTTCATACATTCTATTCACTCTTTTGGCTGCCGCTGCCCTTTGAGTAGATGTTTTCAGAGACAGGATAAGAAGTGTGGGGGAGAAGACAGTCTTCAAGCAAGCGTATATATTATAAAAAGTGGCCAGTAGAAGGAAAATATGTGGAGAAGCAGAGAAATCCATCTAAAGGTCCCAAACACAGGTCATCTGATGTACATGACAGCAGTGCTGGATCTAAAAATGTAGTGGTGTTATGTGGGCTGAGGTAGGATTATTGCAAACAGAAAATAACATTTTACCATGTTAGGCACCACAGACCTATTCAAGAATCTATTGCTTTGTAAAGTATTTTATAGGCCAATGCTAGACTGGTAATTTTTTTTTTTCCTCAGGGAAATTGGGGATGTAGTGGCTGCAAAACCATATGAGGTAAATGCCATAGTTAAATCTAAATGAACAGCTTCTTGGGCAAGCAGACATTTGATTTGGGATTTTGTTGCTGTTGGTGTGAGCTGAAATCAGAGTAGCTAACCATCCTCGTGTAAAAACATCCTGAAATTGAAAATCTCCTTTTCTGAATAATCGAGTTTATGGGTTCCATATGCATTTTTGGTGCAAACATTTGCCCATGCAATTCTGTAACTGAGCTGTAGTGCATCAGTTCAGAATACACCCATGCAAGGGCAAGATAATACTGTGGGATACTATGAACCTTTCCATAAAGAGGAAAAATCTCAAAATACATCTCAAAGCAGACCTCCAAGGAATGGTACAATTGCTATGGGCAGGCTCAACATAATCTTCTCTACATTTAGTTTGTGATCCTAACTTGATAACACAAGGGTCCTTCCCAATCAGGGTCTGACTACACAGCAGTTAAACATCGGCAGCAGGCTCAAGCCATCTGACTTGTGCTCAGGCTGCAGGGCTGTAAAAGTGCTGTTTAGACATTCAAGCTTGGGCTTGAACTTGAGCCCTGGGACCCTTCAGGATGGGAAGGTCCCAGAGCTCAGGCTTCAATCCAAATCTCAAAAATCAATGCAGCAATTTTACAGCCTGACCCCCGTGAGCCCAGCCCAGCTGAGCAATGCCAGCTGCCAATGTGTTGTGAATCCTTTATTTCAGTGTAGACATACCCTCAGTCTCAGAAAGCAGATGAAGCTGGTCTTCCAAATGGAATGAAACCATTTATTTTGGAAATTATTCTGCTTTGCAATTTCAGACAGATCCACTCATTGCCTGGCACCTGAGTCACCACATTATTGTTTATCTCTTCCCTTTAGCCTCAAGTTGATGACAAGAGCATAGACAACGAGTTCAGGAGCTTGTTTCAGAAGCTCTCTGGAGAGGTGAGTGGAGTAAAAAGAAAAAAAACCAATGGCATCTTGGTATGTGTCGTGTAGCAGGGAGTTAGAAAAGTATTTTGAGTACTTGTTTATCCAGTCTTCCAGAGAACAGAATGGATTTCCCCTTTTATTAACTCGCAGCAACCAATCTAGACCAGCTTAATGTACCTTACAGTAGACCAGTTCTATTACATCCTTCCTCTTTTGGGGGAAGATTGTGATTCTTTCAAGGGGCTGAATTACTTTAAATGACGGGTGGAAATGAGTGAAATTACTCTGTGGTGAGTGATATAAATTACCTGGGAGATCGGCTATTTGGTGCTAATGGCCATTCAGGCTATATTTCTTGGTTTTGGTTAGAAGTTGCTGGACTCAGGAATCTGTAAGCTGGAGGGTACTGTTGCACTTTCTCCTAATTGCTGCATAGGAAACCTTCGCGTCTGCGGAATCCTGCTGCGCTAACTAGCTTGTAGTTGTCACGTTGGTTTGCTCTTATGGAGCAAATACCTGGGGCCAGTTTGAAGTGTGAAAGCACCATTTTTAGCCATAGAAGCTTGTTTGAGTCATGGTGGGTGAATTGCCATTGGTTCCCTTTCAGTTTCCATAAATCTGGAAAGGCTCAGGTGCATTTCTGGATCTCTTTAGGTGTGGCACATAGATAGTAGAGCTTACCCTGGGGTTGCTGGTAGAAATGACATTTGTAGTGGGTTGCCATGCTGAGGTACCTGAGATACCAGGCACTTTGCATATGAAGTATGAGGAAATAGTTGTGATGTGTCTCAGGCTTTCTCACAGCACTTTTGTCAGCAAAACCTTGGGCAGGCCGGGTGTGACAAAAATACCCTCTCTCCCCCCCGGAAAACGTTTAATTGATAAAAGTGCTGCGTGGACATTGCAGAAGAGCACCTCCCACTGACCGAGCTACTGCTACTTGATGAGGGTGGTTTAGTTATGCTGGCAGGAAAGCTCTCTCCTACCTGCATAGAGCAGCTACCCTTGAGATCTCACAGTGGTGCAGCTGCAGTGGTACAGCTGTGTTACTGGAAGGTCAGTATTGTAGACAAAGCATTCAATTCACAGGTCTTAAAATAAGGGTTAGAAGTGAAATTGCCTATAGGGGTATTGCAATGAATGAACGTACAATGGGTGTATCCTAAAGGTTTATTATGTTATCATCTGAAATATGTTTATTTTCTGTTCCCAGGATTATGAAATGAGTGCAGATGAACTTCAGACTGTTCTGAACAGGGTGTTAACAAAGAGTAAGTGACATTAGATGTTTCACACCGAGTGAGAGTGATAGGCAGATGCTGCAATAAGACATACACAATCTCTCTTTGATTCACAATGAACTTCTGTGCCATAGTCATTTCTGATAGCTTGTGTACAAGAAATAATGTTAAATGAAAGTTGCTGTGATCGGTAAAGAGTAGTGAATGTTCCTGTAAGATAATTGTCACTTCAAAATAACAGGGCTGGAATGTAGAGTCCAAACAGAGAGGTCAGGGCTTACCCTTGGATCTCATTCACTATGTGTTTCTACACTTGGATCCAGCCTAACAAACTGAACAGGTATTTGTCTGAAATTCATGCCCAGGTAAGACTCCAGAGGTGCCTCTGGCCCTGGGCTGCATGTGGCGTGCCAGCTTTGAAATGTATGAGAGTCTCCAATGGGGGCTCTAGTGCATTTCAATGCAGCAGCGCCGCATGGAGCCTGGGGTCAGTGGGGGAGTCAACTCAGAGTTGCTGACCCTGGACTCCATGTGGTGCTGCCACTTGGAAATGCTGCAGAGAGCCAGGGTCAGCTGGGAAGTCCCCAGCTGATCCCAGGTTCCGTGGAAATGCTACACAGAGCCTGTGGCCAACTAGGGAGTCTCCAGCTGACCTGGGGCTCCATGTGGCGCTGCCACTATGAAACGCCATGGCAGTGTTTCAAAGCGGCAATGCCACACTGAGCCCATAGCCCAATAGAGGCAGCAAGGGGGAGGGAAGCAACTAGTTGACTCGACTATCCGATAAGTATTTGCTTATTGGATAGTCAACTAGTCCTTAACATCCTTAGTTCATTATAGTGTATCTTGTGTAACTTACATTGATTGAAAATAGATCACACTTGTTCAGTACAGTCATAGAAGCTCTCTCTTTCTTTACAATAGATGCAACACAGATCTTTGGCAGGGTAGTTTGGGAAAAGTTTCTACTGCAAGTGCCAATGCTGTATATGTTCTGTGGATAAACAGGCCTTTCCTCTTTGCCCTAGTAGCAGATGCTGACTATGGATGGACTGTATTTCTGTGGGCTGCAGAAAATATTTGTCTAAAGTATTTCTGGCTCTGTTTTTTATTTAGGGGCAGACATTAAAACTGATGGATTCAACATAAACACCTGCAGAGAGATGATCAGTCTCTTAGACGTATCCTTTAAATGTCACTTCACTGTTCTCCGAAGTCCCCAGATCTCCCTTGCGAAGAGTTTTGACTAGATAAGGCTAGATTAACACATCCCATTTTCCCAGTGCATCTGTCTTTACTTGCTGTAGGCATAAAACTCAGAAAAGTAGCGCTGCCAGCACAGCAGCAGAGCTGTTAACCCTTTCATGGCCAGACCTTCACCACCCCTATTGTGAGGCTGTTGTCTGTTAATATTTTCTTTAGACATAGCTAGTCTGCTCTGCAGCACAGCACCTGAATACATCTGCCTGAGTACACCTAGTACAACAGTGGGATCTGAGGGCAGAGACACAAAGCGCGTTATACACAATGTCAGCTTCTTTCTACTGGGCTGTAGGATCTTCTCCCCTTGCGTGGGATAGTCCTAAAGAAGCAGAGGAAGATCAGAGGAACTGTGAGAGGGGGAAAGGCTGATATGGCTTTGTATGGCCCCATTCCGTTGTATGCATTTTGTGGGAGATCAGCTTCCATGGCCAGAGGGCTAGGATCAGGAGGATGGAGAGGAAGGTACTGAGCATCAGTGAATCTGCACAGCATGTTCCCTTCCCGCTAGAGAGTAATTAACAGCTAACACTGAAGAGGGCTCTGGGAAAGTGTACAGGAAGGTGGCTGGCAGGAGACCTGCCACGGTACCATGGCTGGGACAAGAACCATGCTGACAGTGCAGCAGAGGTAGAAGTGACCTACATGAAGAGATGCTATGATCTGGGGGGAGTAGCCATGTTCCAGCAGGGTTCTTGCCCCTAGGAAAAGTGACATTCATCCTCCTGCTTGCCGTATTCTGCAGCCAGGCACCAGCTCCATGACTCCTGCGGGACAGCTCGGGACAAAACACATAACCTTCTGCATGGTTTTCCATAGGAAGGGATGTCTGCAGTCCCATAGGAGGGAGAGAAGGTGACTCATAGGTTCCAAGGCCAGAAAGGACCATTGTGATCATCTAGTCAGATCTCCGGTATAGCACAGGCCACAGAACTTCCCACAAATAATCCCTGGGGCCTGGCCTCATCCAGGCCATGTTTCAGAAGAATCACCCAATCTTGATTTGGACATGGTCAGTGATGGAGATTCCACACAACACTTGTTCCAGGGGTTAATTACTTTAATCATTGCAAATGTACTCCTTATTTCCGGTCTGAATGTATCTGGATTCCACTTCCAGCCCCACTCTTCAACACTTGAAGAACCCCCTTTTAAGTGTTTTCCGAAGTAGACTGTGATCAAGTTACCCCTCAGCCTTAACTTTGTTAAGCTAAACAGACTGAGCTCCTTGAATCTTATTGTTGTGAGGCAGGTTTTCTAATCCTTTAATTGTTCTCCTGGCTCTTCTCTAAATCCTCTCCAATTTATCGACATCCTTCTTGCATTGGGCAGCCAGAACTGGACAGTGGTTACACCAGTGCCAAATACAGAGGTAAAATAACCTCTTTACTTCTACTGGAATGTCCCTGGTTTATGAATGCCACAATCTCCTTAGCTCTATTGGTCACAGTTTCACAGTGGGAGTTCCTGTTACCTGAACCCACCACAACTCCAAAACTTTTTTCACAATCTCTGCTGCCCCAGATGGAATCCCTAGCCCGCAAATAAGGCCACCGCTCTTTGTTCCTAGATGCATACTGTTAATTGTTAACTGTATTAAAATGCACAGTCGCTGACGCCTAGTTTATCAAGTGATCCAAATTGCTCTGAATCAGTGACCTGCCATCTTTATTATTTGCCACTGCCCCAATTTTTGTTTCACTTACAAACTGTAATTTAATTCCAAATCTTGTATTAGCTGAAATTTTCTTTTGTTCTTCTTAGCAGTCAGATGTTCTTGGCTCAGCACAGATGTAATCAGCATAGGCCAGGGCAGCCTCTGATCCTAATAGCTAATGAGTGTCTAATGGTCAATCATTTTGTCTATTAAAAAAAGGAGCTGGAAGTAGGGTTTTACTTTTCTCTATATGAAATGGGAGTGTAATCTCATGGGTCTAGTCCCTTTCAACAATTCAATACAGTTCTGTGATAGCCCAAGAACTCTTGGCACACCCTTAACAAAGCAAACTTAAAACTGTGTACTCTCCATAGGGTGGATTACAAATAAACAACAATGTGAATAGTAGACTACATTGCAATGAGTCACTGATTTA
Source organism: Pelodiscus sinensis (assembly GCF_052426305.1). NCBI lineage: Eukaryota > Metazoa > Chordata > Testudines > Trionychidae > Pelodiscus > Pelodiscus sinensis. The sequence goes on along the minus strand of NC_143054.1, from coordinate 157,533,765 downwards.
TATTAGTGCTGGTTACTCTTTCTCTTTGACATGGGTGGAAACTGACGCATTCTGAATTTGAACCAGGCCTTAACATACTTAGACCAACGGGACTGGCACCTTGGGACTTGTAGAATTCAAGATACTTTGGCTGAAGATTCAAAAATATTTGGTAATTAGCTTATTTTATTGTCTCCCTGCCCCCAGCTGTGAAATACAGATTTAAACAGAGATGGGTCCAAACCACCAAGGTCAGGAACAGGTCCCAATTTCCTCTTATGTTTGGAGTTTTGAGCAGGGCTCTAGTTCAGATGCATTTCATTCTGACTGATTTAAAGAGACAGTCAATTGTTCTTCCACCACAGCCCCACATGCTATATTTTGTAACGCGTTCTCGGAAGCTTGAACAACTCCCTCTGCTCAGTGATTTCATTCCTCTTTGCTAGGCAAACAGGGATGCACCCCCAACTCATATTTTAATATATCTGAAATGAACATGGCTCTGTTAGTTTGCCGTGTCACATAATTGCTTGTGCACCAAGGTTACTAATACCTGCTTTGGAATAGAGTTTGGTAGTTAACTGCTGCAGCAGAATGCAAGGGACTTATATTCCTTGTTTAGGGGTTTTTTAAATGTCTCCAAGAAAATGATTTTTTTTACAGAAGATTTAATGTCCAAAAGAATTTCTCCAGAGCCAGTTTAAAGAAGGGCAAAGTTTGGACCTAATCGACTTGATGGTGCCCTTTTAAGATAAACTTTTGGGATGGTACACATTCCAGGCCTGCTCCTGAAAAGTGGAGAGCTCCCTCCTTCCCCACTGCAGTTAGGAGGAAGTGCTCAGCTCTTCACAGGTTGGATACATTCTGATCACCGGCATGCAATGATTAGATGGCCTGCCTTGAAAACATGCCCAAAGAGCAGTTTCCCCTCCAAGCTGCTGGCCAGACTGGTTTCTAATTACTCTGCTAGAGATCCCTAGCAGATCAGTTGGCAGTGAGACCTGCCTGTTTCTTTTGAAGTGCTAACCAGAATGGAAGCTGTATATGACGTGTTTGCTGAGTGAGAAGGATATTCCTCAAGGGTCTGTTTGCCACAGCCCAACATGTGGATGGGCATGCTGCCAGCCTGCTAGGAATGGTTTCCCAGCAGCTGGGCACACAGTTAGTCATTAGCTAATTGAATTTTTCCTTCAGTTATTAACGCTTTTAGAGAGAAGACGCATTGGCTGGCAGTGGCAATGCATCTCCCAACCAATCAGATAGGGCTCCTAACCGTCTAAAGGCAGACTCCATACTTCCTCTTTCTTCTGCTGCAGGAGATCTATAAGAAAGTGGACACCGACTATTCTGGTACCATAGATGCCCATGAGATGCGAGATGCCCTCAGAGAAGCAGGTGAATATCCAGCGTAGAAAGCATGCCCTGGTATGGTATTCTGTCATTAAAACAATGAAAATCGTGAGGCATTCTGACAACTCCACTATCCCTTCTGCCTCCCAAATGATTTGTGTCTCTGCAAGCTCTTTCTTGGTGGACTTTCTAAAGGTGGGTCCCTGCACTTTGGATTAGGCTAGCAGACATCACATTAACCTGGGTCTAACTCAACACCAGCCTGTTATGTAGGGAATGGACTCTGCTGCAATTACTGCTGTTTGGCTGGGGCCTCAGGAGTGCAGTAAGTCTTATTAATTAGGTGCTTATCGCAGGAATATAGGCCTAAGGAAATCTGCAGAACAAGGGGAAACCAGGCAGCTTGTCAAGGCTTGGGGAAGGAGAATTATACCTGTCTCCACCATACGCCAATGTACTAGAGAAAGGACAATGCACAGTAGAGCTAATAGAAACCAACAACCTTTCTAAGAGGATTAGCCCATAATCCGTCACAATTCCATGGGCAAGCTACATTAAAAAGTGTTTGGAACTGCTACGGGAGTGATTTCTGTGCTTCCAGGTTTCACTCTCAACAACAAGGTGCAGCACATAATTGCCACCCGCTATGTCAACAGCAAGCTGACCATTGACTTTGACAGCTTTGTGGCCTGCATGATCCGCCTGGAGACCCTCTTCAGTAAGTTCCTCCTCTTACAGCTGCTAAACAGAACTTCTGTGCTTTGTGGGGGAGGGGGAGGTTGTCTAGTGGCTGGTGTTTTTAGTTAGATCAGAGTGCTGAGTGCAGAGCCCTGCACACACGTGTACAAGAGCCAGCAAAACTGGCTCTGCTTCACAATCAATTAGAAAAGGCCCAAAACTAAAGTGGGGAGAATTCAATCCAGATCAAAACCTCAATAATCTTTCTTTTAGACAATAACCTTGGGCTACCTTGTGGTGCACTTACCCTGGAAAAATCTCCCACTCATGCATACAGGCTACTGGCTTCAGTGAGATAATTTGGCTACATCTACACTACAAGTTTTCTCTGCAAAAAAAATGCTAATAAGGGACTCATTTGTATGAGACATGATCTCATTTGCATATTTCCTGCCAATCCGTTTTTTTGCTAGGGTTTTTGTGCAAAAACAAGCAGTGTGGACATTTTCTTTTTGTGCAAAAAACCCTTTTCCCCCAAGATTGGTAAGGATCTTGAAATGAAAACGTTCACACTGCTTGTTTTTGCACAAAAACCCTAGCAAAAAACCGGATCGGCAGAAAATATGCAAACGAGATCATGATTCATACAAATGAGTCCCTCATTAGTATATTTTTTGCCGAGAAAACTCATAGTGTAGACGTTGCCTACGTGTTAGTAAACGCCCAGAGAAATGAGTAAGACTTGTGCAATCTAACTGTAAGTTAGCACCTATTGCCACATTTGTAAAGGTACCAGGCCCTTGAAAGTTTAGCTGGGTGCTTACTGAGATTTTCAAAGGGAGTTAGGTGCCCAAGCTGTCTTGAAAATCTCCTTGGGCACCTATCTGCATCTTTGGGCATTTCATATCTTTAAAACTCTCTCTCCCTCTCAGCTTTGTGAGACATAACTTTTTAACCCTCAAAGCCCCTCCACTAAGTGGAGAAAGGAAGGCCCAGAGAGGTTAGGAGACTTGACTAAAGCCAACCAGCAAGCCACTGGCCAGACCTGGGAATAGGAGATAGGAATCCTTAGCTCAGCCAACCAAATGGCTTTCCACCCTGGCACCCCCTTTCCTCAGTTCTCTAGTCCACACTAGGGATGTAATAGTGTAGTTGATTAATCGATAAGCAAAAGCTTATAGATTAATACTGTAGACTACATGCATTTCCCTCTCTCCCTGCCAGTAAATTTTTTAGCAGGCTGGCCAGCAGCCTGGCTCAGCCCTGGCTTGTGACGGGTTCGAGACCTACCCCTGCTGCAGCTCTTCATTTAAAGTGTATTAGGAGCTGGGCGGACAGGCAGCCTGGCTCAGTCCTGGCTCATGCTGGGTTTAGGACCTACCCCTGTTTCAGCTCTGCATTTCAAGTATATTAAAAGCCAGGCAGGCAGGCGGCCCGGCTCAGTTCTGGCTCATGCCAGGTCTGGGAGCTCAGACCCCCGACTAAGCAGGGACCATTGCCACCCCACGCTGCTGCCTCTTTCTCAGAAGCAGCAGCACAGGGTGACAGACAGCCTGTCCGCAAGGGGAGCTGGTTTTTAAACTGGCTTCTCTCGTGGACCAGCTCCCACTTGGCACCCTGCACTGCTGCCTCTGATACAGTGGCTGCCGGCCCCACCCGGGGGACTACAGAATAGTTGACTAACTGATAAAATGTCATGAGATTACTTGACTATTCAATTAACCAATACTTAACTTCTCTCGTCCACACTGAATCTAGTCGCACCAATGAGTTCTGAGAATAGCACAACTTTCGAAGGGGAAGGTGAAAGCTGCTCTGATAAAAATAAGAAGTGGCCCAAATCTTCACCTGAAAGTCCAACCAAAACCAAACCAACTTCTCTAACTTGGTCAAAGGATTTCTGGGTGCCATTTATCTCAACTGAATCTCCTAATCAGGGCTGGCCCATGCTGTTTTGGTGCCCTGGGCCTGGGTGCACGGTGCTGCTCCCGGGCGCATGCGCGGGCCCGCTCTCCCAGGGTGTGCAGGCCTGACCCCCGGGGCGCACGGCGCATGTGCGCGCCAGCCACAAGCGCTGGTGCACAGCCCAGGGCCTGCCTCCGGGGCGCTCGGCGCATGCGCAGGCCGGTCACGGCCACTGGCGCACAGCCCGAGACCCACCCCTGGGGCGCACGGCGCATGCGCTGCCCAACCTGGCCTGGCCAATGCTGCTGGTGCGGGTGCCAGGCCGTGCAGGGCCCTGCAGCCGTGGGGGGAGGATGCTGCTGGCTGGCACCGCGGGGCCGGTGCTGCAGGTGCCGGGCGCATGGCTCCTGATGGCAGCTGTAAGGGATGCCGTGCGCCTCTTACAGCTGCCATCAGGTGCCCATCATTGGTTGGCGCCCTGGGCAGCTGCCCGGCTCGCCCATGCCTCCATCCGGCCCTGCTCCTAATCCTTTCAAGGTTTGTCCAGCATCAGTTCAAAGCCCTTTGTAACAGTGTCAATGATGCAGGTTATTCTTTTCATTACAACTTGGTTCATAACAACTTCAGTGTTCACACTGAGAAAATGGTGGAAATCTTTGTCTGGGGGTAGCAAAGGAGTCTTATTGGGCTTGTATGGCTGCTATAAAATCATATATTGCATCTAATCAGCCACTTAGCAAGCTGTTGTATTATAGGATTGTGGGAGAGAGGAAAAGAAGTAACCATCTACCCTCCCGTTGTACGATCTGAAGAAACACCCAGTGTAATAGATCATGTGCAGTCTGATTCTTTGGGGGATTGCTAATAGAAATGGGCTGACAGAAGCAGAGAATTCACTTGTGCCATTTAATGAATGCAATTTAATAGGAACTGCTCCATTTAAGTTATCACTGGGGTGACTTCCAAGGTGGTGCAATGCTTTTCTTACTCCACCTATGACTTACAATCGTATGCACTGTGTTTCCTGTGCTCTGCTCTCACATCTCATACTAATAATATAGTATTTCTTCTATAGGCCAGGCTCACATCTCAGATTCATGGGCGCATCCCTACATTTGTGTAGTGACCAGTGCTTGAGTAATTTAGGATGTTTTGTGGCTGTCCTGTTCTGAACACAGAATGGGCCATAGTGGGTTCCATCTGATATGCTGTCCCATGTAGTAGTTTATGAATGATAGTTAAGAGGAAGGGAAGGAAATAATTTATAATGTACCTGTGATTAAAGATTTGCACCAGAATCCAGATTTGAATAGGCCAACATGGGACACCTCCACATTTTCTCAGATACTGATATTTTATTTATTCCCTTCTTTTGTTCTTCAGAAATGTTCCAGATTCTAGACAAAGACAAGAATGGTGTTGTCCAGCTCTCTTTGGCTGAGGTAAAAACTATCCTGTGGTTGCAGTGACTGGTCACACTTAAAACATATTTCCTTAGGAAATCCATTATCAGATTTATAAACAAATTAATTAGTGATTCAAATGGGAGACCTAGTGAAGATTCAGCCACAGCAGAGATATTTTCAGACAAACAGCTCTTCTTCCTAAGTCAGTTTTTCCTGAGAATGAACACTTGCCACACATGTAGGGAGAGATAATTTATTCAAAATGCCTCAATTTTTTCTAGGAGACGATATCCTTATAGGTATTTTCATTCTCTTCTTTCGAAGAAGAGCAGACAAAGCACAGCAGGGAACAATTCGTGCACAGGCAGAGGGTGAACTAAATGACCTAACAGCACCTGGAAAAGAACTTTTTAAAATTTTTGTGTCTTTTTTTAAGAGTTTTCATTATTCAAACCAGAGCTGTGCAAAAATAATGAGGCCCAGTCCTTCTTCTGTAGTGCAAAATGCAAATGGAGGGAGAAGGGAAATGGAGCAAAACACAGGGAAAATCCAAATGAAAGAATGAATAGGAGGCCCCCCACTGTGGGTGCAGTTTGTCATATCCTGTTAAGATATGGGAGAACTCTGGCTCCAAGATTTTTTAAAATCTCTTTTGGTAGCTTTTGCTTCTCCCCAGAGAGAAACTGTTCCAGCTCTGAACTTCCCCAAAATTCAAGAGCAGCTCGATCTGTGGTTTTTGGTTCATCCCATAAGAGAGATTAGATGCCAATCCAATTTTCCTGAAGCCCAGTGATGTTTGGATTTATAGTTTCCTTTCAGGGCCCATATGGCCCCACTAATGACACTTAATGAACCTTCCAGACACTCTAACTCCATTTTCTCTTTCTCGCACAGTGGTTATGCTGCACGATGGTTTGAGCTCTTGCATCAGAATTGAGCGGAGAACCCCATAACTCTTGCAAACATGCTATGATTTTCATACCGTGTAGAAGCTTCTTGAAGATATTTACTTTCCATGTATCTGAGTAACTCTCAATCTGCTGCTCTTCTCTTATGGGGAGAAAAAATCCTGTTTTGATCACCAGCAACTTATCTTAAAACAAAATGAAAATAAAATGATCCCCTGTCATTTAGAAAACAAACACTGCAATGAAAATTAATAAACAAACAAATCTTTTTCTGCCGGGGATAGTATTTTTGTGTTATGCTGAAATGTCATGAATTATAGTTATCACAGATAGGCCCAAAGAGCGCAACTTAGATTTGAATTCCAGCCCCACACCAATATTCAGACGTGTTTAGAACCAAATGGTTTGGACAGAAAGAGTTAGCTACAAAATTTGTATCAGATTCTGAAACATACCCATACCTGGATTTGAATCTAGGAATTTTGGGCCTATATCTAGGACTGTTTAGTGAACTGATTTATTCTAGACCATTTAGGTTACTACACCACGATACCTGAGTGTATTCAAGACTGAAAATAAACAAGGAAGCTAGCAACCTTTATTTGAATTTTAGTGGGCACTAGGAGAAGGAGGAGGAAATCTAATGACCTTTTTAACAAACATATTTCATTTATGGCTCATTTGTATGTTTTGAAGGAGGAGAGGACAAGGTGATAAGGAAAGAATATTAGTGCTTTCAGTAGACATTTGTTATCAAACTCACCCAGCTCCAAAATCAAATATTTATATTTAAGAGATAATAAAATGGGATTGTGCAACCTGGGAAGGAGTCACATTAACTAAGCACATTAGAACCCTGAAAAAACCTCAACTTCAACTGGAGGAACAATTTCCAAACTCAGAATCATTGGAGGTGCCAGTTTTTACACAGAGGCCTGAAACCCACCCATAGGCAAATGCAACACAGTGAAAAAAAGATGCAGCTTCTTTGGAATCAGTGGAGTTGTTCCTGCTTAGAACTGTGAGAGTTTGGTTCTGGGTGGCTTAATTAAAGATCCTCTGACAGCTCCAGTGTCCTGGCCAAATTCTGGTTTGAATAATTACATTTGCCTAAACTAACTATATTCTGCAGTTTCATTTGGAGAAGTTATTTTCCATTCTCCTTAACTGTAATAATAAATCTGATTTGTAGCTGACCTAGCTCAGAACAACTGCCATGGTCCATTGTGATGTGAATAAACTCTACGCAGTAGGTACAGAACAAAAGAGGGGATTTCTGATGCCTGCAATAGTCAGGCTTTGTTCAACAGGAGAACACCATACTTGTAAGGAAGGCAAAAGATGCATTTAGCAGTCAGGTTGGCATATAAGAATGGAACATTTTACCCTCAGTTTATAAAATGCTCTGGGTTCCTTATGGATGAAATGTGTCATGTTTAGTGAAACCTGTGCTAACGGTCCTGCTAAAGGAGAGAATTTTCCCTAGGATCCCCTATAATCTCTGGCCTAGAGAAAGTTCCTTTCTATTAACTGCAGTGTAGTTACATCAGAGGTCCTGGGATCTCCCAAGTTCTCTGTTTCGTGTGTGAGCATGAGTGTCTTACTAGCAAAAACTGCAGTTTCTCCTCCAAGTCCGCAATAATTCAAAGCAGCTGCTGATACTCTCCCCCCCTTCCCTCTTGCATCCATCTCAGCAGTGGCTATTGCAGTGAATTCCCTTCTGCAAGCTTCCCAGGTCCAGCACCTGGTCAGTGGTGCTGGAACAATTGTTACAGGTGGGGATGCAGGAGCTATTGAACCAAACTGTAAATCCTGCATAGCATGGAAACTACTTCAGGTAGGTAGGTGGGTAGGGGTGGGTGTGTGGTGGGGTAGGTGGGACACAGCACCGCCACCCCCTCACTTCCACTTCCCCCCCCTCAGCCTGTCACGCTAGGAAACGGTCCTGCCCTACGTGCAGCGGCTCCTTTGCGCCTTCATCCTTTCCCGGTTGCAGGTTCCACTCCCTGCCCCTTCAAATTCGCCGCGCTGCCCAGCTCAGCGGGGCACCGAGCTCTCTACAGGCCGCAGCCAGCGCTACACGTGGGGCGGGGAAAAGCAACAGCGGGGATGGGCATTGCAACCCCGGGCTCCCGCGGCTGAACGCTCAGCCTGGCTGGGGCTGCTTCCCAGCTGCTCAGCCGGGCGGGATAGAGGGGCCTCCAGCGCCGGGGCCAGGACAAAACAGCCCCCGCTCTACCCCACCCCGTCCTGTCCCCGGCCCGAGAGCGCCTTGCTCCCGGAGCTGAGCAGGGCGCGGTGGACTGGAGTGCTGGGAGGGGGCGGAGCGACGGGCGGGGCCGCTGCCAGGTGGGCGGAGCTGGGAAGCTGGGGGTGGGGCCCGATTGGAAACTGTGAGCAAGGGATGAAATAAGAGCTCCCCCACCCCGTGACCTACGGAAACAAAAGGGCGGGAGCTCAGCCACTGTTGGCGACCAATCAGCTACAGCATAAGCAGCTTGTCAGCTGTAGCCAATCAGCTCTCTCCATCCGGCCTTTGGGGGCGGAGCCCACCTAGCTTCTGGTTGGCCTGAAGCGGGAGGTGAGGCCGTTTCTAGAGCAGCAGGGGCTGGGGCAAGCACAGGGCAGAGCAGTGGCTCTCTGGGGGCCAGGCAGGGATTGGGCTGGCCAGCGGGGTTGGGAGGCAGCTTTGGAGTTTGCCACCCATCTTTTATAGGCCAACTCAATATCTAAGTTGCATACTATTAATTTGCCCTCCAGGGACTAGGCTTTTAGGAACCACTTGACGTTAAAGCAAGGAATACAAGTTGCTTTGCAAATACACTTTCACACACACTTTCCCCAGACATCTCAAGAGTTAGAGGTAGGATAAAAGAAAGGTAATGAAAACAATCCCCTTTGAACAATGTTTCCTCAGCTCTTGCACCCTAGACCTGTTAATCTAGTTACACTACATTGAGGACATCTTCATCATATGGACCCACGGGAAAGAGACCCTTGAAGAATTTCACAGGGATTGCAACAACTTCCTCCCCACCATCGAACTAGGGATGCAAATGGAGACAACCAAAGTAGTTAATGAAGCAGGGATTTAAATATCCCGCGCTCCATTAACATGATCTCGCCGGCGCGCTAGTTCGAATCACAGCTGATTCGAGCCAGGAAGTGCGCGCCGGGACGCGTTAGTCCAGACTAAAGCCCTTAGTCCGAACTAATGTTACTCCTCAAAAAATGAGGAGTAACATTACAGGCAGTCCCCGAGTTACGCAGATCCGACTTATGTCAGATCCACAGTTACGAACGGGGCTTTTCTCACCCCGGAGGATGGGAGCGGCGGGATGCCCAGATGCGCCGCGGTCCGCCGCCCCCATCCTCCAGGGCGAGAAAAGCTGCTCCCCGTCTCCCTGGTCTGCAGGGAGACGGGGAGCAAAGCCTTGGAGCATGCCCGCAGTGGGACAGCCCAAGCGCGCTTGGGCTGTCCCGCTGCGGGTGTGCTCCACGGCTTTGCTCCCCGTCTCCCTGGTCTGACCAGCAGACCAGGGAGATGGGGAGCAAAGCCTCAGAGCACGCCAGCAGTGGGACAGCCGCGGTGCACCTGGACTGTCCCGCTGCCCGCGTGCTCTGCGGCTTTGCTCCGTGTCTCCCAGGTCAGCAGACCAGGGAGATGGAGCAAAGCCGTGGAGGACTTGGGCGGTCCCGCCACCCCCGTCTCCCTGGTCTGCTGGGGGGGGGGGTGCAGCTAGTGCCCCCCCCAGCAGACCAGGTTTTTCTTGCCTACCCCTGGGGTAGAGCAGCTGGGGGCTGCCGGGTTGGTCCCGCAGCGCCGCTCCGGACCAACCCGGCAGCACCCCAGCTGCTCTGCCCCAGGCGTCCTGATTCAGCCGCTGCTGGTCAGTTTCAGCAGCGGCTGAATCAGGACGCCTGGGGCAGAACAGCTGGGGTGCTGCTGGGTTGCTCCAGTAGCGCCGAGGAGCCGCGCTACTGGAGCAACCCAGCAGCACCCCAGCTGCTCTGTCCCAGGCGTCCCCAAGTCAGCCGCTGCTGAAACTGACCAGCGGCTGACTACAGGAAGCCCGAGGCAGAGTTGCTCTGCCCCGGGCTTCCTGGAATCAGCCGCTGATCAGTTTCAGCAGCAGCTGACTTGGGGATGCCTGGGTTTCTTAAGTTGAATCTGTATGTAAGTCAGAACTGGCGTCCAGATTCAGATGTGGTTGAAACTGATCAGTTTCAGCATCGGCTGACGCCAGTTCCGACTTACATACAGATTCAACTTAAGAACAAACCTACAGTCCCTATCTTGTCCGTAACCCGGGGACTGCCTGTAGTTCGGACTAAGGGCTTTAGTCCGAACTAACACGTCCCAGCGCGCACTTCCTGGTTCGAATCAGCTGTGATTCGAACTAGCGCGCCGGTGAGATCATGTTAATGGAGCGCGGGATATTTAAATCCCCGCTTCATTAACTACTTCGGTTGTCTCCATTTGCATCCCTAGTTCGAACTAGGGATGCAGTATAGACGTACCCTTAGAGACTAACAAAACATGTCGATGGTATCATGAGCTATCATGAGCACAACCCACTTCTTTGAGCTGTGCCCACAAAAGCTCATGGTACCATCTACATTTTTGTTAGTCTCTAAGGTGCTACAAGACTATTCATGGTTTAAGTTTTTCCACTTTATCTCTTGTTGGGCATAGTGGATGTAGCATATAAGATAACAGATTTACCATATTCTCTCATGGACACTTTACTTTTCTTCCTCCCTCCTTTTGCTTCTTTTTCTTCATCCAAAATTAAAGCCATTCAGAGTGGAAAGTATATAGATTTGCTCTTTGTTTATGGATGTGCATAGCAGGGGAAATCATTAAAGGAATACACAAAGCACAGTTCAGGGTAATTACTGTAATGGCTAAAATATGCCCAACCAGTAGCAATCACTGCAAATCAGGAAAAACATCTAAAATTTGCAATGCATGGGCCTCTGGATGCTCAAATATATTCAAAAGTGCTTCACATAACCTGAGCCTCTGCCAATTGTGACAAAACTCAGTGAGTTTCTCATCTTTTCCCTACTCCAATATGCCCTCCAAGAGCTCAGTGCGCAAATAATCCCTTTATGTAAGCTCCAGATAACCTAATGACTATAGCTCATAGATCATAATGCCTTTCCTGGCGTGCATGCGTCTTTAGATAGTGATGCACCTGCTTATAAAAGACTTTAGCTAAGAGCACTAATGTGGTATGAATAAAAGCTCTTTGGAGTTTTAAATACAGATCCTAATAGAGCTCAGTCCCAAATGGAAACGTGACAGGGCCCCCAAAAACACAAAACTCCAGTCCTTTTGCGTTAACCATCTATTTATTAGAAACGGTGCTTGCTCAGGGTTTGGTCCTAGGCTTCCCTTACCTTCTGTCACTTTATAGTTTTATCACAGCCAGGCCTAGCTTCATTGTGAGCTTTGATTTGCATCATTCATTTTAGTGACTAGTGTGTGTTAGATGTGGTTGCTTTCAAATTGAATGTGATAGGCCCCAGGTGCTACAGGCATGGGTAACGCACAGGCAATAAAAACACCAAAATTGCCTTCAGTACAGGATAATTATAACTTGTGTGAAATGGTTATGGAAAAGCAGGCTCCATTTGAGCCTCTGAAAGCACTTATTACTGTTTGCCTCGTGTGTCTCTCTCTCTGTAGCGTGGTGAGAGGAATGGTATGATGTGACAATGCATTCTAACAGCCTGGACAGGAAACAAGAAAGGTGGTTTATTCAGTTGAGGCATTGGACTTGGATTTATAGCACTCTGGGTTCAATTCCCAGCTGTCACAACCCCTCAGTGTGTGTGTGTCCTTTGACATATCATCTCTGCCTCGTAGATTAAGGCCAGAAAGGACTTTCATGCTGTTACTACCAATAACAGGCTCTCTGGAACCTCCCTTCAGGGACTTGAAGGTTGCTATCAAATCTCCCCTCACTCTTCCTTCAGCCTCTCTGTGTAGGAGGTCATGTGTTCCACCCCCTTATCATTTTCGTTGCCCTCCGCTGGACACATTGGAGAGGGTCCACAGCCGTTCTGTAATGGGGGACCCAGAATTGGACACAATACTCCAGATGTGACCTCACCAGTGCTGAATAAAGGAGAATAATCACTTTTCTAGATCTGCTGGTAATGCTCTTCCTAATGCACCCCAATATGCCATTAGCCTTCTTGGCTACAAGGGCACACTGTTGACTCATATCCAGCTTCTTAACCACTGTAATCCCCAGGTCCTTTTCTGCCAAACTGCTGCTTAGCCAGTTGGTCCTCAGCCTGTAACAGTGCTTGGGATTCTTCCATCTCAAGTGCAGAACTCTACACTTGTCCTTGTTGAACCTCATCAGATTTCTTTTGGCCCAATCCTCCAATTTGTTTAGGTCACTCTAGACCCAGTCCCTACCATCCAACGTAGCTACCTCTCCACCAGCTTAGTGTCATCTGCAAAATTGCTAAGGGTGCAATCCACCCCCTCATTCAGGTCATTTAATAAAGATGTTGAACAAAATCAGCCCTAGAACTGATCCTTCGGGCACTCTGCTTGAAACGCCAACCAGACATCAAGGTATGGATCACTACCCATTGAGCCCAACCATCTAGCAAGTTTTCTATCCACCTTATAGTCCATTTATCCAATCCATACTTCCTTAACTTGCTGGCAAGAATACTGTGGGAGACAGTATCAAAAGCACATCATACCATCCCCTTCATAAACTTATCAAGGTTAGTCTTGAAATAAGTTAGGTTTCTTGACCCCATATTACTCCCATTGAACATAAGAACATAAGAACGGCCGTACTGGGTCAGACCAAAGGTCGGTCTAGCCCAGTATCCTGTCTGCGGACAGTGGCCAGCACCAGGTGCCCCAGAGAGGGTAGACCGAAGACAATGATCAAGCGATTTGTCTCCTGCCATCTCTCTCCAGCCTCTGACAAACAGAGGCCAAAGACACCATTTTATCCCCTGGCTAATAGCCTTTTATGGACCTAACCTCCATGAAATTATCTAGCTTCTCTTTAAACTCTATTATAGTCCTAGCCTTCACAGCCTCCTCTGGCAAGGAGTTCCACAGGTTGACTACACGCTGTGTGAAGAAGAACTTTCTTTTATTAGTTTTAAACCTGCTACCCATTAATTTCATTTGGTGTCCTCAAGTTCTTCTATTTAGGTAACTAATAAATAACTTTTCTTTATCGGCCCTCTCCACATCACTCATGATTTTATAGACCTCTATTATATCCCCCCTCAGTCTCCTCTTTTCTAAACTGAAAAGTCCCAGTCGTTTTAACCTCTCCTCATATGGGACCCGTTCCAAACCCCTAATCATTTTAGTTGCCCTTTTCTGAACCCTTTCCAAGGCCAAAATAACTTTTTTGAGGTGAGGAGACCACATCTGTACACAGTATTCAAGATGTGGGCGTACCATAGTTTTATACAGGGGCAACAGCCTTCCATGATACTCCCATATGTGAAATGGGGATAATAATACTCCATTTCTTCCCCCATGTGTGTGTGTCTTGCTCTTTCCCATCCTTGGCTGGAAAGAACCATCTGAACGCTAATGGACAAAATAACTTTCTGCTCTTAAAAAGTGAATGTAACAGTGGCATAGTGGGGTCCCATGCTTCTGGCTTCTTGGTGATATCTACATGAAAGGTGCCCAGAGTGCCACTAAAATGATGCTTTATGCCTTTATTCACTGCCAGCATTGCAGATACATCCTGGTATCCGAGAGTAAGGCTGAGCTTTTTCTCCATCTCAGACCAGCACCGTTAATAAACAACCCACCAGGTAAATTAGGCCCTGAGTTAAACCCCTTGTCTTCACATTGTACCCTCTGATAGAATAGAGTAATAGTTTCTAGTGGTCAATCTACCCTAAGATATGGCTTGGATTCTTCTGAGCCAGTAGAAATATATAGAAACCTGGAAACTGGGGAAGGAAGCAGTAGCCTGTACCTTTTTTGAGGCCAAAAGCCTTTCAGAGGAGGCAGGACAAGGCTCCTTCTCCTGCCCAACCCAATGGGAGAAGGGGCAGAGGCGGATATAGGACAGGGCAAGCGGTGCGGCCACCCCGGTCCCCATGCTTCAAGAAGCCCCGTGCATGCGCCATGGCGCCACCTCGCATGCGCTGTGGCAAACGGGGGCCCCACGAAATTGTGCTGCGCTGGGCCCCGCGAAGGGGCTCGGCATAAAGGCTGCATTCCTCCTCCTCCTCCCCACTGGCAGCCAGGCACAGCTGGAGAAGTCTGGCCTGCTGAACCCTGCAGGCTGGAGGGCTAATTGGGAATGGGGGGGAAGCTGGTAAAAGCCTTGCAGCTGACTCTTGTAAGGCAAGAGGCAAATATATGAACCTCTGCTTGAGCAAGAGGGCTGTTAGGAGGGCAGTTTTGGCAACTGTAAAAAGGCAGCGTGTAACTCCAGACTTAGGGAGAGAGGGTATGTCTACACTACAAAGTTAATTCGAACTAACGGACGTTAGTTCGAATTAATTTTGATAGGCGCTACACTAGTGCTCCGCTAGTTCGAACTTAATTCGAACTAGCGGAGCGCTTAGTTCGAACTAGTTAAACCTCATTCTTACTAGTTCGAATTAAGGGGTGTGTAGCCCCTTAATTCAAACTAGTGGGAGGCTAGCCCTCCCCAGCTTTCCCTGGTGGCCACTCTGGGCACCACCAGGGAAACTCGTATGCCCCCCTCCCGGCCCCGGAACCCTTAAAGGGGCATGGGCTGGCTACGGTGCCCGTGCCAGGTGCAAGCCTGCCAGCACCCAGCCAGCAGACCCTGCACCTGGCACGCCATGAGCCAGGCACCCGATGTCCCCCAGCCCTCCGCCTCTTCCCGGGACCAGGCTGGTGGCTCTTGGGAGCCTGGCCAGGACCGCAAGAGGCGGGCACCCGCCTGGTCTAGTGCGGACATCATGGACCTCGTCCACGACCTCTGCACTAGGCACAGGAAAGTGGCCATCTAGGGCAGGAGAGCTGCCAGCCTGGCCACCCAGGAGCAGGTGTGCATGAAAATCAAGGTGGTCCACTGACACCCCCGACCCTGAGCCCTGAGCTTACAATGGCCATACTAGGTCAGACCAAAGGTCCATCTAGCCCAGTAGCCTGTCTGCCGACAGCGGCCAACCCTAGGGACCCTGGAGGGGATGGACCGGAGACAGTGACCAAGCCATTTGTCTCGTGCCATCCCTCTCCAGCCTTCCACAAACTTTGGGCAGGGACACCACTCCTACCCCCTGGCTAATAGCACTCCATGGACCCAACCTCCATGACTTGATCTCACTTCTCTTTAAACTCTGTTCTAGTTCTAGCCTTCACAGCCTCCTGCAGCAAGGAGTTCCACAGGTTGACTCTTTGCTTTGTGAAGAACAACTTTCTGTTACTAGTTTGAAGCCTGCTACCCATTCCTTTTCTTTGGTGTCCTCTAGTCCTTCTATTATGGGAACTAATGAAGAACTTTTCTTGATGCACCCTCTCCACCCAACTCATGCTTTTATAGACCTCTATCCTATCCCCCCTCATTCTCCTCTTTTCTAAACTGAAAAGTCCCAGTCTCTTTAGCCTCTCTTCATATGGGACCTGTTCCAAACCTCTGATCATTTTAGTTGCCCTCCCCTCTCCCACCCTCTCTCTACCTCTCTCCCACCTCCTTTTCCCAGTCTCCCCGAGTTTTGTTCAATAAAGAGAGATTCTATTTTTGACCACATGTTTTCTTTATTTTGTACATCAGGAAGGGGGGCTAGGGAAGGGTAAGTGGAAGGAGGTGAGGGAGGAATGGGGTACGAGCCCCCAATGGGGAGGACTGGGCTGGCTCTGCGGGCTTTTGGGGGTGGAAGCTCTCCTGCAGCCTCCCAATTGTCCCCTCTGCCCAGATGGCAGCCTGCAGCGAGTGCAGCCAGTCTGATGGCCGAGTGCTGTGATGTGCCCAGTGTGGGCACTCAGGGCACTCCAAGCCAGGACTGCTTTGCAAGCGGGGCACCCCTGAGGTGGTGGGGGTGGGGGTCGGGTGGGGGTCGGGGTGGGGGTCGGGGTGGGGGTCGGGTCCCTTTAAGCACAGCCCTCGGCTAGCCTGAGACAGCATCTCCACGCTCTAAGTCCTCCTCTGATGCCCTGCCGGCACTGCTTCCAGCCATCCTTAACCCCGGTTCAGGGTCCACTTAATGTGGACATGCTAGTTCGAATTAGCAAAACGCTAATTTGAACTAGTTTTTTAGTCTGGATGCGTTAGTTCGAATTAGCTTAGTTCGAATTAACTAATTCGAACTAAGATAGTTCGAATTAGCGCTGTAGTGTAGACATACCCAGAGAGACTGTGTGAGTGGGGAAATCGGAGCCTTCAGTTCTTGATGATACCAGTAAGCAAGGTCAAGGTAGGAGCAGCTCAGGGAAAGTGCTGAGGCACTGACAGAACAGGCCCTGGCTACCTAAGCAGGATTTGGGGGTTGGTACCCAAAGGGGAAAGTAGGTCTGGATGTTCCTGACTCTGCCCAGACCAGAAGGGGCAGCATGAATGTCAAGAATAAGAGGCCAAGAATTACAAGTTTCAGAGACCAAGGACCAGGTCTGAAGGACATTAGATTCAGAGTGTTCTTTTGTGGACTCTATTAATCCACAGTGTGGATTAATGCACTGAGTGGTGACCTGGTTGGTGGGTGAGGCCATGGACTGTTGTGACACTAGAAAAATTACAGGGTGTGTTTGTCCAGAAAAAGCTTGTTAACACTGTGCCTAGGAACAGGGAATTGCTCTGGAGGTGAGAGATAGGATAGCATGCCCTCAGGGACTCTGATGCCTTCAGTGGGATTGCACACATAAATGTATCAGATTACATGATTCTGTTGCTATAAGGGACAGATGGTATCTCTCTTGCTTAGCTGGGTGGGCTCTGTAGAGCTCACAGGTGTAAAATGCAGCAGAAGCTTCCTTTTTGTCACTCAAATCAGTTTATAGGGCTTGAATACAAGCCCCAGGTCTGCCAGGTTAGATGGTGCCATTGTTTTCCATTTCAGAGTAGGAGCACACTTCTAGCCTTTCAACAACCCTGGTGAGGAGAGCTAAATGAGAGAAGCATTTTGTTTAGCTGGAAATGTGGATAACTAAAGCCACTACAATACATGGATAATTCAGTGCACAGCCTAGCTTATACTGGGCATTGGACTAAAGGATATGCCATGATAATACTGGGGTGTCTGGGGAAATAATTTGCTCATATTCAGCTGAATAGCAGTCTGGGGCTGAGATCAGAATTTTTCACAATGGGCTTCTCTGCAGAAGGTATAACTGAGTTTGAGAGAGATCCCAAAGAGCCTACTGAGATGGTACTCGAGCCAGGCCAGCATTAGAAGTCAACAGGAGTAGGGCCTGAGTAAAACCCAAGAGTGAAATGGTGCCAGCTGTTCTTGTCACTGAGATGGAGGGCTGTGGGACTGCACCTGGCAATCCCAGAGGCCTCCTAGGCATCAGGAAGCAGCGCTCAGCAGCGCTCCCTGAAGAAAAAAGGATTCAGCCTCCAGCCTCAGCAACCTTCAGAGAGCAGGAGGCCATCCCTTTGTCTCCACTCCGGGCCCACTGTGCACCCTCCCCAAACCTCCTGCCAGTTCCTGCCCATTGTCGTTACGTTGCCAGGAGCATCCCAGCCACTGCCTACCCTGTGGATCCTCCCTGACAATATTAACGTGGAAGAGCTCAGTATAAAATTAATACAGAACTGCTGTTGCAGAAACAGTGTTTCTCCCTCCCCTTTGCAGGGAGAGGGAAGAGCCATGTGAGGAAGATGCCCAGGACAGGTTTGGGCCCTGCGTAAATGCTCTGAATCCGTCCCTATGCCAGGGGCCTCCACAGGCCAGTTCCAGCCCACCAAGTGGGTTGATCTGGCCTGCAGAGGCCGTGCTGCTCCCCCGCCCCTAGGCCAATCAGGGCCTAAGGACTGGGGAGTCAACCCTGCCAGTTGACTCTAAACACTACATGCTTGAGGGCAGGGAGTAAGAGACTTTGCACCCTCTCCCTGCCCAATCAAGACTTGGGGGCAAGGGGAGTATGCAAAGTCTCCTCCCACTCTGCTCCAGTCCTGCAGGGAGCACACTCAGGGCAGGAGGAGACTTTGCATGCTCCTCCCTGGCCCCAAGCCCTGATTGGAATGGGGGGAGCGTGTGAAGTCTTCCCCCAATGCCAGGGGCACAGGCACCTAGAGGGAACCACCAGCTGTTTCAAACAGCTGGTGGTTCTCTCTGTGGGGGTGGGGACAAAGACTTCATGTGCTCCCACACATCTCCAGACCAATCTGGGTCTGTGCGGAAGTGTCCTGGCCCCGCCCCCTCCACCTGAGGCCCTGCCCCTTCCAGGGCAGCCTGGGGACACTTCAAAAATTTCTGTAATGGCCCCCGGTCAAAAATTATTGCCCACCCCTGCCCTATTGGCTTGTTATGATGGAAATCTCTTTTTATAGGTTGAAAAATAAATAGAATTCTTTTCATCAGTTATTCGAACCCTATGTGCTCAGCACTTCATATACCTACAATTCTTAGGGTTTGTGTTGCTTGTTATTTATTGCACACAGGGTGGACTCTGACCCCGTGTTACTAAAAGTACCTGTTACTCATTTATTAGGGTTATTCTTCTGGGGGGAGGGTGTTGATGATTCTATCAATATGTTGCTTGTGTCACTTGTGTCCTCAGATGGAGCTCTATTTTGTCCTTCTGCCAGTTCCCTCCCCATGGAGGTACCCACCCTAGAATCAGCTGTGCATTCACTCATTCAGTTGCCCTTTCTCTGAGCACAACTGAGAGGACCAGTTAATCAGCACTCACAAGCTGGCCCCTTATTTATTTCTGGACTCAATAGGCTGGGTTGGACAGCAGTGCCAAGCTGTGACCCTCATGTGTCTTTGGACTCAATGGGTTAAAGAGCTCTTTAAGCTGTCCCCCTCATATGTTCCCAGGTTCAGCACTTCCCTATCCTCATTTCCTGCTACCACTGTTTTGTTAGTAACTCACTTGATGAACAAACTCCACAGGATTTTTGGCCAATGCAGGGATCTTTAGCTTAGGTACAAAGAGCGTTGTTGCAGAGTGAATGGGGAAGCCAAAAATAACATCCCTGGGGATTGGGAGACAGCAGCAACCAGCTTAATAATGAAAACTATTTATTTCCAGATAGCTACCTACATGGGGAGCCAAACAAAAGAATTGCAATTTTAAATTTAAATGAAATTTGATTACAAAAGTTAGAGCTAGCAAACCATAACTGATTAAATCATGAGGCTGTGAGACACAGAGAGAGAGATTGATCTCACCACTCTGTGACGCTTAAATTGTTCAGGATTCCCAGGTGGTGATGGTAGCTGGGGGTCCAGAGTATTGGAGACAGGCAGAGCAGAGCCCCTCGCATGATCAGTAGAAGATGAAGTCCTAATGGGACTGATGCAGAATTGAGATCCAGGCATCAGAACACTTTACTTGGTAGGGGTTTTTGAAGGAAAACAATGGTTCAAGGGGGGACACTAGATTTGTTTATGGGTAAACTGATGATTCAAGGGAGTATTCCAAAGTTGTTTTGTTTAGGGTAGACAATAGGAACTGATCATTCCTGGCCATGGATGATGTTTCTTCGAGGGAGCTCAATTAGGCAGCTTCAGTATTTTGGATACTAATAGAGGATTTATTACTAAAATTGGTTGATAATTACTGATCTGAGTGCATGCAGCTGTGGGCTCATTAGCATCTGGAGCAGAGATTTCCCATCAGGCAGTGCTTTCCTGCATTTGTGTCCCAAAGTTCAGTGTGGTTCTTGCCTTGGAATTGCTGTTCCCCATTCTGTATGCTAAGATGACTTTCTGTCCCATTTTTTATGTAAATGAGACTAGGGGAAAGTCTCAGAGGGATAGCCATGTTAGCTTGTATCTGCAAAAACAATGAGGAGTCCTGTGACATCTTAGAAACTATGGGTATGTCTACACTTGCCCCCTACTTCAAAGTAGGGAGGCAAATGAAGCATACCAAAGTTGCAAATCAAGCCCAGGATTTAAATATCCCAGGCTTGATTTGCATGTTCCCGGCCGGTCGCCATTTTAGAAATTCACTAGCCCAGAGTAATTGTCCGCGTCTACACGTGGCAGTGAAACGGGAGTCCTTTTTAAAGCCCCTAATTCGAAGCAGCTGGTAAACCTCATTGCAGGAGGAATACCAGCTACTTCGAATTAGGGCTTTAAATCGGACTCCCATTTCACTGCCGTGTGTAGACGTGGGCAGTTATTCCGGGCTAGTGAATTTCTAAAATGGCGACCGGCCGGGAACATGCAAATCAAGCACGGGATATTTAAATCCTGGGCTTGATTTGCAACTTCGGTATGCTTCATTTTTCTCCCTACTTCGAAGTAGGGGGCAAGTGTAGACATACGCTAGCAGATTTCTAAGGCATAGCTTTCATGGGTAAAACCCACTTTGTCATTGTTTTAGGTGTGTTTTCTCCCTGCCTTTTCATTGCGTTTTGTAAGTCTTCCTACTGATCAGTCCAAGCAGAGGCCAGACGGGAAGGGAGTGGGAAGGAAGGTCTTCTGTGAGTCAGTCAGGCTGGATACTATGCCCTAGTTCCCCAACAAGACAGAGCTGGTAGGTAACAGCAGGCTTCTCAAGACTGGGTTTGGTCTACATTTAATGAAATTCTAAGGGGTTGAAAATAGGAATGTGATAGTGTAAGCCAGGGCTACTCAACATGTGGTCCATGGCCCGTTTGTTTGCGGCCCATAGTGCAGTATGGATTTACACAGGGCTCAAACGTGGCCCACAGGTGGGAGCCAAAACAAAAAAGTAGTCAATATAACGGTCTTCTGTTGAGATATGTTTTAGTAGTTAAATTCCTGGACTGTTGTTGTTCATTAAGTGTCATATGAAATCGGGTAAATATTGCATTTTATTAATATCAACAGAACTGACTTAAATGGGGCCTGTGCATTGTGTACTCTTGCTTTAATCTTTGTATTCATGCCCGTCAGTGTGAATGAAGCTATTTGCATATATTTGTATATAGATTTGCATGTATATGCAACAACACTTAAGTTGCAGCCTTTGGCATGTACTAGGATTATCATTGTGGCCCCCGGGGCTCCCAAGTTGAGTGGTCTTGGTGTAAACAGTTGACCGATGAGCCTGGACTCATCAGTTAACCTTCATCATTACACGTAAGCCCTCCCCTGCTCCACTCTGCTGCCTCTGATACAGAGGCAGCAGTGCAGGGAAGAAGGCTTAAAAGATGGCTCCCTGAATCCACTGGCTCCCACAGAGCCACTTCCTCTTCCCCCATCCCACACTGCTGCCTCCCCCTAGTGTAAATGTGTAACCACTGACTATGTCAGCAGTTACATATTTACAACCCCCCCACATTTTAACATCCCTGATTGAAAACGTGTCTTGTACTGTGTTCCAGCAGCTGAAATTAAACTCTGGTTAATATTGTTCACCGCTGGTAATAAGTGCCTGAGCTGACCTTTGATCGCTAGTATTTTTTTTCTGTAGGCACCAAAAGCCAACTGAGCATGTAACAAAGGGGTAAAGGGAGAGGGAGACACTGTTGATATATCACAGTTGCCTTACACATGCCTGCCATTTAATTACAGTCTTCTTCTGTCTCATGCCCCGAGGCAGCAGAATCCTAATAGGCCTGTCATCTTGGGAGATAACACAACACTGATCGTCACTAAATAAGTCATTTGAAATTAATTATCTTGCACTCTAGAAAGATTAGCTCTGGTTGACTCTTTACTCCCATTAGATGATTGTGTCAGCATTGACTAGAGTAGTTCTAACCTTGTGCCTGCTGGCAGATGTGCAGCATATATCTAGGGGAGGAAATGGGTGAACATGGAGTCTGTGTCTCATATATGGGAAATGCAGCATCTACTGCCCAGATGATGGAGAGGATTTCAAACCCTTGCACCTCTGCAAACAGGCTGAAATCCAGGCAATGATGATAGTTCATTTAGAGGTCTGAAGAATGATCTAGGAGCAGCACAATCCAACTACAACTGCAGACTCGGGTGAATATTCAGGCACGTAATCCTATCTCATGAATGTCACCCTGATTCTGGGGCATCTGGAGCCCAGTCCAGACCTGGTCCCCTGGGCCTTTTGCATTTGGGTGATAGCTGGAATGAAGCGATGCCAGGGCCATGAGTCTCAATGCTCTCTTCTAACTCCCAACACATTCCTGGGATGCTTCCTGCACAAAGAGAATTCAACAGAGAGGATGCTTTGTGGCTGGTGGAAAGGGGCTGCCGGGCAACCATAAAGTGGGCCCATAGATTTTAAGCTTGACTTCAGGCTTCCACAGAGGCAAAGGGTGGGGAGGAACCTTGGCGGTAATAACATTGCTCATCTCCTTGTTAAAATGAATTGTACAAATGTTCTTCCTCTCTCCAGATGGAATTCTTCCCATGCCTTTGATGATCATCCTTAGGATGTAATGGGTGCACAGTGATAATTAAAGACAGGTGTGAGTTATGTAGCTTGGCTTTGGAGTCAGGTCTCAATGGCCTTGTGGAGAAACATAGAGTACAGTTTTGTGCAATAGCTTCCTCTCTAGATTAGTGCCTGCAGACTGCAGGCCTGTAATGGGAAGCAAGTAAGAGCACTATACATACTTGTGTAAAGTATTATTACATTAGAACTCAAAGCTCTTTAGAAATAATGCCTTGTACAGTTGAAGGAGGGGGAATTGCTAGTAAAGCGACAGTGTGTGAATGTTTTGAGCTGGACTGTGTAGAATAGCTCTATCATTCATTCCTAAGGGGATTGGTATCCTGGAAGGGTTTGAGATAGGTCACAATGCCTCATGTAGCAGACAGATTATGACAACCTAGTTGCAAGCAAAAACAATACACAGTAGGAAGAGGCTGGTTGTTTTAACGGCTTTGTACAAAGGGCTATATGCATTCCCTGAGGCCCCATGAGCGTGGCTAATAATAGTAACTGGATTTGTATCTTGTAATATGGAGAGGTAATTGTGGAAGAATTGGTACAGGCTTGTGCTCCTAAAGCTCAGAGGACCATAGTGTGAAAACATTATTCCTGGGAGACATTTCTGTAGTGCAGAGAGGAGGAGCATAATGAATGCATGGGAATGGAAAACATAGAAGATGAGAAAGGGAAAAGTGTAAAGAATAACAATCAGGACTTGAAATCCTTAAAAAATAGCTACTTCAGTGCCCTAAAGTATAGCACCATGTATAAGGTCCATAGTTATTCTGTTTTGCAAGCAATGTCATTGCCAATATTGAGAATAAAAAGAGGTAGCTGAAGTAGTTTTGACATAATGAGCCCATTTCAGATCTGGCATAAGCAGTTGCAATTCCATATATGTTAGAGTCCCACCTGCTTTCATCAGGTCTGAAGTTGTCCCATTATTTCTGTGTGGCCATCCTCTGCCACAGAATTCTGGTGTGACTTGAGCAAGTCACGTAATCTCTCTCTGTGCCTCCATTCCCCTTCTGCAAAAGAGAATAGCAGCACTTCCTACTTTGCAGGGATGTCAAGAGGAGAAATATATATAGTGTGAAGTGATCAGATAGTATGGAAATGAGACATGTAAGTATAATAAATATATCTGCTTCCTAAAAAAAAATTTCAGAGAAGTTAAATTTAACTCTTTGCTGAGGTAATCAATAGAAACACTGAATGGGCACTTTATCCCCTTCAGCCAGACTCATGCATCTTTGGGGCCAGCAGTTTTATCACTGCAAAAGGAAAAAAAACTGTAGACACTCTACGCCCTCTTTCTCATGAAGGCATGAGAATTCCATGTTAGCCCAATAGAGCTGCAAAGAAACAATGGCCTGGAATGATTAGGTCTTGGACCAGAGTCTTTCAGAGCTAGTAATAGTGATCATCATGTCAGTATCCTAAAATATTTAATGAAATGTAATTCTTAGGTAACATTCTCCCCTATATTACCCAACTTAGCAAATTAGGCTTCTGCTGGAGATGCACTTTGTAATAGCCATGGTGCAATGCCTCGTTTCCACCAAACACAGAGGTGACATCCACAATTCTTCACTGTGAATTGTGTACCAGAATGATATATAATACTTATTTACAATCAATCAAACATTTCAGGATGCGAGACAAAAAGTTACCATCTAGAGTCCTACAGCAAGAGATTGGCCAAAAACAAAACCTTGATGGTTTGAAGAAATTGAACCTGGTTCCAGGTCCACATTTTTTGTTTTCTATCTCAAGTATCAGATCCAGGTATCTTAGACATCTGTTGTCATAGTAGCTAACAGTGGACTTGCACTAGTTATTCACATATTTACTGGTTCTTATGGACTTAGGACAAGATTTTCAAAAGTAACTAGTGATTATGAATGATCAACTGGAGATACCTTAAAGCGTCTGGATTTTCAGATATTGCTGAGTATTGAATAGTTCTGATTTCAAGAGGGTGAATATTCAGCAATATCTGAAAAACAGGCCCCTTTTAAGATTTCTTCAACTGATCATAGAAAATCACTAGTTACTTTTGAAAATCTTGGCAATAGGACTGCACTTCCCAGGCCCGGACGCAGGAATTTTTTGGGTGTATGTGTGTGCTTTTTTTGTAAATGTGGCCCACAAATTTTTTTAAACATAAAAGGAGCTCAAAATAGTCATGCAATGAGTGTGCATAAGAGAGGTTAATGGAAAATTTGAGTGGAAACAGTGATGGATAAAATTGTTTTATTATAACATACTAAGAATGTATGCAGTAATAAAGGTTCTATAGAAATTAGCTTCTGGGAAATTTCTGTAATGTTGTACATGGAAAAACAATATTCCAAAAAGTCCCCAGCCATTGGGGAATGCTGGGGCAGAATCAGCCTGTGTCTGGCCAGGCCACGGCTGTGGCAGCCCGGCCCAAGCCATGGGAGAGGCTGGTGGCTGTCCTCCTGCCCCGGTGGCCCAGTCCTGCCCCAGCCTCGCTTCTAGGGGACGGGAGAGAAATCAGTCCCAGCCCAGCTAGAATCGGACCCATGGGGGACCGTGAGTTCACCCCTTTGTATCCTCCATCTCCATGTACGGGCCTGTTCCTTAGCTTACTCCTTTATCTTTACACTGCTGCAGAAGGTGAGAGAGGCAACACTGATAAGAAAAATATTATCTGGGAATCAGAGTCCAAATCTTCTACTTCTTGCCCTGGAAGATGTTGGGACAAGGCAAGTGAAATGGATTTTTCACAGCATCTCACAAGCTGTGTGAAGTATAGAGATGGGGCCAATATTTTGGTGTCCCCAAACTCTGAGTAGGGATGGGGTTCAATATCTGAAGAGAGGTTGAATCCAGTTTTTGTAAATGACCCCTATCATTATAATGGGCTACATTAAAATCCCAGGCCCACACACCTCTAGATTTTGGGGTATTTAAAATTTAAAGCCAGATAAGGCATTTCATGAGAGGTCCACATTTAAAGTCTAGGGGGACACATTACTGCAGTGTATTTGCTGTATTTAGACTGGGGATGTTAAATATCGGTTAATTGAGTAGTCGATTAACCTCATGAATTCTTATTGGTTACTCAACTATTCTATAGTCCCCAGGGGTGGGGCCAGCAGCCAGTGCAATCTGGCCCCACGCCTGAGGACCCCCTGCCACTCCACGCTGCTGCCTCTATATCTGTATCCTGCCTTGGCTACCAGGCAAAGCTAGTCCATGAGGGGAGCCAGTTTAAAAAAATGCGACCTTTGTGGACCGACTGCCTGTTGCCAAGTGCTACAGAGGCAGCAGTGGGAGGGTGGCAGTAGCCCCTGTCCGGGGCAGGGCTAAGCTCCTGGACCCTATGTGAGACAGAACTGAGCCAGGCTGCTGGCCAGCCTGCTAAAAAATGTACTGGCAAGGAAGGGGGATGCGTGTAGTCTACAGCATTAACCTATAAGCTTTTGCTTCTCGGTTAATTGACTACACTATCACATCCCTAATTTAAACTAATGAGGACAGAGTTTTCATGGCTAGTTAAATGCTTGCTGTCATGTTCTCATTCATGTTCATAGAATTAAAAAAAAAAAAGGCCATACAGAGAAGCATTCCATTAAATGTTTTTGACTTGGGCAGGTGCTTTGGACCTGTGACTGTATTTGACGTGGACAGGTGAATCTATGGTTAAAGAGCTCCTGGGAACACTATTTCCACAAAGAAAGAGGTCACTTTCTGTTCCACTACAGTGGTGCATCTCGCCCCCTGTTGATTTCTATGTGACTACAAGCAGCAGGAGGAGGAGGATTAGGCTCATGGTATATGCAGAATGATTCCACACTGGATATGTCATTTAAAAAAGAACCAACAAGTGCCCCTCAGAGCAGGACTGGGTTCTTCTCTCCCATACCTTCTTAGGAACCACAATAAAATGCCAGACTCGAAATGGACATTCTGTACTACAGAGGGGCTACATCTTAACAGTTCTCTTGCAGGTGATGAGAAATGAAGATCCCCTGACAGAACTGATCTAGTGCGGTAAATATCACACAGTCTCTCTGTCCCCCGGATCTGACAATCAAGTCTAGACAGGACAATGGGTGTGAGGGTGCTGAAAACTGAGGGCTTGATTCTCCTTCACGCTGCACCTTCATGCACAGAAAGTGTATAAAGCCAGCATTCCCAGTGGTTAACACTTCACACCCACCTTGCACTTATGCAGAGATGAGGAGCTTGGGGCTGGGAGTGTAGCTGCTGGATCTCTGGTGTGGCGAGGACTGTGCTGCCCAGCCCTCCAAGTACTGGGCCTGGAAGTTGGGTGCACTGAGGCTGTGCCACCCCAGGGTCCAAGTGCATCCAGAGCCGCACCCTCAGCCAACCAGTCTCTTGCCAATGCACCACATGGCATACACCTTTAGGATTTCAAACACCTTTCTGAAAAGTTCGGAAAAGGACAACAAAAATGATGAGGGGTTTGGAACGGGTCCCATTTGAAGAGAGATTAAAAAGACTTGGACTTTTCAGCTTAGAAAAGAGGAGACTAAGGGGGGATATGATAGAGGTCTATACAATCATGACTGGTGTGGAGAAAGTGAATAAGGAAAATTATTTACGGATTCCCACAAAATAAGAACTAGGGGTCACCAAGTTAAATTAATGGGCAGCAAGTTTAAAACAAACAAAAGGAAGTTTTTCTTTACTCAGAGCACAGTCAACCTGGGAAATTCCTTGCCAAAGGATGTGGTGAAGACTAGAACTTTAACAGGGTTCAAAAAGAGCTAGATAGATTCATGGAGGTTAGGTCCATCAATGGCCATTAGCCAGGATGGATAGGAATGTTGTCCCTAGCCTGTCTCTGTTTGTCTTGAAATAGGTGACAGGAGAGGGATCACATGATGATTACCTGTTGTGTTTCCTCCCTCTGGGGTATCTGGTATTGGCTACTGTCGGCAGACAGGATACTGGGCTAGATGGACCTGTGGTCTGACCCAGTACGGCTGTTCTTGTGTTCTGATGTGAGGATTGCCTCTGACATGAGGGAGTCTTGTTTGTGTCAGTTTAGTGTTAGCTCCCTAATGCCACTGTCTTATTAGCCCAGAGGAAAGTGCCTGGCCTGTCTTTGCCTGGCAGGACAAGAAGAGGAGCATCCTCATGCTAGAGTTTCCCCTGAAGCATTCCCCTTTGTTGTCCAGCCCCTGACACTGCTGCTCACAGAAATCCCAAATCCTCTGCTCTCAAAGGAGCAGTGTGCCCAGTTTTACCTTCCAGCACTTCTCCTATAGAATGCACAACACTTTTGAGCACCTATAATAAAAGAAAATCTATTGAAGAAAGACTGGAGATGCAGTTAGAAACAGAAACAAGTAATGGAAGCAAATGTTTACAATGAAAACAAAAGAATAAAATGTGAGCTACAACCTACACTTTATCGGTCATTACCTTTCCTCTCTGTAATAAAGTAGGTTTCTCCCCATAACTTGATCTATTGTAGGGGAGGCTGGCTTCCTGGGAACTGGGATCCAATCCTTTGGGAAACTGCTCTGCTCCGCAAGCTGGTTTCTCAACAAATGGATGCAGAACATCTTTTGTGAGGCACTGAATCAATCTTATCTTTATTCACAGGCAGGGCAATTCCCCATCTGTCATAATGTTCCTTTTTATTCCTAGTTGTTTTGATTGTTTGTCTTTGTCTTTGGTTTTCCATTGACTGTTCTGAACCTTGCATTTCATCGTTGGCTAACCCGGAAGGGGTGACAATTCCCCTCCAATCACGAAGACCTATGTGGCCAGTTACTCACTTGTGGTCCAAGACTACAGGGCAGGGGTCAGCAATCTACAGCACACATGCCAATTGTCACTGTCATGTGAGCCTCCCTGCTGGATCCATACGCCGACCATACGGGACTGTCCTACTTTCAACTGCCATTGCTCCTCGCGTGGCAAAGCAGCCGCCACCTCCCCCTTTCCCCTCACAGAGCACGTAGGCAGCTCCATTGGAGCTTTGCTGGTGGGCACCTGGTCCAGCCTCTAGTGGTGGACATTTTCTGGCCACTCTGCTGGTCTCTGCCCCACCACCGGCCATGCAGTTTCTCCCTCCCCCCATGGGACTGCCTCTGGCGTGTGGCGCCCCTGCTCTGGCCATGCTGCCACCTCCTCCTCCAGGCCACTTGTTGGTACAGTGGCCACCGCTGCTGGGGGGGCTGGGTGGGTCCAAGGCAAAACCTGGTGGAGCTGCTCCTGGACCTCGGTGCCTTGGAGCTGTTGCTTCAGCCCCAGGGACTCTGTGGGGTGGGGCGTGCTCAAGCTCGGTAGGAGCGCTCCCTGAGAGGCCACTCTCTCTCCCTCTACCTCTCTCCACCCCACTGGAGGAGCAGCAGTGAGCTGGGTCTGGCGGGGAGTTTCTTCACCCCTGCCACTGCACCAGGATCCCCCTTGTGTGTGGGGGGGAGGGGCGCTGAGCTCCCTCCCCCTTCCCTCCCCACTAGGGGAATGGCAGTGAGCTGTCTGGAGGCTTTCCTCGCTGCAAGGGAAGCCAGGTAAGCGTACCCCCTTACGCCCAGACCCCCACACCCCAATACCCCTCACTCACTACTCTCCCCCCGCCAAGACCCCACACCCCCAGCTTCCTTTGAACCCTCCTTTGTTCCTGCACCCTCCCTCCTGGACAGACACCCTGCCCCAAACCCCCTCCTGCACATTCCTTCCTGGCCAGACACCCTCCCTCCTGGCCACACACCCTATCCCCAGCCTGCTCCTGCACCCTCCTTTGGTTCTGTACCTTTCTCCCCTCCCCTCTCCCCCTCTCTGGCCAGACACATACCCTGCTCCTGCATTCACTGTTGCTCCTGCACCCTCCCTCTTGGCCACACGCTGCACCCTGTCTTGCTCCTTCTCCCTCCCCCTGGCCAGACATCCTACTCCCAGTCTGCTTCTGCACCCTACCTCCGACCCAGATCCTGCACCCCATCCCTATCCCACACTCTGGCAGTCCAGTCCTGCACACTGAACCCTTCATTTTTGTCCCCAACCCAGAGACTAAGGGGGGGCCATAAAATCCACTAACTCTGGAACCCCAGAAAAGTAAATCTGGCCTATGGGAAGCCCTGATTCTTAGTCCTCCATGTCCCTTCTTCTTGCCCTGTGGGGCAGAAGCACCAGAGGAATGAGGTGTCTCAGTTGGGGGGCACATCAGTGAGGGTTGGGGGTTTTTTGATTTTTTTTTTGCTTCTCACTTGTGAGGTCCCCAGCTGATTTTTCTGTGCCCCCAGCCCAAAACAGATTCCCCACCCCTGCCATAAAGAAAGAAAACAGTGAAATCTTTTGTGCTGGACATAAATTAATATTTTACTTTATTTAAAATGAAGTTTGATAAATTAACATGAGATAGTTAAAATGCTTAATCTGCTTAATAATTTATATTAAACCAGTCTCCCTAGCTGCAGCTGATTCAGGAAATATGGTCACCATATCCAGCCTGCACTTGCCACCCCCCTACAAGATCCATAAATAGAAGTGAATAAGTTAGATCATGGCACGCTGCTTCTGAAAGATTGCCAACCCCTGCTATAAGGTATAGTTTCCAATTATACAGTTACATTATTCATTAAATATTATGCATATACACATCTCACGATTATTTGAGTATTGATAAGTTACAGGGTTTCAGCAGAGACCTCACATGCAACCATTCTTGGACGAAATCCATGAAAGTGATATTAGGTGTAGTGAGTTGTCAGGTCCGAGAAAGGAGGAGTTTTTAAAGAACAGTGAACCCTTTGCTGACTGGTACAATGGCTTCTATGTGATGTCACACCTTGGGAGTAAGAAATAACCAGGCGAGATGCAAAGGAAGTCTGAGTCCCTGTAGCCCAGTGTCTAATTATACTGGAGATGGACTCAAACAGCAACTTGCATCCACAGTTTCAACACCCAGAAGTGCTAGTTATTTGGATCTGGGGTTCTGGGCAAGCCCATTAAAAAGCATTGCAAACTGTGGCGCCATGCCTATCGCGTGTAAAGTATGGGAAGTTTATATACTAAACAGTTTTGCATTCATATTTTATATTGATTCACCATTATGTGGCGCTTCAAGTAATCTGAAAAAAGTAGGCTCTGTCATAATTGGAGAGCAGCAGTTTTGGCAAGACAGTGCTTAAAACATGTGCCTCAGCTATCCTGCTTGGTTTTTTAACATGTTTATTTTTGCAAATACTAGCTCCCCCCTCTGTAAAGCAGTACTTTTATCCAAAAGATCAGCTCCAGGCCTATGTAAGTTTAACTAGGATGCAAGTGGTGCCTACGCCTTGTGTGGCCTTTTCACAGGGATGCAGTTCTTTCTCTATAAATTGCATAACAATGTCACTTTGTGTGAATGTCCTTGGCTCAGATTTAATGTATTACACAATGGTCTCCATGTGATGCAACAAAAATCTCTGGCACTTTAACGAAACAACTGGCTATCAGCAGGCTGAGTAATTAGGCCCCTGCTAGGTTTACTCTGAATTAACTCTTTTCTCCTGGAATTACTCCCAATCCATCTGATCAGAGACCTACAGATTCAGTTTAGATGCTATAGTTAGTTGTTAGTAAGAAGATGCATGGAATCTTTTCCTTTGGAGATCTCTTACCAAACAGAACTAGATGTGATGTTGTACAAAAACATGAAAGAACGGTTTTTTCTGCATCAAACCCTGAGTTCTCGCCCCTCCTGTGGGTACAGATAGCTCCCGGTCTAGACACACTGGCTACATCTACACTGGTGGCGTCTTGTGCAAGAACAGCTGTTCTTGCACAAAAACTTGCCGGGTGTCTACACTCCACGTGCGTTCTTGCACAAGTAAATTTACAGTCTAGCGTCAGAAAACAGGGCTTCTTCTGGAAGAGTTATTTCTCTCCTCATGAGAATAAGCCCTCTTGCGCAAGAGCTCTTGTGCAAGAGGGCAGTGTAGACAGGCAACATGAATTTCTTTTGCAAGAAACCCCTATGGCTAAAATGCCATCAGAGCTTTCTTGCACAAGAGAGCATCCACACTGCCATAGACGCTCTTGCACAAAAGCACATCTCTTGTGCAAAAGCACATGCCAGTGTAGACATGCTCTCGTGGAAGACTTTTTGCGCAAAAACTCTTCTGCAAAACAGTTCTTGCGCAAGAAGCTGCCAGTGTAGACGTACCACTGTGTTTCTGCTACATAGCATGGGGGGCCAGGTCAGGAATCCTGACCATGGCAGAGCTGTCTCTTTGTAGCGGTGACAGGGCTCACTGATCCACCACTGTTCACTAGCCATTGACGTGTGTGTGTGTGTGTGTGTGTGTGTGTGTGTGTGTGTGTGTGTGAAGTTGTAGTGCTCCAGAGGCTACTTTAGTCCTGAAACAGGGGACTTTACAAAGGACTTTACAAATATTTGTGGACTAATCCACAGAGCACCTCTGAAGGAGGAAAGTGTAATAGTTTTACAAATGAGGAATCTGAGGCTCAGAAGTTAAGTAATTTGCTTGCAGTCACAGCAGGAGGTGGAATCTGAGCCAGCATTAGAGTGCAGGAGGAAGAACGTGTCTCGAGCCCCGTGGTATCCAACATGCTATCCTCTGGCCACTACAGTGGCTACTGCTATAGCAAACTAGCCACACTCGACTGACCAAATAGCCACATTGTTCGAGCCAACTAGCCTCATGTGGTTATTTGGCTGGTCAAGTGTGGCTATTTGATACAGAGGCAGCGGTGCGGGTGGCAGGGGGCTCCCCAGGAGAGGGGCCAGAAGTGCATTGGCTGCTGGTCCTGCCTCCGGGGGGGTACTGAACAGTCGTGCAACTGCTAAAAATGGATGCGGTTACACAACTATTCAATTACACACTATCTAACATCCCTAGTGAAAGGGAGGGAACTGGCATTTTTTGCTGAGGCTGATCTGGATATAGTAGATGGGCTGGAAAGAAGGCACATACTGGGCTGACCCCCTGTTGTCCTGCCTCACACCACATAATTATCTCGGGTTACAGCTGTGTTTCTACGCAGCAGTTACTGCTCTTCTTTGTACTTTCACACCATACCTACAGTTACCTCTCAGTTTTCCAGGTCCCACTGGATGGAAGCAGCTGCAGCATTACGTGTGTTTGTTGCTGAAGTTAGTGTGTGTGTGTGTGTGTGTGTGTGTGTGTGTTGCTGACGTTATTCTGAAATGCCAGAGTTAGTGGGTGATCTGCAGAGAGGCAAAACAGAGATAGAGAGCTCCACCCTGGTTCCAGAAAGGCCACTTTATGCTACTGGTGGCACAAGGCATCCTCAAAGCTAGCTTTACTGAAAGTGGAGCAGAGCCCAATCCCAGGGGAAACTCCGGTGGTACAGACTCAGTGTCATATCCCTTAGACCACTCCCTGGGGTGTCCTGGGGAAGCAGGAACATGTCCTGGTCATTTTGTGCCCCAGTGATTCCCGGCTGCAAACAGCTCTGTAGGATCATGGGCAACTAGTGTAATAAAGAGCGGAGTGGCCAGACAGCCCCTGGATCTGGAAGCAGAATGCTGACTTACTGCTGCCTTTGTCCCCATGTCCACATTTTCCAGATGCACCAACCACAGGATCTTGGGCTTGCCAATTCTAGTATTTTCCTAGATGAATGTCTCTGTTCAGTCACCCAGAGGAGATTGGAACCAAATACCTGGAGCCAAACCTGGCCTGAGATCTCAGTTCCATGTCAGATCCCAGACTAGTGCCTCTCTCGAGTGTCAAGAAGAGCAAGAGTATCAGCAGTGGGCTGCAGCTTCAACAGCTTGCAGAAGGCAACCCAGTCCCTCAAGGATAACACTGTAAACAGCTGTGATCAAGCCCCCTGCTGTGGGGTATGGTGAGGGGACAAAAGGGGCAATTACCCAGGGGCCAAGGTGAATTAAAAGAGCCGGGGGTCCCCGGCTGCCACCAGCAGCACAGCAGAGCTAAGGCAGGCTTCCTGCCCGCCCTCACTGCACATTGCTCATGGAAGTGGCTGGTGGCATGGCACATCCCTGCATCCCCCGCATCCTCACTCAATTGGAGCTGTGGGGAGGCATAGGTGGCGGGTATGCTAGATGGGAGAGGCATTGCCTGGCCCCGCCCATTCTCTGTCCCCAGAACACCTACTGTAGGCATACTGGGGGTGGAGTACTGCTGCGCCTGCCGTCCCCATGCTCAGGGACTGGGGAGGCTGGGGCCATGTGCCCTTCTCCTTCTTCGTGCTCAGGGGCTAGGGAGACTCGAGTTGCGCGCCACCTGCCCTGCCCATAATGCTTGGGTAGGGATGGGTGGCTTGCCTTCTGTGGGGGTGGGGTCTGGACAGAAGGGGCAGGGTTGGGGGCCAGCCCTACCTTCACCCACCACCCATGGGAGGGAGGTATGTGTGGACAGCGATGCATGGAGGTCCCCTGGCCTCCACCCTGCCTAGGAGCTGCTGCCAGAGGTGCGTGCTGGTCAATTTTGGGAGCCATCAGAGCTAAGCGCCGTATTCCTCTCCTCCTCCTGCACCCATGCTCCTGCTTCAGCCCAGAGCCTGCACTCCCTCCCACACCCGAGCTCCCTCCTAGAACCCTCACCTCACACGCCTTCCCACATCGCAACTCACAGAGCCTGCGCCTTGCACTCCCTCCCTCCCAGAGCTCTCACCCCACCACCCATCCATGCCTTGAAACTCCCTTCTGGAACCCTCACCTCACACCCCTTCCCACACCCCAGCTGCAAGTCCCTGCAGCCTCTCCTGCATCCTAACTCACCCCAAGCTCTCTCCCCACAGCCCCTCCCACCCCCAAATTCCCTCTCAGAGCTCGTACCATGCACCTCCTCCCACACCCCAGCTGGGAGAGAGCGAGCAACTGAGGGAACAGGGATGGAGTGGCAGTGGGGCCTCAGAAGGGGTGGAACAGGGGCATGGCCTCATGGAAGAGGTGTGTCAGAGGGTTTGGCAAGAGCTTTGGGTTTGTGAGATTAGAGGGTTGGCAACCCTACAAGGAGTGGGAGAGAGAGAGAAGCATGCCAGAAGAGCACACCCAGCAGCACAGCCAGCAGCTCACATGGCACCAGCTAGCGCAGGCCCAGCACCATCTGCACGGACATAACTTGTGCATGGGTAGGGGGCTCACTGATTGTTCTCCTCTGGGTGCAGAATTGCTGTCAGTGGACCTGGCTGTGTTAAAGTGACTAGATGACCTTAGGTTATATTGATGCAATGTTCCTATGTACATCTTTCCAGGTAGGTGCAAATGTCTGGAATGAAATAGGCTATGTGGTGCTGCAATATATAATGGTCACTTATTAGGAGCATCTCTCTTTCCAAGGAAATCACTGGAGGTTGCGTAAAATATGCAGCTTGGGTACATTATTTTCTCCCCTGTGCAGCAACTAGGCAGAGGTATTGGAATAGCAAATGCACTTCTATATTCATTTAGTCAGGCCCATCAGCCTTTACCCTGAGAGACTTGATCTGCGGTGAGGGCCAGGGGATAATTAGATTTCTGTCTGTTCAAATTTAGAATCTTTATGATTCAGCAGAGTCTGTTCAGTTGAGCTGTGTTCTCCTGTTTAGGGACTTTGCTAAGGAAAATGCAAGCTCATTATACAGTGCAAAATAAAGTATATTACCAAGTGATATGCTGGGTTTTTCCACAATGAAAAGGAATGAAAAATACCATTGTTCATCATTCACTTGTCGCTGTATTTAGATGCCTGTAATAATGATCTTCTTGTTATAAAAGCAACATCCACTTAACTGGATCCCAGTGGCTTTGGTTATTTATTCTATTTATAAAATGATATGTGTTCTGGGCCATGAGATTTAGTTGTACATATTTTGACAGAAAATAAATGGGGAGGAATCAGTGCAAAGGAGGATCAGAATATTATGCAGGAAGAACTTGATGGCTTTGAGGATAGGAGTAACAGAAATGGGATGAAATTCAATAATGCAAAGTGCAAGGTTATGCCCAGAGGGGTGAATAATAAGAATTACAGCTGCAAGATGGAGGTCATCAGCAGGAAACAACACAAGGGATTAAAGACCTTGTATATATTAATCAGTTGCAGGGTGACTGAGCTGCCAACATGATATGGACGTGAAAAAGGCAAATGCGAGTCTACGATCACATCAGATGAGACATTTCCTGAAGAAATAGGAAAGAATGAAAGTATCGTACAGGGCACTGATAAAAACTCATTTGGAATACTGTGTACATCTTTCTTAAATGGGTGACCAGAACTGAATTCAAACTAGAACAGGCATGGAAATCAGCTTCTAGGATGAGAATTCTGCTTGTTTAACTTAGCAAAATGAAGGCTGTGGGGAATATTGCTTCTTTCAATGAATACATTGAGAGTTTTTAGAACTATTTCACAATCAAATGTATCCCTCAACAATATAATCTATATGTTTTTTTCCCAGGGATCGAAACATTTTCAGACCCATCTGAAGCTTCCTCTGTGAATGGAAAAGCCTGAAAAAGAGATGTTGAAAGATGTGATGCCTCAGTTGAAATCTTTAGAGATCTGTGGCATTTTCCTCAGAAACAAGTTGATCACTTATATGGTTAGGTATCATTGAAGCTTTTCTCACTGCATTTCCTTCTCATCACAACCACATTTTTTAAAAGAGGGGGCCAGTTATACAAGGCTCAGTCCTACACACCTTGGAATAGTTCCATTTCAATGGATAATTTCTTTACAATTCTTAATATAAATTGAGTCTCGTTTTTTCAATGTTTAACGGATAGCGGTAAAATAGTTGTTTTGAGGGACATGGAACCTCAAATTCTTGCTGTGAGTAGAGAATTTAATTTCCCAGAATCATAGCTCTGGAATTTAATCATGCTGGGTTTCTCCTTGGCTTTCATGTGCACTTCCCAGGAAATATCAGTTTAGATTCCATGAGCAGCTTTTTTGGTATTTTCTCTGGGGCTATGCTTAATACATTTTTCTCTTTTCTTTGCAGATGGAACTCTTCCCTCAGGTCCTTAAATAGGCTAATGCTTCCTTACAGGAGACTAATGAGAAATTAATTACTGCAGTCTCTGATAAATAGCAAACTTTAGACAGGTGGTGGATAAGGCTAGGCTAGAAAGTTGCAGAAGTCAGACAGAGTCGCTTCTCTCATGCGATGGTGGAGATCATCCATTTTTATAACTAGTTCATATCGCACTTGAAATTCAAACCACAGGGCTTGACCAGAGCTAGGTTTTTACAAAATGTTTATTACAAAGAGCTTTGAGGGGTAGGTAAACTTTGGACAGCAGGGTGGTGATGTACTATAATATTCTCCTCTCCCAGGCTCAGGGATTTACCAGTTAGCCCATGTTTAAACCTTGACCAGTGCAGTGAGAATACACCCTTAACCCTTAGGTTGTTAGCTGGAGGGCTGGAAGTTGTTAGTACTTTTTCTGCTGATGGTGTATAGCTTTTGGAACCTCTGAAGCTTCCTCGAGGATCTCTGCAGAGGCTGCTGCTGCTGCTGCCTTATCTAAAGGGCTGGGTTGTAAGGTCTTTACTCACTGTGATTAGAACCTCACACTGCAAGTAGTTCCACTGATTTCAGTAGGACTGCTGATCTCATAGTATAAGATGTAACATAGTGTAATGGTATAAATCTGGCTCAAAGTAAGATAACTGAGGGTGTTTAGGGGACGTGGAAAGGGGAATTGCAAAATATCTAATGGACAGCTAGATCTGTTCTTTCATTGGTATGCATTGCTTTAGGCGCATGACAGTACAGAATCGTTGGCCTGATCCGACTCCCACTTACAGTGGTGCAAATCCAGACTAACTCCCCTGAAGCCAATGGAATTACAGCAGTGTATAAGCAGAGCAAGAGTAGCATTAAACCTGGCATTTGAATGTATAATTTTGGAACAGGAATGGTGAGAATAGAAGCGTGGACAAGTTTGGGGTTTAGGGGTTAATTATTCAACCCCAGTGACTGTGGGGAAAGGAGCTTAGATGAATTCTAACAATGCAAGTATGTCCCAGTCTGGCCCTCTGTGAGCACTACAAAGTTCTGTCTTCGGCATGATTAGAGTAACCCTAGCTGTTGGAAAATCTTTTCACACACTTTCTCCATTGGTAAATTATAATTAGTTACAATCTCCATCTCACTAATACTGCAGGGAAGGGAATATTACTGCTTGTATCTGGCACCCAGCCAGTGTTTTTTACCAAAATGACTGACAACCTTGACATTCCCATGAAATGTTAACACTAGTAAGACCCATTTCTCCTCTCACTTAGATCAGTGTAAACAGGGGTTACTCGAACAGAGTCAGTGGAGTTACACCTTTGTACTGCTTGCACAAGGGGAAAACTCAAGCCCATAGAGTACAAACCAAGACAAAATTAAGCTGAAATTCTGTTAAGAGGAAAGTACTAACTCACTGCATCTTTGGATATGTCTACACTACAGCACTAATTCGAACTAACTTAATTCGAATTAGTTAATTCGAACTAAGCTAATTCGAATTACTGCATCTAGACCTAAAAACTAGTTTGAATTAGCATTTTGCTAATTCAAACTAGCATGTCCACACTGAGTGGACCCTGAACCAAGGTTAAGGATGGCTGGAAGCAGTGTCGGCAGGGCATCAGATTAGGACTTAGAGCTGCTGTCTCAGGCTAGCCGAGGTCTGTGCTTAAAGGGACCCAACCCCCACCCTGGACAGACAGTTCTCAGGGGTTCCCCACTCGCTTGTCTAACTCGATAAGGGACAGCAAAGCAGTCCTGGCTTGGAGTGCCCTGAATGCCCACACTTGGCACATCACAGCACTCGGCCATCAGCCCGGCTGCACTTGCCACAGGCTGCCATCTGGGGGGGTGTGTCAATCGGGGGGCTGCAGGAGAGCTTCCACCCCGAGGAGCCCGCAGAGCCACCCCAGTCCTCCCCATTGGGGGCTCGTACCTCATTCCTCCCTCACCTCCTTCCACTTACCCCTCCCTAGCCCCCCTTCCTGATGTACAAAATAAAGGACACGAGTGGTCAAAAATAGAAACTCTCTTTATTGAACAAAACTCGGGGAGACTGGGAAAAGGAGGTGGGAGAGGGGAAGAGAGAGGGTGGGAGAGGGGAGGAGGAAACCTGAGAGGAGGGAGCTGGAAGGGGGAAGCCAGGGGAAGAAGGAGGAGGGGAAGTATAAAACTATGGTATGCCATATCTTCAGTACTGTGTACAGATGTGGTCTCCTCACTTCAAAAGAGATGTTTTGGCCTTGGAAAGGGTTCAGAAAAGGGCAACTAAAATGATTAGGGGTTTAGAGCAGGTCCCATATGAAGAGAAGCTAAAAAGACTGGGACTTTTCAGCTTAGAAAAGAGGAGACTGAGGGGGGATATGATAGAGGTCTATAAAATCATGAGTGGTGTGGACAGGGTGCATAAAGAAAAGTGCTTCATTAGTTCCCATAATAGAAGGACTAGAGGACACCAAATGAAATGAATGGGTAGCAGGCTTCAAACTAATAACAGAAAGTTCTTCTTCACAAAGCAAATAGTCAACCTGTAGAACTCCTTGCCGCAGGAGGCTGTGAAGGCTAGAACTATAACAGAGTTTAAAGAGAAGTTAGATAAAGTCATGGAGATTAGGTCCATGGAGTAGTATTAGCCAGGGGGTAGAAATGGTGTCCCTGGCCTCTGTTTGTGGAAGGCTGGAGATGGATGGCATGAGACAAATGGCTTGGTCATTGTCTTCGGTCCATCCCCTCCAGGGTACCTAGTGTGGGCCGCTGTCAACAGACAGGCTACTGGGCTAGATGGACCTTTGGTCTGACCCAGTACGGCCATTCTTATGTTTTTATGTTCTAAGCTCAGGGCTCAGGGTCGGGGGTCTCAGTGGACCACCTTGATTTTCATGCAAACCTGCTCCTGGGTGGCCAGGCTGGCAGCTATCCTGACCTAGACGGCCACTTTCCTGTGCCCAGTGTGGAGGTCGTGGACTTTGGAGGCTTCCCCCAAACTTCGATGAGGTCCACGATGTCAGCACTAGACCAGGCGGGCGTCCACCTCTTGCGGCCCTGGGCAGGCTCCTGGGAGCCGCCAGCTTGGTCCCGGGAAGAGGCGGAGGGCTGGGTGGCAGTGGGTGGCTGGCTTGTGCCGTGCCAGGTGTAGGGTCTGCTGGCTGGGTGCTGGCAGGCTTGCACCTGGCACGGGCACCGTAGCCAGACCATGCCCCTTTAAGGGCTCCGGGGCCGGGAGGGGGGCAGACGAGTTTCCCTGGTGGTGCTCAGAGTGGCCACCAGGGCAAGCTGGGGAGGGCTAGCCTCCCACTAGTTTGAGTTAAGTGGCTACACAGCCCTTAATTTGAACTACTTAATTCGAACTAGGCGTTAGTCCTCGTAGAATGAGGTTTACCTAGTTCGAATTAAGCGCTCCGCTAGTTCGAATTAAGTTCGAACTAGCGGTTTGCCTGTGTAGTGCCTATGAAAGTTAATTCGAACTAACGGCTGTTAGTTCGAATTAACTTTGTAGTGTAGACATACCCTTTATGCTTCTGGAAAATAGTTCTTGTAGCATGGAGAGGTAGAACAGCTAAAATCTCCCTTGAGTTAATTCTCCACTATCTTCTCACCGTCTGCTGCATGTTGGCTAGTAGGAATTAATCAACAATAGAATCATAGAATAATAGGACTGGAAGGGACCTCGAGAGGTCATCGAGTCCAGCCCCCCGCCCTCAAGGCAGGATCAAGCTCCGTCTACACTATCCCTGACAGATGTCTATCTAACCTGTTCTTAAATATCTCCAGAGAGGGAGATTCCACCACCTCCCTTGGCATTCCTCTGACATTCTCCAAAGCAGCATTACATTTGGCAAGCAGTTCCATCCAATCAGGTTCTGAATGTGCATTAAAGAAACTAGAGCAAAACTTAATGGGCCTTATTCTGGTTTTAGGTTCACCAGTGAAAATCTGTAGCAACTTTCCTGAAGTAGGAGTATGACCAATGCAGACCCAGTGTGGGTGTATCTACACAGCAGGGCTTAACTCGAAATAAGCTATGCAAATTGAGCTACATCAATTGCGTAGCTTATTTCAAAACTGGGAGCATCTACACAGCACTTATTTTGAAATAGAGCAGTCTTCCTTTGACTTCTGTTACTCCTCGTACAACAAGTGTTACAGGATTCTGAGTAAGAAGTCCTCCAGCTTGACAGTATTTCAACATTATTTCAAAATAACTGCCTGCTATGTAGATGCAGACAAAGTTATTTCAAAATAACACTAGTTATTTTGAAATAATGTTGCTGTGTAGACATACCCTGTGAGAGCAGCTGCCGTCTTTATAGCTACTTTTTTCATGAAGAGGAATTTTTCCTTAGTTCACAAGTTTATTTCACAAGTTTATTTCAACCATCTTCAAACTAAGTACAGGCAGCCCCCGACTTGTGATGTGATCAGTTCTTGGGGAAGCATTG
This sequence comes from Pelodiscus sinensis, assembly GCF_052426305.1. Classification (NCBI taxonomy): domain Eukaryota; kingdom Metazoa; phylum Chordata; order Testudines; family Trionychidae; genus Pelodiscus; species Pelodiscus sinensis. Next base: position 157,492,661 of record NC_143054.1, on the reverse strand, counting down.
CAAGTTGGGGGTATCGTAATTTGAACCCTCATTTATGATAGGCGTCGTGCACTGTCGTAAATGCGGGCAGAGGACGTATGTTGGGGGGTTTCGGCCCCTTTTGCACTTAAAAAAATGGTTGTAAGTGCAGGGAGTCGCAACTCGGGTGTTTCCTGTATCCATATTATATTTTTCTAATATCACAGGTGTATAGACTTAGCGATAGAAAAGACCTAGTAAGTCATACATTCTTTCTTCCTACCAAAGCCTGATTACTGCTAGCACTTTAATCAGCCTATTTTTAAAAAATCCCATGCTATGGAGCTTCCATCATTGTCCGGAAAGATAATTCCTCAGTCTAATAGATTTTACTATCAAGGATTTCTGTTAGTTGGCTTATGTTTTTCACCTAGTCTTCACTGCTCGTAATTATGCCATTTGGACCACCATAACTAGTTCTCTCTACTGCCTGATAGGCATTATGATGTCCTGCTGAAGGACAATATTTTGCGACAGCTATACATGGATGAACCCTCAGTGGGCACAGGGTAATCCCTTATGACTCTAACTGCAGGATCAGGTCCATATATTTCATTAGATGAGTTATGCATCTTTGGCTGTCTTTACACTTCCCTCAGGTTTTGCAGCACTGTTGTAATTTACAGAATTGCTTTAAAGGGTGGAAATCCTGCCAGGTTGGTTGGATTATTCCCTTGTAGTTCTTTCCATCTGATGATGCCATAGGACAGACACAGATCAGAGATGGGAGAGCAGATATGAATAATGCCTCACCTGATTTCTTTCTGAGTTCAGTCTCAGAAATGGATCTCTGCCTGAACCAAGCTTTCCAGCAACACAATTACTGGCTAATATGTAATTTCTATAGTGGATGACTTTGATTTCTAATTTCTACTTGCTATTTATCTAGCACTGTCCAGCCTATAATCTCAGAGGGTATGTCTACACTACCCCGCTAGTTCAAACTAGCGGGGTAATGTAGGCATACCGCACTTGCAAATGAAGCCCGGGATTTGAATTTCCCGGGCTTCATTTGCATAAGCGGGGAGCCGCCATTTTTAAAACCCCGCTGGTTCGAACCCCATGCAGCGCGGCTACACGGGGCTCGAACTAGGTATTTCGGAATAGGAAGCCTAGTCCGAACTACCTAGTTCGAGCCCCGTGTAGCCGCGCTGCACGGGGTTCGAACCAGCGGGGTTTTAAAAATGGCAGCTCCCCGCTTATGCAAATGAAGCCCGGGAAATTCAAATCCCGGGCTTCATTTGCAAGTGCGGTATGCCTACATTACCCTCCTAGTTCGAACTAGGAGAGTAGTGTAGACATACCCAGAGTGTTTCACAGCAAATTAATGGTCCCTTTGGAGGTATGTATTACAAACCCAGTTTTACTGAGATTATTACTAACCCAAGTGAGATAAATAATAACCAATATTGTCTCATTATTTCCTTGCACTCTCCTGTTGGTCAGTGTCCACCTTTTTGTTTTGTGATTTGTTCAGCACGAGGCAGGCTGAGGTTCTGGTCCATGGCTCAAGACTTTAGGCACTATGGTAGCACAAATCAATAAATCACCATCAAAACTGGAACTAAAACCTAGAATATGTAACGCCAAAGTCCTATGCACTAACTAGTGGACAGTTTTATCTCCCTCTGGAATCATAGACATTAAAATATTTTCCCTGGTTTTTTCCTTACAATCAAAACACAACAGAAATTTGACAGATCACTTACTCTTTTTACATGTCCACTTTCAGGCAGCTTAAATTTCCCCTTACAGCTGATATTTGCCTACCTGAATTTTTATCTTTGCTCACTTCCCCCTCAGAGCTATGATTACATGATTACGTTTACACTAATCTAGCTCCCTCCAGAGCAAAAATTAGTGCTTTATGTGACTTAAAACATCTTTTTCATTTACCTGGCCTCCACTCTGTTATTACCCCAAAGACCATGACATCTTCAACTCTAGACTACTTTCACACCTTTAACTCCATTAAAGCTACTGCTAATTTGCTCCAGTGTAGAGATTCCCTAGTATCCAACACAAATCTGTCAATGACAATGAAAAATAGTCTTTCATTGCCTCCCAAGTTGAGATAGACCTAGGAACCTACTGTTAAACTCTCTGCCTACCAACACTTTTAAACAATATCTGCTATCAGTGTTCAACCATGACAACAACACAAAAGGCTACTTATAATCAGTGGGCTAAATCTGGTTGGATTTACATAGGTGTAAGTTCTTTTACTTCAATGGAGTTCTCCAAATTGTCATCAGTGTCACTGAGACCAGAATATCTTAGCTATATCTTGCAGTCTAGTGGGCACATCAGAGCATGAACTAAGTAGATTGCAGAACTTTTCTGTTTGTAACTTTGGTGCATGCTCTTATCTATGTTTAGTTGCAGAAGCCACAAGCACCAGCATCGGCCATGTGATTATAGAAATAAATGCTGGAAGGAAGGTTCTAAGTGTTTAAGGCTGATCCTGTTTCCATTGAAGTCAATGGCAACACACACATTTATTTCAATGGGAAGTGTGTGTGTGTATGGGGAAGAAGGGAGTAAGATCACAGCCCACTACCACCCTAGTTCGAACTAGGGTGGTAATGTAGTCAACCGGAGTTGCAAATGAAGCCCGGGATTTGAATTTCCCCGGCTTCATTTGCATGTTGCCGGGCGCTGCCATTTTTAAATGTCCGCTAATTCGGATTCCGTGCCCCGCGGCTACACGCGGCACGAACGAGGTAGTTCGGACTAGGCTTCCTATTCCGAACTACCGTTACTCCTCGTTACTGGAGCTTCAGGGGGTAGCCGAGTTAATCTGTTACAGAAAAATAACAGCAAGCAAATGGTCTGGTAGCACTTTATAGACTAACAAAACATGTAGATGGCATCATGAGCTTTTGTGGGCACAGCCCACTTCTTCAGATGACCCCTTACTGGTAAGCAGAGCAGACAAAAGCAAAACAAAGAAACCTTTGAAAGTGGCTCAAGAGGGAAGCATCTCTCCACCAGGGTAATTAACCAAATGTTTCTCTTTGTATGTGTCTGTTTTTACATCAGGATCAGCTGCAATGCTGATATTTTAAACTAATTAAATTCACAGTCTGGACAGACCTCTGAGCAGCCAATAAAAGGGTTGATGCAATTTACTATTTATTATATATGAAATTGCCCCAGTCAGCACAGCAATCTGTTAAATCAGTATATATAATCCACAAAGTAAAATCTGTAAATTGTGCAAAAAGTTTGCTCTTATGGCTAGTAATTTAACCCCCCTGAAAAAAAAAGAGAGGATAAAATTTTCTGCAGAGAAATGGAGAAGGGACTGTGAAAAATGTGCCATGCATCCTTCTAGTTGAATTTCTAAAGATGTGATTTCTATTTTTAAATACTTTTGACAATTTTTCCCCTCATTTTTACTGTTTAGGCCTGGATCATGCAATTACATCTGTTATCAGGCCCCTTTCCCTCCCAGCACCCCAAGAATACCTGCATCCCCCTGCACAGCTCCAAATACATGTTTTACATTTCTTCACTAACAGGAAATGAAACCTCAGGCCTATTTAACGTAAGGATTTCTGAAGCTGAGGTTCCAAAGATTTGGGAATAAATCCTATTTTGTATCAAACATACTTTATCATATTCATTTCTGAATGTCCCATCACATACTAATAGACATGGTTCTGGCATATGAGTAACAATTTTTTAAAAGGTTCCCTGTCTATAAATGCTCTTTGGCTTCAAATGGAGTTTTCTATTCTCAGCCCTTCAGAGAGTCATGCTTTGAGAGTGTAATTCAAAACCTAGTGAAGTCCATTAGAATCTCTGACTTCAACTGGCTTTAGATCCGGCTCTAAGTTAGTGGCTCAAGGTCAAGTCTATGAGACTGATTGTCCATTTCCCCGCACTTTTGAGTTGGACCATATCTTTGGTTTGCTTTCCCTAAACTGAAATCTTTCCCCAAATATCCTAAATATTGCCTAAAAATGTACATGACTCAAACTTCTGGAATGCAGTAAATATGGTTGAAGAATTGGATCTATACAAAAAGGAATGCCAAAAGACCATGTACTCCAACATGTTTACATTAGGGCTGTGTCTACACTGGCATGAATTTCCGGAACTGCTTAAAATGGAATACTATTCTGTTTTCAGTTTTTACGGAAAAGGAGCGTCTACACTGGCAGGCTGCTTTTCTGGAAAAGCCCTTTTTCCGGAAAAGCGTCTGTGGCCAATGTAGACGCGCTTTTCCGGAAAAGAGCCCCGATCGCCATTTTCGCGATCAGGGCTTTTTTCCGGAAAAGACTACTGGGCTGTCTACACTGGCCCTTTTCCGGAACAGTGTTCCGGAATAAGGACTTATGCCCGAGCGGGAGCAGAATAGTTTTTCCAGAATAGCGGCTGATTTTGTATAGTAGAGCGTCGTTGCTTTTCCGGAAATTCAAGGGCCAGTGTAGACAGCTCGCAGCTTATTCCGGAAAAGCGGCTGATTTTCCAGAATAAGTGGCCCAGTGTAGACACAGCCTAGAAGTATAATGCATTGGTTTAATATTGTTCGCAATTCTGAACTGATAGAAGTGAAGATTTTAATTACTGAAATTATGCAGTTGTAAAAAAATGATTTAATGAAATTATTCCTCTCATTTGCATTCATAGGCTCCCTGCATTCAGACAGTATGACACATGGTAAATTGCACTGAGAATTTAGAATAATTACTAACGTTGTAATTCTGCCTGAGGACCCTGCACTTAAATCACTTTAATTCCAAGTGAAATCAAATCGCAGGGAACTAGATCTAACATCTTCTAAGGAGGATTAAATGTGACACGTGACTTTTGAAATTCCTACCCCCTTTCTTTTATTGAACTATGCCCTAGACCAGTGTTTCTCAACCAGTGGTACAAGTACCCTTAGGGGTACTCAAGAAAAGTCTTGGGGGTACGTCAACACAACTGAAATTTGGAAAAAACTGAATTTTTGTTTTAAGTTTTACAATGTTTTATTATTTTTGTACTTTTTACACCCAAAAATTTCATCGCCTGACTGGCTATGATTAAGTTGTTTAAACAAATGTGTTGCAATGGTAGAAAAAAATTGTGTATGTCTGAAAACTGTAGGTACTGGGAATACCTATAATTTTTTTTTAAAGGGTTGAGAAACACTGCCCTAGATCAGGAGTGGGGAACCTTTTTTGGGTCAGAGGCCACATGCAAGTGACAAGCAATAAATAAATAAATTAAATAAATAAACCTCACAGACGTGGCCCCCAACCGATAAGCAGAAGAAAAAGGGGGGAGACACTCATCTTGCTCATGCAAATTAAGGCACCAGGATTCCCCCTGCACTCCACCCCTGTGTGTGGTGGAGGGTGCCAAGGCTCAGAGCTTCCCCTAAGGGAATCTTCTGGGAGCCTGGGGCTAGTAGATTTTGTGGGGCTGTGGGATGTGGCCAAAAATTAGGAGTTTGGTGTGTGGGCAGGGGCTGCCAGGGAGTGGGCTGGAGATGGGGGAGCAGGGTTTGGGCAGAAGGCAGGTGCAGAAGCAGGGTGGGGGTGTGAGGTATGTGAAGGGAGGTAGGATGCAGGAGCAGGCTGTGGGTGGGCTGTGGGGTCCAGGCAGGTGGCAGTGTGCAGGAGCAGGCTGAGGGTGCAGGGTCTAGGTAGGGCTGAGGATGCAGGAGCATGGTGAGCTTGCGGGGTCAGGGCAGATGTGGGGTATAGGAGCAAGTGGGAGTGCAAGGATCTGGGCAGGAGAGGGGGGTGCAGGGATAAGGGTGTGGGGCCTGGGCAGGAGGGGGCAGAGGATTGGGCACAGCTGGGGTGCACAGGTGGATCTGTGCCTCCCTGCACTGACAAGTGTAAGGGGACTGTTACCCCTTACTAAAACTCTGTGGGAGTTTTTTGGTTTACCAGCTTCAGAAGGGGAAGGGTTCATGAGACTGACAGACCCCAGAGACAATGGAAAGCAGTCAACACTCCAGCTCAGCCTGACTGACAGGTTGTAAGTGGGAATTGTTCTGGCTCTGTCTCTGAACAAACAAGCTGTGTGCAGAAGAGGTCCTGCAAAGACAGAGAGCTGAGAGAGGAGTACAAGAAGAAGTCCTGCAGCAACAGAACCAGACACAGACTGGCCAAGCAGTGCAGACCCTGGTGTTGAGCAGCAGACTGGCAGTGCTCAGAAAGCCAAAAGGAACAGAGAAACAACACAAGAAGCTGGAACTGGCCAAGCAGCACAACCTGCAGCTGGATGTGGTGAGCTACTGGGACCTGCAAAGTGTGGGGAAAGGCTCTGGACTGGGAGAGGGGTCTGGCCACTTAGAGACTGAGGCTGTGTGGTCACTGCCAGTGCAAGTGTGTCCAGCCTGCAGCCCCTTGCAGCGCATCCAGGGCTTCTAAGGAAGAGACTGTGAACTGTCCTTACACTCTGCAGACTGCTGTGTTGATGTCCCTGTGCTACAGAGCAGGGCTGTGTGTTCTCATTTAACCATTCTCATTGTTTCTTATTCTATTCTCTTTAATCAGTTGATGTTTAATAAATTGTATTTGCTTTGAACCTTATGAAGTGATCACTGGGCCAAGAAGGCCTGCAGTGTAAAGAGAGCACCTCGGAGTGGGGACACCCTAACTCCTGCCCCTAGTGACTACAAGGTCAGGGATTAAGCCCCAGGAAACCTGGGCCCAGCCTTGTTGGGGTTTCAAGGGCTCTGCTACTCAGGAGAGTGGAGGGGGAGCCCTCAGGATCAGGGAGCCGTGGGGTAAAGGAAGTGGGAGCGGGGACTCAGATCCTTTCGCTGGTTCATTTCACCGGGGTGTATAGAAGCCAGGAAAGTTCCCCACAAGAGCGGGACCATTCCCCCGCTTACATAATTGGCGTCACGAACAGGATCCTATTCAAAGGGTCCACCTCATTGGTTTATTTGTTGAGTTCTGGTAGCACCAGCCAGGCCTGGTCGAGAGTACAACCATGGCTGGAATTGAAGAACTACAGATCCAAGTTGCTGAACTTCAGCGCAGATTATCAGACCAAAGTGAGGCATTACAGCAAGCTAGAGCTGAGCATAGAGAAGCCTTATCACTGGCCAGGGCAGTTATAGACCAACAGGCAGCAGAAGCTAAGAAACCCCCTACTATTTATGTCCCACGGGAGCGGAAGGTTGCAGAGTTTGGTGGCTTCCCAACTAGGCCAGGAGACATTACGGTAGAGGAGTGGGTGAAGTCTGTGAAGGCAGCTCTGCATGTGCTAAGAATACCTGAAGAAGATCATGTGGATTTCATAGAGGAGCACCTCAAGGGCCAGGCCAAGGCCACAGTAAAGTTTATGGCAATGGCAGACAAGAAAGATGTGAAAAAGGTATTTGAACTCCTCCTAGAAGTGTATGGAGACAAGGTACCTATTGGAACTCGGCTAAAGGAGTTCTTTGAGCGAAAGCAGGAGCCTGGTGAAACTATCCGGGCATATGCCTATGAACTCCAGGAGAGAATGAGCAAAGTGGAGCGGCGAGACCCTCAACGAGTTTCAGACGCAGATATGGCGCTGAAAGAACAGATGGTGTTTGGGCTTCGGGATGACTCCCTCCGCCGTGAAATGAAGAGAAGGCTGAAGGAAGAGCCTGGAAAGAAGTTCCCTGAACTCATGCAGGCTGCCATTATGTGGTCAGAAGAAGAGGAGGCTCCTTTGGAAGAAACCGGCAAGCCTAACTCCCGAACACGGAGTGGGGGCCTAGTCAGTGCAACTACTGGGGAAAAGGCCCTGCCCCAAACACAGTTAACATTGGAAAGTTTAAGTGAAGCTATCCAAAAACTGGCAGTCCAGCAGGGGGAGATGCTGAAAGTAATGACTGAGGTGGTGAAAGAAAAATCCACCTCCTCCACTACTTGGCCAAAATACCCCAGGACCCCAGGGTCCCGAAGGCCCCCACTAAAGGATGAGCTGGGAAGGTACATTTGTTATACTTGTGAAAGGCCAGAGCATACTAGCCGAGATTGTCCACTGAAGAGGGGACTGGAATCCCGAGTGTCTGAAATCCCAGAGACACCAAGATCGAGTAGCACATCAGGGGAAGGCCAAGCGGGGACAGAAGGGTTCCTACGGCTGTCCCTCGGAAAAGGGCAGCATGCCAGCAGTAAGGAAAAGGACCCTGATGATGCTAGTGCATTTGATGACTTCTGCGGTCGAGCTTTTGGGGACTGCTTGACAGTGGAAATAACCATAGCAGGGGTGAGGACCCGCTGTTTGATAGACACTGGCTCAGAAGTCACCACTATTTCTGAATCATATTTCCAAAACTACTTAAAAGAGAGAGATCTGACCATGCATAATACTCGGTTTGTACAGCTAACAGCAGCTAATGGATTAGCTATCCCTGTTGTGGGGTGCCTTGAAGCTGATGTAGGGTATATGGGTCGGATAATCCCAGGAAAATGCATCTTTATCCTAAAGGATCCAGCTTCGGAAAAGACTTTGATGGGGAACAGAGTACCAGGAATTCTCGGGATGAATATAATAAGAGAGCTGAAAGAATTACTATTAGTGGGGGAAGGAACCCAAGAAATGAACCGGCATGGGGAGCCTAGGATGAAGGCTGCATTGAAGCGGGTACTGGCCCAAGTGGAGAGACAAGGATGTTTTCCTGGTCCCACAGGACAGATTGGCTACGTAAAGGTGGCAGGGAGACAGAAGGTAGTTATACCTCCCTGGAGTGAGAAGATTGTTGATGGACGCTGCCAGGTACTAAGCAGATTCAATGGATACCGGGTGCTTGTTGAGCCAACACGAGGGGCCAGTCTACCTCAGGGACTACTGGTTGCGAACGTACTTGCTAATGCCAGCAAGGGAAAAGTGCCAGTCAGGCTGCTAAACTCAAGTAAGAAGGCCATAAAGTTGTACCCCCGCACTAGAGTGGCAGAGGTACACAGACCCGAAGAAGTAGTACCCCCAGGAGGAGTAGTCCTGGAAGAAAAGGGAGATGAGCTGCGAGTGACAAGGTTGGAGAAGGGAGCACAGGTTACTACACCTCAAGAGGCACCTGATGGAGAGTTACTCATTCCAGTCCAAGTGGATCTCCAACAGCTAACCCCTATGCAGGCTGGCCGTTTACGGGCACTACTGGAGAAACATCAAGAGGTCTTTTCCAGGGATGACCGAGACTTTGGTTACACCACCACAGTGACACACCGAATACCCACTAGAGATGCTGTCCCAATAAAACAGAGACACCGGCGGATTTCACCACAAGTGTTCCAGGAGGTAAAAAGGCACATCCTGGACCTAGTGGCTCAAGGTGTCCTTAAAGAAAGCCACAGCCCCTGGGCATCGCCTGCAGTGATTGTAATAAAAAAGGATGGTGGGGTGCGATTCTGCTGTGATTACAGGAAATTGAATGAAGTAACACACAAGGATGCTTACCCGCTACCCCGGGTGGAAGAGTCCCTGGATGCATTAGGAAGTGCCAGAGTGTTTTCAACTCTTGATTTGACTTCTGGCTATTTCCAGGTTGCAATGGAAGAACAGGACCAGGAAAAGACAGCAGTGACAACTCCGTTTGGGCTGTTTGAATGGACGCGTATGCCATTCGGCTTGTGCAATGCACCTGCTACGTTCCAGAGACTAATGGAAGGGGTGTTGGGAGATTACATCCTAGACACTTTGCTAATATACCTGGATGATGTTATTGTGTTTTCCAAAGATTTCGAGAGTCATATAGAAAAACTGGATGTAGTCTTCACACGACTGAAGGAACATGGGTTGAAGTTGAAGCCAAGCAAGTGCTGCCTCTTACGTGAGAGAGTCAAATTTTTGGGCCATGTGATTTCGAAGGATGGAATCCAGGTAGACGAGGAGAAGACCAGGGCTCTGGAAAACTGGCCAGTCCCGAAGAATGCCAAACAAGTGCGACAAGCTCTGGGTTTCATGAGCTATTATAGACGATTTGTTCCAAAGTTTGCACACATTGCGGCGCCACTATATGGATTGGTGGGCCAACCAACTGAAAGAAAGAAAAGGGATCAATGCTTTGTATGGGATGATGCCTGTCAGGCAGCTTTTGATGAACTAAGACACCGGCTGATGACACCACCTGTGCTTGCATATCCTGACTTTAGCCTGCCATTTATGGTGACAACAGATGGAAGCCTACATGGCCTGGGTGCAGTGCTCAGCCAGAAACAGGAGGGGGTTGAGCGTGTGATCGCATATGCAAGCCGAGGGCTGAGGAGGTCAGAAAGAAATGACAAAAACTACAGTGCTTTTAAGCTAGAATTGCTGGCCTTGAAGTGGGCTATTACTGAAAAATTTAAGGATTATCTAATGTACTCTAAATTCACTGTGATCTCAGACCACAATCCTCTCCGATACCTGTCCACTGCTAACTTAGGTGCGATTGAACACCGGTGGGTGGCCCAACTTGCTGAGTTCACTTTTGAAGTACAGTATAAACCTGGAAGACAGAATATTAGTGCTGACACCCTGTCTAGATTGCCTTTGGAAGAGGAATTAGAAGAGGGTGAAGACCTTGAAAAGGACTTTCTGGTCATTCCTGCAGACGTTGTGCGGGCCTGTTTGTGGTTAGAGGTTCCGAAGCCAGAGGGTGAAGTGATGGTAAAAGAGGTATCACAAAACCTGGTAGAAGGTGAGGATGCAATAATCTCAGGGTATTCATGGGAAGAAATTCGCACCCTGCAAAAAGAAGGGGACCTTGGGCCAGTCTTAGAGGCAGTCATGAACCGGATGAGGCCAGACCGGAGCTTTGGGGCCAAATACCCTCAGTCTAAGAAGCTGACCAGACAGTGGGAGCGACTTAGGTTGCACCGTGGAGTGCTGTTCCGTGTAATCTGTCATCCTCGTGATGGCGAAGAAGTGTGGCAGTTAGTGGTGCCAGTGTCACTTCGCCGACAAGTTTATGAAGCCAGGCATGACCATGGAGGGCATTTTGGAGACAGAAGCACTCTTGAGGCGATGAGGAAGAACTATTACTGGCCTACAATGGCTAGTGATGTAACAGCATGGATCCGTCAGTGCAAGCGGTGTGCCCTAGCCAAGGATGTGTTTCCACCCACTCGGGCCCCTTTGACCTGCACTAACGTGACTGCCCCAATGGAGGTCTTAGCAATGGACTACACTCGGCTAGAGAAATCTTCAGAGGGGTTTGAGAACGTACTGGTTCTCACAGATATGTTTACCCGATTCACTGTTGCAGTTCCAACTAGAAACCAGACAGCGCAGACAACGGCTGAAGCCCTCCTAAAACACTGGTTTATGTATTATGGTTGTCCAGCACGGTTACACTCAGACCAGGGGAGGAATTTCGAGTCAGGGGTGATATCAGCATTGTGTAAACTGTATGGCATAGCCAAAAGCCGAACAACACCCTATCACCCACAAGGAAATGCTCAGTGCGAGAGGTTTAACCGGACAATGCATGACATGCTCAGAACACTCCCGCCTGAAAAGAAACGAGCCTGGCAGGAGCATCTCCCTGAGCTGGTGATGGCCTATAATAGTCACATCCATTCGTCGACAGGGTATTCTCCTTTTTATCTCATGTTTGCTAGAGATCCCAGGTTGCCATTGGATATTCTGGACAGAGAGGGCCCTGAGGAAGATGATGTGACCAATCTGGATGACTGGGTCAAAAGTCACCATGACAGGCTGAAGAGAGCCTGTGAAGTTGCTCTCAGTACGTCTAAACAGGCAGCCCAAAGCAGGAAGAGGACTTATGATCGCAAGTCCAGGGGGGCTCTCATCAGGCCTGGTGATCGTGTACTAGTTCGTAATCATAGACACAGGGGACGTAATAAAATACAGGACAAATGGGAGTCGAGTCCTCACATTGTAGTTGCTCACAACAATCCTGACCTGCCAGTTTACACCATTCGACCTGAACGGGGAGGGCATGAGAGAACAGTTCATAGAGATCAGTTAAAACATTGCACCTTTAGTTCAGTCAGGAATCCTAGGAGGTGTAGATCAGGACGGCCTGAAGAGACTGAAAGGAGTTGGGGAATGGTTTTAGTCCCACAAACTGAATACCAAAGGGAGCAGAGGGTAGCAACCCCTGACCACAACGAGGATGACCAGATCCCTCAGGCTGACCCAGTATTACCTGAAGACAGGGAAATAGAAAATATGGGTAATGAACCACCTGTTGTAAGAAGGTCCCAGAGAACTAATAAGGGTGTATTGTCTGTTAAACTTAGATATGATTATGTTATTGGTCCTATGTAATGGCTTAATGAGTGTCCGCATGTCCAGTAGAAATAAGATGTTAAGTATGTGAAATGTTTTTGTTAATTGTTAATGTTTTTTATATGGTGTGAATTTTGTGGCTGTGGTAGAATTCTAGCAAGGGGGAATGTAAGGGGACTGTTACCCCTTACTAAAACTCTGTGGGAGTTTTTTGGTTTACCAGCTTCAGAAGGGGAAGGGTTCATGAGACTGACAGACCCCAGAGACAATGGAAAGCAGTCAACACTCCAGCTCAGCCTGACTGACAGGTTGTAAGTGGGAATTGTTCTGGCTCTGTCTCTGAACAAACAAGCTGTGTGCAGAAGAGGTCCTGCAAAGACAGAGAGCTGAGAGAGGAGTACAAGAAGAAGTCCTGCAGCGACAGAACCAGACACAGACTGGCCAAGCAGTGCAGACCCTGGTGTTGAGCAGCAGACTGGCAGTGCTCAGAAAGCCAAAAGGAACAGAGAAACAACACAAGAAGCTGGAACTGGCCAAGCAGCACAACCTGCAGCTGGATGTGGTGAGCTACTGGGACCTGCAAAGTGTGGGGAAAGGCTCTGGACTGGGAGAGGGGTCTGGCCACTTAGAGACTGAGGCTGTGTGGTCACTGCCAGTGCAAGTGTGTCCAGCCTGCAGCCCCTTGCAGCGCATCCAGGGCTTCTAAGGAAGAGACTGTGAACTGTCCTTACACTCTGCAGACTGCTGTGTTGATGTCCCTGTGCTACAGAGCAGGGCTGTGTGTTCTCATTTAACCATTCTCATTGTTTCTTATTCTATTCTCTTTAATCAGTTGATGTTTAATAAATTGTATTTGCTTTGAACCTTATGAAGTGATCACTGGGCCAAGAAGGCCTGCAGTGTAAAGAGAGCACCTCGGAGTGGGGACACCCTAACTCCTGCCCCTAGTGACTACAAGGTCAGGGATTAAGCCCCAGGAAACCTGGGCCCAGCCTTGTTGGGGTTTCAAGGGCTCTGCTACTCAGGAGAGTGGAGGGGGAGCCCTCAGGATCAGGGAGCCGTGGGGTAAAGGAAGTGGGAGCGGGGACTCAGATCCTTTCGCTGGTTCATTTCACCGGGGTGTATAGAAGCCAGGAAAGTTCCCCACAAGAGCGGGACCATTCCCCCGCTTACACAAGCACTGCCCCTGATTCCCAGCCAATGGGGGCGACAGGGATGGAGCCTGCAAGCCATCATAGGCCAGTGCAGAGCCACTTCCTCCCCCTGCCATGCAGAGCCTGCTGACTGGTACAGCCAGCAGCTTGGCTTGATCTGGCCTGCAAGGCTTGGAGCTCCTCCCTTCCTCCCAGCAGCAGAGAGCTGGTGCTCCAGCCATGCAGGGAGGGGAGAGGGAGCACCAAACCTCAGTGTGTTGTCCCTCCTCCCACGTGGCTGGAGTGCCAGCTCTGGCTCACCCTGTTGTGGAGTGAGGCAGAGCTCCAAGCCTCATGGTCTGGATCAAGGCAAGCTGCAGGCTGGATCCAGCCCATGGGCCATAAGTTACCCATCTCTGCCCTAAACAAATGTAATGTCCATGGGATGGTCTCATAGAACTGAATTCTGCTTCCATTGATTTTAATGGCAAAATGTCTATTGAGTTCCATGATGAAGAATCAGGCCCTACGAGATCAATATTTCTGGCTAACACATTAATTAAAGAGCCTAATCTGTGTTCTGAAGTGATAGCTGATCTTGCAGCCAAGCCAATTACTTCATTACTCATTTTTATGTCCATCCTCCCATCTTCTGTACCTGGATGAGACTGTAGGCTGCTTGGGACAAGGACTGTTTTAGTACCACATCAAGATGGCTGTCAGTGTTCACTAAATAATAAATCTTCAGGGATGATTAAATTAATAAAAATATTGAATTGGGGGACCCAGGAACTTTGGATAAGGATCCAACTTCACAGTTCATCTAGTAATTAGTAACAGGAGATGAATGAAACTGAGCCAAGTACTCCCAATCCTGAGGGAAGTTTAGTTCTGATTATACTTACGATAGGTTGAACCAAACCAAAGATTCAAATGTCCCATAACTGAAACTTCATGTGTTCTGTTGTTCCTTACAAATGCTGGAATTCGCATCCATTCAGTACTAACATTGGATTTTCTAAACATTATGGCTACGTCTACACTGGCCCCTTTTCCGGAAGGGGCATGTAAATTTCATGAGTCGTCGTAGGGAAATCCGCGGGGGATTTAAATATCCCCCGCGGCATTTAAATAAAAATGTCCGCCGCTTTTTTCCGGCTTTTAAAAAAGCCGGAAAAGAGCGTCTACACTGGCCCCGATCCTCCGGAAAAAGCGCCCTTTTCCGGAGGCTCTTATTCCTACTTTGAAGGGCGCTTTTTCCGGAGGATCGGGGCCAGTGTAGATGCTCTTTTCCGGCTTTTTTAAAAGCCGGAAAAAAGCGGCGGACATTTTTATTTAAATGCCGCGGGGGATATTTAAATCCCCCGCGGATTTCCCTACGACGACTCATGAAATTTACATGCCCCTTCCGGAAAAGGGGCCAGTGTAGACGAGTCCTATGATTTTTTCTAACACAAAGATATAGAGCCCAACATAAGGTATCTCTAATTTGACCTCATGACAGATTAAAAATGAACTAATCACAGAACTGAAAGTTGGTAATTGACTGGAGGGCTGGAGAAAATGTCTTATAAAGATTAGGCCCTAAGAGATCAATATTTCTGTGTGATGTTGCACCCCATATTCTTTATGCCCTAGGACTATGACATAACTGGAAGACACTTCCATGTACATGCATTTCCCTCCCCTCTCCCTTGCCAGTAAATTTTTTAGCAAGCTGCCCAGCGGCCCAGCTTAGTCCTGGCTCATGTCAAGTCTGGGACCTATCCGTGCTGTGGCTCTACTTTTAAAGTGTATTAGGAGTTAGGCAGGCAGGCAGCCTAGCTCAGTTCTGGCTTGTGCTGGGTCCAGGAGCTCAGATCCCCCCTAGACAGGGGCTGTTGCTACCCCGTGCTGCTGCCTCTTTATTAGAAGCAGCAGCACAGGGTGACAGGCAGCCAGTCAATGAGGGGAGCTGGGTTTTAAACTGGCTGCCCTTATGGACCAGCTCCCACCTGGCACCCTGCACTGCTTCCTCTGATACAGGTGTGCGTGGCTGTAGGAGGGCTTATCTCTTCACCCTCCAACGTGCCTGGTCCTTCTCACGTGATTCAGAGGCAGAAGTGTGGAGTTGCAGGGGGCTCTCTAGGAATGAGGCCGGAGCCACTGGCTGCTGGCCCTGCCCCCAAGAAATATAGAATAGTCGACTAACCGATAAGAATTCATGAGGTTACTCCACTATTCAGTTAACCGATATTTAACAGCCCTAGTAAGAAGTGGGCTCTCCATTTCTTGATGTTTTCAAATCAAGTCCGGATGTGTGTCTGTCTAGAAGATGTGCTGTTTTAACCAACAATGTTATGTTTCACTCGGATGTCAGACTAGATATAATGGTCCTTTCTGGCACTGAGCTTTCAATCTATTATTCTTAACATTTTTTCTTGGTCCCACCTCTGTAAATAATAGTCACTCCTGACTGTCAAAAATGTGCCCTAGTTGAACAAACTGGGTATGTTTATTCCAGTTTCACTTTGTATTCTAGAGCTGCAACTGAAAAATGTAGCAAGGTAAAACTCTGGTGTAATATAAACAATATAGTCATAGCATCTAATTACAAAAAAGAGTGAAGCACTGAAAATAGCATTCTGTATAATAGAAAAGGAAATAATACTGCTGTAGGAACCTGATAGCTACCCGTTGATGAAACTGGAACTGGAAGGGATGGGTTTTCATTGGCAGGTACAGGCAATGAGGAGATTGGCTTCTGTGAAAACATAAATACCTGGAAACTGGGTTATTTACAAAAAGACGCAACTGGCCCTTCTGCGCTGTGGTCATATGATCCAATCAGATTCTCACAGGATCCCCATTTATTGCAGTGTACAGTGGGTCTTATGTGGAGTGAACAGGGAAGCAAAAAGAAGACAAAGGCAGCAGAGGTCCAGCTGCTGTACAAACTCCATGCAGTAGTGAGCGCTGCTGGCCTTGACTCTTCCAACTACATGGAAGTGCTGCTGTCAGATGGCTGCCTTCCCTTTGGTGGAGGAAATGATGGTTCCTTTCTTACCCTGACTCCTCCTCTTAGGAAATGGACTTTGATATTATAACTGGGTAGTTTATATGCTGCCCTCTGCTGCATGGAATCAAAACCACTCAACTGTGTTATTGCCAGTGGCCCTGTATGATTATCTGCTAATGGAGATTCCCTTTTAGTTCAAGCTTTGTTTCTGGAGCCGGAGGCTCAACATGTGAGCCCAGCTAAGGCTCAGATGTTCAAAATGGCCATGGTGTAGTATAGTGATGACCGGTACAGTAGGGTCACCAATATAATTGGTTAGGATTTACTGGCATGGCGTCCTGACAGGTCTGCTCCATCAGTGATGATAACCAGAAGGCTGCATGCTTGTGTGCTCAATCATTTGTGCCGTGTTTACTCGCGCAATTAGTTAACACAGCAGAGTCTGAGAGAGCCCCCACAGACCACAAATCAGATAAGGATTGAAGGTGCCCAGCCAGATTTATTGTTAAGTGAAGAACAGTAATAGTTGTCAGTAGACTCTACCGAACCACTACGCATATGTACTCGTAACAATGGACTCAGCTCCGTCAGTGGCTGGACAACGACTGCCCCTCCAAGACACCACTTTATACATAGGTACAGACAAGTTACACATCCCTTCTGATGTGTTAGGTTACCATCCTCTGACTCTACTTAGATACCACCCATCTCCCTGCACCATGTGGTTCAATTAGAACATCTCTATCCATCATGCTGTCATTTTAGACTCTTTCTGGAACCTGGGTGGGAAGACTGAAAGAACTGGGCTTGTATGGTTTGGAAAAGAGAAGACCGAAGGGGGACATGATAGCAGTTTTCAAGCATCTAAAAAGGTGTTATAAGGAGGAGGGAGAAAAATTGTTCTGCTTGGTCTCTGATGATAGGACAACAAGCAATGGGCTTACATTGCAGTAAGGGAGGTTTAGGTTGGACATTAGGAAAACTTCCTGTCAGGGTGGTTAAACACTGGAATAAATTGCCTAGCGCAGTTGTGGAATCTCCATCACTGATTGTATAGATATCTATCAGCAGTGGTTTAGATGGTGCTTGTTCCTGCCACGAGTGCAGGGGACTGGACTTGATGACCTCTCAAGGTCCCTTCCAGTTCTAGTATTCTGTGATTCTATGAAATTCCTTGGTGGCCATGGATGTGTAACAATAACACTCTTATGATAGCTTGATCTTTTCCAGTATGAAATAAGGATCACACGTGGGGGTGAAAAAAACCTGAGTAATCCTAAACTTATACAAACCTCCAATCAAATGTACAGTTCATATAATTGGTACAACACCATTGTAACTGGGCTGTGGATTAATTTGATTCCTTTTTTTAGCTAGAAGAAAGACTGGCTGCAGCTGGAAGATAAATAATTTACTGGAAAGTAGAAATGGACAAAGATTTCATATTTAATTTCTCAAAGGTTTAGGCTGTGTGGATCTGGCCATCATATTTTTGAATTGGGTCCGTTTCTCTTGGATTTAATAATTGCATGCTATTTTTCTTAATGTTTGAGAATAACTACTGAAAGAAGCTGCAATGACACAGATGAAATTCGATTTTTGATAGTTCTTTGACTGGTTTATTTTACTTCATTTTATAGCAGAGCAATGTATATTACTCTAAAAATGTACAAATAGCTAATTTTGGCTTAAATGAGAAGCTCCCTTGCCTTTAATGCAATTATATCAATTTACGCAGGTTTGAATTTGAACCATGTGTTTAAACATCTGGAGATTGACAGCTCTCAACAGGGTAAATTTCACACTATGATTTTTCTTTTAAAAAATGTATTTCTGCTTTTACTGTTATTGTGTAGAAATGAAAAGTTCTATCAACATAATTTTAAACCTTATTATTTGGAATATAATTTTGGTGTGTTATAAAATTGATACCTTGTGTTATCTAGGTATTACATTAAATTTCTAAGAACCCTTCCTATCTGCAGAGCTAAACAGCCATTTTGTTCTAGTAATTGCTGGAGCTTGTTGCAGAGAAGAAATACACTTTCACTTTGTTCTCACATGGAGACTTGGTTCTTCCTTATTGTTTGTCTTCCAGTCATTTTCAATTATATGTACATGGTTGCTATTTATGAATGTGAGTTTCTTGGGACAAGGACTGCTTTTTAAATTCTTTATTTGTACAAGGTCTAGGGGCTCCTAGGCAGTGTAGTCATACAAATAATAACAAATGTAAAAATGTATCATATTGACGATAGATTTTGTGCTATGGATAATGTGGGTAATTAAAAACTTTGGAACATCCCCAGCCTGCGCCCAACAACTGATAATTTGGTGAAATGTACTAGGTAAGATAGCTCTGGAAATGGAGCTCTTCTATTTATTCATATGCCAGATAAGAAATGGTCCCTGACAGAGCAGACTCTGAAAACTTGTGCTATCAGTTCAGTCTCATTAATGACTATTGAGAATGTGTAGCATTTCTCAACCAGAGAACTCAAAGTACTTTACAGAAGGAGGGTAAGCATTATTATCTCAGTAATAGAGGAGGGAAAGTAAGGCAGTGATGCAATCACATGCTGAGTCAGTAGCAGAATCAGAAATACAAATTCAGCAGTGAAATCCTGGCCTTATTGAAATTAATGGCAAAACTCTCATGAACTTCTATAGAGCTCATCTGCCGTCTTCTGACTCCCAGTTTAGTTTCTTATTCAGTGGGCTGTGCTGCCTGATGTTAAGGAACCATCTCTAGGGGTAGAAGTCTGATTTGAAGGACATACCCATTCCATGCTTAGATGTCTGTTCCGAGATAGCAAACAAGTTTGCCAGTTTTGACACAGACAGTTGTCTCCATTTCCTAGTAGACAAACTCATTTCACACAAGCCTTTGCAGTTAGTAATGAGATTCAGTAACTAATGAACTGCAAACCATGACTTAGAGGTGAGAGGTGTCCTATTCTATTAAATGTATCCTACACTCTGAGACTTGCGTTAAAAATTTACTATGAACTTTAAAAGCCTTAATGATTTAAAAGCATATACAGGCAGTCCCCCGGTTACATGGATCCGACTTACATCGGATCCCTACTTACAAACGGGGTGAGGCAACCCCGCACTAGCTGCTTCCCCCCAGCAGACCAGGGAGACGCGAAGCTAGCGCCCCCCCCCCCCCAGCAGACCAGGGAGCGGCTTTTCTCAGCAGACACCTCAGCTTGAGAATAAAGGACTGAGGGAAGTGAGATGTGGGAGAATAAAACTGAGCTCTGGAGAAATGTTTGGCTAGAGTTTCTCCTACAATATGTACCAGTTCCGACTTACATACAAATTCAACTTAAGAACAAACCTACAGTTCCTATCTTGTACGTAACCCGGGGACTGCCTGTAATGTTGATAGTTTTCATATTTAAAATGGTGTTGCAAATCCAGTACTGTACATTAAAAAGCATCCATACCAAACTGTTTTGAGGGAGTATGAGAGAGATAGGTATCCATAACTTCTTAAAATGTTTTAATACTGGAATTATTAAAAATGTTTATGTGATTGATGAATTCTTCAACTGAAAATAACTGTCTCCTGGAAAGTCAGGCCTTTCGCTCTCTTCTCACAAGAGTAACTACATCAGTGGGATAACTCCTGCAAGGCAAGTAGGATTTAGTTTGAATCAATAAAGTACAAAATATAATGTTTTGTTTATCCAGCTAAAGAAATAGACCTGCTGTTCAGTTTGCAATCTGTACAAATATGTAGGGGCTTCATATTTTTGTTTAATTTCTTCTGGGGTTTGTTGAATGAAGTAAGCATAAAGAATGCTTTCATGTTAACTAAACATCTTTTTTGTCTCATTTAGGCATTTTTTAGTTTAAAGAAACAAAACAAAAGTAGTTATGTATGTCATTAGATTAAAACAATTAATAGTTCAGTCTCAGGTCTTTGCTATGCCCAAAGTCTTTGTAATGAACTTAATTACCACTAATTAATTAAACTATACTGATGCCTAGTTATTCAAGATTGTAGATTGGTACATTCAAGGTTATAGATTGGTAGTTATGTCTGTAGGTGTTGATAATTCACTGATTGAAAATAGAAATGTCTTTTCAAGTCCCCTGTGATTTCCTTCAGGGGGCTGAGCACACTCATGGTCCAACTGATATCTCTACTATATATTTAAGAGAGTCCGTCTGTTCAAGAACTCCTAAATGGTAAGAGCTAGGACCACCAAATTTGGTATGCAGCTTCCTGTTATCATAACCTAAAGCAAGGTCAGGGTTTGGTTGTGCCAAGAAAATGGGATGTGCCCGGAATAGGACAGTTTCTCATAAAACCATACAGAAAAGAGACAGAATTACCAGGCAGATGGTGGGTACTCCATCCCACTATCTAGGACTGCCTCATTCTCAAGCCTTCCAACCCCCAGGTTTCCATTAGGGAGAGCAGGAAGTGGCTGATGGTCCTCTCTCCCCAATTCATATTGGAACATTGCTGGCTTTTCCCTCAGGGGAAAGTGCACAGTCTGCTGTATTCCTCAATCTGACTGGGGAGCACAGGGGGCAGATGAATCAGAACCAGGCTCAACCAGGAGATCTGTATCCTTCCCTCGGCTGTGCCCACTGGAGCTGTAACAGCTATGAAGCCTCCCACCCAATCCTAAATTGCTGCAGTGAGAGAGGGCTGGGGTAGTCCTCTCCGCTGCGCAGCCTGCCTACTGGACCGCTCCTATCTTGTCCCATCCCGGAGCAAAGATTTAAATGAAGAAAAACAAAAATTAATTGAGTTAAGGACCTGAGCAGTGCTGCGTAAATCTTACATTTTAATTATATTTAAGAAAATCCCTCTACTTGTAGGAAGATGAACATCCTTAATTCCAATCTAAAATTGGTGGGAGCTAAGGGTACTCAGCAGAGCCAGGACTTGACATGTGCAAACTGCTGTTCTTTAGCCTTTGTACGTGTTCAGTGATTCAAAACTTGTTATACGTGATTGTTGCACCAGTTACTTACCTATGCTTGAAACCAAGCTTTTAGGCAAGCATCTGTTCCAAGTGACCACCTTAAATGAGCCTGCTGGGAACGACTGCTTTCCACAATCATAATGATTGTGGGGACAGCAATTCTCTGAGGAAGAATAAAATGAAAGAGAGCAGGCCTGGAAGGACAGTGGTGAAATCGAGATCAGGAATGAGAAGGAAAAGCCTCTTTTATGATTGTTGTTTTTTAAACTGCACATATGTCACCAAGATTCCACAGGGCCAATTGCATTATAAATGAAATTCCTAAGATAAATAGGATGGAAAGGAAATCCCTGAAGGTATGATATAGTTTGAAATCCCTGAATTTCTCAGAGTTCATCCTAATCTTTTGAGGGTCACCTCTTACTAATGAGGTGAGCTGGGTTGTTTGAAGAATAGGATAGATATGAATTGTTAATATTTATGTAATACCTAAAACTGCACTAGGCCCTGCAGACATTTAAGATTAGAAAGCTTCTCTGTATTATATGGATTCATGAAGTGCCCATTATCACTATTGGGACACATTTTGTATCCCTGTACTACAGGTTTGAGGATTTCTCTGGAAAATTCTCTGAATACTGAGCTTATAAATGGGTTGAAATAAACTGCCAAAATCAGCAAATGATGACTAATTTGTGTGGAAAGCCTTAACCTGTTACAAATATTAGAAAAGTTAAACCAGAAGGACACTTAGGGTTGTTAAGCTGACATGGGACTTAATGGTCTTGTCTTACAAATCGTGCACTTCTAGCTCATTAAACATCAACTGGATTAATTTAACTTTGTTTTAAATTGTTTCCTTATTTTTTCTAGTTTTTTCATAGTATTATCTTGTCTTTCCTTTTCCTGTGGTTGATTTTTTTTTTAAAGGAAGGTGGTTTGTGACAAGGAAGGTCTGAATGGTGTTTGAAGTGATATACTTACCTCTTGAAATGATTTTCTGTTAGTTCAATCTCTTTCCTAGTTCATTGCCACTTTATATTTTAAAATAATTCATCACCTAGGTGACTTCTTCTGAATGGAACTCTTTGCTTCTCTATTAGACTTACCATCCCTTTACACTCATGCCCAGATGGAATTAACCTGCAATATTCCCTTCTCTACAGTGCTCACATTAGCTCTAATCATATATATGTATCCCGTAACGGAGTTCTGAAGCATTTGATCAAATAAAAGGCCTATTTTCAAGCAGTAATCATACCTAGGTATGATACTGTACCACAGAAAAAACTGTGCATGCATGCACATGTGTGCTGGAAAGAGGGAAGGAGGAGGCCCTTAAAAAGGAACTTCACATTTTTTTTTGTATGCATCAGCATATATTTTCTTGAAATGTAGGTGGTCACCATTAATAGAGCCTCCTACTTGCAAGTGAGCTGTGAGTAAGCAGGAAACCGCTCCTCATATTTAGGCTAGCTAAGTTGTAATCAATCCAAGACACCTCAGCTTGTTAGAAACAAGCCAAAACCCACCTGCTCACACACAATCGGACAGAACTAAAAAGCTCCTTCTCCAACTCTCCAAGCCAGAACTGCATCTTGCTAGATGGAACCAAAACCAACCTGTGGTAGCAATAATCTCCCTCAACCTTATTTTGTGTATGTTCCTAACTAGCAGGAATATGTTTCTGGGGCAGTCAGGTAGGGTGTGGACTTTGTTTTACAACTAGACGGAGGTGGGTGGCTTTAGTTAGTGGGTGTGATTTAACTTGGTTCATATTAGTGGGCAATGATTTGGGCAAAGGTTTCATCTCCCTAGAACCACTACTGAGTGCACTTAGGCTTGTATTTGTATCTTACCCCAGCAGCCTTTTCAGTTAACACTTCCCCTGTGATGTGACCCTTGTGTACCTGCCTTGTGTACCTGCTGACTGGGTTGAATCTCGCACAAGAGAGGCAATCCCTCAATTTCCCTAAAAGGCACTTCCACCCAGTCACAGGGAGGTTCTGAGAACTTCTAGCTGATTAAAAGTGAATCTAGAAGGACACATGTGATTTTTGTTTGGATTTTGGTGGATTCAATTACCTGAAATGCCTTCCCTTCTCCAACTTTTTGAACCATAGATTCTTCCTCTCCTCTTTCCAATCCTGACTCTAAACATGCATGTGCCATGAAGCCAATTAGTGTTGTTATGGCATTCCACAAAAGATTTGTTATTTATTAATGATACAAAATAGCTGTACCTTTGTGTGATAA
Source organism: Pelodiscus sinensis (assembly GCF_052426305.1). NCBI lineage: Eukaryota > Metazoa > Chordata > Testudines > Trionychidae > Pelodiscus > Pelodiscus sinensis. The sequence goes on along the minus strand of NC_143054.1, from coordinate 157,469,142 downwards.
ATCTACTTCCTGATTACCTAGTGCTTTGTGCATGGGGTGGAAGTTGTTCGTCTACTTAGGGCTTGATCCCTTAGCCCTGTGTACATGGTACTCTGAATTGAGGATACTTAGCTTTTCACATGATTAGATTTTAAGACTGTGTTGTGTAGGGAAAGGACTGTGCATTCTCTGCATTCTCTACAGACGTAAGCACAGTGGGAACTTCAATAGCAGCTGCCAATGATTAAGCAATAACTATTTACCGAAAGAGATGCTCTTTTCCATTTATCCTCTTCTGGATGGAGAGGAAGCTTTGTTTCTGGGCATCCTGCCTGACATGTTGAACTCAGGATTAAAAACAAGGGTCTTCTGAAAGTGTGTGATTTTTTTCCTCCTGTCCACTAATGGAAGATCCATTTACCCCGCTATCTCCCCATCCTTCCCTGGGTGTGAGAGGAATAGACATGCCTCTCACCAGCCCTCCCACCTTTTGTCAGATAATTAATACATTGATCTGGCATAAAATCTTTTTTCAATACTCTTAAAATCTAACCTGCAGAAAATTGCAGTGAGTTGCTCAGCCTCATCTCAGGAAGAACTCTTCCCCGCCGCCACCACTCACTCTATCCTCCATGTACATGTCCATATAGATTCTCCATGTCAGTAGAAATTGAGGTGAGGAGAACATACTGCTACTCAACTGCTGCACTACACCCCAATGCACAGAGATAGCTCTGCTTGCAGAGAGACTCATTTCATGTTTCTTCTTTTGCCCCATTTTCTCCCACTTGCTAAGTCCTGTTATCACCACATAATTTACAGACTTGTGAGGAAAAAAACATGACAATGGGGAAGCTGTCTACTCTGACCACAGCTTCCTGTCTTGCCTTAGCGTGCACGCATCCATTCAGGACTTTCATTGTCCTTCTGTACATGGTGATTGCTTCAAAAGCCCAGGCCTCCTCCCTTCTGAGTTGAAGAAGAATTTCTCTTAGTTGTTAGCAATATTGGGCTTGATACTCAGTTGAACAACTCTGACTCTATGCAGTAACACATATAGTGTTGCACATGAACATTAGCTAACTCAATACAAGTTGACAGAAGATATACAGTTTTCCAGTCCTTATTTAAATCCAGACACTGTATTTTGTTTCAATGATACCTTGTGGTGGTGAATTCCACAGAATAAATCCTGGGAGTGGTGGGGTGAGTCCTGCTTACTAATAGGCCAGGGTGGCCAACCTGTTCCAGACGAAGAGCCACAATAGCAGTGGAGACAGTGTGAAGAGCCGGGGCAAAGTTGTTGAGCAAAAAAAAAAAAAAAACCCCACACAGGGTGCTGGTATACCGTCCCAGGGGGCACAGCTGCTTGCTTTTTTTTTTTTTTTTTTTTTTTAAACAACTTTTCCCCGGGTCTTCACGGCCCTGCCCTCCCCTTTTTTTTTGGGGGGGGGGCGCTCATCGACTTTGCCCTGGCTCTTCACACTGTCTCCACTGCTATTGTGGCTCACAAAAAAAGCATTGGGAAGGGTGAGAGGTGTAAGCTCTGGGAGGGAATTTGGGTGCAGGAGGAAGTAGAGAAGAGGATGCTGGCTCAGGGAGGGGGCTCCAGGCTGGAGAGTGTTGGGGTCAGGGGAGGGTTGGGGTGCTGAGCAAGCCGCAGGCTTGTGGCTGTGAGGGTGCAGGAGTTTGGGCTGGGGTCTATGAGGGGCTCAGAGCAGGGAGGCTGGGAGTATGATGAGCTCAGGACACAGATTTGCAGTGTGTGGATGGTGCAGGAGTGTTGTGGCAGAAGACTGGGAATGTGGGGGTGCAGGAGTTTGGGGATGTGAGAGGCTCAGGACAAGGGTTTCCAGTGTATGATAGGCTCAGGTTTGGAGTTGGGGAGCGTGCAGGAGTGTTATGATGCTGCGGCCAGATGGGGGCTTGTTGGCCAGGCTTCATTTTTAAATAAAATATTATGTCAAACACAAAATGTTTCAGCATTGCCTTTATTTATGAGAGGGGCGGGGAACCTGTTTTGAGTCAGGGGTCACTGATCCACAGAAAAGTCAGTCGGGGCCACACAAGTAAGACGCAAACAAAAAACCACTCCAAAACCTCCCAAGTCTCACTAATGTGGCCCCAACTGCGCTGGTGGGGACAGCGGACAGGGTGCTGGGGCAGGCCAGGGTGCTGGGTGCTGGGGCAGAGTACTCATGGAGGGGGGGGTCTTGCCAGGGGAAGGGGACAGAGACAGCTGTGGCCAATACCTGGGGATCCCAGGTCTCAGGAAGCATGTGGGCTGCTCTTCCCCTCCCCTGAACAGCTGGTGAGCTTCCTGAAATGCCTGGTCTGTTACTCCACTGGGGACTTCCTACGGAGTTAGGGCTTTGTCCACACCAGCACTTTTGTTGATAAAATTTTGTTGTTCGGGCGCAATGATCCCTCTGTGCTCAAGGAAGCTGCACAAAACATGGACCTGCAGCAGCCAGGGGAGGGCCTACTCCAGACCCCACCCTACTCTGCCCTCCAACCTGCAGCCCCGTTGCTGTTGTGGTGGCCCAGCCCCATTCTGCCACACCCATGGCGGCCTGGCCCTGACTGACTGTGTTTGCTTGTAAGTTGACATTATCATCAAGTTTATGCAGTACAGTAATTCCTCATTTAACACTATAGAGATGTTTCAGAAAATGATCATGTTAAGTGAAAACGTGTTATACGGAGTCAATTTTCCCATTGAAAATAATGGAAAAGGTGGGGGTTGCGTTTTCAAGCTGTGGTGTCTGTAGGGACCGGGACATAAGGTTGGGGGAGAAAGGGCACTGGGTTACAGCAGGGAGGGGAGGTGTTTGGCTCTGGGGAAGGAAAGAGCAGGATAGCGGAGGGGGATTGCAGCCAGTGGCTGGGTTTCCCCAGCTGGCTGGTCGCCAGCAGCTGCGAGGGGCTTCCCCTGCCTCCTTGCAAAGCGGTGGAGGTTCGCAGCTGGCTGTGCTGTTCCCCGGTGACCCTTCCTCACTGGACGCAAGGAGGCAGGGCATAGGTGCGCGCAGCATGTTTCATTAGGGTGTGCACCCAAAGAATTTTTTTAAAATGTACTCTTTGACCCCCATTAGCCACACCCCCTGACTCACATTAGCCACGCCTCTGGAGGTAACACTCTCAAGGCAATATGGACCCATGACCAGAAGTAAAAGGTGTCATGTGACCCCCCCTTCTAAGGACTTTTCCCACCATCCTCCTACCAATAGGGATTAGTTTGGCCCCCACCAAACCCCCCTCATGCAACTATCCTGAAACTGCATGAACCCAGTGTGTGTGACATTAACTCGGGGGACAGAGAGGCTGGGGAAAGTGTCCCTCTAAGAGTTTCCTCCCATGAGCAGAATAAATTTTGTGTTGTGCACCAGTACTGTTTGTGGCTTGTTTGGATGTGCCACTGTGGCACCCAAGTTATTAATAAATATCTTATAAACTTCTACCTTTTTCCTCTGCTGCCCTGTCTCCTCCCCTTGCTCCATCAGCTCCCCTGGTGCCTGCTGCCCACCCCCCCAACTCCTCCCCCACCTCTGCTGTCCTGACTCCTGCCCTTCTCACTGCCCTTAGCCTTCCTGAGACCTGCCCCCCTCCACCTGCCCTTCTCTCTCCCCTGTGCCCACTCCTCCAGTAGCCCCACTCTGATCATGGGAGCAACCCCTCCTCATCCCCTCTCCTAACACCTCCCACTACACACCTGCCCTGCTTCTCTGCTCTGGTGCTGGTCCCTCCCCTGCAGGTGTCTGCCCTTCTGCTTCACCCCCAGAATTCCCTGGCACCTGCACCTTTCCTTACCCCTGCATCCTCCTGGTGCCTCCCCCTTTCCACACTGTCCCTGCACCATTTGCCCTCTTTTTCCCTGATGCCCACCCCCTCACCACCCTCTGCCTCTGTTCCCTCACAGATGCCTTGCTCCATCCCGCCTTCTTCATGCCCACCCCTTCTTTCAAACCTTCTCCCAGCACCTTCCCTTCTCCCCTCTAGCCCCCAAAGCTCTTCCCCTCTCCTCTCCCAGAATCATCCTGTCCCCCCTCTCACTGACACCTCACCTTCTGCTCTTTTTCTCATTGTCTCCACTTGGCCCCCTGGCATTTGTTTCTCTCTTCCACCCTGTCTCTTGGTGCCTTCCCCTTTCTTCTCCTGACCTGCCCCCCTCCTCTCAGCACAAGCCCCTTCCTCTCCCACACTTTCCCCCTATTTTTCCCTCCTCCTCCAGCAGCCACCAGCTGGTATGTAACAGAGTTCTAGGGTCGCCCTGACTTTCACTCTTCTGGCCTCCTTTTGGGCCACAAACCCCCACCCCGCAGTCTCTGGTTCCCAAAGTTCCGGCAGTCCCCATCACTTGGTGCCTGCACCGGGTCCGACTCGCAGAGTTGCCAGGTGTCCAGTTTTTTACCAGTCTGGTTTTGGGGCCCTCTGTCTAGTAAAAAAATCCAGAAAATACTGGACCTGTGCAATGTCCGGTATTTCCTGGTTTTCTGGCTGGGCGCCGGACTGAAGCCTGGTGGCAGCAGGAGAAGTAGCTAGAAGGTGGGGCACAATCAGCGCTGGGAGCCTCTAGTTGAGTCTGACGCTTTGGGGAAGAAAAGCCCTGTCCTTGCTCCTGAGCATGTTCTGCAGCTGGTAGGGTTACCAGGTAGACTCCCCCCAAAAAAGGACACACTTGATCGTGGGGGGGAGGGGAGAGGGACTGGCCGGTGGGGGCGGGCCTGGCTGGAAGGAAGGGGGGCAGGAAGCAGATCTGGCGGGAGGTCAGGGGCCGCAGGGCTAGCCGGGAGGAAAGGGGGTCCCGGAAGGAAGGAGGCGCAGGAAACAGAGCTGGGGGGGGTCGAGGAGCATGGGGCTGGCCAGGAGAAAGGGGGGATGGGAAGCAGATCTGTGGGGGTGGGGGCCAGCCCCACTGCCCCTGCCCCCCCTCCACTTCCCGGGCCAGCCGCACTGCTCCCAACCCGACCCCCCCCCTCCGGGGCCGGCCACGCTGCTCCTGACTCGACTCCCTCCCCTCCTCTCCTCCCTGGGCCAGCCCGCTGCACCCGATCACCTGCCCGGGGCACCCCCTACCTCTCCTACTCTTTCCTCCCCTCCCCCACCTTCCCGCCCGGGTTTTAAACTCACTGCGGGGTGACTTGCTGCATCCCTGTCGCCTTTTCTGTGGGGTCCTAAGCCCTGCTGGTTTTGACCACGCAGCCGCGCAAACCCAGTATGGCTCCTGTTCCCCAGAGGGCCAAAGTGGCACTCCTTCTAGTGCGTGGGCTTGCGCCCCTGCACCACGGCCCTTTGAAACATTAGGGTGTGCCTATGCACACCCGGCACATCCCGTGTGCACGCCTATGAGGCAGGGGAAGCCCCACCCAGCTACCCATGACCAGCCAGCTGGGGAAACCCAGCCGCTGGCTGCAAGCAGGGGGCAGAAGAGAGGGAGCAAGGCATTTGGCTAGAGGGGGTCGCAGAGGAACAGCTGGCCAGCTGCGAACCCCGCTGCTTTGCAAGGAGGCAGGGGAAGCTCCGCACAGCTGCCGGTGACCAGCCAGCCGCTCGGGGAAATCGTGTTATTGCGGGGACGGTCGTGTTGTTCGAAAAATGTTCCCTAAAAAAAAATCGTGCTATTGCGAAAACGTGTTAAGCGGGCACATGTTAAGTTTGGAATTACTGTATATATGCCCTCTGGCCTCTATGCCTCATGCTCAGTAGGGTACACTGGAAGATTTGCAGCAGATTCTTGCTAGCTCTTGACTTGCATGTAATGCACAGCACAAGGACATTTACTGCATGCACTGGCCTAAGCTTGACATGTGGGAGGCAAAGGAACACTTGCAGCAGCCAGTTGCATGCAGCACAGGACACACGGGCACAATTACAGCAATTTCTTGTGAGCTCCTGCCCTGCATGCACCACAGGGCACCGAGAGAAAAACGCAGCAGACCTTGTCCAGTGCTGTGATGTATTCAGAGCGGCCGGGCGAGCTAGCACCCGCGCAGAAGCGGGGGCCTCAGCAGATTTTGCATCAGCAGCCCCGGCTTGCGCCTGCCACGCACACCCAGCGCAGGGGAATGCGGACTGGGGCTGAGGGGATGGAAGGCGGCTCGTGCGCCTCACAGGTGCGTGCAGAGGCTTCCCATTGGCAGCTGCCGCAGCCCGGGCTCTGGGGCCGCCCGGCTTCTCCCCCTCCCCGCAGCCAGGTGGGCTGAGCGCGAGCGGCGGCGCGCGCTGCGTGTGTGGCTCAGCCCTTCCCCTCCAGCGGGCGGGGGAGCTGCCGCGGCTGACGGAGGCGGCAGCAGCAGCAGCGGGTCGTGCCCAGCGGGGGGCTCGCCCGGGGGAGGCAGGCGCGGAGGCTCCATGCAGGCGGGCAGCCCTCAGGTAGGAGCGCAGTGCGCACCTGGCTCCGTGCCCCGGGGAAGCCGCGGGAGGCAGCAAACTGCGGAGCGCTGGGAGGGGGCGGCAGGGGGAAGCCGGGGTGGGGAGTTAATGGGGGGCGTGTGGATTCCCCTGGGGCCTGTCTTCAGTACCCCCGGTGGGTGCGGTATTGGTGAGACCAGAGCTCCATGGCGGGGGTGGCAGACCTGAGCCCCCAGGCGCTGGAAGACTTTATCACGATGGCAAGCCGTGCATTGCATGGAGCGGCGCATGAAGGTGCTTAGGTGCTGGCCTCATTGCGTGGAGGCTGATGCGCTGTTTGGAAAGGGCCCCCTTTCCCAGGGAGCCTTGGCTATTGCAGGGGGAGAGGAGAGTTCAGATTGGCGCAGGTGTGTGGAGTATGGAGGGGGCACATATTAGGAGAGGGAAGAGGTGGCATTTGGGGGAGTTGGTTTTCATGTCAGGGAACAGACTGTGTGTGCGTGGGGGGGGGGGGGAATGACACAAAGATAATTATAATAATCACTGACTGTTATAGCCTGTCATTGGTATTCACAGTCCTGTCCAGATGGTTAGGTGGCAAGCTGCTTGTCCCAAAGAGGTTTCTGTTGCATGCTGGAGGTGGGAGTGGGATTGCATCCTGGAGAAGAGTGGGCAGAGATTTCATCTGGAGGAAAAGAGAGATGGATGCTCAGCTCTGAAAATCTCTGGGAGATGGCAAGATAAAATTCTCCTTCTGGCTGCAGATTATTGCAAACTGGATGCTCTTTGTGGATAAAAGATGTATCATGGAATGAATGCGAGCAGCGGGGATCCATTCCTAGAGAAGCAGCAGCAGCAGTCCCCATGTCTCCGGAGACTCTTCGTGGTGGTCTTGTGGCTTCAGCTGGCGCTATGCTTTGGCCCTGCACAGATCACTGGCGGTGAGTGACTAACTCATGTGACTGACAGGCAGCAGCAGGGCCCCAGTAAGCTAGCAAGAGAGGCTCTGGCAGACTGCAAGCAAGTGGTTTCCCCAGTGATGAGGTGCTTGGGGGGCTGGGCCCCTTTGCTGTTTTTTAGAGGCTAACTCACTGCTATCTTTGGTCCTCTACTGTTTACATTAAAGCAAGCTACTTGGTATTCAGGCCCCCGTGTGTTTTCCCCATGATTCAAGCACCGGAGACATCCCTAGTTTCTGACCCCATATGCACAAATGGCATTAAGAGAGATCATCCAGAACTCTTCTCCCCCCCCCCATCCTTGCATGAGAGCCTTCCCCTATACATGTGTATACATACAGGGATGCTGAGATGCAAGAATCCTTTGCTCTTCTCCTGCCCCTAATGCAGACATGTTGACAGCACTGACTCCTATATGCACATGTAGAAATCCTCTGCTCACCATCCCTCCAGACACATGCACAGAGAGGGGTTGCCAGGAGAGATTCCCCCCTTATTCCAAAAACCTGTGTGCGCATAGGGGTACTAATAGCAGAAAATCTCCCATGTCTCTCCTTCTGCCATCCTTCCCCCCTTTGTATACATAGATGAGAGAAGTGAACCCCTCTAGCCGTTCCCACTCTAGTATGCAGATGTTGATATGGCGACAAATACTCTTGCATGCTAGTGATGATGGGAAACAGCTTTGCCCAAATGCTGGCTAGAGAGAAGCAAGTGGTAATAAATATTTCCAGCATAACCAGACCTGAATTTTTATTTAAAAACAATGTCACGATTTAATAATGAACAGCAAGTTTCCAATTCTGTCAGCTTTTTTCCCATTCTTAAACCTGGTCTGTGCATTTGGGGAAGCACACCTTTTCAATGTTTTGGGAGAGGAGGAAGCAAGTAATATTGTGCTGAAGAAGGAGACATTAAAATTCAGTTCCATTGCCTCCACTTTGAAAAAGGACCATTCCATGTTTGTCCTTTCTATGATTTTAATTACAATTTTTAAACCTTTTTATTTTATTGAGGCATTTTAAGCAGATACATTTACTTACCAAATTGTTTGAAACTGATTCCCTAATTAGGTCTGGACTGCAGAAAAAGTCTTCAAATAAACTGCTGTGCTGCAAAATGCATTTAGTTGGAATAACATTAGCAACTTCAAAGGATTTCCACTCTAAGATGCTGTTATATTCTTGGGGACAGGGAAAGAGGAATAAGCTGTTTTGTGATTGGATCTCATAATTATTTCCTGGGTTTCAGTCTAAGAGTAATTTTGGTTACTTTTCATGCCTCTGAATTATGTCAAGTGGTTTAAACTTTGTTGTTTGCAGTTAGGTTCCTAAATCTACTGTTAAGGACTGAAATAGAAGTGGGGTGAGTACGTGCTGTTCCAATTGTCTTAAAAAACTTCCTGATTTTTCGGAAGTGTGTTTTAGACTCCTAACAATGGGTTTAGGACCCTAATTTAGCTATCCAAGTTGGAACATTTTGGCCTGAGATAATAGCATAAGAAGAAAGTCAAGCAACTCCCACACTGACATACTTTCTGTCATTAATTGTGTAGTCTATTTGTATGTTGATTTATCTTTTTCTCCTCTCAAGAATGATTCTATTTTAAAGTAGAAATCCTTTGATGTTGCTAACATTCTAGTTAAGATCACTTTGCCATTCATACCCCCTGTTCTGTAAGAGATCCTATACTCTTGGAAGTGCTGCCTTTCTGATGAGATTTAAAAAAATTAATTAGTGTGGTCTATGTCCTGGCTAACTCTTAAAGTGACTAATTACATTCTGCCCACCTATGTTTCTTTTTCCAGTTTCAGTTGGACAGGCCAACACTCACCAAAAAAAAGAATGCCCCATGGATCCACCTTCTGTTCCAAACTTCATCTCCTACCGCTTAATTGTTGATTAATGGAAGGAGCTTTGTAAACTTCAGGTTTTGAGCCTCTGAGATACTGTATTGTTTTACTACCTGTGCTGAACTCTTGTGTGGTGGTGGATGTTAGTAAACAGCTGCTGTGTTTCACTTAATTAGTGAAACCTGATAGTGTTTCTGTTTCAAGCTACATTTGTAAAGCACTTTGGGATCTGTCAGGGTGAAAAGTTCAGAGGAATTATACGAATCCAGTATATTGTTTCTTACTAGGAGAGCTTTTGTTATAGACCAGTTTAAAGGAAAGAGAAATGATTGTCCTGATCCCAGTGAAACTTAATGCATTGACTCTCAAACTGTGTGTTGGGATCTCAAAATGGGGCACAACTTCATTTAAATGGAGCTGCACAGCTATGGTCTGGGGCTGAAGCTTAAGTCCTGAGTTGAAGGACTTAGGTTACAGGCCCTGTCACTTGGGGCTCAAGTCCTCAGGCTTTGTCCCTGCCCCTTCCTTCCCTTGGTGGTGGAGCTCGGACAGGTTCAGGCTTCGATTCCCTCTGTAGTAATCTTTTGTTGTCAGGCGGAGGTCGTGGTGCAGTGGAGTTTGAGAAACCCAGCATTAAATAACAGTTTGATTAAAAGAGCCAGTGAAACATATTGATTGCATTTCTAAGCAGTATTATTTTCTAATGCATTATATTGAGCAGTACTGTATATACCCTGTTAAAGGAACACATCTTTCATGTAGTAGAATACATATGCTTGTTTTTCTGAAGGGTGAAAGTGGTGAGACAATAATTTAAAGAAGGGAACTGTTAGCCAGGACTCAGTATCCCTATTTTCCACTCTGCCATGCTCTTTGGCAAGCCACTTTGGCTACTTATTTTGGATGCTTTAGTTTGACATGGTGGTGTTATATTTTTTTAGAACTGCTGAACACCTATTTGACTTTAGTTGGAGTTGTGATTGCTCAGCACTTTTGAAAATCTGGCTTCTGTAGTACTCATAAGTTATGTAGCCATATATAGGCATACAAAATCTGTGAATACTGTTGAAAATTTGGCCATTAACCTCATTATATCTTTTACTGTCAGTAAAACAGTATCCTCACCCTGGTGGGTGTAGAAGCGTATCTGATACAGGTTGACCCACTCTAGCCCCAGCATCCTCGGGATTGACCAGTGCCAAACCAGCAAATTTGTCAAACCACAAGAGATCAATATAGTCTAGCAGCCTTACTGGGCTCTTTGGAGACATGTAGGGGTAAATTAGAGCTGAACAATAGCACAGAACACTGAGAATGGGGACTGTGGCTGTAAATAAACTTTATGGGACCATGAGAAACTTGGCCACACCGTAAGTGGACAACTAAAATCATGTTGGACCATTCATGTTGCTGGACCAGAGAGTGCCGCACTAGAGAGAGTCAACCTGTAGTTTGTAAAGAGTTCTGATGGCTTTTTTAATTAAAGATGCTATGTAAGTGAAAACTATTATTATAATTGTTGTTTGTATATTTCAGCAGTAGTTCATCGTTAGCAACATCAATGTGTTATAAGACAAAAATAAAAATTAATATGTTGAAAAAGGGCAAAATGATAGTATTAAATTTTGCTATGGAGCAGTTAGTTCACTGTTTTCATTGATAGGATGAAAATACATTCTTCCTTTTCTTACCTGAAGGCAGAATTTGTCCCAAAGTAATAATCTTGTCATGGCTTGTATAGTCCCTTCTATTTGATATTTGACTGTTCTATAAACTGTATTGATTGCAAGGTCCTTCCAGTTCACCCCAAATCAATATTATTTATAACGCTTCTTTTTTTTCTTGTCAGTAATTTTATAGAGAATAAATCTGCCTGTAGTATTTTTATTCTCTCAAAAGTGGTTCCTGGAAGATCCTTCAGAAATTTCACTCAACAAGTGAAATCAAAAGAACAAACTGTTCAAAGCTCAGTAGGCCTAATTCCTCCCTCATGTATGAAACTACATTCGCTCCAAAGATGAATTAAACCTGCTTGATATTAGCTTGGGACTTTCTTCTAGTCACCTGGTATCTTTGCTCATCTTGGGCTTTTTACTGTTAGTCCATAATGAAGAAAAAGTGTTTTTAATAATGGAAATTACCAATGTGAAGACCTTCTGTGACACAAAACATATAGCTAGTGCTCAAGGCAAGATATTTATTGCTCCTAAGCAATTTAAAGAGTTCCTGGCTCAACATGTATCACTATAATGGGATATTAAAATATAGATATTTTCCAAACATTGCAGATCTCTGCAAGCATGTTGATTTTTTTCCAGGAATTCTGAATTTCCTGATGACTAGGCAAAGAATTCATCATGTGAAGATTTATTTCAGTTTCTGTGTTTAGATGTGAGTTCTGGATTTTTCTGCTGTAATAGAGACACTTGAGCTGATTTCTCTTTTTTTTTTTTGTTCTGTTGGTGGGATCAGTAGTATTTCAGGTCCTTAGGAATGCCTTTTTTGACAGCCCTTTGAGGAAGCTCACTACTAAGGTTTGATGGAGTATTTTGATACATTTGAATCAATGTCAACTTCTTTGGTTTTTAATGGTTGGTTCAGATTATATTTTCTCTGCTCACAAGTAGTCCCATGGTATACAAATAATTCCCACTAACTTCAGAGGGAGTACATAAGATGTTTAAGATACTATTTGTTGTGATAAAGGGTGTTGCATTCTGGCTTTTTGTAAGTTACTCAAATATGCTTTGAAATCTGTTGGAACCACGAAAAACAGTAGTTTTGCTTGTAAATATAGGCTGAATTTTTATTGCAGTGTATTTTTCTTGTGTTGCAGCCTAGACTGTGCTTGGTTCTGGATTTGATGATTCTGTAAGAAACCTTTCCCCAAGTTGCCAAGCAAAGTAAAACTGTTCAATCTGGATAAGTAAAATCCTTTGCATGCAGATGACTTCTGTTCACACTAGTGATATGCATCACCTTGTTTTGACAACCTGCTATCTGTCTTTGGTGGGTTTTGGGGACATAAAACTTTTTAAATAGGTGCATGCAGACTCTTAGATCTTATAAAGAACAGTATTTTCTGAACAGACTCCTTTTGACTGACATCCTAATAAATATATCTGTAGCCGGCATATTTTGCTTCTTCTCTTTCAGTGTGACTGCCTAAATTGACAAGAAAAACAGACTCTTAGTTAGGGATGTGAACAACTAGTCGATTAATCGTTTCCCCCCTTGCTGCCTCTATCAGAAAGAGGCAGCAAGCAAGGGGGGGGCAAAGAGAAGGGGATGCTTCAAAGCAGTATCATCTCATGGAGCCCGGGGCCAGCTGGGATTCCCGGGCTGTGTGTGGCGTTTCAAAGCGGTGGCGCTGCATGGAGCCCGGGGTCCTGCTGACCCTGGGCTCCATACAGCATTGCTGCTTTGAAATGCTGCAGGGAGCATGGCGCTAGCGGGGGACTGCTTGAGTCCCCCACTGACCCCTTCCTCCCTGCAGTGCTTTCACCTTTGAAGCCCCTGGGGCTGTTGCTATGCTTCAAAGGTGGAGGTACCTTTATCGACTAATCAAATAGTCGATGCAAGTTAATCTAAATTTAACATCTCTACTCTTAATATATAACTGAGGTTGGTGAAATCAGTTAGCTTTACAGTACAGATTGTACCACTTTATCCAGGACTCTCTGGTCCTGCAACATCTATGGTCTGGCAGGATCACAGATGATCCTGGACCACAGAGTCCAGATATAGGGCGGTTTGGCCACAGTGAGAAATGTAGCCACGGGGGCTGGCAACTCAGCCAGGAGCCCTGTGTTGGAGGGGGGAGCAGGCACTGCAGTGGGGCGATCTGGCCCTAGCAGCTGGGCAGTAGCAGGGGGCTCCCAGGAGGTAGCCAGGGAGCTATGATCTCAGCTGAGTAGCTCTCACCCCCGCTGCGCAGCAATGGCCCCAGTGGCAGCCAGGAAGCTCTGGCCCCAGATGTGCAGATCTGGTGGCGGAGCTCTGGCATCTGCCAGGGAGCTCTGACCCCAGCTGTGCAGCTCCGGCCTTGGTAGCACCGGGGCCAGTGGGAGCTGACGAGCTCCAGCCCAGGGAGTGATGGCTAACCAGGCAGCAGTAGGGCAGGCTAGAGCCCTAGTGTGTGTTTGTGGGGTACGTGTTAGTATGGGCCAGGAGGGGAGAGACCTCCCCTGGTCCAGCAGATCCCCTTGATTGGGACTGGTCAGGTCCCCAGGGTGCTGGACCAAGGGGGTCCAACCTGTATTAGCCTTAACTTGCTACTTTGGAAGAGCTTGTTTGGGCATTGTCATGTCTTTTAATGTGTCTGTGGTGTAGCCTTGGTATAGTTTCCTTTTATATATCTGCTGGTGTATGTTCTAAATTCATTTCATTGAGTAATTCTAATTAAAATGGCAAGTAGTAGAATATACCTTGATATGACAGCTGATAGTTTGCTTAGTGGCGTGTCCACCCATATCCTTGTGAGGTGTGGACATATTTGATAAAAATATTTAATTTAGCGCTTCTTTCTTCAAAGTCCCTCAGTACTTTACGAGGAGGAGGTTGATCTTGTTGCTGATGCATGGGAATAGGAATTAAGATCTGAATTCTGTTCCCAGCTTTGCTCCAGACTTGCACTATAACCTTTGGCAAGCTACTTCACATCTTTACAGAATGGTCCAAATTTGTGTGCCTGCTTTCTCTGCCATGAAGATTGGTAGTAATGAAAAAATGAACACTGCGTGACTGGAATGTAAAGTATGATGATGATGATGATTATCCTTCACCCCATGTGAGTAGAATTTTGCAAAGGTGATTTGATTTTTCTCTGCACAGTTTCCTCATTTGTAAAATGGGCATAATAATCTTTCACACAGAAATGTTGTGAGGTACCCGGAGAGCCTCATATGGCAAATGCTGTGAAGCAAAAAGTATTTATTACATAAAATAAAAGATTAATCTTTTAACCTTGATTGTTTGCCTTAAAGGTCAGTCAGTAAAGATCCCTAAGGAAGGTAGAAAGATTTCATCTCTTTTGATTTCTGAAGCTTTTCTGAGGGATATTTCTCTCTCTAGGGCTTTGATCACACATTGAATTTTTTCAAGTATCTGCCACCTCTGACTCTGATAGCCCTTTTGTTCCTTGTAACAAAATAAATCTTGCTGGAAACCATGACTGTTACACCCTTACAACTCTACTTATGTAAAAAATGTAATGGGCGTTTTTTGGTAGGACCCCAGGGAGAAGAATATGACCCCAATTCAGAACTGATGTAAGCAAATGCAACACCCATGAAAGATTCTGAGCCAAGTTCAGTGCTGAATATTATGTATTACATGTAAATTGGCCAGAAAAGGGACTGTAAAGGGAAAAGTGGTATAACTTGCACAAATGTATTGTTCAGTACACTATTTTTTATGCACAACTTACATGCGGAGAAAGCTAAAGATGTATGCATTGCAGGAAATCCAGCAAAAAACAATGTAAGATAAAGTAGCCTGCCTACTTCATTTCACTTCTTCCTTGCCATGGTACAAATCCTTCACTATGTTAATTACACTTGGTTTTAGGGATGTTAGGAAGAGTGTAATCTGGTAACCATGTAGCCAACAAAAATTGTAACTGCTGCAGCTCTGCATTGAAAGGAGCTTGGAAGCCAGTGGACAGGCAGACAAGCTCAGTCCCGGCTCAAGCCCAAAATACTTTAAATGCAGAGTTGCAGTGGGGGTAGCTGACGGGACTCGGCATGAGCTGGGACTGAGCCAGCCTGCCTGTGTGCCGTCTCCCAAAATACTTTAAATGCAGAGCTGGCGGGTGGGGGGAAGAGTTGCATGTAGCCAGTAGTGTTGACCAATAAGCACCCGCTTATCGGTTAATCATTTAACTGGATACACTGTTACATCCCTACTTGGTTTACACACTCACTGAATGTATGCAGTGTTGTAGCCATGTTGGTCCCACAGTATTAGACATACCATGCCCATCTTGTATCTTGGGAGAGTCACGCTTACATAGGACCACTTGATGTCAAATTGGAACAAATTGCAGTACTGACACTTAAAATTTATTTATGCTATTTTTCCATCCATCTTACATCATTGCTTATGTTGATGCTAAATTTGGACTTCTGTATTTTCAGAAGGGGTTCTGATGCCTTTCCCTAAACAGCTGGTCTGGTCTTATGATTAGTTTAAATTGGGGCATTTATTTTCCCGTTTTGAAAACATTAGAACAATTTGTCAATACCATCTGTGCCCACCAAGCACATGCTGACAAAATGTGTCAGACATATTTTTTGACGCCTGAAGAGTGACCCTTGAATCACTTTTTTTCCTTTATTTAGTCATATCTTTTTAATGAAATAGTGTCCATATTGGATTGCTTGTGTGCTTATTATTTAGGAATTTATATCAAGTTTCCACTCTGTGAGGAATTTTAAGATTTTTATTAAGAACATTTTTCTGTTGCACAGTTCTTTCTATTATCAACATTATGGCCTTAGAAAGGTAATATGTGGAGCTGGTCTGCTAGGATCACTATCACATTGCTAAGAGCATCAAATTAAAAGAAAAGATTAAGGTTTTTAAACTGGCTCCTCTCGTGGACCAGCTCCCGCCTGGCACCCTGCGCTGCTGCCTCTGATACAGAGGCAGCAGCGTAGAGTGGCAGGGGGCTCCTTGGTAGTGGGGCTGGAGCACCCTGACTGCTGGACCCACCTTGGGGACAATAGAATAGTTGAGTAACCAATAAGAATTCATTAGGTTAGTCAACTAGTCAATTAACTAATATTTAACATCCCTATGATGGGCCCCAATTTAGTGTGGACAGGCATTGACAAAAGGGTGGGGCAGAAGCCATTGTGGCCACCTCTCCCCACCTCCAGTGCCCTAGGGGAGCTATAGATGATCTGGCCAAGGACCCTAGAAAATTGGGGTGGGGGTGTGAAGAGAACCGAATCTTCACATGTGCTGTCTCCCCTCCCAGTACTCCAGCTGGGAAGTGGGGTTGGGGTCTTGCCCAAATCTGCCCAGCACTACTCCTGGGGTGTGAGTTGGGGCAGTGGGATTTACCCAGCTCCAGTGGGGGGTGGTCAAGGTACTGGGCCTTGCCCCACTCTGCCCACCTGATGCTGCTGCCAGCGAGTGGGGTCGGGCCGCAGGGGCTTGCCCCCCTCTAGTGCTCCAGCTGAGGAGTGGGGGTTGTGGGCTTGCAAGCACCATTCCCAATCCTGCTCTGCGGCTGGAGCATCTGCTGAGCAGAATGGGCAAAGCCCTATGCCCCGACCCTGAACCTAGGCAGGAGCATTGGATTGGCAGAACAGGGCAACCCCTGCGGCGTGACCCCCTCTGTCTGGCTGGGGCTGGGCAAGCCCCTGTGCCCCAACCCTGCTCCCCTGCAAGAGCCCCAGACTGGCTGAATAAGGCAGGCACTGGGGTAGGAGTGGGCGGGTCATGACCTACTCAGGCCTGCCTGTGGCTACACCACTGGTTTAGCAGCGGAAAGGAGAGTCAGTTCTGTGTGACCAGCCAGCTGTCTGTAAGCCATGGTAAGAAAATCACTGTTTAGTTGTTACCACTCTTCTCATTGTTTTGATATCAGTGGAAGTTCAATGGCTGCACTCAGAAACTTCTTCCCTTTCTAAAACTGCTTTCCTCCTGCAAATAATGCCAACCTGTGTTTTTTGCAGAAGGGAAAGAAACTGAAGAAACAGCTACATTACATTACTTGCTGTTGCACTTGTTCACACCAGATGGCTATGCTGTTGTCATATTCTCCTATGTTAGGTAACATCCCACTCTAGCCAAGAAGGGGTAAATAAGTTTCTCTGCGCACAGACAGCTGATGCCTATTTCACCTGAAAAAAGGTGGCTATTTAAAAAGCAGGAGCTGAACACAGTGATAACTGCTGACCTGGAAACTTTGTTGAAGGTCGTCTGCAGCCTGGAGTCTCTGAATAAATGGAGGAATCTCCTTTATATTGTTTTCACTTTCTTTAAAACCTTGGACACTCAGGGTATGTCTACACTACCCTCCTAGTTCGAACTAGGAGGGTAATGTAGGCATACCTCACTTGCAAATGAAGCCCGGGATTTGAATTTCCCGGGCTTCATTTGCATAAGCGGGGAGCCGCCATTTTTAAAACCCCGCTGGTTCGAACCTCGTGCAGCGCGGCTACACGGGGCTCGAACTAGGATTCCTATTCCGAACTACCGGTACACCTCGTTCCACCGGTGTACCGGTAGTTCGGAATAGGAATCCTAGTTCGAACTACCTAGTTAGAGCCCCGTGTAGCCGCGCTGCACGGGGTTCGAACCAGTGGGGTTTTAAAAATGGCAGCTCCCTGCTTATGCAAATGAAGCCCGGGAAATTCAAATCCCGGGCTTCATTTGCAAGTGCGGTATGCCTACATTACCCCGCTAGTTCGAACTAGAGGGGTAGTGTAGACATACCCTCAGTCTGGGCCTCACAAAGGGTTAGAGAATTTAGTCCATTTGCCTTGTAATCGTAATGGGGCAAACCCTGATTGTTTGTGGACTACCAGACTCTTATACTTTGCCCTTATTACTGGGACTGCTTGAATGACTGTAAGAACCAGGGGAACTGCCTCCTTGAGATGTGTTGCTGAAAGAACATAAACTTGTGGCAGACTGGCTCTAGCGACTACTCACAATCAGGTAAATGCTTCTGGGACAAAAGAGGTGCCTCCTTTGCACTGATGCACAGCCTCTGACATCTCCATTGCACTCTGAATTTTGAGGTGGGAGGGCGGGTAGGAGTACCATAGTTGAAGTTGCGTACGAGTTTCTGTTTAAAGCCAAAAATTCCATTTTGGGGGGGAAAAAACCCTACAAAAAAGAGTCAGATGAATTTGGAAACTGGTAAAAGAGGACAAGCGCTATAGAGGACTGGGGAAGTGAAGGTTAGGTCATCTTGAAATACTGTACCCCAGCAGTGAGTTGTTTACAAAGATGATAAATTATTCTATTGCTGTTTTGCACACATACATTGGGGGGGGGGGGGAGAGGCAGATGCAGAGACACAGGAAGTTGGATTCCCCTTGCTGAGATATCAAAGAAAGAACTGAAAAGAAGCCCTTTGAAATCTAAAAAAAGTTAGACCTTGTTTTTGGAATTATCATGGTTAAAACTCAGTGTTGGGGAGATTGGTGTCTGCCCAAGGTAGTGCACTAAGATCTCCAGCGTATGCTGGAGGGGGGGGAGATTGTGTATCCTTCGCCACAGCTACAAAAGAGACAGATTGGCTTTTCTAGGTCAGGCATCTGGCAGAGATTCTTCAAGGCAGAGCCAGGAGTGGAGCCAGGTCCCATGTATACCACAGCCAACCCTTATCCCTGTAGGCTGGTACCTCTCAGCCAAGTATGCAAATTTGGCCTTATTTTCTGTTGTACCTGTATACTCAGCTCTGAGAGGCACTGTGAGAAACACTGATGAATTTGTATAGTAAATAGTTGCACATTTTCATGTAACAAATTAGGCTGTAGGGCAGGGGAAGAAGGATAGTCCTGTGGTTAAGATAATAGACCTGACCACAGGTGAACTGCTTTTATCTATAGGCAGCCTGTGTGGTCTTGGGCAAGCATCCTTTGCCAGAATTTCTGAAGGTAGCTACTAATTAATGTCCTTGTGCCTTGGCTCCTCCTCTGTAGAAATTGAAGGTTGTGGTGGTTATTACGTTACTAAGTAGGAATGTTTGCATCATGCAGTAGTCTGGAGCTATACAAGAAGTTTATTAGAAAGATGTTTAGAGCATTTTCTAGGTGGAGACAAAATGTGGGGGAATAGCATGTTTGTAATGGGGGTGAAGTCAATGGAACTAATCGCTTGAGTAAATGGTACACAGCATAAGTTTTCAACAGAACTCAAGTTCCGTATCAGACCCTCTGACTCTAAGCATTTCCTGGTAAGGAATGTGTGTGGGTTTTTTTAATCTATGGTTTTAAGTTCTGTATAAATTTACAGTGCAACACCAGTGTTTTTGCAATACTAATTAGTATTCAGGAATCATGCTACCTATGAGCGAAACAGGTATTTTTCTCTGCATCACATCACACACACAAGTGCTACAATATTTTAAAAAAGATACTGTATGAATACCATACTGTTGAGAGAATGCACAAATCACCCACTCCAATAGGAAAATAAATAGTAATTAATTTGGTTGCAAATAAATTGGAGTTATGAGTGCTTTTTAAAATAGCTTAATTGGAACTAATTGCTTTATTAATCTTAAAGATGGTAGCCTGAAAACACAAGGGAAAGTGCAACAAAATGATCAACAGTCGTTATGGGGAAACAAGAAACAAGTGGGAACGCCCAGGTTATTGGCCTTATCTTGCAAAAGGTGCAGAGTCTGTCCCTCTTGTTAAGGGCTAACACTGTCGCAGAAGGTGCTCAGTGTTAGAAACTTGCCCACTCCCCCTCTCGAAGGACACTAACTGTCTACACTACAATTTTATCGCCCCCTAGCCTGAGCCCCTCGAGCCAGAGTCAACTGTCATCTGTCATGGGCTAGTCACAGGTGTTTTATTGCAATGTCGACATTATGCTATGGCACGCTCCCAGAGTTGTGGTACTCTCCAGTGCTGTTGTCTTTGAACCAGCCCTTCTGAGCTTCTAGTAGTTTATATGTACTACTTCAGAGTCCACCTGGATGTGGGCACTCTGAGCTTTGGATTAACCCCTTCAGGGACAACAATATCAGGCAAGCATGGAACACAGACTTAGCAACGCAATTGCTTAAAAGCACAGGGGGTTTTATTCTTGAAACCCTTGAGAGATACAGATCTTTAGAAAACAACACACTCCTGAATGTGCAGCCTTTTAGTCTGATCTCACCCTCCTTGTAATCCCTGGGTTTTGTCAGGGTTCATAGGCTAGATGGCCCTTGTACCAGCCTTTTCTTTCCTTAGCCTGGGCTTCTTGCATGTGAGGGTGGTCTGGCTGCCTGCTCAGAGATTCACTTTTAAAAACAATCCCATTTTGCCAATGGGCTTCAGCCGGGGGAATTCCAGACTTCATCCTCCCCTGCCCCTGGGGTAGGGAGTTATATAAAAATCAGTGGCCCATTGTTCCACAAGAGGAGAGTCAGTCATCCTTAATGATCTTTGATGGCTTTCTCATTGTCAGCCTTTTCCAAGGTGATCTACATCCCTGCATGAGCAGGACAATATTCAGAAGAAACTGTCTGTAACGGTCTGGCTGATTTTTTTAGTACAAATTGGATATCTTATTCCAACATGGAGGTTACAATCCACAGTGCCAGTTACAGTCCCAATGAATGTTACAGTCAACAATGGTATTCACAAAACAAAATGGGGTTCATGGTTTGACACACAGACCCCTATTTCCAATCTGTTACACTCAGAGGAGCTAAATACATGAGAAGGATGTGGAGAAAGGCAGACTATATGTGTGTGTTCTTATGCACATATGCAAGTACACATTAGTCTTAATCTTATGGGCTCTCAGATGCAACCACACTTGCCATGACAGTAAAAAAAGAAGCAATGTGGAAATTGGAAGAAATGTGCTGCTCTCATTAGCAGTCATTTCTGGGTTATCTTCCAGTAAATGAAGCTGCTTTAGTAAGGTTAAGGAAGGGGAAGAAGAGGGAAGAAGCAGAGTGGTGATGTATGGGCATTGTGTTCAACATTTCTGTTTGGGTGCCAGAAACATCTGTGTGGGTGATGGAGAGGAGTACTGGCTTGGTGTATTCAGTTTTCATTTCATTTTTATGTAATATACAGCACTTTATTTCCTCAAAGCGATTCCAAATGGAAGGTACATAGATAAATTGGGTTATCTGAGGAAAGAGGGATGTTGTTACAAATAGGCTGAAAAAGATCTATTTACAGCAGTCTTGATTTAATGGGAAATATCTGCTTGGATGCTATTGATCCATGTAGTTTCCAAAACCAGGTTCTCTGTGTGTGTGTGTGTATGTGTGTGTGTGTGTGTGTGTGTGTAACCTATTCTTTAAATCAGCTTCTGTGCCTAATGACTGGAAGATAACTAATGTGACACCAGTATTTAAAAATGGCTCTAGAGGCGATCCTGGCAATTACAGACCAGTAAGTCTAATGTCAGTACCAGGTGAATTAGTTGAAACGATAGTAAAATTGTCAGATACATAGGTGAACAGAATTTATTGAGGGAAGATCAACATGGTTTCTGTAAAGGGAAATCATGCCTTACTAATCTAGAGTTCTTTGAGAAGGTCAGCAAACATGTGAACAAGAGGGATCCAGTGGATATAGTAGGGTATGTCTACACTACAATGTTAGTTCGAACTAACGGCCGTTAGTTCGAACTAACATTCATAGCCGCTACACTAGCGCTCCGCTAGTTCGAATTTGAATTGAACTAGCGGAGCGCTTAGTTCGAACTAGGAAAACCTCATTTTACGAGGATTAAGCCTAGTTCGAACTTACTAGTTCGAATTAAGGGCTGTGTAGCCCCTTAATTCGAACTAGTGGGAGGCTAGCCCTCCCCAGGTTTCCCTGGTGGCCACTCTGGCCAACACCAGGGAAACTCTATGCCCCCCTCCCGGCCCCGGACCCCTTAAAGGGGCACGGGCTGGCTACGGTGCCCGTGCCAGGTGCAAGCCTGCCAGCACTCAGCCAGCAGACCCTGCACCTGGCACGGCACAGAGCCACCCACCCGATGTCCCCCAGCCCACCCCCTCTTCCCGGGACCAGGCTGGCGGCTCCCGGGAGCTTGCCCTGGACCGCAAGAGGCGGGCACCTTCCTGGGCTAGTGCGGACATCGTGGACCTTGTCCACGATCTCCGCACTAGGCACAGGAAAGTGACCGTCTAGGGCAGGAGAGCTGCCAGCCTGGCCACCCAGGAGCAGGTGTGCATGAAAATCAAGGGGGTCCACTGAGACCCCCGACCCTGAGCCCTGAGCTTACAATGGCCATCCTGGGTCAGACCAAAGGTCCATCTAGCCCAGTAGCCTGTCTGCCAACCCTAGGGACCCTGGAGGGGATGGACCGAAGACAGTGACCAAGCCATTTGTCTCGTGCCATCCCTCTCCAGCCTTCCACAAACTTTGGGCAGGGACACCACTCCTACCCCCTGGCTAAGACTACTCCATGGACCCAACCTCCATGTCTTGATCTCACTTCCCTTTAAACTCTGTTCTAGTTGTAGCCTTCACAGCCTCCTGCAGCAAGGAGTTCCACAGGTTGACTCTTTGCTTTGTGAAGAAGAACAACTTTCTGTTACTAGTTTGAAGCCTGCTACCCATTCCTTTCCTTTGGTGTCCTCTAGTCCTTCTTTATGGGAACTCATGAAGAACTTTTCTGAATGCATCCTCTCCACCTAACCCCTGCTTTTAGAGACCTCTCTCCTGTCCCCGCTCCATCTCCTCTTTTCTAAGCTGAACAGTTCCAGTCTCTGTAGCCTTTCTTCATCTGGGACCTGTTCCCAACCCCTGATCATGTTAGTTGCCCTCCCCTCTCCCAGCCTTTCTCTTCCCCTCTCCCACCTCCTTTTCCCAGTCTCCCCCAGTTTTGTTCAATAAAGACAGAGTCAATGTTGGAAGAAACGTTATCTTTATTTTGTACATCAATAAGAAGGGGGGGCTAGGGAAGGGTAAGTGGAAGGAGGTGAGGGAGGAATGGGGTACGAGCCCCCGATGGGGAGGACTGGGCTGGCTCTGCGGGCTTCTGGGGGTGGAAGCTCTCCTGCAATCCCCCAATTGCCCCCTCTCTCCAGATGGCAGCCTGCGGCAAGTGCAGCCGGGCTGATGGCCGAGTGCTGTGATGTGCCCAGTGTGGGTACTCCGGGCAATCCAAGCCAGGACTGCTTTGCAAGCGGGGAACCCCTGAGAACTGTCTGTCCGGGGTGGGGGTCGGGACCCTTTAAGCGCAGCCCTCGGCTAGCCTGAGACAGCATCTCCACGCTCCAAGTCCTCCTCTGATGCCCTGCCGGCACTGCTTCCGGCCATCCTTAACCCCGGTTCAGGGTCCACTTAATGTGGACATGCTAGTTCGAATTAGCAAAACGCTAATTTGAACTAGTTTTTTAGTCTGGATCCGTTAGTTTGAATTAGCTTAGTTCGTATTAACTAATTCGAACTAAGTTAGTTCGAATTAACGTTGTAGTGTAGACATACCCATGGAGACTAATTTAGCTACAACTACTCAACAGAGAGATCTTGGAGTCATTGTGCATAGTTCTCTGAAAACATCCACTCAGTGTGCAGTGGCAGTCAAAAAAGCAAATAGAATGTTAGGAATAATTAAAGGGATAGAGATTAAGACAAAAAATATCTTATTGCCTCTATATAAAGACATGGTACGCCTACATCTTGAACACTGCATACAGATATTGTTTCCTTATCTCAAAAAAGATACAGGCAGTCCCCGGGTTACGTACAAGATAGGGACTGTAGGTTTGTTCTTAAGTTGAATTTGTATGTAAGTCGGAACTGGTACATATTGTAGGGGAAACTCTAGCCAAACATTTCTCCAGAGCTCAGTTTTATTCTCCCACACCTCACTTCCCTCAGTCCTTTATTCTCAAGCTGAGGTGTCTGCTGAGAAAAGTCGCTCCGTGTCTCCCTGGTCTGCTGGGCGGGGAGGGAGAGGGCGCTAGCTTCGCGTCTCCCTGGTCTGCTGGGGGGAAGCAGCTAGTGCGGGGTTGCCTCACCCTGTTTGTAAGTAGGGATCCGATGTAAGTCGGATCCATGTAACCCGGGGACTGCCTGTATATTGGTATTGGAAAAGTTTCAGAAAAGGGCAACAAAAATGATTAGAGGTTTGGAACGGGTCCCATATGAAGAGAGATAAAAAAGATTTGGACTTTTCAGCTTAGAAAAGAGGAGACTATGGGGGATATGATAGAGGTCTATAAAATCATGACCAGTGTGGAAAAAGTGAATAAGGAAAAGTTATTTACTTATTCCCACAATATAAGAACTAGGAGTCACCAAATGAAATTAATAAGCAGCAGGTTTAAAACAAACAAAAGGAAGTTTTTCTTCACTCAGTGCACAGTTAACCTGGGGAACTCCTTGCCAGAGGATGTGGTGAGGACTGTGACTTAAACAGGGTTCAAAAAAGAGCTAGATAGTCATTGATGGACCTAACCTCCATGAATCTGTTAGCCAGGGTGGGTAGGAAAGGTGTCCCTAGCTTTTGTTTGTCTGGAAATGGATGTCAGGAGAGGGATCATGTGAGGATTACCTGTTGTGTTCCTTCCCTCTGGGGCATGTGGTATTGGCCACTGTCGACAGACAGGATACTGGGCTAGATGGACCTTTGCTCTGACCCTGTATGGCCATTCTTATCAAGGTTTTACCCCGTTCCAAATGGATTCTCTGGAAAATCCTCTAGATGGATTTCTTTGTTCTATGATGTTAAAAAATATCATCAGTCAGCTTTGGTAGATATCATCTAATAAATGAAGGGGGTATTATTTAAAACATACTTTATAAAAGTAAAATCAGTTTTCAAAATTTTTACACTGTCTTAATAAAGTCAAGAGCACACTGCTCGTTATATAAATTAAATGTCTATTCTGATTGTCCATATTTAGAATAACGTCCTTAAGCATAATGGTCATCTTATACCAAGGAAACTTTAAAGCAGTAGGTGCTAGATGATGTTGCCAAGCCATCTAGCGTCTGATGATTTCATTAAGTGTATAGGATAGTTACTCTCAGTTTAATTGCAGAAGTTATTTGGATGGTGAGGAAAAATAACCTTGCTACTGTCACAAACAATGCATATTATAAAAAAAGTTTGTTCTGTATGTGATGATATTTTTGCTAGCTTTTTATTCAGGTGATTGTGTGGTCACAAGGTTCCTTCTGAAATGCAAAATTAAAGCATTTCAGGCAGCTAAGCCAGAACTTCCTAGATGTAGTAGCACTTCAGTAAATGCTCCAAGTTGTATGTGTTAAACTGAAAAGTGTGTGTGGCTTTCTGTCTCTTTTTTATTTTTGGAAGTTGGGTGTGGGGATTGCCTACTTCTTCATCTTTCCATTCCCCCTGTAAGTTTCTTTTTTCACCCTCAATGGCATACATCACAGCAACCTCCTTCAGGTTGAAAAGGCTAAGATTATAAGAGCTGCTATCATAGCTGAGTTCTTCAAGGGCGAATGTGGATCTTGTGTATTGTCTGCTAAGGCTACCCGATAACACTCAAAGGCTTCATTCTAAGTGTCAAATCTTATCCAAATTGTGAGAGATTTGGCCCTATATGAAGTATTTATATAATAAACCAAGCAGTCTGATCCTCAGCAATCTGATCAGAGTAGAAGGAGATTTACTTGCTTCCCCACTTCATGAAGTGGTAATAAAGCTGTCTTTCTGAGCATATTATTTTGACTTCACATTCCTATCTCAATGTGGTACATCCCTGATTTTTGTAGCATTGTTTTGCAACTTGAACTGTTTCTGTGCAGCAGAATGAAATCTTCCGGTCTGTCCTCTGTGTTGCTTGAATAAACTTGCCTGGTAATGTGAAAGGTCTAATTTCATGAGGAAAGTCAGCCCAAGCCTAGCCAGTTATTTTCAAATGTAAGTGAAATTGGCCTTGGGTTCTTATGTTTCTTCCCTTAGACACTGTACCCTTGTCCTTTGCCGCATACCTTATTGGGGGAATTTGTTTTAAAAAACTCCTTTTTTGTTTTCTTTACCTCCCTTAGGATGCATCTACACTGCACCCGTAGCTCAAAATAAGCTACGCAATTTGAGCTATGCAAATTGCATAACTTATTTTGAGTCAATTTCAAAATTGCTTATTTTGTAATTTGGTGTGTCAACACAGCGCCAGTTTTTGAAATAACCCTCTATTCCAAAATGTCCCTTACTCCTCGTGGAGCAACATTTACAGGGACAGTGGAATAGCGAGCCCATTATATTTCAAAATAATGGGCTTCCTGTTAAGATGTGGGATAGCTATTTCGGGATACCTCTGGTGTCCTGAAATAGTGCTGCAATGTAGACATAGCCTTAGAGACAGACCTTTTC
The DNA here is from genome assembly GCF_052426305.1 of Pelodiscus sinensis. NCBI lineage: Eukaryota > Metazoa > Chordata > Testudines > Trionychidae > Pelodiscus > Pelodiscus sinensis. Next base: position 157,442,999 of record NC_143054.1, on the reverse strand, counting down.
TGCATTTTACAGGCAGCTTGTGTGAAACACTCACATAGTAGAACTTTTCTGGGAAAGAAGATTTATAGAAGAAACTGTGCATAACATACCTCATTTCAGCACCTTGCAAAATCCCATGAAAGCAAGTCCCTCTTCACTTACCTGTAAGCTCTCTAATGTAGTTGCTCTAAGCCATGGTTCTCAAAGTGTGGTCCATGGACCACTAGTGGTCCGTGGCTGCCTCCCAGGTGGTTCCCAGTAAGAAATCACACCCCACCCTCTCCTCCACCATGAAGCGGGGAGCCCACACTGTGGCTGCAGCTTCTCATTCGGCAGGCAGCCACAAGGCTGTAGTATAAGCTTTGGTGGGGAGGTGAAGAAAACAAACTCACCCTCCCCCCCAGCCACGCAGGCCGTGGAGCTACATGTCAAGGAGCGCCACCACCATGGTAAGACACCTTTGGTCCCGCGGAGTAGGCAGCAGGTTGGGCAGCATGGAGCTCAGCTGGGTGAGGTGGGCTCTCATGGTGCATGAGTGGCCAGCAGCCCCCTTCAGCCCCGGCAGCAGGTTGGGCTGCTCAGGGCCCAGCAGTGGTGGGAGAAGGTGATGCTGGGGCTAAGGACCCTGCACACGCAAGAGGCAGGTGGGGTTCGGGGCCCTTTGGGACTTGGTCTGGGGGGAGGGGCCGAGCAGTGGCTTGGCCCTGAGGGCTCCATGGACTGGACCTCTGTGGGACCCCACCCACTGCAGGGCTGGACACCCTGGGGTCACCCATTGACTCCTACCCGCCTTGCTGTGCCGTGCCCAGCCTCCTTGCCCCTCCATTTCCCTGAATCATCCCCCTAAGCTACCTTGACCCCAGCTCTATTCCCAGGGCATCCCCTCTCCTGGCCAGACACCCTACTCCAAGCCTGCTTCTGCACCCTACGTCACACCCTTACCCCCTTCTGCACCCCACCTCCCTCCCAGATCCTGTACCCCATCCCTATCCCACACACTGAACCCCTAATTTTTGACCCCACAAGGGTCTAAGTGGGTCCATACAATCCACTAGCTCCAGAAACCCAGAAAAGTAAATCTGGCCTATGGGAAGCCCTGAACCTCAGTCCACCCTGTCCCTTCCCTTCTCCTCTTCCCATTATCATGCTGCACATTAGGGAGGGAATGATTCTGCATATCTAGACCTGATGGCCCAGGATTTGTAAAACTTGAACAGCAGCAGTTTGATGCTAGCTAGGGATGTAAGAGTTTAACCAGTTAACCAATAAGCTGATGCTTGTTAGTTCTGGTTAACTGTTAAACTTCTGGGGTAGGAGCCTGCAGTGCCAGCAGCCTGTGGGATCCAGGAATGGGGGCAGATTGTGAAGCCAGCAACCTGCGGGGGCCGGCAGTCAACATAGCCATGGCCCCCGTGGAGCTCATTTAACCACATAACCAATTTAAATTTTAATCAGTTATATAGGTAATATTTTAGGAGTTTTTATATTCCTCGTGCTGTCTTGAATAATTTATTATTTTTAGCTCTAAAGGGAATGCAGTTTGTCTGAGGGCTTTCCTTGTCTTGCCATACCAGCTGTGGTTTCCTTGGTATAATTTGCCACCATTGATGTTTTTAACTCCAGGGTTTCCACTTTAATCACATGTCTGCAGGCAGGGGCAGATGACCGTTTTGCGGGGCCCCGGGCAGCATAATTCCGCGGGCGCATGCGCGGGGCTTTCTGAAGCGCAGGGCCCGGGGCGGCCGCCCCGTTCGCCCTGCCCTATATCCGCCCCTGTCTGCAGGATCTACTTACAGCTGTTCAATTTTTTTTTCTTTTTACGGTGTCAGTCCTTGAAAAAATAGTTCAGTGAAGTTGATAAGTGATCTGTTGCTATTCTTTTGCAAAGGGTCCTTTTTATGGCTCTCAAGAACTAAGACTTACAAAGTTGAGTTTCTGGAGTATGTGGGATCAGAGCAGGAGTCTAAGAGGCAGGAATTTACCTACAGTAGCAATATAGCAGGCTTTGGAATAGGCTATGTTAGTTGGATAATTTTTTTCAGTTTCCATTTTTAAAGCTTATTCCAAATAATAATTTCATGGGTCAGAATTTTGTGGGCACTGATCCAGGACAAAAGCTTCGAAAAATATACTGGTTTTGAAAGCACTTTTGGTTATCTTCTAAAGCACTCGAAGCCCTGGCAAGTTGTATTATATTTTTTAAAAATTTAAGTTAATATTCATACTTACTTCATTGTCATTACTTCTTCCAGTGAAGTTTGACCAGCCATTATTACTCTAGTCCAGTGGTTCCCAATCTTTTTGATACTGGGGACCAGTAAACCCATTCATAAGCTTTTGGAGGACTGGTAACATCATTAAGCAAATGATGAATATGCAAATAAATTGTGTCACTGGCCCTACCTGTCCGGTGGGTTGTTACACCCCACCCCCTTTATCCCCCCACCTCCTGGCCCCAATCCTGGCTCCTTTATCGACCAGCACCGGCTCCCCTGGCTGTGTCTGGCGCCAGGTGTTCTGCATCGGTGCGCATGGCGCCTGGCAGGTTCTCCCCCTCCCCCCCGCCCCAATCCTGGCCGCTTTATCAGCCAGTGTCGGCTCCCCCAGCTGCGTCCGGCACTGGGTGTTCTGCGTCGGTGTGCACGGCACCTGGCCTTCTCCCTAGGTCCTAGTGCCCGCAGGATCTAGCCCCGCCGTCTGGGAGCACGCCCGGCAGAGACTCCGCGGCGGCGGTCTCTCTCCCAAGAGGGCTGCGCCTCCGCGCTTGGCAGTGCAGGGTGCTGCTACCCTGTCACACAAATTAATAGGATTGTGTGCAATAATTTTTCTAAGGACTGGTACCACACTTTGGGAAATGCTCTCTAGTCTGTTCTGTTCAGAGTTTTATACGGTGTGTGTACTGGGGGTTGAGAGAGAAGTATGGTTCAGAATGGATGCATTGGAAGTTCAGAGTCAAGTCAGTGAAAAGAGAAGGAAAAGGGCAATGAAGGAACAGAAATGTCTTGTCTCAGTGTGAGTCTGTACTCTTACTTGTCGGCAGGCCTGCAGGAGTATACAGCACCGATGCCAGACCCGGAACTGAAACCCAGATCTCCCTATGATTCTGCATTGAGACATCACTCTTGTTCTCCCCTATCAATGTGGGGCTCTCCTCCTCCAACACCATCACTTGCTCTGTCTCACTACAGTGACTACCATGATGATCGAAGGAGTGTGTTCTCCTTTCAACACTCCTCCCCAGCAAGAGCCGACACATCTTATGAGGTACATTGACCACAATATTTTACCATCCTGAATATCAACCCTGCGGTTCCCCATGCTGTCTATGGGCTCTCCCACGATACCAGTCAATGGCACCCTTGACACCGGCTCAAAGTTCCTTTTTATTTGCTTATCTACGCCCTTTGCTGCCTCCAATGGAAGAGGGAAGAAGGGAGGATTACTGATGTGTAATCATCCACCAACCTGATGTGTTGCCTACTGACAAATCGTCTTCATCACTGGACAAGGCAGTTATTCCTGGTGACCCCTCGCCCACTGACAACTGGAAACAATTTCAAGACTTATTCAAAAGGGTTGTTACCAGCCAGGAGGTTGTATTATCAGAAGGTCAAGAAAAAAAGCACAAACTCTTAAAGAACCTTAAACCTTCTGCAAAATCAAGAATTGTACTTCTTTTACTGTGGCCAATTCCCTCAGCCGCCACTTAGCAACAGACCATGAATGGGAGTTGCACATGCAGATCACACACAATCTATTCCAATGATGGGGCTGGCCATATATAGACCTATTTGCAACGAGCCGGATTACCAAGTTTTCCCAATATTGCTCAAGGGCAGGCATAAGTCCCAGATCACTCGGGGACACTGTTATTCCATGGAATACTCACCTGGTCTACACATTCCCTCCTATCCTGCTCATCCCCAGAGTCCTCTGGAAAATACAGTCGGACAAGGCCCAAGTAATCCTTATAGCCCCAGCATGGCCCAGATGGACCTGCTTTCCCTACCTCTATCAAATATCTCTTTTACCTCCCTACCCACTTCCGAACTGTCCAGACATCCTATCCCAGAACGGAGGCACTCTTCTCCATCCCCAACCACAAACAATACAGCTGATGGCCTGGCATCTTATCTGGTTCTCTAGGGCAGAGCAGATGTCTTTACAACAGATAAAGAGTGTATTACTTCACAGTAAACGTCAAACTATGTGCAATACTTACCTTTAGAAGTGGAAATGTTTTGCCAACATGGTGCCTGGGTAATGGCGTCCAACTGTCTACTGCTCCACTTCACTTGATCCTGGACTACATTATGTTCCTGAAACAAGACCTGTCAGTTTCATCATTCAGAATACACCTTGCTGCGGCTTTTCATCCTCAGATAGAAGGTTTCCCTGTATTTGTACATCTCGTTTCCAAGAGATTATTGAGAAGGCTACAGAACTTCAACCCACCAAGTAGGGCTATACCACCCACATGGGTCTTGGGATTAGTTCTTCATGTGCTCACAAGACCAGCCTTTGAGCCAAAGGCCAAGTCCCTACTCACCCTTTTGATATTAGAAACGGTATTTTTTAACAGTAATCACATCTACAAGAAGGGTTAGTGAAATCACTGCTCTCACCACCCTATCCAATATTTCACAAACACAGAGTCGTCCTCCAACCCCAACCTTCCTTCCTACTTAGTCTTCTCCGATTTCCACATCAATGAACCTATAGTCTTCCTATCTTCTGTCCAAAGCCTCATGCCTCCTGAAAGGAGGCTGTGCTGCATATGCTGGATGTCAGAAGAGCGCTTTCATTCTATATATATACACGACACAATCCTTCCATAAAGCACAGACATTGTTTGTTTCATTGGCTGAATGTTCCAAGGGAATGCCACTCTCCTCCCAACGTATCTCCAAACTGATAACATCCTGCATCATCCAATGCTACTCATTCTTACCTACCATGCCTTAGGGAGGTGGATTAGCTATAGTGATGGGAGACCCTCTCCAGTTGCTGTAGTGAATGTATTGTGCTGCTGTAGTGGTATAAGTTTAGATACAGTCTAAGTTGCTGCTAAATGCTCTTCAGATTCTTGATACCCATATAATCAAAGCAGAAGAGCTGCTTTCGGAATACAAGTGTGTTGGATTTTTGTGCTTCAGATACATTAGCTTTTATTGCTCATGAAGCATATTTGATGAGATGGTTTCTGCATGTGCAGGAAGGTGAAGGAAAGGATTTTTTTAGATTGTTTTTAGTTTTTCTGAGAGCTTGCAAACAGCTCTTTTACTGGAAAGACTTAGCCTTGTATAAGTTCAATTTGAATTGAATTTATAAGGAAAACTTATGGATCAAGAATCTCAGTCAAGCAATAATGGGGTTTCATCCTGCTGCATTTGAAAGGTTAATGTGAATCAAAAAGGGAGGGAAGGACAGAGAAGGAGGGATAAGGGGATAATGTGCACCTATGTAATTAGGGAAATGCAAGCATAGAAGAAAGTAAGACAGAGCCACTTTCAAAGAAGTTTGAAGCTTGCTCCAGGCAGTTTTAACTTACTCAGCCTGCACTTACATTGGCAGATAACTCGTAGTGACACTGATTTTGAGAGTTGCGCAAGGGTACATTCCCCAGAAGGATGAACTATTCTTGAACTGTTTCTCCAGTATGCCAGGCACAATCCTACATTCTTTCAGCATTGATTATGGATTTCTGTTTTATTCCAGGGTCAACATATTGATTGCAGATAATATATGTAAGCACACCTGCTTCCATTAGGCAGTACCACAGGACGGTGTGTCTCAGTAGAGTCTCTGGTGAAACACTTATTCCCTTTTTAATTCTCTCAACCCCCCCTCCCCCCCAGCCCATTGCTCTTCAAAATGCTGATGCTATAAGGAATATTGTTTTGCATAGTAACCATCTGCTGTATGGTGTTCTTTGGGGCAATTTAATAATTTCTTCCAGCCTCGTGTTAATGTCTAGAGAGTGCCAAGTAATCTTTTACATGTACAATTTCACTTGCACAGGTAGTGTTCCAGCATCATAAGTGGCAGCTTGGAGCTGATCAGTCTTAGGAGACAGTCAAGGCAGTTCAGCCACAATGATACTATTTTTAAGCCATCCTCTATGCGTTGAAAGAGGCTGCCTTTGCTGCTGAATCACAGTACCTCTTGCTAAATATGCCAGGGTCCGTGGGTGTTGAGTCAAAATCCTTTTTCTTGTAGAGACTCCTCCAGATTCAAGAATAAAGTGCCACAGAAGGAACAAAGCTTATTTGCATCCTCATCATGTAGATCACTGCAGTTTCTATGTGCTGAACAAGTCAGCTGGGGAATCCAGGCCTTATTACGAGTCCTATCCTATAGCGTGGAATGTTATGAATTATGGTCCACTAGAGAATCTTTAGTTGATAGGTACATGTAGGGTTGCTAACCCTCTTGGATTAGCCTCAGTCTTCTGGTGGCTGTTAAAAGCAATCTGGGAGATTTTAATACACCAAAGTCCTGTCAGCAATGCAGCAGGGATAAAGCATGCTGTCTACCTGCTGTGGCTCTGCAAAGCTCTTGGAAGCAACAAGCACGTCCCACTGGCTCCTACGTGTAGGGGCAGCCAAGGGATCTCTGCATGCTTCCTCCATCCTAAACTCTGACTCTGCAGCTCCCTTTGGCTGGGAACCGTGGCTAATAGGAACTCAAGGGCAGAGCCTATGGGCATGGGCATGTGCAGTGCACAGAGCTACCTGGTTGCCCCTGAGCCTAGGAGCCAGACATGCCACTGCTTCTGGAACCACTGGTTTAGGATTATAGAACCATAGAGCTGGAAGAGACCTCACAAGGTCATCAAGTCCAGCCCCCTGCTCTAGGCAGGACCAATCCCAACTAAATCAACCCAGCCAGGGCTTCGTCAAGCTGAGACTTAAACACCTCTAGGGATGGAGACTACGCTACTTCCCTAGGTAACCCAGTCCAGTGCTTCACCACTCTCACACACAACCACATTCCTCTGCTCCAGCTGTGAGTCTTTTCCTGCACCTCAGCTCCTTCTCAGAGCCCGCACTCCCTCTAGCATCCCAGCTCCCTGCCCCGAACCCCCTCCTACACTCTTACTCCCGCCCAGAGCTTGCACTCCAACCCATTGCCCCAGCCCTGAGCCACCTCCCACAACCAAATTACCTGCCCCAGCCCTAAGCCGCCTCATACCAACTGAATTCCTTAGCTCTACCCTTCAGCCAAGAGCCCAAGCCTCAACTTGCTTCCCAACCCCATGACCCAGCACGGTAAAGTGAGCAAGGTTGTGGGAGAGTGAGTTACAGAGAGAGGGGGGATGGATTGTGCAGGGGATTGCACCTCAGAAGGGATGAGGCCTCATGGAAGGGGTGGAGCTCAGAGATGTTACATTTCGATTAGTTGATAAGGACTAATGCAGCGTTCTGCCTTTGAAATGCCATGTGGAGCCCAAGGCCAGCAGGGAGTCCCCCACTGACCCCGGGCTCCATGCAGGCACTTCTGCTTTGAAATGTACAAGAGCTCCAGCAGGTGAAGCACCCACTGGCCCCAGGCTCCTGTATGTTTCAAAGTTGGAACGCCGCTGCTGCGCCTTTGCCCCCTCCCACGGAGCTGGAGCTGGGGGGGAACCAGCTTTTAAACCAGCACCCCATCCTCCCCCCTCCCTCCGCCCTTGCTGCCTCTTTTTGATAGAGACAGTGTGATGAACCGGGCTGGGGCTGGGCACCACTGAGGGTGTCCGCTCAGGGCGAATTTCTCAAAACCAGGGTTACTTACAGCCCTTGACTGGAGACCTTTCCCAAATAGGCCACAAACCAGTCACACAGAGCACTTCAGCTGCCAATCCGACCAGCAGGAAGCCTCACAAGCAAAACCCCTCAGACACCTCAGCTTTCCCTGTTCCACAATCTGCCCCGGGCCTTACACAGGTGAGAGGTTATAAAACCCGATCTCGCCAACTCCAAACAGACCCTCCTGGTCCCAAAGAACCAGTCACAGTCCCCGGTCAATTTTCACTTTAGATCTTACCCACAAGAGCACGCTGAGCCAATCCTTTAGAATCTAAAGGTTTAGTAATAAAAGAAAGAAAAGATTGAGAGCAAGATTGTTAAGGAGAATACATTACATACATCAATCACCCAAGTTCTTGATGCGGGCTCTTAGCAGAGATGTTACAAACTGCTAGCTTAGAAGTCTCTGGTGTACATGATGTATTAGAATGGGTCAGCAATCCTTCCTGGCTCACTGTCCATAGCAAGGCTGCATCTGGAATCAGTAGCAAGATTGAAGACAAGATGGAGACACCCTCCTGGCACTCTTATATTCCTGGTGTCTCCCAAGCTGGAGCCGGGCCCATGATCAAGTGACCTGTCTGCGTTTCACATGCCAGCAGCCATGAGGCTGTGTTCCCTTTAAGATTTTCCAGCCATGAGTGGAGTGAGTTTTGTCCTGTGTGCCAGTAATGAGGTCATGTGTGCTAGTTTGGGGGTGTGCCACCATGGCACCTGCCAGTGGCTTTGCTCCCGGAGAGACTCTCCCAGCACAGACACCTCGAGCCCTGCGGCCAGGTAGTGCCCCCCCACCTTGTGGAGAGAAGGTGATATGTCCCCCCGCCCGACCTTGTGCAGGGCAGGGGCTGCCCCAGGCTTCTCCTTGCGGGGCTGGCTGAGAGTCCCTGCCTGGGGCAGGGAGAAGCTTCTGTCAGTGACCAGTGCTTGAAGGGAGTGAGGTGCTGGGGGAGGGGCAGTGACATGAGGGGAGTGGTCAGGGGGCAGCCAGAGGAGGCTGAGTGGGACAGGGGGCTCAGAGAGGGGAAGAGAGGTGCAGGCAGGGAGCTGGATGCAAGCAGCCTCAGCCCCAGAAACAGCTGCACCACAGCCCCGCTCTGGCCTCCGGAGCAGCCACACCACAACCTGGCTCCAGCTTTGGCAGGTGCCTGCCATGGGGCTGCTGTCCCAGCCCCGAGAGCAGCCGCCTGCCAGGCTGCCCTTGCCACTGGTGCTGAAGCTACAGCCAGGGCTGTCTGGTGGCTGCCTGGCTGCTCTCAGGGCATGCTGCATGACGGGCAGCTGCCCTGTGAGCCAGGGCTGGAGCTGGGGCTGTGGTGCAGCTGTAGTCCAGTTCCAGCAGCCACCACATGGCCCACCCTGGCCGCAGTTTCAGCATGGGGAAGGGCTGGAGTTACGGCCAGGGCGAGCTGCATGGAGACTAACCAGTTGCTCCCTGTCCACCTTGCTCCCCCACTGAGCCCACCACCTGCAGCTTACCTTCAGGAAAGTGAGTACGGCTGCGCAGCTCTGTGGAGGAGGTGGGCGGGATTCAAACTCTTTGTGCGTGCCCGCGCAGGCACACACCCTACGGGGTACTTAGTTGGTAACCCTGGGTATGTTGTAGGAATTAAAGTGACATTGTCAGGACTGACCCACTCTAACACTTAGGGTATGTCTACACTACAAAGTTAATTCGAACTAACAGACGTTAGTTCGAATTAACTTTGATAGGCGCTACACTAGCGCTCCGCTAGTTCGAACTTAATTCGAACTAGCGGAGCGCTTAATTCGAACTAGGAAAACCTCATTCTACGAGGACTAAGCCTAGTTCGAACTTACTAGTTCGAATTAAGGGTTGTATAGCCCCTTAATTCGAACTAGTGGGAGGTTAGCCCTCCCCAGGTTTCCCTGGTAGCCACTCTGGCCAACACCAGGGAAACTCTATTGCCCTCCTCCCGGCCCCGGACCCCTTAAAGGGGCACAGGCTGGCTACGGTGCCCGTGCCAGGTGCAAGCCTGCCAGCACCCAGCCAGCAGACCCTGCACCTGGCACGGCTCGAGCTGGCCAACCGCTGCCACCCAGCCCTCCCCCTTTTCCCAGGACCAGGCTGGCGGCTCCCGGGAGCTTGCCCGGGACCGCAAGAGGCGGGCACCCGCTTGGTCTAGTGCGGACATCGTGGACCTCGTCCACGACCTCTACAATAGGCACAGGAAAGTGACCGTCTAGGGCAGGAGAGCTGCCAGCCTGGCCACCCAGGACCAGGTGTGCATGAAAATCAAGGTGGTCCACTGAGACCCCCGACCCTGAGCCCTGAGCTTACAATGGCCGTACTGGGTCAGACCAAAGGTCCATCTAGCCCAGTAGCCTGTCTGCCGACAGCGGCCAACCCTAGGGTCCCTGGAGGGGATGGACCGAAGACAGTGACCAAGCAATTTGTCTCGTGCCATCCCTCTCCAGCCTTCCACAGACTTCAGGCAGAGACACCACTCCTACTCCCTGGCTAATAGCACTCCATGAACCCAACCTCCATGAATTGATCTCCCTTCTCTTTAAACTCTGTTCTAGTTCTAGCCTTCACAGCTTCCTGCAGCAAGGAGTTCCACAGGTTGACTCTTTGCTTTGTGAAGAACAACTTTCTGTTACTAGTGTGAAGCCTGCTACCCATTCCTTTCCTTTGGTGTCCTCTAGTCCTTCTATTATGGGAACTAATGAAGAACTTTTGTGTATGCACCCTCTCCACCCCACTCATGCTTTTATAGACCTCTATCCTATCCCCACTCCATCTCCTCTTTTCTAAGCTCAAAAGTCCCAGTCTCTTTAGCCTCTCTTCATATGGGACCTGTTCCAAACCCCTGATCATTGTAGTTGCCCTCCCCTCTCCCACCCTCTCTCTTCCCCTCTCCCACCTCCTTTTCCCAGTCTCCCCCAGTTTTGTTCAATAAAGAGAGATTCTATTTTTGAACACAATTGTCCTTTATTTTGTACATCAGGAAGGGGGGCTAGGGAGGGGTAAGTGGAAGGAGGTGAGGGAGGAATGGGGTACGAGCCCCCAATGGGGAGGACTGGGCTGGCTCTGCAGGCTTCTGGGGGTGGAAGCTCTCCTGCAATCCCCCAATTGCCCCCTCTCTCCAGATGGCAGCCTGTGGCAAGTGCAGCCGGGCTGATGGCCGAGTGCTGTGATGTGCCCAGTGTGGGTACTCCGGGCAATCCAAGCCAGGACTGCTTTGCAAGCGGGGCACCCCTGAGAACTGTCTGTCCGGGGTGGGGGTCGGGTCCCTTTAAGCACAGCCCTCGGCTAGCCTGAAACAGCAGCTCCACGCTCTAAGTCCTCATCTGATGCCCTGCCGGCACTGCTTCCGGCCATCCTTAAGCCCTGTTCAGGGTCCACTCTGTGTGGACATGCTAGTTCGAATTAGCAAAACGCTAATTCGCACTAGTTTTTTAGTCTGGATGCGTTGGTTCAAATTAGCTTAGTTCGAATTAACTAATTAAGTTAGTTCGAATTAGCGCTGTAGTGTAGACATACCCTTATATATTAGACTGTGTCCATGATACAGAAAACCTTTTTTAGGCTATTCAGAGCTGTGGCTGCAGCAGAGTTAAAATTCTAGGTCCTCTGCTAAGTGATCTACCAATAGCACATAGTTAGGGATGCTTCTGTGCATGATACATTGTCCGTCTGTTCTTGCTTTCTCTGATCCCCTGAGCTGACAGAGGAGCAAAATTGACAAGACTTCTGCTCTCGTAGCCCTTCAGAGAGTAGGAAACGTGTCAATTTCAGGACCATGCCTGCTTATAAGAATTCTGCTTGCAAGGAAAAACAGATAATATTGTGGGCTTGTGTGTGACTGCAGCTGCAGAAAAACTCTTGCCTGGGTTTTAGCAGCACTCATCAGGCTATAGAATGGGATTTTAACATTCCTGGATAGCTGCTAATTTTTTTCTGTATCAGGGAGACATTTAAACAGAAAAATAATAATATTCTAGTGGGAAGATTTCATTGTATTGCATCCACTTGTCTCCTGTGACCTTTTAAGTATAGGACATACTTAAAGTCAGTCTCTTTCTGAGTGCCTTTGTTAATAACACGTGCCAGTTTCAGGGTAACAACCTCTATATCTTCCTCGCCATGGTCCACTCCAGGAGTTTTTCCATCAGGATTCCAGGAAGAAATCTTTGTGCCATTCCCTTCTGACTGGGACTTTAAGGCCACCTGGCTCCCTGCCTTATATTATGGCATCTTCAGCAAACTAGGCTGCCTAAAGGCTAGTGCCTGTATGGTTTTTAATCTCTTTCAGGGCAATGAACAGTATATTGCCAGCAGATCCAAGTTACCGCACAGCTCCATCTAAGCAAGCACCTTTATTTTAGGGTTTAGCATTACAGAGAAAACATAATAAAAACAATAGACAGATTTGAACACACACAACATACTAGGAGTCACCTATCAGTCTAATGGAGCCCTAGGAAGTCAGAGTCTTTCCAACCCTTGTTCCATTGTTGTGGTTCAAATGCAGTCTTTTGATGCCAAAAGCTCTCTCTTTGTCAATTGGTCTCTAAAAACCAATTTGAATGAGTAAATGCTAATCACCCCAGAGGGGATACCTTTCTTCACAGCTTAAGTGATTTACTCCCCTCCCCTCCACCGTTGATTTGGTTTCTGGAGGAGCTATGGTGACCCTCCCCCTAGAGTTGCTTGTGTTCCCTGGCCCAGGGCCACACTTAGGGAAAATGGTGCCCTTGAGTTCAAGTATGTAGTAGTGTTAGTGAACGTTTCCGAAATAAATCAGTAATCTCTAAAGTTTTCATAAATGTACTCAAAAAAACTGGCACAAAATTTGATTCATTGTTATTAAAATAATACTGTCAAAAACTAAACATTAAACTAAGCGCTAAACTAATAAGAACAAATACAAGCAATGTCACAGTTTGCAGAAGTAAAGGCACGCAACACTGCCTGCTGAATCTTAGCAACCTGGTGAACAACATTTTGTAACAGGCGAGACTGTGAGCCACGGCATTCTTCATAGACGGGGGTAGAATTGGAGTCTCAGGAGATTAAGGGACAAGGCATGTCCTATGGGCACATGAAGAAAGCTACTCAGTCCTTTGCTTCCCCGAGTGCAGGGCCTGCTATTGTGTCTGCCCCTTGCCAAGGGAATTATCATTATCAGTCCTTTAGCCAAGCACTTCCTTTAAGAGCGGCGTGGAGAAGGGATTATTTTAAATTAAATATTTACCCTAAGACAGGAGGTACACAGGGTGGCTATTTGTGAATGGCATCAGATTGTGAAATGAAACTGTGGGTGAAAAACCCAAGTTTGTCACTCACCCTTCAGTGGGGTTCTTCCTCCACAGCTTGAGCTGCTCTGCAGAAGCCCTGGCAGTGCACTTGACCCTTTTGCCTGGTGCTTGGCCTGCAGCTCAAGGCTGTCAGATGGGAGCTGCATTTTTCCTGAGTCCCTGCTGGGTGGGGACTCTTATACATTTCAAAGCAGGCACCCATGTGCAACCTAGAGTCAGTGGGACTTCCCGCTGGGGGCTCTTGTACATTCCAAGGAGGAATGCAGATGTGACTATCGACTAGTTGAGTAGTTGATGGAAATTCCATCGACTATTTGACTCGTCAATTAACCACAATTTAACATCCTTAGCTCTTAGGAGGGAAGGGGGAGAAAAGCGGGGGGTGGACCCAGACCTGCTCCACACTAACACACACCCAGATAGATAGCAGGGCTGCTCCAAACCCCAGCCAGCCAGAACACAGAGAGAAGCTGCACACAAACACACTTCTTCAACCACCACCAACCTCAGCCACCCACCCCAAGGCGCTTCCAGCACATCCTGCCCCACCCACTGCTCACATGGCTTCTACGGGGGCCCTCTATCCCAGGGAGAATGGGGAGCCCCTCCCCATCCCAGGCACTCACCTTGCTGCTGCTCCTCCCACCAGTGCAGACAAGTTACTTGAGACAACTAAATGAGTGCCTTTGTCCTCCCTGAACCTGGCTGGGCTGGCAGCTGTTTCTCCTCTTGCTTAGCTGGTTGGCTCCAGGTAAGGTCACATGGGCCCCATCAGGTAAGGTCTAAGGCCGCCAGTGCCCTGGCCTACAATGATACATAAACCTAATACAATATGGTCCTCAAACATACTGCATGGGATTGCAATATCTATCACAAATGTTGAACACAGACTTGACAGAAGAGCAACTAAAATGATTAGGGGTTTGGAACGGGTCCCATACGAGGAGAGATTAAAGAGACTAGGACTGTTCAGCTTGGAAAAGAGGAGACTAAGGGGGGGATATGATAGGGGGTCTATAAAATCATGAGTGGTGTGAAGAAAGTGAATAAGGAAAAGCTATTTACTTGTTCCCATAATATAAGAACTAGGGGCCACAGCGCATAGTCAGTCTGTGGAACTCCTTGCCTAAGGAGGTTGTGAAGGCTAGGACTATAACAGGGTTTAAAAGAGAACTAGATAAATTCAAGGATGTTCAGGCCATTAATGTCTATTAGCCAGGATTCATAATGGGTCTAAACATGAAATTCCCAAAATCAAAACAGGAAGATTTAGGCTTTTGGTCTTTTAAGTGGCAATAGCATGATGGCTAATCTGTGTGAGCAGATGGCATCTTGCATCACACTTCAGACTGCATCATAGTTTCTGTCATAAACTTGTATTAGTCAGGAACTTAAGTCAATTGTACAGTTTCTGCTTGGAGCGAAAACTTAACATTCAGGGTCACAGCCTAAAAGCAATTTTGCTGATTCCTTAAGGTAGAAAAGAAATTCTGGAAGCTACACCTCTATTGTCAGAGGGACCTGATTTTTCTAAGGTACTGTGACTCCTGCTGAATTCATTGGGAGTTGCGCTATCACAGCTCTTTTGAAAATCGGACTCCAAATCAAGAGATCTACCCTTTAGGACTACGGGTCATTTGAATACCATCAGATAGGACCAAGCTCTTACCACTATATTGGGGTCCCTGAAAAGCATCTGTTTGGCCAATACGTTCCTATGGAGACTTGCCAGCTGAAGGTCCACTTGGATGTCCGGGAGCAGTAAGGAATCCAGTAAGGAATCAAGACTGCGCACCATTTGCCCTAGACTGAGGGATATTAGGACACAGCTAGTTCTTCAAAACACTTTTTTGTCTTGTGATCCCCTTTGTCTTGACTTGGATTTGGTTTCCGATAGCAGCTCTTCATGCAGGTGCATTATTAACTGACGTATCAGGAGAGCTTTGTGAGGGTGCGAAGGACATATAAAGATGGGTGTTATCCACGTACAACTGGCATTGGAGCCCATAGTATGTGACAGTTTACATAGTCGTATATAGGATGGGAGGAGATAATTGAGCCACGTGGGACTTCACAGGTGAGAGTTCTCAAATCAGAACAGTTGCCTGCAGTAATTTGCTTTGATCTGTCCTAGAGGAATGTTCAAAGCTAGCATAGTGCAATTCCACCCATCCTGTTACATGTTCTCTCAGCAATCTGAATATAATGGTCTGCTCATAGGTAAGAGTGCCATCTAGCTGCTATATCCTGGCTTTGAAAAGTCTAGGTTGTACAGCTGGAGATGGTTCTTCACCTGCTCCTCAGTTATGTTGCTCAGGAGTGGTAGATTTGACACAGGCAGACACATGAAAAATGTTAACACCAGAGCATTCAAAATGCTAGGTTTTGTTGTTGCCAATTCTAAAATGTGTGTGTAGACTGTGCATAGGTGGAGGTTTGCAGCACAAGATACAGGTACATATGAGTGAGTGCTATTTGTGCATTGTGCATGAGAAATTGGAGGCTGAGCAGACACCTATTTGAAAATTTAGTCTTAAAAATATATAGCAGCACCTATCCTCTTTCTCTTCCTAGCACCCCTGCAGAGTTACTATGGTATTGGATCAGGATGAAGCAGTTTGGCAGTGCAGGAGGAACTTTGCACTAAGTGTAATGCCATAATAGTAAAGGGACTGAACTTAAGAAATCAAAAGGCTTATTCAGGCTTTTTGTAGGGCAATGCCTCTGCATCGGGTCTATTATGTGGAATACATTTGGAATGGTTTACTGCATTGTGTCTTTGAGCACGCAACATAACTAGACATGGTATAACTAGGACCAAACCCTTGGGAAATAGCTCACGTTCTTCAATTTCCTTGTATTACTGCTTTTATTACAGGAACAATGGCTTTGTTGGAATGTTTTAGGGTTGGTTAAGTCAAAGATGTGAAAGGTCAAATGAACTGGCTTTTACTGGAATGTGCTAGTTACCTTGGCTGGTTATCTTAACAATCTTTGAGAATACATTAATCCATTGCGTAGATAGGATTAAAGGTCTGGTAGTGCAGGAAAGGAATAAAACAGAAAATGAATTGAATATTTTTAAGTAAGCAGTGCAAAATGACTGTAAATTCAGTGCCGTATTTATTTACACATTTTGAGACAATTTTTCCTTGCTTTGATTCTGAACTTGTAGCAACAATTTTTTTGTTGAATAATACATACAATTATTCTGCTCTCTTGGTGCCATTTCAGAGCTAGTTTACAAAATATAATCTGAAGTCTGGTGTCTGGATAATGGGTTGTAGAAATATACTCATTTCTAGAAATGTAGAACAGACCTTTAAGTCTGTTCAGATTCAGCTACTGTGAATAGTAGTCAAGAAGTATTGCTAACTGGTGTTGGATGATCTAACATGTAAAATAAGTTGGTGGTACTTATCCTGGGCCAAGAAGAGACCTGATGAGTGCTGATCTCTTAAGTCTCTCCCACAAAGCTGATTAGTTTTATTTTCAGTATAGCAGTCAGTGCTGCCCTTATACATCAGCTTCTCCTGATGGAAATTAGAGGAAATAGTTATACATACCTTTGCTTCTCAATCAGAATACAAAATATTTTCTTTCTTGATTAGTTCATGGGCTCCTGAGACTTTAAAAAAAAAAAACTATTCCTGGTATGCTCTAAAAATCCTACCTGGTTGATACAGCCTTAGAACAGGTCTCTTTACTAACATCCTTAATATGCGAGTGTGGCCTTAAAAATGACAATGGTCAGAGGGAACATTTTCTTAAAAATATTTAAGACCTACAGTGAAATATTTTCATTAAGACACAGTTAAGAATCATCTAGGTGGGTCACTGTGCATACGTACTAAAGGTTTCTATATTATGTTATAAAACTAAACATTTTCTAGGGCCTAAAACAAGCTTTTGGATCAGTCATATGTAAATGCAAGCTCAATTTTTCAATTTGTTTTTATGGTTTGAATTTTTACACCTTTAATACCTGGAACTGGAGTGTATTTTCATTTGTGCCGGAGGAATATCCAATACAGGCAGTCCCCGAGTTACGCGGATCCGACTTACGTCGGATCCGCAGTTACGAACGGGGCACTTCCTCTCCCTGGTCTCGAGCAGACCAGGGAGAGGAAGCAAAGCGGCGGCGGAACGCGCGGCCAGCTGACAGCCCAGACGCGTCTGGGCTGTCAGCTGGCCGCGCGCTCCGCTCTGCTCCCCCCCCCCCGCAGACCAGGGGGAGGGGGAGCAGAGCGGAGCGGAGCAGAGCAGAGCGGCGGAACGCGCGGCCAGCTGACAGCCCAGACGCGTCTGGGCTGTCAGCTGGCCGCGCGTTCTGCCGCTCTGCTCTGCTCCCCCTCCCCCTCCCCCTGGTCTGCAGACCAGGGGGAGGGGGAGCAGAGCGGAGCACGCGGCCAGCTGACAGCCCAGACGCATCTGGGCTGTCAGCTGGCCGCGCGTTCCGCCGCTCTGCTGTGCTCCGCTCTGCTCCCCCTCCCCCTGATCTGCAGGGGGGGGGGAGCAGAGCGGAGCACGCGGCCAGCTGACAGCCCAGATGCGTCTGGGCTGTCAGCTGGCCGCGCGTTCTGCCGCTCTGCTCTGCTCCGCTCCCCCTCCCCCTGGTCTGCAAACCATGGGGGGGGGGGGAAGCAGAGCGGAGCACGCGGCCAGCTGACAGCCCAGACGCGTCTGGGCTGTCAGCTGGCCGCGCGTTCTGCCGCTCTGCTCTACTCTGCTCCCCCTCCCCCTGGTCTGCAGACCTGGGGGACGGGGAGCAGAGCAGAGCAAAGCCGCGGAGCCCGAGGGCAGCAGGATAGCCACAGCGCGTCTGGGCTGTCCCGCTGCCTGTGTGTTCCACCGCTTTGCTCCCCGTCCCCCTGGTCTGCAGACCTGAGGGACGGGGAGCGGAGCAGAGCAAAGCCGCGGAGCCCGAGGGCAGCAGGATAGCCACAGCGCGTCTGGGCTGTCCCGCTGCCCGTGTGTTCCGCCGCTTTGCTCTGGACGCCTGTGGTACAGCAGCTGGGGCGCTGCCGGTTGGTCCCGTAGCACCGCTCTGGGTGCCACTGGACCAACCCAGCAGCACCCCAGCTGCTCTGCCCCAGGTGTCCCCTAGTCAGCAGCTGCTGAAAATGACCAGTGGCTGACTACAGGAAGCCCCTGCCCCGGGCTTCCTGGAATCAGCCGCTGATCAGTTTCAGCAGCAGCTGACTTGGGGATGCCTGGGGTTCTTAAGTTGAATCTGTATGTAAGTCAGAACTGGCATCCAGATTCAGCCACTGTTGAAACTGATCAGTTTCAGCAGCGGCTGAATCTGGACGCCAGTTCCGACTTACATACAGATTCAACTTAAGAACAAACCTACAGTCCCTATCTTGTACGTAACCCGGGGACTGCCTGTACATTGTATACATAGATTACAATGATTAACACTTTTTTCTAATTACTGAGTAACTTAATAGAAAAAGAAAACACATTGCCATTGGAAAAAGTTGTAATATTATCTTTTACGCCTCCGGGTGTCTTAGGGGTGGTAGGAAACCTATCTATGGTAATATTTTCTTTCCAGTTATTACCGTTAACGTTTTTTCCTTACTTTTTCCCTCCAATACGTTAATTATTTCATGTTTTACAAATTGTTGAGGGGAAACTCAAATACTTTTGACGTCATAATTTTTTAAATAAGAACTGAGATACATGTATTAAGAGTGCATGTATTTGTTTGTAATTTCCGAAAAGGTAATAAAGTTAAAATAAAGTATGTGGATGTTTGAGAATGATTGATGTAAGGATGTCATCGAGAAAATATTTTGCATGAATTTTATTTACCAGTTGAAGTTTATTAGTTGTTGTATTAACAACTCTAACACTGATAAAGGGCAGTAAAGGCACACTGGAAGAAACAATCCCAGCTATGCATACAAAATGATGGGGTCTAAATTAACTGTAAGAAAGAGATCTTCGAGTCCTCATGGACAGTTCTCTGAAAACCTCTGGTCAATGTGCAGCAGCTGTCAAAAAAGAAAATAGAATGTAGGAACGATTAAGAAAGAGACACCAACACAGAAAATATTATAATGCCACCCTATAAATCCATGGTGTGCCCACATCTTGACCACCATGTTCGGTATTTTTTGTGAAGCTATCTGGCAACTCTAAGAGCAGAAGAATCACTCTTTTCTCATATTTAGGTTGACCGCTATATCTCTTTCCACAGTACTCCCTCCTAGGTAGCCATTTCCCATTTTGTTTGTTTGCAATTGATTGTTCCTTTCTAACTGGGGTAATTTGCCTTTGTCCTTATTGAATTTCATCCTTTTTACCTTAGTCTGTTTCTCCAATTTGTTTAGATCATTTTGAATTCTAAACCTATCCTCCAAAGCACTTGCAGCCTCTCTCAGCTTGGTATCATCTGCAAGCTTTATAAGTGTACTCTCTATCCATTATCTAAGTCGATGATGAAGATATTGAACAGAATCCATCCCAAAAGTTATCCTTGTGGAATCTTACTCACTATGCCCTTCCAGCGTGAATGTGAACCAATTATTACTACTCTGTAGGAATGATTATCTAACTAGTTATGCACCTGCTTTCTAGTAGTTCTCTGTAGGCAGTATTTTCCTAGCTCATTAATGAGAAGGTCATGCAAGACTGTATCAAGTGCCTTACTAAAGTCTAGATCACGGTTTCCCAACCTATGGGTTGGGACCCAAATGTGGGTCACCATTACATTTCAGAAGGGTCACCAAGTGTTTCCCCAGGTGGCTCTGCTCTCCCTCCTCCCCCTACTTTTTAATTGCCTTGGGTCACCAAGTCTTCATGAATTGTCAAAATGGGTCCCTATCTGGAAATGGTTGGGAACTGCTGGTCTAGATATACCACATCTACCACTTCTCCCTTATCCACAAGGCTTGTTATCCTGTCAAAGAAAGTCATCAAATTCTTTTGACATGGCTTGTTTTTGGCAAATCCATGCTATCTATTACTTATCACCATATTATCTTCTAGATTTTTGTAAACGGATTCCTTAATTATTTGCTCCATTATTTTTCCTGGTACAGAAATTAAGCTGATTCCATGGATTGCCCTTACTTCCCTTTTTTTATAGATGGGTATTATATTTGCCCTTTTCCAGTCTAATGGAATCTCTCCCATTTGGAATGCTGAGTTCATTCCCATTTGGAATTTCTGTGTTTCCCCAGGGTATTAGATCATATTAGAATATCACACTTTTAACACTACCATTCATTGTAAAACATTTATAGAGACAAGACTACATCCCTTGTAATCCAAAGCATAGCTGAGGCAGATTGCTTCTAGAGCTAGATGTATGTCTTTGCTGTACTGAAATAATTAGTTCTTACCTTGGAAGTCAGATAAAGGATGGTGTTCCTGTTGTTAAGTAAGGTACCGTGTATCAGAGACGCAGCACAGGAGCAGGGAGGCGGGAGCTTGAAACCGGCTCCTGTGGAGTCACCCTCCTTCCCCCATGTAAACATGTAACCGTTGAAAATTTCAGAGAATATTAGCTTCAAACAAGGGAAATTCCACCAACTACCTGCAGGATTTTTCAAGAACACAAATATAGTTAAAAAATAAAAATGTATCAGGGCCATCTTTAAGCATGATCTATGAAGGCCACGTAAGAGCAGCCATACTGGGTCAGACCAATGGTCCATCCAGCCCAGCATCCTGTCTGCCGACAGTGGCCAATACCAGATGCCCCAGAGGGAGGAGACACAATAGGTAATCCTCACGTGATCTCTCCCCTGTCACCCACCTCCGGAGAAACAGAAGCTAGGGATACCATTCCTAGCCATCTTGGCTAACAGCCATTGATGGACCTAACCTACATGAATCTATCTAGCTCTTTTTTGAACCCCATTAAAGTCCTAGCCTTCACTACATCCTCTGGCAAGGAGTTCTACAGATTGACACTGCACTGAGTGAAGAAAAACTTCCTTCTATTTGTTTTAAACCTACTGCCTATTAATTTCATTTGGTGATCCCTAGTTCTTATATTGTGGGAACATGTAAATAACTTTTCCTTATTCACTTTTTCCACACCAGTCATGATTTTATAGACTTCTATCATATCCCCCCATAGTCTCCTCTTTTCTAAGCTGAAAAGTCCAAGTCTTTTTAATCTTTCTTCATATGGGACCTGTTCCAAACCCCTAATAATTTTTGTTGCCCTTTTCTGAACATTTTCCAATGTCAATATATCTTTTTTGAGATGAGGCAATCTGTATGCAGTATTCAAGATATGGGCGTACCATGGTTTTATATAAAGACAATAAGATATTTTCTGCCTTACTCTCTATCCCTTTTTAAATGATTCCTAACATTCTATTTGCTTTTTTCACTGCTGCTGGATTCTGAGTGGATGTTTTCAGAGAACTATCCACAATGACTCCAAGATCTCTGTCTTGAGTAGTTGTAGCTAAATTAGTCCCCATTATATTGTATGTATAGTTGGGATTATTTTTTCCAATGTGCAACACTGACTTTACATTTCTCAACATTAAATTTCATTTCCCATTTTGTTACCCAATCACTTAGTTTGGTGAGATCCATTTGAAGCTCTTCACAGTCTGCTTTGATCTTAACTATCTTGAGCAGTTTGGTATCATCTGCACATTTTGCCACATCACTGTTTACCCGTTTCTGTAGATCATTTATAAATAAGTTAAATAGGATTGGTTCCAGGACAGACCCTTGGAGGACCCACTAGTTACCTCTCTCCATTCGGAAAACTTACCATTTATTCCTACTCTTTGTTTCCTGTCTTTTAACCAGTTCACAGTCCATGAAAGGACCTTCTCTCTTATCCCATGACAACTTATTTTGCTTAAGATAAGTCTTCACTGAAGGACCTTGTCAAAGGCTTTCTGGAAATCTAAGTATACTATATCCACCGGATATCCCTTGTTCACATGTTTGTTGACCCCCTCAAAGAACTCTAGTAGATTAGTAAGGCATGATTTCCCTTTACAGAAACCATGTTGAATTTCCCCCAACAAATTATTTTCATTTATGTGTCTGAAAATTTTGTTCTTTACTGTGGTTTTAACTAATTTGCCCGGTACTGCCATTAGACTTACCTGTCTGTAATTGCTAGGATCACTTCTAGAGCCCTTTTAATATATTGGTGTCACATTAGCTATCTTCTAGTAATTAAGTACGGAAGCTGATGTAAAAGATAGGTTACAAACCGCAATTAGTAGTTCAGCAATTTCCCTGTTGAGTTCTTTTAGAACTCTTGGGTGAACACCATCTAGTCCCAGGGACTTGTTACTGTTAAATTTATCAATTTGTTTCACACCTCCTCTAATGACACCTCAATTTGAGATCATTCCTCAGATTTGTCACCTAAAAAGAATGACTCAGGTTTGGGAATCTCCCTCAATATCCTCAGCCGTGAAGACAGAAACAAAGAATTAATTTAGTTTCTCCGCAATGACTTTATCATGTTTGAGTTCTCCTTTAGCATCTCGTTCGTTCAAGGGTCCCACTGGTTGTTTAGCAGGTTTCCTGCTTCTGATGTATTTAAAAAACATTTTGCTATTTCTTATTGAGTGTTTGGCTAGCTGCTCTTCAAACTCCTTTTTGGCTTTTCTTAGTATATTTTTACACTTAATTTGGCAAAGTTTATGGTCCTTTCTATTTTCTTCACTAGAATTTGACTTCCACATTTTAAAATATGTCTTTTTATTGGGCACTGCTTCTTTTACTTGGTTGTTAGGCCACGGTGACACTCTTTTGGTTCTCTTACTGTGTTTTTTAATTTGGGATATACTTTTAAGTTGGGCCTCTATTATGGTGTCTTTGAAAAGTTTCCATGCAGCTTGCTGAGATTTTACTTTTGTCACTGTACCTTTTAATTTATATTTAACTATCTTCCTCATTTTTGTGTAGTTCCCCTTTCTGAAATTAAATGCTATAGTGTTGGGCTGCTGATGTATTTTTCCCACCACTGGGATGTTAAATTTTATTGTATTAAATGTAAGGTGGTACATTTCAGTAAAAGACAAGATCCTAGGTCTCCCTGCCACACAAGGGCCTTAAAATGACTAACAGACAACATTTATTCTCACAAGAAAAAGTCAGAACCCAGTACTTAGTAAAAAGAATACAGGAAGTGAAAAGGAAAGACTAATGTGAGATAGGCAGGCAATCCATTATGCATATGACTGGAGGCTGCAGCATAAGGATGTAGGCACTTGCACTTTTCTACGCCCTCTTGCTCCATAATTCAGGATATTGAGGTTTGCTGAAGATGAAGCACCAACCTGGAATTTTTTTCTCTGATCACTGCACTATAAAGTTATTGAAAGAATAAACATGCTTGGTGACCTGCACACAAACAGATCTGGGTACCTGGCCTTTTACTAGCACAGCAGATGTATAGATCTGATGACATGTACTATTTTACAGATGATTTATTTACTAGAAGACTTACATGACATCACTCAGATCCTTAATTCCATTTAAATCATTGCTCTAGAGCAGCAGTGTGCAACCCGTGGGTTGTCCTCTTGAGGGGTCATAGCGCTGGGTCTGCCACCATTTTCTTTTCCCAGCTCAGTGGGGGCGGGGGTAGTGGCAGGTAAGCAGAGCAGGATTTATTTAAAGGAGCCACGACCCTTTTTTCCCTCCTCCCAATCAAAATTTCCAGGGGTTATGCCAGGAAAAAGGTTGCACACCGCTGCTCTAGGGTATGGCTGGAGGTGAAGGGTTCAGTATGCAGGCTGTCCTATCTCACTGCAGCAGCCAGGGGCTGATGAAATGTGCCTCTCCATGGGTGCTACAGCTACAGCAGGTACAGCTGGGGGAGGGGTCCATGCCCCAGGTGGGGCAGGTCCATGTTCATCTGCTCCCTGTGTTCCCCAGCAAGACTGAGGAATGGAGAAAACTGTTCACTTTTCCCCTGGCTCCCTGATGAGGGGGAACAGCTAGCAATGTCCCTGTATGAATTGGTGGAGAGGGGGAGGGAGAAATGTCAGCTTCCCTGTCCTCCCTAAAGCGTACCTAGGGGTTGGGAGGCTTGCTACTGGGGCAGTCCCAGACAGGGAGGAGCATATCCCCAACCAGCCCCTTTCACTTTCCTGGTGATTTTGTGTCAGTTCTGCATGGTTTTATGAGATGAAATCTCATTCCAGGCACATCCCATTTTCCTGGCACCACCAAGCCCTTCCCTTGGCTTAAGTTAGGATAAGAGGAAGCTGACTACCAAATTTGGTGGTCCTAGCTCTTACCATTTAGGAGGCGCTCTTGAAAAAACAATTAGATGCCCAGACAGACTCATGTACAAACTCTTTCAAATATGTAGTAGAAAATAAATCAGAAGGCTATATAGTTCTGAGAACCAAGAGGCTGGAGAATTATTTACCTTAAACCCTACAAAGACAAATAACATTTACATAAGTTGCTAGTTTACGCATCTGAAGTTCTTGTCAGCACTACTTGAATAAGAATAATGTACTATGTCATTGTGACCTTCAGAACCTTCATAACTCCCAGATGATCAAATGATGATATCTATAAAAATTATATAACATCAGTTTCTTTTTCTCCCTCCCATACTTTGAAATGATGAGAATCTATTTGCATGGCAGTTTGAGATATGAATACTGTAACTCTAGAAAACAGAAGACAGACACCTAAAGTATTTCAAGTATCAGATATCACAGGATTAATTGTTTTTGTGCACACTGAATCCCATAGTTCTTGATTACTCAATTGACTAATAATAGTGTATGCATTTTGTTAGTATATACATTTGACTGTCTGGGTCTTCACCATTGTCATTTTGCTGCATGTGATGCCACCTACAGTTCTTCAGAGGAAAGAGCAGGATAAAAATCTGTTCCTCCTATTTTCAAAGCATTGCCACTTATGCTAAATGAGACTCTTTGCTAATTATCAGTATAGATCCAATCATGCACAGGTGAATGGTTCCTAGCCCCTTTAGTTAAAGAGCAATTGTACACATACACAATGGTTAATTCATTACCATATGTTAATTGCACCATTACATTGGATAAGGCTAAAATAGTGGAACTATGCAAATTTAAAATTTACAAACACCACAGAAAATACTTGAAAAATGTTTCTCCTGTAACTGGCCTTCCAGGATGTGTGATGTAGGTCTCTGTGTTTCCTGCACCTGTGAATACATTGCTGACCTCCAAAACTAAGTACAGGATAGAAGGACTTGAGTGCTGTGTCTCTTTTCTTCATTGCTTCATCAGTGAGCACAGAGAAAAGCAAAACCCCAAAGTTGGGGCTTGCTTGCTAAATTACATTTATTGTTCCTTTCATTCTCCCTGTCCACAAGGTCAGTCCTTGTTCGTGTCAGAGGTATGCATGTCAGCAGTGCAGTTCTGCAGTGTGCAGATGCTGTTTGTCTTCATTTTTCTCCTGGCACCAATGCCATCTCCAAGCCCAAGCTCACCAGCTCTTCTCCCTAGATCTACCTCACATCTTTGTGTGTCTGTTAACACATCTCTTCCCCTATTGGTTCCATACTACTCCCACAGCCTTCTGCCATTCCCTATCCCAGAATTCTTCCCACACTCCCTACCATCCTGACTCCTCCCTCCCAGCTTCTAATGATGTCTAAAGGCAGAAACAACAGGCAAAATCACCAACACCAAAGATGGGATGGATTCTCCTAGCTAATCAAAGATGGTAGAAACCGTTGCTCATTGGTTCCAGTGTGTTGAGAGCTTACATCAGCAATGAATCCAAGAGCCTGAATTAACCAGTTCTGAGTGTATGCCATAAATCAACAGAGACTGTTTGGTGGTTGCAAACTCTTAAATGCTTTCCTTTGTGCACAAGTTTCATCTCTGTCTTGCTCAGGTTCACCTTCAGCAGTGGTATGGTCATTTTTAGTGATAAGTGGAGCTGTATATCATCTGCATATTGCTGGCAGCTGTGTCCTTGCCGTCTGTCTACTTCATCTGACAGCGGCACAGTGTTGTCTTCAAGTCGTCATTGTCAAGTCCAAGTCAAGTCTCAAGTCACTATAGTTCAAGTCTCAAGTCGAGTCTTGAGTCCCTAAAGTCTCTTTCGAGTCAAGTCCCAAGTTGAGTCTCAAGGTTTAATTTAAGAAATATCAAGTCACTTTTGTACACTAGCCATCTATATTGATAAATAAGAATAATCACTATCTGTTTTCATTTATTAACATAAATCCGAATTGTACTTGCCAACTACTAGTAGTCTTCTTTATTTTTTGACTACTCAGCTAAAAGGTAACAAACTACACACTTTATGTATTTTTACAAATATATTCATAGCATCCTTGAGCTACAGCTATGTAAAACTAGGTGCACAAAATGACATTAGAAATAAAAAAAAGTCTTCATTCATTAACAAAGTTAGTATTCAGTATTACATTTAAGAAATATTATATTTTTCACTACATTATCACCCAGTCTGGCACGATGTGGGTGTATTACAATCCCTCCTTGGCTAAACACCCTTTCAACCAGTACACTACTGGCAGGAACCATAAACACACTCATAGTAGCCTTGTGCAACAATGGAAAGCTTTCTCCAAGACTTTTCCAGAAAGACATCACATCAATTCCATCATCTGTTGGGGGTATCTTAGTAGCTAGCTCTTAATAACGCCGCAGCTCATCATCAAAATCTCCCAGCTGTGGTGTGGTGGTGTTAGCTGGCCTTCGATAAACGTACAGTGAGGATGCATGTTTTGATTTTTTAACTACTGGGCCATCAGCATCAGAGTTTGAGACATTGTCCTGGCCAGTACAGCCAGAGGCAGACAAACTGTGAGGATTTGAACAAAACTGCTGAAGTTGTGAAACAATTTCTGCTTTCACAGTATTAGTTTTAGCATCATCAGAACTAATTTTTTCCAGCCACCAGAAGCAAAAATTAGGGTCTAACACAGCTGCCAGAAAGTACATGAAATGAGTGAAAGCCAATAGTGAGATTTCTGTGTCATCCAAAGGATTTGGTAATGGTATCAAACCAGCATTAATGCAAATGCCAATTAAACATTTTTCAATACTGCTTCTTAAAGCTGTAACCATGTTCCCCAAGTATGTTGGAATAAATTCCAAAAGGTGGTGGTATAGTTCAATTATTGATGGCACCACTGCTGAAATCGTAATATGCTGTTCACCTTGCACTTTATCTGTGGCATCCAGAAATGGCTGGAGTAGCAAAGCTAGTTCTCTTAGTTGGGAATAATCCCTCTGGCTGGGTTTTAAATTATACTGGTTTTGTTCTTCAAGCATTTGTTTCAGCTTTTCTTCATCCAGGGACACACAGGCATTTATTTGTCTGCAAGTACTGTTCTACCTGGTGGCATTTGTTTGGGGAATACTAGCTTGAAGACCAAACCTTCTTTCAAAGGCTTCCTTGACTAGGGTACTTGTGTGAAGAAGGCTGCAGATTTTTGACACTTTTGCCTGGGCACCATATAACTTCGCCTCCTTGAGACCATCCCCGACAGTGAGTTGCAGAGTATGAGCAAAGCAACTTAGGGTATGTCTACACTACAGAGTTAGTTCGAACTAATTCGAACTAACGCGTCTAGAACTAAAAACTAGTTCGAATTAGCGTTTTGCTAATTCGAACTAGCATGTCCACATTGAGTGGACCCTGAACAGGGCTTAAGGATGGCCGGAAGCAGTGCCGGCAGGGCATCAGAGGAGGACTTAGAGCGTGGAGATGCTGTCTCAGGCTAGCCGAGGGCTGTGCTTAAAGGGACCCTACCCCCACCCCGGACAGACAGTTCTCAGGGGTGCCCCGCTTGAAAACCAGTCATGGCTTGGAGTGCCCAGAGTGCCCACACTGGGCACATCACAGCACTCGGCCATCAGCCCGGCTGCACTTGCCGCAGGCTGCCATCTGAGGAGAGGGGACAGTTGGGGGGCTGCAGGAGAGCTTCCACCCCCAGAAGCCCACAGAGCCACCCCAGTCCTCCCCATTAGGGGCTCGTACCCCATTCCTCCCTCACCCCCTTCCACTTACCCTTCCCTAGCCCCCCTTCCTGATGTACAAAATAAAGATAACGTTTCTTCCAACATTGACTCAGTCTTTATTGAACAAAACTGGGGGAGACTGGGAAAAGGAGGTGGGAGAGGGGAAGAGAAAGGCTGGGAGAGGGGAGGGCAACTAAAATGATCTGGGGTTGGAAACAGGTCCCATATGAAGAGAGGCTACAGAGACTGGGACTGTTCAGCTTAGAAAAGAGGAGATGGAGCGGGGATAGGAGAGAGGTCTCTAAAAGCAGGGGTTGGGTGGAGAGGGTGCATTCAGAAAAGTTCTTCATGAGTTCCCATAAAGAAGGACTAGAGGACACCAAAGGAAAGGAACGGGTAGCAGGCTTCAAACTAGTAAGAGAAAGTTGTTCTTCACAAAGCAAATAGTTAACCTGTGGAACTCCTTGCTGCAGGAGGCTGTGAAGGCTACAACTAGAACAGAGTTTAAAGAGAAGTGAGATAAAGTGATGGAGGTTGGGTCCTTTGAGTGGTATTAGCCAGAGAGTAGGAGTGGTGTCCCTGCCCAAAGTTTGTGGAAGACTGGAGAGGGATGGCACGAGACAAATGGCTTGGTCACTGTCTTTGGTCCACCCCCTCCAGGGTCCCTAGGGTTGGCCGCTTTCGGCGGACAGGCTACTGGGCTAGATGGACCTTTGGTCTGACCCAGTACGGCCATTGTAAGCTCAGGGCTCAGGGTCGGGGGTCTCAGTGGACCCCCTTGATTTTCATGCACACCTGCTCCTGGGTGGTCAGGCTGGCAGCTCTCCTGCGCTAGACAGCCACTTTCCTGTGCCTAGTGCGGAGATCGTGGACAAGGTCCACGATGTCTGCACTAGCCCAGGAAGGTGCCCGCCTCTTGCGGTCCAGGGCAAGCCCCCGGGAGCCACCAGCCTGGTCCCGGGAAGAGGGGGTGGGCTGTGGGACATCGATTGGGTGGATCTGTGCCGTGCCAGGTGCAGGGTCTGCTGGCTGGGTGCTGGCAGCCTTGCACCTGGCACGGGCACTGTAGCCAGCCCGTGCCCCTTTAAGGGATCCGGGGCCGGGAGGGGGGCATAGAGTTTCCCTGGTGTTGGCCAGAGTGGCCACCAGGCAAAGCTGGGGAGGGCTAGCCTCCCACTAGTTCAAATTAAGGGGCTACACAGCCCTTAATTCGAACTAGTAAGTTCGAACTAGGCTTAATCCTCGTAAAATGAGGTTTTCCTAGTTCGAACTAAGCACTCCGCTAGTTCGATTTAAATTCGAACTAGCGGAGCGCTAGTGTAGCGCCTATGAAAGTTAGTTCGAACTAACGTCTGTTAGTTCGAACTAACTTTGTAGTGTAGACATACCCTTAGTCTCTTAATTGGAGATCTGCTTGAGTTTACATGATGGATGACTGATGTAATGACTTCTGGGTTTAAGTCTTCCTATAAATCTTCATTTTCCAAAGTGTCATCTTGCATATCACTTTGCTGCTCTGATTCATGGTTGTTAAATGCTATGGTGAATGCTTTACACATGTTCGCAGCATTGTCTGTTATAACATATCTAATTTTATCCTTGATTTTATAAGAATCACATATGTTCTCTAACCCTTCTGCAATGTTCTCACCAGTATGCTGGCCAAGGAACCTTTTACACGATGACAGTTTTGACATGAGTTCATACCTTATTATCATGTGGGCTGTTACTCCCAAAAAGCATCTCATTCTTCTATCTGACCAGATGTCGAGCGTCAATGCAATTGTGTCCACCTCAGTAAGAAGTGCCAACACATCAGCTTTCACATTATGGTACAAATTGTCCAGTTCTGTCATAACGGGTGACCGACTTATTTCTCGTGACTGGGGATCCAACACTTGACAAAATTGCCTGAACTGCGGTTTTTCTGCTATTGAAAGTGGTAGTGAGCAACCAATTATCAGTTCTCTAACCAAAGAACTGACTATTCTCCTTTGTTTGGGATGATTTATTCCATAAACACCTTGATCATCATGCTTTATAATGAAATCAGATATTTTACACTGTGAGGCAGGATCGACCGTGGTTTGTCGCAGATAGTTTTCGTACTCACTGTGCTTTCCCGGATGGGTTTTTATAAGGCGCAAAACATTGGAAGTTGTTGCAATGCCATCAGTGATTACAACCCCACAGAATTTGCACTTAGCTGATTGTGTTTTCTCTGTTTTTTTGGACAAAACAATAAATTCAAAGTTTGACATTTTGAGTTTTCTTGCTTGTTCTTCACAGATGGATATTAACTTTTTGATTATTTTAATATTTGTATTTTCTTTTCTTTTTGTTCACTTTGAAATTTCAAAAATGGCATATTAATGCAAAATTTCATAGACATGCACGTACAATCAATGAGATTTTTGCAAATCCTAAGCCAATAGACTATTTTTGAATTATTGTTGTCGTATCTCTCTGTTAAAACTGGAAATTGCGCCTACATGCGTTCAAAACAACAACAAAAAATGGAACACATTCACCATATATTGCATCGTTTCGAGAGAAAAGTAACCCACAAACAATGTAGCATATTGTTGACAAGTAAATACAATATTTTTATCAATTTCTTTTTTACAAATCTGAAATCTTGCATCTTCATGCATATAATAATTGTTTACTTGACTGAAGTACTTAGGGTTGCCAGGTGTCCGGTATTCTACAGAACAGTCCGGTATTTCCTGATTTTTCCGGCTGCGCACCGGATGGAAGCCTGGCATGGGCGGGGGGAGCAGCTGGGAGGTGGGGCCGCGATCACTGCTCAGGGAGTGTCAGAACAGCAGCATTTTCAGACAATTTTTTCACCAAGTCAGTTTAACAAAATTAGCAAGTCTCAAGTCAAGTCTCAAGTCATAAACAATGAACCCAAGTCGAGTCTCAAGTTGAGTCACCTAGGCGACTTAAGTCGGACTTGAGTTCAAGTCGTGGGACTCAAGTCAACAACTGCAGAGGCATGTCATGTATTGGACAGGACCAGAGACAGAACGACTCGTAAGACTTCACAAGTGAGGGCTGTAGTGACAGAGGTGTAATTTCCCATTATGACTCATTGGATGTGTCCCCCTAGGAAAAAACATAATCCATTTTATTGCTTTACTCAGATACCCTCAGGCAAGGCAGCAGTACCTGATGCTTGATATTGTTAAATGCTTCAGAGAGGTCCAGAAGATGAGAATGAATGTCTGCTGAATCTGCTGGCAGCAGGAAATCATCCTGAAAGTAGTTTCAGTTCCATGTCCTGGCCTGAATACAGATTGTTCTGGGTCTGCAATATTAACCTCAAATAGATGCGGTTCAGATTAGCCTTTGGATAGCTTCTCCATGAGCTTGTTTCAGTCACCCTCTCTGTATACAGCTGCTGCTGCTACTCCCCTTCGCCAACTGCTTTTTCCATACAGTTTCTGCATCGACCAGCGTCCTTCTGCACCCATATGGAATGACAGGTGTTTCCATCTTGTGCAAATTGTGACCGCTTTGTGAATGGCATAATACGGCTATTCAAATCCATTTCCATGATGCTTCAAGCTCTTTTCTGATTTAATTTCTTAACTTGTTTTCTGATATATGCAGCTTTGTTGCACCAGTCTTGGTCCCAGGTTATTTGAGAAACCAGGTGGGTGAGATAATATCTCTTATTGGACTAACTTCTGTTGATGAGAGAGATGAGGTTTTTGAGCTTACCCTGAGCTTTTGTTCAGATGTGGGACATGTACTCACAGTGTTACAAGCTAAAGCCAAGGGTGAAAGAGTTTGTTTAGCCTAAGTAGATAACATATTTCAAGGGACTATTCAAGGTGAAGTGGCCCATTAATACTCTCTAGTCATCTGAGGGGGAAAAATGGGTAAGGGAAAAAGGCAGCTGGGAGGGAAGGGGGATTAGTGAGTTACAGGTTCTGATAATAAACATAAACCCAGTGTCTCTGTTCAGTCCATGCTTTTTGGTGTCTAGCAAAATTATGAATTTAACATCTCCAGGCTTGTCTTTTGAAGGCATTTTGCAGATTTACTTTGAAATGAAGACGGAGGAGTCAGATATGGAGCGATCACTTTGCACAGTGTTCATCTGCAGATATGTTTGTCTTAACATTTATCTGAGTGAGTGCCTGCTTTCACCCACAGTGTTGTTATAACTGGGCCATTTAATGAACTGGATAAGGCATGCCACATTTTGTGATAGGCATGTGTAGGACCTATGAATCTTGAAAGATCTTTTATGGGCTGTGTTGATGATCATACCAGTGGAGATAGGACTACAGATGTGTCTATTGTTTTGCCATTGTTTGGTGCCACTTTGAGTTGATGTATCATGGTCTATGAGTAGCTTGTTTCTGATTATAATCTTGGAGAGGTTGGGAATCTGTTTGAAAGCCATAAGAGGGGGTTTCAGGAAAGATTTCTTTCAGGATGTGGTCCCCATCGAGTATTGGTTGTAGTTATTTAATGGTATCCTATGTCAGGTTCCAGTGTGGAGTGTTAGGTGACAACCAGGGGTGTACCGTCGAAGGGGCTTTTATTTCTGTACTGAAGCAGGTTTTGTTGGGGTTTTGGGTGCCCTGTTCCATGATGTGAACTTCTCTGCTGGAGTGCCCTGTTCTATGCAGGTGTGTTAGACTAGAATATAGATCTTTTCTCATAGGAGCATATTCTGGGATATCTGAGTGCCTGGCTGTAGATAATAGATTTCTTGGTGTGTTTGAAGCAGTTAATGGATTTGTGAAAGTAAGGGTAGTGATCCTTGGGTTTCTTGTATATAGTTGTCTGTAGGATTCTATTGCTGGAGCTGATTGTGTTGATTCACAAGTTTGGGAGCGTTCTAGAAGGGAGTTTAATGGATGATTGGTGGTTGAAGTTGTGGTGAAAAGCTGAGGGAGTTGAGTTGTGGTTACCCCATCTCAGATAGCATATAGCAGAAATGGAAAGCATCCAGAAACAGCAATGAAAATTATTTAGAGCCCTGGAGAGACTTTGATGTAGGGAAAGATTACAAAGATTAGGAACTATTTAATTTAAAGAAGAGACTAGTACGAGGGGACATGCTTTCAAGAATGTCTTGTTTGTAATCATATTTCTCTTTCATAATAGAAAGACAATGCAACATCCAATGAAATTAAAAAGCAACAAATATGAAACTGATAAAAAGGAAACACTCTTTAATACAGTGCATAGTTAATCAGTGAAGCTCATTGCCACAAGATATTACCAAAGCAGATAGCTTAATAGGATTCAGAATTATTTTATATTTATATGAATAATAAGAACATCTACGGTTACATTAGGTTAAAAATGTGCCTTCCATCTGTGAGACAAAAGCCAAACATTAACTGCTGGATTTTAAGAAGAAATTTCTCCTGTTGTGAGATTAGACCATAAATATCTGTTACCGAGAAAATTCTTGAACCTCCCTTGGAAGAGTTTGGCTCTGGCTTCTGTCAGCCACAGGATGCTGGAGTAGGGAGGATATTGGTCAGGTTTGGAATTTTTTCTTTCTTTAATCCTTTTTAGGGGAGAACATATGCCAAGGGGTAGATACTTGGCTTGTGGAAATTGATCCACTAATTTCAGTGACGCTCTGATAATTTACACCAGCTGAAGACCTGGCTCAAGTCTTTGAAAGCTCTTTGTTGGGAGGGAATATTTCACTTTTTATGTTGTGTGGATGGTATATTAAGTCACTCCCAGAGGTTTCAGCTTTGGCCATTTTAAAGTCTGAACTTGAGAGGCCAAATTCTGCCATAGTATGTTCTCATATAAGTCCCAATAAAGTCCACCGGAGCTCTTTGCTTGGATCTGAAGTCAGCAATTAGTTTAAAACATGTCTCTCCCATGTTCTTTTATTGCTTGTCAGAATATTTGAGTTCTGTGTGATTATGTTATGTGGCCTTAATGTTTTGAGGACATATGTAGAGAGACATTTATTATGTTTTTGTATACTGACTTAAATTTGGTATTGCATAATGCTATTTGCTATGTTCTTGCAGTTCAGTGCCTTGAGGCCCTTATTAAATTACAGTTAATATTACTGTTCCTGGAGTTATTGCAAACTGAAAGGGCTTAGGGTGGATGGGTAATAAAAGTGTAACTTGAAATCCTTAAGTATTAAATCCAGATGGGGAGAATATTTTATTCATCAACTTATATAATGCCTATAATTCAACTGTATGTAGGTGCTTTCTATAAAACACGAAAAAGTATTTTCTAGTGGCATAAAATAGTGATTCAATAATTCAGCCTTCACAAATAACTCTCCTACAATAACATCTAGCTCCTAAAGTAAATGAGGGCCCGATTTTTTTCCCCAGCCCGGCCCCTTGCTTTGTGTCCATAGTACAGTTGATTGTGGGTACAGTATATTTCACAAAAATGTTTGTCTATCTAGTGTGCAGATACAATCCTGGAGTTAGACATTTGAGTGACAAAAAGGGAGTTCATATGTAAAAACTTAAATTCTGAAATGTTCCATTTAAAAGTCTCTTAACCGGGACTCTCTGATCTGGCAACATCCCTGATCCAGCAGGACCTCAGACGTCCCAGGACCAGAGAGTCAGTGGAGGGCTGGTGGCTGGGCACCCTGCAGCAGGGCTAGAGCCCAATAGCAGAGCTGCCCTGTGGCAGGGAAATAGGAGCCCCGCAGCTGGGCTGCAACCCAGTGGCAACACTGCAAAGGGTAGGCGTAGGGGACAGGAGGCAGCGGGGCTGGAGCCTGGCAACAAAACTGCTAAGCAAGACCAAGAGGCAGCAGGGCCGCCCGGCAGCATGACCAGAAGTCCACCAGTGCCACTACTACCAAGCGGTGCAGCTGCCTGGTGGGACTAGAAGGCAGCACGGCTGCCCATAGAGCCGGGATCCTGACCACAGAGTAGTCTGGCAGCGGGGCCAGGAACCCGGCAGTGGGGCTACGCATGCTGCCACAGTGGGGCAGGAGCTCTGTGTAAAGAAGGGGTTGGCGGCAGGGGAAAGCCAGCTGGGAGACTGGCACTGAGGCCATGGCTGGGGGGCGGGGAGAAGGTTAAGGAGAGTAATTTTTCTTCTTCCTCCTTGTAACACCCTTTTAAAAGCTGTTGTTGTGTGTGTCCCCCCCCCAGTCTTCTGTTTTACAGATTAAAGAAACCTAATTCTTTCCACCTGCCCTCATAGATCATGTTTGCTCGTCCTTTAATCATTTTTGTTGCTCTTCTCCGGACCTTTTCCAATTTGTCCTCATATATGATGCCCAGAACTGGACACAATACTCCAGATGAGTCTAATCACCGCATAGTAGAGTAAACATGACTATTTGATTCCTGAAATTTTCATTGTGCCCTGAAGAAACCAGGTACTCTGCTGCAGTGGTGCTGAAACAGTTTTTGCTGTGGGGGTGCTGAACTGCACTTCTCCTTACCCTTGTCCATGCCCCTCACTCCCCCTAGAGCTCTTCATGAGGACTCAGGCCTGGTGGCCGGGAAAGATCCTACATGTGAAAGGTGGTGAAGCCTTCAGATGTGGATCTGGCAGCCAGCTGGGATCTGAGGCTAAGTGGGGGGTATGGCTGGCAGCTAAGAAAGACCTGGAGCTGGCAGTGGTGCTCCCAGGGTCGGCAGGGTCTGGCATGTTCAAAACGCAGGGATTCTGCAGCACTCCTACATCCCACACCTATGTTTTGCTGCATGGTTCAAGTGACATTTCATTGTTCTGGATTTGCTTTGATTAAACTTATTTTATACTACCTGTTGAACCTCTCTTGTCTGGCACCCTTGGAACATGACCAATGCTGAACCAGAAAATTTTTGGAATCACAGGAGGTCAGTATTGTCTAGCAGCATTACCAACACTTCCATGGCTTACTGGGCTCTTAGAATACATTTAGGGGTAAATTAGAGCTAAGTAACAGCACAGAACACTGAGAGCCAGGACTGGTGGTTGTAAACATCCTTTATGGGACCATAGGAAACTGCCACAACCATGATAAGTGAACATCTGGCTAACTAAAATCATGTCAAACCAGAGAGGTTCAACCTGTATTGGTCTAAAAGAAATATTATACTAAACAACTCATGCTTCATTTCTGCTTCTATCTTCATACATTTCATAAGGGATACATATGTAGAGCAAAAATGCTTATATTGATGAATGGTAATAGTAATTTTTTTAATGCCGATGAAAAATATGATAAATACAATAGCAATATTGAAATGGATATTAAATATTATTTAAAAACACAGAAGAAGTAATATTCTGATTTTTCTTTATGTTGCATACCTAAGGATGGATTTCCAATATACGAATTTAGGAAATTCCCTGTTAAGCTCATGACAGTTTTGTGTATAAATCCCTACCCAGACATAAAAGATGAATATATGCTCCTTTGACAACTAAGCTGAGTTTTTATTACAGAAATATAGTAGTGTTATATGAGCTAAATGCTGTCGGAAGAACCACTGATTCACTTTCTAAATTTTGTCTTTCATTTAATTCAGTGGCAACCAATCTTTTTTCACCCAAGATCAGTTTTTAAATGTTAGGACAACCCAGGATCTACCTCACCCCTTCCCTGAGGCTCTACCCACTCCATTTCCTCCTCTGTCCATCACTTGCTGTCCCCCACGCTTGCTCAATTTCACTAATCTGGGACAGAGTGTGGGCTCTGAGCTGAGACCCAGGGATTTGGGAACAGGAAGGGGTGAGAGATGCAAGTTCTGGGAGGGAATTTGGGTGCAGGAGGAGACTCCAGACTGAGGCAGAGTGTTGGGGTGCAGTTGGGAGTGTGGGGTGCTGAGCAAGCACCCAGGCCAAGGAGAAAACCCCTGAATGCTTGTGGGAAGCAGGGTTTTGCATTTTCCCCCTCAGTGACCCCCTAGAAGGCAGGACAGCTGCTTCCCAGGCTGGAGGCCCAAGGGAAAGGCCTGTGTGCATGGCGTGCCACGCCACAGGGTTTGGTGGAGGAGTTTGCTTGACCACGACCCCCGCCCCAGAACTCCCTGCTGAGTGCACAGAGGCAGTCCGTGCAAGCAGCCTCCCCTCTCCTTCTGACGCTGAGGGGCCGTACTCAGAGAAATACCTTCCTGCTGGCCAGATCCACCACTGGACCAACTCTTTCTCATCAGATCCCAATTTAGCCCCCTCTTTCCCCAAGCAGCACCAGCAGTCTTCCAGAACAAGATCACTGGGTAGCCAGGAGGGGAGGAGGGAGTAGCCTATGTGACAGCAGGAAGAGGCAGCAAATTGATGATGGAAACAGGAAGGAGTGCGAGGAAGCAGCAGCAAATGGATGAAAGGGCAGGGACAGAGACAGAAAGAAGGATGAAAATTAGAAGGGTCCCAAGAGAAGGGAGAAGAGGAGAGTAGTAAAAACAGAGAGCTGGGGAGGATTCCCACGCCCCCCTGCTTCTGCAGCTGGCAAGCCTGCAAGGATTGGGGGGCTGTGGGAAGTCCCCTCCCCCCCATGTAGACTCTTCTGGTTGGTTGTGGAAAGGAAGCAGCCTGGTCGTTGGGCATTGTGGAACATTCTGTCCTGCAGTCACAGCTGATGGGTAGTTTTATACTGACTTGTTTTCTGGATTAGCAGCAAACCCAGCCCACACCCTTCTCAACATTTCCCTGGCCTTTTAAGCACCTTTCAAAATTGAGACAACAACCCCCTCTGAGAAGGTATCCAGCAAATCAGCCTGAGGCTGCAGCGGCATGCAGCCTGTATTTGGAGTTCAGCTGTGGCTTTTGGAAAACAAAGGGAAAACAGTATCTCAACTCTGCGTCACAGCGCAGGTACTGTGTGGTTGCTCTTTCACAGGCAAAGTTTAAGTGAGTGGGATTGCAACATGGCATATGGAGTTACAGTGCCCTATGCCATGACACAGTGTGCAGAGTGAAGATCTGGGTCTAATCCCATGGACAGAAAGGAGCTTCCACTGTGGAGTATGATAGAGGTCTATAAAATGATGGTGATTAAATTAGCTTTTATCACTGGAGAGAGATCTTGGAGATATTGTGGATGTTTTCAGAGAACTATCCACTCAATGTGCAGCAGCAGTCAAAAAAGCAAACAATGTTAGGAATAATTTAAAAGGGGATAGAATAAAACAAAGACTTATTGCCTCCATATAAATCCATGGTACACCCACATCTTGAATACTGCATGCAGATGTGATTGCCTCATTTCAAAGGTATATCTTGGCATTGGAAAAAGTTCAGAAAAGGGCAACAAAAATGATTAGGAGTTTGGAATAGGTGCCATATGAGGAGATATTGATAAAACAGGGACTTTTCAGCTTAGAACAGAGGAGACTAAGGGGGGATATGATAGAGGTCTATAAAATCATGAGTAGTGTGGGGAAAGTAAATAAGGAAAAGTTATTTACGTGCTCCTACAACACAAGAACTAGGGGTCATCAAATTAAATTAATAGCAACACAGACTGCTCCTTGGGTAGAGCTGGCTCCCATGTTAGGAAGGCAGGATAAGGGACATGCTGAAGGTAGGGAGATGGGTGGGTTGAGAAGTGGTTTAGGGGATTAGCTATTTGCCTGGGGAGTACAGGGTGGTGGGCCTGAGTCTCCTCTCCCACCCACCCCCCTCCAAGCAGCTGGACAGCCAACACTGGCTGCCTCAGAAGTGAAGCCAGTTCTGGCATTAGGAAGACAGGGTGATGGAATGTAGGGAGGTGGGGTGAGTCCTGAAGTGGCTGAGGTGATTGGGCATTTTCCTAGGGAGCACAGGGTGGTGGTGGGTTCGAGTTTGAGAGTAGCCAGTCAGCCACCTTAAGGATGGAGCCAGCTCCGGCATTAGGAAGGCAGGGTAAGGGTCACGCTGAAGGGAGGTAGTTGGGGTGGGTCCTGGAGTGGCTTAGGGAATAGGGCATTCGCCTGGGGAGCGCAGGGGGATGGCATGAGCAGCCAGATAGCCAGGGATGGAGCGGGTAGGGGTTAGGGCATTTGCCTAAGGAGCCCAAGGTGATGGGTTCAAGTCCTTCTGCTCCCCTGGGAGCAGCTGAACCACCAACACAGGCTGCCCCAGAAATGGAGCCAGCTCCCACACAGGGAGGGCAGGATATAGTGGCTTAGGAGATAGGGCATTTGCCTGGGAAGCACAAGTCCTGCTTCCCCCATCCACCCACCGTGGGAGCAACTAGATAGCCAGCACAGGCTGCTCCAGGGATGGAGCCCGCTTCTGCATTAGGAGCAGGATAAGGGACACACAAGTTTGAACAGAGCACAGAGAATTCCCACCTTGGGCAAAAGGAATATAAGGGGAGGGGTGAACCCAACAACAGTGACAATCTCCAGACATCAGGATGCCTCCTTCCCCACTTACCATCTAAGATGCCTGCTGGAAACATCCAAGACTAAACAGGGGGAAGGATCGGGCCCAAACTGGGAAGCTGGCTAGTTTGTGTCATCTGCATCCCCATGCCACCATCGCTGCCTGCCTCCATCCTCAGCCTCTCCCTGTGGCTAGCCTCGGCACCATCCCCTCCAGACATGGGCTTGTTCCTTGGGCTCCATGCTTTGAAATGCACAAGAGCCCCCGCTGGGGATTCTTGTACATTTCAAAACAGGCACACTGTGTGCAGCCTGGAGTCAGCAGGACTACGCATTCCTCCTTTGGAATGTACAAGAGCCCCTTCTGAAGTGCCTATCAACTAGTTGAGTAGTGGATGGAAATTCCATTAACTACTCCACTAGACAATTAACTGCAATTTAACATCCTTAGTACTGAGCCCTTGTAGTGGAGCCCTCCCAGAGCTGAACTGGTTCAGAGTTTGTTACTGTGCAGGGGTGTGATAAACCCAACTCTATGCTTTGGCTGGGGAAGACCAGTGCTTCTGGCTCAGCAGGACAGGATGGTGGGGAGCCCGAGAGAGCAAGAAGGTTGGCATCAGTGGCATGAATAGCACACCTGAGGACAACCCCAAGGGGACCTCTGTGATGTCACGTACTTTCTCATATGCTTCTGCCATCTCCTCCTATGCAGGAGCTGACATACTGCCAGTGTATCCTTTCACCCTTCTCATCGGCTCAGTTTAATCACTGAGCTGCATATCAGGCAAGGCAACTTATAGCTGACTCTTTTTGTGCACTGTGGGCTTTTTGCCCATGTTTTATTTTCTATTGCTCTCTAAACCTGCATGTCTGTGTTCCTGTCAGAATGGAGCAGCTGTCCTTAGAATTACCAGAGAGTTGTCAGCACAGTTTGACACAGATTTGTCCCAGAGCTTAGAAAATACGTCTCTCATGAGTGAGGATTTTAAGGCTGATCTGCCCCTTAGGCTCAGAAATGCTTCTGAGAGGCTGCTCTCTAGTGTTGCTGTCCTCAGCAGAGGGTGCTGCAGAGTGGCAGGGGAGGGGGTAACTATGCCCTGTGGGGGGATTTGAGAGTGTCCACTGAGCACTGATTTTCCTGCTGCTGCTTTGCAGATGGGCCTCAACAAATAGTTTCTGTTGTAGAACATTGGAGGCAGCTTAAAGGAAAATCATAACCCCCGATACCAGTACCATCCCTTGGCCTGATGGAAAGTTTGCTGCCAATCGTAGAATAGAGGGAGGAGTTAGGGGAAGAGAGAGGAGGATAGATGGCAAAGGGAGATTCAAGGAAGAACAACTGATTTGAGTAGAGAACTCAATAACTTCCAGTTTTTGGCCAATTCCTAACACATTCAAAAGTTGCAGCAGAGCCAAAGCAGCAGGATGTAAGCAGATGACCCTTTGCTTTATTCTCAGCTCTGCCATTAACCTGCTGTGTGACACAGGGCTAGCAGTCCTCTCAGTTTCTCCATCTCTCAGAATGGAAATGATAAATCTTACCTGACTTTGTAAGGAGTGCTCTGATTTCTCACAGAAAAGGGGTGCTAATAGAATTCCATAAGAATGGCCATTTTTCAGACCCATTGTCCATCTGAGTCTTTAACAATGCCTAGTGCCAGATGCTTAGGAAGGAATAAACAGAGCAGGACAATTATTGATTGATACATCCCTGGTTATCCAGTGCCAGCTTCTGGAAGTCAGAGGTTTAGGGCCACCAGAACACTGGGTTGTGTCCCTGACCATCGTGGTGAATAGACATTGCTAGACCTATTCTCCATGAATTCATTATCACCTTTCTGTTTGCCACTTTTGAAACAAATTTATAATACTGCACATAATGAATATATCATTATTAATATATATCCAGTCATTTAAAGGATCAAACATTCTCTCAAGTCTTATTGCCTCACTTCTGTAATTCCTGTGTCTTTATTTTCTCTTGTGCGTGGGAGGTTTTGGTGCCTGTGGATTGCAGTGCACAGTGATTTCCTTATTTCTCTACTTCTGCTAGGGTTATGTGAAGGAAAATGTTGCTTTGTAATGTTCTTGGTTTTAAGATCAGTTTGTAGTTAAACGAACTATCAACCCCACCCCCCGAAGTGTTTGTTGGCTATTCTACTTTTCCTGCATTGCAATTGAAACACCTGCCTTTCTTTCAGTGGCCTAATATGCTGTTCTAGATAAGGTTGAATAGTGTGAGAAGCAGGAGCACCCAACAATCTTGTGAGCTGGGATGCACTCTGAAACAATAGCAATCAAGATTGGGAATCACATTTTAAGCCAGGCCGAGTTTCACAGAGCTGCTGATGCCTTGAGGAAACCTAAGTAATAGTGATTTAAAGAATTAGAGAGGGGCTGTGTTTTAGCAGGGATTTCACTAATAAAATTACAGTTTTATAATTAATTTAACTTCTTCCAACAGAAGATGTTAATCTAAGTAGATCCTTCTTTTTCTGTAGTGGTGAGCAGATGCTTCAATTAACATCACTGATTATGAAAAAGCATAGGTAGCCAGAGGCACAGAACTCTGTGTGGTTAAAGCAGAGCTACTTAGGGTAATGATTATTAAAGGGACATAAATGCTTTTTTTTCCTTTGCAGGAGACAAATGAGCCCTCAGCATGTTTGCATTTCTGGCCTCTTACTATGTTTTGACTTCAGATAAAATGTTGAAGCTGCAGCATATACAGATTACTTTTGAAAAATGTGAGCTGGGGATCCAGTCCCACTGTAAGCCACAAAGTCTCTGCTTCCTGCCACTGTAGAAAAATAGAGAAAGGACATGTCAATTCAGTAATCCCCAAAACAAACATATTGTCTTAAAGGAAGCCCACACTCCAATATAATGTTACAACCAAAGTTCTTTTACTCCAGTGAAGATATGTGCTACATTTATTTTTATCAAGGAATAATCTGCTGTTTTTACAGCTCTCACAAGTCTGCATTAGGAAGCAATTGCCCAGGAATGGAGATACCCATGTTAAGGAATGTTAGGGATGGCAATGTGAAAACCTTTAAAATATGGAGCAAATCCTAACCTGAGGTGTTCTAACACTCTCTGGCCAAGGAATTTGCAAAAGATGAGCAGTTTTGTGGGTAGCTAAAAATCTGGTTCAGAATGGGACTATGTTTAAAAACCACCAGACTACTGTGAAATAACTGGCCTCTAATTTTCAAGCTTTTCATCGTGAACAAGATGAATCATATTATAACGGGCAGTTTAAAATGGAGAATTTCAGTAATACAATAATTTCATATGGATTATAATTGTTCATTATCTACCTAAAACAGAACCCTGCTTCTTTTAGTCTTCTGATTGATTTTTCATCATATTTTTACACTGATAATACCAAAGTAATTTAGGTAGCATGAACCTGAATAAAATACCCTGGGTCTTAGTGTTCAAACGCTCTCTTGTTCCTATCCCTGCACTCACTCTTAAGGGGACATGCTGTTTTAATTTATTTATTTATTTATTTATTTATTTATTTGCTTAATAAGTCTTGGAGTCCTTTTTTTTCCCCCTAAGAACTTTGGTCTCTCCCTCCTCCCTTTTTTCCTTCAACAGAATTTTTTCCCGGTGTTTTTTTGAGGGAAGATGGGGGGTGTTCGGTATTTTTGTTTCAACCATCTGGCAACCCTAGTCGTGGGTAGATAGAGAAATGTATGTTTAGTTGTGATCAGGGTATTTTTCTTTATTTCGCTGTTTGGTTAAAATTTCTGTGTGCAATCCATGTGCTTCCCCCCTCCCCCATTCACTATACCTAAGCTGTGCCAGAGAGACCATTTTTTCCTCTGTTTTAATCTGTTCTTTTCTCAGTTGCTCTGTAACACCTAGCAAGCAAGTATGCTTTATCGAGTATATCTTTTTCTTTTGTTAATAAAATCACCTTTTTTAAGGCAATGATTTCATTCTTGTGTCCTGGAAGGTAACATGTCTCTGTGTGTGCCTGCTTAGGCTAAGAGGTCAGCTACTAGAGACTGCAGTTTGTGTTATGTTTTCTCTTTCAAGCTCTCTTGTTGTAAAAGAGCTTGGGGGAGGGGGTACTCTGGAAGAAGTTCAAGTGATTCTTCCAGGGTTTTAAAAGAAGGAGTTGGACACTTGATGGCAGCAGCCTATCTCCCAGAGCCAGTGAATCTGTGACTGGGGAGTTTTTGTAAGCAGAGTCTTGTAGGCAAGGTATTTTGTAAGCAGAGTCTTGTAGGCAAGGCAGAGTGCCAGAGTGGGTGACAGCCCTGATGTGGTGGCAGAGCAGTGGGATCATTTTGAACCAGGAACACAGACCTCAGGAATGGATGGATCAGTGGCAAGAAGAAGCAGACCAATGGTGAGGCCTTGGGTGGAAGTGTGGGCTGGGGGCAGAATAAATGTTTAGAGTAAATTTACTATAATGAAATCAGCATATGAACCCAAGGTATAATTATACACATGATTAAGGACAGTTACTACTTTTAAAAAAGTAACAGAAATTTGTGAAAGCAGTTTGACATTGACAGACACGATTTACTAAAGCATCCATAATTCTCCAAGTAACCACTGCATAATGTACCATCCCACTATAAAATCACCCCTGGAGTTAATTCCAACATAAAAATCTAGGGGATGTTACAATTTTCAAATTCAGGTGGAATTTTCTGTTTGGGCCCCTGAGACTATAAATACTTGGTATATCTGATGTGGGGCGGGGTAGGGGAGTTACACCACTTCTTCCTGAGGCACCTTCATCACAAACAGATTAGCTTTCAGGGTTGCTCTAACATGCAACAGGTAATAATGACTCCCTAGGCGCCATGATGTAGAGGGGGGGGATGCCATAGAATGCAGTGCACTCGAATCACAGCACACT
Organism: Pelodiscus sinensis; assembly: GCF_052426305.1. Taxonomy (NCBI): domain Eukaryota; kingdom Metazoa; phylum Chordata; order Testudines; family Trionychidae; genus Pelodiscus; species Pelodiscus sinensis. Next base: position 157,398,823 of record NC_143054.1, on the reverse strand, counting down.
TTCCTTCTCTGTGCTGGTACTGGGAGGCAGGAAAAATGGCATTGAATTGACTTTGCAGTTTTAAACCAGTTTTCTATCTCCTTTTGTGTCTTTGAAGCAGCACAAAGGGGCCTGAATTGCAACTGGGATCTGGCTCAGTCTTTTCAAAAAGCAGAATTACATGTAACTTCCTTCTAAGTTAGATGGGGCCCATATCTGCTAAGGATATTTTGGGGGATTTTTTTGAGGAATTGTCCTTCACAGATGCTATGTATCATCACCTGCCAGTCTAGGGTTTTAAATCTACTCTTCCTGCCTGGGGACTGGAATTAAGGTTGTTTTTACCCTCTCTTGCCCTTCAATAGCTTGGTTCCATCTGCAGGAGGCTGACAAACCCATGAACATGAAATGATTCTTCTGGTCAGGGTCTCAAGGGAGACTAGGCGACCACCTTCTCCTTTATCATCCAAGATTGCTGCCAACCCTCTCATCCTTTGCTGAGAGAGACCATGATTGGCCTCAGTTGGAGGCTTTTGCTTCTATAGCTGGCAGCATAAGAAACTCTCTTTGAAACTCAGATAATGAGCTTAACCCTTCCCCAGAACCAAGACCTGTATGAGCTATATAACCCCACCAGCATAATGAATCTGTGGCTGCGTGATCATCACATTTGTTAGTGGTAGAAACATGTATATTTTATGCAGTAGGTCCCAAGGTATATGATGTCTGTACAATGTGCATAGGGGGAGGGGAGCCTGTCATGGAATTGTTTCACAGACCCATCACAGATGAGACTTGACCTCTTGTGAATTTTGAGCTCTTGTGAATTCATAGGGCAAGAGGCTGTGGTCTGCTCCCCTTACGCTTCCCTAGTGATACAAAGGAAGTGGAGGGTGGCTGCTTTCCTTGGGCTGAGGTTCCCTGTGGCATAGGAGAACCCCAAAGGTGCAGATCTAGTAGAGCCAGCTCCTACACAATACCTCCTGCCACCTCTGGTGGGTGAGGTCTGTTGGGAGCAGGACAATAGCCATCCATCTGACAGCCATGGAGCCTGCATTCACTGGACTGTGGAGGCACTTGAGTCTTATCATACAGGAAATGACTGAGGGCCCTACAGCACTTTACTTTTAAAATCAAAGCATGAAATCTATAATTTGATGGTTTTCAGATTTTCCAGGCATCCCTCCCACTGGCTGATTGCCACCCTGCTGATCTTGTTGCAGAGCTATTTGCTTTTTCAATATACTGAACATGTTCAGTACAAACCTGTGTTATTTTTCAACCAAAAAACCAACGTTTTGTGTAAAAGACGCTGCTTATCTTGCAGTGAGCGTGATAAAGTGCAGATGGACACTCATTTTACAAATATGATTCTTGGCTATTTGTTTGTTGATTAATTAGTTCTCTCGAAGCAAATGTCTTTGGTGTTAACTCCTGCTTGTAGGTTACCAATATGTGAACTGACTCATAAGCCACATTCTTTGTTTGGATCTCATTTACCTAAAATAGAAAGTCACTTTTCCCTATGTGCCAATAGTCCCCAAAATGCCTGTCATGCCCCCAACCTGCTCAGCTCCTTGGGTTGCAGCTAGACTTCAAGCCCACCATGCTTTCCCTTCTCATTTTCTCCCCTTTCTCTTTTTCTGTTTCTCCCTCGTGATTTTATTGTGTCTTTCCCTTGGCTCTTCCAAATCACTCTGCTCCCCTCCCCACAGCCTCCACCTCCTCCAACTCCTGTGATGAACTTTGTTCCCTGCCCACATGTGGGTCCGGTCTTTATTGACTTTGATCAGGTACTGAGTGGCTGGGCTGACATCACTTCTACTCCAAGCACAACAGATGTGAGTTAGGGGCATGAGAAGAAGCAGAGTACCTCAGCACCTAGGATTTCCTTTTTGGGGATGGGGGGTGGGTTGCTCCCTAGAATGCCAATAGTGAAGAGCCTACTGACGGGCATTAATAGGTGGCTTAGGGGTTCCACTAAGTGACAGGGATTTCAGTGGGTGATTCTTTTTGTCACTGTTTTCCACTGGCTGTCACTGTTCGCTGGAGGCTGTCGACGTGGTGGATCCTAAGGGAAAAAAGGAAGACTGAAACTCTTTGAGTAATAAATTAACATAAGTGACATACATGTTTGTTGACATAGGATTTGATGACTTCCATGCTTGTGCTGATCCTGGAGTCCCTGAACATGGATACAAGACACCCAGCACAGGTGTTTTCTTTGAAAGTGCTGTAGTCCGTCTTCACTGTCAAGAAGGATACAGGCTCAAGGGTCCTTCAAAAAAAATCTGTGTGAGACATTTTAATGGCTCCTTGAGCTGGAAACCAAGTGACAAAGCTGTGTGCCTGCAAGAAGGTGAGTTTTGAACATTTCACAAACAGCAGTCATGATCACTTGTGTACAGACCATTATACTTCCCTGCAGTGTGCGCAAGTCTGTAAACACATTTCATAGGATTACATTCAATGTGTGTTAATTTTTGAGTTACCGGTAAATTTTTATCCAGATAACGTAACTAGCATGCACATGTGTTTGCTGTGTGGGCAGGAACAGGGGAAGCAAATGAATCTTAGCCATGAAAGTAATAATGTCCAATTACAAATAGATTTATCACTGTTTTTGTCAAAACACACAGAGAGAGAATAATGCCATTAATAACAGTAGCATTTATTACTGTTACTGTCCACTTAGTGCTCCTTTTTGTAATATGTTGCCATGAAAATATAATTCATTTCTAATGGTACCATAGATATAAGCTAATCAGAGGCATAAATCAATTATTATTTATTACATGTATATGCATAATTAGAGGATGAAATAGGCATGGCAAGCACAATATATGTTTACTTTAAGTATTTTAGAATTTCCTGTGGTGAAACCAACTTCATTTTTGTTATCTGTAAATATGTTCTGTTTAAAAATGTATATTTGGTTCTAAGAAATTGGGACACTGTTACTTTTTCTTCCAAGATGTTTGATAGAAGCAGGATTAGACTATCCAATTGCAAACATTAATTTTGGCTAAACATGTGTCCAAGTAGTACACTACGTATGATTCCTTTCACCAAGTATATTAAAACTATCTCTTCTTTCTACAATTGATTTTTTTGTTGTTGTTCAACAGAGATACTATAATCAAGAGACATAAAAAGTGTCAACAGGATTTAGTGTGAATGCTTTACCTCCTGTGAAACTTCATAAATAATATTTGGCTGGCAATGTTATCTCTTTATTATAATAAAAACTGTGGGGCAGATATTCAGCTGGTGGAGTCACACTGATTTACTCTAGCCAAGCAGCTTGCCCTGTGTATTGAGGAAGATTTTTTTTTCTTCTGCTGTTTGTTCTTTTTTCCCCCTAAGGTCTGGTCTACATTAGGACCTTAGTCCGAAATACCACACCCCCCAAGTTGAATTTGTAAACGATGTGTCCACACTTCCAAGCCCATTATTCCAGAATAATGGGCCATGGAATTCAAACTCTGCAGTCCTGTTTTTCATGAGGAATAACACTATTCCAAAACTTGTAAGTCCAAAATAACATTAGTGTGGACACCCTGGCACTGCTAATTCAAACTTATTGGCTTCCCGGAGGTATCCTTCAGCTCCCCAGAGTGTTTCCTGTGGCTCTGAGTCCTAGGTAGCGCGTCAACATTAATTGAGCCTGCCTCGGACTATATTCGATTCTTCCCTGTAGTGAGGACACGGAAGTTTGAGTTTATAAAATCGAGTGCCTAGAAGTTGAACTTAGTAAATTTGAAATAATCTCTTACTGTAGACATGGCCTAACAGTATACCTGTTGGCTGCGTCTACACTGGCATGATTTTCCAAAAATGCTTTTAACTGAAAAGTTTTCCATTAAAAGCATTTTCGGAAAAGCACATCTAGATTGGCAGGATGCTTTTCCGCAAAAGCACTTTTTGAGGAAAAGCATCCGTGGCCAATCTAGATGTGGTTTTCCGCAAAAAAGCCCCGATCGCCATTTTCGCGATTGGGGCTTTTTTGCATAAAACAGTACTGTGCTGTTTACACTGGCCCTCTTGCGCAAATGATTTGCGCAAGAGGGCTTTTGCCTGAACGGGAGCAGCACAATATTTCCGCAAGAACACTGACGATCTTACATGAGATCGTCAGTGTTCTTGCGGAAATTCAAACGGCCAGTGTAAACAGCTGGCAAGTTTTTCCGCAAAATCAGATGATTTTGCAGAAAAACTTGCCAGTCTAGATGGCCAGTCTAAATGGGATCTGATTTTGCTCCCCTTAAAGTCAGAGACAAATTGCCCATTGACTTCAATGAGAGCAGGGTTGAATTTTATTTGTTAAGACTCCCTTCACGTAAAAGAAGGTAAAATACCATTACCTAGATCTACAGATCTGACTCAAAAGAAACAACTGAAAACTATATGGACTGTAGAATCTTTTATTGCACAGGTCATAGCTATGTGAGCAAGATTTAGCCCAGCATCTACAGTAACAGCAAATATATCATGCAGGAAAAAAACCTTTTATATTTTTCCAGTTGTTCTGAATCACATGTTCTATGCATGAAATGTACGGAAGCCCATAATTTTGGATGATAAAATTGTATCCTGGTTTCATGTTATTTCGGAGCCATGATAACTGATCCTTTTGCAGTCACAGTCTGTTCATCTACAAGTTTGACATTGTTACCCTGGGCTTGAATAAAAACATCAATTGGTTGGTGCATTACCAAGCCAATTTCCCCTGCTTTTAACATCTGCATTTTCAAATCAAAAGCTATGATTGGGACACATCCAGCCCACTTAATTAACCTCATTAACAAGAGGTCATACAATTGTCCTGTATTTTGTTACAATTGACATGTACTTCTTTTGCTGATATATATATATCTAGGTTTCTGTTATTTCCATTTTAACTCATCTGATGAAGTGGGTTTTGCCCATGAAAAATCATGATTCTATATATTTTTATTAGTCTCTAAGGTGCCCCAAGACCACTTGTTTTTCAAGTTACAGACTAACACGACTACCCCTCTGAGTCTGTTCTCGGTACTTTTTCTTTTAGTAATTCTCATTAGTAGTATTGTTTTTGTTTTTTGTTTTTAATAGAATGACATGAGAGTTTTGTTCCATTCCATTGTCAATGCAGGAAATTACCATCTTCCCAGGACAATTCAATCCCCATTTGAAAGACACTTTTGTTGTGTGATGCTTTGCACATTTCATGCTGTGGCAGAAATAATCCTGTAGATGTGACACAGTAAAATAGCAGAGGTTTTTTATTTCACTGTTTTATCACCAGCAAAATAGTTACAAATAAAAACTCTGCCACAGTTTAACAGCGCAAATGTTCATATGCTTGCATATTCAGTTCACCTGGCATTAGCATACATGTTCTCTGGCCAAATGAGGATTAGTGAAACAATGCAAATGGAATGACAATGGAAACAATTATTTTTAAAACGAGCAATACAGCTAGGGGAAAAAAGACAGTATCTTGTAAAAATGTATTTCTTGTAAACATTGCTACGTGTTTGCTTGGGGATTTCTTCTGCATATCTCTGAAACAGTATATGTATTTCTTGTTGCAACCGTTACACTAAGCATTAATATGTTTTTATTATATTAATAAATAACAGTTTATTAGAATTCATGTATGAAATTATGCCCCTATAAGATAGCAAAAACTCCCATTAAGTTCATTGGAGTCAAGATTTCACCTCATGTGTGGGACAGAAATGTGATGGGCTGAGTTCCCAAAATCTCACTAGAGGAGATCATTAATTTGCAGCATTGGGTCATTAAATAGCATTGCCTGTCATGGCCTTAATGCAGCAAAAACTGAATCAAAGAATCATAGAAGGTTAGGGTTGGAAGAGACTTCAGGAGATCACCTGGTCCAACTCCCCTGATTAGACTACTAATGTGATTAGAGTAAAGCATATGCTTAAGGCCATTATTTTTGGTCTGGGGCCCAAGAGCATAAGGCTCTTATTGAGGAAAACAGCTAAACCATATGCTTAAATACTTGACTGGTTAGGATGATTTCCTGAATATTAAATACTGTACTATAAAAGAACAGAATTTAGCAATTAAATTTTAGATGATATAGTTCATCCCCCTGCCAATGCATATTATAGCCTCTGATTCAGAATAACACCTAAGCACATGTAAAACTTTATTCAGTGGGATTTAAGCAGTTGTATATATGCTTTCCTGAATGGGGAACTTAGTCACTAGGCAAGTGAATTGTAGATTGATAGGCAATACAGTTGCATGGCACATTTGGAGTGTAATTGGGAGGAGTTCTAACACCTTTTGGGGTTCTCATGGCATCTGCATCACAGACATTTTCTTCTTTAATGATATGTGTAGAAATTTCAAGCAATTAGTGGTGAAGCAGGCTTTTTAATATTTTTAACATACATCATTATAGCACAGCAGAAGGTGAAATAATTTTTGTGTTAAAAGCACTACTTGACTGTTTAAGACAGATGTTGATTACTATATTTGCCACTGTGCCTTATATAAGTTTCAGGTACTGCCACCTGGACCATTAAAATAACTGTTTTTCTAATGTTCTTCGTATTAAAACTTTAGCATCAATAACTATTAACATATCACAGTTGGTTTTAAATTTAACCCTAAAAGTCTGACATTAATAGGACAAACTTAAAAAATAACAAATAGTCTTGCAGCTTTTTAGAGACTCTCAAAATTTGTAGATGGTTTAATGAGTTTTCATGGGCACAACCCGCTTCTTCAATGGGTTGTGCCGAAGAAAACTCATGATACCATCTACAAATTTTGTAAGTCTTTAAGGTGCTTCAAGACTATTCATTATTTTAAAAGTTTTTTCAGTTACAAACTAACACCGCTACCCCTCTGAAACATTAATAGGACAAGTTATATATGTAAAATTATTTCTTAACAATTTGTAAAAAAATCTGAAATTGATATTTGTTTTGCTGTTTAAAAAACTATGAAATGTAAATCTATATAAAAATTTCTTCATTTAAAGTGAATAAGTTTACCAGGAGATTTTCAGTCAATTGATTTGATTAAATAGACCTGCCATTTCCTATTATGGTGCAGATGATCTTAAGTGTCAGTGCAAGGACAAAATCATATGACCCAGCACGATGCTGTACTTGATAAATGCACTTGTCAAAAATCTATTTACTTAGTATTATCTTGTTTTGCTCTGCAGTGTGTGATGCATGTTCTTCCCTCAGTTCCAATGGGGTTATGTACATAAATCCTGAGGCATCAAGGTGAGAATTCTGTATTTACAGTTAAAGAATAAGTGCTATATTTTCTACATCTTAATCTTCTCCCACTGCAATATGTTGCTAATGAAACTACCAGACTACTAGGAACAAATGCTACCTACTTCCTTTCAGGCTGAGCGATGGTTACAGTCCACTTTGGGATGCTCTATTGTGTTGCAGACTGAACTCTCTCACTTCAACGCTCCCGTACTGTCGGTTTCCTTTGAGAGGCTTTCCATGCCTATCTGTCCCAGGGGGAGAGAGGATGGTATTGTGGTTAAAACAGGAAATATGAGTTCAGTTTCCATCCTTGACACAGACTTCCTGTCTCTGTGCCTCTGTTCCCTATCAATGAAGTAAAGATGACAATATGTTCTTCCTCACTGCAAGTCAGTCAGGTCTGGTATAGTCTCACTGTTAGTCATATTAAACACAGCTCTTTGAATGGTCCAAATGGAAGTACTGGAAACTTACATAAGGCACCATAACAATTAAAACAATGCATATATGTCTTAAACAGTCAAGTAGTGCTTATAACACAAGGATTATTTCACCTTCTGTTGGGTTATAATGATGTATGTTAAAATATTAAAGCCTACATCAGCACTAATTGCTCAAAATTTCTATGCCTCTCTCTCTCCCTGGCTGCAAAAGCAGCCAGAGAGAGGGTGATTGGCGAGTATAGTAAGCAGTGGCTGCAGTCCCCTACTTTCATTAAAGAATAAAATGTCTGTGTAAGCGGGGTCAGGGTAAACTCTATCCTGATATCTGGTGGTGAACTGTGGCAAGTGGTGCAAAAAGACTTCAGGGGCTGAGCGCAATTTGCATAGACACACCCACCCTGTCTAGTATGTGCTCACAGCAGCCCAAATGGTCACTTTGGCCACTGTGGGATCCCCCATCTCTCTGTTATTGAGGCAGGGGGGATAAAAGTGTTGTTACCCTGATTAGGTGAATCAAGGACAATGGAATGGTGGAACTGTTTATGACAGAGGGATTCGCCATAACCTAAGTAGCACTCGCTAGACAAGGGGCATGGGTTCCAAACCCAGTCAAATTGAGAGAGGTTGGGGACAGGTCTTTGTACCTGGTGGTGGAGCCCTGTCTGAGGACCTGAACAATGCCGATTGCACCCCCCCCCCCCCCTCTCTCTCTTTCCACTGTGGAATATCAGAGTTAATTTGGATTCCATTAGGAGTCTAGTTGTAAGCTGTGAAGTTAACTTCACTGTGGGCTAGTGGCGCGCTAGCACTAAGGCTCCTTTGTTATGAGCTGAAATCACTGTGTGCTGCGGATGCTGAGGGGAGCCTGGTGCTGTGCTGCGGACGAGAGCTGAAATCAATGTTGCTGAGGGGAGCCTGGTGCTGTGCTGCTGGGCTACTAGCAGAGCAGCTTGCAGAGGACAACCAGCAAGTGCAGGCGGACAGCAGAGCGGTTTGCTGGGATGACCGGTGAGTGCAGATGGACAGCAGATGCAGCTGGCGGGGGTGACCTGCGAGTGCAGGCAGACAGCAGAGCAGCTAACAGGGAGGAGTGGCAGCAGACAGCCAGCGGAGCAGTGGCAGGAGCAACCAGCTGGCACCCAGGAGTGTGGACTGAGATGGCGGAGCCAGACAGTGAAGGCAGCTCACTGGACGACAGGCCACCGGACCACGTAAGGTGCATCGATCCCCACCCCTCCAGGTTGGGATGGTGAAACTCTGCAAGGTGAACTTTTGAACCCTGGGGCGGCACTGACCCGGGGCAGAGACTTTTGGGGTTTGGACTTTTGGGGGATTTGTGGCTGGGGTTTGGACTTTTGGGACTTTTGGGGGATTTGTGGCTGGGGGGAGGGCCTTTGCTTGTGTTTGGTCTGTAAATCCGAGTTGTGGTGTTTCTACTATACTGAGGCTCTGTGCTTGCGAGAGGGGAAGAATTGCCTCTCTTGAGGCACCCAGAGGTGTATGTAAGATTTCCCAGGTCACTGGGTGGGGGCTTGAGCCGGTGTTGTATTACCTTGTTGGGAGGAGACCCCAAGATACTGAACCCGGCCCTTGCTGCTATTTACTGGCCTGGCAGAAGGGTTACATCTGTATAGTGCCTATCACTACAGGGCACCAGTCTCAGGTGGAGCCTTGAGGCACTGTTGTAATACTACTAGTAACAATAATTAACAAAGAATAGGAATCCCTGATGTCTGCAGAGATGTCATCTCTCTACCATCCACAGAATTATCAAACCAGCTCTGCCAACTTTATAGCACTTGCAGGCCAAGTTTTTCCATAGATTACAAAAATACAACTTACCAAATAGGAAAATGTAGATACTTTTAAGGAGACACTGTCAGGATCAGTTAACCCCAAACTGAACACATTCTTAAAAATGTCATTCCTGTCATGCTTCCCTCCTAATCCTGGAAGACCTACATACATGCCCCTGAACAAGCACTGCAGCATAGATAAAATCCAAGCTGCTCTGGTGGGCAGTTCTATAGTAGCACACTTGGAACACTGGATTTCTTCACTGTTGTGTACATGTCCTGTTCTCCCTCTGGGCTGTCTTTGTTCACTGTTCTTGGGAGCAGGAAGCAGTTAAGAAATAATCCTTGAAATCTTAATTGAGAAGAGGTTGTATATATTACAATGTTGCAACAGAATGGAACAGACATGCACCTTGGTATGAAAGATGAGCTCCATTTGCAGCTATTGGACTGCTGGATGTTCACAAAGGTGTCTTGCTTTTGCATTGACATATTTCAATTTCCTTTGCTCTCTGTTGGTGGTTAAAGATCACTTATCACATGTGATGTGGTTTATATGATCCAGAGGACTTGCTGAAAAGCAGTGACAGGAACACATTTTATTTTGTCTGATCAAGAAGTCTTTCAATATGGTCACTTTCACCTGTTCCAAATGGAATAGGTGCAAGCTAATCAAGTTTATGGAGGGGGAGACAACAAATTGATTCATGGAAAAAATCTGAACAATGCCTATTCAGATGGAAGACCCTGTTTGTTTGTAAGAATACAGTAGACTGTACAAAAAGATGCATTGTGTGTACCTTCTTCTCTGATTAGCTGAAGCTTACAATACATCTTTTGTTTAAGCCCACCAGAGTGTAGTCGGCCAATAACGGTACAATGAGCAACTGTCACTGTACTCTGCCAACTTCCATCTGAGTAAAATGAGTCAGTCTGCAGCCGTCCTTTGGGATAATAGGAACGAAGACTTTGCAATGAAGCATTGTTATGGGATCAATTTTTCCCGCTTTGAAAATAAACTTTTGTACTTCGTCTCAGTCTCTAGTTGGTTTCTGTCTTTCTGTAGCAGCAGAAAAACACCATTATCCCAAGAGTAAACTGTTCATCACCGTGACCATCTGTGCTGAGCTTCCATCTGCATCAGGCTAAGGATTGGGATCCCCATCTATGTCATTGCATTCCCCAAAGACTTTCACTGAAACTCCTTTGTGGCAGTATTCAAGCCTTGGCGTAAGGCTTTTCTGTTGGGTCAGGACACCATTTTTTACTCCTATGCTCACTAGTTTTCCCTTTTTGGGGGGTGAGGAAGAAGGTTTGGCCATGTTTTTGAGGGAATGTCTGAGTTTTGAATGTGTTGTAGGTTTAACTTCTTGTGCTCTATAAATTAATAATCCTTCTTGCTGCTGTTCCCCTGCAATACCTGACATGATGCCATCATCCATGAATTTTCCAGGCAAAACACCTGGCATATTCAGCACCACTGAAATAGTTAAAGGACATCATTGAATATTTAATTGCTAATTATTTCCAGATGACATAATAAAAGTTTATTAAATAAAATGTAATCCAGAAAGGACAAGTATACAATTGAAGACATGGAACATAAATTTTAAATTGGGGTGAGGCAGAAGTCTCCAATTCTTAAAGCAAGTTATATTTGGTGTTAGAAAGGATCATAGAACAGAAGATCATCTGGTTCATCTCCATGCCATTGCTCAAGGTTTATCTAGTCTAGTTCTAAGCATCTAGGCTTACTTAGAAATTGAACCCCTAGTAAACAAGCAACTTGGAAGCAAGATGTTTTAACATATCTTCTTTGTGGATGACTGACTGATTACTAACATGTAAATTTGAAAATATACAGTAAAACTCCAATTGTTCGGCATCCAGTGGTCCAGCACTCCTGATAGTCCGGCACCAACTGGAACCCGGAAGTGCTCCAGCCAGCCGGACAATTAGAGCTGCTGTGAGCCCCACGGGCGCTCGCGACTGGGAAAGGAAAGGGGAGAAGAGGAGAAGGGTATTATACCCCTGCGATGGGTCTGCCGGAACCTGCATTGCGTCCGGCTGGGGGGTGGAGGATAGGCGGGAAACAGCGTGGCGAGGGGCAAACCCTCCGCCGTTTTCCAGGAAAGCGAGGGAAGCCCTGTGCAGCCACCAGCGACAGGCCAGCTAGGGAAACCCAACTGTGGACCTGCAAGCGGCAACGGAGGAGAGGGGCGAGAGCTAAGTCCCCGAACTTGCCCCGTTCTGGCTGCGTTCAGGCCCGCACCGCCGCCGAGAGTTTTCCGGGAGGGGAGCGGGCTCCCCACCCCCCAGACCGCAGTAGTTATCGCCGAGCAGGGGGATGAGGGGCGGCGCTGGGGACCATCCTGGCAGCACCCCAGCTGCTCTGCTCCATTGCTTCCCCAAGTCCGCTGCTCAGTGATAACTACTGCAGTCTGATGGGTGGGGAGCCCGCTCCCCTCCCGGAAACTCTCGGCGGCGGTGCGGGGCTGAGCGCAGCCGGAACGGGGCAAGTTCGGGGACTTAGCTCTCGTGCCCTTTCCTCCACTGCCGCTTGCAGGCCCGCAGCTGGGTTTCCCCAGCTGGCCTGTCGCTGGCCCTCCACCTTCCTGCAATACGGCGGAGGGTTCGCCCGTTGCTGCGCCGTTCCCCACCCACCCCTCGGAAGCAGCACGGGTCCCGGGAAACCCGTCACTGCCCCCCGCCGGAGTACCTCCCAATACTCCGGCATATCCAATAATTCGGCACCACCTAGGTCCCAAAGGTGCTGGATTATCAGAAGTCTACAGTACTGTCAATGAAATTGGCAGATTTCTCTTGATTCCCTAAAACTTGCAGCTCAAGTGATTTTCAAAACAAGATAGTTCGGCTCTTTATGTAATAGATAGTGTGGGTGAGCATCCCTGGGAAGAGAGAAGTTTTTTGTAAAGCAGTACAAAAACAGATTCATGATTTTTTTATTTGGAGCCTTTTACCCTGTCTACACTTGCACCCTAGTTCGAACTAGGGATGCAAATGTAGGCATTCGAAATAGTCAATGAAATGGGGATTTAAATATCCTGCGCTTCATTAGCATGATGTCGCCGGCGCGTTACTCTGATCAACAGCTATTTCAAAAGTGAAAAGTGCACACCAGGATGCATTAGTTCGAACCAAACCCCTTGGATTGAGCTAACGTTACCCCTCAAAAAAATCCTGGCACGCACTTTCACTTTCGAAACAGCTGTTGATCGGTGTAACGCGCCGGCGAGATCATGCTAATGAAGCACGGGATATTTAAATCCCCGCTTCATTGACTATTTCAAATGCCTGTATTTGCATCCCTAGTTCAAACTAGGATGCAAGTGTAGACCTACCCTAACTGTTCGATCTGACATGATGTTATGTGGGAGTATTTCTCCAAGATTTCCTTTATTCCTCTTTCTAATCTTATTTTATATTTCAGGAGAATAAACTTTGAGTCATGTATACAAGTCTCTCTTAATGTACCTAGCTGCTAACTGTTTAGTATCAATGGAATTTTTTCTGTCTCTTTGTCCTCCCTCCCCTTCCAGCTTCTATTTCATCTATTTATTAAGGCTGTCAATTGACCTGTGTTAACACCTGCAATTAATGCAGGGCAGGATTAATGCGTTAATTTTTTTTAACTCATTAATCACAGGCATTAATGCTGCGCTGCCCCTTTGAAGTGCTGCTCTGGCACTTCAAAGGGGCAGCGCAAGTGAAGCCAGGGATCAGCTGGAGTCGCCAGCTGATCCCCAGCTCCACTGTTGCAAAGCCCCTTTGAAGCACCTGTCGAAGCAACACCTGAGCAGTACTTCAAAGGGGCTTTGCAACATGGAGCTAGGTATCTGGGAACTCCAGCTGATCTGAGGCTCCTAGTGCGCTTCCCCTTTAAAGCTCCAAAATGGCACTTCAAAGGGGCAGTGCAACAGCAGAGCCGTACATCAAGTAGAGTTCCCAGCTGATCCCCGGCTCCTAATGTGCTGCCCTTTGGAAATGCCACTGCAGTGCTTCCAAGGGGCAGCACTGCATGGAGCCCAAGGTCAGCTCTGGACTCCAGCTGATCTCATGCTCCATGCAGCACTGCACTGTTGAAATGCTGCTGCGGCGTTTCAATGGGGAGGCGCATGCGATTAATCATGATTACATTTTTTAATCGCTTGACAGCCCTACTATTTATCTGTATATTTTCTGCTTTTATTGCTTTGGCACCACTGTGTGTCTATGCCCGTGTATTAATTACCATTCTTCTTCATGTTTCATATAGGAAATAAAAGGTTTTCAAAAGTGGCTATTGATTTTGGGGTCAGCCCAGCTTTTGGATATCTACATGGAGATGCCTGAAGGGGGCCTGATTTTCAAAGGGATGTTTTGGACAGTACTGAGCAAATTCCTTTTAAGGCATATCACTTGGGACACCAAAAAAGTGAAGCATCCAAAACTGCTAGTAACTTTTGAAAATCTTGGCCAATGAATTCACACCAAGCCTGAGTCTCAGCTCCTTTACACCAGTTGTGACTCTGCTGACTTCAGCAGAGAGCTGCAGCAGAGAGCTAGCTCTGTCCTCTCTGGAAAGAGGGACATTTTCTTGTCCTTTGGACTAATGCCTCACATACAGTATACACATTTTTGTAAATAGACCTCATGAGTGCTTAAATTCTCAGAGAGAATTTCAGGAAGGCCCCTGTCCTTGCTATAAAAACTTCAGGAGGATGAAAATATTTACCAGAGGCCTGACCCAGGATAGGACATCACTCTCAATTGACTTACCTTATTCAGCATCTCTGTATAATGCACACAGTACGCAGCCTGGGAAAGTTAAGTATTCATGCAAATTACAATGTAATGGCCTGTTTATGGCCAGCCTGTGGACAGGTGTCTGCAAATGGGTAACATGGTGCATTTTTTTTCTGTTTTACTATCTGAGAGTGATTGTAATATACATCACTAAAAGCAAAAAAACAAATGAGCAACTGAATGCTAGCAATGTGGACTTGCTATTGGCTAAACACTGACCGGCTACGTCTACACTGGCCCCTTTTCCGTAAGGGGCATGTAAATTTCACTAGTCGTAGGGAAATGCGCGGGGGATTTAAATATCCCCCGCGGCATTTAAATAAACATGGCCGCCGCTTTTTTCCGGCTTTTAAAAAAGCCGGAAAAGAGCGTCTAGACTGGCCCCGATCCTCCGGAAAAAGTGCCCTTTTCCGGAGGGTCTTATTCTTACTTTGAAGTAAGAATAAGACCCTCCGGAAAAGGGCACTTTTTCCGGAGGATCGGGGCCAGTCTAGACGCTCTTTTCCGGCTTTTTTAAAAGCCGGAAAAAAGCGGCGGCCATGTTTATTTAAATGCCGCGGGGGATATTTAAATCCCCCGCGCATTTCCCTACGACGACTAGTGAAATTTACATGCCCCTTACGGAAAAGGGGCCAGTGTAGACGTAGCCACCATGTTTAAGGAGAAAAAAATAAATATGTGAACCCTATCACACAGCTCTATTCCTAGCATGTAGATGTCAACAGGGTGGGATGAGAGTATGGGGTTAAATGAAGTCTGCTGCCTTGTTGGTGTGCAAATTCTCAGGTAGTAAGGAGATATGCTATTGACCACAGCAATTTAAGCATTAATAGTTTTAGCTGGTGAGGAGCTTAAAATGTAGGTATATTTTGTGTGAACTCTGTAGCACTAATCTGAGTGCACCCTTGTAAATGTAGTTGGTTCTCATTTTCTCTTTCCTTAAATTGCAGGTCTTCATTCCTTACAGGGTATTTGCATTTCCTCTCCCAGCCTCCTTCCCTCTCTCCCCCCTCTTCCACCCCGCAGAATGCTGTTAAGTCTGTCGTCCTGCTTACTACTGCACATGCAGTTTAATTCGTGCTGCGATGGAAGAGGAATATTAAAAGCAATCTAGTTGTGCAGTCTCCATCTGCTTTTATGCAATGATTAGAAATACGTACTTTCATTATAACACATCTGACTCTACAATTACACAATGGGCTATAAATGACTAGGAGAATGAATATTAACTGAATTAAACAACAAATGGTCTGGTAGCACTTTATAGACTAACAAAATATGTAGATGGTGTCATGAGCTTAACTGAATTGATTTTGGACTTTGCAGACTGGGAACTGTTTAACCAGAATAGATATATTACGGAGTGAGTTTTGCTAAAGAGCTGAATTATTGAGCAGTTTGCCACAGGGTTTGTTCTGTTTTGTGTTGGTAACTAAAGTAATAATACATAATTTTTATTAAGTCACAGATTGCCTTGTTCCACATGTTGAAGATGCAGAGGTTCATAACAAGACATATAGGACTGGAGATAAGTTAATAGTCAACTGTCATGAAGGTTTCCAGATCCGTTACCCTGACTTAGACAACATGGTTTCAATATGTCAAGATGATGGAATGTGGGATAATCTTCCTGTTTGTCAAGGTATAGTACACCAGAACACTTTGTTTTATAGCTTTTGCACCTTGTAATAGTTTATCAACACTTTTTCCTGCAACTAAAGAGTATAGCAATAAGCTGACAGCTCCAGTTGTGCAGTATTCTAATGGTACTTCCGCAAAGGCTTTTGGATTTGCTCATCCCTGTTGTTCACTTTTGCAAGTAAAATTCCACATTCCATCATAGCCTTATTTAAAAATATTATGTTAAATTTTGTTATTTATTTGCTAGTCTAAAATCAGTGTTAGTCATATCTTTTCTTTTGATGAAACAAGTTGAAATTCATCCTTGTTATGTTACCACAAGGCCCTTTGAGTCATCTAAATCCATGCACTACTTCGTTTAGTGAAAGAATTGAGCTTTTATACTGATTTTCACTTTGTTAACCCTGCAGGGCCGATGCAACTAGAAGAGAACAAGTTAGAGCCTATTCTGCCTTGTGCATTCTCAACAGAATGGTTTATCAAGTTTTCAATCAGTTGCACCGTGGATAGTGACTGAACACTGTGCAGTTGCATTGAGCCTTTAATTTGGCTAATAGAACCATTAGTACTAGTGATGTGTATGAGATGGGGAAAACACAGCTTGAGATTGTCAGACTTGGGAAGAGTGATTGAGGTTAGGCCACCATTAGAGGACGAGTGTTAAATACCCTGGTCTAACCACATCCCTTTTCTCTTGCATGGGCATGGATTAGTACCTTTAACCTCAGTTTAGCTAATTCAGATTGATCATAGACTCTCCCGGGGTTTGTCCTGACTATATTAATCAAAACAAGAGGTGTTAACCAGCATCTGCACCAAGAGACGGGTTAGGGGTGGCTAACCTTGACCTCATTTCCTTATCTAGACAGGTTTCTGTGTGTAATACCATTTAGGAAATGTACTGTCCTCTGGGGCTTGGAGGTGAGAATGCTGAGCCCCTTTCAGGTGAAATCAGTGTGCATCAGGGGTATCCAGTGTGAGGGGGTGTGGTCACAGAAGACTGCTTGGTGTGCTTCCTGGAGTGCTGACAAAGCCACTGACACTCACCTCCTTGCTCTCTGGGGCTTCTCACTACTGAGAGAGAGGTAGCAAAGGGGGGGAGGAAGGGGTACTTCAAAGTGGTAGCGCCACACAGTGGTGCTGCCACTTTGAAACCCCAAGGTGGTCATTGCAAGGCTGATCTGCGGATCAGCTGTCCGGCGGGCTGCCCCTTTAAAACACCACCTCTGCGCAATCCAAAGGGGCAGCCATGGAGCCCGGGCTCCCTGCGGCATTTCCCCACAACCTGGGCTCAGCCGGGGACTCCCCAGCTGACCCCGGGCTCCTAGTGTCATGCAGTGTAGCATGGAGCCTGGGGTCAGCGGGGGACTGTGAGTCCCTTGCTAACCCCAGGCTCCATGGCTTTGAAATGCACAAGAGCCCCCGCTGAGGACTCTTGTACATTTCAAAGCAGGCACGCCGCATGCAGCATGGAGTCAGTGGGACTTCATGCTGGCCCTGGGCTGTACACCGTGTTCTGCATTCCTCCTTTGAAATGTCCAGCATGGTCTCTTGTACATTTCAAAGGAGGAATGCGGAAGTGCCTATCAATTAGTTGATGGAAAGTCCATTGACTAGTTGACTATTCAGTTAACCACATTTTAACATCCTTACTCACTACCCTCTCCTGCTGGGCCAGATCTCCTGGTCTTCCCCAGCCAAGGCACAGAGTTGAGGTCACCACCCGCCTGTCCCCCAAAGAGCAATGCAGACATTGAATCACCTCAGGTCTGAGGAGAACGTCGTTTTGGGCCTAGCTTCCCGGAAACCAATCCTTAAATGGGATCAGAACCCCAAATAAATAATTCAGAGTAGCCCCCTTTAACTATGAAAGGAGGATGTAAACACTGATTGTTCCCCTACGTAACAATTATTTACACTGGGCTTGATAGTAAATAAAAGTGAATTTATTAAGTACAAGAAATAGGATTTAAGTGGTTGCAAGTGAAAACAGGCAGAGCAAAGTGAATTACAAATTTAAAATAACAAGAAATGCACTGCTAATTCTAACACTAAAAGCTCAGTACAAACCTACCCTAAAACCTACCCTAAAACTCGGTTCTAGTTCATCTAAACCTCCAAGCCAGGGAAGATCATTTTCCCTTCAATCTCTGGTTCATTTACTTGGGTGTGATATGCCAGCCAAAGAAACAAAAGGGCAGCTAGCTTTCCATTGCTTTATAGATTCCACTTTTGTGACATTAATATTGATAGGTTACATGAGGTATTTTGTCCAAAGCATCTTTGAGTGATGCATATTTGTGTCCATAAGTCAATTTCATAAAGCATGGGGAGGGGTGGGGAGTGATACCGTCACATACAGTTAATCTTTTAAAATGCAAGGAGAGCAGAAAAATGATGAAATTTCACTTAAAACACACAGTTGAATAGCAGTGGCCAATATAGAAGCAGAAACAAACCCTTGAGTGATTAATTCTAGATTCATTTTGTTTACTTTAACATGCTTCTGTTTATATGTATTTTGCAAAGAAAGGTCTTAGAGCTGCAATGTGACACCAGTATGTTGAAGTTAAGCAGCTGTGATAGCCCAATATTACTTTGCACTTATGTCTACACTACAGCACTAATTCGAACTAAGCTAATTCGAATTAGCGCATCTAGACTTAAAAACTAATTTGAATTAGCGCATCTAGACTTAAAAACTAGTTTGAATTAGCGTTTTGGCCGGAAGCAGTGCCGGCAGGGCATCAGATTAGGACTTAGAGTGTGGAGCTGCTGCCTCAGGCTAGCCGAGGGCTGTGCTTAAAGGGACCCGACCCCCACCCCGGACAGACAGATCTCAGGGGTTCCCCGCTTGCAAAGCAGTCCTGGCTTGGAGTGCCCAGAGTGCCCACACTCGGCACATCACAGCACTCGGCCATCAGCCCGGCTGTACTTGCCGCAGGCTGCCATCCGGGGGGGGCGGGGAGGGGGAGGGTCAATCAGGGGGCTGCAAGAGAGCTTCCACCCCGAGGAGCCCGCAGAGCCACCCCAGTCCTTCCCATTGGGGGCTCCAGATGAAATGAATGGGTAGCAGGCTTCAAACTGTTACACCTTGGTTCAGTGATGTGATGGGAGCCTCAAGGGTTAAAGCCGACTACCCAGTGAAAACTACTGGATGATGGTGAAACAAATTATTTTTATTAAATGGAATGATTTTTTATTATCAAAACTAACAATTAGCAAATGTTTTTTTAAAACTAGCAATTGCTTAATACTTTTACAGTGTAGAAAACCCTAAACTTAGCTGTACTTAACTAATTACAAACTTCTTTGATTACAATTCAACTATACCAAATCACTGTCTCTAATTTGCTTAACAAAAATACAAAACAAAGACAATATAATGATGATAAAACTTTGTCTAAAGCCAGCTCCTCTATGGTTATTTTAGGGCAGCTGGTGGAGTTAGTCATAAATCTACTTTTACAACTTAACAACTCCAGGGCTTCTATTTCTAACACTTATATTTAACCTAAATACAACACTACTACACAACACAAAATTATACAATTTACACAGTGTGGTTAACAGAACTTAGATACGCTTTACAGAATTACACAGTGAAATTAACACAATCTAACTATTAATTAAACCAATAACTAATACATTTAAGCAATACTTACAAATCCAGAAACAATAACATCAGAAAGACACACTAGAATTCGGAGCATGCTCAGGACTTGTGCACCCCTATATTTGACTCGAAGGGTGGGGAGGCAGCCTCAGGGTGATCAATCCTTTAGCCGGGCAAAAAAAAAAAGACACATGCCCTCAATACACGGAACCTCCGTCGAACAAAGGGATTGAGGGTCTTTTATACAAAACTTCGGTGTCTGTGCCATGCTAGGGTCTGCATTTGGCAGGGCCTGATAGGCTAGTGATGAGGTAGTATGACAATACTGCCCTATAGGAATTTTCGTGATGTATGCGTGATCCCCTCGTGGACAGGACCAGATGGGGCATAGTTAGTGTGAGACAACTGTGTTTTATTACCCTATGTTTACTTTTTCCCTTGCCCCTAAGACTGGTCAAGCTACGGTTAAATGAGGCTTATCTGTAAATTCAGCTAGGCGTTATCTAGTTATGCTTACCTCCCTATTTTCTTGGTGCCTTTGAGTTCCAGGATGCCTATAAGGTCAAATTCCATTCACAAAAACTGCATTGTGCTGCCCATGCTCCTCTGAGTATCTGGGTTTTGTGTGAGGCGCCTTGTGTGGCAGGATGGGCTATACGCGAAGGCTATGGACAGAAAAAGCCTGCTTTACAACACAAACTAATAACAGAAAGTTCTTTTTCACAAAGCAAATAGTCAACCTGCGGAACTCCTTGCTGCAGGAGGCTGTGAAGGCTAGAACTAGAACAGAGTTTAAAGAGAAGTGAGATAAAGTCATGGAGGTTGGGTCCATGGAATGCTATTAGCCAGAGGGTAGGAATGGTGTCCCTGGCCTCTGTCTGTGGAAGGCTGGAGATGGATGGCACAAGACAAATGGCTTGTTCATTGTCTTCGGACCATCCCCTCCAGGGTACCTAGTGTTGGCCGCTGTCGGCAGACAGGCTACTGGGCTAGATGGACCTTTGGTCTGACCCAATACGGCCATTCTAAGCTCAGGGCTCTGGGTCGGGGGTCTCAGTGGACCACCTTGATTTTCAAGCCAACCTGCTCCTGGGTGGCCAGGCTGGCAGCTCTCCTGCCCTAGACGGCCACTTTCCTGTGCCTAGTGCAGAGGTCGTGGATGAGGTCCACGATGTTTGCACTAGACCAGGCGGGCGCCCGCCTCTTACGCACCTGGGCAGGCTCCTGGGAGCCAT
The DNA here is from genome assembly GCF_052426305.1 of Pelodiscus sinensis. Lineage (NCBI taxonomy): Eukaryota > Metazoa > Chordata > Testudines > Trionychidae > Pelodiscus > Pelodiscus sinensis. The sequence continues at coordinate 157,378,051 of NC_143054.1, read as the reverse complement.
CAGCATGGTCCCGGGAAGAGGCGGAGGGCTGGGTGGCAGCGGGTGGCCGGCTCGAGCTGTGCCAGGTGCAGGGTCTGCTGGCTGGGTGCTGGCAGGCTTGCACCTGGCACGGGCACCGTAGCCAGCCCATGCCCCTTTAAGGGCTCCGGGGCCAGGAGGGGGCAGAAGAGTTTCCCTGGTGGTGCCCAGAGTGGTCACCAGGGAAAGCTGGGAAGGGCTAGCCTCCCACTAGTTCAAATTAAGTGGCTACACAGCCCTTAATTCGAACTACTTAATTCAAACTAGGTGTTAGTCCTCGTAGAATGAGGTTTACCTAGTTCAAATTAAGCGCACCGCTAGTTCGAATTAAGTTCGAACTAGCGGTTTGCATGTGTAGCGCCTATTAAAGTTAATTCGAACTAACATCTGTTAGTTCGAATTAACTTTGTAGTGTAGACATACCCTTAGAGATTAAATAAATTGTATCTGTGGGTACTAGCAAAAAAAAATGTAGAACCCTTAAGAAAATCACTTTTCCAGTCAAAATGATTAATGCACTTTGCACCATTGAATGCTGGTGCAAACAGCATTTGTGTGTAGCAGTTTTAAGTGCAAAAAATGACAGGCTCAAAGACTTGTTTTGCACTTAGCGGACCTGCTCACACATATTATAGGTGAGATTTTCTGAGCTTTTTTTCAGATGAACAATAGTATCCATTTCTTTCCTTCAGTGTAGTATCAAAGCTGTGGAACAGAATATAAGTGCTGCCGCACATGCCTCAGCTTCAGTGAATTCATATTGCCTCCTAAACACAAACCTCGGTTCTCCTCCTTCTTAATTCAACATTAACATTTTAGAAATAAATTTAGTACAAGTACATGGTGCAAGATCAACAGCATTGGTGTGAAATCCTGTATCTATGAAACAGGTACAATACAGGCAGTCATAGTGCAGGCTCCCTCATGCTGCTCTCTGGTGGTGCTCAAGTCTTGTCGTGGCATTACCATATGTTCCGGGTAAAGGCTGTCTGTTAGGATTGCTATCACGAGGTGCTAAATATGATGTGGGCACTTGTCCACTAACGGATGGATCACCAACTAATTTTAGATAGTCCAACAATTACTATGGACTTGATTCTCATTATACTAAGGTCCCTTTTAAGTTGTCAGAACTGTGTAAAGAGTGATAGAAATGTAGCCGTGTTAGTCTGGGGTAGCTGAAGCAAAATACAGGACAATGTAGCACTTTAAAGACTAACAAGATGGTTTATTAGATGATGAGCTTTTGTGGGCCAGACCCACTTCCGAGGTCTTGGTGTATATAATAAATGGACCAATGATTTTAGGCATTACAGTGCTGACCGTAACTGACCTGGGACAGATTTAAATTAACTAGAGGTGAATGGCTTTGTTTTGTAGTACCAACCCCCTCTACTTCTTTATTTGTTTACTAAGTTAACAAATTTAGCATGGGAGGGGACAATGAAAAATTGTTAGAGGGTCACATATATTTTCTCCTATTTTTAAACAAATTAAGTTTACCTACTCTAATTGTATTTTTGGGTGAGAGAAGGTGAGCCTAGTAAATAAGGCCCAGAGCCTCAAAGGTATTTTGGTGCCCAACTCCCATAGCTTTCATTGCGAGTGTGGTGCCTAAATGACTTTGAAGATCAAGGTCAACATGACAGCTCATAAGTGCAAAGCATGAGTGTGGCCAATAAATCTGATCACATCACGACTTTGGGTGTACCTACCCCTGGGGCTGGAGGTGTAAAAGTCAACACAAGTAGACAGCCCCACTCTAGTTCTGATTGTGTTAACAAGCTAAAAATGGAAGTATAACTATGATGGCACAAGCAGTAAGATAGGCTAGTCACACACCCCTGTACAATTCCATCCAAGATGTTAGATGTGTCATCAGGGCAGCCAGCACCTCCTACTATTTGAACTTCTGTGGCTATACTTCTATTTTTAGGATGCTAGTTCAATCAAAGCTGGTGTGGGATCTACATTTACACTTTCAGCTCTAACGTAAACGTACTTTTCAAGAGTGCGTTTGTCTGATGTGCAATAACACAGACTGACTTTTTGGGCTGATTTTCAAATTACATGCTCCTAGTTACAGAATGACAGGATTTTAGTTGTGTTAAAGGGGGGAAAGTTTGCTGGGTCACTAAGAATTGTGAACCACTGGAAGAGGCTACCCTCTTTCTTGTTTTATTAAATTGAATTCTTACAGAATTAAAGCTTCTGAGCTCCTGGGGAAAATGGGAGGTTGCTTGTTTCTTGATAGCCCTTCATTTTACTGCTCCATAAGATTAATTTTTTTCATACTTTTCTATATATCATACTCTTTTAAGCTGGCATATTGGAGCTTCCTCCCCACCCCTCGCCCCCCAAAAAACTCTCTTACCTTCAGGAATGGGGGACTCTCTTTCTCTGAACCCAGATTAAATTTCCAAGGAAAGGACAGGTTAGGTTTACTATGGCACTGTGAACTTGGTGCTCATATATAATATGATTTTCTGCAGGTCATAAACAATCACACAAGAAATCACTACCAGGCTTTAATACTACGTTTCACAATGTATTTTTAAAATTTGCTCTTACATACTGTTTCATTGGGGTCTGTTTTTTAGAGCTCTGTTATCTTTATCTGGAAATCCAAACAAAACCTTGTCTGAACTTAATTGTGTAGGACCAGATTGTCAAAGGTATTTATTTAAGTGTCTAGAGATGCATATAGGCACTGAATGGAAGTTTTAAAGTACCTATTCAAAATCTCACTAGATGCCTATCTTCTTTACTCTTTAAGGACCCTTTGGAAATCTGGCCAAGAGGCAAAATTCCATCTGGTATAATTCCACTGAATTGGAAATTTGGCTCATTTATATATTCTGTACTCTTTGTCTGCAGACATGAAGGCATTTCATATTTGGTCCAGAGGAGGGAGGAAATAGCCAATAATAGGGCCATTGAGGCTTTATTTGAACAGGAGGATTATTGAACTAGTACAGGATATACTGAAATTGGAGGATCTGTCCTGTGGCTTTTATTTTGATAAAGTCTGTAATTTTTTACAGTTTGTGTAACAAGACTTAAAATTATGGAAATCCATGTGGCCATCCTTCTGGAATTCCTGATAGTGACAAGAGGCCTATTAACTGTGTTTGTTGCCACAACAAACAGCTTCTATTAGTCTCATAAATTTTCATAAGGCTTTTTTCATTCCCAGGTTGCTAATCATCATTCCCCAAAATCATTGCAAGCTAAATATCAACATCATTAGTCATTACCAAGAGGGTCGTTTTTAAGGCAGTGAACAAAATAATTCTGGTTTCTTTCAGTATGCAACTTGAAATCTCAAGTCTCGGTATCCACTCAGAACATTATGTGCATATTGATGAATCAAATAGTAGTAAGTTGTGAGAAATCATCTTGTGAATTTCCTTTTATTTCAAATGTCATCTAATTTGTAAAGCCAGCTGCTATCAGTTCCTCTTCTAGGGTGCCAAAATTACAAAATCTGCGTGGAGTTAATCACACTGGGCCAAACTCATCCCTAGTGTAACTCCACTGAAGGTAAATTTGTCCCATTCTACGTCAGTTCTGGCTATTGTTCTCAAAAATGACTGATGAGTGTAGGTGCCCCAATATTTGGGTCCCAATCTGAAATATCTCAAACGCCTGATTTCCAGAAGTGGAGCCTACTGAGCACTGTTTGAAAATCAGGCTATCTCAAATTGGGGTCCCAAAATCACTACTTACTTCTTAAAAATCTTGGCCTCTTTTGCTGCTGTGTATAACCTCTGGACTGTTTGTATGAGGAGAGGCATAAAACCCATGGTTTTGTATAAGTAATCATCTTTATTTATTAAGGATCCCACCTGGTAATAAGTGATAACTGCTAAACTGTAAATGTGTGGGTGTGAAAAACAAAACATTGAAATTGTCATTAGTGGTATGTTGGACTTGCAGAGGATATATTCTATACTGGCAGAACGTGTGGGCTAAGCAATAAAAGAACTTGAAAAGAGGTAATGACACTTGAGCATCTGAGGGAAAGATTAAGTAGGAATGCTACTTGCTGAGGGGAGGATGGGAAGTAATGTGCTTCGCAACTTGGGAACCATAATCAAGATGATTTATAATGACTAAGATAACTTTAAGCACCTCATAATAAAAGATGCCTCCCTCTTCTTAATTTGCAGGTTGCCTGAGGCCATTGGTTCTTCCTCATAGTTACATTAACATATCTGAGTTCGAGTCTTCCTTTCCAATAGGAACAGTGGTATATTATCAGTGCTTTCCTGGATATAAACTGAAGGGGACAGAATTCCTTGAGTGCATGTATAACCTTATATGGTCACATAGCTCACCTAGGTGCCTTGATGTGGAAGGTAAACCAATTTATTTGTTTGTTTTTAACTTTGGCCAATTAACATAATATATTTTATTTGAATGTAGAGCTACAGTTTTTAACTCCATTTTGCCCAATGCCTCCTGGAGATGTACAAAATGCATCTGTTCAACCTCTTGTTTTGTTGTGTGTATAATTTGTAATCTGGAACATCACATAGCTTAACTGTTAAAGTCACTTACATAATGCTTGCTCTGCCATAATTATAATAGTTGACATTTGTAACAAGGAAGATGGTTTGTACTTAAAAGCTAAAAACTATGTGGTTTGCTGTCTTTCTAATGAAATGCTAAGAACGTTAATGAATTTATATTCACATAAGGACAGCCTGAGTAGCTGAAGGTTTCAACACCATACTTTTTTGGACTAAAAGCATTTGCAAATACTATTAAGTACCAAGTTTAATTTCAGTTTGCATGCTAAGTGTACACACAATCTAATACTGCATGATTTTGCCTTCAGACTATTGAATGTACTACCCTAAAGTAGTGGAGTGTTTCTTATTTTTAATTAGCAGTCCAGTTTCCAAAATTCTAAAAGGGCTTTGCAGTGTAAGAGTTCCACCTACAGGAACTGATTTTTCTGATCTGACATCCTAGAAATTTAACTACAAAACAACCCTGCATAAATCATCTTTGTTTTTATTTTTTGTAATCCATGAAATACATGTTAACAAATAAAATTATAGAAAGAGACTACCTGTCAGATGTCGTAAAAGAAACTATGAAATGAATCAGGATAAGCCAAAAATAAGTCTTTGATGTATTAGACAAGAGCATTAAAACCTACAAACAAAAAATATTCATAACTGAAAATTTTGTGTCACTTCCCTGCCCTCCCCTAACAGAGATGACAATCTAAACTGCCTGTTCCAGCTTCCGTCAAAGTACATGACAAAACTCCTGTTGACGTTAATCATTATGGAAGCATGTATCTAATAGTTCCTACAGTTCCATTGCGCAAAGCTTCTTAAAAAGAGAGAGAGAGCATGAGAGAATCCCTGCCCTGTTGATTTTGCAATCTGAATAGACATGACAAATAAAGGGCAGGAGAGGCAAAGTAGTAGCATCCCCAATTTACAGATGAGGAACCGAGAGAGAGAGATTTAAGTGCCTTGTCCAGAGTCACACAGGAATTCTGTGACAGAGTGGGAAACTGAACCTAAACCTCTAGAATCCTGAATCAGGCACTTAATCATAAGCTCAGTCTTCCTCATGGTCACTTTTGGCACAAGTCTTGTTTTTCTGCTGCAACACTGATCAATTGTTTCCCCGGTGATTATTGTAGAAACCCCATATATACAGGTGATGAATAAACTACGGATGTTTCAGATAGTCCCAGAATGTGTTAGCTTGAGATTTTTGGATCTTTTCTGTTTCTGTATGGATAGGACAGTCTTAACTGACCACTCCATTTCTCAGGTTCCATGTGGGGATGATGTAACTGGAACACACAGAACTTGTAAAGTTCCATCCTGCACCTGTAAATCAACTTTAAGTATTCACATTTGAAAATGTTGCACTAAGTGACTTAATCAAGAAGCATCAAACGCCAGGGGTCCTGTCTCTCATCTAATTCTCTAATCACTGAATAGCACTCACCCTTCTTATTCGATATTATAGAATAGTAGAAGTGCAGGGATGGCGAGAACCTCAAAGTCATCAAGTCCACTTCCTTCCACTGAGGCATGACCAAGTGAACACAGACCATCCCTGACAGTGTTTGTCCAACATGGTCTTAGTAACATCCCATGATGAGAATTCCACAACTTGCCTTGGAAGCCCATTCCAGAACGTCACTCTCCTTACGGTTACAAATCTTTTCCTAATAGCTAATCTAAATCTCCCTTGCTGCAGATTAAGAAAAATTCTTCTTGTCTTGGTTTCAGTGGACATGAAGAACAAATGCTCACAGTCCTCTTTAGAAAACCCTTTGACAATTAGTTGGTCCCTCCTCATTCTTCTTGTATCTGTGCTAACCATGCCCAGTTTATTTAACCATTTCTTATAGGTCAAGTTTCTTCTTTGAGTGTTTTTTCACATTGATTCCAATCAGGTGTATGCAGGGCATGATTGCTGAAGCCCCCCCCAACCTGCAGTTGTCCCCCACATTAATCAGATTGCAGCGAGCCGGGTTATGCTGATCTGTGCTGCAGTCACATCTTTGCTACCCATGTAGACAGCCCCTGAACCACTGGAAATTGAGCTTCTAGTCCAGCCTGGTGTTTGACCTCAGGCATGTCACAGCCTCCACTGTGCCTCAGTTTCCCCAGCTGTAAAATGGGAACAATGTTGGCCTCCTTTGAGTGTTACCAATGGGCGGAGCAAGGGCTGGCAAGGACAAATCTTGCCTTGGTCACGCGGGCTTGGTACCATTCCAGTGGGCGGATGGTGCCATCAGTTGCTTGATAGCACTTTGTGTCCAGATGAAATCAAGTGAGGCAGTCCAGTGACAGACAGGTGAGTGGCTGAAAGTCAGTGGGTAGGGAACTGGGTGCCAGGCGGCGGGTCACTGGCAAATTCAGCATACGGGGAAAGGGGCTCCCCACGACTCTGTTCCCAGCACTTGCGGGCGGAGTTCACAAATGACACAGCTCTTTTCGCTTCCCCACCAGCCAAGCCATAACTTTACTCCGGGTCTTTAACACGTGCTGTCCCTTGCCTTGGCTGGGCACTGCTCTGGGGCGGACCCAGTTCTCCTAGCCCAGAATCAAAGAAGTGTCCAAAACGTGGGATTGGAGGGCTCAAGCACCCAGACCCATGATCCCCCACCCTGCTGTTCTTGCCCCAAGGCCACACACACTGTCCCACCCCCCGAAAATGCTCCTGAGCTACCTCTTCCTCCCAAGATCCACCCCCCACTTGTATTCTCCCCCTGCCATTGCCTGCTCTTACACGCCTCTGGCCCCCTGCTCCTGCCCCCTGGCTCCAGGGGTTGCCGCTGGAGACTGGCAGGTTTTCTACCAGCTGATGCCAGAGCCAGGCACCCTCAGCACCTCCCCCAACCAAATCCCCCTCCTTCAGAGACTGGCAACCCCAGAGCCTCCCAACCAAATCCCCCTCCTTCAGAGCTAAGCACAGAGCCAGAGGAACCTGTCAGGCAAGTTAATCTTACTTTTAAAAGAGGCTGCTCCTGCCGGCTGCCTCTGCTCAGTGAGTTTTGGGCAGCAGCACGGGGCCCAGCTCCCGGCTCAATGATCTAAGCGTCAGGTGAGCCTGCGCAGCGTGCGCTCGCTCCTATCCCGGCCTAGCGCCCCCTAGTGTGGTGCCCAGGGGCAATTGCCGCCCTCCCCCCCCCCACTCCCTCCCATCTTTGTCCTGCAGTCTGCTTATTGACCACCCATGCACTATGTGATTTGTCATCACACACAACACGGGAGGCCTGACCGTCATTCTGTACGAAATGGGGGCTGCCTAACAAATGAGCCTGTAAATAATGAATTGTGATGGTTGCAGTAGCTATAATCTCATTTAAATTGTTTAACTATAAAACATTTTAGTTCAGATGAGATGGCTGAAACATGGAAGGAAAGGATGGAACAAAACATTGCCAAGATAGAGACGTTATCAAAGCCTGGGCCAAAAGACATCTTAGCTGGAAAAAAAAAAACCAACCTTGGTCAAAGCTTAAATACAAAAATAAATAGCAGTTTAGAAATGTAAGCAACTTAAATGAATCATTTGTTCATAACCTGCAATTTACACACATACCCCTTAAAGCTCTTTGAAAGTCTAAAATAATTTTAAAACCAAAATTTCAAAACTTCAGCTAGTAAAAGGTAAGCCAAGAAAATTTAAAATATTTAATCTCTCATAATAAACATAGCAAGGAACCTCAAATTTTCAAAAAATACTTTAAAAAATTATATATAAAATAAATCAGCTTTTTAAAAATTCCACTAAAAATCCATTCAGATGTTTTAGTCAAGGTTGCATAACTGACAGCTACTTTTTATCTGGTAGGGAGCCTCTATTGACAGCTTTAACTTTGTTAGTTAACTCTTCAAATGTCCCGATGCTTTCACCAACTTTTTTTTCCCTTAAATTATTAATATGAAATATAAAATAAGTGAAAATAAAGAGAGAAACCCCAAATAAACACTGAGTCCCTTTTGTTAATAATAAAGCAACTAAAATCATACAAATTATCATTAAAATAAAAATTTAAAAATAATTGTAAGTATGCCTATAAAATACAAAAAAAAAACCCCACTTCTTACTTAAAAACTTTTAAAAGCTCAAAAAAGGCCACTAGTTGAGTGGTTTAAAAACAAAAAACCAACCTCTCTCTCTCTCTCTCTCTCAATATAAAACAATCAAACCCAACTATTAACCTCCCATTCAAATAGAGATTTGAATGGTTAACATCACCCTTACTGGATGATGCTTACTACTTATGGTCAACCAGCGGGCTGCTCCAGTTCTGTGGGGCTCCAGCCTGGCAGGATCAGCCCCCACCCTGGCTGGGGCCTCCAGAGCAGTCGCCACCCACCATGCAGGCTCCAGCTTTGACCCCACCGGGGTTACTCGACATGTGGGCTCCAGCTCTGGCCCCACCCAGGGCCACCTCTGCCCGACATGCAAACTCCAGCTTTGGCCCCCGACTGGGGCCACCGGAGCAGCTGCCATGTGGAACCGCATCTCCAGCCCTGGGGAAGATCTGAATCTAGGGTCAGGGCCACGTGGTGGCTTCCCTGCTGCTTCTGGGGTGGGGCAGCCATCTGCCATGTGGCCCCATCCCAGAGTAGCTTAGCAGTTACTGCGCTGCTCTTCTGAGGAGGTGGGCAGGAGGCAAATTCTTGGTGTGCCTCCGCACAGGCGCGCACCTTAGAAGAAACCCTGGGCAGTGTTTTCTGAGAGATTTCACTTATGACAAGGAACAGTAGCAGCTGAATCTTTCTGGAGAAAAGTTTTATTTATCTGTATCCCTGCAGTTCTGGATCACAGACTATCAGGAAGTCACCACACTCAGCCTTACAACAAGTTCACGACCTTTATTAGCAATTGCCACATGGCTGCAGGGAGCAATTCCAGTCCATAGTTGAAAAGGATCAGCTATTGGACCAACTGGCTCTCCAGGCACCCCTAGATGCTGCAGACACTGCTGCCATATCCATCTCTGTGGTTCTAGTTATGTGCAGGGTGTCGTGGTTCTAACTTAGGTGGTTTCTGAGAGAGGTTCAGAACATAGTAGAGGACCTGCTGGGTCTGGTTTTAAAGGCTTTCCTTCAGAGAGGGGAGGGAAAGCAGAGGACTGGGAGTGAGAAAGTGTGTTTTGGAAGAGCAGGAAGGACTTGCTCAGGCACCAGGAAGAAGGTACTGGGAGGGGTCGTTTGGGGGAAGTGGCCGAGGGAAAAGGCAGTAACACCAGGGCTGTGTCTAGACTGGCAAGTTTTTCCGCAAAATCATTGCTTTTGCGGAAAAACTTGCCAGCTGTCTACACTGGCCGCTTGAATTTCTGCTAAAGCACTGACGATCTCATGTAAGATTGTCAGTGCTTTTGCGGAAATACTATGCTACTCCCATTCGGGCAAAAGTCTTTTTCCGAAAAACTTTTGCGCAAAAGGGCCAGTGTAGACAGCAGAGATTTGTTTTCCGCAAAAAAGCCCCGATCACAAAAATGGCGATCGGGGCTTTTGTGCGGAAAAGCGGGTCTAGATTGGCACAGACGCTTTTCCGCAAAAAGTGCTTTTGCGGAAAAGCATCCTGCCAATCTAGACGTGCTTTTCCGAAAATGCTTTTAACGGAAAACTTTTCTGTTAAAAGCATTTCCGGAAAATCATGCCAGTGTAGATGTAGCCCGGGAGTGGAGGAAACACAGCCTGGGTTGCATCTGCCTTAGGGTTCCTGGGCCAGAACCCAGAGTAATGGGCGGGCCTGGGTCCCCTGTCCTCCCCCCCAAAAAAAACCTCCCCATGCCACTCCAGAGTCTCTCTTTTAGAAGGAAGATCAGAACTAGGGAGGGGTTTTTACTCCAAACTGTGGACTATTCTATGATGAGCATGGTTAAGTAGGCTGTGACTCTTGCCTCTAGAAAATAAAAGAATCATAGAATCCTAGGGCTGGAAGAGACCTCAGGAGGTCATCGAGTCCAGCCCCCTGCCCTAAGCAGGGCTGTGTGGAGGGTCACAGCAAGCCTTTATGCATCAAATTTAAAAAAATCACCATTTTACACCTTCTGTCTCACTTGCATTCATTGCAGAAATGTCCTAGCCTTTCTCAAATCAGCCAGACATTGGAAATCTTTTATGAAACCACTAGAAAAATTACCTGGCAGTGCTTAGGTCCTTAACTAAATTCATTATTTACAATGAAATTAAAATGTACATGCTTCATTTGAATGATTGCTCTTGGGTGGGACTGGGGATGAGAGTTCAGTAGGCAGGTTGCCCTGCGGAGAAAGGGCCGTCCCAAACCTCTCTCAGTGCAGCAGCTTGGGGCCAGATGAGAATGGCCTCTCCGTGTTTGCTACAGCTTCAGTAGGCACAGCTGGGGGAGAGGTGCATGTATCCTGGCTGGGGCAGGTCCAGATTCATTTGCCCTCTGTGCTCCCCAGCCAAAGTAAGGAGTGCAGCAAACTGTGCACTCTCCTCTTGCTCCCTGATGAAAGGGAACAACCAGCAATGTTGAATCAGAGTTGGGAAGCTTCAGCCATTCCTGCCCTCCCTAATGGGTAGGGTGGGAGGCTCAGGCTGGGACAGTCCCAACGGATAGGTGGCACCTCCAGTCAGCCCCTTTCACTTGCTTGGTGATTGTCTCTTTTCTGTATGATTTTCTGAAAAGCAGTCCCATTCTAAGTACATCCCATTTTCCAGGCACAATCAAAGCCTAAGTCATGGTAAGAGGATGCTGTATACCAAATTTGGTGGTCCTAGCTCTTACTGTTTAGGAGAAACTTAAAAAACAGCAAATAGTCTAGTAGCACCTTAAAGACTAACAAAACATGTAGATAGTATCATGAGCTTTCATAGGCACAACCCACTTCTTCACTAAGAGAAGTTCTTGAACAGACAAACAGACAGACGGGTACACAAACTCTCTAAAATGTATAGTAGATAATTCTTGTCCTTGTGCTTCACATTTGCCCACTGTTACCAGATTTGCCCAATACTCTGGGGTATGCTCATTTATTAGAGTTACTCTTATGGGACGGGTTCTTCCCACCTTAGTAACACAAAAAGACACTCACACCCACTAACAGAGCACGCCTGAGAGAACTGGGTAATCGGCACTCACAAGCTGACCCCTCATATGTCCCTGGACTCAGCTGGCTGGATTTAACAGCAATGCCACACTGCACCCTCATGAACCTTTAGACTCAGTAGGCTGGATTAAACAGCACTTTAAGCTGCCATCTTAATAAGCCCCCAGGTTCGGCACTCCCTATTCCCACTTTCACACCACAGTCATTTATTGGTAAACCACACGATGAGCAAACCCCACAGGATTTTGGGCACTCAGGGATCTTTAGCTTGGGTACAAGAAACGTTGTTGCAGAGCGAATGGGGAAGCCAAAACAACACCCCTTGAGGAAGAGTGAGCGAAAGAGAAAGAGGGAGAAGCAACCAGCTTAGCAATGAAAGTTATTTATTTCTGGGTAGAGATAGGAAGCCAAACACAGATAACAGTTACAATGTTAAATCTAGATTGAAACTGATTACCAGGGCTTGACAAATGCACTCGCCCGCTCTCCTGTGGCGAGTAGATTTTATCAGCTGGTGAGTGTAGGGGCAGACTCGCCTGGTGGGCAGTTGTGACGGGCTGGCCAAAGCCCGCACTGTGGCCGGCGTGGTCCCATCCAATCCGCTGGCGGAGGAGTGGAGCGCAGTGATTCTCAGCGCCGGGCTGCCTGCGTGCAGCTCCGGCGCGAGGAGGTGGGACAAGAGGCGGGATGGTGGCAGACGCCAGGACGCTGACATGACATGGCCCTGCTGATTTTATAGGGCCGCAGCAGCTCGGCTCTAGCTGCGTGGCCCCGGGAGCTGGGTAAGGGTAGGAGTTTTTATAGGGATAGGACAACAGTTCAAAGAGAACACTGGATTTGTTTCTGGGTAAACAGAAGTGAGACAATAGAGACTGATCACCCCTAGTTATGGGTGATGTTCCTTGAAGGAGCTCACAATGCAAGTAGGCAGTTTCAGTATTTTGGAGGTCAATAGGATCCATTACTAGAATTGGTCTGATAATGGCTAATTTGGGTGTGAGCAAGCCTGGGTTCATTAGCATCTGGAGCAGAGATTTCCCATTAGCCAGAGCTTCTCTGGTTTTGATATCCCATAGTTCAGTGCGGTTCCTGCTTTGGAAAAGCTGGTCTCCATTCTGTATGCTAATGGCAATGTTTCTCTCTGTGCTATCTTCCATGCAGATGAGGCTGGGGTGTTTCCTTAATTCTATAACCCTTGTCTGAAACGATTTAGATGTGTCTTCCCTGGCCTTTTTCATTGCTTTGTCTTTGATTCTAGCAGAGGCCTGGGGAAGGGGAATGGTTTTCCATGAGTGTCACTCCCTGGCTCCCCAAGAGCACAGGGCTGGTAGGTAACACCCCAGGTGCATGATACATTTTATTAATGGTATTGCAAATGTGTGTAGGATTAGGGAAAACAGATCAAGTTTCTCCCTCAGGGTTGTCTTGTATTGAACTTAAATGTTATCTGATGGTGTACCTCTAACAGTGCAAGAGCTGTGTCAGTGGAGATACAAATATTACTTTGTGCATCAAGGACATATTTATTGATTTTCAGTCCGCTTACTGATATCCTTGGGCCTGCTCCTCAGCTAGTGGAAACTGGTGCAGCCCCACTGACTGCAAGTCATTGAAGTTATGCTGATTAACACCAGCCGAAAATCTGGTGCTCTCACGATAGCATCTAAAATATACATTACATGCTGCATTCACTTCCAGGAAGGAGTTAACATTTGAAACTCAGCTAATTAGTAGAAGAACTTTAAGCAAACAAAGGGCTGGAGTCAGAATGATGTCACCATGACAGTGATACACCCTGGCCTTGTATGATGTCTGCATTAGGGTCTGCTCTGGTCTGATTTTAAAGGCCAAGCCAAACACAGTCAACCTGAGGATCAGGTCATTTTCAGAAGTGAAGCAAACTTGACATTTTCCCCAAACCTGTGTCAGTGTCACCACCTCATCTTGGGGGTTCCGCTTGGTGGGGACTTCCTATGCCCACATCTGTCACTGGCCACCTCTTGTCCTGTTCTGACCTTGCTGCACCCCGCATGCTGCAAGTGACTGGCACTACATCAACACGCTCACTCCACAGACCAACAAGGCAGCAGTGGCTAGTGGAAGGACATGCAGTATCTGCCCTACAGCCCCACAGGCAGGCAAAGGTGATCAGAGCCTCTCCAACCAAAGCCCAAGAGGTTCTGGTTGTTTCAGCCCCAACACTTGTAGTCCGGTTCCATCAAGTTGCAGTGCTCTAAGCTGCCCCCTGTTCCCTTCCTTTCCTCTCTGAGTGCACATCCTCAGGTCCACACAGGTCAACATTCAACATTAATAAATTATTTTAACTCCACATGCACCACACATGGCAGAAAGCACTGGCCCAGAAAGATGTGGCTTCCTGGAATGACCTTTTTCACACAGTAGCAAATTAAAGGCCTGATTTGGAACAGGGCTCCAGTCTGGACTCCTGCCTATGATTCTTTCTGGAGGTAATTGAAGTTGCTTAGACACCTAAGGATAGTACCTGACTGTAGCTGCAATCAGGAAGTGAGGTGCCTAAATGACATCCATTGCACATGGAAATAATTATGAACATCAAATTGGACTCTCACCCACAAATTTTGCGCCTGAATAGTGAGTCCAGCTATTGAATGCCTGGAGACGACACATCATTGTTCAGTGAAATCCTGAGTTAATTGGGGTACATATTTACAGAAGGAAAAAAGCCACAGAAAGTAGGTAATGTTGTGACTAATGCCACTTTCTGTAATTGCAACCCCACTGCTCCAAACAGCCATGTATTCCTAGCACAGCATATATATTTATTCAAACATGATTCAGCTCATTTTTTGCCAAGTTTTGACCTTTGTTAACTCCCTAGCAGCTCAACAAGATCATGACCAAAATTTGTTGTTTAAATGAAAGCTGCATTTGTTTAGATCCATGGTGTCTAACCACCTCTCAAGCAGTAGCCACCAAAGTGAACTAGCACATATTCTGAAAATGTAAATAATTTTGTGAGCCAACTAGCTACATTCAACCAGCCAAATAGCCACATATGGCTAGCGGCTAGCATGTTGGACCCCATGGGTTTAGATTATCCCTCGTTCAAAAAATCAGAAGGTGTATGCTTTGCCACTGTAAATACATTTTACAATTTATAACATTTAATTAAGATCAGCAATGTTCCAGCTGCTATGCTTCAAATGGCTGCATTACTAAAAACCATAAAAGCTAGTCTGAAACTTCCGTGAGAGTTTCGCATGAGTGTGGACATGCAGAACTGAAACCATTATTTGTATGTCCCTTCACAGGGAAGGGGAGTGATTGTGAAAGAAGGACTGCAGGTTATTTATAGTGTGGATCTATTCTAAAAACAGAATGGGAGTCAGTTTTATAATCTTTCAGTTAGTCTCAGGCTGCTGGTTTCACACTGATACTAATTTTCTGCAAAAATGGCATTTGTCGGAGGCAGACCAGAAAAGCAGGTGTCATGGCTCCTTCCCCACTCTGGCATGATAAATGCAGAAGTGGGGGCCAGCAGGTGTACCCCAAAGCCTTATCTACCAGGCTTTGGTATAAAACTTCCCCCAAAATCTTAAAACCCTAGATCTTGGGAATAAAACTTCCGCTGCCACCCAAATGTTAATAAAGAAATCAGGGGAAAGATCATTTGGGAAATCTCACCCCTAAAATAAAAATCAGGGCACACAATTAACCAATGCCAGGTTAATAAAAAGAAAAGAAAGAACTTTTATTATTACAACAATATTCCTGTTGCAAACATCATGACTAGATGGGAAGGTAACAAAATATACTCATAAAGAAACTCCATGGACCTAGAACTTAGTTACAAAGAAAAGCCAAAACATATTTTAAAACATGTACAGATCTCATTCCTATTGGCCACTCCACCTGGCTAGGTGTAGTTAACCCCTTAATCCCCAGGCTGTTGGCTAACCCTCATAATCATGACAGCAGGTTTGCATTAAAAACTTAATTATTCAAATAATTTCACACTTTCTGCAAGGTGAAAAGCGCGGTTCCCCATGTGAACACTCAGCTTGCTGTGCAATGTTAATGTAGCTAGTTTGTCTCTAAATTTTACAATCTGAGCTCACAGATGTTTTTGGAAAAGACAGTTTGGTCTAGTAGTGCTTAGAGCAAACAAGCTGGGTGTTACAAGACCAGGATTCTACTGCAGACAATCATTGGCTTGCTGTATAATTTTCAATCAGTCACTGAAATCTTCTGTGTTTCTTTTCTTCAGCTCTAAAATACACATGCAATGTTGAAGCTTAATTGACTGGTGTTTGTAGGAGATTGTAGGATGAAAGGTGATATCCAATTGCATATTATTCATACAGGTTCAGTCTTCTGTGGCCGGATTTGTGACTTCCTTCTGCGGTGCCTTCTTGTGGCTCATCAGGGGACTAGCTTTCAACCAGTCTGACCTCCTTCCGTTGCCCACCTATAGTGTGTTTGTGTCTGTCTCTCTGGACTTGGGACGCTCTCTGTGTGGCTCAGGCCTGGGGCTGGGTCACTACAGATTGCCCCTTCCGGTGTATCCCCTGGACAAATGGAATCAGGCCGTCTTCTGATTCGTTGCTTACACTTTGCCACATCCCCAGTGGCTGATAGAACCCAAACCCACCCTCTTCTCTGTGTTCCAGCCCAGGGACACACTGGGTACGTCTAGACTACATGCCTCTGTTGCCAGAAGCATGTAGATTAGGCTACCAGACATAGTAAAATGAAGCGGCGATTTAAATAATCGCCGCTTCATTTAAATTTACATGGCTGCCGCGCTGAGCCGACAAACAGCTGATTAGCTGTTTGTCGGCTCAGCGTGATAGTCTGGACGCACGGGTCCATTAGAGCAAGTCTGTGTTGAATAAACTGCTTTGATTTCCTACGAATGGGAAACTAAGGACTTTCATTGCACTCCAGTGGACCTGTCTGAGGGTTAAATAATGCTCTCCGTCCTTGGCTTCCAAAGCCAGCGACAGAATGATAAGCCTTGGGGAACGTATTGAAACATATGGTTAGGAGAATGAGGCTTCCTGTATACCTCCATCCCAGTAATATAAATAGTGATTTTCTTTATCTGGTCACTGTGGAACAAATGTGAAAAACACCTTGTTTTTCTGTTGCCATCTGCTTCATGGTAATTCCTGAGAGGGAAGAAGTTTTGCTGATGATACCGGTAGCAGATTGGTACCTTGTGTCAATTTAATTAACATGAAGTCTGGCTGCCTTTCTGGTACACAAGGGAGAGAGACTCAAGTAGCAGGTGCCTGGATTTCAGGGGTCCAGCTTCTTGGTGTGGCACTCTGCGTATGAATATGAGAAACAAGAAGGGCAAGAGAGGAGAGTACACGGATGGTATTCACTTCACAGGCATGCCAGGGTTTTTCAGATCTCCATTATTATCTAAGAGAAATCTGAAATACAAACTTTCCCTTCACATTGCCCACTCAGCTATTACTTGTAGAGCTCTGCAGATCTGTGGATATCTGCTTTATATGCCCAGGTATCCGCAACCACAGATGTGGCTGCAGATATCTGTGGCTCATTTTTGCAGATACAGATGTGGATGTGGATACAAAATTTTGTAATTAGAGCCCTGCACAGATACTTACACTGGCCTTACTATAAAGGCTGATCTTAATTCTTTTTCATCCTTTAAAACATAACAAGCACTGGTCCAAAGCATATTTAGAACAAATTGTTGTTGTTGTTGTTGTTCAGAGCACCTCTGTTTTCATTATGCCCTGCTTCCCATGTGAAAAATTAAAAACCAGGCCATGCACAAGAATGTTCTGAAAGTAACCGAGCACAGACAGACATAGGAATGGTAATCGGACATAGGAAGCAGACTGCTAACTATAGGAAAACCATATTGTTTGATTCTGATTGAAAGGCAGAAGATGGGCTTCTAAAATGCCCCAGGTCAACAGATTATATTGCTCTTATTGTCAGCCTTGAATGTGGAAGTCAAGACAAAGCTTAAATCATTTTCCTAACATTTAGCAATAATGCAAAGACTAAATGTGCCAGCCAGGCTGAAAAATGACGTGTGAACATGCTGAGCTAAATTGTTGTGCACAAGTAACACTTGTAACACCATGGCTATGTCTACACTGGCCCCAAATTCCGGAAAAGGGATGCAAAGCAGGTAAGTCAGCATAGGGAAATCCGCGGGGGATTTAAATATCCCCCGCGGATTTAAATAAACATGTCCGCCGCTTTTTGTCCGGCTTGGGGAAAAGCCGGAAAAAAGCGTCTAGACTGGCGCGATCCTCCGGAATAAAGCCCTTTTCCGGAGGATCTCTTATTCCTACCTGAATATTCCTAAATATCCCCCGTGGATTTCCCTATGCTGACTTACCTGCTTTGCATCCCTTTTCCGGAATTTGGGGCCAGTGTAGACGTAGCCCACATCAACTTCCAGTCTACAACTTTAAAAACAGTAATGTTACATCTCTCTTGCTTCCCCCTTAATGTTACTTGGCATTATGTGAATGCCCAGAATCCTCCCAAAGTTAGCAATGCCGAAAAAGTAGGAATAGGTTCACATCCAAAAACCCAATTGTCCACAATGAGTAGGAAGCTGTTCTGAGCAAATGCCACCAACTGCTGTCAAGTGTAAGCTGTAAGCAGCCCCACGCTGCACCTGCTCCCCAGAAGTCCCTGACATGGGAGAGTGGTGCTAGTGTGCAGAATGCTGTGAGGCTTCTGAACAGCAGAGTAACCCTGGGAACTGTGGAGGTAGCCCTGACACAGAGCAATTGTCTGTAGCTCCCTGTGCCTCCTGCACACTCTCTCTGGAGACACAACAGAATCTAGCCCCCTCAGTCTTTTACAGTGAGCTTTAGAAAATGAAGTTGGTTATAGTTGCTCAGCTTAGGTGTAGGCCTGGTTTGGAGCTGTTACAAACCAAAATAACTATGAGTCAGACTAAGAAGGAGAGGGGCACAGTTCTGGCCTGGCGTGACTGACTTCTAATACTTGATCACTCATATAGGAACCAACATCCCTACTGAGAATCAAGACCCTTGCTCAGACAATTGAAGCTGTCAGTCATTTGACGTCTTCTCCTGCCATCACCCACGGAGCTTTATTCAAACACAAGGGTGAAACTATGAGCATGTATGGACAAATTAAATTGTGATTCAGTATTTTGGTGTCTATACCTCTGCATGCGAGTGACTAGGAGACTGCTTGGTTGAAGAACTGAGCTATGAAAAATTGTCATGGATAAGGGTCCAACCACATTTATGGTTGATTATGGCTAATTTCACGGCCATAGGGTTTGAAAATTGGTAAATTTCATATTTTCATCTGTGTAAGCTGAAATGTAATGGAATTGTAACTGCAGAGCTTCCTGCAACCACAGGAGGTTCCAAGAGGTAGAGGTGGGTCCAATCTCCCCTGTGCTGCTGGGAGCAACCGAGCTAGGGACTCCTCACTGCTAGTCCTGGCTGGCATGGGAGGGACAATACTTGCTCTCCCTCCACACCTGTAGAAAGTGCTGAACTCCTCACCCCACACTCAGCTGCAGGAACTTCAAGCTGCTGCCAGTCCCAGAGAGCATCCTCCAGCAAAGGGAGGCACCTACACGTGGGTCTGGTCTGGTCCCCCGCACCAGGGCAGTTTACAGGGAGAGAGACAAGTCCTGTCCTTTCTCTGCCCAGTTGGACCTGGGAAGCCCCCTTTGATGGGGCGCTCCTCGGAACAATGAGACATCAGATTTCATGGGGATGGACTTATTTCACAGTCCATGAGCTGTGTTTCATGTCTGTGAAATTGGTAGGGCCCTAGTTATTGATAAACCAAAGATTGGGAACCTGGCACCCAAGGAAAACTCACCAGTTGAGGGCAGGTGTAGTTTTTGTGTACGCTTTAAAGTGGGATATATTCTGCCATCTGTCATAAAGGGGTGCTCTGCTTAGAGCCAGTATATGAGTCTCAAGATTAGGCCCCAATTCATGGGAGCTCAGGGGCTGAAGCATCCATAGGAAAAAATCATGGGTGATCAGCACCCACCGGTGGCCCTGCCAATCAGTCCTTCCCCTCCACCCAGTGCCTCCTGGCTGCTGATAATGTTCAGCAGCATGTGGGAGCACTGGGGTGGGCGACAAGGAACAGAGACAGGAAGGGATGTAGTGAGTTCGGGGGAGGACTCCGAATGGGAGTGGGAAGAGCTGAGGTCAGGACGGGGTAGTGGTAGGGGAGGCAGGTGAGGATGAGGCCTTGGGGGAAGGGGATGGAATGGGGGCAGAGCTTGGGTGGAGTGGGGCACCCCTGCGGAAACCAGAAGTTTGGCATCTCTGGTCTCAAGGTTTTAAGCACTTCCTGGGAGTTGCTGAACATCTTTATTGGAATTAGTGGAAGTTGGAGGCCATATTTTAGATGAGAGTCCTTGGGTTCCTGCTGTCCTTAAGAAAAATTGTGAAAGCCCATCACATCAGACTGAGCTCCCTTCATTTCATTGACCAGCTGTAGTGTTGAGTATTCCAGAAGGGATTTGTTATACTAGACAGACATGGGGTTTTTTGGTTAACCATTTCAACTGGACTGACATCTGCAAAACACCCAACTTAATGTGCCCGCTACAATCTGGCTATTACCCATTACAACTGAGTTTTCAAAAAACACAAATATAGAGAAACAAGACTCATTTGATTTTTGGCTACTCAGTGTTACACATTTCATAATCAACAGAAGATAAGGCACAAATTCACACACACACACACCCCCACACACTGAAAAGCTTTAAAGTTCAGAGTTAAGAACTCAAAACCTGTCTCTTTTAACTCTCATTTTCAGAAAAGAAGATGATTTTAGATTCTCCGGGCTAGAGGGTATAGTTACTGAAATAAAGTCTAAGAAAGCATTATGGACTGCTGAAAATCTTGAAATCTACAGATAGTAAAAGGATTCTGTCACATTTTAAGAGTAATAATGTAAACGGATTCTTTACATATGTTACAAATAATGTCATAGATTACTATATCTGAAAGAATTTTTGAAGTGGAATTGCTTGTCTATGTTCTTTATTAACTTTTCACATTTTCATTCTCCAACCTCAGGGAAAAGGCTTGTCAGCTTCACTTCTGTTTGTTTTAATCAGTTTATGGTCAGTTTCATTATGTTATCTCTCTCTCACACACACTATCCCAAGGTTTCAGTTGGTGGGTTACAAACACAGTGGGAACTGTTTTTGTTGAATTTTTTTGTGATATGCACAATGGAATTTTTCATTTTAGTTTCTTGGAAACATTTCTTCACTTTGGTAGCCTAAATTTGGGGTCATCTTTGATCTGATAGTGTCCCTTAAATCTGTAGAATATTGGTGTGATGTACTAGTTTCTAGCACACAGTAGAGTTTATAAGAAACAAAATGTGAATAGCTGCAGAGATCCATAGTGTTTTAATTATAACTAAGGTGTCAGAAATTTAGGGCCCAATCCTGCAAGATGGCTAGTGCCTCCTGTTGCATTCAGAATCCTCTCATCACCAGGAGGCAGGTTTGTTCAGCAGTCTACATCAGTGGTATCCAACCTTTTTAAGCACAAGATCACTTTTTGAATTTAAGTGCAATCCAGGATGTACTTCAAACCCAGATATCCTTGCCCTGCCTCCTTCATGTCCCTTCTCTGAGACCCAACCCCTGCTCACTTCATCCTTCCTCCCTCCCCCACCCATATTCCCTCCCTTTTACCCGGGCAGAGGGTTGGGACATGGGCTCTGGTCTTGGGCTAAGGGATTTGAAGTGTGAGGGGGCTCTGAGCTGAGCCTGGAGCAGGGAGTTGGGGTACAGAAGGGAGTTCAGGGTGCAGGCTCTGTCAGGGAGTGTGAATCTAAGGGGCTTAGGGCTAGGGCAGGAGCTTGAGGTGTAGGAGGAGGCTTATGACTATGGCAGGGGTTCAGAGCTGACTCCAGCTGGACACTGTTTACCTCAGGTGGCTCCTAGGTCCATGGTCACCAACAGGTCAATCGCGAGCTACTGGTCGATCTCAAGACCTCGACCAGTAGCTCGCGAGGCATCCTGTCTGCCCCGCCCCCATTTCCCTCCCACCCCCCAGAAACCCCACTACTTACCTCAAGAGGTAGTGTTGGCTTCAGAAGTCCCGCGGCTTAGCGCCACTTCCGGCAATGCCAGAAGTGCGCTAGCTGCTCTGCTGGCCCCCTGCACCGCACAGGAGGGTGAGTCAGCCCTGTGGGAGGCGTGCAGGGGGTTTCCGGCGGGCACGGGGGGTTGGCCCCGGGGCAGGTGTTCGCGCGGGGCTTTCCTTCCCGGGGGGGGGGAGTTGGTTCTGAGGCAGGCGCGCGCGAGCGGCTTCCCTGTGCGGGTGGGAGGGTCGGCTCCCTGGGCAGGCGCGCGGGGCTTCCCTTCAGGGGGTGGGGGGCTGCCCCTGGGCAGGTGCGCGCGGGGCTTCCCTGCACGGGGGGAGGATCGGCCCCTGGGGCAGGCGCGGGCGCGGGCTTCCCTGTGCGGCGGGGGGAGGTAGGGGTTGGCCCCGGGGCAGGCTCGTGCCGGTTTCCCGGAGGGGGAGGAGTATGTTGGGAGAAGGGAGATGCAGGGGACACTCTGCGTCCACTGGCACCCCACTCCCCAAGTCACAGAATGCTGTCCCCACTCCTGTCCCCAGCTACAGAACTCGGTCCCCATTCCTGTCCCCTCTCCCCAAACTCTGTCCCCAGCTACAGAACTCTGTCCCTATTTCCGTCCCCACTCCCCAAACTCTGTCCCCACTGACACTCTGTCTCCTGCTGCAGAACCCTGTCCCCACTAGCACCCTGTCCTCTGCCCTCCCAGCACCCTGTTCCCTTTCCCCTGCCCCCAGCCGCAGAACTCTGTCCCCACAAAATGTATAAGTATAAATGCTTCATTTTAGATTTAAATAGCATGAATACAAAACAGACCATTTATTTCATAACTATAAACACATGATTTTAATTGTATGTATCGCATAATTTAAAAATAAACTGTTGATCAGAGTGTGTAAGTAAGGGCTGGGGATAGCAAGTGATGGACAGGAGGAGAATAGAGAGGGCGGGACTTCAAGGAAGGGGCGGAGCTTCAAGGAAGGGGCAGGGCGGTAGATCTTCGCCTGTTCTGAGATTTAAAAAGTGATCTTTGGTGTAAAAAGGTTGGAGACCACTGTCCTAGGTGGTGGTGCAGTGGGGCTAAGGAAGGCTCACCCATGCGCTGACCTTGCACCCCCTCAAAAGCAGCCAGCAAACTGCCTCCATCCCAAGCCCTGTGCCCCCGCTCCATTCTGTAGAGATAGAATACAGGGGGCACCCTGAAATCAGCACCTTCTCCTCTCCCTTCCCTGCTCTGCACAGAAAGCAGGAGGCTCCTGGGGCGGGGCAGCTCCAAGGCAAAGGGCGGGAGATGCGCAGCAGTGGGGGAAGGGGCAGCTGAAGTGCTGCACATGACAGCCTCTTGGCCAGTCAGTGAGGATAACCTGTCAGAAGCTCCAAGATCTACCAATAGATCCTGATCTACTGGTTGGTGACCACTGGTCTACATCAGTGTTTCTCAACCCTTTCTTTATAAAGTACCCTTTTAAAAAAAATAATTACCCCTAGTACCTACAGTTTTCAGACACACACATTTTTTTTTTCTACCATTGCAGCACATTTGTTTAAACAACTTAATTGTAGCCGGGTGGGCGATGAAATTTTGGGGTGTAAAAAATACAAAAATAATAAAGCGCTGTAAAACTTAAAACAAAAATTCAGTTTTCTCCAAATTTCAGTTGTGTTGTCGTAACCCCTAGACTTCTCAAGTGCCACTAAGGGTATTCATACCACTGGTTGAGAAACACTGGTCTATATGATCAGACCCTTAAATACAAAGCTGTTTAAGGGCCAATTCTAATGCATGTTTGAAGTCCCTGGGAGTCTTTCCATTCATTTGGATCAAGTCTTTAGTTATTTTTTTACATGGAGTAGCTTGCAAAGAGAACTGGGAGTATGATGGCTGCTCTGTACTCAATAATTAATTGATTGATAAATAACCCAATCAATTAACCAAAGCAAGCAAGCTACATTACAAAGACTCTCTAAAACTGAAGGCTATTAATTACACTGGCATAGTCAATATGCAGACGGACAGTGGACCAAATCCAGACCATCAGATGCTTTTGAATAGATGACAAGATCTTTTTGTTTATTTTAATAACAATAACTATAATTTTTGTATTATTTTCTATAGAGTCTGGACCCTGGCTGTTCTTTAACCAAGAAGTTTGGACCTTGACAATAATAATTAATTACCTTGGAATTACAAGTCTCAATATCTCAGTTTGCAGACTTGAATATAACCATAGGCTATGCAAATTTTGAAGTGCATTGAAGATTCTTTAGACTGGATTAGCATAAAATTCATTAGTGAGACATGCCTGAAATGAGGGAAAAGCCCTTATTCTCTTGGGTGACTGAAATATGAATAGAGTACTGCCTGAATTAAGTTTAACTTGCTCATTTTCAACCTGCTTCATTTTTTCCCCATCTGTTCCCCGTAATCAGTATTTTAATAAAAAGAGCCACTGGCAGGCAAGAGTGTTTAAAACAGGTTCAGTTCATTTTATTTATTACCCAAGACAAATTTTCTGCAAAGATAAAAAGAGGTTTGTTTACAAATGCTTCTTGGGCAGCAGCAGTATGAGTTTTTCCCTTGAAACGTGGCGGATATCTACAATGAATGTGACACCAGCTTCAATTTTATCATTAGGAAATAGAACATGCTGAGATTAATGCTCCTGTTTTCAGAGTTTAATAAAATATATCTCCCAGTATAAGCTGGCTGTGACAGTATCATAGCTGAGTTGAGCCGGCAATGTACTCTTTTTAATCTTACAGTTGAAAAATGCTTGCTTACTGGGCCGACACAGAATGCCAGAAGGCCGGTGTTGTGCCTCCTACATTCAGAAGATTGATGCAGCCCCCAATGTCATTAATAGACTGGGGATTCTAAGTGCCAGGAGAGGCAGCAGGTGTCATTGCTTGAGACTGGAAATTTGCTTCTCAAAGCAGTTGATCACTGCGATGAGAAGCTTTTTATTTTGCACATTGCTGGAGCAGTACTGTGTATTGACACATCTCTGGCAGCCTGCTACAGCTTGCAATGCTTGCTTTGAACCCAGCTGCAAAGAAGTTGGGAGCATGGAGAGGGCAATAAATGTATGTAATAAAAACATGCCATATCCCATGGAGTGGGCTGGGATTGTTGCTCTCATAGTTTTGGGAAGTGAGGCTATCCATAATATGGGTAATAGGCATCTTCCCTTGCCACCTTGGTGTCCTTCCTTTGAACTAGAGAAAGGAGAGACTCTTCAGACTTTTTCTGGATTTCTTAATAAATCATTCCTGCTTCTCCTGGGTTTAGTCCACTTAGGAAAGTAAGCAGGGTATTGCCTTTGGTGTGAATTACTTATCTGGGCTTCAGATTATCTTTAAGCCTTGTCAGTGAGAATGCAAACACAAAGCTTGTCTTCAGGGCATGGGGAATAGACAGTGCTGCACATTATAATCAGCTACTCTTGGAGTTTAATTTAATGTCTCATTGTGGGTTTTCTTTCTTTTCTTTTTCTCTTCTTTTCTTTTTTCCTTTTCCTTTCCTTTTCATTTCTCTTCAGCTTTTGAAATCCATTATTCATGTAACAAGATTCACAGAAAGAAACAACTGAACTGTGATTTCAGTGGAGATTTTGTTGTAGAAAAATGGTATTTTCATTATTTAAATCTATGCAGTCGGTCTTCACTGCAAAGCAGCAGATGCATGAAATTAACACAACAGCCTCTTCAGAGGGCACTGATCCTGTTGGTTATTTGTTATAGTCTCTGAAGGGAAATAAACTGACCGTTTTAGCCCGTTCAGAGAAGTTAGACTCCCAGAACAAAATCAATTAAATATTGAACTCATTTTATTAATCACATTAGCAGCTATGAGAAACAGTAACCAAAGCAGTGGTCAACAGATGTTGGTTCTCATTTTTAGTAAAGAGGCTTCCTTTGATATACAAAGAAGCAGTTTATTCATACACTTTCAGCTACTGCTATTTTCTAAAAATGTTCCTTCAGTCACTCATTTAATTTGTGTACCCAACAGTGATTTCTTTTACTTTCATTGCCTTTTTGAAAGCCTGTTTATACTGCAGTTCTTTGTTATTGGCATAGCCCTTTGTAGTATTCTTTGTTAATAGAGGGCCAGATTCTACTACTGTTGCATTTAATTCCTTGGGGTATGTCTACACTACACCAGGGCCGGCCCAAGCCATTCGTATACCAGCGTGGCCCTGCCCCTGGGTGCATGGCGCATGTGTGGCAGCCCCGCGCAGCACTTCCTGACCGGTGGTAGCCCAGTCAGCCCATAGCTTGGGCTGGCTCTGCACTACAGCGTTATTTCAAAATAGCTTATTTTGAACTAGTTCTTTCAAAATAGCTTATTTTGAAATAACGCATCTACACACA
Source organism: Pelodiscus sinensis (assembly GCF_052426305.1). NCBI lineage: Eukaryota > Metazoa > Chordata > Testudines > Trionychidae > Pelodiscus > Pelodiscus sinensis. Next base: position 157,351,980 of record NC_143054.1, on the reverse strand, counting down.
CAATGCATTTTGAAATAGCTTTTTCCTATTTCAAAATAGCACGTCCACACTGAGTGGATGCTGAATCGCATTTAAGGCTGTCTGGAACCAGGTCTGGCAGGGCATCGGGTCAGGAGTTACTTTGTGTGGTTGCTGCCTGGGTCTATCTGAGGCCTGTGCTTAAAGGGACCCCCCCCTGCTTCTCAGGTTTCCCTCCTTGCTTGCCTACCTTGCTGAGAGACAGCAAAACATTTTGTCTCTGCGTGCTCTGGTTGCCCTCACTCGGGACACCATAGCACTCTGCAACATGGAGCCAGAGCTGCCCCTGGGCACTCTGGTGCTTCTCGTGGACACGTTGCTGTGAGCCTAGCTGCACTTTCTGCAGGCTGCCATCCGGGAGGTCCATCGGGGGGCTGTCAGTATCCCGGAGGCCCTGCAGGAGATCTTCCACCCTGAGGAGCACTAAGAGCATCCCTGGACTGCCCACTTGGGGCTTGTGCCTCATTCCTCCCTCACATCCTTCCACTTACCCCTTCCTAACCCCCCTTCCTGATGTCAAATAAAATACATGTATTTTCATTAACACAGACTCTCTTTATTTAACAAAACGGGGGGGAGGGGATGAAACTCTGGTGAGACTGGGGAAAGGAAGTGGGAGAGGGAAAAAGAGAGGGTGGGAGAGAGGAGGGGGAAACCTGGGAGGAGGAAGCTGGAAGGGGGAATCAAGGAGAAGAAGGGGGAGGGGAAGCCAGGGGTCAGGGTTGGGGGTCTCACTGGACCAAGTTGATTTTCATGCAAACCTGCTCCTGGGTTCACATGTGGTCTTTGGTGGCCAGGCTGGCAGCTATCCTGCCATAGATGCCCACGTTCCTCCATCTAGTGCAGAGATCATGGACATTGGGGGCATCCCCCCCAAACAAGGTCCATGATCTCCACCCTGGACCAGGAAGGCGTCCGCCTTCTTCAGGCCTTGGCAGGATCCTGGGAGCTGGCAGACTGCTCCTGGGGTGCAGTGGAGGGCTGGCTGACAGTGGCTTGCTGGCTCATGTTTTGGGGCCACTGGGTCAGGTGCAGTGACTGCTGGCTCTGGGCTGGCAGGCTTTTAGCTGGCACAGGCATTGTGGCCAGAGTCAACCCCTTTAAGGGCTCCAGGAAGTGGGGAGGGAGATGAGTGTTCTTGGTTGAGGCTGGAGTGGCCACCAGAGCACCCTGGGAAGGCTGAAGGCCCCCTATTTCGAAATAAGTGTCAGCACCACACTTATTTCAAAATAGCTATTTTGAATTTGGCGTTATTCCTTGTGGAATGAGATTTACCAATTTGAAATAAGCGCTCCGCTATTTTGAATTAATTTTGAAATAGCGGTTTGGCTGTGTAGACGCTAGTAAAGTTATTTCAAAATAACTTTGCTGTGTAGGCATACCCTTACTTCCCAAGCAGGCCGATTGATATCCTCACTCAAGTCAAATAGCAACTCACTTTGCAAGCAGGTCCTTGATTTCAGACTCTGACACTGGCTTTAAAATAATTAATTTTAGGGACTTTGTTTTAGCAACATCATCTGTACTGTACCTATCACAGCATAGAACAGTTGGTTTCATAACATGAGCTGTTTGAGAATGGAATTATTATTTGTAGCTTTTTTATAATGTTAATTATATATGTATTAACGGGACCTTACAACTCAATTTCAGCTGCTTAGTAAAGGTTCTTGTCAGAAAACCCCAGGATAGAGTGATATGATAGAGTGGTAATTTTCTCTCCTAATTATAACTTCCCCCCCCCCCTTTCACTTTTAACACCCTGGTGCCCAAAAGAGACATCTTCATGAAAAAGACCACTGAGTTCTGTGGAGATCTTGAAGTGGGGTCTGCACATTTCTGCCATGTGGATTTCTGACTTAACTATGGACCCCACCTTACTTCCCCCACACTGCATCAGACATATCTGATAATGGTCATTTGTGGTCAGAATTCAGGCTCCCAGTAGCATTAATATGGTTTGGGTTTCAGTTATAAAGGAAGGCAGTATTTGGTCCCGTGTCTAGTGTCACACAAAATCCATATACTGGGGATAATCTGTATGAAGTGGTTGCTGTTGTTGTTGACTTTCTTTTTTTCCTTTTGCACAAGTTTGTCCACTACCTCCAATGGTGATTCATGGAGATTATATTTGCCATCCGCGGCCTTGTGAGCGTTATAACCATGGAACTGTGGTTGAATTCTATTGTGATCCTGGTTACACTCTTACCAATGACTACAAATACATCACTTGCCAAAAAGGAGAGTGGTTCCCTTCAGATCAAGTATACTGTGTCAAAACAGGTAAAAATAGCACTAAGGTCACAACGTCTGCAGGCGTTAACCCTTTATTTTGCTGGTATGATCACAGGCTGACATGATCTGCTGAACTACAGTTCTGTCACGTTTTAAATTTTACAGAGTCATCTTGAAACATTAGTAACATGTAGTTTATTTCTGCTTTTATGATCTTGAATTTTCAGCAGCTATCTCCATAGATGCTAAAATGTGCCTTGTTAAATATTTGCTAAATCTTCTTTATTTTGTTTGCAAATAAATCCTAATAAAACACATCACTAGATTTTTTCAGTTTTTTCTATACTATTTTTTAAAATTTATGACAGTGTACCTTAAGAATAAGGATATTGTCTATGTATTTGTACAAAACCAAGTGCCCTGATCCTGACTGGCACTACTGCAATACAAATATGAAACAGTTATAATCTAATACAGCTGTTTTATTGCATTTTTGCTACAGAGCAAACCTGGCCAAATACACAGGAAACCCTCCTGACGACTTGGAAAATTGTGGCATTTACTGCTACCAGTGTTCTACTGGTACTTCTGTTGGTTATTCTAGCCAGGATGTTCCAGACCAAATTTAAGACGCATTTCCTTCCAAGGTTTGTACTCTTTTGCTCTTTGGACATTGAAGGCTTTAATTTAGCTATTTCACTGAATGCCCTTTGGAGAGGAAATAAAATGAGATTCCAACTATCTTATTTTCTCGCATTGAACAATAAACAACAGAGGGAATGGGGACAAATCTAGGCAACCCATAGAGTTGAGAACCCCTGCAATTCCATAGTACTTCTGGCCTCTTTTAGGGCAAAGAGAAAAAGAAAAAATTGCCAAATTGGCTTTAGGTGTGATTATACTAATTGCTACATTGATACTGAGAGTTTTGTCTTTGATCAAATATATTTACAGGGAGAAGCAACGTATTTTAATATATCAATTTGGGGGTTTAGGAGTAGGTTCTTTAAAATATTTTAGGCTTAGTAGAGTAGCATAAACTTCAAAAACTATTTTTTCCTCAATGGAAATTGAAAAAAAAAAAACCTTCAGTGACGCTTCTCTTAAAACCCCTCCTGAATATTCATAATCTCTCTCTCTTTGTGGCTCTTTCTCTCTCATATCCTCTTCCTGTTCTTTGCCTAAAGCACTGTACAGATATCAGCTATCTGCCAATAATGCTTATGCTAGTCCCTGCAAGACAGGGAGGTAAATATTAACCTTCTTTTACAAATAAGAAAGCTGAGGTTTGTAGGTTGACTAAATATAGCTATATAACAGAGGTAGTGTCATAGCTAGGTTCAGTCATATTCTTGGACCAAGACCTCTGTGTGGGTGGGGGTGTGGATGTGGATGAGAGGTAGGAAAGCTATATTAAGTCAGATAATCTGTCGCTGTACCAGTGTATGTTGATGGACTAGATCACCTAATTAATATGTACACAAGAGGGAAGACCTCTAGATTTAAGAGGCAGCACTATACCAATGACAGATATCCTGGTCTTGCTCCTCTGACTTGCTGAAATAGACTTCTGTCTTCCTCTTCTTTTTTTCAGATGTTCCCATATACCCTAAAAACACATGGCATACCGGTGGGACTCCAATGTAATCTAATTTAAATTTTTGAGAGTAAAAGATCCACAATTTTACAGACTGAAAAAAAGTAGTTTTCTTGAAAATATCCTCTTAGTGGTTGTGGGAGGAACAGGGAAGTGCATCCTTCCAAACTGAGGGTGAAATGAGCTAAAAAACTCAACCCCAAAGCTTGCATCATCCGGCAATTATCAGCTCAGTAGATTTACATGTCCTGCATGTGCCCATACTCCTTTAGCTCCCATGTTGACCTCTCTACACTTATGGATCCACCCCGAGTTTATATCCCTGATATTTACTGTGCATGGGACAATAGAAAATGTTCCTTATCTCCAACACACAGATGTCCTTTCCTTCTCTGAATGATGCCTCAGGTTACTGGCTTTGTTTATCTCCTTAAACCAAATTGCACACAGCTATTGGCCTGAGCTGATTTCTGCAGATCTGGGAAAGGATATTCCTGTGAACATTAAGAACAATGTATAGCTCTATTTATGTGATTAGAAAATATTATACTGAGAGAAGTTTGGTGGTTGCTTCAAGATGCTATTGAAATGTTCAAAGACTCCATGATAATCTGTCTTTGTTTGATGTAGAGCCGTCCAAGAGAGTTCCACCAGTGACCCCGACTTCGTGGTAGTGGATGGTGTTCCTGTCATGCTGCCTTCCTATGATGAAGCTGTGAGCAGTGGCTTGAATGCCTTGGCGCCAGGATACTCATCTCCTGCAGGCCTGGGGCATGTTTTGCAGATAGAAGATCAGAACCCTCCAGCTTATCCCGGCCCAGGAGATACAGACACATTACCTGCTGAATTTGAGAGTTGTGAGAGTATATCAGGCTCTTCTGAACTTCTCCAAAGTTTATATTCATCTTCTGTGTGCCAAATGGGCGTGCATCCTGTTTCAGATAGAACTGAGGTGATCAATAGCACCACTGGGGAGGCTGCATCTACTAGCCCAAGTATCGATATTGCAGATGGTAAGATCTGTTTGGATAAGTTACATGGGATGTGTGTCAGAGGTAATAAACCATACATACAATCTGTGTTCTTGTGCTTCAGAGTAAGAATTAAGTAAGAATTATTTGCAACATATGTGTTATTCTTTATGCTTTCTTCAAAATAAATTTTTCGGTGCTTTTAGGGTTTCATCTCCTCTACCCTGCCAGGCCAATCCTGAGCCACATTTGTGGCAAGGGGATTGACTCTCCAGGAGTGAAACAGGGAAGAATCTTCATTCCCAACTCACACAGTGGCAACAAAGCCCCTTAGAGAATTTTTCCTTGTTTATTTTGGAGCGAATGCAGGTTTTAGTTGTCTGATTCCATACTGGCATCACAACAGAAGCAGGTGTTAAGGAGGGACTAGACTGGGGATAATATTGTATATTTTGCTCACAAGTACAACCTTTCATCATAAACTTATGCACAAGCTATTTGTATAGCATCAACTGGTACATATGAGATGACACTCTTCAGGCACCCAAGCAGTCTACTAGCTAAGGCCAATAATTCTCTTTTTTTTTTTTTCTAGAAATTCCATTGATGGAAGAAGACCCTTAACCAGCACAAAAATTGTTCATTATGTAATCACACTGGGTGAAATGAAACATGCACATACGTATATATACAATAGAGAGATAAAAAACTGTTTAAAGATTGGAGGGAGGGTATTTTTCCTATTTTTGATCTTCCATGTGATGATGTCACCAGATTGTGTGCACATCATAATCAACCGTGTGGTTAACAGCATCAGCAATTGAATAGCAGGTTTGTGAAATGAATCCTGGGGATTTGATGAGGCCACTTATAGAAAAAGAACTGTGAATTCTTAGAACTGAAATTAACATATCTCTGCATCGCAGGAAGTCGTATGATTCTGTAGAAATGCTCTTGAATTTTGATACAAGTACTAACTGCCTCTTGAAAGCATGTCCAATTGTGTAGATTTGCTTATAAAGGCTGCTTTATATTATCTATGGACCCTGATTTACAAAGGATTATTATAATTTTTTAATCAGTGTTGAAACCTGAAAACAGAAAACGGTTTCCTTTGAATTCCTATATTATCTAAGTTATCAAGTGGAAGCTATTGTTTTGTTTCTTGCTAACATAGTTTCAGACCTTGTCTGCAGAAAGCATAACAGAAGAGAGGAGAGAGACTCATAAATTTTGACATAACAAATATATAGTTATGTACTCTTTGAAGGAAAATGTAAAAGAAATGGAAAACCTGATCTGAAGATTTTTTTAAAGTAAAGTAGGATTTATATAAAATATAATATTCAAGGTAAAATATCAATATTTATATATATGTGAAGCACCTGTACATTACATTTGATAAGTCCTGTTATTTTGTAAATGAACCTAGAAAGTAACAAGGTCATGATGAGGGAGGTGTTGAAATACTCCCCTGTTTCCCCATTTCTTACACCATCTCATACAAATATACATAAATTATTTTATGGCCATAACCCAAAGCTCTACAGTGTCTCTACTGTATGTGGAAGTTCTCTGGTCATTACTGTAGAATATCATAGTATTTTTTTAAATGAGGACCCTTTATTTCAGTCCTTTTCTGAATCACCAGCTTGTCTCCAGTTGACCTTCATAGAGCTTGTTTATTACTAACAAAGTGCTCTGCTACCATGTTAGCTTCTTTGTGGGACATAGTCAGATCTTAATGCACTCATCATGGAATCAAATAACACCACTCTGTCTGCTTTCAAGAAAATGCACAGTGCTCAGAGTGCTGTTGAAACTGGATTTTCTCCTTTGCAAGAAGAGAACAACTGGTATCCTGGTCCCCTTGTGGCTCCATTTCTCTTCTTTTACTCATGTGGAGCTGGGGCACAATCTAGTCACTGGAAACAAATCTTGTATCTATGTTATCTTCCTGGAGGGGTATGTCAGACATTCTTTGTAAGGAATATCCCCTCCCCCCCACTTCAGTATGACTGTTCATTTGCCAAGCAAGTTTTCCATCTCGTTTCTTGTATTGCGTAATTGAAATAAGAACCATCATGTTAAGTTTACAGTGGCTTAAACAATAACTCACTGTTATGCTGATGGAGACAGACTGTCATCTGTGTGGGCTAGTTGAAAGCAATATACTGATATATTCTGGTTTCAGCTGCAGTAGAACAAACCAGGAGTATTTCTGTTGTTATCAGTAGAGTCACTCCAGATTACCTTGTTGTTTTCATGTAATTATTTTTTAATTTTTAATTTTTATTTGTGCTTTGAGAGCATTTAGAGGCCTCTGACATCAGCCAGCGCCTTATTGCGCTAGGCACTGTGCACCCATAAAAGGAGGACATGGTCCCTGCTCTGAAGAGCTTACTGTCTAACTATAGATTGGATCTCCCTGATCTAGCAACCTCGGACCTGATCAGTCCCAAATGAAGGATTTTGCCAGACCAGGGAAAGTCATTTCTGGACTCCCTGCTACTCAGCTGGGCCACTCAGCTGGGCCACTCAGCTGGCTCCTCCCTCCCCCATCTCCAGTCCTGCCAGCCCCACTGAGCTTTAAGGCCCTGCTGGGCAGCCCAGCTGAGATGCATTGGGCTTCCTGCCTCTGCCACGCAGCATTGCTGGAGCATGCCAGGCTTCCATGAGGTTTAACTGTTAATTCGAAGTAAGGGGTTTATTTCGGAATCGCCCTTCTCTGCCGCGTGTAGATGCGGGCAGTTCTTCAAGGCTAGTCAATTTCCAAAATGGTGACCGCCCGGGAACATGCTAATAAAGCGCGGGATATTTAAACCCCACGCTTCATTTGCAATTTCGGTCGCCCTCATTAGCCTCCCTAGTTCGAACTAGGAGGCTAGTGAAGACATACCCTATGAGATTTTCCCTCCTCTCCCACCCAGGCCATGAGGATATTTCCCCAATATTCTGCTGTATTTATATTTCTAATTCCTGTTTCAATGTGCTACCCTAGCATATAAGCTATGTGGGTTATATGTTACCAACCAAGGAAAACCCTCTGGAACACAAGGTGAGTTCAATGATTTAGTTTTATAGTATTGTTGCAAAAAATTTCAAAATATTAAACGTATTACAATTATCCTATAAAATATAGTGAAATCTGTACTTGCTGCTTTTCACTGTCCCCTGTGTTAACAGTTTTCAGATCTCATTCCTTGTGAAATTCCTTCCTTCCTGTCTGTTAACTTCTACTGCCGTTAATGCAGATCTGCCTGTTTGGAAAGTTGCTTTGCTCTGTATGTTGTACTGCCAGTAAGCCTGCTGAGGTGGCCAGAAAGGTCAATGCATCCAAACTTGGAACTGTGTTTTTCAAATGAACAGTTTAGCTCATAACATTTCACTTTCAAAGTATCTTTAGAGAGTTACAGTTTATTAGACCATTTTTCTTTGCAGAACTGAAAATGAATTAGAAAACATGTACAAGTGAAAACTGCCCATTAGACTTTTGGTAGCACTGTTGCATTGTATTAAATATGACCTGAGGAGGGGGAATATGGGTTTGTGCCCTCTTTAATTCTTTATAATATGCAAGATAGCCGAAAAGGTTTTTCCAGGTGTTTTTTTGCTTGAAATTTTTTTTTCTGATTGTTTTCTTTGAAGTAGAATTGTAAAGAGAGTTAAATGCAGCAGTGTTGAGCATGTTTGAAAATTCCCCCACAGAAATTCACGTCTAGTCTACTATGTTTTTTCTCAGAAGACACTTTAGGCTCACTGGAGAACTGGTATGATTATGACACTAGGCTTACATGGCAAGTGAAACCATAATGGGCGGACACGGTATTCTTATTGTTGTTTTATTTGTTTTTGTTGACATCTGTTTAACGTAAACCTGTGAGAAACCCTGGGGGAAAAAAAACCTCTCTCTGTTAAAGACTCAAGCTCCTTCATTGAAGAGTTAAGCACTCTCAACCTATATTTCTGATCTCCAAGAAAACCAAAAAAAAGCAGGCTTGACATTCCTGATATTTCTAAGATGAAAAACAAGGAGGAATAAATATATTTTGTGGAGAGAGCAAAAGGGAATCATTTCAGGCCTTCTTTCTATGTTATAAAGAATTACAAAAAGCACAAACCTCTTCTGTTTAATGATGATCTGACATGATGTTATTAAAAGGTATAAACAACCACTTGTTATAATGATCAGAAAGCTGGGGTCTCTGTGATGGTTGTTAATAAGAGTCACTGTATTCATCTTTGTAAAGGCACCTAATGTCTCTCTTAGGCTACATCTACACTATGAGCCTCTTGCAGAAGAGGAAATGCAAATGAGCGCTCCATTTGCATTTGTTCTTCCGCAAGAGGCTCGTGGTGTAGACGTAGCTTCAGTGAACCAGTTCCGGCTACGTAATATGGTTATGGGATGACCACAACATAGTACTTGCTAGCACATTGCTCTCAAGCAGCTATTGAAGCTTCTAATACTAAGGCTACGGCTACACTGTAGCCTTCTCCCAGAAAAGCTTATGAAAATTAAGCGCAACATGCAATATCGCCATGCTTCATTTGCTTAAGCTTTTAAGGAAGAAGGCTACAGTGTAGCCATAGCCTAAGTGATACTGAAAACCATGCATCTCAAGAAAAATAAAAAGAACATTTAAACTGTCCTAGTCTTTGGGAGTATTGAAGTCCCAAGAAGCTTTGGAGGAGAGACACCATAAATAATATCTGCCATTTTGGTACTAGTGAGAGAATATTGCAAACACACTTTTACAATCACCTTTAAAGAAAAAAGCATTAATTTTGAAGTCTAGCCAGTTTCAAAAACTAGTTAAAAGTAGTTACAGAAGCTTTATCTTCTCTGCAGTACCTCTGCCAGCTTCCTGTTTGGGGGGAAAAAATTGCCTATTTTGAAAAAAATATTTCATTTCTGTGTTGGTATGTGAAAGACCCACCTGGAGAGAAGAGGAATGCGGGAGTGGCTTGCACACACACTGCTGCCAAACGTAAACTGAAAAAACTCAGAAACGTGTTACTCTCATCTCCAGTATAGTTCTCCTGAGTGGCAATTGCTAACCATTTGGAGACAGAAGTGTAATTGCTTACAGCAGACAAACCTCTTTTTAAGGATTTTGGGTTACTCATCTCATATTGCACTGGACATTGATTACATACGGAGATGCCGAACTTGAACACAAAAGTATGAAGAAGAGATCCAACAGGTTTGGCAAGAAGCACATAGACAGGGCTGTTCTGAGGCCTCATATTGAATCAGTGAGCAACTGTATGTTTGATGTCATTTCTGCCCCTGAAAACATGTTCTCCAGCATTACTGTGTCAGGCAAATTTGACTAGCCAACTCTCAGACACATCCAGAAGTGTCATAGATCCCTAGGCTCAAAGTATTTAGAGGAAATAACTGAGCTTAGCCCAGGTCCCATAACTTCAGCCTGTATTCAGTGTTATTTATATGGTAACATATTCTGTGCCTTCTCTGTTGGCATGTTCTCCGTCCTTTTGGTGTTCTCGGGTCCAGCTGTGGAAGTAGTCCACAGACCCGGGCACCACTAGGAGCCTATGAGAGTATTCGAGCCCCATTGCTGCTAATGGGAGCTTTGCCATTGCCTTCAATGAGCCAGACTTTGAACCTTGTATCAATCTGAGATTGTGCTCATCTGCTCTTTACTTCTAGCTTTGGCTGTTCACTAGGGCTGTGTCTACATTGGTGCAATCTTGCGCCAAACTTGCTGCCTCTCTACACTGGCCGTGAGTTGTTGTGCAAGAACACTGACGTTCTAATGTATATAATCAGGGCTTCTTGCACAAGAACTATGATGCCACCGCTCAGGAATAAGCCCTCTTGTGCAACTGTTCTTGCGCAAGAGGCCAGTGTAGATAGGCAACATGAATTACTTGCGCAAGAAAGCCCTATGGTTAAAATGGCCATCAGAACTTTCTTGCACAAGAGAGCATCTACACTGGCAAAGATGTTCTTGCGCAAAAGCACATCTCTTGCGCAAAGGCACATGCCAATGTAGACACTCTCTTCTGGAAGAGTTTTTGCACAAGAACTCTTCTGCAAAAGAGTTCTTGCGCAAAATCATGCCAATGTAGACATAGCCTAGGTGCACAGCTCTTTACTGGACACTCATAGTGCACTTTGAGGTCATCCACCCTCAGAAACTATTTTCTTCGGCTTAATGCTGAGTGCAGAGCTACAGTGAAGGCAGCAGCTAAATTACTGAAGTGGTCAGACTATAGTCAAGAAGGAATATTCTGCATAAACCTAACACAGCATGCCCCATTAGAAGCCAAACCTGTACATAGGGGAGAGCAGCATACCTGCAGCTTTCTACACGGGGAACTGGAGCACTCTTCAATTCTGAGGGAGCAGCCAGGGAGAGAGGGAACAAGAGAGCAGCTTCTCTGGATCTCCAAAGGCACATCCGCTCCAGAACTAATGCTGGTTGAACGAGTAGCAAATTCCACTGTGCAGTAGCAAATCCAACACCTCCCTGGTTGTTTCTGAAGGAGTTTTATGCTGCCATGGTAGAGAGACTGTGAAGCGGGGCAGGGGAATTGTCTGGTTTCAGGTCATTTTATGTGTGCTCCTGCCCTCTGAGGTAATGTGAACCTGCCAATCACTATGTTGTTGGGTTTACCTCCAACTTCTTGCCAAAATAACTAGGGTTGTTTTCTACTTCTCATTGTCCTCAGCCTCTGGTTTCTGAGTTCAGTGCTGGACAAATGCTGCTCTTAATTCAGTCTCTCAGCACCCGTGCTGGATACATGAATCAGACTACTTGTTCTTTCTGGGTTATTTACACTTCTCACCTTTGTTCTTGTGCTATCTCTCTGGCAGCTGTCTCACAGCTATCTGATATTTTAATGGTAATGCCATATCAACTGTGAAGTATTTTTATAACCCTGTAATCACTACCTGTTAACAAGTTGCTTGGGGGAAGGTCTTTCTAAAAGCATTGGGAGAGGGTGGTTATAAACAGTCATAAATTTCAGAGTTAGTATTCCAAGAGGCTGGATACCTTCTATTACAATTGCTTAATTGTTGATTTGTGGTATGAGAGTGCCTCCTTTTAATGTGGTGGGGAGAGAATTGCCAAGCAAAGCTGAGCTGTTCTGCATTCACAAGAAGTGCAATGAATGGTGCGTCTTCATGCAATATATTCCTTTATTCAGTATATTTGATAATACCTGCCATTTTAAATCCACTTTTTATAGCAAACAGAGAACCGTTACAGTCTATGGCTCCACTAGGAGAAAACCAAACAGGCCTGAGCCTATAAGGGACTAAGTGCCATTCACCACTGACCATGTGCTGCTCTGTACTGTGCCATTAACACAGCTTGTTTAATAAATGGAGTGTTACAATTGCCAGTGAAATTATTCATTTACTTTATAGTCTGGGGATGAGTTGGCTTCCCCATTCTGCTGTTCCTTAGAGATCCTTTATCCTGTTCTGCCCCTTTAAATCTTGCATCAGCATGCACTGCGCCTTTATCAACAGAGATGATATGAATGGATTCCCCAGGCTTGTCCTGCAAGGTGCTTGAACATCTTCCGTGCCCATTGACTTCTCAGTATCTCCTGGGAGGGCCATTAAATTGTTACTTCATTAAAAACAAACAAACTGCACATTAAAAAACAAATGAAAAAGAAGGGGAATAAAATCTGGGAGTCAATTTCAATGTCTAATTTTAAATTAAAACATTTAAAAGAAGTAGCCAAAGAAGCCCCCTTTAAAGCAGATCAGACTCATGGTCAAAACTAGTGATAGAGATGCAGCCATGTTAGTCTGGTCTAGCTGAAACAAAAGACAGGACTATGCAGCACTTTAAAGACTAACAAGATGGCTTATTAGATGATGAGCTTTCGTGGGCCAGACCCACTTCCTCAGATCAAGTTGATCTGAGGAAGTGGGTCTGGCCCACGAAAGCTCATCATCTAATAAACCATCTTGTTAGTCTTTAAAGTGCTGCATAGTCCTCTCTTGTTTCGATCAAAACTAGAGCACAGAAAGAAAAATTGGTTAAGGAGAGTTGGACACAAAACTGTACTGAAATCTCAATATAAGGATACAGCTTGCAGTAAGCTTTAATTGCTAATGTTTATAAGTGCTTTTGCTGGAAAGATACAACTTCTGCAATGCAGTTACATCTTTATACTTTGTACAATAGATCTGTACACTTACAAAAGTGGGCCTGTGTCTTTGGCCCCCAGTAAAAAGGGAGTTGTGTGTAATATTCACAAGTGCAATACAAATAAAACACATTTGTGAACTTTGACATTTGTTGATTTATTTTTTCTTTTACAGACTGAAAAGAATGGCTTAGAGGAAAATGAGTCAAGGCATTAGTAGTGTATGTGTGTGTGTGTGTGTGAGAGAGAGAGAGAGAGAGAGAGAGAGAGAGAAGAATATAAGAACTGTGTGGAGGGTCATAAGTAAGTTTTGAGGGATGTTAAAAATCCAAACTGATAGAGTCCCTTTAATTATCTAATTTTAAAAATCAGGTTTTTGGTACAGCACTCTTTAAACAGCTTCATATATTTTTTTAAAATATTCTTTATACTTTAAAGAAACTAATTACTTGATTCATCTGCATCCCTGCAGATCTGTATCACAACAATCATTGTTACTTTGGTATGAATGTTGCTGCTTTCTGTTCCCTTTATTATTCTGGAATGTGAGACTTCTAGCTTGTTTGTAAACATTTGGTTTAGGCTTTAGGTCTCCCGCATATTCTGAAAAGAATATTAGTTACATGATCATCAAAATAAAAGAATGGTCTCCTGGGTCACACCAATGTTTCATTTAGCCCAGCATTCTGTCTTCTGACAGGGCCAATGCCAGTACCGCAGAGGGAAAGAAAAGAACAGGTCATCAAGCGATCCATGGCCTGTCACTTATTTCCAGCTTTTGGCAAACAGAGGTTAGGGACACTTCAGAGCATAATTTTGCACCCCTGCCCATCCTGGTGTCAAAGTCAGACAGGACTCACTCAGAGTTGTCAGACTGCTCTGTTTATTAGCAAAGCTGCTCTGCTAAATGCACCCAGAAAATGTGAGTACCGTGCAAGGCTCAAACCCCTTAGATTTATACAGTCAAAAGAAAGCCAACTTAACAATATTAAAAGGTGGCAAAACTTCACATGATTAGTATGAGACTAGTCAAGTATCTTCATTTCCACATCAAGCACACAGCAATCTCCTGTCCATATCTCCCTGGTTATCTCAATTACTTTCTGCCTAACACCTAATGTTCCTTTTCCTATTATCTCAGGCCCACCTCAACTTATTCCTTCAACTTATTCAATTATTACAGCATAATTCATGCTGGCTAATAGTCATTGATGGACCTATTCTCTATGAACTTACTCAATTCTTTTTTGAACCCCATTAACCTTTGTCCTTCACAACGTTCTCTGTCAAAGAGTTCCACAAGCCTTCTTCATTCTATGAAGAAATACTTCCTTTTGTTTGTTTGAAAACTGCTGCCCAATCAGTTCATTTGGTGACCCCTAGTTCTTGTGTTATGAGAAGTACAAAGCACTTCCTTCCTTACTTTCTCCATCAATCATGATTTTATAAACTATCATCTCCCCCCTTGGTCATCTCACATTTTCTAAGCTGAAAAATCCCAGTCTTACTCATCTTTGCACTGACTTTACACTATTGCAGCTGATATGCTCTGGGAGATTGCGTTGTGGAGCAACATCAGTGTAAAAATCTCAGTGTAGACAGAATCTTAGAGTCTTTTGCCAGGAGAGAAACATGGATGGGCCTGAGAATAACATGGCCAACTGTGTTTGCTGCTCATCCTCTCTGCCTACTTCTCTGGCTACAGCTTCCAGTGTTTCAGCTTTGTGGCTGCAGAGAGCTGAAATCCACCCTCAGGCAGAGCAGTTGCATTGCGGGGAGGATGCTCAGTTGCCCTCCCTGCCTCATAGGAGTGAATATACTCAAGGGCTGTGTCTAGACTGGCCAGTTTTTCCGGAAAATCAGCCGCTTTTCTGGAAAAACTTGGCAGCTGTCTACACTGGCCGCTTGAATTTCCACAAAAGCACTGACTTCCTACTGTAAGAAATCAGTGCTTTTTGTGGAAATACTATGCTGCTCCCATTCGGGCAAAAGTCCCTTTTGCGCAAAACTTTTGCACCCCAATGGCGAAAATGGCAATTGGGGCTTTTTTGTGCAAAAGCACGTCTAGATTGGCCATGGATGCTTTTCCTCAAAAAGTGTTTTTGCGGAAAACCGTCCGTGCCAATCTAGACACTCTTCCGAAAATGCTTTTAACGGAAAACTTTTCCGTTAAAAGCATTTCCGGAAAATCATGCCAGTCTAGACGTAGCCAAGGAGCTCTCAAATGCACGAAGTAAAGAAACAGAATGAGAGATCTCGGGGACTGCTGGTAACAGTAGCCAGAGCGTTCTCAAGCAAATGTGGTTTCCAAGGTG
The DNA here is from genome assembly GCF_052426305.1 of Pelodiscus sinensis. Taxonomy (NCBI): domain Eukaryota; kingdom Metazoa; phylum Chordata; order Testudines; family Trionychidae; genus Pelodiscus; species Pelodiscus sinensis. The sequence continues at coordinate 157,336,702 of NC_143054.1, read as the reverse complement.
ATGCTGACTTTTAAAACGAAAGTCGTTATTTGTCTGGCAGAACGTGGGCTCCCCGATAACTTTCATGAAGCCAGTCCAGCCTTCACCATGCAATAGGAGGGATGGAATAGAGGTGAGCAGTGTGTGTGGGACTTGTACAAAGGGTATGTCTACACTGCAACAAAAATCACCTGCAACTGACCCATGTCAGGCTAGGGCTGCGGGGCTGTAACACTGTAGTGTAGGCAATCTGGGGCCCTCCTCCCCTCGCAGGCAGGCCCACTGATGGGAAGGCAATGGGGGCAACTGCTTCAGAGCCTGGTGATACCAAAGGGCCCAGAGCTCCCGGCTTCTACTGCCACTACTGCAGTGGGTGGAGCCCCAGGCCCTTTAAATCGCTGCCAGAGTGCCACGAGGTGTGCTCCGGACAGCACTGAAGGCTGCCTGGGGGAGGCCCAGCTCTCTCACGGCAACACCGAAGGCTGCCTAGACCCAGCCCCGCCCCTTCTACCTGAGGCCCTGCCCCTTCTGGGGCATAGAGCCAGGTTCCCCTGACTTGCCATGGGGTCCAACGATGTTGTCAGCCCCATTGCTCACAGGACATCTACACTATGTTTGTGTATCCCCGCAGCGCAAGTCAGCTGACATGGAGCCACCAGGGGTAGTGTTAAAGCAGTATAGATATACCCAAAGGCTGCAGAGACTGGCAGGAATCCCCAGCAAGAGTTGACCTCATTCTACAGTGGAGGGGCAATTGCTGGAGCATGCTTTCTGGTTCCAGGCAGGGCCGGATTAAGGCATGAGCTAGCTGGGCAGCAGCTTGATAGCTGCCATTGGGTGCCGCGCCTGGCTCCCGGATCGCGAGCTGCAGCAGTTCCCAGCAGCCACCCTGCAGCGGCCACCCGGGCGGGGACTGCATTAACCCCCACAGCGCCAGCCAGCAGTGCCCTTCCCCCTGCGGCCATGGGGTCCTGCATGGCCAGGCTCAGGCGGCCCTGGGCTGCGCACCAGTGGCGGTAGCCAGGCCAGGCACGTGTGTCCTGCTGCCGCCAGCTCCACGTGCCCTCCCCCTGTGCAAAAGACAGCCCTCGCCCTTCTGGAGGTTTTGACATTCTAGTAAGCCAAGGCACACAAAGCTGAGCATGAGGCAGTGCTGTCCTTCCTATGGAACTTTTGCATACAAGATCCTGCCCACTTTCAGATGGAAAAGCAGGTTGGCAGCTACAAAAGGGGACTGGCAGGCAGGACTCCAGGCCCCTATTCTGAACTTTGCAGTGAATTATCATTATTCCCATTGTAGACCTGAGGAAATTGGGGCAAAGAACTTTCCCAGGCGCACACTGGCAGCATTATGAGGCTTCATTAATAAGAACTGCAAAGCGCTCTGAGATCCCCCGTGTAAAGGAGGATTCCACGTGCCAAATGTGACTTCTTATGCATTTTTCTAACTTGACAACTTCCTCAAATGTGGAAACAGTGGAAGAGATGATAGACATAATGTTTTGCACACGCATGCAATAGCAGAATGAAGCAATACAGCCACAACAGTGGGCTGGTTTTGCGTAATGACAACTCTTCTCAGTGACATGTGAGGTGCACAGCTGGCTTGGAGATGCTGAGTTTAAGCCACAATTGCACTGGAGTCTAGCATGCGCCAGTGTGTGCAATATATAACTTGTTTCACAGGGCATTTCTTTTGGTGACAACTTGGCTTTGATCTTCATCCTCTTCTTGTTCGCAAACTGCTGGACCTCTAATGGCAATAGCGGACTTATTGATAGTGCATAGAATGAGAGGGGAGGAGGATGCAATGGGCAGGGACCAATCCATCAGTCAGTTTATGTGCAAACTGCTAGACACATCAATTTGATGGAAGCTGTTACAAGCTTGGTTAACCCTTATTAAATCTGCCTGTGTAAGTGATTTACACTAGTTTAAAAGGTGGAGGCCCAGACCTATAATATCTATCTTTTCATCATGAGTAATTCCACAGAGAACATTTAAAGTTGGGACGATGGGGCTTCAAACATTAATCCTTATCTCCCTCCCTTTTTCTTGGTCACAGTGATAGATCCTGGTAAAATGGCTCAGAATTTAGTCACTGTGCTTTAGACCAGGGACTGATAGTAACTGAAACTTTGGCTAACCAGTTGCTGCTTCAGTTTTCCATACTCGTAACATAGGCATTTGCAAGTGAAACCAGAACATGCTGAATTATTCCTGTGGCCAGTGCTAGGCATCTCAAGTCTGATGGAGTGTCCTAACTTTTTTGATCAATGGGGTTATTTGGTTTAATCAGACAGACTGTTACTTTTCTGTTCCTGGTTCATATTGCCACTGAGCCAATTAAATCTTCAGTGTAACTTCACTGTGCCGTGGTTGCAAGATTTTTGACTACTTAAAAATGAGAAAATACTCACCTTGCATGTGATTCATAATGAAGCTCACAGAAACCCAGTTGGAGCTGAATTCAAGCCATCTGAAATTGGAAGGCATTTGGAGAACCTTCTTTGGGCTCACCTCTACTTTCTAAGGGAAGAAAAGATATCCAAGCTCATCATATAATATTTTTTATGTCACTCTATCATTTTGGTATTGAGTGTGTAGCTTTCATAAAAGCTTTGCAAAAAGCCTGAAGGCTACCCAGGAGATATCTCCCATTCCCCTCCCAGCTACTGTGTACGTGTCTGGGTTCTTTAGAAGTTGTGAGTATATTAAAAAGTGAATCTTTCTAGCAGGTTTGCATAGGACATATAGACAAACAGTTTCAAATACTTGGGATTTTAAAACCTTTTCCAGACTGGTCTTTTAAATGCCAAGACATGAGGATAAACACTAACTGTGCTTTAGTATTACTGGAACATATCCAAATGAACACAGTTATTTGCTTCTGGTGTCCTCTGTAGGCCAGCACCACAATAATGGCTTTGATCTTGCATGGTTGGGAGCCCATTACAGATGAGACCTTTGTGTCCCCGCAAGAACATTTTCCCTGCCTGTTGTACAGTATGCAAGAGACCAATGGTGCAGTAAGAAATAAATTGTCAATTTATTTCATATATTGCACTGGCTAAATGTATCACCGAAGTGCAATTAGGGGACTTTACTTAGACACGGTTAGTTGTTCACCTTAAATCTCATCCATGGCTATTCGCATGTCATGCATTCAGTTGAGTTAATTTGACTGGGGACACCAGCTACACAACCAGCACACTCAAAGGTCTTGAGTCTCAACTAAATCAGGAATTAAGTCTAGTTAAAATTTCCTCACATTCATGAAAAAAAATTGTCTGTTTTGGGTCATTTCTCAATAGCCATTATGGTCACATTTATTTATAAATGGCTTAGCAAGGCTTTGTACATTGTTACCATGGCTTATAAGGCTGACTATTGATACATGTTATAATCATGTTCCAGAGTGAGGCAGTTTCAATAAACAATCTATTGACCCGTTGGAGACTAATGGCCAATTAACCCATTTGTAGCGATATATACAAACAACCATTTATTAATCCCTTTAAAAATACTTTATAATGTAGCTGCAGCAGCAGCGGCAGGTGGGAGTCCTGGACCCTGTTACATCCTGGACCTGTAGGGCTCTTAGGTGGCTCTTCTGCATCCCAGTGCCTGCCTCAGGCTACAGCGCGGCCAGGCCCCTACAAAGGAATTTTGGGCACCGGGGCTTTTTTAGGAAACGTGGACCACAATTTTTTTTAAATACAAAGGAGTTCAAAATAGTCATGCAATGAGTGTGCATAAGAGAGAGTAATGACAAATGTGCGTGGAAACAGTGATTGGTAAAATGATTTTGTTATAACATACTAAAAACTTATACAGTGATGACGGTTTTATAGAAATTACCTTCTGGGATCATGGCGGGCAGTGTGTAGGGTTGCATATGGTTTAACGAAAAATACCACACACTTCCCCTCCCCCTCCACGCCAAAAAAAAGGGGAAAAAATTCTGTTGAGGGAAAAAAAAGGGGGAGACCAAAGTTAAGCCAAAAAAAAAAAAAAAGCGCTGCACCTTTAAATGGCCCTACACTCCTCATTCCCCCACCCTCGCCAGACGTGGCAGGGAAAAGTGTCCCCGCGGGGTTTCTGTCCGAGGGAAACAGGAATTACTGGACATTTTACATGTCTGGTATTTTTCTGGGTTTTTTTAACCAGATGGGGAACGTGAATACCGGATTGTCCGGGTGAATACCAGACACCTGGCAATCCTAGCAGTGTGGCCGCCAGAGCCCCCTGCTCTCTTGGCCACCTCTGCCTGTTGCTGCTCTACTTACTTGGTGAGGCCAGCACCCGGTGAGTGCGGGTAGGCTTCTGGTCAGCAGGGCTGGGCCTGGGCCACTCCTCGCGGGTGGGAGGCACCACTCCCCCAGTCCTGCTACCACTCCTGCCTGTCCATTCCCCCTGCAACACAGAACTCTCCCATCCCCCTAACACAGCAGTTCTCCAACTTTTTGGTCCATGGCCCACCTCGGTTAATACAAACCTTTCCATGAACCACCAGCTGCTAATGGAAACTAGCCATTAATTACATAATTACACCAAGCCATTTTGCTAGGGCTGCAGCTGGAAAGAATGGTTTTATTTAACCAGTAAGAAAGAAAATATTAATTTAAACAGACTAAGCACTTTAACTTTCTCTTGTTAGTTTAGAAAACTTCATTTTAAATAAAATAAAATATTAATTTATATCCAACACAAAAGGTTTCCTTGTTCTCTTTATTTATGGCAGGGGTGGGGAACCTTTTTTGGGTTGGGGTCACTGACCCAGAAAAATCTGTTGGAGACCACAGAGCAAAAAACAAACAAAAAAACAAAAACAACAACCCTCCAAAAAAAACCAACCCTCACTGATGTGGCCCCCAGCTTTACTCCTCTGGTGCTTCAACCCAACCAGGGGAAGGGAAGAGACAGGGAGGACTAAAGTTCAGGGCTCCCCATAGGCCAGATTTACTCTTCTGGGATTCCAGGTTTAGTGGATTTTGTGGACCCCCCCAGGCTATGGGGTTGGGACAAAAATGGGGCGTTCAGTGTGCGGGACAGGACTGCCAGTAAGAGGAATGAGGGTGCAGAATCTGGGCAGCAGGTAGGGTGCAGGCAGTATGAGTGGTGTGACGTGTGGATGGGAAGTGGGCTGCAGTAGCAGGCTGGGAGTAGAAGTCTAGCCAGGGAAGAGGATAAGAGCAAGGGAAGGTGCAGTGTGTGGCAAGGAGGAAGGGTGCAGGAGAAAGGGTGGGTGCAGGACCAGGGTGGAAGTAGAATGTCTGGCCAGGAGGGAGGGGGCAGGAGCAGACTGAGGCTATGGTATCTGGCTGGGAGGAGAGGGCAGGTGCATGCTGGGGATGAGAGGGTCGCAGCAGCGTGTGTGCGTGAGGGAGCTGGAGATGCAGAGGGTCTAGGTATGAGGAAGGGGAGCAACTTACTTGCACTGGTCCCAGGCACCACCTTCCATTACTCCCATTGACTGGATACTAGCCAATGGGAGCAGTGGGGAAAGCCTCCAGGCAGCATGCTGGCACTGCTGTTCCCCCAGCCAGGGGACGGGGAGGAGGAGCATCCCCCCCCCCCCACACACACAATGGGAAGGCAGCACTGGGAGGCTGAGGCTGCAGCGCCAGCATGAGCTCCCTGCTGTGAGTGGAAGAAGGGGGCTGAGCTTGTGTCACGGACCATCTAGAATTAAGGATGTGAAGGAACAGGTACTTTGCTAATCATGTAATCGATACAATTTGTACCGCCTACACGATTAGTCGAGAAGAGGAAGGCTTGTTCCAGGACTGCTGTGCCTCTGCATTTTAAATGCCTAGTGGCTCTTACTGCATTTAGCATGCAGAGATGCAGCAGTCCCATGCAAGCTGGGCCTGCTAGGTCCAGCAGCCCCTGTTTGTGGTGACCCAGCTAGCTGCGAACAGGGGCTGCTCCACAGCAGCAGCCTCCCCTATTCCCCCCCCCCCCCCCGCTGACTCTGATAGAAATAGCAGTGGGAGCAGGCAGCACCATAGAGATAGTGCTGGGGGGAACCAGCTTTCAGCCTGCCTCCCCCCCGCACCAGCTCCTGTTGCCCTTCCCCCACTTTCTGCCTCTCATACAGAGGCAGCAAAGATGGGGAAGCAAGTAGCCAAGAACTCCACTCGACTATCTGTTAAGCTTATGCAGTCGAATAGTTGAGCACTCGCATACATCCCTACCTGGTGGCCACAGCCTCTCACTGACTTGGGGTGCCAGGGCAAGTGGGGCCCTGGGTGGCTGTGGGGCAGGTCGGGACAGCAGCACACCAGGCATACTGGGAAGGCAGAGCCAGGAGGAATAGCTGGCCCAGCTGCAGCAACTGTTGCTTCAGCTTTGTATTCATGGGTGAAACTTTTTGAATCCTATGTGACAGACAGGGGAAGGGGAGAGCAGGACTGGGAAGAGTGGGGCTGGCGATAGCCGAGTGAGGGACACTGCGGTGTGAGGACACTGCTGGTGTGAGGAGAGGGGGCAAACTGAGCTGGGGATGGCTGGGAGGTGCCAGGCTGGGAAGAGAAAAGAACAGAGGGGTGCGGGCAGAATTAGGCAGGGAGAGAGAAGCCTGGTGGGGAGGAAGAAAAGACGGTTGGGCAGCAGAGCTGGGCTGGGGGAAGCAAAGAGGGGAAGGAGCCAAGCTGGGTACAGGCCTGCTGGAGGCAGAGCTGGACAGAGGATGGCTGGGGTGGCAAAGGAGGGAAAGCGGGTATGAGGGGTACCTCTGGGCAGGTGGAGGATGGGCTACAACTGACTGGGGGCCCTCTGATGGGTGGCACTCAGGATTTCTCTGGGTGTGGGAATGGGAGGCCTGTTGCTAGGTCTGAGGGAGGCAGACAGGGGGCCCATTCATTGTGCTATCCTGGGGCCCAGAATTCCTGTCAGCGGGACTGTCTGACACACAGCTAGGCTAAGCAAACAGAACTCTGTAAAGCTGAAAGAGGATGCCTATTTGTAGTGTTTTTCACGGGTGTAGGAAAAGTACCCCCTGGTATTCTGCAGTGAAAACTGTAATAAGGCATTTTAACACAACTACAGTGTTGTAGTCCTAAAAATGGGCTTGTGACTGCCAGTAGAAAGCTGGAAACTACATGCAAAATCAGCCAGCATGGGCTCTACCTCACCCTTGGTGCATGTCACTGAGGTGCGCAGTTAAATGTAGCAAGTGGTTGTACAGCCACGGCCACAAAGGCTGCCTCTGATTTAGCTGCCACCATCTTCTGTTGCCCTTAGAGAATGACAGACTGACATACCAAGAAAAATCACGTAGTTTGGTCCTCAGTATATACCTTCTTCTACAGTATTCTAACACTTACACCAACACCTCATGCTATATTGCAGCTGTTGTATTTAACACAACTGTCACTGATCACTTTGAATTTATCTTGAGGTAGTATAAACTCTCTATTGGAGTATCCCATATGCATAGCCAGGCATCATCCTAAACTAATTATCTCCGCATATAAGGTAGTGGACAACATCCTAAACTTTGAATCAGAACATTTCTAAAATGAGAGGTATCTACATGAAAAATTTCCAAGAGAATTCAGGCTAGACCCAGAAATCCCAGTGATACTCAAGGAGCACATCCCAGCCTGACTTGTAGGCAGAGTCGATACAGCAGCTAAGGAAAAGAGAGTGGACTAATTTTCAGAAGTGCTGAGCACCTTCAATTCCTGTTGACTTCAATCCCATGTCAATTTCAGTAATAGCTGTGAGTGCTTACCATATGTAGGAAAACTGCAAATCCATTTATCAAGCACATTACTTCTGAGTATTTTAAAATACTTTACAAAGAGACAAGGAAAGGTCAAGTAATTTTCTCAAAGCCATAGCCCAATTCTGTGACAGAGCCAGGAATAGAAACCAAATATGCCAATCCAGTCCCCAATTATTGCAAATAGCTCACACCTCCTCTCCTACACACTGTGGCAGTCAGTAGTGTCTCCTTTGTAACATGTTTATACAATCACATTGTCACATTCTATTATACCTGATATGCCGGTGCCCATGTACTGAAAGCACTGTTATTTATGATTAATTATTAAGCATCTCCATCTTTAACATCCATAAAGTTTTTATACAGCAGAGGCTTTTCAGCTGTAATAATAGTTTATGTGGCTGCTGAATATCTGCTGTTTAGAGTTAGCAGTTGTCACTGAACAATAATTTATAGGAGAAAATAAGTTTCATAAAAGCCTTTGAATGTGCTGTCATAAATTGGCAATCTGAACCCTTCGATTTCTACATGGCAGGTTTGCACACACACACATCCCACAGGGGCAAAGGACGTGGAGTCTCATCCTCTTATGCAACAGTATTAGCAACATCCTGTACACAGAGTTCTGGCTCACAAAGGAAAAAGAGCATGACCGCCAGAAAAGTCCTGCCATAGTCAGTAGTTCCTACAGAATCCAACGCAGCAGGCTGTACTCAAAGGCAAACAGTGACCTTTAAAAAAACCACTCCTCTTGCAATGACAAATTAGCTCTCACCATTACTGGGATCCTCACCCTCTGGTGATTTATGATCAGAATCATGCCAGGTGCTAGCCTATTACAAGTAAGTAACAGTATTAATTTATATGGCTTAGAACATTAAAAAAAACACTTTTTAGTTATCTCTGAGTCTAAAAGCAATATACAAAGGTAGACTTTGGACGTGGCAGTTGGCCAAACCCTTGAACTAATGGAAACGGATGTAGCTTCATCAACATATGGGAAGTACAAGGCTACGTCAACATTGGCATGATCATGCGCAAATACTCTTTAACGCAAGAGTTCTTGCGTTAAAGTATTTGTGCAAGAGAGTGTCTACACTGGCATGTGCCTTTGCGCAAGAGATGTACTTTTGTGCAAGAGCATCCGTGCCAGTGTAGATGCTCTTGCACAAGAGAGCTCCGATGGTCATGGGCACTGTGGATTTGAATCCCACAGCATGTGTTCATCTGGAGCTCTCCCATCATACGTTGACAGAGCTCTAGCAAATTCATGTTCATTTTGGTTAATTTCATGGTCATAAGGTTTTTAAAGGGTCAATTTCAGAGCGTTACCTCTGAAATTTCCCAGTATACTAAACATGGGGGTCCTGGCCCAGAAAAGCCTTGCGCATGGGGGGGGGGGCGGAAGGGGTGTCACAAAGCTACTGTAGAGGTGTCATGGGATTGCCACCTCACTTCTGCACTGTTCTGGGGTTTAGAGCCTGGTTCCCATTTGGTAGTCACTGCTATCCAGGTGCCTGGTTCTGAAGGCAGAATCCCTGCCAACACCATTGCCAGCTGCAGCACAGAAGTGAGGGCTGCAGGGTGTTGGAGTGGCAGGGTTACCATATGGCTGGGTTTTCCCATCAGCCTTCCTGCCTGGTCACAGGCTGACATCTGGGGCTGCAGTCTCCCTCCAGGTGCTGGAGCTGTCTCAACCAGCAACATGGAGCTTCCTGAAGCTGGAGATGGGTCTGACCCAGCTTTTGCAGGTGAAGAGAAAGTCCCATCCCTCCCCAGGCCCAAAGTAGGAGCTGGAGTCTGGCCCACAGTAGGCGATCCTGGCTGGAGTATCCCAAGCCCTGTCCTTCCTCTACAGTTACCAGATTTCACAGGGTAGATTAGATTTCAGAGTCCATGTTGTATTCGGTAATGCCCTCTACACGGGGCTCATAAAAAGGCCATGGTTGGAGTCTTGTATTTAGAAGTGATTCCCTGGGCACTCCCTCAGTCAGTGCTCATGGGAGTTGGGGGCAGGGTGTAAAGTGCAAGCCAGCCCAGCACAAAGAAAGCTTTTGCTTTATGTAAACCCTTATTTGACCTGCCCTGGGTCATCCAGAATGAGCTACCAGCAGCCGCAGGTGGAGAACATGGCAGCCCTCAGGCTCAAGCCCTAGTTTTAACTTGGTTTAAACATACGTCCAAATTTATTGCTGAACACTAAGCTCAAACTTATGGTTTTCAAGGGTAGGGCTGGAAATGGATAATTGCAAGAGACCAAGCCTGAGATGTAACTGAGAACTAAAAATCTTGCTATACCTCCAAGCCAAAGATAATAACTGGAATTCAGCACAGTCTTGAATACAACTATTGCAACCATGAGAGTAGGATTACATGCTGTCCGGCTGCATCTGATGAAAGGCATCAGTACTTGAACAACCCATAGAGGAGAAGAAAAAGGATCAAAGCTAGCAGCTGGCTTGACAAGTGATAACCCTGGGAAGAGCCAGTTCCCTTCCTCTGGTTCAGGACTGTCAAAATATAGCAGCCGTACAAACCGTATTTGTGAAAAAGCTACACTGGAAGCAGATCCCTACTTGAAGTGGATAGTCTCCAATGTGGCTTTCTTAAGTCCCCCGCCATCCACATTTTGGTCTCCATAATTCAACCTGGAAGTAGTTTGCTAATGTGAGTAATTTGGGATTTTTAAAGAAAGAACAGCTGCATGGAAATCAGCCTTCTAGACTATGTCGAGAACTGGGCAATGGGTACCCATCTAGCACAAATGGAGAATGTTATGAGACAAACAGTCCCTTTTCATCAACACAGTAATCTATAGTGCTCCTCCCCAGCAGTTAGCAGCTAAGTCTACAATGGTGCTTTACAGCATTGTAACTTACTGCACCACGGGTGTGGGTGTTTTTCACATACCCGGAGCCAGAAATGTACAGTGTTGTAAAGTGCCAGTGGAAAGCCAATAGCAAATATGCCCCAAGCCACATGCAGAATCAAGCGTCAGTGCAGATATGTAAACTCAGGGATCATTCCCAGCCCCGTGCCTCAGTCGCTGGTGAGGAGCTCTGTTGCCTCAGGCTACATGCAGTCAAGTCTACACTGGCACCTCACAGCACTGTAACTTTCTGGCCCGGGGTGTGAAAAAACCCCACCCAAGCACAGCAAGTTATAAGCGCTGTAAAGCACAGTGTGAAGCAGGCTACAGCACTGGGAGCTGCGCTGTTAGAGACTCCCCTCATGGAGCTGTTTTACACTAGAGATATAATTGACTAGTCAACTAGTAATGCGACTTGTCGCTTCCCCCCCCGCTTGCTGCCTCTATCAGAGAGAGGCAACAAGGGTGGGGAGCAGGAGCCGGTGTTCAGAGGAGCTGGCTTAAAAGCCGGTTCTCCCCAGCACTGTCTCCATGCGGGGCAGGGGTGGTAGAGACACAGAAGGAAACAGCACGAGTGGGGAATGAAGGAGTCTCCTCTTGCACCACTTCTGCTGTGATTCTACTCTTAAAATGCAGACTCAAAAGCAGAAGCCCCACAAGGAGCTTGGGGCCAATGGGAGACTCCCCTGCTAGCCCTTCACTCTCTGTGGGGCTGCCTTTTGAAATGTACAAGAGCCCTGGTGGGGCTCTTGTACATTTCAACAGCTCAGGTGCTGCAGGGAGCAAGGGTCCAGTGCCCCACTGGTCCCGTGCTCCCTGAGGGGCTTCCACTTTTGAAATGGAGCAAGAGTTCAGCAGGGCTCTTTCTGCAGTTCAAAGGCAGAGGCGCCCTTATCGACTAGTCGATGGAAATCCCATTAACTATTTGATTAGTTAATTAATCTAATTTTAACACTCCTAGTTTATAGAATCATGGAATCCTAGAGCTGGAAGAATCCTCAGGAGTCATCAAGTCCAGCCCCCTGCCCAAAGCAGGACCAATCCTGACTAAATCAACCCATCCAGGGCTTTTTCAGGCTGGGACTTAAAAACCTCTAGGGACGGAGTTTCCACTCCCTCCATAGTTAACCCATTCCAGTCCTTTCACCCTCCTAGTGAAATGTTTTCCTAATATCCAACCTGGACCTCTCCCACTGCAACCTGAGACCATTGCTCCTTGTTCTGCCATCTGTCACTACTGAGAACAGCCTCTCTCCATCCTCTTTGGAACCTCCCTTCAGGAAGCTGAAGGCAGCTATCAAATCCCCCCTCACTCTTCACTTCTGCAGACTAAATAAGACCAAATCCCTCCGCCTCTCTTTGTAAGTCATATGCTCCAGCCCCTAATCATTTTGGTTGCCCTCCGCTGGACCCTCTTCAATGTGTCCACATTCTTTCTATAGTGGAGGGTCCAGAACTGGATGCAATACTCCAGATGTGGCCTCACCAGTGCCGAATAAAGTGCAATAATCACTTCTCTAGATCTGCTGGCAATTCTCCTCCTAATGCACCTTAATATGCCATTAGCCTTCTTGGTTATAAGGGCGCACTGTTGACTCATATCCAGCATCTCATCCACTATAATACCCAGGTACTTTTCTGCAAAACTGCTGCTTAGCCAGTTAGTTCCCAGCCTGTAACAGTGCTTGGGATTCTTCTATCCCAAGTGCAGGACTCTGCACTTGTCCTAGTAGAACCTCATCAGATTTCTTTTGGCCCAATCCTCCAATTTGTCTAAGTCACTCTGGACGTTATCCCTACCTGCCATTGTATCTACCTCTTCCCCTATCTTAATGTAATCTGCAAACTTGATGAGGGTGCAATCCTTCCCCTCATCCAGGTCATTAATAAAGATGTTGAACAAAACTGGCCCTAGAACTGATCCTTGGGGCACTCCGTTTGAACCGACCGCCAACCAAACAATGAGCTGTTGATCACTACCCGTTGGGCCCGACCATCTAGCCAGTTTTCTATCCACCTTACAGTCCATTTATCCAGTCATACATCCTTAACTTGCTGGCAAGAATACTGTGGGAGACCATATAAAAAGTTTTGCTAAAGTTAAGGTATATCACATCCACTGACTTTCCCATGTCCATAGAGCCAGTTGCCACAGCATAGAAGCTAATCAGATTGGTCAGGTATGACTTGCCCTTGGTGAATCCATGTTGACTATTTCTGATCACTTTTCCCTCTTCCAAGTGCCTCAAAACAGATTCCTTGAGGATCCCCTCCATGATTTTTCTGGGGACTGAGGTGAGGCTGACTGGTCTGTAGTTCTCTGGATTGTCCTTCTTCCCTTTTTTTAAAGATAGACACTATATTTGCCATTTTCCAATAGTCTGGGACCTCTCCTGATCTCCACGAATTTGCAAAGATAATGGCCTGCAATGACATTTGCCAACTTCCTCAACAGCCTTGGATGCATTAAATCTGGACCCATGGATTTGTGTATGTCTAGCTTTTAAAAATAGTTCTTAACCTGTTCTTTCTCCACCGAGGGCTGCCCACCTCCTTCCCATATTGCGTTGCATAGTGCAGTAGTCTGGGAACTGACCTTGTCTGTGAAGACAGAGGCAAAAAAAGCGTTGAGTACTTCAGCTTTTCCCACAACATCTGTCAATGGATTACCTCCCCCGTCCAGTAAGGGCCCCACACCCTCTCTGATCACCTTCTTATTGCTAACATGCCTGTAGGAACCTTTCTTGTTACCTTCTACGTCCCTTGCTAGCTTTTGCCTTCCTGATACAGCGGGCTGGGAGAGCTCTCTCAGGCTGTGTCTAGACTACATGCCTCGGTCGTCAGAGGCATGTAGATTAGACACATAGGCAAAGGCAAATGAAGCCGCGATTTAAATGATCGCGGATTCATTTAAATTTACATGGCTGCCGTGCTGAGTCGACAAACAGCTGATCAGCTGTTTGTCCGCTCAGCGGGCTAGTCTGGACGCTCCCCTGCCGACATCAAAGCCCTTTGTCGGCAGCCCCGTTATTCCTCGTGGGATGAGGTTTACCGGGGCTGCTGACAAAGAGCTTTGATGGCGGCAGGGGAGCATCCAGACTAGCGCGCTGAGCAGACAAACCGCTGATCAGCTGTTTGTCGGCTCAGCGTGGCAGCCATGTAAATTTAAATGAAGCCGCGATCATTTAAATCGCGGCTTCATTTGCCTTTGCCAAAACAACAAATCTATATGGCTCCGTCGACGGAGCCATGTAGTTTAGACGTACCCTCACACTGTGTGGGGCCATGGCCACACTTTAAAGTGCTGTTGTGGCAATCCTTCTGTGACAGCGCTTTCAAATGTAGACAGCCAGGGATTGGTGTTCCTTCCCCATCTGTGAAATGATAATGACCTATATGCCTTACCGGGGAGGGGGGGGGGTCTGAGGAAGAACAGAAGAGTGAGGGCATAGAGCTGGGGGTAATTATAACACAGTATTTGTCATATTCCGTTTTATAAGGAAAGGAAGCCAAGCATTCCTTTAGGTTCACTCCCTACCCTTGCAGCCACTGACTCTGTTAAACAGTGCGACTGTAAATTGCCCTGGTCAATAACACTCTACAAGTAAAAACTAAAACAACCACAAATAGTCTGGTAGCACTTTATAGACTAACAAAACATGTAGCTGGTATCATGCGCTTTCGTGGGCACAGCCCGCTTCTCTACAAGTAGTTTTTTTTGTCAAAGGGTTGGGCCTTGCCAGAGCCTGAATTCTTGGGTGTTTATTAGCCAGCTGTCAACTGCCAGCAAATGAAGAGGGTGGAAGACATGTACAGTCACCAATTGTAGGAGCCACCCCACTGCTAAATTGTCTTTGTTAACTCTGAGATCCTTCTCTTTATTCCATGGGCCTGATGCGTTGTTCCTCCGGTACTGGAAATGTTCTCTCTCAAATCTTGTGTGCTCTTTGTCTTTTAATCAAAATGTTTGTATTCCTCACATTCCCAGAGCTTCATTCTTTCCCTTCCCAACTTCCCCCAATCAATCATGTTTCACACCTGCCAATTATTTCATTCTTGCCTTTAACTTCTTTTTGCCCTTTCCCCTTTCGTAACACTGGTCTTTTTTGTTGCTGCGAGTCCCTAGGCTGAAATGGATTCCTGCACAATTTCATCCCCACATGTTTAAAGAGATACAGTCTGTGTCAAAAAACTCATTTCTTTCTACAAATGTTTTATCCTTTATTGACAGGTTTCAAAAATAGCCATGTTAGTCTGTTTCAGCAAAAGCAACAAGGAGTCTGGTGGCATCTTCCAACTTACAAAAGCTTATGCCATAATAAAAGTGTTTTTAAGGTGCCTCTGGACTCTTCATTGTTTTTATCTTCTAGTGCAGGGATGGCCAACCCGCATGCAGCTCTTCAAAGAAAAAATTGCAGCTCCAAAAGGGGCAGCGTGTTTCTGTCTGCACGGGATGCCGGTACAGACTTCAAAATGGCTGTCTTGAAAATGTCTGCCTTAAAAGGGCAATGTCTGCTTTGCTCTTAAAAGGGCTACAGCCCATTTGCTCTACCAAATGTGGCGGCCAGGGCTTTTTTTTTTTTTTTTTTGGCTCTATAACTTTTTTCCCTTGGCTCTTTGAGCTGTGTTCACCATTATTTTGGCTCTTTGTCTGTAATGGGTTGGCCACCTGCCCCCCCCCCCCCCCCCCCCCCCCCCCCGTTGTAGTGTTGCAATTAACACCTAAAATAACTGTAAGAGAGTGTTGGAAAATCAGTTCAGTTGTTTCTCCTGCATATTTATATTCTTCCTTATGGATTTTACAGAAAAAAGTGGGGGAAGATGAGAAAAATCAGCAGGGCCAAGTGTAGTATCCGGAATGACTTTCACTTTAAAGGGATATCTTTATTTGGAAAACAGTGCCCAGTTTTATAAATATTTAAGGATCTCTCCACAATTTATATATATATGAGTTTTTAATCTGGGTGATGGCCTGCCATCACAAAACCCTTTCATGAGAATTGAAAGGCAAATGCTACAGTAGTGTGGATGGGACCTAACTCACTTTTTCTAATACTTCACTCACTCACTGTATCCAGAGCTACCTAACAGGTTTTGTGCTTGACACTGGAGAATTCAAATAATGAGGTAAAATGTTGTGCAGAGTGAGGAAAAGCAACTGATGTTGAGCCGAAACATTTGGTGTTCTTCCTTCAGCTTTTGGTCCTTGTACTAGTTCCAGTAATAAACGGTCACTGAGCCAAAATCTCACTCGAAGGAAACTACCTCATACAGGCAAGAGATGTCTGCTAAGAGACATTACAGCTTCTGTAGCTACATCTGAAGTCTTGCCCTTTAACCTGACTGGCCCTTTGAGCTAATGGAAAGAGGTAAGGTTGCAGAGTTGGGAAAGATTTTTGCTTGAGCTTTTCCCACCGTTATAGTCAGCATTAATTCAGATGATGACTGACATTCATTCTCACAGTATGCACATCACTCATCCTCCAGCCCAGTGACGTAGCTATGCAGCACATGGCCTTCGATGGACCTATCTCATGAACTCACCTAGTTCTTTTTTGAATCCTCTTATAGTGTTAGCCTTCACAATAGCATTTCCTCAAGGCACCATGCTTTCAGTGTCCCTAGCCGCTGTTTGTCACTTCTTTCCCTCTGGGGCATCTGGCATTGGCCACCATTGGAAAACTAAATACAGGGCGAGATGGACCTTTGGTCTGACTAAGAATGGACAGTATTATGTTCCTAGTGCATGAGATATGGCCCTAATCAGCAGGGCCATAACCTGGAGGATGTGGGGCACCAGGCAAACCCACCCATAGGCCCCGCCTCACCTCTCCTCCAGTTCCACTTGCCCCTGCTCTATCCCTTCCCTCAAGTGCCATCCCTGCTCCGCCCCTTTACCCTCTCCCTTGTGTGACGGAATTACTAGGGGCCATGTGGCAGCAGGGGTTACCTCCTCCTCCTGCACTCACCATAGCAGCAGGAGCTGGAACAGATGGCAGCCTGCTCCATCCTGCTCTGCTCTTCCTGCCTGCTGCACCTGGCTTCTCTACAGCAGCGGGAAGCAGAATGCCATGAGGCTGGGGATCTCTGCTTTCTGCTGCCACAGAGAAGCTGCATGTAAGTCAGGCAATTGCATTGCTTCACATCCCTCTGCTGTCAAAGCCCCTAATGTAGACACTCTGGTTTATACTGGCAAAGCTGCAGCTAAATGGTGTTTTTAGCAGAATAGCTGCAGTTTTGCCAGTATAAACTGATTCAACACTAGCATCACTTTGCAGGTACAAACTCAAGACACGTATGTAAATGTAAGTAATTAATGGTATGATTGGATGGGAGCAGGGCCCGTTCAGGGCCACTGTGCCATAAGGAATAGTGATCTAAGGCAATTGCTCCTGTGATATTTATTCCCAGTCTGAGAAGATTTTACCTACAAACTGTTATCTGCTAATCCTAATCTAAATCACGCCAGAGCTCTGAAATAGCAAAAACTAGCAGCACATCTGTAGCACTAAAATATGGGTTGGCTCAGTTTGCAACCTGTGCTATTTATGTGAATACAAAACATTTCATATCAGAAACTCAGTACAATCAGTGGCCCCCCTATTCCTCCCGCCTGAAACCACATTGAGTTGAAGGGACGGGGGCGAGGGAAAGGTGTATTAGCAGCAGGATCAAAAATGAAGTTAACAGAAGTGATCAAAGATGAGACACCAGTGAATCCTGCAGTGTCCTCTTTTCCTAAGATACTTTTCTGCTGAACATTTATACTGCACAGTTTGGCCTGTTTGTAGCCACTTTGTTGTCATTATAGTGTGACAAGGCCGTGAGCTAAAAGCATTTATTGGCCCAACTTTTGTAGACTGAAGAGCTGAGCTTTCATGTTACACTGAGTGCTTCTTCTGTATTGATCCAACAAAAGAGACTGTTGCACATCTCTATTTTTTTCCATCCAGGTATGGAATTTTTCCATCCGTGTGTGGAATAATTTTTATGTGCAGCAAGCATGTGTAAATGTGCACCATCAATACAAACACAAAACCTACCAGTGGGTGCTCTGCTAATCAGCTGGGTAGCATTTGACTGTCTTCTGAGTGGCCACACAAGTGTGCAGCAAGCACCGGTCTGCACCTACCGTATCTCCCTTTCATATCCTGAGACCAACACTACTAGAACACTGCAAACACTAGGCAGTGTTTGGTGACTCAGCTATAAAATGGCCACACTTTTCAAATCTTGGTTACAAAGCATGGATGGCCAGTGACCCGGACACCTGGAGAGGCTAGCTGCTGGACTCTCCCCTTGTGCCCCTCTCTTCTACCCTACTCACCCCCGAGGAGCCCAAAGCATACACACTGCAGCCCATGACCCCAGCGCTGCTCAGCTGGGGGCAGGAAGGCCAGGCCCCAGCTCTGATGTGCTGCAGCTTCAGCCCCAGGACTCCAGTCCCCAGAGTACTGGGCAGGCAACATGTCTAATCCCAACTCCCTGTGGGAAGTGCACTGGTCAGGGGGCTGAGCTACATTAGGCTCTTTGGGGATGCTTAGCCTCCCACTGCCTACAATACCTGGCACCCATGCTACTCTGTCAATACTGTATTAACCCATGAACCAGCCAGATCGCAGGGATGTGTCTGTCAGTGTCCCACTGAGACACGGAGACCTTGGCATGAGCTGGCGACTAGTCTGCCAACCTCACAGCCTCTACTAAGGGAAGATTTTTCAGCTTATATAAATAAGGCAAATCATTGTCTAAGTACGCATGGAAAGCCTTAAAGCTACTCAGGCTTGCTCAGAAGTTCTACGCAGCTTTCACTGTACCCCCAGGGCTCTTTCATAACAACAGCACTGACTGTCCATGGCCACACTGTGTGGCTTTATTCCAGGCGTTAAAAGCTCCACAATGTTATTACTGGTCTGGTAAAGCCAAATGCATCATGGCTGCCCACGAGGCTGCCACCTGTTAGGGTTACTAGATGGTTTAAAAAAAATACTGGACACACTTGATCTCAGATGTGGGGGAGGAACCGTCTGCGAAGGAAGTGGGGCTGGCCAGGAGCGGGTTGGGGCGAGTGGGGCTGGCTGCGAGAGATTGGGGGGGGAGCCGACCAGTGGGAAGCAGGGCTGGCTGGGAGGGGGTTGGAGGAAGCTGGGCTGTCTGGGGGGAACCGGCCACTGGGGAGTGGGGCTGGCCCAGATGAAGGCAGATCCTGGGGTGCTGCCCATCCCGCGCATGGCCCCGGTTTCCCCCCCTCTACTGCGTAGTTGTGTACTGCCTGGCTGGTAGACACACTCACGCAGTGTGAGCCCGCCTACCAGCCAGTCAGTAGCCGCTGTACTGATACTCATGATAATAATAAAAACGTAGAAAATACTGGACATTTATATGTCTGTCTGATATTTTCTCAGTT
This sequence comes from Pelodiscus sinensis, assembly GCF_052426305.1. Lineage (NCBI taxonomy): Eukaryota > Metazoa > Chordata > Testudines > Trionychidae > Pelodiscus > Pelodiscus sinensis. The sequence goes on along the minus strand of NC_143054.1, from coordinate 157,317,712 downwards.
TGTTTCCCGAACAGAACGCCCCAAAACTGGATTGTCCGGTGCAAACCTGGACACCACCTGTCCATGGGCGTTTGAACCAGGATCCCCTGCAGGTATCCACCCCCTGGACGGTCCCACTGACGAGCTGTGTTTGCATTGACCCAGCTCTTGGAAAGCGGCCACTAGTGCGGAGCTGGGGAGCTGAGGGCCTGTGCTGCAGAGTGCGGGGCACGCCCAGGTCCCTTGAACTTAACTGACCCCCCCCCCCCACTAAACTCTCACACGATGGGGGGCGCCCCGCACTAGCAGCCGCTTGCAAAGGCCGGGGTAGGACGTGCAGGGCTCCGAGCCGCCCGGCTCAGCGCGCTGCTCCCGGGACAGGCGCTCCCACTGCAGCCCTGTCAGTCCCGGCCTCTCGCCGCCAAGGGCGCTGAGGCAAGAGCCCGGGCGAGAGGAGCCCCGCGGCGGAGCCACACTCGCGCTGCGTCTGCCGCGCGGACAGTCCCAGGCGGGGAGCAGCGGGACGCCGGCAGCGGCTGGGGCGCAGCTGGGGGCTGCGCTGCGGCCGGAGCTCGACCCAGGACGCGGGTAAGCTGGAGCTGGCGGGGGGTGGCGAGGCGAGGCGGGGCGCAGGTGCCCGCACCTGGCTCGCTGCGCCCCGCCCCGTCCGCCAAGCGGGGCCAGAACTACGGGGTCGGGGCGGTGGCCGTGCGGGGCGGGGGAAGGGGCTCCCCGCGAGGTACCCCAGCCCCCTGGAGCAGCTCTGGAGGGAACGTGTTCGGCCCGGCTCGGGCTCCTGGCAAAGGGCCAGAAGAGCTGGGCACCTGCCCTCCACAGAGCTCCTGTAAAAGGAGTGGGCCAGGCCCGCTGAGCCCCGGGCACAGGGATGCCTGCCTGCCTGCACAACCCCGCCCCTGGACCTGGCCGCACAGGGAGCCAAACGCAGGTGCTAGTGCCAGTCCCGGCAGCTCTAGTTTGTCCGTACACAGGCCCCGACTCAGGAGGAGTTTGGGTGTGTGTATGGAGGGGGCAGGTGCTTTATTTGTAAACATGGACCTAAGGGTGCGGATGCACGTGAGCATGCTAACTTGAGGGACCAGGAGAGGTGCTTTTGCCTTGCAAAGTAGCACCTAGTTTCTCCAGTGGTAAAATGTGACCAGTCCCCTTCCTCCGGCTTGTGGGACTCTATGGCTATGTCCAGGGCTCAACCATCACGGTGAAAATCACTCGCCAGCCCCGCACTGCGCATACGCAAACCACCGGTGAATGGGGTGACCAGCTGAAATCTATTCCCACAGGCGCATAGATAAGCAGATTTCTCGAGCCCTGGCTATGTCTACATTGGAGCGTTGTTGTGCAAGAACTCTTGCGCAAGAAAACGTCCACACTGTCATGTGTTTTTGCACAAGAGCATCCATGGCAGTGTGGACGCTTTCTTGCGCAAGAAAGCTCTGATGGCCATTTTAGCGATAGGGCTTTCTTGTGCAAGAAACCCCTGCCGCGTGTCCACACTGCCCTCTTGCGCAAGAGGGTTTACACTTGTTAGAAAAGAGCGTAGCTGTTGCGCAAGACGCCCTCTCTTCCAACGCCGTACAGTAAATCTCTTGCGCAAAAGCAGGCGGGCAGTGTGGACGCTCTGCGGGTTCTTACATAAAAACAGCTGTTTTTGCGCAATAACCTGTCAGTGTAGACATAGCCCAAATGATTTGGCAAAGGTCCCTCAGCCAGTCATACAGAGTCTAGGATTCCCAAGTCCCTAGGTATGGGTACATTTAACATTGTAATTAAAAACCTCCCACTGGCCTGTGCCAGCAGACACTGGACTTGGGCTAATGGGCTGGTCCATTGCACTGTAGCCCTTTTAGGCTCACTAGGCCCATGCTGCAGCCCAGGCTCTAAGCCCCAAAGTCTGTCCCACAGGTTAACAGCTGCTTAGCTCAAACCCCAGGAGCTGGCCTAAGCCCAGCCAGGGGTGTATGAGCAGTCTAGACAAAGCTCCAGTTTCCTCTTTCACAACATTCACACTACACAACACTTCGAGCACCTACAACATGTGTACACTGAGATTTCAAACTGTGAGTGATGTTGTTTAGTAATAAGGATTTAGCCCAGGTTTCAGTTGCAAACAGTAACAGGGTCATTATTAGAAATCAGAAGGAAAGTCCATAGAAATAACTGAGGTAGCTGTCCATATTGCCCAAAGCAACTGTTCTAAATTGACACATTATCTATGATTTCTGGAGGCTGGCCTGTCTGGCACAAAATCTATATAAGCAAATACAAGATGAGTGTTTTAGCCTGCAACAGGGAAACTGACACAGATCCCACATGCTACTGACCTGTTTCAGTTGATCAACAAGCAGTGAGTAAGTCTTGTTTGCTGACTACCATACTGGATACAAAGGGACACTGACATTCAGGCTTCTACTATGACTAAGGCCTTGTCACAATGGCATGTTTTGTTGCTAAATCCTGTCTTTTGGCAACAAGTACAGTGAGAGGTGGAGCAATCTCCCATTTACCTCAGGGGGGAGAGAGGATGTTCTGTCCTTCTGAAAATCAGGCCAAATAGCTCAGAGTATTCCTCTTTTCTATGCACCTCTGCAAAGGAAGTTTCTCTCTTCTTTTACTACACTGAAGCTGAAAAGAGAAAATCGTTGGTATCTGGGCATGGAAGAATTTTGTGTACTCTGCTAGTTCTTTAATAAATAATGCTTGTATATTACATTTTTCAAAGCAATCACTCCTTCTAACATGTCTGTAAAGTATTATTATCTATCTTTTACAGATGAGCAAACTAAACACCTTGGCTGTGTCTAGACTGGCAAGTTTTTCCGCAAAATCAGATGATTTTGTGGAAAAACTTGCCAGCTGTCTACACCGGCCGCTTGAATTTCCGGAAAAGCACTGACGATCTCATGTAAGATCCGGAAATACTATGCTGCTCCTGTTAGGCAAAAGTCTTTTTCCGAAAGACTTTTGAGCAAAAGGGCCAGTATAAACAGCACAGTAGTGTTTTCCGCAAAAAAGTCCCGATCACGAAAATGGCGATCGGGGATTTTTTGCGGAAAACCGCAACTAGATTGGCCATGGATGCTTTTCCACAAAAAGTGCTTTTGCGGAAAAGCATCCTGCCAATCTAGACGTGCTTTTCTGAAAATGCTTTTAACGGAAAACTTTTCTGTTAAAAGCATTTTCGGAAAATCATGCCAGTGTAGACGTAGCCATAGAGAAGTGATCTTAAAGTTAAAAGCATTTAGCATTACCCTATTTCCATTGACACAAATAATACAAATATTTGAAAGAATGAAGTGATATCTTAACTGCTCCCATTAATTTACTTTTTCTTTATTGACAGACTGGGAACAGTTAGATGAACTTTCCACCTCTCTGACCTTGTTCCCTGGAATGCTAGGGCTTCATGTAAAATAGAACGTGTGAGCATTACAAGGGAAGACCAAACAAAAAAATCTCTACATTGTACTAAGCCTTTAGTTGGATTCAATCTGATGACATCTAAATGTACTGTTCTGCACTACTGGCTCCTTTTCATATGCGAAGCTTAATCCTGGTTATCCAACTATCATTTCCAGCACCCACCTGTTATGGTAAATGCAAGTAAGTCACATGCACGTAAACAGTTGATACTCTATACATTCTGTCAATAATTGGGATTGAGGCTTTTGTCTGGATCTGAAATCTTCCCATTGTTTTATTGCCCAGTTCATTGATTAAACTTTCTAGCTTCCACTAAACACCATAATGAATAGGAAATGAAGCATTCAGATAGACTAGCTTCTCAGGACTATCAACTCATTGGGGAGATAATTCAGGGAAATTCATACCTTTAATCTATAACTGAAAATTAAGCTCCTGGAATTAAACTACAAAAATAAGGTTGCTGAATAATAAATAAAAATGTGCCATTAAAGTCTGTATTTATAAACAGCCCCTTTCCAAGCCATCATTGCTAAGGTATAGGTGGAGGATTGGGTGTCAAAGGGTGTGTCTACACGGCAGGGCTTAACTTGAAATAAGCTTCGCAAATTGAGCTACGTTAATTGCATCGCTTAGGGTATGTCTACATTACCCTCCTAGTTCGAACTAGGAGGGTAATGTATGCATACCGCACTTGCTAATGAAGCCCGGGATTTGAATTTCCCGGGCTTCATTAGCATAAGCGGGGAGCCGCCATTTTTAAATCCCCGCTGCTTCGAACCCCGTGTAGCGCGGCTACACGGGGCTCGAACTAGGTAGTTCGGACTAGGGTGCCTATTCCGAACTACCGGTACACCTCGTTTCACGAGGAGTAACGGTAGTTCGGAATAGGACCCTAGTCCGAACTACCTAGTTCGAGCCCCGTGTAGCCGCGCTACACGGGGTTCGAAGCAGCAGGGATTTAAAAATGGCGGCTCCCCGCTTATGCTAATGAAGCCCGGGAAATTCAAATCCCGGGCTTCATTAGCAAGTGCGGTATGCATACATTACCCCGCTAGTTCGAACTAGCGGGGTAGTGTAGACATACCCTTATTTGGAAATAGCTTATTGGGAGTGTCTACACAGCACTTATTTCGATATAGAGCTTGCTTCCTCCAACTTCCCTTATTCCTTGTACAATGAGGCTTACAGGAGTTGGAGTAAGAAGTCCTCCAGCTTGACAGTATTTTGAAATTATTTCAAAATAACTTCCTGCTGTGTAGATGCGGACTAAATTACACTAGTTATTCTGAAATAATGTTGCTGTGTGGACGTACCCAGAAAGATTACTATGACTGCATGTGAGAACTCTGTTTCAACGGCTTCTCCCTCAGAGATAGCCAAGGCATCCTGAAGATAACCTTCCTACAGCTCTTCTCAGCCCTTGTATTGATGCAAAGTTTTCTGGTGCTAGCTCTTTGTTGCTGTTTATCATCCACTTATGACCACTTGAGCTCACGTAGTTGCTCTAAAGCAGTGTCTCCCATGGATGAGGGAATAGCCTGTAAAGGGGAACTTATGTCAACTTCAGTAAGTGTTCAGGCAATATTGTTCCAAAAGAGAATGAGCTTGTCTTCAAAACCAACTAAGTTACACAATTGATAAACACTTCATTGATACCCAGTACCCATAAAAGGCCATTGTAACATTATCTTAACTCAGGTTAAAGCAGGAACATGCCTGAGAGTCTGGGCATGTCCTGATTTGTGGCCGAAGAGTACCATCTGCTGCACCTAAACCAGCCTGATAGTATTCAGCGGCTGGATTGAATACAGGAGCCTGTGTCCTGGGTCTACCACCATGTCCTCAGACTGAGAACATTTCTCTAAAGTATTTTGGTGGGGGCTAGCAGTAGTGACAAAAGTTTAAGGTTTGGCCAGGGTTTTTGTGAACTTCCTGGAGTGTAGTGATCCTTTTTGTAATTTAGTGCAAGACAATGGAACCCATAGAAAAGTGGCTACTTCCCAAGCCTAAGCTTCATTTGTTTGTCATCTTCCTTATGCCCTCAGCTGAATTTCCTGCAATAAGTCTGTGCTGCCCCAAATACCTTTCAATACTGTGTGAGCTGACTTCCCTTTTGCACAGGGAGAATAGATACATGTTTATCTGTTTCTATAAATCTTGACTTCAGTGATTGGCTTAAAAAGACCCAAAAGGAGAGGGACTTGCTGCTCTGTCCTCAGCAGGGGAGCTGCTGCTGTCACTGAGGGGGAAGTGTCCCTCCCCTAGCTAACCAGCTCTGTGCGTGGAGCCCTGAGTTAGGGCTCATTAAGAAGCTGTGGGCTTGTGCTGCCATGCAGCTTAGAGGGAACCTTGCCTGCTTACTACCACTGACAGGGCCGTCCATACTAGTGATGGTGCCCTGCATAGTCTAACAGTGGCGTCCCTGCCACCGTAGGCAAGCAGCCTTTCTGGAGGAGGGGTGGGCTGTGGGACCAGAAACTGTGGGGACTAGAGTTGGGGTCCCCTACTTCCTGGACTGGATGCTATTTGCTGCAGTGGCATCCAGTTCAAAAGAGTTGGCAGCCCTGGGAGGGAAGCTCACCTGCAGCCTCAGAGGAGCAAGTGGGAGGCACAGGTGATGAGTGGCATGCGTGCGGGCCAGAAGACTCAGGAGGAGCAGGGGAGATCCATGCAGCTGTCTCCTAAGTCCTGTGGCCCATGCTCACACCACTCTCCATCACTTTTGGGGTGGGGGAGGGCTTGGTGTGGCCTGGGGGAGTTGACCAGGGGATGGAGTTGGGAGCAGCTAAGCCAGCAGTGAGCCCCTGGGGGGCAGAGAGGAAGACAGCTGGGGAATGGGGCTGGGGGAGCTACCCGAGCCATCTCTGAGCCCAAGGTGGGGGCCAGTGGAGGGAGGAGTATGGAGCCCATACACAACACCCAGATGCATAGGGCACCATTCAATTTGAGGCAATTTGATGCCCCAAATTTTGTGGTGCCTTGTTATACCAAATAAAAGCAAGCAGGATCTTATGAGGGGGATAAGGCAAAAAGCCACATTTATTATAAAGATAATAATAACAAAATAAAGAAAAGATAGAAGCAAACAACATTGTTTAACTACTTAACCCTTATGCATATAAACATTCATTCATCCAGGTTCTGTGTATTTGTTATAGTTACCAGCCTGGAAGTTGCTTGTGACAGAATACTGGCCAGGTATTCTGTACACAAGTGATGGTAGTGGGGAGCGAAGTCCTGATCAGATGCACATCTGAAGCTCCTGGTGGGCTGGCAGCAGAACCTTGGACTCTGATTCATAGTTTTTTAGTCTAGTTCTTATAGGAATTTCTTCCTATGCCAGTCTATGGAAATTGCTGCATCATGCTGATGTCTCCAGGGTGGCTGCCAGGTGCTCATCAGTGATCTCATCGGGTGGACCTCCAGTACTTGGTTTTCTCCACTTGACACCTTTTGGTTGCACTGGCACCTGACGCCTTCTTCAGCCCTTTGTTGCTGTATTCTCAGGCTGGCACCTCTCAGAACCATTCATTCACTGTCCAAGCACTCTCTCTCTCTTACATACATTCCCTAATTAATGTTTCCCATACAGTATTTTGTATAATAATAAAAGTTGTAGTTATAAAAGTTTCTGGGTGGTATTGCTTAAAACATTCTCTGAGTGCTAAGTCAAGTTACAATGTTTTAAAGAGAACAGGCATCAATTATGTAACAATGCCCTTAGTCAATTACAGGGCTTGGCTCCCATAGCAGAGTTAGTGGCTTGACAATGCATTGTTACAATGGATCTCTGCAATGTCAATTTCAAGCAGCCCCTTGCACAAGCTTGAGCATGCCCTGGGACACAGAGGGGGGGCTGTTTCTGGCTACATAGGATTATATTCTTAACAGTTCCAAGTTACATGACATAATACATTATATTCTAAAGGGGCAATAATAATAATAATAAATCTAAACATTTAACAATCTTAACAAATAATAATAAGAAGAATTAATAATAAATCTAAACACTTTAAGTTGTGGGGAACAAATTATGGGGAGTCACTTCCACTTGGGGGAATCACATTTTTAATACATTGATATGTTATCCCTACATACTTACATGGCAGCGTGTTTTGCATATGGATAGAAATGGCCCTGAGCACTGATGCCGCCTACACCTTTCTCCATCAAGTTTAGAAGTTGTCTTGTCCTCTTTGCTCACACTTGGAACAAGGTCACCACAGACAGTTGGATTTAGGAGTGGCGCTACTCGACCAACCCAGCAGCACCCCAGCTGCTCTGCCCTAGGCATCCCCAAGTCAACCGCTGCTGAAACTGACCAGCGGCTGACTACAGGAAGCCCGAGGCAGAGTTGCTCTGCCCCCGGCTTCCTGGAATCAGCCGCTGATCAGTTTCAGCAGCAGCTGACTTGGGGACACCTGGGGTAGAGCAGCTGGGGTGCTGCCGGGCTGGTCTCCGCAGCGCCGAGGTGCGGCGCTGTGGGGACCTACCCGGCAGCGCCCCAGCTGCTCTGTCCCAGGCGTCCAGATTCAGCTGCTGTTGAAACTGATCAGCGGCTGATTCCAGGAAGCCCGGGGCAGAGAAACTCTGCCTCGGGCTTCCTGTAGTCAGCCGCTGGTCAGTTTCAGCAGCGGCTGAATCTGGACGCCAGTTCCGACTTAATTACAAATTCAACTTAAGTACAAACCTACAGTTCCTATCTTGTACGTAACCCAGGGACTGCCTGTAGTCAGACATCCCACAACCCTCTTTATAGCACCACTGCCTGAGCCATCTATTGATCATCATAATCTTGTGTTGCCTTCTTTCTCCTACTATAAGGACAGACAGAATTCCACTAAAGATCACCTAAGCCTCCAGGATTTCCTTAAGCATCTTCCCCAGCCTGGCATAATCTCCCTTGATGCATTCCATTGAGAATTTAGCTGTGTCATTTGTTCCCACATGAAGGAGTTGATTCTTTGCTGCTCCTCTTCAGTCTCAGTCCACATCCCATATCTTAGCTTCCGTCAGGCAGCATGTTTTTCTGTGCTGCCTCTGGCGACAGGCCTGTTTGTTCTTAATAGGAAGTTCAGTGCAGTTCTCCAGATTTCCTCCTGTGCTTTCTAACTGCAAGTCCTATAGTTCTCTTTTGCGGTTTCCGGACGTCATTCTGTATCCTCTTGGGGATCCAAACTCTCCCCACTTGCTCAAAAAAAACCTTTTGTCATTCACGAGTGCTTAAGCCTCCCCCCTCAGTTTTGCTGAGTCAAGTGCACATGTGAATGCTGCATTGTTGGCAGGCATGCTCCCCTGCTAACAAAGCAAAACCCGCTTGGTGGTGGTGGAAGTACTTTGTCTGCAAAAGTGCCACAAAAAGCATTCACAGGCGATGGCTTTTAGGACAGGGCTGTGTTGACACAGCCTTATTGCTAAAAGCTGCGTAGTGCGGATATATCCTAAGACTCTTCGCCTCCTCTTATAAGACTAAACATTCTTTTCTTCTTCCTTGCCCTTCCACCTTCTGTGACTGCCTGCCCTGGCCAGTCATTTCCAACTCAGCAAACCTGTTCTTGAACGCTATTGCTACTTCTTTAGCGCATCTTTTCCTCTACCCAGTTCTCAGAGTCACATGCTTCCTCTGGCTATTTTCCACACCCAGCAGTCTCTGTGTATAGTTCTTTAGCTTACATCTTCAAATCTTGACTTGTCCTTTTTTACCTTCCCTCCATCACCTGTTCAAATTCTCTTCGAAACTCTACTATCACCTGCTTTTCCAAACCTAGAAATGTCTCTTCCATCCGCTCTGTCAGGCAGCATTTCAAAGGTTTTTTTCAAGTACCCACGCCAAGATAATGTACTTCCCACAGTTTCTGCAGCCAGTTGTCTTCACTGTCTCCTCCACTCTTTGGATCACTGCCACTGCTGGGATCCTGAGGTAAGTGTATTTCGGTGGATGTTTCTTTTAAATCACTCAGCTGTGAAACAGCTATCAATGTTAACATTTAAATGGTCATCTATAGGTTTCAGAGTCAAAACTCCAGTGAGCTGTTCACAGCTCTCAACGCTAGGATTTCAGGCTGCCTGCAGACTCAGGAAAATTTCACTGCTTTGTTTTCCACTCAATTCATGTTTTTAAAGAGCTCTTAACATGATGTCTGGAACTCTGGAGAGTCTCTATCACCCTTGCTATTCTTTTCTGTGTTCTCTCAGTATTTCTCAGCTTTACAATTGTGCATCATACTCCATGTATCATACATGTGTCATCCGTGTGCTCTTTTTCTGCCTGTCAAGGCCGTCCCTACACATATACACAATATGCAGCTGCATGGAGCATCCAAAAATTGTGCAGGAGCCAAGCCGCTCTTACTTGCTGTCCTGGTGGGGCCCCAAATTACATCTCTAGATGAGGGCAGTTTCCAGGTTATCTCTGCCACCAGTTCTTCGTGGCCAGAGGCTGCCTAAGCTGGGCTCCCCACTCACTGGAGGCTGGAGCGGCTCAGACTTCCAGCTAGCTGTGGAGCTAGTGGCAGCCTCTATAGCAGCCAGGCATTGAACCTCCTCACTGCTGGACTCTCTCAGGGAAGGGCAGCAGGTTTGCAGAAATGTTGGTGGTGCCCAGAATGCACATCCTTTCTCAAATCCCCTCACCCCCGCCTGTCTAAAGCTCTGGGAGGCAGTTTGGGTGCTGGGTGCAGGCTGTGAGCTAGAGCCAGGAATTGAGGGGCAGGTTCTGGGATGGGTGCAGGCAGGGTGTGAGGTTCAGACTCTGGGAGGGAATTTGGGTGCAGGAGGGGTGGTGGCTTCAGGTTTGGGAGGGAGTTTGGGGATTGGGTGTATGGGTGCAGATTCTGGGAGGGAATGTGGATTCAGGTGGGTATCTGAGTTGCAGGCTCTGGGATGGAGTCTGGGTGCTGGCTCTGACTTGGGGCAGGGGGTGGGACCCTGCAGTTCAAAAGAGCTCGAGCCTCCCAGTTGCTGTCACTGCTGCAGCAGCATCAGTCAGCGCCCCAAGCCCTTTAAATCACCACTGGGATGCCGGGTGGTACTCAGGGCTGGGGGTGGGGGACAGAGAGTAGAGCAGCATGCTCCGGGTGACACTGAGGGCTGGCACTTTCAGAACTGCAGCTCCTTGCCCCACACCTTTCCCAGGGGCCTGGAAAGTTTATGGTTCCTCTGGTCCCAGGACAGGAATATTCCTGGTTCTGAGGCACCATGGGCCATATAAGTCACCACCTATAGTGAGGTGCTATAGGGAAGGGAAAATAAGAGCACGGTGGGCCCCAGGCGGGGGGCAGTAACAAGTCACATGAAGGGCATGTAGGGGGTGGGTTTAGGTAGGGCCCCATCAATTCTAAGGACAGCCCTGCTGCCAGTGATACAAACCTCTGTTCTCTTTGCACGCTTACCTCCACCCAGACATTGAGAAGATGGGGTTTAAGCATCTATTCTCTATCAGTCCCCTGGCTTTTTTCTCGTCTGCATCTTCCCATCTTTTATTGCCTTGACACTCTCTCTAGGGCTACGCCTACACTGCGGTATCCCGAAATAGCTATTCCGCGTCTTAAGAGCAAAATATAACGGGCTTGCTATTCCGACGTCCCTGTAACCCTCGTTGCACAAGGGATAAGGGACATTTCAGAATAGCGCTTTCTTTCAAAATAAGATTGAAAGAAGCTATGCAATGAGGTAAGCGTGCTGTGTAGACGCACCCTTGCTGTTTGTCCAGTCTTCTCTTAATTGCTTTGCATTAAAGTACATGAGCATTCTCAGCCCCTTTTTTCCTACTTACCTTTTCCCTTGGGTATCTGGTTCTACAGGTATCAGCTGGCACTTAATTCTAGGTGCCTACCTGCCTATTCTTTTTCTCAGTTCTGTGTTCCATAGTATGAATAAGGTAAGTACCAAGGAGTGAATGTTGATCGTGACATGTCACTTACCTCCTATCTGATCTATAGCCAGCCATTCAGCGCTCCTCTTCCCTGACAAAACCACGTGTGTGTTTATCTTGTGGTAGCTAATGCACATTAGGTATCCCACTACAAAACATACAGGAGACTGGGCACTTCCATTTTACTTAGCTAAACTAGGCCAGGTCAGGCATGGGTGAGGGGTTGACCTTACCTAGCTACCTCACAGTAAGAGCTACGGGTGCCTTGTCTCTGTTTATGCTTCACTGGAAGCCTTCACTGTTTAGCCAGTGTTCTCTGGTTTCTGATAAGCCCCAAATTGATTAGGGTTGAATAGTCAACTCATTTCACCATTATACTTGTGCTCAGGAGCAGCTGGTGCCCCAGGTGGAACACACGATCGGCGCCCCTGCTTGCAGGGCCCTCAATGGACTGATGTCATCACCAGGCGCCCCGGGCACCCCGTGACATCATCATTGGGTGCCCAGTTGAAGGCGTGCCCTAGGCGGTGGCCGAGTCCACCTATAGTCACGGGCCGCCCCTGCTTGTGTTTGTTAACTTTACACAACGTTTTGGCAGCACTAGTCTATTGAAACTGTGCTTGAAGCCCTATAGTACATTCTGTACATGACTCACCATCTACTCTCCGTTGCCATTTCCTTTAAGATTTTTATCAGTTTTGTTAACTCTGACCCCTCTTTCATAAATAGGTCTCTCGCTAGCCAGCCCAATTCTCTCCTGTTACCTTTCTGACCCTTCTAGTTTAGAGTTTTGGTCTTGGCTTGATTTCTAATTAACTTGGGAGAGTACCGAGGGATCCCTCATCTCCGTGGTAAATGCAGCTCTGTTTCAGACGGGGCTCAGAATAATTACTCATTTTCAGGATTGTTCAATGGCTAGATAAGAAAACACTCTTAACAAGTGCTCCTCTGTGGCAATTCCTTTTCTAATCAGAGCAATTAAAATTCTTCTCCAGTGGGAGTTTTTAAGAAATACCAGACCAGAGGTGTAGCAAGGGTACGATGTGCCCAGGGGCAAAGGCAAAATTTGCACACACACGCACACCCACTGCCATGAGGCAGGGCTTCCAACCTGGCGCACAGCTGTGCCCGACCCTGGGAGGAGAAGGGGGGAGCTTGTACCGCATCTTCCCCCACCCCCTACAGTTTGCAGCCAGGCCCTCCCCCCTATGCACTAACCCACTGATGGAAATGGAGGAGGGTCAGGCTCGGGGTGGAGAGGCAGCTCCAGCTAGTGGCGACGGGTGGAGGAAGACCAGATGAGCCGAGAGATGACAGGGGGACTAAATTGGCACACACACACACCCCAGCATGGAGCCTGGGGCAAATATCCCCCCACCTTCCCTCACTACGCCACTGGACCAGACCAGACCAAAGGTGGAAGTAAGAGGGTGCACTCTGGTGCAAGAGCTGGCTGAGCTGCGGCAAAGGCAGCAGGAAGCTATTTGAAGAGGTGGCAGGGCCCCAGGTTGCAGCTGAACAGAGCCAGTAAGAAATGTTAAACTACTTTCACCGCTGACCCCCCAGACTGAGTTTTAGCTTGTGATCCAGGAGTACTTGAGCTCCAATTCTGGTTCTGTGGCTTTGGGTAAGTTCCTTAACATCTCTGTCTCAGTTTCTCCTTCGGCAACATGAGGGTAAAACTTATCCATACAGGCATGGGGGGGAAGGGAGAGGTTAACAATTAGTTGTTTGTAAAGTGCTTCGGATAAATCACGCTCATACTATTCGTCCTTTGCAAAACAGCCAGATTCCTTCTGACTTCATTGGCATTATGAGATGGTTTGTGGATGGAACTATGTTAAAGTGGTGGATTGCTCGTCAGCAGCTGCCCTTAGTCAGTGTGGTTTAGAGTAGGGATGTCAGTGTAACCAGTAATATTTTGTGTGGTTACACGACTGTTCAGTTACACTATATCTAACATCCCTAGGTTAGAACAGTGGTTCTCAACCTGTTTGGGCTTGGGACCCATATGTTTATGGCATGTTGCCACCCAGTAAATAGTCTGGGAGTTCAGGCCCTGGAGTGGTTTCAGCCAGGTCCTTTTCTCCCCCAACCCTGAAGGTCCTGCCCTGCACTCACCCTACCATGACAGCCCCTGTGCTGTGGGTCTCCCGCCAATTGGGCAGAAAAATTGCCCTAGGGCCTAGTGATTCAAAAGAGCACAGGACTCCCATCCGCTACTGCAGCAGCAATGGTGGCCGAGCCCTGGGCCCTTTAAATTGCCGCTGGAGCACCTCACTGCACATTCTGGGCAGCTCTGAGGGCTGAAAGGGGGGTGCTGGGCTCTGGGCAATGCTGAGGGCTGCCAGAAGTGGGCAGTGGCATGCTCTGGGTGGTGAGGAGGGCTAGTTTTGTTAGTCTCTAAGGTGCCACAGGATGACTCATTGTTTTTAAAGTTACAGACTAACACGGCTACCCCTCTGAGTCATGATACAAAGTTCTCCATCGCCCTTTTCTATACTCCCGTAGCTACCTACAATAACGCACTGTTTCCAGGTAGGAGAAATACAGGTTAAAGTGTATTTAACTTTAAAGGTGGGGAGAGGGATCCAGGAAATTAGAATAAGAGGTTGTCTCAAACTTTTTTTTAAGTGCTAAAAACATAGAAGAAAATAGACAACATACCAGACTTCTTTGCATGCCGATTCATTGTGTTGTGCATCTGCCATATGATCTGGGTCAAGTAACTATTCCGTGCCTCAGTTTCCTCATCTGTAGATGCCCATGCAGTTTAGTTTACAGCTGAATCTTGACTTAGCACAGCTTTAAAACTTTATTATGCAGAAGAAATATGCTGCTTTTAATCATCTTAATTTAAATGAAACAGGCACAGAAACGGTCAGATTTTTTTTTTTTTATTTTTTTTTTACTGAATTCACATTTAACACGGTACAGGTTGGACCTCCCTGCTCTGGCACTCTCGGGACCTGACTGGTCCTGGATGAGGGATTTTTGGTGTACCAGGGGAGGTCATTTCTGGACCTCCTGCTGCTGGCTTCACCCCCTGTCCTGCTGCCCCACCAGGCTTCCTGGCTTCCCCCAGCCAGCTGAGCCATGCAGCTGGGCTACCCAGCCCCCCACATCCACAGCACATCACAGCACAGCATGGCTGGGCTTCTCACCCCCCCCCCCCAACCATTCACAGCCCAGCTGGGTCATGTGCCAGGCTCCTTGTCCCCAGGACAACCTAGTTGCATCATGCTGAACACCACATCCCAGCCTGCCCACAACGCGCCGGGATTCTCTGATCCCGATCAGAGTCCCAGCTTGTAGAAATGCAACCTGTGCTGTACTGTATTTGCTTTTTTAATCTCTGCTGTCACCTGCTTGCAAGCTTCCAGTTCCAAATGCCGTGTGTGGTTACCAGATAGTTTATAACTCGGAGAGTCTACTGTATATTAGAGCTAAGCTCAGCATTACAATGTCCATTAAGAAGAGAGTAGGAAACCACACCCTGTACAGTTCCCAAACCCCTAAAGCCAATTTTTTTTTTCCAGATTGTAATTATTGGGATGAAATTCAGCTCCAGAATATGCAAGGTCATTTAACAACATTCATGCACAGGTGACAGCTCAGAGAAGAGGGGAAACAGAGAATTTTATGCTTGTTAATAAATAATTGGCTCTTGTCTAATCAGATGGGAGCAGCAAAGCAATTAGTCATGATGGCAGAAGTGTGCACACGCAGGCTCTTCTTATCTGGCCAGTCTAGCAACCAAGCTTTTACTGTAAATTGTACCTTTTTTCAAGAGCTTTATTATGGCTTAGATCAAAATAATAAACAATTTCCTTGTCAATTGCCTTCCAGTGGAAAAGTACAGCACCCAAAATGGGTTCCAGCCAATGTTTTCGGCAGGAACTGAAATGAGGGCAGGTGTTTGAATTTCCAAAGAGTGTGTTAGGGCGAATAAGGGATGAGACTGTGATGGTTAAGGTGAGCTATATGATAAATACAAAGTAGTGCACACTGGAAAACACAATCTCAACTATACATACCATATGTTGGGGGGGGGGGCCTAAATTAGCTATTACCACTCAAGAAAGATGTTGGAATCATTGTGGATGTTTCTCTGAAAATATCCACTCAATATACAGCAGGTTCACACACACACACACACACACTCATAGGTTCCTATATACAGGTTGGACCTCTCTGGTCCAGCACCCTCGGGATCTGATTGGTCCTGAATGAGGGAATTTGCCTGACAAGAGGAGACCCCCTGCTACCAGCTCCCCAGACCACCTCCCTCTCCACTGCCAGCCCCAGCCACCCTGCACTGTGCTGCCATACTGCTGTGTCTCCAGCCCCGGCTGCACTTTCAGGGCTGCCACATCTCTGGCCCCAGCCCTGCTGTCGGGGCTGCTGTGGCTGCCACATCCCCAGCCCTGCTACTGGGGCTGCCGTGGCCCTGATGCACTACTAGGACTCCGGCACTGATCCCAGCCCCTTGGGCTTCCAGCCAGGACTCCCTTGTCCAGGAACACCATTTTGCTTGGATGAGGGAGTCCCAGTTTTGGGAGGTCCAACTCATAAAAAAAAGAAAATTAAATAGATATTAGACCCACTCAGCTCTAACACTAACACATTCTGACAAATTGTGGCAAGTCACTGAAGGGACACTGGTTATCTGTAATATTTTAATGTATATTCTCACTGTTTTACTACCTCTGTGGAGAGGGAGAGACCCCGTCAGGACGCCTGGGCTCTATCTCAGCCCTGGAAGCAGAGTGGGGTCTAGTGGGTTACAGCAAGGGAGCAGATACATTTCAGCTCTATAGAAGAACATCACTATAGCCATACTCGGTCAGACCAAAGGTCCTTCTAGCCCAGTATCCTGTCTGCCGACAGTGGCCAATGTCAGGTGCTTCAGAAGAAATAACCAGAAGAGGCAATCATCATGATCCATCCCCTGTCGGCTATTCCCAACTTCTGGCAAACAGAGACTAGGGACACCATCCCTGTCCATTCTGGCTAGTAGCCATTGAGAGATATATCCTCCTTGAATCTATTTGGTTCTTATTGGAATCCTGTTATGGTTTAGGTCTTTGCACCATGTCCTGGCAATAGTTCCACAAGTTGACTGTGAAAAAATAATTGATTTTGTTTGTTTTAAATCTGCTGCCTATAAATGTAATTGGGTCAGCTTCTTGTGTTATGTTAGTGAATGAATGAATAACATTTCCTTATTCTATTTTTCCACACTGTTCATGATTTTCTAGACCTCTAACATATCCCCCCACCCTTTACTCATTTCTTTTCCAAACTGAAAAGTCCCAGTCTTGTTAATCTCTCCTCACATGGAAACTGTTCCTTACCCCCTAATCATGTCTGTTGCCCTTTCTGTACCTTTTCCAAATCCAATAGATCTTTTTTAGATAGGTGACCAGATCTACATACAGTATGCAAGATGTGGGCATACAATGACTTTATATAGAGGCAGTATGGTATTTGGTGTTGTTATTTGTTATTTTCCCAATGTTCCCAATATTCTGTTAGCTTTTTAGTTTTTAGACTGCATTGCACATTGAACAGGTTTTTCAGGGAACTATCCACAAGGATTCTTAGATCTCCTTCTTGAGTGATAACAGCTGTTTCAGATCCCACCATTTTTGTATCTCTAGTTAGGATTATCTTTTTCCATGTGCATTACTTTGCACTTGTCAACACTGAATTCCATCTGCCCTTGTGTTGCCCAGTCACCCATTTTTGTGAGATCCCTTTATAACTCTTTGCAGTCAGCTTTGAATTAGACACTGTTCACCCCATTTTCAAGAATATTTATACATTTAACATCCAAACACAGATCCCCGCAGCACAGCACTCATTCCTACAGTGGAATGAATGCCCAACCTTTTGTTATTTTTAATCATCCTGCCTCCCTCTTTTTATAACAAACCCTCTGCCCCAAAGGGAGGCTCAAACTCTGTTGCATTTAAGAACTGCCTCTGGAGTCAGGGCATAGGCTTCAAGCAGACCTCAAGTATGAAATCCAAGGGTTCAAGCTTGGGAGGTGGAGCTCTGCCCCCTAACCCCCCTAAATGGCACCCTTGTTTTAAGGCAGGGGTGGGCAATAATTTTTGTTGTGGGGCCACTCCAAGATTTTGGAAAATGGTCAAGGGCCGCACTCTTCTGTGGAGGGGGTGGGGAGTCTAGGATGGAGGTTGGGTGCTGAAGGGCACGTGGGGTAAGGGACTGGGGTGCAGGAGACAGTGTGAGGTCTGAGAGAGAGTTTGGGTGAAGGGAGGGGGGTTGTGACCTGGGTCAGGAGATTGGGGCATAGGGTCAGTAAGGGAGTATGGGTGCAAGAGAGGATTCTAGCTGGGGCGAGGGGCTCTAGGAGGAATTGTGACCTGGGAGAAGGGAAAAAGAGGGTGCAGACTGCAGCGGGTTTGGGTGGTGACCTGGGGCAGGGGAATAGGGTGAAGAGTCTGGGAGGGTGTTTGGGTGCAGGAGAGGAGTCTGGCCTGGCAAAGGGGTGTAGGAGGGAGTTGTGACTTGGGGCAAGGGGGAACAGAGGCTTTGGATGGTGATCTGGGGAAGGGAGTTGGGGTGCAGGAAGGGGAGGATCTGGCTGGGAAGCACATACCTAAGTGTTTCCTGGCCAGCATCGCTGCAGCATCCCCAAGGCAGTATGGACACCCTGCCTGCTGCAACCCCAGACTGCTTGAAACTGCAGGCAGTTCCCTCCATGTGGCTCTCCGCTCCAGGAGGGGGAAGAGGCTTGTGTTGCCCCTATTCCCCAGGCCAATATCTCAGCTCCTGTTGGCAGAAATGTAGCCGTGTTAGTCTGGGGTAGTTGAAGCAAAATGCAGGACAATGTAGCACTTTAAAGACTAACAAGATGGTTTATTAGATGATGAGCTTTCGTGGGCCAGACCCACTTCCTCAGATCAAATAGTGGAAGAAAGTAGTCACAACCATGTCCTTTTCATATTTGTTCATTTTTTTAAATTGTATCCTTTGGTATATATGGTTGTGACTACTTTCTTCCACTATTTGATCTGAGGAAGTGGGTCTGGCCCACGAAAGCTCATCATCTAATAAACCATCTTGTTAGTCTTTAAAGTGCTACATTGTCCTGCATTTTGCTCCTGTTGGCGTGTTGCTTCCAGCCAATAGGAGCTGGGGATTGGGTTGAGGGATCATACGAAGCCTCCCCCTGCCTGCAGAGCAGAGAGCTGCATGGACTGAGCTTTAAACTGTGGCAGCTGTGTACCTGAGGGTCCTGGCAGGGTGGTCCGTGGGCCAGATCCAGTGGCTTGGCGGGAGGGATCTGGCCCCTGGGCCGTATTTGCCCAGTCCTGCTTGAAGGGTACATATTTTCAAGCATGACAGCTAGAAACTTAATTTAAAAATCAATAAAAAAGCTGAGATTCTCATATAGTCACATGGCTGGAGGAACAGGGCTTTAACAGAAAAGCACCACATATTGTGAAATGCATGATAAAACTGCAAGAGCTGACAATACTGTCATATCACCAGAATCTGTTGTCCAGATATCCAGCCTGCTTCACAGACTAAGTGTGTAATTTCCTGTTTGTAATGTGTATATCATTTCTTTCTGTCTTAAAAGTCTGTTAAACTTTTGAGTACTGAACAAACAATATACCTGGTTTCAGTTCTACCAGGCTGATTTCAGCATAGTTCTTGAAATCATTTACTCTCACCATGATGCTTCTGGGCAATCTGTGCCATTAGTGAAATAGTACAGTCAATTGATAATAGCTATTAATGGGATTGCCCTACTTGTTAATTACTGGCTCAGAGCCTACCTTTTTTCTTTATGAAGCAAATTTATTTAGCAACCGCTAGATGGCCAGCAGGGATTTAGTTTGACAAAAAACTTAATGCTTATTAAGTTTGCATTTGGCTGCAGGGTACAAAAATGGTTACTCTGGTTGCAAGCCAAGAGAATCATTTAAGTGAATGCATTTTAGAAAGGAGAATCAGGTACTTGCAATCTTAGTAAATACATATTAAACTAAAGCATGTAAATAGTCCTTTTAGTGCTGACCCTTGCTCTGTGTTCTGCAGTGGGCAACAATAAGGACAATGCTTGCTCTGAAGAGATTACGTTTAGAAGAGAGATATTTAGATGACAGGATGCATGAAGAAATCCAGAGTGGAGAAAACCTCCAAGTATACATCAGTAAGATATATTCATTACATTCACGTATTGCTGTGCAAATCTGACTGCACAGTATCTCAAATGTAACCTTTTCAGAAGTAGTAGGCTGTAAACAGAGGCGGGGAACCTTTTTTTGGGTTGGGAGCCCACTGACCCACAGAAAAATTGGTTGGGGGCCACACACGGGGAGAAGTGAATTAATACATAAAACGCCTACCACCATCATAGCAAGGAGAAAATAAAACCCTCACAGATGTGTACCCCAACTGAGAAGACATCACTTCCCTCCAGCTCCATCCAGGAGACTAGGGGGACTGGAGCTAGTAAATTTTGTGAAGTGGGGCCAAAAATGAGGGGTTCAGTGTGTAGGAGGGGGCTGCCAGGGAACAGGCTGGGGTGGGGATGTGAGGTCTGGCCAGGAGTGAGCTGTGGGTGCAGGGCCTGGAAGGGAGGAAGGGTACAGGAGCAGGGTGGATGTGCAGGAGTGGCACTGGAGATTAAGAATCTGGCCAGGAGGCAGGTGAAGAAGCGGGATGGGGATGGGGGACTGGGAGTGGGGGGTACAGGAAGGGGCAGAGATTGAGCCACAGTTTCTTGCCATTTCAACCAGAAAGGACATTGTCTCAAGGACTTGATTACCTGCATCCTGCTTCAAAGACCTTTTAAGACTTCACTTGAAAGATAATCCACTGAACTATCATTCATGCCTAAATTCGACACTTTACACTCAAATTTGAATAAAGATGCTAATTATCTTACCCATTACAAAGATAGCTTCCCCAATTATCACCTCTAATATCATTAGCTCACAGACATTTACCTCCCCCCCCCTCCATCCACCTTCCGTTCTGAAATTTGATTTGTCCTTTTCATATGTGTTCATTTTTTTAATTGTATCCTTTGGTATATATGGTTGTGACGATTTTCTTCCACTATTTGATCTGGGAAAGTGGGTCTGGCCCACGAAAGCTCATCACCTATTAAACCACCTTGTTAGTCTTTAAAGTGCTACTCAGTCATGTTTTTTGTTTCTGAAGCCCCCAATGAGTCTTTCGCTTTACAATTTTCATGGCTGAGTCAAACTGTGTTTTATTAATTGATGTCAGGGTAATTCTGCTGATGACCAGAAATCTCATGAGTGCTCCAAAAAAAACCAAACAAAAAAACCAAGCCATTTTCAAATACTATTTCTGGAATGCTATTTCTCCAGTGTTGGAAATTTTAAAGACCCGGCTTGACAAAGCCCTGTCTGGGATGATTTAATTGGGATTGGTCCTGGTTTGAGCAAGGGTTTGGCCTAGATAACCTCCTGAGGTCTCTTCCAACCCAAATCTTCTATGATTCTCTGAAGTACCTTGTCTGAGAGACTATTGTGGCAAGTCATTGTTAGCCACTGGAATTGCCTTGCTAGCAATGAGGAGCGGGGAGGAACGTGTCAGTGATTACACTGTTCAGAAGGGTAGGTGGGTATCTCAATACTTGTATTAACCTAAAGTCTGTGATCATACTGTCCAAACTTTTAAAGAAATCTGGATAACTTTGCATAAGGAATGAGTTTCACATCAGTGGTGCAACTGTTACATATTTGGACCAAGATTTTCAAAAGTGACCAATTTTTGGCTGCTCAACTTAAAACATTTTGCATGGAGCCTGATTTTCAGAGTGGGTTGCTCACCGTTTTCTGGAGCCCATCCTCTGAACATCAAGTCCCTTTAGGGTATTTCAGATTGTACACTCAAAAACACATACACCCCAAATCATTTATCACTTGAAAATCTTGGCCTTGGTCTTTTATTCTGCTGCTTTAAAACTCTGCTACATAACTTTATTAGTCAGACAGCCAATTTTATAGTTTGTTCTTACAACTTTTTCTCTCTCTTTTCATGCAGCATCACAATGTTACATCATCTAGTATTTCTCTTAGGAACGTCGCTGGTAGCCAAAGAAATATTTGCATCTATAAACTGCTATTACCAAAAACAAATCGCCAGGTATAATGGTTGTAGCCTCACTGAGGTTCCACTTGTGCCCAAAGATACTCTTGTGTTCTGGCTAAATTTCAACAAAATCAGACAAGTGAATGCTTCCTCCTTCCCTCTCCTGGAACAATTGCTGATTTTGGAAATTGGAACTCAGTCTGTTTCCTCTGTTACCATAGGGAAAGCAGCTTTTAGGAACCTGCCAAACCTTCAAACCTTAGATTTAGGGGACAACAAGATACTTCATCTGGATCCTGAAGCTTTTGTGGGATTGTCAAATGTAAATACACTCCGGCTTTTTCACAACCGTCTTGACGAGTCCATTCTAGAAGAAGACTATCTTCGAGATTTTATCTCCTTAGAATATTTGGATCTTTCTTCAAACCAGATCAAAATCCTTCGCCCTCATCGCTTATTTTACCATTTAAAAAACCTGACAATTGTGAACCTGAAATACAACCAGATACCTATCATATGTGAAGGACACCTTGATAGCTTCCAAGGAAAATTCTTCTTGTTGTTTATTCTCAATTCTAATTATTTATACAAACCAACTTCTGAGGACTGGGCCAACTGTGGAAATCCTTTCAAAAACATAGCTCTAGGGACATTGGATCTTGGTAGTAATGGTTGGGGGGAGGATAAAGTGCAACACTTCCTCACAGCTGTGAATGGGACTCCAATTGACTTTTTGAAATTTAAAAATCACATAATGGGTTCAGGATTTGGCTTTAAGAACTTCAGAGATCCAGACAAAGATACATTTGCAGGGCTAGCACGAAGCGGCATTCGCCTGCTGGATATTTCACATGGTTTTATTTTCTCTCTCAATCCTTATTTGTTTCAGAGCCTGGGTGATTTGGAATGGCTAGACCTTAACCATAACAAGATAAATCAGATCCAAAAGCAAGCATTTTTTGGTCTGAGAAACCTAAAAACTCTAAACCTGTCATATAACCTTCTGGGGGAGCTATACAATGACGCTTTTGAGGGGCTTCAGAATGTGAAGCTTATTGATTTGCAACAAAATCATATTGGAATAATTGCTCAGTATCCGTTCAGGGATTTATTAAGTTTAGAGATGGTAGATCTCCGGGATAATGCCATTAAAACTCTTCCTTCTTTCCCGTCCATGGCCACTATTTTTTTAAGTGACAATAAGCTACTATCTATAGGTAGCCAGACAATAAGGGCAACATTTATTAACTTGGAAAGAAACAGATTGGCCAATCTGGGTGATCTTTATATTCTTTTACAAGTTCCAAATGTGCAGTATATCCTTTTAAGACAAAATCGTTTATCTGATTGTAATAAACATGTTAATGTTTCAGAAAATAACCAGTTAATCTACTTGGATCTAGGAGAAAACATGTTAAAGCTTGTGTGGGACAGAGGTTTATGTTTGGATGTGTTCAGGGCACTTTCCAATCTACTGGTGCTTCACCTGAATAACAACTACCTTACTGCCCTGCCACAGGATATTTTTAGTGGTCTAACATCACTGAACAGACTTAACTTAGCCTCAAACCTGTTGTCTTACCTTCCTCCTGATGTTTTTCCCGAAAGCCTAAAGACACTTAATATGTCTGAAAACCAACTTCTTTCACTTGCCCCTGAGGTCTTTATGACTTTGAGTCTCCTGGATATAACAAATAACAGATTTTTTTGTGATTGCACTTTAAATACCTGGATAGCATGGGTAAATAAAAGCAATGTGACCTTAGCTGGCTCAGAAAATGACACCTACTGTGTACTCCCACCTGGTCTCACGCGGGTTCCCTTCTCGTCAGTGGCACTTGATGGGTGTAATGAAGATGAGCTCCAGAAGCCTCTACAGTTCTCACTGTTCATCTTCACTTCAGTCACTCTGATAATGTTCCTAACAGCAGTCATTGTTTTTAATCACTTTCGGGGAACTTGTTTTGTCTGGTATAAGACCATCATAGGGACTCTGCTAAAAGAACGTAAGCAAGCAATAGATACAAGTGCATACAAATATGATGCCTATCTATGCTACAGCAACAGAGACTTTGAGTGGGTTCAGAATTCATTGCTAAAGCACCTGGACTCTCAATATTCTGAGAAAAACAGATTTACTTTGTGCTTTGAAGAGAGAGATTTCCTGCCAGGAGAGGATCATATCACCAACATCCGCGATGCTATTTGGAATAGCAGGAAAACGATTTGCATTGTGACAAGGCAGTTTCTCAAAGATGGGTGGTGTGTAGAAGCCTTTAATTTTGCCCAGAGCAGATACTTTTGTGACCTGAAAGACGTCCTCATTATGGTAGCGGTTGGGTCACTATCTCAGTATCAGTTGATGAAATACAAACCGATTAGAGTCTTTGTGCAGAGGAGTCAGTATATGCAGTGGCCTGAAGATCATCAAGATGTAGACTGGTTTTTAAACAGTCTCTCTCACCAAATTCTACAAGAAAAAAAGGTGAAAAAGAAATCCAGTGTTACAGAAATGCAAACGATAAGGACAATCTCGTAATTGGGAGGGTTGTTCATACTACTAGTGCCATAAGCCAGACTTTTGTAGTTATATTTTTGCTTGTGGCTTGACAGTTACTTGAATATTCTCAATCCATTTCCACCTGTGATATGGCAGGAGCAAGATACAGGCCATGCTTCAGGTTCCCTGAGACATGGGTAGAATATAACTTCCTTGCTTTAAGTTTTAATACACATGGTGTCAGCTTTAAAATCACTGGCAAATGGAATTAACAATGTGCAGTTATTCTAGGAGCTATGGCCCACGTTTTCAAAAGAAACCACCAATAGTGGATGTCTCAAATGTTGGGTGCTCAGACTGGGACTAAGGATGTTAAGAGGCAGGTAATTGTGCATCAACTACACAATTAGTTGATAAGGGCAGGTGCTCAGAAGGAGCTACTCCCACTGTGGCTCTACAGTTTAAATGTAGTAAGAGTCAGATGCTCAGGTAGCCTGGCTCCTACTACAGGCAGTCCCCGGGTTACATCAATCCGACTTAAGTCAGACCCCTAGTTACGAATGGGGGAGGGGGGCGGGGTGCCTCCCCCAGCAGACCAGGGAGACGCGGAGCGGCTTTTCTCGCCATGGAGGACGCGGGCAGTGGGAACGCTGAGACACGCCGCGGTCCCACCGCCCGCGTCCTCCGCGGCGAGAAAAGCCGCTCCGTGTCTCCCTAGTCTGCTTGGGGGGGGGCGCAGCTAATGCACCCCCCCACCCCAGCAGACCAGGCTTTTCTTGCCGACGCCTGGGGTAGAGCTGCTGAGGGGCTGCCAGATTGGTCCCCGCAGCGCCGAGGTGCAGCGCTGCGGGGACCTACCCGGCAGTGCCCCAGCTGCTCTGTCCCAGGCGTCCCCAAGAGCAGCTGGGGTGCTACTGGGTTGGTCCCGCCGCGCCAAGGGTCGGCGCTACCAGACCAACCCAGCAGCACTCCAGCTGCTCTGCCCCAGGCGTGTCCGATTCAGCCGCTGCCGGTCAGTTTCAACAGCAGCTGAATCTGGACGCCTGGGACAGAGCAGCTGGGGCACTGCTGGTTTGGTCCCCGCAGCACCGCACCTCGGTGCTGCGGGGACCAACCTGGCAGCACCCCAGCTGCTCTACCCCAGGTGTCCCCAAGTCAGCTGCTGCTGAAACTGATCAGTGGCTGATTCCAGGAAGCCCGGGGCAAAGCAGCTCTGCCTCGGGCTTCCTGTAGTCAGCCGCTGATCAGTTTCAGCAGCGGCTGAATCAGGGACACCTGGGGTACAATATGTACCAGTTCCGACTTACGTACAAATTCAACTTAAGAACAAACCTACAATCCCTATCTTGTACGTAACCCGGGGACTGCCTGTATATTTAAACTGCAGAGCTGCAGCGGGGGTAGCTTCCAGTCCCAGCTTGCTCAGTCCTGGCTCATGCTCGGTCCAGCAGCCCCTGTCTGAGGGGGTCCCAGCAGGATGCTGGGACCCCAAGTGGACAGGGGCTGCTGCCAGAGCAGCCTACACTGTGCCCCTACCCCCTATAGAGGCAGAAGCATGGGGAGGGCAAGTGGCACTGTGGAGATGGTGCTGGGGGGAACCGGCTTTTAAGCTGGCACCCTCCAGCACCAGCTCCTGCTTCTCCCACCCCCACTTGTTGCTTCTGATATGGGGGTCGGGGGGAATGATTAAGATGGCATGATGTGGGTAGGAAGGAATCATATATACATTTCTCACATACACACACTATTGGGTATCATTTTTCACAGAACACCACAGTTTGTAAAACACCACATAGTGTTCTTAAAAAACAACAACTACAGTCACAAGAAAGGATTTACCACTTCCTTAAATCTGGGTTTCGAAGGGTCTGTTTTTTATCAGTAAAGGTCATTAAACATCAATTTCACCATACATGTACAAGCCAAACCAACAGTATTTCTATTAATAATAAACAAAATGTTTAATAATAAACAAACAGATATGCAAAATAAGAAAAATGCTGCTTAAGAATTGAATTGAGTTTGATTTAAGGATATTTACTTAATATATTTTGACGTGATGGTGACAATTTGTGTTTGAATAATGATAAAGTTTTCATTGTTTAAGGTCAGTGCCTACTGTCATTAAATAATTACTCTCTCTCCCATGCTGTAGTCTGATTCCCCTTCCCCCAATTTCCCACAACTGTGAAAATTTAAATTAATAAAAATAGAAAATATGCTTTAAAATAAACATTGATCTTATTCATCAAAAGCATAAACATATACTGCCAAGCCTACTTACAGACACTGTACAAATAATAGATAGTGATAACTAAAAACACAGAGTCTAGGTACTACTTAAAGGTATTATTCTAACCTTGATCTTTGGTCACAAATCCCACTTCTATCACCAAGCAAGCCTCTGTGAATTGAGGGTACATTTTTAGTTGTTGTTTGGCCATGAACTCATTGGATGAACTATTCCTGGACTTTAAACTTTCTCAGCTCTATGACCTTATAGCACCAATTTCAGTGACAAGTATAAATGGTTAGAAATCTATCACCTTTTGCTGCTGTAATTGCTGTAGTATCATTCACGTTGTTTTTTTCACATGGGGAAAAGTAAGCAAGCAGAGTTTGCCTAGGACTTCCAGATTTAGCTGAAACACAGAGTCCTGAATTTTTATATACTAGACTTCAGCTCCTGCCCCCTATATGCTATTCCCGTTCAGTTGCAAAACTACTGTAATCTGTAAATTAGAACTCCTGCTGTTTTCATGTGAAGATTCTTCAGATTAGATGCATCAAGGACTGAGGTGGATAAAGACCTTAGAGACAGATGACTGCCCAGATCACTGAACAAATTTGAAGCCAGTCTTCTACACAGTCTACCTTACTCTGCGGGCAGCTAAGTATAAGTGTTGCATTGGATGGAATGTGGCATTCCTTACTTTATCACAATACCTACACCTCACTGTATTTCAAACAGCATGCTACCTTAGTGACATCAGCTTTGTACCCAAAAGGTGCATTGTATAGGCCACCCTGCTGTAGGCATTCCCAGCCTGCACCTGCCTTCTGAGAAAGGGAAATAAAGATCAATTCAGTATCAGTTGAGTAACTGCACATCTTCCCAATCAGCTCTGAGGCTGCCTCTGCTCCTGTTGAAATAATCAGCTTGACCCCCTTTGGGCTAGAACTGACAGTATGGATCTAGAAAACCAAATTTCAAAATGATCCATCTGCAAGATAATGCTATCATTTATAAGAATTAAGGCTAGGATTCTCAAATGTGTCAGAGAGAGTTAAGCGGTCCAAATTCTGTTCGAATCCATGAGGGCTAGAGCTGAATTTCCCTTAGGAGTCTTTGAAAAATCCCAGATTAAAGTAATTCTTTCATTTCAAAAAGTATAAGGTTTGCAACAAAATGTTGCCCTGAAAAGAGCAACAGCTAATCCAATTAAAATCATGTCTAAACTGTTTAACCAATATTTTATGTGGAGGAGAGACCAGCGTATTAAAAGGATGCTTTATCTGTGGCGTGATTATATTTACTCTCTTCTAAGGTAAATATTATCAAACACTTGATTTGATCAACCAGTCTGCAGGATGCGTTACCATGTCAGTGTAATCCCATGTGAATTGATATGAAAACGAAGCCCTCATTTCAGAGGATGTGTGTTATTGTACAATAAAAATGAACAAAATGAAAAATATCGGTATGTACAGGGGAAAAACAAACCTTCCATTATCGGGTTACGAAGAGGCAGGAAATGGACTTTGCTTCATAAACCAGCTGGTCAGTTAGGCCTTATCCATACACAGAAATTGAGTCACTTTAATTACATTTGTAACATTAATGTGTAACAATCCCCTAGTGTGGATGTGGTATAAAGGTGCATGTTCCAAACGTAGTTTATTCCTGCCTAGAAAGCACTTTTACACCAATATAACTGTGTTCATATTAGGGGCTGTACTGGCATAATCACTTTGATTTAAAAAACACCCCAAACTGACAAAATCCGCATGGAACCTAGATGGCAGCTGATTTTTGACCCAGATAAAGCTGGTGAAAGGAGATTAAGGATTAGACTCATTATCCTCTAGGGGGCAGGGCTAGACTGGACAACATCTATTCTACAGCTTTCTTAAGCAACTTGATTCTAGTCAAAAGAATTGCACAGTAGCTGGTTACATGTGAGACTGAAGAATTTTCATAATGAATGTGCCACATAATAGACTTGAAAAGGAGCTTGCTGCTCTGGCCCATCACAAAACTCTTTGTACTTTCCTACAGTGCCTATGGCTGCACTTTATGTTGTTAGTTACACTGTGCTTGTGCTCCCCTAAACACATCTGACAATTTTTGAAGTGAAATATTTGCCAGTGTCCCTATGAGGTAGATATTATACCAAGAAATGTGTCACGTTAAACTGACTACAGCGATCTCACATGCTCAGGACAGTCCTCTCTTTCTTTCCCTTAACCCACAGCTTTTCACTGCCAGCCCCAGTATCAGGAGCAAGTTTGAGTCTGTATCACCCAATTCACATCCGGAACTCCCACAGGGAGTGGGTAAGTAGAAGAGTTGGACCTGGAATTTGAACCAGCCCATAAAGCTATCTGAGAAATTCATATTCAGGTTTCAGTTCTGACACTGTCAAATTTGGATTTTGGTTCAGAGCTATCTCCTGCAAGGCCTCTGTTGTGTACTTGTAAAAAGTATTGTTCATTAGAATACCCCAGCACTGAGACACCTGCCTGTTGTGGCCACTCAACCGTTCACTAGGCTTGTGGGCTCTACCTATTCATCCCCCTCTGCCTGTCCTGTCTGTTCTGACTGGAAGCTCTTTGGGATAGGGGGTGTCTCTGTGGTCTGTGTTTATATAGTGCCTAGTGCCACAGGGTACTGAGCCTGGGCCAAGTTTTCTAGGTGCCAAAGTCATACGGCAATAATTGGCAGGTGCGGACCTATCAGAGCCTTTTCACCTCTCTTTTAGCTTCTCCAAAGTGCAAGATACTTGATCTGTCTCATCTCTCATCTCATAACCTTCAGGTTGGAGAGGGAGACACAGCGCATAGGTGTACTTATCACTCTGGTTTTACAAAGAGAAGCCTTTTCACATTTCTCACAACTGCCTGGAAAAATAAAAGCCTTTGGGATAGAATCCGTATCCCACTCCAGCCCTTAAACACCATTCCAGCCCTATACGGCCCTCTGAACTGCAATGCTAGGTGCTGGAAGAGACTTCTGTCATCACGCACGCAGCGTAGAGCCAGGATAAGCAGCCCTGCATTAGCCCCTCTCAAGCTCCAGTACAAGCGGTGTGCGTGGCGTGGAAAGGGGACATGCCTCTGTACATGCTGCTTTGGAGACTCTGAGCTGCTCCAAACGGCACATTCAATAAGCAGCCCTCAAAGAGGCACTGTAAATTGGAGCACAGCCACCTTCGCCATGCCTGCACTTCCCCATGCCTATCATTTGGTGCTGCCCTTCTCCACCCTCAGTCTCTGGTTTCTGCTGTCCCCCTTTGAATTGTATACTACCCCCCAGGCAGAAATGTTTTCCTCAGAAACGCTTTGTGGCCTTCCTGGCTTTAGCTTCCCTTTGCACCTGAGGGAGTTCCAAAAATTAAGTGCCTAATTCCAGGATAATTAATTACTCACTTTCAAGTTTCTCTTTTTTCAGTTAGTCGTGCGAATATTTATTTCTCACTAGTTTGTTATTAGAAGCTTGCACACAAGTTCTGGGCTTTTAGCTAGCTCCCTGGTCTGCAGGGGCAGCCAAACATTCCACTTCTTTATCCACTCAAACTACTGCAGTGTTTAGCACCTCACAGCTCCCTGTGAACAAATCCAGCTTCCTCAGCTGGTAGACCTGCAGCCCTTACAATGACCCTGTCCTAAGGGAAGACCCGTCAGCCTATTCACAGGGTTTCTATATGCAGCCTCCTTTCACTCAGTAAGGCATGGAGGACTGTCAAAAAAGAAATATTGATGCATACTTTATCTTACTGTGAAAAAAAGAAAGAGAATGACTATGATGAATTAAGCCCATAAATTAAGCTGTGGCCCCATAACTATTGACTGGTTTCCCTTTAGGCTCGCTAGGAACATTACAGCTCGATTAGAATTTTATGGCTCTTTTGTTAAAGATACTCTCATCAGTTTAACTCGCATCACTTGATGAAAGTCATTAAGTCATTGGAGAGCATCCAGAGCAGGGCAGTAAAGAGTGACACAGGCTCTAAAACTGACTATTATGGCAGAAGCTGCAAATTTATTTGCAGCAGCAGCACAGAGAAGATTCAGAGGGCGATGACTCACCTCCATAACCTACGAGTGGAGGCAGAAAGAGATGTGCTACACTGAGGCTCAAAGCATCCCCCGTGCAAGGTGTTTTATAAACATGCATCCCTGGCAGGGGAAGTATTATTCTTCTGGTATTACAGCTTGATAAATTGACAGTGGAGATTAAGTAATTTGCCCAAGGTTATTCAAGGAGTATTTAGCAAAGCTGGGATTGGAATCTGGGAGTCCTGGCTCCACAGCCTGTCCCAGGACCATGCAGAATCTCTGAGACTATTGAAGGAAGGCAGCACAGTATGTACAGGCACGATACAGTAATGTAATGTAATGTACAGGCACGATACAGTGAAGCCAAGGGTCCTCTTTTGCCAACACACATAATGTACAGGGCAAGGTACCCCAAGGTCACAAATTGCTCTCAGATGCACTGGTGCCACTCCATTGACATCACTGGTTTTGCTGTAGTGAAACAGAAAGAACGTATCTCCCAGGTATTAAGACTGATCACTGTCAAGTCGTACAGTTCACCAGAATTATTGTCTACAGAACAGTCCCCTGTATTTTCTTCCATCTCACTGTAAATGTCCCAATGATGATGGTTATGACTATTCCACATTTTAATCAGTCCATCATTAGGGAGTATTCTTGTTCAGCCTAAACTGTGGCTTCTATCATTGCTACCATTGGGGGAGCTGCACACTTGCAAGGCCACTGATAGAAAAAATACCAACACAGACAAAAGCATAAAGAGGGACAATGCCTTGCCTGCACCACGAGACTTTGCTGCATGCTGCTCAGGCCCATGTTCTTTTTTATGCTATTGAGTCACATTGCAAACTCCTCTCATCTGCAGACAACCAGGTTTCTTTCAGCATTACTGCTCAGCTGCGTCTCCCTGCTTATGCCTGGGAATGCCTGTGTTTCTGATTACTTTTCCCACCATCTTTTCATGCTGCTCAGATTATTTTCAAGTGGCTTTAACATGCTTTCTCCTGCTGGAACTGCATATTCATGCAGCCCAGTTTAATCATCAAAACAGGAATTGCACCTGGCAAAACACTCACCATTTTGCACAAAGAGCAAAACACAGAGGAGTGATAAGAGATTTGCAGGGAGAAGAGGAAATGCAGTGCAAGTGGGAGGGAAATTAAGCTACAAACTCAGAAGCCAATGGGCTCATACAAGACAGGGAGGGTACACACAGCTCTCCAAACACCATGTCACCTTAAAGAGACACTCTCTTAACCAGGAGCGGGTTCTTTGCCATGCAAAAAGGAAAGGGGGCACGATACCTTCTCAGGGCCTGCTCCTGCACGTATGACTAAGCTTAGTGCACTAATAGGCTGAGCAATTGGATTGAGTTTAATGGCATAATGATAATTAGTAATGCCATCTTCACACATTCAAAAATCATGAGTTTTCAGAATCTCAGTGCTTCAGTCACCTCCACCCACTCTAATCTTCAAACACACCTCAGAATGCACAAACGCCTGTCCATGTGTGTACAAGAGCATTTTGTACATGCATTAGTAACCCTTCGCTTACCTATGCAAAAATACATCTTGTGTAAGGATGCCATTTGGGTTTTCAGAGTTGTGTCTCTGTTCCCCCCTTCCCCCGGTGTTATCCTACAAAACTTCACCACTTCAGTCGGGGTGAACTCTGCTCATTCTGCTCCACAAGCCTGGGCCCAATGAGCTAAAACAGAATGATGTGTAGCTGGTCCATATTAAGGTATATCAGCTGGTAGAGTCCTCTCGACAGAGTGCAGGGATGCACAAAACCACCAGTCCATAAAGTACATTGTGTTCAATTTGGTGGGTGCACCAAAGTTGGTTAGGCACCACACTTTTAACAGACACATACGAAGTCATACTTTTATCAAAGCTAAGAGCTGTCACCAGGGTCTGGTCAAGGCTAAAGTGATTCTTACCTTTCCTTTTGTACAGAAATGGGCAAAGGGGACATTTTCCCATCTTACGCTACCTTTTCTTTTTCTATTGCCCATACCCAGGGGTGGCCCGTCCATATAGGCAAACTAGGCAGTGACCTAGGGCGCCAAGTTAAATGGGCGCCAAATGGTGGCACAATATCATTGAGGGGTTTGGAGGTGGGAGCGCCGATTGCATGGTTTGCCTACGCGCCAGTTGCTGGCAGCTAGTCTAGGGCCGCCCCTGCCCATACCGACTATGTCGTGTGCTAAAAATATGTCAAGGTTCCCTGTCTCAGTATGCAGAAGTCCCTGCAGGTCTGACATGAGTTATTTTATAGTTCAAAGTTTGACTATCTAGTCATTGCAGAGCCCATTTGTTTTAGACATAGGCTTTTCCTTCCTTTCGGACAGCTTATTGTTTGCCTTTTCCATTTGTATTAAAAATAAAATCTTTGAAAACTGCAAGAGGAAAAAAAAGTATTCCTTCTGAAACTAGCAATTCTCCAAACAGGAAGGTTAGCTCTTTCCTGTTTAGACATACTGTCCAAAGAAAGGAAATTGGGATTTTAAATTGTAAGAATAATTACATCGAGCAGTGGGTATGTAAACATTCGTTAGTATTGGAGAGGGTTGCACTGTTTATTTAGTGTGTCCTGAATGCTATCACTTTATTTCAAGTGTTTGCCTGTTTGCCAGTTCATGGGCGTTATGCACAGATGTAGATTCATGAGCTATCGTTCCTCTAATTTGATCACCTGTATGCCTTAGCCAGGCTCTCTCAGCGTGAGGGGGCAATATAAATTACAGCATAGAGGGCAGATACATGTCTCTGCAGTGGAGCCAATAGGGAACACTGTTAGAAAATAACAGGTAATTTCTGGGCTTCAGGTAATTTTAATGACGACAAAAGGCTGAGTATTTCAATCCACATTTATCATCACTGTTAATAACAATGAGCTGGCAACTGAATTTTAGTACCAAGAAGTGGCATGATATTAAGCAGATATTGTGGTACTTGTTATCAATGTGGTACTTGTTATCAAGAACACTCACATTAGTGCATTTTATTATCTTCCATTTTACAGATGGGGAAAACTCAGGTCCAGGGAAGAGAGGTGATCTGTCTGAGGTTACACAAAACAAATCACTGGCAGGGTTGGGAATAGAACTCAGGCTTCCTTTCTCAGTCCACTGCCCTGTTCACAGGATCATGCTGCCTCCCTCGGACAGAGTAAACCAGCAAGGGGGAAGAAAAGGAGACTCCCCCGAGACACCAGTACTATTTATTCTGCTTTGTAAGATTTTTTTTCAAAGTGCATTTCAGTCATCAGGGATATCAGAGTTACAGCACTTCAACAACAGAGAATTCTCCATACGCTGCTCCACTAGTTTACCTTAGTCTGGTCGGCAGGGACAATATTCTAGGAATGAGAAGGTAGCTAAAGCTTGCTACTTACCTAGGATGCCAATAACTGTAGCGTGGTGTAGACACCTGATCTCCTGTCACCAGCCTCCCAGCTGATTGCAGGGTTTGGATAGGTTTCCCTGAGATACCTGGGAGTTAAGGTATGTGGGAATAAAAAGAGGAGGAGGAAAAGGATCTAGAACCTAACTCAAAGCAACTCATCCTAGGCCTGTTCTAGACTCAGTCCTGCATGGGAGCAGCTTTTGAAATACCAGTGTTAGGAGTAGGGAGAGACTCATTCTCCTGTAGCTTCTCACTGGAGAGAAATGTAAAAAATGCATCAGCAAGCAGAGAAATGGGCTGCTTTGAAATGAGGCCTTTTTAAAAAAAATCATAAAAATAGCAATCAGGGAATTAAACAGAGAGCAAGTGAGCATGACAGCATAATGGGTGAACTATATCAATGGGTGAACTAGAGTAAGAGTACAGGCAAATATTGGAACAAAGCTGAGCCTTTTTACAATCTCTTTTCTCCAGAGCTAGCAAGGTTTATTAATTAGCCCTCAGTGATCCTTGTGAAAGCCAGACTTTGCAGCCTACATTGTCACAGCTGCTGTGACATACCAGGGCACAAACCAGACTAGTGAGGGGCTGTGTTACCCCAGCTCTTTGACCTTGGGTGTCTTACAATGCCTTGCTGTAGTAGCTCCCACCTGGACCACTCACAAATAACCTTCCAAATGCAAGCCAAACCATGAATATCTATGCGTACCTGCAGTCTGCACCCTTGTGGACAGGACACATATTAAATCATTTATTCCCTTAAGGCAGGGGTTCTCAAACTTTGTGATACTGCGACCCCCACATCTAAGTTGTTTCTGGCCCCTCTCTAAGTTGCTGCAACCCCCCCCCCCCAAGTTGCTTGCGACCCCCCTCTAAGTTACTCGTGACTCCCCGGGGGTCGAGACCCACAGTTTGAGAAACACGGCCTTAAGGGAATGAAATGACAGCTTTTAATTGAATTACCCAGACACTTCAACTTAAACAGTGGCATAAATGTATTAACTACAAAGAGAGAGTTTAAGTGGTTATAACCAATGAGGCATAATGTGGAGAAAGTAAATAAGGAAAAGTTATTTATTTGTTCCCATAATATAAGAACTAGAGGCCCCCAAATGAAATTAATGGGCAGCAGGTTTAAAACAAATAAAAGGAAGTTCTTCTTCACATAGCACACAGTCAACCTGTGGAA
Organism: Pelodiscus sinensis; assembly: GCF_052426305.1. NCBI lineage: Eukaryota > Metazoa > Chordata > Testudines > Trionychidae > Pelodiscus > Pelodiscus sinensis. The sequence continues at coordinate 157,282,931 of NC_143054.1, read as the reverse complement.
CTCCTTGCCTGAGGAGGTTGTGAAGGCTAGGACTGTAACAGGGTTTAAAAGAGAACTGGATAAATTCATGGAGGTTAAGTCCATTAATGGGTATTAGCCAGGATGGGTAAGGAATGGTGTCCCTAGCTTCTGTTTGTCAGAGGGTGGAGCTGGATGGCAGGAGAGAGATCGCTTGATCATTACCTTTTCGGATCACTCCCTCTGGGACACCTGACATTGGCCACTATCAGCAGACAGGATACTGGGCTAGATGGACCTTTGGTCTGACCCAGTACGGCCATTCTTATGTTCTTATAAAAGTTAGACATGGTCACAAGAAAAACAAAGATAAAACACTTGCTTGTTAGAATCTACTTAAGGAACTATCTTAGTTGCAGAGAAAATGCTCCAGCAGATTACTGACCAAACTCTCAGGTCAGGAGCCCTCTCCTAGAGCCCAATGGCTGTTTCATTTTGCCTTTTCCTGAAGGGAGAATGAGGGACTAGGGGGGCCTTGAAGTTTTTGTCCCTCATTTTTATAGTTTCAGTCTTTGAAAAATATTTTCACTTGGGACCCATTAGACAGAGTCTCTGTGGAAGGCTCTGGGAGACAGACCTATAGTCTCCTATAGACAACCACCTAACCTCAAGGTGATTCTTACCAACAACCACAGGACACACCCCACTAACACCAGCCCCGGAACTTTCCCTTGCAATAAACCCCGTTGCCAGCTTTGTCCACATATTCACTCTGCTGACACCATTACTGGACCTCACCAAGTGAGTTATAAGATCAAGAACACACATTCCTGCTCATCCAGACATATAATTTATGCTATCATGTGCCGACAATGTCTGTCTGCTATGTACATTGGACAAACGTCTCAGACACTTCGCCAAAGGATCAATGCCCACAAAACAGATATTAGACAGGATCACAAAGAAAAAACAGTTTCTTGCCATTTCAACCAGGGCATTGTCTCAACGACTTGATTACCTGCATCCTGCTTCAAAGACCTTTTAACACCAGACTTGAAAGAGAATCCTCTGAACTGTCATTCATACTTAAATTTGACACTTTACACCTAGGTCTTAACAAGGACGCTAATTACCTTGCCCATTACAAAGATCGCTTCCCCAAATATCACCTCTAATATCATTAGCTCACAGACATTTACCTCCCCCCCCCATCCTCCTTCTGTTCTGAAAGTTGATTTGTCCTTTTCATATGTGTTCATTTTTTTTATTGTATCCTTTGGTATATATGGTCGTGCCAATTTTCTTCCACAATTTGATCTGAGGAAGTGGGTCTGGCCCACGAAAACTCATCACCTAATAAACCATCCTGTTAGTCTTTAAAGTGCTATATAGTCCTGTTTTTTGTTCCTTCATTTAGGACAGATCCAACTTCTGCCTCAGTACAACTGTGGGTTTTGGAACTTCACATACAATGTTGATACTCATATTTTACTAGGACAATAGGGATCAGTCAATTATGAGTTTTCAAATGTACAGATACAAAGATTATTAAAATAGTGTGTAGGACGTGACTACTCGGGGTATATTATGTCATAACTGCAAACTAATCTGGGGTCCTCCCCAAAATCAAAGCATATTTGGCCATTTTTTTCAGAGACCAGTCTTGAGAAGTTTATAGAAAGGAGCAGAAATGGGGCTATGAGAAATCCATTATCTTGCTGGGATCCTTTGGCGAGAAGTATGATATAAGTGCCTAGACAGTTAGGTTAGATCATATAGAATTGTAGGAAAAATTTCCAATTCTAGCAACTAGTTTTCCAGTTTGAAAGCGATAGCTGCAAGGAAAGGAGCAAGAAACTTATGGCTTGATTTTCAGAAGTGCTGAGCACTCACAATGTCATCTGCGGGTTGTGGTTGCTAGGAACTCTGACAATCAGACCCTTGTATTTTTAAAATGAAAGATACAAGCACCCATGAGATTTCTAGTGGGTCTGATAGGACTAGGTTACATGCAAGTTCCCTTCCTGCCAGGTACCTGTAGCTGATCTAACTCCTTTGCCGAGCAGAAGCCAATGGAAGAGAAGAGTACTCAACACTTCCAAGAAGGTACTTGGCACTTCGTAAGGACACATCTAGAGGGACACGCTGATTAAGATATAGACCAATTCAAAGCTAACTAGAGGGACAATATTCACTAGCGGGTTGTATCTTTCAAAATTCAATTCAGGAATAATTTGGAATCTGACTTGCTGAAGAACAGACTAGTGAGGGACAGTAGAGCCAGTTTAGTTTAAATAGAGCTGAAGTTCCTTCCTCTCAGTCCCTGAACCTTCACCCAGGTGTCACAGCCATGAACCCAAGCTGAACTTGTTCTAACATTTGAAAAAACTCCAGTAAGCTTTCCTCCCTCTTCCCCTCATTGTTTCTCTGTTTGTGCAGTTCTCTTCTCCTGGATTCTGACGGGAGATGGAAGTAAGAAATCACATGAGAAGAACCTGGTTCCATATGTAGCCCAAGGTCCAGTGTGTTTCAGCAGCAGCCCTGGGAACTACAAGTTGTGGACTACAAACTGCGGCATGTTGGGAGAACTTCCTGGTTCCTGCCAGGATGTGCCCTCTGCCCCCAGCAGGGTCTCAGCAAGGACTGTGCTAGATGCAGCACACAGGCTGCATGCTGAGAGAAGGGGCTGCTGAACTGTTTTCCTGTTCTATGTTTTTTACAGAATAAAGCCTGTTCCTGGTGATTTGTCGGAGTGGGTCTGGTCTGAGGTGCACTCACACATACACAACGTAGAGCACACCAAGCAGCCTCAGGCCTAGCCCTCCCCCCACACTGGTGTAAGAAGCCACAAGCTTCCCCTATGCTGAATAACCTCACACTGGGCTAGCCAACAGGAGGGGTTACACATACAATCTTCAGGCCAGTTTTAGCCTCTAGAGATTCCTGTAAGCAATTGGACCAGCACTTTGAACATTTGAGATGCACCTCTCAGTGTTAGAAGAGTGTCCTCAGTGTTAGAGCCTAGAGTAAAAAAATAGAACAAAATGGTAATACTGACGGAACTGAGCTTCATCGTCAGTGTTGGCCCCCAGATGTACTGTACACGTGCACCGTGTGCTCGAAGCTGGGAGTTTTTCCAGGCAGTGTTTATTGCCATGCCATGCACAGTATTTCTAGGGATGTTAAATATCGGTTAATTGAATAGTTGATTAACTTCATGGATTTTTATCAATTGGTCAACTATTCTATAGTCCCCGGGGGTGAGGCCAGCAGCCAGTGCACTCCAGCCTCACTCTCAAGGAGCTGCCTGCCACTCCACACTGCTGCCTCTGTATCAGAGGCAGCAGAGTGGGGTGCCAGGCAGGAGCTGGTCCATGAGGGGAGCCAGTTTAAAAACCAGCTCCCCTCACGGACTGGCTGCCTGTCACCCTGAACTGCTGCAGAGTGTGGGGTGGCAGCAGCCCCTGTCCGGGAAGAGAGGTGGGACTAAGCTCCCATACTCCACGCGAGCAGGAACTGAGCTGGACTGCCTGCCCACCTGGCTCCTAAAACACTTTAAATGCAGAGCCTCAGCTGGGTTAGATCCTGGACCCAGCATGACCCAGGACTGAGTCAGGCTGCTGGCCAGCCTGCTAAAAAGATATTGGCAAAAGGGAGGGGATAGCTCAGAGGTTTGAGCATTGGCCTACTAAATCCAGGGTTGTGAGTTCAGTCCTTGCAGAGGTGATTTGGGGTAAAAATTCATCAGGGATGGTATTTGGTGCTGCTGTGAAGGCAGAGGACTGGACTTGATGACCTTTCCAGTTCTAGGAGATAGGCAATCTCCATTATCAAAAATACATGTAGGCTATTGTACTAGCCTATAAGCTTTTGTGTATTGGTTAATCAACTACACTATTACATCCCTACATATTTTCCCCATGCTCCTGACTTAGTGTATAAGAGGTGGCATGGATCATTGCCTCCCCGGTTTCCTCTCAGTGTCACACAGTCTGAACCAGAAGCTCGCCCTCCTGTACTCTATGGACCTACAAGAGTTTTCGTATATCTGCTGTTTAGAAATCTGAGGCTGTATCTATAGTCTAGCATAGCATAATGGCCCCTCACATTCCCAGTTGGGGAGAAAGCCCCTTTACACCAGGGACCCAGGCTGCAAGAACTACATCTCCTACCCTCGCTCCTTTTCCATCATCAGACAATCATCAGTGGTGCCTCTACTGCCCTGGTGAGCTGAGTGCAGCATCTGCAAGTCCTTCCCGTCCCGAACCAGAGAGGCTGAATGCTTAGGCTGACAAAGAGGCTGTGAGGCCCTGATCTGATCCTGGCCCAAAAGACCCCCCACCCCACCCACTACATAGGCTTCAACTGGGTAGCTCAGCCCCACTGAGCACAAGCCATGGAGTGGAACCAAGGATTAACGATACAGGGCTCTCCCCATGAGACGGGGCCTCCAGGAACCAACAATGCCACTGTTTCCAATGGCGCCATCATCACACTCAGACAAGCATCCCACTGATGTCTCCAAATTGACAAAGGAGTTCAGCCAGCCACGGAAATGGCTATCAACCTGGCTATGACCCCGTCCCCATGCCGGGACTCCTAGTATCACTTCCCAAGGGGACAAATAGATCCCTCCTTCTGGCTATACTGGGGCCTCTGGAACCCTTATAGCAGATGCCCAATACCCTTTCAGGAGTCCTACTGCTCTTCTGCCTCTTCTCTGCCACTCCTGTCAATATACGAGGAAAAAGATGCTGAGCTGGAACCACCAGTGGAGCCTCCTCATCACCAGATGACACGGTCATCCCATGGCCACCCTCTCCACCAGACTTGCCAGTCCTTGGGCACAGTGTGTGGCATGGCACCTCTGCACTCCCGGAAGGGGAAGGGCCTTGGCCAGAAGGGGCAGGGTTGGGTCAGCCAGTCCTCAGCATCACCCAGAGGGCATCATACTGCCTGGAGTGCGCCACTGGCTCGCCAGCAGGTTTTATGTCCCCCCTTTGGGGTCCTGTAGTTTACTTTTATGCATATATATTTACTGTGTTTTAAAACATTTTGTAAGCCACCTCAAATATTTTAAATAGAGAGGTGTAATGAAAATAGTTTAAATAAATCAATCAAACAGAGTTTAAAGGGAGTGGGCTGGTAGCAATGGCAGAGGCCAAGAGCCCCGGGCCCTTTTGAATCATGGTCCCAGGGCAACTGCCTCCTTTACCTCCCCCCTGCCTGAGCCTGGCGCCAACAGTTTCAAGATCTGCTCCAGTGGATGGCGACTAACTTGCAAATCCCGCTGAAGTTGGTCCAGGAGACCCAGCACTATCTTCTGGACCTCTTACAGCCACAGGGATTATCCAGGGTGGTCCTTCCCAAAGATGAGGCCATACTGGACCAGCCAGAACAGTCCAGCACACACCAGCATCATGTGCCTCCACAGCAAAGCGAGCCAAGAGATGCTGTTTTGAGCTGCCCAAAGGGACTACATTTCTTTTTACACACTGTGTCCCTAATTCATTGGTAAAGCAAGTGGTTGTGGAACAGACTCGGAAGTGCCACCAGAAGTCTGGTACAACCAGAGAAAGGGCTGCAGAGGCTGGATCTCCTGGGCAGGATGGTTTCCAGAGGCCTTCAGTTTCATATAGCCACTACTAGGTGGTGTTGGCTAAATATGACTAATATTTACAACAGACTGGCAAAGTTCAAAGCCATTTTCCTGCAGATCAGGCCCAGGGCCAGTTCATAGCGGATGAAGAGAGGCTGATGGCAAAGGCAGTTCTCTTGGCCACAGTGGATATGGCTCATACTGCAGCCCAGTCCCTGGCTACCGGCCTGGCCATGTATACACACTCTTGGTTCCATTCATTGGACTTCCTGAGGAAGGTCAAAAATACTATTCAGGACCTCCAATTTGACTAGGTCAGTCTTTTCAATGAAAAGATGGATGAGTCTCTGCATTCCCTGAAGGACTCAAGATTCACCCTGAGGTCCTTGGGAACCTACACCCCAACCTCCAACAGAAGACATCAAAACTGTCCCTTCAGACTACAGCCATCTTCCTCCTATCCCTCCTACCAACATCCACCTGAATCATCTTGCACGTGGCCAAGATCCCAGAGACCCTGATTCTCAACTACTGCCATATCATGCACATACTTCCAACTATGAGCCAAAGGTTACTTTTGACATACAGGTCAGACCCATGTACTATCATCAATGCCAACTATTTTGCCATCTTTGGAGGCCTTCTTCACCTCACCTTCTTTACGCACATTTGGAATAAGATCGCCATGGACAGTTTAGTTCTGAAGATTATCCAACATGGGTACTCCACAGAGTTCCTTTCGTTCCCTCCTCACAGTCTTCTCACATAGTGCCCTGGGAAACCTTCTCACCAATTGATCTTTTAACAAGAGGCAGATTCTTTACTCCACTAGGGAGCAATAGAAAGTATCTTGCCTCAATACCAGAGAAGAGGCTTCTTACCCCTCATATTTCCTCCTCCCAAGGAAGGTGGAGGGCAGAGATTCATCCTGGACCTTCAGCAAGTCAATACTTTCATCAAAAGGCTGAGGTATCAGGATAATTACACTGGCATCAACAATCTCTGCCCTCCAGAAGGGACTGCGGTTCAAAGATCTCAACATGAAGAACTCATATTTCCATGTGGACATTCACCCACCACACAAGAATTTCCTAGGATTCCATATTGCCCAACAATGCTACCATTTTCACACTCTCTCCTTTGGTTTTGAGACAGCACCAAAGATCTTTTCAGTGTTCTCAGTAGTAGCGGCCAGACATGACACTTGAGACATGATCTTCTCATACCTAGACAACTGGCTTCAGATGGGTCATTCCTGACAAGAAGTTGTCTTTGTAGTAGTGTCTCTTGGATGCCTCCTTGCCACTTTGGGATCTGCATAAACAAAGAAAAGTATGTTTTGTCGCCCACACAGATGTTAAACTTCACAGCAGCAAGACTGGACTTGGTCTTGGCACAAGTTTTCCCCTCAACAGATACATTTCACTCAGTGAGCAGCCTGAATGTTCATATTACCCACAAGCCCTGCACAACCACGTGTCAATACCTCTCCCTGTTGAGCCATAAATGACACCATTAACCAGGCTTCACTTGCGGTGCCTACTAGCCTGGCTCCACACAACCTAGTGGCAGACCAGGGACCACACTGACTCCACCATTCCCTCAGAAACTCTCATTTCTCTTGCTTGGTGACCCAATCTGACCAAGATCATGGTGGTGATCCCCATCAGTCCTACTCTACCAAGGGCCACCATCATGACAGATACCTCTCTGACAGGTTGGACCACCACGCAGCCCAGGGTACATGGATACCACAGTAAGCCAGATTGCATATAATCTTTCTGGAACTTTGAACAGTCCACTTAGCCTGGAAGGCCTTCCTTTCCCTCATACACTCCCTCCATGTGCTTGTTGCTTGGTCCTGCTGTGAGGGCAGGGGACTAGACTTGATGGCCTCTCAAGGTCCCTTCCAGATCTAGTGTTCTATGATTCTATGTGGAAGTCCTAATGAACAATATCACTGCGAGGGTATATATAAACAGGGTAGCGCAAGCTCTCATCTCCTCTCAGGGTTGAGGTACACATGTTGGGTGTCATGCACTGCCACAGCCCCTGCCGTACCTATTGTGTGCATGAGGTACGAGTGCTTCACTGACAGCAGATTTCACCATCATTCAACTTCACAGGAAGAAGAACATTCACCAAAGACAAACACCTGTGTCAGAATTCTGCTAAAACAGGGAATGTTTTCCTATTTACCAGCACCATAAAAAGAAAATAATGCTGGTCCACAGGAAATGGTAACCAGCTCCCCCAGTGTGTTTTGCCGTTAGAGTATTTACTCATATTTCTGTGGTCATGTACACTAACAGTGTCCTTTTCATTAGTGCTCTTCTCTGAAGAGGCTCATTCACAATATTCTCATTTGAGTCCATACACATGTGCCTTCTAGATACTGAAAAAAATAAATCTACAACTTCATTCATACACCAACACACACATCAGAGAGCTGTTAAAAAAACCAGGAAATTTGCTCACAGCCACATTCTATTTTAAGACTTGGACTGGGCTTAGGAATTTTACAATATTCCAAGGATTTGGCAGTGTGGCTGTATTTCCTCATCAGGACATGTGTGCAGACAGAACAACGTGTATAGTATATGTTGTGGGAGAAGGAATAGGTTCCCCCTTCACTCTACAGGAGGGGGAAGGGGAGGAACCTAAGGACCAGGGGCTGGATGCAGCCCCAGGACTGGGGAGCTTGTGCTGGTGCTCCAGCCCCCCTGCCATCCTCCCACAGAGCCAGAACCCACAACATCGACTTGCCTGGGCCCCTAGGGCCCTGCTGTGTGAGGGGAATGTGGGAAGTGTCTTTCTCCTTCTCAGTAGGGGACCACGTCAGCAAGGAGTGGGTGGTTTTGTGTGGTCCTTGACTGATTTTTCTATGAGTCAGCAGCCCCTGACCCAAAAAAGGTTCCCCACCCTGGGCTAGAGGATTGAGATTCATGTTTAGGCCGTGATGGCTAGAAGACAGCTCAGTGAGCCACTAGGATCTCCTTGAGGAGGGAAGCAATTGGGGTGGAGTCACCCATTTCAATATACTAAGAATGGGCCTGTCTAATGCCCCCTCCTGGCATTGTACCTCATAGTGGTGAAGGGCCCATCTCTACTGAAATGTGTAGAGTGTTAGAGGACGGGTTTATTACTAGCTGTGTAAATGTGAGCGCGCTCTGTTTTATTCATTGTGCAGCATGATAAAGTTCATGGTTAAAAGTCTGATTCCTTCTGTGAATGACTAAAACATGGTAGAATAAATTCAAGGGGTTTTCCTGTTAGACTGTGGCTCTAAAAATAGCCATGTAGCTGCAGGGCTTGCAGTTAGAGAGATTTAAGGAAGAACATCGAAGCAGCCAGCAGCCAGGATACTACAATTTTTCTACTGTGCTTGTAGATCCCACGACACTGGAGGAATGCACCACAATCCTTTTAACTGACGCTCCCCGGGGATAGCCTGGTATGCTCAGAAAATAGCTGTACTGGATAAGGAGAAGCCACTTAAAAGTTTAGACGTTGTAAACAACAAAATACAGGATTATATAAAAACTCAAGTCTACAGGGACACTGGCCACACTTCCAGCTTTAGTACTTATTCTTCTCTAATCAACCAATAGGCCAGAGCTTTGGGTTTCACCCAGAACAAAAGCCACTAACCCAGGAGGAGTGTGCCTGGAGTGGTGTGAGCTCAACTCAGTGCTCCGGAAAAGCAGCTTCCCTTTCTCTGTGACCTTTCCGAGTATAGGGAAATCCCTGCCCCTGAAGCCCTTAGGCTCCTGTTAGAGTTCTCCTACCCTCCTGCTGACTGTATTTCACTAACATGACAAAACTGGACATCCTGTCTGAATCCAAGAACCTTTGGCTGGTCCCCCACCTTTGGAGCTCCAGGACAGATAAACTAATGGGACCTGATGACCCTGTTTGTTTGGTCTTGCACTAAAATTAGGCTTTCCAGGAAGGGGGGGGGGAGAGATGCTAGGACCTATAATCTTGCCTCTACCTACTAGCTCTCCTGTAAGCAGTGCCATAGGGAAATCAGTCACACTGATGGCAGCAGAGCACAGATAGCAGAACCTGTGAGCGGCAACATTTGATTTTGTTCCAGCTTAAAATAATGGTTGGAGACGTGCCCCAAGGCTCCGTATTTAGACTGGGATTTTAAACCACCATAACTCTGGGGAGTTTTTGCACCTATGTGCTTGATCCAGGCTTGTCTGTAATAGAGACTAGGGTTGCCAGATGGCTGAAAGAAAAATACCGAACATCCCTCCTACCCCCCAAAAAAAACGCACCAGGAAAAAATGTTGTTGCAGGAAAAAAAAGGGGGGAAACATTCCAAAGTTGTTGAGCAAAAAAAAATCCCGGCCGGGAAGGGGGGGGTGGGCGGGGGAGATGGGAAACAGGGCTGGTCGGGGGGGGGGGGGGGCAGATGAAACAGGGCTGGCCATGGGATATCGGGGGGGTGGAAGGGGGCAGGGCTGGCTGGGAGGAAGGGGGAGCAGGAAGCAGTGCTGGCGGGGGGGGGGGAGTGCAGAGGTGCTGGCAGGGAGGAAGGGAGAGCAGGAAGCAGAGCTGGCGGGGGGTGGGGGGTGCAGCGGTGCTGGCCGGGAGGAAGGGGGGTCTGGGAGGAACGGGGGTGGGAAGCACAGCTGGCAGGGGGTGTAGTGGAGGGTAAGCAGAGCTGGCGGTGGGTAGGGGGTGCAGCGGGGGGGCTGGAAGGAAGGGGGAGCAGGAAGCAGAGCTGGCGGGGGCGGGGAGAGGTGCAGTGGCGCTGGCCGGAGGAGACAAGAAGAGGAACGGACGGGTGGGAAGCAGGGCTGGAGGAGTGCAGGGGGGCTGGCCGGGGAAGATCAGGAGGGGAAGTGGGGGAGAACCGGCTGGCCGGGAATGGGAGGAGAGTGAGCAAATCGGCTGGCGGGGAGTGGGACTGACGTGAACACTTGCTGCCTGTCTCGCGTAGGCTCCTGGTAATGCATGAGTGAGAAGGAGGCTTCCCCTCCTCGCTCATGCGTCGCTGGCAGCCTATGCGGGACAGGAGGAACGGGGCTTCCCTGGAGGCTTCCCCTCCTCCTCACACTCAACCAATTGAGGGCTCCCGGCAGCAATCCTGGCCCCGCCTCCCAGCTGGGTCTTCCAGCCACTCCCCCGCCCAAGCCAGGCTTCCGTCTGGTGCGCAGCTGGAAAAATCAGAAAATACCGACATTGCATGAGTCCGATATTTTCCGATAGTTTTACTGGACAGAGCGTGCAAATACCGGACTGTCTGGTACAATACTGGACACCTGGCAACCCTAAACTAAATAGCTGTATAGATCGGTGGTTCTCAGCCAGAGGTCTGGGGTCTCCTGGGAGGCCGTGGCAGGTTTTGGGAGGCCACCAAGCATGGCCTGTGTTAGATTTGGTAGAGCCCAGGGCAGAGAGCCAAAACTCCCTTGCACAGGATTGCAGCCCCAGGCCCTGAGACCCACCACCTGGTGCAGAAACCAAAGTATGAGCAACTAAACTTTGTGGAGCCCTCTGTGGTGTGGGGCACTGAGCAATTGCCCTGTTTGCTATCCCCTAGTGCCAGCCTTGGCTTTTACATGCAGAAAATCAGCTGTGGTGGCACAGCTGGGCTGTGTAGTTCTTACAGCATGTTGTGGGCCTCAGAAAGACAAAAGTTGGGAAGCCCTGGTCTAGATGAGTCGCTTCAATCTTTTTGGTTTAGTGACTCTATATTTAAAGTAAAATTTTAAAAGAGTGATTACCCCCCTTATATTGACTGTAAAAGAGTAAAAATATACATCAATTATAACAATAAGCCCAGATAATATATTTGAGTGGGTGTTCTGAGAGGCTGACGGAGGGCTTGTTACTGAGCTGTAACTTTCTAGCTCAGGGGTGCGAGCAAACACCCTCCCCCGAGTGCAGCAAGTTACAGCATTGTAAAGCACCAGTGTAGATAGTGCTAGGTCTTATAGAGGTGGTTTATATAGAGCACTGGGAGAGATCTGACAAGGTTGTGTTGGGGGATGGGAGAGATCTTCTTTGCTTTAGTTAAGTTTGTAATAAAATTTTCAGTGCTGCATGATCAGGGCCATCCTCACCCACGTGCAGAAAAGTGGCCAGGCCAGGCCCACCCCCTTTCAAAAAGTGGGAGAGCCATGGGCTCCTGCCCCCCTCCCATTTCAGCACCACTGCCTGGCTGACCAGCACATGGCATGTAATTCTAGAGAGAATCATCATAGAATACTAGGACTGGAAGCAGGGCCGGCCCAAGCCATTTTGGCGCCCCGGGCCTGGGTGCGCAGCACTGATGCTGCCCAGAGCATGCACTGCCCAGCCCAGCCCGGTCATGCAGGGCCCCGTGGCCATGGGGGGAAGGGCGCTGCTGGCCGGTGCCACGGGGATGCGGGAGGGGTCTGGCACTCGTTATCCTATCAAAGAAAGCTATCAGATTGGTTTGACATGATTTGTTCTTTACAAATCCATGCTGGCTGTTCCCTATCAGCTTACTGCCTTCCAAGTGTTTGCAGATGATTTCCTTAAATACTTGCTCCATTATCTTCCCTGGCACAGAAGTTAAACTAACTGGTCTGTAGTTTCCTGGGTTGTTCTTATTTCCCTTTTTATAAATGGGCACTATATTTGCCCTTTTCCAGTCTTCTGGAATCTCTCCTGTCTCCCATGATTTTCCAAAGATTATACCTAGATGCTCAGATACCTCCTCTATCAACTCCTTGACTATTCTAGGATGCATTTCATCAGGCCCTGGTGACTTGCAGGCATCTAACTTTTCTAAGTGATTTTTAACTTGTTCTTTTTTTATTTTATCTTCTAAACCAACTCCCTTCCCACTAGCATTCACTATGTTAGGCATTCCTTCATTAAACTTCTCGGTGAAGACTGAAACAAAGAAGTCATTGAGCATCTCTGCCATTTCCAAGTTTCTTGTTACTGTTTCTCTCTCCTCACTGAGCAGTGGGCCTACCCTGTCCTTGGTCTTCCTCTTGCTTCTAATGTATTTATAAAAAGTCTTCTTGTTCCCCTTTATTCCTCTAGCTAGTTTGATCTCATTTTGTGCCTTTGCCTTTCTTATCTTGCCCCTGCATTCCTGTGTTGTTTGCCTATATTCATCCTTTGTAATTTGTTCTAGTTTCCATTTTTATATGACTCCTTTTTATTTTTAGATCATGCAAGATCTCGTGGTTAAGCCAAGGCGGTCTTTTGCCATATTTTCTATCTTTCCGACACATTGGAATAGCTTGCTTTTGGGCCCTTAACAATGTCCTTTTGAAAAACTGCCAACTCTCCCCACATATCTACACCAGCGACACCATCAAAGGACCTAACCAGATTAGCCACACCATCACTGGCTCATTCACCTGCACACCTACCAATGTAATACACACCATCATGTGCCAGCAATGCCCCTGTGCTATAAACATTGGCCAAATTGGACAGTCCCTACGCAAAAGAATAAACGGACACAAATCAGATATTAGGAATGGCAATATACAAAAATTTGTAGGAAAACACTTCAATCTCCCTGGACACACAAGAGCAGATTTAAAGGTAGCCATTATAGCCCACATTCTCTCCCATTTCCGACCCATCTCCCAGGTCTCCATGTTCTCCACTTACGTGTGGGCTTTGCTCACCTGTCCCAGTTGAACCTAGTTTAAAGCCCTCCTCACTAGGTTAGCCAGTCTATGTCCAAATAGGGTCTTTCCCCTCCTCGAAAGGTGAATGCCATCTCTGCCTAGCAGTCCTTCCTGGAATAGCATCCTGTGGGCGAGGAAGCCAAAGCCCTCCTGGCGACACCATCTTCACAGCCAGGCTTTCACATCCAGGAGGCACCTCTCTCTGCCTGGGCCCCTACCTTCGACAGGAAGGATCAAAGAGAATATCACCTGCATTCCAAACTCCTTCACCCGTACTCCCAGAGCCCTGTAGTCACTCTTGATCCACTCAGTGTCACACCTCGCAGTATCATTTGTGCCCACATAGATGAGTAGCATGGGGTAGTAGTCAGAGGGCCGGATAATCCTCGACAATGCCTCCGTAAAATCTCGGATACGGGCCCCCGGCAGACAGCATACCTCCCGAGATGAAATGTAAGGGTGACAGATGGGCACCTCCATCCCCCTCAGAAGAGAGTCTCTGACCACCGCTACCCTACATTTCCTATTCGCAGTGGTGGCAGCAGACCTCCCAGCCTTGGGGGTACGAGGCTTCTCCTCCTCTGTTGTAGGGGGTGATACCTTATCTCCCGTACAAAGAAGAGCATAACTGTTTCCTGGTACCATGGTGGGTTTCGGAGCAGTGGTGGAGCAGTGCCTGCTGCCGGAAGTAACCAGCTGCCAGTGTCCACCATGAGCCATCCCCTCCTCCACCAGTGGTGCGTCCGCAGTCTTGTGTAGTGGGACAGTTACCTCAGCTGCCTCCACATGAACACTGTCCAGGAATTAACTCACTTGACAGTAATGAAACCGTCACTTACCCTAATTGGAGGAACAGTGATTATATAGGCAAGTTCTGGGCTTTAGGACAGCAGCGTGCAAATAGCATATTCCAACTTCATGATTAGGTGAACCATCCTGACAGAGAATCTGTCCATTTGCATTTTCAATGCATTCCCCTGAGCAGAAAACTCAGCCTGTTGGAAGTTATTGTCAGCTGAAGTTTGAAAATGGAGGGTTAATTGTGGCTGCTGAACATATATGGCGTGAATAAATGAGAGAGGCCGATAGACAAGGAGTCCAGCTTAGATCCCGTATAGAAATCCTCCCTTAGAAAGGGCTGAAGGCAACTGAAGTGCATTTGAAATACTGCACAAGGAAGGAAACATCCAGTCTGGCAATTACCTGTGCTTGTAGGAGGAGGAGCTCTGCAGTCTTTCTCCATGTGAATACAGGTGAATTGAAGTCACAACTAGCTTGGAACAAACCTTTTGTGGATACTTATCATCTGTAAGCGCCAAAGCGTGTGTGTCACCAGCAGAAGTTGCTTGGATAAAAGATATTACTTCCCCCACTTGGTCCCTCAAATGCCTGGATCCAGCTCTACAACTACACACTTGTCACCTCTGCTAGTCCCACCTCTCATTCTGCTACCCCTCAGAATGGAAGTTTTGCGGAAGCAATTTAGGTAGCAGCTGGTGTTACGCGAATGCCTCATGCCACTCAGCAGCACCTCTGATGGGAGGCCAGTGAAAAAGCATCTGTGCCAGACTTGGAATGAAGTCCCATGTGCACGTAAGCTAGGGGGATAGTGGGTGTGATGCATGGTCATGAGAGTTTGGAAGGCATGTAAATCAGGGAACAAATAAAGGTATCCAGAAAAGCCCATAATGGACTCCAGCAACACACTGGAATGGGAGATTTCCAATACCGGAGGGAGGCTTAGAAGCCTTGGTCTCAGCTACCACATGAATAAATCAACAGTTTGTACAAAAGTGCAACAGTCTTTTAATTTTCTGTTAATTGACCAGATTCTTGAGTCCCATAGGGACCAACACAATGAGTGCTCTGGGCCTGTACCACCCACAGGGGAAAAATAGGGAGTGTGGAGCCAAGCTCTTCTCCACACCTCTAGCCCACTGGCAGTCCCACTGACCAACAGCTACCCTGCCCTCCCAGCAACTCCCACCTACCACAAACAGCTGGTTCTCGGCATTCAGGAAGTTCTAGCACAGAGTGGGAGGAGTGGGGACTGGGCATGCTCGGGGGCAGGGGAGGAGGTGGGCGGGGACTTGGTGGAAGGGGTGGAATGGAGCAGCACAGGGATGAGGCTTGGGGAAGCAGTATAATGGGGGCAGAGTCTAGGGAAGGGGGGGCGCATGCCCTTGGATGGAGGGGAAATGGGTGCCTATGCTGAATCCTATGGAAAAAGAATAAAACTTTGCCTCCTGTTAAAAAACAATAAGGAAAGACAGCAAAATTAATAAAACATCCCCTGCTAGAAAGGAAGCCATCAAAATTTGCTCCTGAGTAATGTGTGACGTTAGACTCAGAAAACATTTACACTAAAGACCCATTAGTCAGAGCATTAAAATATTAACAGAATGGGTTGGATGGAAGCCATGCTAACATAGCACTGGTTTTATGTACTGAAGATGCTGGGTACATACGCACATAAGTATTGACCAAATAAGTATAGTGCTGACCGCCTGGCTCAAAAACCCATCACAGACACAGTAAAACATGGAGCAAAATGTGCTCTTACTCAAAAAAGCAAAACCACCCCCAACAACCTGGGATAAAAGACATTCACAGCCTCTGAATACATAGCAAGATTAGACACAAAAGCCTCTTTCTGATTTGTACTTTCCTAATGTCAAAGGGTTCCCTGCCTCAACAAGAGCTGTTTATATCCTTGTGTGGGAAGCCAGAGGCATTCAGATAAGATAGTGGCTTTGGAAGAGCAGATCTTTAAAGGCTCAGGAAGATAGCAATTATTATCTGTCAACCCTCTGTTCAGATTGGAGAGATTCCTGTTTGAGTTGGCTGCAGTCTCCAAGCCTCAAGTCCCTGCCCTGGCCATTAAAATAGAACATTGCCCTGCGGCTGAAAAAGGGCAAAGAGTGGAACGCGTGTAAATAGCAATTAAAAAAAAATCTTGTTAATTAAAAGGTACTCTGTGCTCGCCTCCTTCTAGGTGAGTTCTGCATCCTGAACAGTCAAACCTACCAAATGACAAGCAGTGTCAATTAAAGGCATTTTTTCCAGAGTTACTTTCTGACTGGGAAAGATGACAAAGTAGTTGCTGAAAAAAACAACAACTGGTCTGGTAGCACTTTATAGACTAACAAAACATGGAGATGGTATCATGAGCTTTCGTGGGCACAGCCCACTTCTTCAGATGGAGAAGAAGATCTGAAGAAGTGGGCTGTGCCCACGAAACTCATGATCCCATCTACATGTTTTGTTAGTCTATAAAGTGCTTCCAGACCATTTGTTGTTTTTTTCTGTAACAGACTAACTTGGCTGCCCCCTGAAGTAGTTGCTGCCATCTCTGCTCTTACTTTTGTACTAAAGGCAGTGTTTCCTAATGGAGAGAGCTGGCACTCAGGCAACAAGGGTTCTATTCCCAGATCTGCTACTGACCAGTTGGGTGACCTCAAGATGTTATTTTGCTTCTCTGTAAAATGGTATCGACCTCTTTATGAAGTGCTCTGAGGAACCGTACTACACTAAGAGTTAGCTATTATAATATTTCATCATCTTTGCCAGTAACTACCACTCCAGCTGGGATGATGAACTAGGAGAGGTAACACAGCCAAGGGAATTTAACATGTGTCTGGGAGCCAAGAATCACAGCTTCAGGGTTAATTGCCCCTTTGAACTTACCACTGCCTTGGTCTTCCTTGAGGGCACCCACATAAGGTTGCAGCTTCCAGCAGTCACCTCTAGTAGCTGGAGACCTGCATCTACCTCCCTCCTGATTGGGGGCTTAGGCCTGCAGTTCCTCTGCTTCTCACTGCGATTGCTTCCACAAGCCTGACCAGGGTCCAATACATGCGGTTAACTCTTTCTTCTGGGGCTACTCCAGTGTAGACAAGTTACCAGCCAGCCTTCACAAAGCACAACATCTTTTTTCTAAGGGCAAAAGCATTACAAAGAAAACATAAAAACAATAAAGGAACGTAGATGCAAGCTAAAAGCTTACTGGAATTCACCCTCTTGACTCTAATATAGGGCTTTAGGAGGTCCCACCCCACAACTGGGTTTGCTCTCCAGGTTACCAGTTGATAGCAGGTTTCCGATGAAGAACCAGAACCACCTGGGACAGTCCAGATGTTTGTTGTCCACAGTTTGGGCCTTTGCTTTTTGGCCTCCAGTGACAGGTAATTACTAGCCAATGACTCTTTCTTCAAGGTGAAGCTGTAAGAGGCTGGGTTCTTGAATAATACGTAAAGGAGTGTGCATTAATCAGCCCCTAGCGATTCCAGATTCTACAGGAAACCCCATGTCACCACCCCCAGTACCTATTGACACAAAGTGCTAGGAGTATTCCACAGCTCAGACTGTTGGCCCATCCACTACAATAGCTTTTCACGCTTTCAATGTCAAGTACAATGTGGTCCCCAAAGATATTTCCTGTGGTTGCAATATCTGTCACTCCAAGAACCGCAGAGTTCTGATCCTGCCTCTGACTTGTCATGTGCCCTTTGGAAAGTCATTTAGGGCCAGGCCTTTTAAAAGGTGCCTAAGGATGCAAATAGACTCTTAGTGGGATTCTGAAAAGGATCTGGGTGCCTTACAGCCATTGAAATCAATGGGAATTAGACACTCAAAGGCTTTTGATAATCTCACCAGCTGCCTAGCAATATCTTTAGGGATCTCAAGAACCTTTAAAAATCTGGCCCTTGAGGCCCAAGTTTGAAAGTAGTAGGGCACCCCCAGCTCCTATTCACTTCACTGGGAGTTCCAGGCCCTTACTGTCCCTGGGCCACAGTTTTCTCTTCTGTTAAATGGCTATTAATCACTCCCAACTGCTCTCCCCCATGGCTCTGAGCAACATGTAATGTGCTTTGAGATGATCAGGTGATCTCTAAATGCAAAGCAACCCAATTCCATCATTGGGAGAAATCTGTTCTGTCACAGACAGAAAGCTGTTATCAGAACAGAAGGGACGGTGGATACTCAGTGGAGAAGAGCTTAAAAGATGAAAGTCTGTTCGTTCTGAGTACCAGATTCTGCTTTGGGTCGCATGCTCATGTCTTCCACTGATAACAGCTGCTGCACCAAACACACATAGAAATAAACTATTGCCAACAGCTAGTTACACGTGCAACTAACACAGGTACAATGACTCCAAAGAGGGATAATTGCACATACCTAGAGGCTGGTTTAGGTTGTAGGAGAGTTTTCAGCATCTTTCCTCTTTATTCAGACAGCACTGGAATTATCTGGAAAGGGCCAAACCCCACCTCACAGGTTCCTGTCTTTGGTGCTTAGGCAAACCCTGATACTCCCAGGTGCTCTTTGAACTGGGTGAGCTTGTGTTTGCCAAGATTTTAAAAACAGAACCATTTTTAATAAGACGCTCCAAGAAAGAGTGGGCCACTGCTGTCTAAGGCAGGGGTCGGCAACCTTTTCAAACCAAAGAGCCAAACTACATCAAAATTAAGAACAAGTGGTCAGCAAAGAGCTGTATAAAAATGCTCATTTGCATGACTGAAAATGTACAACTTAATATTATTGATAATTGACATGATGATTAACAATAGCATAAATGAAACATTGCACTCACAGACTTTATTTAATGGGGCTTCTGCTGCTGCGTCTTTTTTGCACATTTCTTTGAAGCTTACATCATAACTGGTCAAATCCGGCTTAATGCATGCATTCAGGCTGTCTTCTGTCAGTCTTATGGCAGGGGTTGAGGATGTGGGAGTGCAGGAGTTTGGGTACATGTGCATGAGGGGTTCAGGGCACGGGGTTTGGGTGTATGATGGGCTCGGGGCACAGGATTGCGGTGTGGGGCAGTGCAGGAGTGTTATGGCGGGGGCTGGGGATGTGGGGGTGGAGGAGTTTGGGGATGTGGGGGTGTGAGGGACTCCGGGCAAGGGGTTCAGGTGTATGATTTGGGTGTTGGGGGTGCAGGAGTATTCTGAGGCTGCAGCCAGATGGGAGCTGAGTCCCAATTGAGGGTTTGTTGGCCAAGCTTTATTTTTAAATAAAGTAAAATATTATGTCCAACACAAAAGGTTTCAACATTGTCTTTATGGCGGGGTGGGGAACCTTCTTGGGGTTGGTGGCCACTGGCCCACAGAAAAAACATAAAAACTCTCCAAACACCCCCAACCCTCACTGATGTGGCCACCAACTGAGACACTTCTCTCCCTTGGTGGGGAGGGGCAGGGAGGACTGAGGTTCAAGGCCTCAGGCCAGATTTACTCTTCTGGGGCTCCAGAGTTAGTGGATTTTTTGACACCCACCCCCAGATTCTGGGGTGAGGCCATAAATGAGGGGTTAAGTGTGCGGGACAGGGAGCAGTGGGGAAAGTCTCCAGGAAGTGCATCCGTGCACTGTTGTTCCCCCAGCTGGAGGAGGAGGAAGGGAAACCGCAGTGTGTGGAGCTGGCAAGCCTAATTCAGCGGGGAGGTTGACGGCTGTCTCCCCTTTTTCCCCCAGAGGAAGCTGGCACTGGCGTGCCAATCTGCTGCGAGGTTGGAGCGCCAGCCCGGGCTCCCTTCTGCAGGGGGAGCAATGGAGGGCTGAGCTCGAGCTGAAAAAGAGCCTTAGTCTGCTGACCCCTGGTCTAGAGAAAGGGAAAGAGAAAGGCACTACAGCTCATTGAACAGCAAGGAGATTGGGGAAGTCACTTAGAGCAGGCCTGGGCAAAACACCTTCTGGGAACCAGATCCAGCCTGTCAAGCCACCAGATCCGGCCTGTGGACACAGCCGGGAGCCTCAGGCAGACCTCCCTGCTTTCCCCATGCCCGCACGCCGCTCATGCGGCTGGGTCGTTTGTGTTTCACAAACTGTGAGTGGGGGAGGACGGGGGGGAAGTGGTGCTCATGGCTGCTCCCACCCCCACTACAATTCTGTTGGCTGGTTTCTGGCCAATGGGAGCTGCCTGTTTCAAGAACAGGCAGCATGCGAAGTATCCCCCCCTTCAGGCTATTGAGCCTGTGCAAGAGCAGGGCAGGCTCCTGCCTCAGAAACATGCTGGGCTGCTGGCCAGGAGTCTCATAGGTAAGTCTCCCAGCCAAAGCCTGCCTCTTGCACTCAGCCACTCCCTCCCCAAAGCCTTCTGGGGCCCCCTCCCACACTCCTGTTCCCCTATCCCTTCCCAGACCCAGCACCCCAGTCCACGGTCCTAGGTCACAACCCCCTCCTACTCTAAATCACAGCCGAAACCCCTGTACCCCAATGCCGTGCCCCAGGTCACAAGCGCCTTCTTCGCCCAAACTCCCTCCCAGACCTCACAGGCCTGCCTGCACCCCAATCCCTTACCCCAAGCTCCCTTCTGCACCCAGTCTCCATCCCAGACCCTGTACCTCCTCCATTAATATAATGGAAAAGTCCTCGACCACTTTCCAAAACCGTAGAGTGGCCCCCCTGTCAAAAATAATTGCCCACCCCTGACTTAATAAAATCCCTAATGCTCCCAAGCACCAACCTCAGCAGTGGGTAAGACCAGCAGCAAGTTGGGTTCAGTTTGCACACAAACAGAAAATAAATAAAGAGTATTTCATACCCACAGCTTCCTCTGGAATCAGAGCCCTAAAAGTACCAAGGAAGCGGGGAGTTGGGAGGGAGGCAGAAGATTACTGTTCCTTTCCTTTTCTTCATCACTCCCATCCCCCCGTCTTAGGGATGGGAGAGATTTTTGTCTAGGGGTACATCTAAACTACATCCCTTTTTCAATAAAGGGATGTAAATTAGACATATCGAAATTATAAATGAAGCTGGGATTTGAATTTCCTGCACTTCATTTACATAATGGCGGCCGTGGCTTTTTTTTGAACAGCCGCTTTTCAAAAAAACTGCAGTCGAGACGGGGATTATTCAACAGAAATGGCCCATTTTGAAAGATCCTATAACCCTAAAAAACCCTAATTTTTTGTGGGTTACAGGATCTTTCGAAATGGGGCATTTCTGTCGAACAATCCCCATCTTGAGTGCAGTTTTTTTTTCGGAAAGCGGCTTTTCGAAAAAAAGCCACGGCCACTATTATGTAAATGAAGTGCAGTTAATTCAAATCCCAGCTTAGTTTACAATTTTGGTAGGTCTAATTTACATCCCTTTATCACAAAAGGGCTGTAGTTTAGATGTACCCTGGGATGCCTTTGGAAGGCCGAGCACATCAGCTACATGGCCACAGGTTTGATGTGTCTGGCTGGAATAACACAACGATTTTTACCGGCAGAGTGCTTCACACTGATTAATACCCTGTAGCTGGGCACTGGCAATCCTACTGCATGGTTGTAGCAGCTGAGGCACATGGGCTAAGTGGGAAGTCACCCAGTAAGCCTGAGTCAGGATGGGAACCTTAAGAGTATGGCTACCCCCACAGGCAGCAGTAAATCTCACAGCCCAGCTTAACGGACATGAACTTGCTGGGGCTGGAACACAGGCTCTGAAGTTTGGGAAGTGGGCCTGAGCCATAACTTCTACCCAGCTATTTTTAGTGTGGCAGCCCAGGCCCTGCAATCCCACGTCTGTTGACTCAGGCTCTGGGACTCGCTGCAACAGGCTGCCGTTTGCTATGTGGGCGTATCCTTAGTTTCCTACTCAAACCACGAGACCACTCTCTGGACAGCCAAAGAGTAAGTGAATATCCTGATTTGTTTGAGACAGTCATAGGCTTTGTGGCCCAAGTTTTGAGCAAACTCACTGAAAGCACAAACATCTCAGCTGAGAAGCTGGGTCCTTTCTGTGGTTACACAGCTCTGCCATGTGTTCCCCTTGGCAGGCTTCAGTTCAGATCCCACCAGTTTTGCTTCCCTAAGGACATGAGGGGGTTGTTCAGCCAGACTGTTGTCCTGATATGTTTATAAATCCATCTCATCGCCAAGTGCTCATTGCCAAAGCAAAATGCCCTTACCTGAAGAGAGTGCTTTGTGTGAAAGGGGGAGATGCGCAGACCCGCAGAACTAGATGGCGTTCAGGTGAGATTAATTCAGGAGTGAATGAGAAGGATGCCGCAGATCAGGACCAACTGGATTGAAAAACAAGTTGGTGCATAACCCTGTGGGCAACTTCCATGACAAGTGGACTGCACGTAACCCCCTGGAAACTATGCATTGATCTCGGCTTCCCTGCTCAGCATTCATTTGGCTGGCAGGCTGCCCTAGGTGCCAGCAAGCAAATTAAAAAAAATCACACCTGTATTTCATGAAAAGGAAAGAAGCTCAGGGACTGTAGAGATACAGCAGGTATTTGACTGACCGATGTGGGGGTAGAGTGCAGGCCCGTATGATGGAATTTCTGTGATGGTTGCTTTTTTTAAAAAAATGTGGACCACAAGGATGTGAATGCATCCCCCATGATTCCCCAAGTAAGTGGAGAAATCAGCCCCAGCCTTCCCCCAGCTGGTCAGAGCATGGGGGAGGGAGGCTCAGGCAACACACTGCTCCTGCCTTCCCCTAGCTAGCTGGAGCACGCTTACTTGGAGGACCATGGGGGTGCTCTCACACCCTTCTCACATACCCTGCATCTGGGCCTGGAGTGGATGTTTTGGGGAAAATTCTGGCTTCACTGACTCCATTGGGTGTTTTGCCTTTCACTTCCGCAGAACCAGGAGTTCACCCGTGATTTCTATTTATGGCCCTGAGATTGATGAAAGGTCAGTCATAGAATTACCATTACCTGGACAAAACAGAGCTAATCGATATGGACCCATTAATTCAGGTGGCTGACAGTCAAAGCATGATTTGATTCCCTTTACTTTGAAGTCATGGAACCAAACCAAATACTTTTAGACACTGTCAGACAGAGACAACTTAATTTCAGTTCATGCCACAATGCAGTGAAGGACAATTTGCCAGATGGATGCCTGACATTCTTCCCAAATTGAAGTGAAGAAACAGACTCTGGTTTATGAGAAGAGAAGCCAAAGGTGAGCAAAGACCAGAGGCAGGAGACCCTCAAAAGAATCACAGAGCTAATCAAAATTATTTAAATGAGTATTTTAAAATTGAAAAATGGGATCTTCCAAATTAGAAATTTTGTCTTTTCCTCCCCATATTTTTTGAGTTGCCTTTTTTTCTTCAATGAACCCCCCAAAGTATTTTCAGTTTTCATGTCTTAGGTTTTTCTCCACCTTTTTCTTCCTCCTGCTCCTTTTTGAGTGGAAAAATGGAAAGAAAAGGGAAAAAAGAAAAGGAAAAGGAAGAAAAAGAAGAGAAATTTGAAAATCCAATCCTCCGAAACTGAAAACCTGGACATTTTCCATACAAATTTTGCAAAGCATTTTGAAAGATCAAAATTATCATTCCGTAGAATGAAAAGGTTTTAAAAGTTTTTATGAACGTTCTTGACCTTTTTTTTTTAACATTGTTTGTTTGAAAACTCTTGAAATGTCAGTCACAAGTATTGTGTAAACCCTCTGGAGTATTTTAAGTGACTATAAAATAACAAATCAATCTAACACTAAATATGAAAAACTTTGCTGCTTTAAGTCTATAGACTCAAATATAATTCTTTGTCTCAGTTCTAAAGTAAAATGGGTGACTTTGCATGGCTTGTGCCCATTCTGTTTCCAGCTGATCTTTTTAAGATGAACCAAACCTTGTATAGAACTAACCACAGAATCATGTACTGAGCAGAAACCCAAACTAGTGTGGCATTTGCAGGAACAACGGTGACAGGGTGTCAACAGAATGATTTCTAGAGCTGGTTGGGAAATGGGCTTTCACCAGTGAAAACTTGATAAATATTAAAACATTTTTGCTTTAATTGAAACCATGTGTCAGATTCTTGGGTACTTGCTTAAAATCCTAAACCTGGAAATTTTGGGGTTTTCAGCAACTACATTGTAATGAAAGATTTTGATTTTACGAATTTTCCATAGGTCAGAGGAAAGAACAGAGGATGAAAAGAGCTGGGAAGAAACCCTTATTTTAGTCTTCCTTGAAGCTTCTGTCTGGAAAAAACATCACAGTGAGGTCCTAAAGGTTCCAAAAGGATTCTAATTTATTCCATGAATTGCTTTCTTAGACAGGATGTGTCCTTGGCAGGAGTTGGAACCAATTTCTAAACCACAATGATTTGGGGAAGATTTTGACTTGAACTGGAATTGTAGGATATATATTTTGGGTGAGCACCGCTCTTATTTATTTATTTTTGGGGCAGCAACATGTATAATTTCATTATGCTGTGTCAATATTTTGCAGTTTTAAAGCCCTAATTTCTCATCACACTAATTATTGTTATGGTTACATAAAATATTAAGGGATTACTCCAAATCCTCATTAATTTACCAGCAACAGGAAACTGCAGCAGGAAAAGCCTGTAATTACCACTGTGCATTCCCTGTAACATCAGGGACACTGTCTGGCTTGTTCTCCATTTCTCTTCAGCTCAGATATCCTTTTGGCAAAGCCAGCTCAGGGAACACAAAGATGGATTAGACATTTGTATGATTAAGAATAGCATCTGATATTATGTTAAAAATGAAGGTAAAAATTAAAAGGGCATATCAACTGTCATGTTTCATAGGGGCCAGCTAATTGTCAGCTGGAGTCAGGAAAAAAACACCTCCCCTCGTCCCCACCCAGGGGTACAAGATAAAATGATAGCAATAGGTGCATGATGAGGTTTTCAACCTTCCTTTGAAACTAGAGGCATTGGAAAGCAGGAGCCCTGACCATTTATTCATTTAGCTAGAAAAATCACTATGTCCCAAAAGTAGGGACAAGATACAACTTGTCATGTTGGGCTAGGTAAAGGTGATCTAAAAGGGTTCCCCACTCCCTCTTGCAGTGTCTCTTTTCTAGCAGGTTTACAAGCCGAAGGATTTGTTTTCTGCAATTTGCACATACAAATGAGAGCTGTGCATTCTGTCAAGGTGATATGAACACGGCCTAGCAGTTATCTGCCTGGCTCACGTTTTCTTCCAGGACCAATATGATGGCTGCAAGCATTTTCTGCAGACGCTGTTTAAATTATTCCTGACCATTGTCCGTACTTGCAAGACCCAGCTCCGTTATTAAGTCTGGCTTTCTAACTCAGTTCTAAAGCATTGCAGTGTCCATATTGCCCATACTATATTCACAGCAGCAGTAAGATGCAGTAAGCTATGTGAAGGTGAAAGCAGAATCTGGCCCATTTTACTTAGGTCCCTTCCAGGGTTCCCTCTAATTTTTCCCTCCACATGTGGATTGAAGTTTCATGTCCACCAAGGCGTGTGCAAACGTGCACCACCATGAGAAACAAAAACCCTAACGTTGTGGCTCTGCTAAATCAGCTGGGCAGCACAGGAATCACTCCTGAGCAGCCGCACAAGTGCATGATTTACAGGGAGCTCTGGTCCCGTCTATAACTTATTCTGTTTAGTTTCACCTGGACTCTCTTCAGAGTGGCTGAGCTTTGAAAGGACACTGGGGCTATGTCTACATTACGGGGTTTTATTGGAAAAAGGTACACAAAATGCACTGCACACTTTTCAATAGTTTTTTCGGAAGAGGTTTTTCTGAAATTTAGCCAATCTACACTAGGCCAAATTTTGGAAAATCCCCCTCTTTCGAAAGAGCCCTTTTTCCTCGTGGGAGGAGGAAGACAGGGCTTCCGAAAGAGCACATCTGCTCTTCCGCAAAAAAAAAAGAGCAGACGTGTTCCCTGGGCGGAGTTTTTCCAGGATACCTCTGGTCTTCTAGACGTAGCCTGGGAGTATCTATACCTGCTCCTTTTACCCGACAATGTCGCAGCCCACTTGGGATCTTAGATTCAAGCTAGAGTCTTGCTGCCTTTCACATCATTTCTACTCAGAAAAATTCTTAAACTGACATTAGAAGCCAGTGGCAGGACTAGCACAGAGGCGGCCTGAAGTGTTCAGGGCAGCCTGGGCCGTGGAGAACACAGGCAGCCATGCTCTGTACCAGGTGAAGCTGAACATGAAAATAGTGCTGGAAGCGACCCGGCTTGGCTCACTGCAGCCAGTGCTCCCCGCTGGGGGAAGGGATGAAGTTCCTTGGCAAGCAGGAGGTGGAAGAAACCATTTTTGGAAACCAATACAAACATGAGCTTTAGTCAGTAAAATGAGCCAGTGTGACTCAGAGAGCCACAGGGAAGAGACACATGGAACAAGAACAGGAGGGTTTCACTTTTCTGACAAGCACACCACCCTTTAAAAGCAGAGATTGGTTTCTCATCTCCACTGCCAGAGCTCGCTATGTTTCAGTGAAAAGCTGATCCCCCGAGAACAACCTTTGCTCTCTCCTCCTTGTTAGAGGCTTTATTAAAAACTTCAACCAGAGCCTACAGGATGTATATAATTTTCAACTATCCGGCTGTAGGCCTGGCATCTTTCCTGTCCAGTGCTGCTCTGGAGGAGTGAGTGGCCCAGACTAACCTCTGGATCTTCATCCTGCCAAACTCTGAATTGAAGCTCCAGCTTTTAACTTGGAGAAAAGATGCAAAAAGGGCCTGAGCTCCTTCGCCCCTTAAGAGTCACAAAAAGAGACAGTGACGGATTAGTCCAATGAATGGACTTGCGCGTAGCAGCTGAAAGAACTGTGAGACCAGAAGATGAGCTGGCTTTAAAGCAGCCACAGCAGGGAAGAAAGGAGCCAGGAGTTAGGGTCTAGGGACCTGATAAGAACGGCCATGCTGGGTCAAACTAAAAGTCCATCAAGCTTAGTATCCTGTCTTCTGACAATGACCAGTGCCATTCTTGCTGGGGCACCTGAGCGGAACAGGCAATCACAGAGGTGAAACTAAGCTGGCACGCCATGGTGCGGCAGACCGATAAAAAGGGTTTGACTGCAGGCGGGGTGCGGGGACCTTCCATCCGGGCTTGTGGAGCTCTCCTGAAGCCTGCCACACTAAGTAGCAGGTAGCCAGGCTGGTTAAAGGGGATGGCTGGGCATGACCCCCACACTAGTTTGAGACTGCCCCAGCCCTAAGCCTCCTCCTCCCACAGGGTGCCATTTAGGGAGGGTGGGAGTGGTTGAAGTTCCCCCTCCCCCAAGATTCCTACCAAGATGCTGCTCTTCTTCCCTTTCCTGTCCCTGTCAGGAAGTGAAGGGAAAGTGCACAGTTTGCTGCATTCCTCAACCTGGCTGGGCAGGGCAGGGGGCAGACGAGCTGACAGGGACAGGAAGGGGAAGAACAAGCTGTGTCCTGGTAGGAATCTCAGGGCAAGGGCCTTCGGCCCCCACTCCCACCTTCTCGCATCATCCCCGCCTCCCCCCCACACACACATCAGCCCCCTGCCCTGACTCCTGCACCCCTCCACATTCCCACCCCCTGCCCTGGGCCCCTCCTCACTCCTAACCCTGATTCCTACACCCCCACAATCCCCAGCCCTCTGCCCTGAGGCCCTCCCCACACCTCAACAATTCTCAACCCCCTGCCTTAAGACCCCACACTCTACCCCACACTTAAATTTCTTACAGGTACTATTGTATCACAACACCCACCCCCAACTTCCTGCCCTGAGGAGCCCCCCAGAAGGGCTTGCAATATGACAGTACCTATAAGGAATTTAAACTACATTCATCCTTAGATAATCATCAATTATTCTCAGCTTTTGGCAAACAGAGGCTAGGGACACCATTCCTGCCCATCCTGGCTAATAGCCATTGATGGACCTAACCTCCATGAATTTATCTAGTTCTTTTTTGAACCCTGTTATAGTTCTGATCTTCATAGCATCCTCTGGCACGGAATTCCACAGGTTGACCATACATAGTGTGAAGAAATACTTCCTTTTGTTCGTTTTAAACCTGCTATCTATTCATTTCATTTGGTGACCCCTAGTTCCTGTGTTATGAGGAGTTAATAACACTTCTTTATTTACGTTCTCCACGCCAATCATGATTTTCTAGACCTCTAACATATCTCCCCTTAATCAGCTCTTTTTCAAGATGAAAAGTCCCAGTTTTATTAATCTTGCTTCATATTGAAGTAGTTCTATTCTCTTAATAATTTTTATTGTTCTTCTCTGAACCTTTTCCATTCCAATATAATTTTTGAGGTATATAGGGGTTCCACATTTGCACATAGTATTCAAAATGTCGGCATATCAAAGATTTATTTAGAGGCAATATGATATTTTCTGTCTTATCTATCCCTTTCTTAATGATTCCCAAAATTCTGTATGTTTTTTTCACTGCCACCGCACATTGAGTGGATGTTTTCAGAGAACTATACACAATGACTCCAAGATCTCTCTCTTGAGTGGCAACAGCTAATTTAGACCACATCATTTTATATATAGAGAGAGAAAGAGAGAGAGAGAGAGGTGGGATTGTTTTCCAATATGCATTATTTTGCATTTACCAACATTGAATTACATCTGCCATTTTGTTGCCCAGTCACTCACCCTGTTTTGTGAGAATCTTTTGCAGTGGTTTGCAATCTTGCTTGGAACTTAACTATCACAAATAGTTATGTATTCACTGCAACATTTGCCCCATCACTGTTTACCCCTGTTTTCAGATCATTTTTTAATATGTTGACTAGGCCTGGCTCCATTGCAGACCCTTGGGGACCCCACTAGCCACCTCTCTCCATTCTGAAAACTAACCATTTATTCCTACACGTTGCTTCCTAATTTCTTAACCAGTTACCTGTGCATGAGAGGACCTTCCCTCTTATCCTGTGACAGCTTATTTTGCTTAAGAGCAGCTGGTGAGGACCTTGCCAAAGTATTTCTAAAAATGTAAATACACTGTACAGTAATTCCTCATTTAACACGTGCCCGCTTAACACGTTTTCGCGATAGCACGGGGTTTTTTTAGGGAACGTTTTTTGAATTACACGACCGTCCCCAGAATAACACGATTTCCCCAGCCATGTGAACTGAGGAGCCGCAGGGGATACCATGGATCTCAGCTGCATTGCCACCTCTGGTTCCCCGGGTTCTGCCCGGGCAGCACTCAGCCGCCAGTGATGGCACCGGCTACACACTGACTCACCCGTGCCTGCAGATTGTGGCCTAGAACTCACAGAGCCTCCTTAAGCTGTCCCTGATGTACAGCAGAGTCCAGCTTAATGCAAGTGCTTTATGGACAGACACAACCGCTGTGTGTGTGTGAGGGGGGAGGGTATTTTATCTTTACTCCCCTCAGAGATCGCGGCTGAGATTCTATCCTGCCCAGCTCATGCACCAGCTCAGCGGCTGCCTTTCACAACAGAGGGACACGGCGCTCTGGCCAACCTAAACCTATCTTTCCTATGTCCCTCCCCTACACAAGAGGGCATGCCCAAGAGTCCTATCCAGTAGGATGCACTGGCATCTAGCCTAGTAATAGCCACTTCAAGGTCCTTTAAAGCAAAACATGCCAATCTGAGGGCTGTGATAACTCTGAGGAAATTGCTACGGCACGTCCCACAGTAACAAACATGAAGAGGCTGCGGCTTCCTTGCCATCTGGGTTTCCTAAGGAAGGGTGGACCCGTCTACAGAGAGAAGGGTAAAGGGAGGGAGCATAGGGCTGGGGAGGAAAGCACTAGGCTTCCACAACATCCGATAAACATCTCTGTTCTCTCCATCCTACATCACAACAGTGTGAAAGCAGAGCAAGTGAGAGAGCCAAGGATTCCGTCTGGTTTTCTCATCCATCCTTTTTCTTTACTGTTACAAGAATTAAAGAACTGGGGGGTGGAGGTGAGGGGGAGAAGAGGGGAAGGAAGCAAGCGTGAGTTTGGTCATTAGATGCCAGGGCTGCTGCCAATCACCTGGCTGATCAGACTAGCAAAAGTGCAGACACACAGTCCGTCTCTGAGGTGCACCCTGCCGAGTCTCTGCTTTGCCTGTTGCACAGCACAGCAGTTAATACCAACCAGAGCCATGTTAAGGGGAAACACTATTACAGGTGTTAGAGTCACCAACTCGCTGACAAATGGGCCATGTCAATGCTATACACAAGCAGTCTGGAATGCAAACCTGGGCGCTGGCTTGATGGACAGGAGCAACAGCCAGGGAACTGGAAGTGTGGGGGTGGTACTGGCACAGAAAGAGTCGGTTTTGTAATGCGTCACTGTGTTGATTGATAAAGCAAAGGGGAAGAGCAGCTAGTAAAGTAACAGGGTAAGAGTGAGCAAAAGGAAAAATTTAGGCATAATCTCAGGCCAATAAGTGGCTTTGAATTCCTTTAGATTGAAGAAGCAGCTCCCAAGAAAGTACCTGGCCAATTACTCCCAGCTGTATGGGATGCTCAAGCACAAGTGGATGGGGGACCATGAGCAACATCAGCCTAAGTCTAGAACTAGACCAGTCAATGGGTCTTGCCCAGGCTGTGCAACTCAGGGCATGGTAGTATGGCGGCAGAGCACACAAAGACAACAAGAAATGGGAGTCGGGAGCGGAGACAGAGAAGCCAGGGTGTAGAGAGGGAGATATGGAGGCAGATCTGGGAGGGAAGGTTGTGTGGAGGATGGAGGTGGTGGGAGATGTGGAGGAGGCAGCACCGGCACCTGAGTGCGTTTGGGCTTGTGTTTATGACTGTGATTTAGACACAGGGGTCACAGAATCTGTGACTTCCAAAGACATCTGGGACTTCAGTCGACACCGACTGGGAGCTACAGGGGGCCCCGCTGCTCCGAGATGGCATGGATAGTGGGGTCCCTGGAGCTCCCAGCCCACTTGCAGCTGCCCAGACTCTCCTTTTGGCATGGATATTTTTATTAAAAGCCAGGGACAAGTTACTGACTTCTGTGAGTTTTTCATTTTATCCGTGACCTGTCCACAACTTTTGCTTAAAAT
Organism: Pelodiscus sinensis; assembly: GCF_052426305.1. Lineage (NCBI taxonomy): Eukaryota > Metazoa > Chordata > Testudines > Trionychidae > Pelodiscus > Pelodiscus sinensis. The sequence continues at coordinate 157,252,016 of NC_143054.1, read as the reverse complement.
TATCCAAAATCTTAGCCTTAACTTTGACACATCAAATTATTTCCCCCTCATTTCCAAGCAGTTTTATTGTTGCCTAAAAACTGGCTTGAAGAGATAAATTCAGGCAGGCAAGGGCTAATACTCAGGATTTAGATTTTTGCATTTAAGAGGCATTTTGCAAAACTTATGACTAAAGCTAATCATGAAATACTGCAGACAAAGTCACTGTGTTGCCATAGTGGTAGGCCCCTGATAAAAATACAGAAGTAATGGTTAAAAAAATTCAAAGAAACGTATAGTGATAAGAGTGCAGTGTTTGGGACTGTTACTTGTAAGACGTACAGAAGGATGAATTAAAACATAAAACTGTATTTTTTCAAAAAATAAAACTGATCTGTTCACTGCTTGGGTTCAGGCTGAGTGAGGTGCAAAATGTAACAGCTAGCTCACACTGCAACATTTTTGGGGTGAAATAAGTGTTTTTAGTTGGTGCAGGGAAATAATTTTAAGCAGTGGCGCCAGATGTCTCTCCTACACTGTATGTATGCATATACTACACACACTAGTGTCCACATCAGACTCCCAGATTATGGTTCCAGGTGCCTTTTGAACTTTCAGATTGCCTGGCTGGACAACGTCAGCTGGGTATGTCTTTAAGATAGGGCACAGAGCAGTAACTGCCTGGAGACTCTCCCATTGCCCAGACAGTTACAGTCAGGGGAAGGAGGAACAAGATTCCTTACTTCCTTCCCGAGTCTTACCTCACTTCTGAGCCACCCATTTGACAAACGAGAGGCAGTGCAATCGCTACCTGAAGTCCCAAGCAGTGACAGCCAAACGTGCTGCGTTGTGCTTGCTGCAAACTCCTGTGCCCTACATAAACCATACCACTTTTCCATGGCCTTGGTCACATTTGTTACCATGTGTAGAATCCTTACTACTCTAAGGAGTCCTAAACCAGCCAACCCCAAAACCTCATGCTAGTTTTTATATTTGTCCTTTTCCCTACTCAAAGATCTTAAACATTGTGGTTCCAAGCTAGTGGAAAAGTTAGCATATTTTACACATTAAAACTCCATCTGTATCCTGTGCAAGTGTTCAATATAAATATAGCTTTGGGGTACTGCTTTTTTTACTGGACTAATTGAGGGCTATAGATCTAAGTTGTCCAGCACCCCCACTGAGCTGTCTCAAATTCTTGCTTAGGGGCTTAAGTATCTTGCAGTTAAAATATTTCAGTTCAAGTCCCGTATTGATTTTCAGCTGTAACCGATGAAAGTGCCAGGATAGAGTAACACTTGAGTGATTGTCTTCATTAAGACACCTTCTTTTGGTCAAGTATCATCTTTCCTTAGTGTCGGTCAAATGGTGTAATTTATTCAAACTTGTCTGGAAAGTGATAACATCTAAAGATGCCTGCAGACAACTTACTGAATTTTTATTCTATAATAGAGAATTGCATAGATAGTTCAAAGCCTTTTTAGAACCTAGTAAGTACCAAATGTTCCACCTGGCAAATCATAATCCTAATATTTTTTCCATTTTCTCAGGCTTACTAGTTCCTAATTTTAACACACACCCCTTCTTCCTTTGCTAGTTATTTAACAGACACTATATACAATGCTACACAAACAAATACCATTTATGAATGATCAAGGAGGAATATTTAGATCATAAACTCTTCAGAATAGAGACTTTGCCTGTGTCTTTGTTGGTGCAGCTTATTTGATGCCATATTCAAAGAATATATCTCCAACTCCCATAACTACAGGCTGGTGTAAATCTTCAGTGCAGTGCCAGGGTATGTTTTACTTTCTGCTCTATGCTGTGGTATTACCTTGCTAAGTGATTAAAGTGATTGAAATCAGTCCTGTGCAAAGTTTTGAAGGCCATTTGTTAAATACTTTGAGATCTGTTACAAAGAAAACACTGAGATCCTCTACAAAGAAAAGAGCAAGCTAAAGTGTGTGTTACTCTAGCAAGAGATGAGCTAAGAGAAATCAAGAAACTCCAAATTGTGAACAGCTTTATCTGAAAAGGAAAGTGCTCCCAAATAATGTTCTCTCCCAGCAGCAGGTTACAGTTTGACAGCTTCAGTCAAGTGGAAGAAAAACCACACCGTGCTTAATTAGTAACTGAACAGACCTATACTATCCCCTGCATGGTATGACAATAGACTTGGGTAAATGACTCAATGGTTTTGGTCTGCCATATGACCAGGAATATTGTAGGAGTAAATATATTGACTATGGAGGACTATTAAAATACAGAAGCTTTACAGGGTGAGATGCTTTGGGCAGGGGCCATACTTTTGTTCTTTGAATCGCATCTAGTACATGACCCCCGTCCATGGCTCGTGATGCTATTCTTTATTGCAATACACATTAATAAGTAACAGTGACAGAGTCAAAGCATCAGAATGAGGAGGTTTAGGACCTACCAAATGAAGGCACGAGGAAAAATGCTTGAGCTGAATAGAAGCATCTAAAAAGGCATTTTTACTCAAGACATTTTTAAGAACCCAAGGAAGAAGGGGGTCCATGAAAGCAACAATGGCCTTTAAAGCAATGATAAGGGTAGAGTATTAATAAATGAAATATATAGAAAATTAAATAACCTGCCCCAGCCTTCACTAAGAGTAAGAAAGAGAGGTCAGAATGAGATACACTTGCCAAAGGAGACAGACTTAATGGATTCAGGATCATGCCAGAACAGACAAGTCAAACAGTTAGGACATCAGAAAACTGTCAAAATTCCAAGGCCAGATGAGACGCATCCTGGCATCGAGAGGAATGCAGCAGAGGAGAATGGAGCTTGGCAGTTTCTGCTCTGGAAAGAACTTAAACAACAGTTTTTGCATCCAGATTGAGGAGCTGGATGGACAGAAGAACGTGTATTGGATTGGCACTAGTCAGGATTCTTGCTAATTTGAGAACACTAATGTCTCCATCACTTTAAAAGGGCTCCCACAATTAGGCAAAATGACAATGGGAGTGTATCTAGCTCTGCACATATTGCCATCTGTAGAAAGCCCCGTCACAAGCTTGCCATGCCAAACCTTTCTGGAATCTATTCTGAAAGTATCATGCAGCCCTTAAGTATTCACACCACATGCGTGGGTTTACTAAATACCCTGCTCTGCTCGTTGTAGCACTCTGAACTCCTTGGGTGTTGATGGGTAGTGGTTTTACACATATAATATCCCTTTGCAAATGGGTTTAAAGCCAAGCATTAAACAGTGAAACAGGAAATTTTATGACAACCAAAAAGAAAAGGAGTATGATTTCCTTTCAAAACAACAGGGTAAGTTTGTTCAATTTAACAAAGTTACTGATTTACACCACTGAGAGAGGAGCATCAGATTTATGGAAGGACATAAAAATGTCACGTATAAAATTATCCTATAACCAAGTAGGTGTGCATGTGTGCGTTGGGGGGAGGATTTTAATTTATTGCTGGACTAACCGTGTGTGTGTGTTTGTGCATGCATGATTGATTAAACTATAATGAAATCTGAGTTTGTATCTGTATGTATAGAAGTATATGAATTCTATGTCCATACATTGATATTGAAGCATCTAGGTATTGTGTGTGTACACACATGCACATATTTCATTGTAAATTAACCATATATATCTACTGTGTGTGTCCAGAAACAAATTAAGGGCATCATTCATCTAAGTCTTAAACTGTAATTTGTCACTTCATTGAAAACTTGTTAAAATAATCATAAGAAGGTTGTTCTTCAACCAAATATTCAAGGTAGATTTCCGATTACTCAGTGTCATGTTTATGTTTTAATCCAAATATGCCTAACAGGCTGCGATATCAAAACCTGGCTCTAATATTATTGTAATTAAGAGTCTGCTAAAACTTAGATACCTTTTTAAATACTAGAGAAGTTTCCTAGAAGTGGCACAGAAAAGATTATGGACATTTTTTGGTAAGCTCTCTTTTCTAGTGTTTAATAATGTTGATTTAGACCCCAAAGGAAAAAAAAACACACATCCATCTGCTCTAAAGAGTCCTGGCAGGAGAACTGTTACTCTAACAGTACAATCTTTGTGGCTAGCCTGAAGCCAGAGAACAAATGTTAGTCCCACTGCTTGTAAGAAGACAAATCAGCACCAGTTTTAATTAACTTTAATGGTTTGGAAACTAGACCAGACAAACTTGCTTAACTAGCAGAATTTAAACACAAGCAAAAACCAGCTGGCTGCCCTGTTCCTTCCCTAGAATGTGTTCATCCATTCACAGATAAAGTGACATTTGTGTCATTTACACCTTTTTATACTATTTTTTTGCCATTTTAAAATAAACTAAACTTTGGACAGGACACGTTTCAAATTATAGTCCAAGTCTCTCTGGAATCCATAAAAAACAAGCTGTTTCTACAAAGTACCCAGGTCTATGCATCTTTGTAAACTAGAGAGGCCAGGCCAGGATGTACCCTGTGCAAACAACTCCTCTCCCCCCAACCCCCAGACACAGGAAATGAGCAAAGCCAGAGCTCTCAGTTTAAAGTTGCTTATTAATAACCAGCTGTATTACAACAGCAGCTAGAGACTCCAATCAAAATTGAAGCCCTGTTGTGCTATACACTGTCCAGCTCCACACCAGGAGACTGTCCTTACCTCATGCTCCCTGGGCACAGCTACATTGCAGCCAGAGATACAATTTCTGCCTCTGGCAGATGAACACATGCTAGCTTGGATCAAGCTAGTGAATCAAAAATAGAAGCATCACCATAGTAACATGGGCAGCAGCTTGGGCTAGATGCCAGAGTCCTGCCTCCTCAGAGGTCTAGGTGAACATCATGGCAACCCTGCTATTTTGAGCATGCTAATGTGATCAGAGCTCACACATGCACAGCTGTCTGAACTGGAAATTGAACCCCTAGTGGCAGAGTAGATGTCTGCTGAGTAGACAAAGTATGGAAGGGGAAACAGAGGAACAGAGCGGTGAAGTAGTTAGCTCAACATCACAGGGCATGTCAGTGGCAGAGCTAGCAACAGAAACGAGGCCTCATGAGTGCAAGCTTGTGGCCCTATCCATTAGACCATACTATGCTGTCTTCTTCCATCTGACACGAGGGCTTGTTAAGGGAATTTGAACCCAGCTCCTTCCATATTTTAAGCAAGAGCCATAGCTCTGGACCAGCAAACAACTTGAAATGAATGTTTTCAGTGAATGAGCCGAGCAGGCAGAGTTCTTCCTGGGAGTGCTGATTTCTCAGTGCATATTGTCTTCTTTCATCTTCAAGGGTCTCAAAGAACTGCCACCCTAGCACAGCAGCCAAATACATATGCTGCTGAAAGCCTGAGTAGAAAGTGTTGCCATTTCCTATGTTACTATTGCTGGAAAGAACAATTAGCCCTTTTTATCTTGAAAACTCTTTGCAAGCATTAATTTTCACAATATCCATGTAAGGTAATTAATGGTAGGTGTTATCCCCATTTTATAGATGGGAAAACGGAGGCGTGAGTAAAATAAGTAACTTGCCAGAAGTCAAAGACAGAGTCTGAACTGGGTCTGAAATTCACGAGTTGCTGTCCCCCTATCCTGTGTATCTTGACACAAATATATTTCCTTACTAAACTATCAGACAAGGTTTATGTTCACTCCTTGCCACTGCCAGAGCAGAGCAGAATCTTGGAAGACAAAAGATCTACTTCTGATCTCATTTACACCAGGGTAAATTGGGGCTAGCTCCACTGAACTCAGTGGAATTTGTAATGCTGTGGGAGCAGAGTCAGGACCATATTGTATGGCAGCATATGTTTTCAAGAAAGGTTTTTTTTGTCTGTTTAGCTAACTGGGCTGAAGACAAGCATTTGAATGTTACACCATGTCTGCACTAGAAACTTTTGCCAGGACAGCTATGTCAGTTAGGGGTGTGATTTGGGGGCAAAAAAAGCCCCTACTGTATATACAATTATTGTGGCATAAAAATGCTTTTGATAGCACAGTTTATTCTGTTCATTTAACTGTGTATAAGTGATAGCAGCCAAAGCCCTTTTTTGCCAGTACAAGCTGCATTCTAGTAGGGCATTGGCAATAGCAGTCCTGGCAAAGTTTTTAAGTAGACTAGGCCTTAAACTTGTAAATGTGAAGTTAAAGTACATAAATTACATAATTTGGAAAAATAAAAAATTATGTACAAATAGGAATCTTAGGAACCAGTAAATGAAGAGTAATGAAATCAAGGAAGCAAGATCAGGTGATTAAGACACTAGATTAGAATTCAGAAGATCTGGATTCAATTCTGGTTCTTCCTGAATGGCTTGGATAAGTCCACTTCCTTTATTTTGCCTATACAGTGTGAGAACTCCTTAGGTAGTCATGGTCTTCTAGTGTGTGTTTGTGGTCTCTTAGTGTGTCTAAGTCATGGTGCCCCATTTTTGCCACTGTAACTCAAGTAGTTTTTACTGACACTTTACATACTGCTGCTAAAAATTACATTTAATATAGTTTGCTGGCTTTTGGCATAAATATAAGGCCCATTTCAATAAAATCAATTGGAGTGTTAATTGAGCAGGAAATGAGCAAAAGCGTGTTTCCATTTTTTGAAAGCATCAAATACTTACATTTAGTAGTGTAAGAATTTCTATTAAAATCAAATGCATTAAGAGTTTAATCACTTTTTATATTTCTTACAGAGTTAAAATCTTGTAACAGGTCAACTTATATTTTTAGATATTCCTTTGACTGACTGTTCAACTACCATTTCGTTCATAAGAAGTCTTCCAATTTTCAAGGGAGTACTTCCATTTTACCAAAGTACAGAACTAGTTACATCTAATGCCAGATGATCACAAAAATAGTTTGTTTTTATTTAGAGGTATACAAAATAAGAAAGCCTTACAAATGTGACTCATTTTCTTGTATTTTACTAGACTACTAGCAGCTTCTCCCAACCCGGTACACGAATGTAGAATGCTTGTATCCTGGGTATGGCAAGATATTTTAAATGGTTAGCATAATCTTCCTAATACCCTGGTTTTGTTAAAAAAATCATTTTTATCAGAAGGATGTTACCATCCATGCTAGGTGCTGTACTAGCACATGGGAAGACACTGTATCTCAAAGATTGCACAATCTTTACAGACAAGACATGAAAGCAAAATTACATTGGTATGTTAGATCTTGGTTTGTTATGGTTTCTTCCTTCCTCCCCATCTCAGGATCATCTTTTCCTGTTATCCTTCCTTCTTGTATCCAACCTGCTCTGTAATAGGTGTCCCAGTGTACCCTCCTCCCCTTCTATCTTACCAACCCCTTGCCACATGTAACAACCTCTCATCATGAGGCAAAGCTCAGGACCTAAGCATACTTAGTTGGTGTGTTACCCAGAGATTCAGGTTCATTGGAAGATGGAGAAGGGAAGACAGACAGAGACCATGCTCATGGTCAAAGCTTGCTATAGTTTCCTGTGGGCAAGTGCTTCATTTATCTCCATGCAGTCAAGGACAATTCTATGCTGTCTGTGTACGTGTGGGCCAGTGCAGTACCCTCTCTCTGTGGAGATTTCCTGCGAATGGGGGGCGATCGGGGGAAAGATCCCACATTCTCTCATTTGCTTCCAACAGACATTGACAGTTCCTCTGCAGAGGGGTGGATTATTATTATTCGATTCTTCCTTGGAAAGGATCCTTGGGAGAAGGGTCACAGTCACACATGACTCCACCTGCCTCTAGCAGGCCCTTTTCTTCTCTTTCTCTCACTATATGGAATGATTTGTGGATATGCACTGTACTGCAAACATGCATTTATAGGAATGAATCACACGCGCATGCCCATCCGTTCTAAAGAAACGCAGTCTATACAAACAATGAACTCAATCACTTCTAGAAATTTCTGAGTGCTACTTGTGTCGCTAAGTTTGACTTGGTAGAAATAAAGATGTTAGCAGGGATGCAATCAGAGCAGAGAGTCACAAATGGTAAAAGCTATTGTTCATCAGCCTTAGCTAATTTTAATCTACATATTATTTCACCACACCGTATCTCCCCAGAGAGTTTTGCTATATTAGCAACATACACATTACTATTTTAAAATTGCTCCTTGACCACTTACCCTCCTCTGTTTCTAGAAACACTTACGAATGACCTGTAGGACAAGGGTTCCTTATGCAGAGCCTTCATGAAAATGTTATTCAGTTACTTGCTCTTGAACATGCCAATACCTCTCTGTAGAGTGCCCCAGCAATACAGCTGTGTGGGCCAGAGACTTCCAAGTAGTCCACGGCTTTCAGCAGCACAAAGATGAATGACAACAAGTGAGGCAAAAGCAGCATGCATTACACTGTTCTTTGGGAGACTAGAATGAAGGGAGCCTCAACTACCATCAACATCTTCCCCCCTTTATTTCAGACCTTATTGTCACACAGCTCTAACGTGCCTTATGTAGCAACTCCACCAACACAGTTGCTCTAGGAAGCAGTATGGAGAAACCTGTAAGGCCACAGTATGAAAGCTCAGCTAGTGGGCCCCTGCCTTTATGAAGGTGAATCGTAGACTTCCTTCCACTGGTCAACTCTGTAAGTTGGTGCCACGGGACTATTGCCCAGCCTTTTTCTTACCTCGTCCATCCCCTTTGTTTAGTTGCTAGAACTGCTAACCTCATACAATTATTTACTGAGCCAGCAAATGTCCAGCCCCTGTATGGTGAGGCGATTCCTTGGGTGGCCCTCCCCTTTGTGCATCTGTGTAAGTGGATGGGCATAATTTGTAAACCAGAGAAAGATCTGAACTTTCTACGTAGGTCTAGGAAAGCCAATTATTCTAGTCAACTCTCTTATGCTATTCTAGTCTGTCCTAACATCTCCAGGTTCTTATGCTAGGCCCATCATTGTGGTATCTGAGACTGTAGGCAGGGGCTGACAGCAAAAAAAAGATGTGGTTTGTCACAAGGCACTCATTTGTCACATCCCTTGGACATGAAAAGCAGAGCAAGAAAAAGTTAGTGTCCTCTTTCACTGATTGATAGTGTGTTTAATATAGGACAATACCCTATTCTATTAAACAAGTCTTTTATAATTCTATTATCTGTAGAATAAATCAGCATAATGTTTGCAGTAACAGCTCAATTACTGAGTGCAAGATTAAATGCTAACATATTCAATTAAGATACTCCATAAAAATTCACTTCTGAAATCTGCTTTGGCAACTGCTGGCACCTGTCGCTGTATATATGACAAACCTATATTTGACATCTGAGAAAAATCTGCAGTCATGTGAATTCAATGCTTGCAATCCCATTTTTTGGTTATGTGGCTTGAACCAATATTTGTAATTATGTCAGGGTTTGGAACTCCTTTGAGTCAGCAAACCTCAATGTGAAATTAAAACCTAACTGTTTAAAGCCTTTTTAACTTGACCTTCTGCATCCTACAACCACCCACACTATGGCATAGTTATTAACTGAGCTTCATCTGCAGGGATTTCACTTCCAACTTGTACAGTAATCAGTGAAAAAAAACAACATTAGAAGGTCTTTCACTACTGAAATAATTTATAGTTAATATATAATATATATATTTAATATTACATTACAAATTTGATTTCTTTGCTACTGTCATTAAGAAGTAGGCATTTTACCATGACCAACTGTATTAAGATTTTCACTGTTTACCTATGTCTTTAAGAGGTCTCTATATAGAAAATGTTACTAATGGCCTGTTTTAAATGGGCTCTGTTGTACAGCATATATACTTAGTCCAGTGCATCTTTCTCTCTCCTGTCCTCCAAAGGGGCCGCTTTGCCTATTTCATTATAATATCACATTAGCAGTTAAACATATTCCCAAATGAACACACTGAGAAGATGGGCTACAGGAGATTTTGGTTCAAAACAGTTATGGCAACTCCTGCTCTCTCAGGTGCTAGCAATGTGTTGATCAGAAAGGGAGATTGGATCTGAATCATTTATCCCTCCTGTAAGCCTGCTAAAAGGGCAAAAGAAGAGGGTAGAGTATATCTGGACAACATCCCTCCACTCAAAATTTTACCAATTCTCAGAAGTTGTGGTCTCAGAAAGGGCACAGTCTCTTTGGAGTGCTTTATGTCAGCTTGGAGAGCTCAGACTTAAGTATCTAGGACAAAAACTAATTAAGTGTGAACCCTCCTACTAATTACAGAAAGCCTCTCTCAACATCATCAGGTTTCATTACAAAGTAATGGGGTTTTAAAATTTTAAAAATATTTGTTGTTCAGTAAAATATATTTTCCATTTCAAAATGGTGCTAGAATATAAATTATTTGTTTTATCCACAGTTGTTATTCAATATTTTAAAATTAATTTTAAGAGACAGAGGATTGTCAAAGATAAGATTTATTATAGTGTTTTTATTAACAAACGTTCATTGGAAAGTTCTGCATGTGTTAACAGAGCAGGCACATTGGCTTCAATGTTTGGCATTTGACTGTCAACAGAATTGCACTTCACTGTTATAGTTCTGTTACAATGTTGTGAATATTCAGGGCAAGACTCATACCCAGCCTTTCTCACTGTACTGTTCAGTGGGTGTTTCTGATCATTTTGGTCAGCCTTCAAAAGTTGGTCTGTGTGTGATGAATTCTGATTTACCTTGATTTCAGCTATATTCTGTTTTAATACTGAAGTGCTCTTGTCATCATTCCCATTTACTTCAGTACCTTTTAAATCACACTCGTCTCTGTTTTTACAGAGTCTCTTTTGATTATCTGATACATTTTTCTCAGCTTCAGAAGGTGGCTTTATTAGGGAACCAGCACTCCTGCACATTAATGGTGAGGAGCTGGTCACCTTTGGAAGAATTCTTACACTCTTTTCTGCATTCTGAAGACTAGTTGCATCTTTCCTGTTTATTCTGTCGTGTGTTTGGAACTGCTGCACTGAATGGAGAAAAAAATTTCTAGGCAGAGAGTTCTGCATCATGGGTCTTTTCAGTCTCCCCTGAAGACAACCGCAATGGAGGACATGTTGCACTGGGGGAACATAGCTTTCAGCAGCTTGCTGTAAAATATTTACAGGTGGCACAGAGTTTTGGATCTGCACAACATTGCCAGATGATGGGGCACACTGGTAGCAGAAAGTGTCACTTAACTGCTGACACGAGTGCGGACTCCATTTCATATCTACCTGCCTATATGCATCTGGACAGCTGCACTTCCTGTTCTGAGAGCAGAATGGGCACATGGTACACTGAGTGACACATGGCTTTACTGTGGCTGAACCAGCTTCATTTGTGATGCCTTTATTCAATTCACTGTTATATGCTGAATGCACAGACATGCATGCATTCTGGGGTCTGCCATTGAAGAGTTCTGTGCAGATGTGGGTTTCTTCATAACTTACTTTCTCTGATGAAGTACAATTATTTGTATGTGATGCGAGAGGTTCTAACTCATAATGTTCATGCTCCATTTCTGGCTTTTGCCCTCCAGAATCCAACTGAAATGTGCCCACAGAATGTGCTTTGTTTTGTCCCCGGTCTCCTTTGCTTCCTGACAAAGCTTGGGAGAAGACATTACATTGCAATTTTTTTGGCAGAGGAATCTGACCACAAGTGCCTTGGGGTCCAAGGCAACGGCACATGCATTGGAAAAAGAAGGTTGCAAAAGCCCAACTAATGCACATTATAAGCATCATGAAAGTGCCAAGCTGGGTGTATGCTAAGACTGTGGAAGGCATCATCATGGCTCCAGCCACAAATGTGGTCAGCGCAGCCATTGCAATTGCAGAACCCATGCGGCTTAGAGAAAAGATGACTTTTCCTTCTCGGTCTGGATCAGGAGCTAAGCGGTAAGCAACTCCGTAGTGGACAGCAAAGTCCACAGATAAGCCAACAGCTACAGAAATAGTGACAGACTCTAACACATTTAGCTCCCATCCAAGAAGAACCAGAGAGCCAACAGTGACAAATATAGTGCCGGCGATTGAAACTATGGCATAAAGGCTTATAATTATATTCCAGGTTGTAAGTAGCATTACGCTAAATGCAACAGCAACTGAAAGACCCATGGCAATCAAAGTACCATCAGAAAGACTGTCCTGAAGGTCATAGAACTCTAAGTTACTCACAAACCAACCATTGCCAAGACCCTCAGGGGCAGAACTAAGCTCATTTGAAATCCATGAATCCACCTCTCGGTAGAACTGATGCATTTTCTCATAAGCCAGAGTGAAGAGGTAGGTGCTTTGGAACTCCAATACCACGGCCCGGATGGTATCATTTATGTCAAAGCGAGGCCCCGGGGTTTTGCTGTACAAATGGTACCCAGTGCTTCTTTCTAACTCCATGATGGCCCTCTTGATGCATAATTCAAAAACTTCTTGTTTGTATGGAAATCTCCAGTGGCTGCAGCAGGGATAAAGAGCTGGCTCATCACAGTCCTGATTTTCCATCCACTGCTTAAATGTCTCAATAAAGCAACTTGCAAAGTCTTGCTCTTCAGTTTGGTAATAAAATGTTTGATTTCGTAACTTCTGGCAAAAATGTAAAATCCAGACCTGGGAAGCTGGGCTTGCAATATTAAAACTGCTGTCTAGTTTCAGCTTTCCTTTACTTTTAGGATTTAGAGGATCTCCATTATCTTCAGGAGAGACACCCCAGATTACTGTAATTGGCATGTGAAGTTCCTCTCCATGGTGGACGCGTTCAAACATAAACAGTTTTTTGTACTCTGCATCATAACGTTCAAAAGGGTGAGAGGACCTAAATACCTGAAACTCAGAGAGCTCCAGTGATGGTAATTTCATTTTTGGATTAACACACACAATATATGCTCCACCTATCGTTAAAGCAAGGAACCAGAACAGCCAAATATATCGAAACTTGATAACAATGCATGGCAAGACTTTTTCAAAAAATATCCTGGATGCTTCTGAGATTGCAAAAATAATCTTGTGGAACACCTGGTACAACACTGTGCAGCAGCCTTTGTTGCTATAGACCCTCTGCTGAGATTTTTTGAAGCAAGTGAATATATTGAGAAGATACCGTTCATGTAACACAACTACTGCCGGTAACCATGTTACCATTAAAACATAATTCACCAATATGGCAGTGCCAGCATAAACACCAAAACATCTGATTGCTGTAATATTGCTGACATAGTTAGCATAGAAGGCAGCCGCGGTGGTAAAACTGGTTACAAACATGGAAAGAGCAGCATGTTGCAAGGTGATGCTCACTGTCTCAGACGTGTTGGCATGAGATTTATCAAATTTTGTGTAATTCCAAACATCACACAGGACAAAAGCATCATCTGCTCCAATCCCAACAAGAATAATTAACGCAGTGAGGTTCATAAAGGGGAAAAACTCAAAATTAAATACTACCCGATAAAGAAAGTAAGATACAATCAAGGAACTAATTATTGCAAACATGGTCATCAGCGTGATAAACATGGACTTTGTGTATACACACATGACTAAGAGAACAATCACAATGGCTATGGCAGGATACACAGTATCCATTAATAGGTAATCTTGAAACAAACTATGTTTTATTCCAAACTCAATCCCTGTGATGGTAGTTATACCATCAGACGCATTCCAGTTCTCAAAATTATCCAGGTAAATGTTCATCATGCTTTCTCCTTTTTCTGTTGGAGAGAAAAGCATGCTGTACTTTAAAGCTGGCAAGACGTAATCAGCAGTCTTTGGGCTTAAAAAATCTTTGTCCACTAGATAGTGCAGAATCTGGTAAACAGCATTGTACTTTGTACATTTACGAGGCACATTTGTACACTTGAGCTGGTCCTTCCTTTTGGCTGCCACATCCCAGCAATCGGGCCCCAGGGTTCCGTTGTAGTAGTATTTGGCACATGTGCGAAGCAGCTTTAGGGTGTGAGAAATATCTCGTTCTACAATTTTTTGACATGATGATCTGTTGTTTAGAATGGCAATATAGTTGCCCAGTGTCCAGCTGGGACAGCATGAAGCAGCAGTGGTCCTCTGGCAGAGATCACCAAATTGGGAATGAGACCTTATCTGTGTAGAAACAGACACAGAGTTATAAAATCAGGGCATTTAAAAGGGGTGCTTCACATTTTATTTTTAAATTTCAAATAATTGACAGATCAGTTAATCCAGGAGGGATAAAAGTGACATTCAGGAAATTCTGGGCCATTACTTTGAATTCTTAAGCACCTGTACACACAGCCCCTGATCTTCTCCTCACACACATCAAAAAGTTCCTAGAGTCCCAAAAGTGTAAAAACTAGTATAAGCGATAGGGCAATCAGGTCCATATGATCAGAAATTAAGAACATTGTACATTAGTAACTACAGTCTAGTACACAGGACTGGGAGGAACCTTCTGGTGACTCAGTGGTAACTCTTTCATATAATCCTGTTCATAAATTCAACAAGCTCCATCTGAAAACTGGGTAGGTTGTCCCCACTATTCCTATTGGAAGGCTGTTCGAGAAACTCAGTCCTCTCAGGTTAGAAGTCATCTTCTACTGCCTGAAGGTGCACCAACTTTTTTCCCCCAATTGAGGTGCACTCTTCCCCTATAATGCTGCCTAATGTTTATTTTTGAACTAATAAGTTGCACAAAAGGTTGGTTAAGTTTTATTCCTTACCCCTCCTGAGATCACAAAGACCCTAGAAGCAGTAGGGACCTACCCTGACACCTCTAGCACAAATGCATGGGACAGCTCTAGGACAAACAGCTGTGTAACCTAAGCTGCCTTCGACAGTTGACTTGGTACACGAGCCACTGTTGCCTGACTTTTCCTTTGCATAACTAACACCTTGTCTACATATGACTACTTAGAAAGAGAAATTGATTTAGTAAAATCAGTTAAATTAGCTCCATCAGTGTAGAAACTTTTATTTCGGCTCAAAAGTGCCTCATACTTACTTAAACTTAAACTGGTACAGAACAGATTTAAGCTAAAATCAATATGGCGTACATTTAAACCAAAATAAATGTCCAAAAAGGGGTCTGTACTGATCTAATTACACCAGCTTCTTACCCCAACATAGTTAAATAAGTAACATTTTCTCAAGTAGACAGGTCTAAAAGTTAAGTAAGGGTGTGAAGAATTGAAGACTCCCAGATTCCATGCACACATTGCTAGTCAAAACTCCTGGCTTTGAAAGAACAGTGAATTGGAATCACTGGTGAAAACACTCCAGTATGGGCATAACTTCACTCACTTGAATTAATCCAGTGAATAAAGTTACGCATTTGCCTAAGTGTTTAAAGAGGTAGGCCCTGAAACCCATATCCATGCAGATTTCAGACGAGTTAAATATGAGACATACTACTTACTACTAATTTATACTGAAATTGCCCTGGGTTATCATCAATGATCACTTGTAGTACAGACAAAACCCAAAATTTGGGACTAGCATGATGGTTATAAAAGCTCTAATATGGACTTAATTTGATCAAACGATTCCTGAACAAGAATGACCTGACATTCCATAAAAACAGGATAATTCACATTTGATTGTTTCCAGATAAAAACACTCACACATGCAAACTCAGGAAAAAATGAACAACCTAATAAATAAAAGGAAGCACTGCAATAGCATATCTGTATTTTTTGTGGCACTTCTCCAGATTTATCCTACGAGGATATAATATGCAAGCTCTGGGTCAGCCAAGTGAACTGGGAGGAAAAGATTTTATTATCCTCTCTACATAGTCAAGTTCAAGATGGGACAATGAGGTTTGTGTATTATTCTTCAAAACTTGCTGCAGGCTATAAACATTTGCTGGTAAAGTAACTGTAGCCAAAGATCAAGTAACGCAAGTTGGCAGCTGAAATGTGGAAAGAAAAAAACAAAATGTAGACTGTAGTAACTTTTTAAAGCATTATGTAAAAACATTATTTACAAAATATTAGCACTGCAGGTTTAAGACCTACTTTATTGGCTGATCGGAAGATATTGCCATGGTTACTTGGTACTTGAAAGGTCAGCTGTGCCACTGGCAACATCTCCATTTGTTACTGAGATACCTCAAGAAGTGAACTTGTGTAGTCTGCATTAATTCTACCTACAACAGTATGTCAGCTTGGCAAATGAATCTGCCTGGTGGCGAAGACTTGTGATCCTATATTTGGATACTCTGAAGTTTATGAAAAATAAAAGTATAAGGATAGTAAAGAAAACTTCTTTTAATTGATGAGGGAAGAAAAAGACTTCTCTATTTAGAAATTATGGGCCTGATCTGAAGCCAGTCTGCATGTTGAATTTCCATGTAAGATTATGGGAATGCCATATGCTGAGCAGTTGTAGGACAGCACTTTCAGTATTAGTAAAGCAGATGGTTCAAGTTGTTATAGTACACCCAAGATAGTTTCTGCATTTAAATGCTAAGCAGATGGAATATGTTTTTAGAGACCCCTTCTTCCATTGAAGTCTAAGGAATTTATATGGATAGCTCATATCAATGCAAATAATTCTTTGCCACAGAAATCCTTAATCAGGTGTGAATTCAGTAAGTCAACTGTAGCTAACAGAAGAGAGACTAACAAAGACTGGAGGTCACAAAACACATCAATTTCTTAAGATCAGTTACTAATTACAGTGCAAGCCAGCAAGAGATCAAATATTTGCAAAAGAACATAGTAATTGAAAGCAAGGTTCATCTAAGCATCCTATGTGATCCAGGAGGTAATTGAAAAAGAATGACATTTCTATATGACTTAAGGAATAGCACGAGCCATTTCAAAGCAATTTTGTTACGAAAAGTTTTTTGTCCAGATTGTCTAAGCAACTGGCATCTAGTTTAACTATTTTTAACTAAAAGTAGTGCCTATAGAATTACAACATCCATTCTTATCAAGTTATAAATTCAAACAACTAGGTAACTCTACCACCATTTTGCTACATACAGTTGTGCTCTCCAATACACTGCTTCATGATTAACTGCTTAACTAAAAAATTGATGATATAAAATCTCTTGTCCAAAATGTTTCATCTGCAACAAATTTCTTATATGAAATATCTATAGACACTGCTAACGCACCTAATACCTAAGCACCTAGTACCCAAGTGGTGATTTGTTTGGTTTTGTAAGGTGCATTTCATGGATTTGTATTACACAGTGTTTTTTTTCCAAAGCAGTTTCCTTTTTATTCTTCTTTTGAAAAGATTCTCTACTCTTTGGCAATCAGGATTTTTAAATAAGTAGAATTTGAGATCATGTATTCTAAAATTTTAAGGATACAAGGATACATTTTTCAGTTTCAATATAAGCCCCACAAAAGTACCCTTCAAATGTAACAAGATGTAGTCATTTTGTTATTCAGAAAATAGGTTTCCTTTTTATTTAGGACAAAAACATGCTGTGCCCTGGACTGGTCAATGATGAGTGGCATTTATTTAAAACAGCTGTCTACGTGCACTAATAGACTGCAAGGACATTTGCAAACTGTTTAGAATTAGTCTTTGATATTTTGTAAAGTGTCACATACAAATAAAATATAACTTCAAAGTCTTCACCATAGCTTTAGAATTCCTACAAAAATAGAAGCGACAAGAAATCACTGTCTACTTGATTTTGTTAATCTACATTTCTGAGAGATTAATTTCTTGACCCCACTGGCTGAAGAATATTTCATTGCTTATGATGGGAAACTCAGATTCCAAGGCAAGTAAATATCAGCTAAAAAAGGGGGAGGAAATTGGCTTTTGTAAGGTGATGGTCCAAAGACACTGATAAATCAATTCTTGATCAAATAATCTAAAAACATTTCTGGTTAAATAACGATGGCCTATTTGTTCGGTTAATTGGCAATGGGAATTTTGTTTGGTGGGAGAAAGATAACGGGCCTCTATGCAGGAAATCAACCAAGCATTACTAAGAGAAAATGAAAAAAATATATGCCCTAAGTTGCTTTCTATGACACATCTGTGAGTTTTCAAAAAATTACAGTTGCATTGCAATTTAAAGCATTGTATTTCAGCGAGTGACAAGCTTATACTTTTCAGATGTATTATTCATATACATTACGCTTTTTTAGTTCAGCATGGACTTTGTAACTGTCAGTTAACATCCATTATTAGTTGAAGCCAGACATCAATCTCAACTATGTGTAGAGTTAACTTTTAACACATGCAAGAGCAACTATTGAAATCCCTGAGGCTGGCTGTTGCCTTTATCATTTTGACTTTTTAAGGGATAAGAGCAGGGCCCTGTCAACAACGACGATGGAAAACATTTCTACTAGTCAGGGTTGGCGGGGACAAAGCATCTTCTTTTATTCTCTCACATTCTAAGATAGAAACAAATGTTTATCTCAGAACTATGCAGTCTGGATTGGATTATTTTTGCTGTTTGCCTAGAAACTATATTTACGTCTCTTTGATGTCTCTGATGCCAAACTATTCTCTTTTCAGCTCATAGGCCTACATGACCCATTGATGGCAAGAAATATAGACAGAACGTAACAAAGATGCTGACAGATAGTCTCAAGGGAAATAAAAGTAAGGGACTAAAAAAAATGATACCCTTGCCTTCTTAGGAGAAAAAAAAAGTTGGTATATTATTACAAAAGGAAATATGCTGCAAAAGAATAAAATATATCCTTCAGAACAGCAAGTGTTGGAGCACAGAAATAGGTTTTATCTTTAGTGGAGGTCACTGGAGGTGCACAAACAAATCCTGAACCATAATATGATAATTTAAAGGCAACATTGTATTTTAATTAATGCCCACCTGTGGACTGCTTACTCATCAGCAAGAAAACAACATGAAGTCCTATTATCTAGTAGTTAGATGTAATGGATAGGAACACAAGGAGTTTCAAATACATATTTTCATCTGGATTAAGGAATGTAATGGTTTTCTTTACTTACCCTCAAATTATCTACATTGCACATTGATTTAATTGCATGCAAGTTCCACAAGTTCTCTCCTTCTGTGGAAGTAAACACCACTCGTGAATATCTATCACCTGGAAATACAATAAAAGGGCTTATGAAGTATGCAGATATGTCTGATATCAGAGATTGAAACAGATGTCTGTTGTTCAAGCAGTAAATAAAAGTACTTTAACTGTACAGCTCCAAAATATTTGTTTGAAGGTGGAAAATTACCTTTATATCTGACAGACTTGAGGCCTTACAAGAACTCCAACCTCCCTCAACATCTTGAAACTGAAACAGTTTTCTAAACTTCAGTCTCCCACTTACTGAATTTTATACAGCTCAGAAATCCTAAAAAGTTCCTAGCCAAGCTCAGGGTCTGTCCCCTGAAACCTGACAAAGGAGGAAAGGTCTCACCAGCTAACTATTATAGGACTATTTTCATTCATAGCACATTGGCAGAGGATACCTGCTATAATAAGAGGCTGCCTTAGTGAAACAATACACATGGGGATATCAATCATAATTACAAGGACATCTGCAAAATGATTTCTTTGCTTTGGGGGTTGGTGGCTTCAGTTGAAGTTTCTGGGGAGTCCTCAGTGCTATTTTTAAAGTCTGCATTCTGGAAGTTGAACAGACCTAACGTACACAAATTCCACTATAAAAGAAACTTTATTTATCAGTTAAACACATTAAGTTACTTTTATTTGAAACCACTTTCAATAACAGGGAAAAGCAAATGACCTGTTTAGTAACTGGTGTTCCTCAGGATGTAGTGCTCATCTCCATTACACATTAGGTGTGTGTGCTTGCAACAGACACTGATGCCGAACATTTTCCCTCAGCTCTGGTGACCCGTGGAGTGGTGCCTCCATGGCATGGTATAAGTGTCACCATGCACTCTTCCCACCCTTAGCTCCTTCTTGCCAGAAACTGACAATGGGGAAGGAGGGTGGGTTGTGGAAGGGACATGAGGAGCACATCTTGAAGAACACCAGATATGAAACAGGTAACTGTCTTTTCTTCCAGTGATTCCTCATGTCCATTCCACATTAGGTGACACCAACCAATACCCAATGGCTGTGTTGATTGCAGTACATTTCTGCCAAACCCAGCATCATCTCTGGCATGTTGAGCGATGGCATAGTGAGATGTAAACGTGTGGACTGAGGACCACATTGCAGCTCTACAGATACCTTTGATTGGCACATGCGCCAGAAAGGCAGCCAAAGATGCCTGAGCTCTGCTTGAATGGGCTTGGCCAATCTGTGGTAGAGGGACCTCTGCCAGCTAGTACCAGGTGCACGAGATGATCCAGTTGGAAAGCTGCTGTGTGGAAACTGTCAGGCCTTTCATTCTATCGGTCACTGCGATAAAGAGATGCATTGGCCTATAGAGGGTCTTAGTACAATCCAGGTAAAAAGCCAAAGTCATCTGGACATTCAGAGCATGTACATACCTCTCTTCTGACATCATAGTGATAGAAATGTAGCCGTGTTAGTCTGGTGTAGCTGAAACAAAAAACAGGACTATGTAGCACTTTAACGACTAACAAGATGGTTTATTAGGTGATGAGCTTTCGTGGGCCAGACCCACTTCCTCAGATCAAATAGTGGAAGAAAATTGTCACAACCATATATACCAAAGGATACAATTTAAAAAAATGAACACATATGAAAAGGACAAATCAAATTTCAGAACAAAAAGGGGATGGGGGGGAGGGAGGTAAATGTCTGTGAGATAATGATATTAGAGGTGATAATATCATTAGCTCATAGACATTTACCTCCCCTCCTCCATCCCCCTTCTGTTCTGAAATGTGATTTGTCCTTTTCATATGTGTTCATTTTTTTTAATTGTATCCTTTGGTATATATGGTTGTGACAATTTTCTTCCACTATTTGATCTGAGGAAGTGGGTCTGGCCCACGAAAGCTCATCACCTAATAAACCATCCTGTTAGTCCTGTATTTTGTTTCTGACATCATGTGAGGTGTGGGACAGGACACAGGCAGGAATATGTCCTGGTTCACAGAGAAGGAAGAGATGGCCTTTGGCAGGAAGGCTGCACCTTGCCCTTGTAGAAGACAGTGTAGAGGCTGAGGTCAGAATCTGTGAGAGAGACATCACTGCCACCAGGAACACAACTTTCCAGGGCAATCAGGAAAGGAGCAGGATCCGAGTGATATGAAGGGTGGCCCAGTGAGCCAGGCAAGGACCACCCTGTAGAACAAGGTCTTGCACCTGCAGATAGAATTGCTCAAGGCCCTGCAGAAATCTCACCGTCAGGGGAGTGCTCAACTCATAGGTGGGGAGCTTCAGGCTGGGGAAATGCCCGAAAGGAACCAATGTAGGTTTGCCCCAGGACCGAGGTGCCATGGACATGGGTGCTGCTGGCACTGGCAATGCCAATATGTACTACACTGCCCACAAGGTCTCTAGGATTGACAGCACCTCCAGGTCCTGGGGGCCATCTCACCACTCCTCAGTATAGACATGTTGGGATGGGCAGAGCTCCATTCCACTTGAGCTGGAGTCTGACTCTCTGATAGAGGTGACGAGTTGCCCACCATGGGTCTTGGCTCCACTCATGGCTTTTCCTTCTCTTTATGGGACACAGAGGAACATCTCATTGACACCTTTGCCTTCTAATGGGAGCTGCCGAGCATGAACAGTGCTGGCTGAAGGGCAACACCAGCAGGGCACTCAGTACTGAAGCAACGGCACTCAAGGCAGAGTCTGATCTTTGTTCTGGGGCTGGCATCAACACTGACTCCGTCAGAAGAGCCAACAAGCAAATGTCCCCCCGCTTTTTTTAGTCCAGTGCTTAAGCAACTTGCAAATTTGGCACTTATTAATAACATGCCCCTTGCAAGACACCTCAGGCAACTGTTGTGAGGGTCACTAGGAGGCACAGGACACCTGTATCTTTCAGAAGGTTTGAAGCCTGGGGATCAGAGAAACAACAACTATCACTAAACTACAACTACTAAGGGAATCTACTATAAACAACTATCTGTGAGAGAATAACACACAGCAGAGCTATTAACTGGGATATAAATGGGTAAATAAGAGAATATAGATTAGGAAACCTGACTCTACATTAGCAGCCAGGAAGCTGGAGGGAAATGGTAGAATGGCAGAATGCCCAGTGTCCAGCTACAGCAGCCAGGAAGCAAATGAGAAATAGCAGAACTGGCGAAAGCTACCGAAGTTCCATGCACCATCACTGCACTGGTGGCAAGAAGGAACTGAGGGTGGGAGGAGCACACTGGGCCCCTTATACTGCACCAGGGAGGTGCCACTCAAGACATCATCAGACCTGCTCCCCTATGGATACTGCCGAGGGAAAAACTTCCAGCGCCGATGCACATGTGAGTACACTCACTTAATACGGAACTGACATGAGGAATTACTCGAAGAATGACTTAGTAGCTACCAGAACTTCATTCTTACCTAACCAGAAATGCATCCTATATGCACATAAATTTGTAAGTACTTTGGAGTACAATATGGTATTTTGGGTTTCATATTGCTTGATTTTTGTGTAGTTTAGGGACAGACATAAAAATCCAAAATGTCACGCCTTGGTAGCACTGTAACCACAGCAGGTAGAACAGATAAAGACACTAAAGTCAGAATAGCAAAAGCCAGACATGACTTCGTAACTCTAACACAGATTTGGAGAAACAAAAATCTTGCCTTCCAAACTAAAATCTGAATATTTAACAACTTTGCAAAGTCATTCTTACTCTATGGCACTGAAATTCATAGTCTCAGAAAGATCTTAATATCTCACCTTCAAGTTCTTCATAAAGAATTGCTTTAAAGAAATCTTCATCATCAGAAAAAAAAAATCACAAAATGAACTCTGGAGGAGGATGAAACAGAAATCTTCAGGACAAGAAATTACACAATGACAATGGAGCTGACTAGGACATATATGGAGAAAAGACCCAAATAACATAATACTTGCATGGGACTAGAATTTCCAGGGCAAGAAGTGATGAGGTAGGCCAAGGATATCATGTCAATGCAGAACAGAAGCAGAACTGAAAGCTACCTAAAAATGACATGGGAAGACGTTAAGATTCCATCAAAGATGGGAAGGCCCTATGTTCCACAAGGAATGGAGAGGAGTAAGTCATAGTCTTGTAAAGAACATGCAATGTTATGAAAAATGCTTTCAATAGTCATTTTCAGGTAGTAAATCCTATTTAAAAGAAAGGAAATAGCCAGATCTTGCCTTACTGTGAATGAGCAGAGGAGACAAAAACAGCATGAGAACCACCGGGTAGAATTGTCCCAGAAGATAGGACAGGTTTTTCTAAATGCCTTAGGAGTAGTGAGCTACAGCCTCTCTGATCCTGAGGGCACACAGGGAGAGAAGTCAAGGAACAAACAAGGCAGAGCAGTCCAAGATGAGGCTGATACCATGTTACCATTGCCTAAGTGGGATGGTGTTATTGCTGTCATGGATGGGACTTCAGGAGCTGATGCTCCTTCAAGCATAATTAGTCACCAGGAGATTTCAGGTAGCTCCTCCCACATTTGCTCTTTGTTGGGAGAGATCTACTTGGTCTCAAATTGTCTTGACTCTTTGAAACGAAGAATGATCTGGGCCGAATTTTTATAAAAAGCTAACTTTAGTATTTTCTTTTTTAAAAATGTAATGGAAATGTTTCCATTGGGGTGAGGTTTTATAAAGGCTTGATTTTATAACACTTGCATTTTGAGCCAGATTTGATCTCTCAGATGCCCATTAAAATAGTCTTGCAAGAAGCATATATAAGGAAAAGTGATTTTCTGTTTTTAGATTTAAGCTGAAGTATAGATACTGTACTGCTAATGACCTAATGTATATTATGTGCTACCACTGTACTAATGTACGTTAAGGTAATAACACTGTAAGGATTATAAACAACCAAAACCAAAAACTTTCAGAGAAATGCTCTGAGAAAATGTGAGGTGTAATGCTTGGTGGGAACTGCTGATGGAGCATAAAATGTGATTTAGTCTAAATTTCTCAGAGCCTTATGCACAGATGAAGGTGGTGCATATGATAAATATAGGGAGCAAGACCTCATTTTTCTAATAGTGAGACATTTCCTGTGAATATTCAGTATTCCCACAATACTCAGACTTACTATTAACACCATTCCACTCACTTGGAATATCGCAGAAAAAGCTGTCTTTGTGGAAATTCCAATCTGCTTGCCTTTTCTCTCTTTCATAGTGATCATCTGACCATCTGTCATCCTGATGACTAAAATGGAGGAAACAGTTTTATCTTATTTGAATACAGAACATAAGATTCTTAAAAAATGTTTCCTAACTACTAATGCATTTTACTTGCTTTGGCCAGAGAAAAACAGATATTAGTACTCTTACGACTTCAACATTCAATTACTCAAATATTCATGATATTTTATCTTACTGGGGTCCTTAAAGCATATTATCTTGATCTGAACACTGACAAATTCCTGTAGTTCAAAATGAAAAATCAGAAAACATTTTCGATTGTTATGCTGGATGTGTTGTATATGGTAGGACAAGTTTTATCAAATCCTCTCTTCAGTCTAGTTCCATACATTAAGCCTAAGAAATATGTGGTGAGGGAAGAGGAATCTGATCCAATCTCCATTCAAGTCCATGGGAGTGCATTTACTGACTTCGGGGGAACTGGAACAGGCTCTAATTCAGCAAAATGAGATAACATGATTAAAAATTTCTTACCTTTTTGCCTGTTCGTCTGCATATTTAAAAGGATAATTTGCCAATGTTGCTTTATACCCTGTGTTTTTCACCATATTATTCCACGTGACCAATCTCTGGCCTATTGCAGTCCCTCTTGGTTCGAATCCCTAAGACAGAACATTACAGAATTTTATTATTACATTTCATTCCATTGCTTTAAAAGAAGAATGGAAAACAAACATCAAAGTGACAGACAGCTATAATTGGAAAGTTCAGTTATTCCAGACATGTAGTTCAGAAATGGATTGCTTTATCATAGGATGTTTTGATAGAATCATGACCAAATCCATAGGGTTTATAGGGTTGTCACACATTCTGATACATGTCACACATCTCCAAGTCAGAAATAATGATGGTGTATATTGCCTTACCAACCAGGGAATTGGTTCTTAGTATTTTCAACAGATAAAAGGTTTGAGATAACTTATCTCAATTACATAATATTTTGTAGCTTGAATAATTATCTCTGTATGTTGCTTATGTGCGCTAGAGAAACTCATGCATGTCTTGTCTCCAGTCCCAGAAAAAACCCTCAGTCTTAGTACCATTAACCTCCCCCCCGACACACACACACACACTTTTCCTGACTAATGCAATTTAGAAGACAGGTGACTGAAGGAACATTTTTTCTATACAGGCAGTCCCCGGGTTACGTATAAGATAGAGACTATAGGTTTGTTCTTAAGTTGAATTTGTATGTAAGTCAGAACTGGCTCCAGATTCAGCCGCTGCTGAAATTGATCAGCGGCTGACTACAGGAAGCCCTAGGCAGAGTTGCTCTGCCCCCGGCTTCCTGGAATAAGCCGCTGATCAGTTTCAACAGCGGCTGAATCTGGACTCCTGGGCAAGAACAGCTGGGGCGCTGCCGGGTAAGTCCCGGCAGGACCAACCCGGCAGCACCCCAGCTGCTCTACCCCAGGCGTCCCGCAACAAAAGCCTGGTCAGCTGGGGGGGGGGGGCGCACTAGCTGCGCCCCCCCCCCCAGCAGACCAGGGAGACCCGAGAAAAGACGCGGAGGCACAGAGGTCCCGCCGCCTCTGCGGCTTTGCTCCTGTCTCCCTGCTGTGTTGGGGGAGTCCCCCCCAGCACAGCAGGGAGACCCGAGCAAAGCCGCACAGGCGGCGGGACCCCGCTGCCCGTGCGGCTTTGCTCCTTTGCCCCGGAGCAAAGCCGCACAGGCGGCGGGGTCCCCCGCCTCTGTGACTTTGCTCCGGGGCAAAGGAGCAAAGCCGCACGGGCAGCGGGGTCCCGCCGCCTGTGCGGCTTTGCTCGGGTCTCCCTGCTGTGCTGGGGAGTCCCCCCCAGCATACCAGGGAGACCCGGAGCAGCTTTTCTCGCCCCGGAGGATGCAGTGGCGGGACCGCTGCACTCTGGGCGGGCCTACCGCCCGCGAGCTCCGGGGCGAGAAAAGCTCCGTTCGTAAGTCGGATCCGTGTAAGTCGGGGACTGCCTGTACAGAGATCAACATGTCAATAGTATCTTTGTAGTACTTTAGGATAGTCATTAAGTAAAACATTTTCCATGAGAGTCCTGAACACATGATCGAATTGGTTCAGAACAAATAAGAACTGAGCCCTTTCTTAATCACAATCAGATTCCTTTCAGACCTTTAATATGATTAGGACTCTATCACTCAAAGGTTTTCAGATTTTCTCTTCCTTTAATGGATTCTGGCACCCTGCTCCTAAACCTAATTTAGAATGTGTGATCTCCAGGACAGAGAACCTGTCTTCAATGATTATGTTCTAAGATCCACTACTCTCCTTTATATGAGTCATTAGATAGGGCTCACCTCATTTGTTAGCTTTGTGAACACAGGAATCTCTCTCTAAAATATACTAAGAGCAACCCAAATAGGTTTATGTTGACAGAAAACATTGTCATAATTACCAACAAAATCAGCAGCTGTTTTGCCCATGTGAAAAATATAGGATGTCTAGAATGCAAGGTTCATACTCAAATGTCCCAAAAGATCAGGTATGCTCAAATTTGGGGGTTTGGTTTGGGCACATCTGTATTTGAAAGCAATGTAACAAGTTCACTGAACACTACTTACGTTACCTGTTTACCATTATTGTTGGAAAAAGAGCATAGCATAGAAAATTGTCTAACGGTACAAGAAACCCATGTTAACTTACCAGTAATGGATCAGAGAAATCTGGAAGATCTGGGACTAATATGCCAACCAATGCACACACCACTATTAATACAGTACACATGCCTAAAACCACCACAGGCCAGTCAGCTATCAGGGCTGCATAACTATCAGGAAAGAAAAAAATATTAGTAAGGCAAGAGGAATTTGAAAACAAACAAACAAACAAACAAATGAAAAAGACAAGAGAATTATTTCATACCTCTCTTTTTACAGAATTGGACATGTTTAAAGCATGGTACTATTTTTCTTTATTGCACTTAAATTTGATTAAGCTGGATCTCACACAGACAGCACAAAAAGGTCTGAAGCCCCACTTCTCATTTTTTTTAAACTGAAGACAGAAACAGACCCAAAAGTATGTTAACGTCCAGCAAACCCCTCTTTTCTTGAAACTTTGTTTGGGTTCTCGGTATGAAAAGTTGTTTTCACCAGTTCATTGGTACTTCTTTTAAGAGTGTTATAAAATATATATTTCAGTTTAGGATTTTTGTGTGTGTGCTGCTAAGATCGATTATTTCTGACTTATTCAAAAATAGATTTATCTGGCTCACAGGAAATGATAATTGCTACTTATTTATTCAAACCATTCTGGCAACTATGGATAGAACACAATTAACATCATTTTAAGTCAAATCACTACATGAGATCAACTGTCCATTACTGATTTTTATACTATACCCTCAACTTTGTAGTTCTCATTTAGTCAATGTTTTCCCTGATCCCGTACCATACAAGAAAATAAGTGTTTTGCATAACCCAGAAGAACAATTTGCTTTGTATGTTGAATCTACAATTTGTTATTTAGAACCTATTATGAGGAGTCACAGAATTTGTTCCAAGTCCAAGGGTAAAAATAAACTTCAAGCTTACGTTCCAAAGACAAGTTTACAGAAAGGTTACATGGCCTAATCTTTGGAACAGAACTGAAGGGACAAAGTCCGTGTGAGGTTTGTGCATTTTGAAAAAAAAAACAAAAAACAACAACACACCACCACATTTGAGAATGAATCATAGCATATCAATAATAGCTGTACACATGTACATATCGATCAGGACAATTTATATTCCACTTCCTCCTCAATCTCCACTTCCTCCTTAATCTCCAGGCAGACTAAAATATAAATGTAGTTTGTATTACTACTTTTTCTGCTTCTATTTTCACCACTCTGAGAGACTATTGTTCTTTTGAGTTTCAGATCCGCATATCTGTGTGTTCTTACCTGGATGGACCCAGTTACCCTTTGTCCAGGATCTACTGCAAAAACAAGACCTAATACCCCCTTTTCTCCAAAGGCAACAGGACAGCCACTCTGGCATCAATTTACCATTTCTCTATTACAGGGGTCTCCAAACTTTTCAGCCCGAGGGCCGCATTAACTATCAAACAGCAGTTCGGGGGCCGACTACACACTTGAGGTCCAAATAAAAAACAATCAAAACATGGATGTTGTTTTTAATTATTTATTTAATATTATTTTATTCAGTTATTATTTAATAACACATTCATACACTACACATGAACACCTGTATTAGTGTGAATGGTGAAATTGTTTCCTGGATGCCAAAATAGCAGACATTTCTGGCTTTAGATTTGTTGTCCCTAACATCAACAGTGACCTGAGATTATCATCGGACAAGTTTGTTCTCAAATTGTTCTTCACGTATTTCATTCTTGAAAATGTTTGTTCACACAGGTATGTTGTTCCAAAGATTGAAAGGTACCTTGATGCAAAAGTTTTGACATTAGGAAAGTCTTCCTTGGGCAAAAACTGGTAAAAACCCACCAGCCCTATTTTGAACTTGTCCCTAAGGAGGTCATTTGTTTGCAACTCAATGACTTCCAGCTGCAGTTCATCTGGGCAACTGGCCACATCTGCTTCAAATGGGTTTTGAAACAATCTCACTTCTTCTGCCTTTGAATCCAAAAAGGTCTCCACGGGCCGGATGAGAGGGCCTCGCGGGCCGCATCCGGCCCCCGGGCCGTAGTTTGGAGACCCCTGCTCTATTATAATACTAACAGTAGTCAATAATATTGTTACTGGCTGCCCTTGGAGTCCACTGCAGTATGCCTCGATCTGAAATCCTCAAGCATAATCAGAAAAAGTTTCTAAATCTGTTCAAGGTGTAGTTTGCTATTAAACAATCATAACCGGACAAATTGCCAAAAGACCAATTGTGCACAATTTTATAGAGAAGGACTTAATTACATTTTTCTAGTTACAGGATTCAATACTTATATATGCACCAGATTCTAGACTGATTAGTTAAATGTTTGTCAAGAGCTCTGAAAATGTACCAGTTTGTTGCTATTGCGAGAATTATCCTTTTCTCCTGTTACGTGTGTGATTAGAGCCTGGAGTGGATGCAAATGTCTACCTACAGATGCTGTACACAGCTGGGCTTGGTACAACTGCACAGCTGGGAGGAGCTGCCACCATAGGGCACTGGTTCCCAGGAGTGGCAGGACCACTCTCCTCTCTATTGGCCATAGCGGCTCCTGGGAGCAGAGCCCTGTGGAGACTGATGTGTTGATCCTTCAATATCTGCATCTGTGGGTAGACATTTGTATCAACACTGGTTTCTGTGTTCAGGATGTAAGTGAGCAGTTAACTAACCAATAAACGTAGGCTTATTGGTTAGTCGAGTCAACTACTTGCATTTCCCCCCTCTTCCTTGCTGCCTGTGTATCAGAAGCAGAAACGGAGGGGAAGCAGGAGCCGGTTCTGCCCAGCCTCCCACTCCTGCCTCTGTCAGCAGCCCAGCTCTTACTACATTTAAACCGCAGAGCCGCAGTGGGGGTAGCTCCTGGACCTGGCGTGAGCCAGGATTGAGCAGCCTTCCCTTATTGACTAATCTTGTAATCAATAAAAATTCTATCGACTACACGATTAGTGAAATACCCGCTTCTTAACATCCCTACTCTGTGTATAATTCCATTCTTTGCCAAGCAACTCTCTCATATCTTGGCAGACGGGAATTTTTCAAATCAGCAGCTAACACTAAAGAAAGTTATAGCCTATATGACCTGTTGAAAGACATTAGTAAACCTTATATAAGAAACAATGAGGTTTTGTAAATCGTCCTATTTTTTTGCATTGCTGTAGCTAGGTCAGATGACCAGCAGATGGTTTCTGCTAGTTTAGTTGTCTAAAGGGGGCCTCGGTTGTGGTCTGGATCATGCCCTTGAGATCTGATTGCTCCCCTAGAGCCAAGGCAATACAGAGGAGTCAGAGAAAAGGTGCAAGTTAATGGATTCCCCTCCCTCCCCCCCCCCCACCACCACCACCACCACCACCAGGCCCACCTACTTCACTAGTTCCCAAACCAAGGCCCTACAGGTTATCTAAGTGTACAATCCAGTTACTGAGTGCCTCCCATTTATGTTTTTCCCAAGGTTACTTCCTAACAATCTGGAGCTCCTTAATTTGAGGCATGATCACATGCCAAGCAGCTTGCCTCAGTCTTAGTATTCTGTTCAGTTAGCCAATCTTAGGGCTTTCAAGGAGGGCAAATCTAAGCCCTTGCTGCTAAAGCCTGTTGTCACATGCAGTTCACTTCTTCCTTCTCCTGGGCTGCTAGTGTCCTGTAAAACTGTTCTTGGATGGAGAACAAGCTGTGTAAGTTACACCGGTTGAGGGGTGAGCCCTTCCTACCACAGCACTGTTCCACTCCCCATGCTGGTTCAGTGGGGGACTGTAAACCCCATCATAATCACACACTGAATATTTGCATCAAGAATAATCATTGCAGCCAGAATAGCAAAAGTATCCATTTGAACATATCTGCCATCACTTGTTTCTACATAATGTGCAATCCTTGCTGATTTGAAGTTTTCAACTCTCTGGTACAGTCTTTGCTAATTAGTCTGCTATGAACCTTTTAGTACCTTGAGCAAACAATTTCACAGATCACTGAAAATGCAAAAAGGGCACAAATATGCATATCACATAGATTCACAATAATTTTAAGTAGCCTCTGAAAAATTTGGAAATATCATTCTCTTTCTAGCCAGCATACATTTGAGAGTTACAGTAATTACTTCTCTTTTCTCAACTTCATATTTTCAGATTGTTTATCTGAGCTTCATTTGGCACCACTAATGACATTGGTAAAAGCAAGAAACTGCTTCAAGTGATTTGTCCGCAAACAACTGAGATCGTACGTTGTTATCCAAAAGGATAATATGCTGGTCTCTCCACTTCTACTTACTTTGTGGCCATGGTATGAGATATTTGTTTTAAAATAAAATCGTAGTTTTTTTCCCCTAAAAGGCAAGCTGTGGGAATATATGACCTGAATTTAAAAAATATGGGTGACCTCTGCCCCATATTCAAAAAAGCAGTTAAGCATCTACTTAAATCCACCCCATTCAAAAAAGAATTTAAAAGCTACTTGCTTAAAGTTAAATATATTTAAGAGTTTGCCTGGATTAAGGACCTCAATTTCCTGCCTTACACTAGCTGATTAAACCCATCAATACATTGGTGCAGTTGGCTTGGCTGAGTCAGAGGACAGGACCAGGCTGATAAAACAACCATTTCTTTGGTCACTGTCCAAATCAAGTGAAAGTTCCCACTAACCATAAAACTCATAGGTGCCTGAAATCTATTTTATGTCAAACCATCTGCTGCATTCAGTCTCATCTGTAGAATGCTAACATTTCCTACAATGCTTTGTGATATGGTGCTACATTTTCCTAATCCATCCAGCACCTATATTAGCGATTCTTTACTTGCCTCACAGCACTTCCAATTAGCTGGGAAATCATGTTTGCATGCTAAGCGTATAACAGCTAAAAACCTGGCTCATCTCAGTTTGGTTGCACACAAAAAGATATATACAGCTTTTCAAAGTGGATGCACTGGTTTCTGGATATTTAAGAGATTTCCATTATTTCATGTACAATGGGAAAGTATTTGATTGGATTTATATACAGCATATTAACTGAACAGGTCTATTATTTACTAAGGGCAAGTCCTTCATCTGGATTATTCCTTTAACATATGTTCATTTGAAACAACCTTTAATACTTCAGGTGCATGCACAATTTTGGATAAGCCATTCCACTTTCTCCCATTAAATGGTATGACGTTGCTAATCTCTATATTATAGGGAGGCTGTACCCATTTTTGCTTAAAAGTAGAAAAGCTTATATCAATTTCCTTCCCTGAACTTTATCAGGCTTTTAAAAAAAATACAATTATTGGTCTTGGAACCAGGAGGTTTCTGGTGGTATTAGTAGGATGATGGTCAATTGCGAGTTGTGTGTGCCTGATATCGATTGTACAGTGTGCACAGAGAGAGAGCGAGAGAGAGAGAGAGAGAGAGAGAGAGAGAGAGAGAACACATATACCCTGTAATTGCAAAGAAAAATAAATGTGAAAAAGAAACAGGAGACAACATTGGATATTTGTCTAATTAGTGTTATTCTTTCCATCTGTTTTTAGAGGGGAACCTAGTCATATGTGCACAGCTGATTTTATGATGCACTAACACCTGTGTATGAAACACAGTTGGGCACTAAACATGCAAGATGTCAGCTCTGATTTGCTTTTCTTAACACAAGAAAGAACATGGACAAGATTTATAAGTGTTTATATGGTGCCTTACCTTTTTGGTAACTTGAATGGTCTAGCTGGTCTGAAAAAAAAATTATTGAAGGTAAGCTAAATTCATTTTCCCCCCCTATGCAGTTCAAGTAAAGAAAACATTTTAAATAGGTATATTCTGTCCTATCATTATCCAGAAAAAAAAAACTACTCAAACAAATTCTATTTCAACTGCTCACGTTATTGTTACTTCCTTACAACTAGTTCTTCTAAAGCTATTTTGAGTAGCAAGAGAGAACAGGCACAAATGTATTGACTGCTACACTTTTTTCCAATAGATCTTATGTCATAGTATAATAATCTTTAGCAAACACTTCATATTTTTTAAAAGTTGTAAGATCGATAACCAAAAAATGGCCTCCGGGGAAAACATAAATCCATGTAAAGATCAATATATATAGACATGAGAAATAGAAATAACAAAGTTATAACTAAAAGTCACAGCTTCAGTTAAAGTAGGAACTTTGTTTTACTTTCAATAGTCATTTTTAATACTGTTTCTAAATTCCATAGATAGAAGACTAGAAGAGAGAGTTTCGCAGAAAAAAGTCATTTTGTAATACTAAACTCTTAGTTATCCGAAAAAGTGCAGGTTTAATTCCCATACCATGGCATTAATGGCTCAACATTTCTAAAGACTTCACTAATGGTTACAGAAGCAACTGAAACAAAAATCAAATGATTTCTTAAGAGTAAGATTTATTGTCCCTGGAAGAAAGATTGAGTGAAATCCTGGCTCAGAGGAATAAGCTGTACCATTATAAGCAGGGCTTGACAAACGGCAGCGAAAGCCGCTCGCCAGCCGCATTGCACATGCTCAAGAGCTGCACTGCACATGCGCGCGTCGCCGGTGAATGGGGCGTGCGGCTGAAATTTACTCGCTACAGGCGAGTAGATTCTATAGTTTGTCGAGCCCTGATTATACGCATTTTTGTACAAGTAAAATTGCGTCCACACTAGGGATTGTACTGCTTTAGCTACATTTGTTTCTAAATCGATATAGTTATGGTGACAAAAACAAAGAAACAAAAACCTCCTGTGTGTAGAATAGCCCCTAAAAATTAGGGCTCCTTTAGACCACACAGAAAATATAATCTTATGTAGAGTAACTTTATTTAGGATTTCACACATGCTGAAGAGCACTTCTGTGATAAAAAAAGGAATAATCAAAAATACATTTTTCAAGAAATACTTTAAAAAAAGCTACACATTAGCATACTTATTACTGGGCATCATCAATAACACACTCCGTTGATCAATTAAGAAGATGAAAGAACTGAAAACTAGACAAACTAAACCAGGTTTCTAATTAATCTTTCAAGCATAGTGGCTAAGTGTTTGTGGTCACTGCCAAATGATACAGAGAATAATTACAAATCTTAACCAGTTAATTCCTGTATCAAGAGATAAATTGAAAAATAGCAATTTGAATATAACTGTATGTTAGAAATACAAAAAAATCATGAGAAAATATTTTCATTTTATAAACGAAATTGGGCTAACAGGCATAATTCCTTAAAAAAACCCAAAAGCTTAATCTTGTAGACAGATATCATATATATAGGGGTATGTCTACACTACAGCGCTAATTCGAACTAACTTAATTCGAATTAGTTAATTCGAACTAAGCTAATTCGAACTAGTGCATCTAGACTAAAAAATTAGTTCGAATTAGCGTTTTGCTAATTCGAGCTAGCACGTCCACACTGAGTGGACCCTGAACTGAGGTTAAGGATGGCCGGAAGCAGTGCCGGCAGGGCATCAGATTAGGACTTAGAGTGTGGAGCTGCTGCCTCAGGCTAGCTGAGGGCTGTGCTTAAAGGGACCCGACCCCCACCCAGGAACAGACAGTTCTCAGGGGTGCCCCGCTTGCAAAGCAGTCCTGGCTTGGAGTGCCCTGAGTGCTCACACTTGGCACATCACAGCTCTCGGCCATCAGCCCGGCTGCACTTGCCGCAGGCTGCCATCCGGGGGGGGGGGTGTCAATCAAGCGACTTCAGGAGAGCTTCCACCCCAAGAAGCCCGCAGAGCCACCCCAGTCCTCCCCATCGGGGGCTTGTACCCCATTCCTCCCTCACCTCCTTCCACTTACCCCTCCCTAGCCCCCCTTCCTGATGTACAAAATAAAGGACACGCGTGTTCAAAAATAGAAACTCTCTTTATTGAACAAAACTGGGGGAGACTGGGAAAAGGAGGTGGGAGAGGGGAAGAGAGAGGGTGGGAGAGGGGAGGGCAACTACAATATCAGGGGTTTGGAACAGGTCCTATATGAAGAGAGGCTAAAGAGACTGGGACTTTTCAGCTTAGAAAAGGGGAGATGGGGGGGATATGATAGAGGTCTATAAAAGCATGAGTGGTGTGGAGAGGGTGCATAAAGAAAAGTTCTTCATTAGTTCCCATAACAGAAGGACTAGAGGACACCAAATGAAATGAATGGGTAGCAGGCTTCAAACTAACAACAGAAAGTTCTTCTTCATAGAGCAAATAGTCAACCTGTGGAACTCCTTGCTGCAGGAGGCTGTGAAGGCTACAACTAGAACAGAGTTTAAAGAGAAGTTAGATAAAGTCATGGAGGTTGGGTCCATGGAGTGCTATTAGCCTGGGGGTAGAAATGGTGTCCCTGGCCTCTGTTTGTGGAAGGCTGGAGATGGATGGCACGAGACAAATGTCTTGGTCATTGTCTTCAGTCCATCTCCTTCAGGGTCCCTAGTGTTGGCCACTGTTGACAGACAGGCTACTGGGCTAGATGGACCTTTGGTCTTACCCAGTACGGCCATTCTAAGCTCAGGGCTCAGGGTCGGGGGTCTCAGTGGACCACCTTGATTTTCATGCACACCTGCTTCTGGGTGGCCAGGTTGGCAGCTATCCTGCCCTAGACGGCCACTTTCCTGTGCCTAGTGCGGAGGTCGTGGATGATGTCCACGATCTCCGCACTAGACCAGGTGGGCGCTCGCCTCTTGCGGACCCGGGCAGGCTCCCGGGAGCCGCCAGCCTGGTCCCGGGAAGAGGTGGAGGGCTGGGTGGCAGCGGGTGGCTGGCTCGTGCCGTGCCAGGTGCAGGGTCTGCTGGCTGGGTGCTGGCAGGCTTGCACCTGGAACGGGCACTGTAGCCAGCCCGTGCCCCTTTAAGGGGTCCGGGGCCGAGAGGGGGGCAGACGAGTTTCCCTGGTGGTGCCCAGAGTGGCCACCAGGGAAAGCTGGGGAGGGCTAGCCTCCCACTAGTTCGAATTAAGTGGCTACACAGCCCTTAATTCGAACTAGCTAATTCGAACTAGGCGTTAGTCCTTGTAAAATGAGATTTACCTAGTTCGAATTAAGCGCTCTGCTAGTTCGAATTAAGTTCGAACTAGCGGAGCGCTAGTGTAGCGCCTATCAAAGTTAATTCGAACTAACATCTGTTAGTTCGAATTAACTTTGTAGTGTAGACATACTCTAGTAGCCCAATGTCTGTGACTCTGTAACGTTGAAATGCTGGTTGTTCCCTCTGGGCAGCACTGTTGCCTCCATGGCTGTTTCCTCTGGACGTCGCTGTTGCCTGAGTCATGTCCTTTGCCTTCCATCGGGGCACTCGGCGAAGGGGGGCGGTGATGTACATGGGCAGGGGGCGAGGCCTGGCAATATACGTCACCGCCCCGCCCCCCTTCGCCTCCTGCTGTGGTGCTCTGCTGACTTCTGCGCTGCTCAGCCGGGCCACTGAGGGGGAGCCCAAACGGCCGCTTGCGCCACTTGCTCCTCCGCAGCGGCCCAGCTGAGTAGCGCAGAAGTCAGCCGAGCGCCACAGTGGGAGGCAAAGGGGGGCGGAGCAATGACGTGCGGCGTGACAGCAGCTCCAGGCCCCGCCCCCTGGCCATGAACGTCACCGCCCCGCCCCCCCTTCGCCTCCTGCCATGGCACTCAGCTGACTTCTGCGCCGCTCAGCCGGGCCACCACGTGGGAGCAAATGGTGCAAGCGACTGTTTGGGCTCCACGCTCCCCATGCAGCACGGGGAGCGTGGAGCCCAAATGGCTGTTGGGGGACCGTGGTCCCCCAAGTGAGAGGCAGGAGGGGGAGGAGAAGAGAAAGAGAGAGAGAGAGGGGAAGGAGAGGGAGGAGAAGAGAAAGAGAGAGACAGAGAGAGAGGCAGGAGGTGGAGGAGAGCTGAGGGGGGGAATAGGAGGAGGAGTAGAAGGAGGAGAGAGAGAGAGAGATGGAGCGAGAGACTGGAGGCTCAGGAAAGAAGACCAACGTGGAGGAGGAGACCTGAAAATCCAGTCTTATGATGGGCTAATTGGCTAGTGTTTTAATAAAACTTGCCCTCAGCTTTTAGAATATTAAATAAAGCATTTATTTTCCTACTGTTGTGCTACAAAAAATGATATTTTGATTAAAACCAAGGCAACAATTTGAAGAAGTTGCACACTCATTTATAAATAATCACTGAACTCATCACTATTGAAGGAGCAGGTGCTTGTAATTCCCATAATGTACAGGGGAAAATGGAAAGTTTCGCTGAATTTGGTGCTGTACAAATTGGGAGACTTGAGGTAATGAGGGACTTGAAAAATACATCTGCCACTGGAGAGTAAGCAGCTTTCCCTAGCGCGTAGAAGAATCTATGCAAAATTCTGCAGAATCTTAGCTTTCCTTTGACTTAATTAAACAGAGAGATTCTAACCCTTGCTGTTGCAAAGATTAAATGCATTTTGCATTTGAAGGTTAACAATGCAGTGTTGTCTTGCTGGGTCTGGGAGGAGGGGAGAGAGAGAGAGAGAGAGAGAGAGAGAGAGAGAGAACTGCAGTATTCCCCTTCCCCCATCTCCCCTTGCTGGTTCTGCTTCTCAGAGTTCTCCGATGATTTAACAGAGTGAAAACAGACTTTGTTGTTAGTGGTTTTTACTGCTGCTATTCTGAAAACTGTGGGCAATCATCAAGCTGACATCCCATCAATTGTACTGCTGCTTAAGCAGCAGAGGAAACACACAGCAGAGCTATTAACTGGGATATAAATGGGTAAATGGGAGAATATAGATTAGGAAACCTGACTCTACATTAGCAGCCAGGAAGCTGGAGGGAAATGGTAGAATGGCAGAATGCCCAGTGTCCAGCTACAACGGCCAGGAAGCTGGGGAAGAGTTGTGGAGCCCTTTACCCATGCAGAAGATGGGAAGGAGAAGAGAGAGAATGCTCCTTCCCTCCAGCCACCAAAGGGGGCTGATTACTGGCACACTGGAAGCCTTCCTTTTAGCTGGAGGGTGATATAAAATACTAAGTCTCTCAGTAGGATTAGAATTTCCAAGCAGGACCCGGTAGGAATCTCCTTATCCTTCCCCATTTCTAGGAGTTGAGGGGCTTGACTTCTCACCAGGGTACTATCTCTGGAGCGTGGGGCCTTCCCATCTTTCACAATGGACTCTGGAAAGTATGTTCTTTGCCAAGTAGGTGCCCACTGCCTGCAAAAAAAATTTAAGCCTTGATGTAACAACCCTGATCTAGATTCAAAACTACCAGTCTATACAGTAGACTCCTTCAGGCAATCATTGGGTTTTTATTTTCTCTGAAAAGCAGGACACATTTATATATTTCAATATAAAAGATGTAAGCATCTCCATTGAAGATGCTTTTTCACCTATATTAGAGACCTGCTCCAATTCAGCCCACTGTGGTGGAGATCCTACCGGCCAGCCTGCCGTGGGCAT
Source organism: Pelodiscus sinensis (assembly GCF_052426305.1). Taxonomy (NCBI): domain Eukaryota; kingdom Metazoa; phylum Chordata; order Testudines; family Trionychidae; genus Pelodiscus; species Pelodiscus sinensis. Next base: position 157,214,021 of record NC_143054.1, on the reverse strand, counting down.
GGAGCAGCTCCAGTATAGCCTGCTATGGCTAGGCTCCTTCCAGTTGTCCCACTGTGGGCCAGCTGGCCGTTCACTGGGGTTTGGGTAGGTCCAGTTAATCAGTTACTGATAAGCATTCCAGTAAGCCTAATGCTTACCGGGTAACTAGTTAACATTTTACATCCCTAATTGCAACCAGATTTGTGATATTTTGGCAGGGGTCTGTAGAGAAGTTTGCCCAACCACATGCCTGACCCATATCAATTCCAATAGCCTTCACATTAAGCAGCAGATAGTTAATAATTCTGTTTTTATGGATGAACTAAATGGCTGTCATAAGGACAAAATACTGTCCTCGCTACAAAACTGGCTTTCCATTGGGGTGCTTGAAAGAGCAGAACAGTCCCCTCTCCCCAGCCACTCCACCATCTTCAGGCTGCAGATCTGCTGCAGTAGTTTCCATAGCAGCCACCACATTCTCCTCAACCCTTAACTGGTTCACCTGGATATCCTGGCCACACCTCTACCCTTGTCCTCAGAATACAAGAGCTCTGGCGGGAACAATGTGGTGCTGAAGTATCCTGTGGACACCTTCCCAGCAAAACCGCAACAGCATCTGCTGCCTGCTCGGTCAGACAAGGCTGCATGGAGAAGTATGTTCATTTTGCATCTGTCCCATAATTAGGACTTACTGGACATTTCAATTTGAAGTCTATAATGCGGAGACTTTGTACAGAATGTTTTTCCTAAGCAAAAATCTCATTTTCTTTTATACAAAATCAAACCAAAACAAACAAAAAACCCCCCAACTATTAGTATCTTTGTGAAAACAAAACTCCTCAAATCCACATTTTCCTCCTCTTGCCTCTCTACACAAAGTATATTCAGTGCTGAACAAATGACGATGATTAAGTCCTTCATGTCTGGGAAGGTTAAAGGTCACACCTGCTATCAAATTATTCTCTTTCAAAAGGCATGCATAAAAAAAAAAATCTGTGTACCCCAGAATGAATTCCAGCAGTGTAACCAATACCTTGCAGCTGTTATAATAATTTTATTTTACTGGTCAGTAGGAAAAGTTATCTCCACCAACTAAAAAATTCTCTTTCGTTATGCCCTTAAATACAGAAATGCATAGCAAAATGGATCTTTCTTTCCTTATTTAATTAATCCTACTATGTGTAGTTTTTAAAGCACTGTACTTCTATTCAACACATTTACGTAACTCTATTAAACTCAAAAGGAAGTTTTGGTGAAGAAAAAGATTGCTCATCAATCTTCATGAAAAAGAAACTATAAGTTTTGTAATAACTGCACTGAACATGCCAACAGTGTATGCAAGTTACTCATACAAGAAAGCATAGCTGGAGAGGATTCAGATTCAATTCAAAGCTAAAACACTTCTATGCTTAGTTCAACAGTGGTAATGCTGAAAAGTGATAGATGTATTTAAGATGGGACAATGCAGGACTGAACTGCTGCATCGCAGCACTAGTAAAATTTCATTAAAACACTATGGAAAAGATTGAAGAGGCCTTGTGTTGGACTATGAGCCTTCCACTACGGTAGCTGCAGCTCTCATACCCCATTTGGTCTTTCCCTAATGGAGAATCCAGAGACATGGGATACCATGCATAGAACTATTACCAGCTGTGTGCAGACTCAGCAAAAAATGCAACAGTCCACATCAGAAAGATCTCCTCTGCAATAACGTATGGCAATTTAGTTTTTATTTTAAACAGCAAGGAGCACAGAATTCTGTCTCCAATGCTACAATGGAACCATAGCCTGTTCTCAATTATACCCATGTATTCCATAGACATGAAGGGACTTGCATAGCTGTAATAGGGAGGACAATTTGCCCCCAAACGCTTAGCCTTTGGATAGAATCAAAGTATTATTAATGAACATCAGGACATTTCCTTGCATACAGCAATGCATTAGCATGTGACTCACTACAGAATCACAGAAACGTAGGGATGGCAGTGACCTCAAAAGATCTGCTAGTCCAACATCTTGTGCGGAGGCAATACCAACTATTTCCAGAGCATCCCTGATGGTACTAGTCAAAACTGTCAAAAACCTCCAATGATGAGGATTCTTCAGCTGGACCCAGGCCAGACCTCTGAGGTCCTCCCAGTTTGACAGTGACCCACTGGTAACTACCCCGAGTATTGTCTTTGAGCAAGCTGGATCAATATGGAACTTTGCTAATTGAATTTAATGCTCATCAATAAACGTTATGCGTGAATTGGTGCTTTTAGCAATCTTTTTGGTTTTCGACCTAAAACATGTTAGAGGAAAACAATTTGCAAAAAACTTAAACATGTTCAAGGACAAGTGGTCCTCCTTAAACTTACACAGAACATTTCCCTTAGCTCTCTCATTGCACTTCTAAATTGGGAGAAACTATCAACAAGGAAATCATTTTTTAACCCCACAGATAGGAACATAGGAACTGACCATGTTTAGGATATGTTCTGAAACATGTGCACCTAAACAGTTTTAACCAAATTCTAGATGTTTTAGGTGGTGCTAGAATTGCTACAGAAGGCCGATATAGAATATCCAACCTACAATGCCATAGGAAAACTAGCAAAACAGGCGTAGCCAACCAATTTTCACTTTAACAAGGACTTTTCTCTAAGTGTAGACAGTGCAAATAGCACTTGAAAATGTTAGCTGGATTGATAAATGACCTGTCAGTATGCCTTGCCCTTTCTGTGCTGATGTTTAAAACCTGTTAGCTAAACACATTTCAAAAGACAATCTACTATAGACACAGACAGTTCCTTCAAATTTTTAAAAAATCCTGTTATAACTTATAGATATTCTTGTTACCCGTGTAAGTGTTTAAAACTTCTCCAAATCCTGCTAAGTTCTTGAACTTTTCAAATGTTATCTTGGGATAATTAATTTTATAGGCTAATAGTGCATTGTACAGAAAAAAGTAATTTGCTTTATTGGTCTCAAATATGCTACTCTTAATTTAATTGAATGTTCCCTTGTAAGTGTATTATTAGAATGAACGAAGAGAAGTTCCTGACCCACACTACATTCTCTATACCATTCATTAATTTGCATGCTTTTCAGATTCTCTCAATTGTCTACTCTTCAACATAAATGGTTCCACTTTATTCTGTTTCTCTTCAAGAGAATTTTTCCATGCCTCTAATTATTTTCATCACTCATTTTTGAGCCTCTTCTATTTCTAGTCTATCCTTTTTGAGATGGAGTGAAAAGAAATAAACACAGCATTCCAAAAGGGGAAATACTATTGATTTATATAACATTTTATTTTTAGTATTATTCTCATTCCTATTCTTTAGGAATCTTTTAAAAGAAAAATTGTTGCTCAACACCAACCAAGGTTCTTAAGTTCTTTGCTGTAATGGTCAGGTCTTTTGTCCAAGTTGTTACAGCTAACTTGGAACTCATCAAGGTACATGAGTAATTCACATTATCCCTTCGCATGAATATTGTTTTGCATTTGTCAGCCTTTACTTTAACTACAGTCATGTTTCCAATTTACCTAGCATGGTTAGGTCTCTCTTAAAGTCCTCCAATCTTGATTAATCTAAACAGCTGTATGTCATCTGCTAATTTTGACACTTCATTCTTCAACCATTTCCCTTGATCATTAACACTAGTCTTGGTATAGAATCTTGTGGCACCCCACCATTATCTTTTCACCAGGAGTAAATTCTGACTTTTTAAACTTGCTTTCTCTCTCATAGCCAGTTTATAATCCAGTCCGTTATTTTGCCTCTTACTGTTTCCTACAACGACATTTCAAAAAGGTTCTAAAACAATACTGCTTTCCCCTTTGGCCTTAAATAAGGTGAAACAGTTGTTTAAACTGATGTTCAAGCTATGCAGAGCGCATATCTGTATCTAGGGTCCCAAATATCTCCCTATAATTGAAATCTCATAAGCATCTCCCAAATATTTATGAATTTCCCCTTAACATACTTGTTAAGCTAGGAATTGTTATTACTATATTACCAGTGGGGAAACTCAGGGATAAGTAAAGTGATTCACCAAAGTTCATGTAAGAGGACTATGGAAGTGTAAGAAATAGAATCTCCTTTCTTCCCTAACGTGAACTTCAAATACATATTTATTTATGCTGGGTCTAGTAGTAAACAATGGGATCCTAAGCACCTCATCACTTGAGACACTTAAAATAAATCTAGACAAGACACTGGATATCATATTGAACAGGACAATCCCGTAGTAGCAGGATAATGGCTAGCTGCTCTCTTTGGCTTTAGCTATTAAGATGTACTAACAGTTGAAAATACATTCAGCATTTTCCACATACACATTTGCTGCAGTTCCCACAAGGATATTAATTTATCACCAGTGAGATGGAAGATGGTCCATCTGATAACAAATAGCTGAGAATGTGGTCAATGAGAATCACTTTAATAAGATGTGGTCCACTGTCCAGGACAGTTTAAGAACGCAGAAATTAGACCATTAAATAGGTCTTCTCCAGCTCCAATTTCTGTGACTAAGGTCGAAGACCATTTTTACTTTACTGAATTAATACATCACCTCTGTCTTCCTAATGCAACAAATTGCATCACTGTAAATCACTTTGCTCTGAAGTTCACTTTCAAGAGAGTCAAAAATATTACAACACAACTATACTTATTGAAAGGCTTATCAATAGAAAGACTCCTCTGTTCAAGGATTATGATGTATTTAACACTGGCATTTTATTTTGCCCAAGGGAAGTTCTCCTTTTTGTTGGTAGATCTGGTTACAAGTAGTGATAAAACATAGCTTTATTACCTGCTATACTGAAAGATAAACTAAAACCCTGCAAGACAGAATTGTAACTGCATCATATTGTTTTTTAAGATTTACAACAGAAGCTAAATCCCTACCAGGAAAGTAACTATACTTTCAATATAACTGTTGACCATTAGAACCACTTTAATAGTTTTTAAATGGTTCATTTGCAATTAAACTGCATAAAAATAAATAAATAAATAAATCTGGTGATTTAAACTATCATTTTAAGAGGCCAAGCAACAACTGACAACAAATCCAGATGATTAGATCAAGTTACCCCAAAACATTTTACAAACCACATTGATTTAATTTTCTGTTATGTGGTGAGATTCTAATCTCAGACTGGGTCTTGAAACAGTTTGAAACAGGTGGTATTTGCATCCTTGATTTGTCCTTAGCTTTGCTTATTTGGACCTAGAAAACTGGCAGTCTTACATAACACAGTAGAACAAGGGTGGGGAAACCAAGGCCCAAGGGCTGAATGTGGCCCCTGAAGCTCATTGGGGCTGGACCACACAAAATTTACTAGGTTGGGCCCTCTTAGGTTCTGTTGTGCGAAGTGAAAGTGGGGAGTGTCTTTCTCCTTCTCAGAGAGGGGCCACATCAGTGAGGTTTTTCCCCCTTTTTTCTCACTTGTGCGCAGCCCTCAATTTTTCTGTAGGTCAGCAGTCCCGACACAAAAAGGGTTCCCTACCCCTGCCGCAGAAGAACATTGCACCAAGATTATACAAGTTCTGAAGATGCAGAATTCCTCATTTGATAACTGCTTTTGTTTCTCTTTCAGAGGAAAGTAGTAAGAAAGGTGCAGAGAACCTTCTGGTCAACATTTTCAAATAGCAATCTAGAATGCTTGTTTCTTCTCTCTCATTATTAGGATGATATGGCTCTTACAACAATACTAATGAAAGGTTCATTATATCACAATCTAAGGAGGTGATCTTGCAAAAGATTTACATATGCGCTAACTCCTATGCATATCAATTACTACTTCATGAAATAGTTCACATGCATTAAGATTTGTATGGATGCAAGTCTTGGTAGTACAGAAGCCAAAAAACAAATGTCATTAAAACTGAAACTAAAATATATACAGCATGTCATATTTTTTAAAATGAGATATCAAGACTCAGGGGGTGTCATGTTTTGTTTGTATTTTATTTCACTCCTCACATTGTTTGGGACATCTTGCCTATGCTCACAGTAAATGTGAGTGATTAAAATTGACAGTATCCGCAAAGAGAGGAAGTGGAATTAAGAGAATCAACAAAAAAAAATGCTACACTCTCTAAATGCTTCTTGATACCACTGATGATTTTGCCATGGAAACTTGCACTCTGGTGAGTTAGTGTAGCAAACATATTGGAAGAAATCCTGGCTCTATTGAAGTCCATTGCAAAACTCTGATAGGAGTTAAATCCATCTGGCAGTTTACCAATCCACTTTGAAAAATCAAAACCACTACAGACATCTACTGATGATGAGCTTTCAGTTGATGGATGACATGACATGGAGACTGGTCCAGCAGGAAAATAGGTTTCTGATGGGCAAACAAATGTGTGAAGAGTTGAATGAAAGGGTATATCAGTTCTGTACATACATTTGAATTGGAAATGTTTATATTTAATGTCAGAGTATAATTATATACTAGTTTTAAAATTAAAGCTTATTTAATTGTAGGCAGGGTTTGAATCAGTGCTTCCATAATAGCCAGCTGGAATGAGAAGGAAATCCTGGGTGTGGTTGTGTAAATATAGTTCACTCAGTTTGCTTGGGCCTGCTAGATATTCACAAGTTAGGTGTTTTGCCCATTGTAACCAATTTGGCTGTTGTGGGAGTCACAGTGTTAACACTAAATGTTGGAAATTTAAGATATGACCAGCAAAGCTTGCAGTTATTGGGGGAATGCAGAAAAGTCAGAGTGTGTTTATCTTAGTTCAAAGGAGAGACCCTGTCAGTGCAAATACACTTGGATGGACAGTGGCTTGTTTTCCAGACCCCTATAGATTAAGTGGGGAGGGAGGTGAGTCAGCAGGCTGCATTACCTCCAGGCATGAGTTGTACAACTGGTTCAACCTGTAACAATATGGCTTTTCTATAGCCATGTTGGGAGGCTTGTGCTAGGCCTGAACCAAAGCCACCTTCTACAGCCAGACTGAAAAGTAGCAGCCATTATTGTAAGGCCTGGAGTCACATACTCACAGTTCCATCTAAATTGTATTAAAAAGTCTCACACCAGGCTATGAGGAGAGGACTTTGCCCTAATAGCTCCCCCACCGTCACCAGATAAAGAAACAGAGCTCAAAATAGGTAAAGAAAACTTAAGTAACACCAGTAATAGAAATGTAGCCGTGTTAGTCTGGTGTAGCTGAAGCAAAATACAGGACTATGTAGCACTTTAAAGACTAACAAGATGGTTTATTAGATGATGAGCTTTCGTGGGCCAGACCCACTTCCTCAGATCAAGTAGTGAAAGAAAATAGTCACAACCATATATACCAAAGGATACAATTTTAAAAAATGAACACATATGAAAAGGATAAATCAAATTTCAGAACAGAAGGGAGATGGGGGGGGGGGGGAAGGTGAATGTCTGTGGGCTGATGATAGTAGAGGTGATAATTGGGGAAGTTATCTTTGTAATGGGTAAGATAACTAGATCCTTTGTTTAAACTCAAATGTAGTGTGTCAAATTTTAGCATGAATGACATTTGGTATATATGGTTGTGACTATTTTCTTCCACTACTTGATCTGAGGAAGTGGGTCTGGCCCACGAAAGCTCATCATCTAATAAACCATCTTGTTAGTATTTAAAGTGCTACATAGTCCTGTATTTTGCTTAAGTAACACCATTCTGTCTAGCAAGAAACTGCTTATCAATAGAGAATGTTGTGGAATCCTCATCCTTTAACACTTTCCTATTGTTTGACTGCGAAATCGCTGTCTGGTTTGTAACTGTTTGTCTGTTGTATAATTAATTTTGCTAGGTGTAAATCAATTAAGGTGGTGGGGTATGATTGGTTAGGTAATTTTGTTATGATTGGTTAAGCTATAGCTAAGCAAGACTCAGGTTTCATTATATAAACTGGGGTCCAAGAAGAAGATCAGGAAGAAGATCAGAAGAAACAGAAGGAAGAAAAGGCTAGAACAGTGGTCCCCAACATGGGGCATTTGTGTGCGCCTGCCAAGTGCTTGGGGCTGGCCTGGCCCTGGGCACGTGGCGCATGCATGGTGCTGGCGCATGGCTGCAGATTGGCTGCCTGCGCTCTGGGCACGCGACGCTTGGAGGGGGAGCCGGCCCCGGGCGCGCAGCACTTGGGGGGGGCACTGGCCCCGGGTGCGGGAACCGGCCCCGCGGCCCTTGGAGGGGGCCCCGCCCCCGGGCACGCAGCTATAGGGGGGCCCTGTCCCCAGGCACGCAAGTGTCCCCACCCTCTAGCGCCCAGCGGGTGAACAGCCACGCCCCCTGGCGCCCAAAAACCTCCAGTGGTTGGGCTAGAAGACGACCAGGAGGAGGGGGAAGACCCGGAAAGAAGAATTCACCTCCGAGACACAGCCTAAGATTAGAGAGACTGATATTGCCTGGCCAACAGGGGAAGTCTACCTGCCTTTATCAGATACATAGTCCTGTTTTTTATCAGGATTGGTGAGCATGACACTGTGTGCTTAGCATGTGTATTCTGCTTGTTAGGGAATTGTCAATAAATAGAGGATAAGGATATTACTGTGTGAGGCTCTTTTAGTGGCTGATGAGCCTGCCAACTTGCGGGAAGTTACACCCAGAGCCCTAGGAATTGGGTAAGGAAGGGTGTGTAAATTCACAGGGTTGCACCTCGAGCCCTAGGAACTGGGTAAAGGTGTGTGGAAGGGATAGAGAAATTTGTGCGGGTAACAAACCTGTTTCTCCCTGCTGTTTCAATGATCAAGTTAAAGAAAGGCTCCATAAGGAGTTGCTTTTGTATGTAAATTTACTCCAGAGGATGCTGGATTCTCTTGTGGCTGGGTACAAGAGCTGAAGTCACTAGGTTTGGCCCAGAGCCAAATCCTCCACAAGCCAGCAGAAGATGCAATGAGCAGCCAGCAGGGCAGTAATGGAGAGGCATGAGGAACATCCAGCAGATCAGCGGCAGCGAGGGGCGATGAATAGCCAGCAGAGCAGCGCCAGACAGCAGTGAGTAGGTAGATGTCAAGTGACCAGCAGAGTAGATGAGATGCCTCCTACCTGCCGCCCCCTCCCCAAACACACACAGAGGATGGGAGGTGAACTCCACAGAATACTTCTAAACTCTGGTTTGTCCTGACCAAGGGCAGCAACTCTGAGTAGGGTGCAGAGAAGGGTTGGGCATATGAAGGGGACATTTACAGTGCTGGACTTGACAGCATGAGAGAAAAAGGACATTGGCCAACCTACTTGAGTGGGGACATTTATTGGTTTTGGTTACGAACTCTGTTTGCGGTGTTTTCCCAAATTTATACTACGTTACTTCTCTCCCCTTTTATTAAAAATTTATTTTCCAAACTCAAGACTCTATGCTTGCGAGTGGGGAAGCATTGCTTCCCAGAGGTGTCGTGTGAAATTCCCAGCTTACTGGCTGGGGGCTCGTGCCAGTTCTGGGAGGGATGGATAGGAACCCCCAGATATTGAGCCCAGCCCTGGTTGCTGCTGATACCTGGCAGAAGGGTTACATAATGTTCAGAAATATCTACCCCCATCAATGACTTTTAAATCTAATTCTCACATAAATTCTCCAAACTTTTGTACATGTTGCTCCATATTGATAAAAAAATCCTTCTTTAATGCACCTGTAAGGCCTCGGACTCTGTATTTAAGCTCCTTCAGGACATTCCAGCATTTGATTTATACTGATAACCTTAAAATAAATTAACTTTTCTGCTCTTGTCCCTAAAAATAGGCCAAGTATCACCTCTTCCCATTTGTTTGCAGGTTATGCCCCTTCCCCTAGTCTACAGTGTGTTTGCCTGCCTTTAGATGGTGAGCGTGTTGGGACAGAAACCATGCCTTTTCTGTCTGGAGGCTACCCAGAATATTATGGATGCTAATGCACAAAACCTATACACCAAAGATTTTATTTCCCCTCCATCTCCCTTTTGCTACAGAACCTAGCTCTTGCAAAATATATTCTGAGATATACTGTATCACATTAAATATACTCCAAACAGCTGTTCTCCAAACAGAGCAACCACTTTTAAGGGCAATTTTTATATCCACCACAAAGATACATTTTAGGCATGTTGCTTTAAGTATCATCAACCATATCTGTAATGATAATCTCAAGGACAGAGTTTAAATTTAGTGCAAAGTAATTTCTTCTTCCAAAAACCTAAGTGAAGTTTATATATTCCTTTCATTTGTATGGCACAAAAAACAAAGCTACACAGTGCTTTGTAAGATAAACAAAAGTTTTGAATGAATCATGAAGACAATAAAGAGGCTTTTTATAATACCATCATGAATCACTATTTGAAAATAAGCCAATAAGTAATTTGGAGCAGACTAATATTTCAAAATCCTACATAAATCAGAAGACATTTGTCTTACCTCTTTTCTTTATAATTACAGTGAAATTAACAGATCTGTTCTGGGACTTAAATGATTACTGGAATAGTTTTCAGCAGCTTTTTTGGCACAAAGTTACTTCCTTACAAATTTTATTTATATAAATATACACATTAAAATACTAAGCTGCTATTATATTTCCCAGTTTAATATAGCAATGCAAGGCCATGGTCAAATCTCCTGTATCTCTGAGGGATAGGACATGAACATGACCCAACAAAACATGATATATGCACATGCAAAAGAAAACAAAAAACAAAAAAGCCCCCCACACAACCTCAAATGACACCAGAAAGGATAAAATGGATGTGTGTGTGCACATACTTTAACATATGTATTCCTAAACAGAAGATTGTGTTACACCATTTTATTACACGCTTAAACTAACTCAAATGAAGCAGGCACAAGTTTGACTCTAGAATCAGGAGGCTATGGATTTTTCATGTATTAAAACTTCAATTACTGCATGCTTCAGTCTTCCTTCCTGTGCAGATGCAAGGACTTGTGAATAAAAGTCCATTTCTACTTACTACAAGCCCTGCAGGTTTGGTAAACTTTGATCCAAGTCTTTTTGAAGCTAGATTGTTGCCTATTAGAATTACTCCCAAATTGCTAAATTGTCTAGAGTGACATATGATAGGGATAGGAAACATTACCATTTACCTTTCTGTGTCATTAAATCTTCTTTAAAAATACTGTGGCTTTACTTTAACAATTTTGCCCCCAATCTAACAATCCACTTATCTGCTTGAAGTTAAGCATGTAGTTCTCTCCTGAGTAAGAACAGAGTTACACATGTGCTTTAATGCTTTGCCAAATCAGGGCCTTTAAGGCCACATTCTGGCATAAATATTCAAGCATCACTCCGACTGAAGTCTGCTGTATTTACATATGAGCATTTGAGGGTAAAATACTACCTTTTAGACTTTATAATACTATGTCTGTGTCTAGTCACGAGACTATGCACTGGAGGCAAACTCATACCAGCCTTCCTCTTCTATGAGGAAGAAGCCTTTTTCCAAAAGAACTCTCTTGGAACAGGCGTGTGTAGATGGGGAAGAGAGAGTTCTTTCAAAAGAAGAGGAAAGAGGAAAAAGCACAGGTGCCCTGGTGGCCACTCGTCCATAGTAATCACAGCTTAAATGTGAGATCACGTCCATTCAGTGTGAGCACTATCTTTCGAAAAAGCAGATTGCTTTTTAAATGTGCTTTGGCAGTGTGGATGCTCTCTTTTTGGAATAAGTCTTTTTGGAAGATCTCTTCTGGAAAAGCTTCTTCTGAAAGAAGCCTGCAGTCTAGACATAGCCTAAGACATTAAATGAACTTTTAAATAACAAAAATTCTGCAGAAATGCTCTTGTAAGGGATATGCCAGTCAATACTGAAAGTGTAAGGAAAAAGATAATTTGATCATTGTTTCTAATGATTCTTCTTTCACATTCATGAAATTCTGTCATTTTATTATAAGGCAAACAGACACTTGCACGATGAATAACATACAATAAACTCAAATTATATTCCATGGTCTAATCACCAAAATTTTGTTTTCCTATCTACAGAATTCCATAACTTGCTAATAAGTGGCATTATCTAAATCACTGTTTTGTGGCCTGCTAGCTAGTATATGGGACTCAGGAGGGAAAACTGGAATCTGTTCATAGCTCTGCTACTGATTTGCTATGGGGAAGTAATGCAGGGACAGATCAGGATATTCTTAGTCATAATGAATAGTACCTTACTCTAGGAGTAGCCTTACTGGAGCCGATATGATTTCTTGAAAAGTTGATGGACATGATTAGGGGTTTCACAATCTAGCCCTCAGTCTCAGATCGCCAGAGGCGGCCTAACTCCCACTGAAATCAATGGAACATCAGAGCCTAAACACCTTTCAGGATCCGGGTATTAGTGCCTCAAGTTTACTTATCGTTAGGTAACAACCTAACATTAACAAGTGTCTTGTAAGATTTAGATTGTTTGTAAAGAGCTTTGAGGTCCTCCAGTAAAAGATACAACAGATCTTTATTATTGTCCCTCGAACTTTCCAGTTTGTGACCCTTTTATAGTTCTGCTAATAACTACCATTTTCCCAGGGCTAAAATAGGTCTTAAAATTGTTTGCATATTTTGTTTTTCTTTAATCATAGATGCCTGATACAGAGAACTGCTTGTATGATAGTTGTGAGGAAAGCAGACAAATCGAGTAATAAAACAGGCACCACAGTGGAAAAAACTATGCAGCAGATTAAAAGAGTTTTATATTTTTAGATTTTTCCAAGGTTTGCACACTGAATTTAACTAACAACTGAAAAACTGATTCCATAAAGAATAATCAACAGTTTGCATCATCTCAAGTAGTGGTCACCAACCAGTAGATCGGGACCAACTGGTAGATCTTGGAGCCTCTGACAGGTGATCCTGACTGGTTTGGCCAAGAGGCTATTATTAAGTGCTAGCACTTCAGCTGCCCTTCCCCGCACTGTTGTACATCTCCTGCCCTTTGCCGTGGAGCTGTCCCCTCAGGAGCCTCCTGCTTTCTGTGCAGGACAGGGGAGGGACAGGAGAAGTACTGATGTCAAGGTGTCCCCTCCCACTCTCTAGCGTTTTTCCACAAAGCAAAGAGAGGGCACAAAAAGACTTGGGATGGAGTTTGCTGGCTGCTTTAGGAAGTGTGCAGGGTCTGAGCAGGAGTGGACCTGCCTTAGCTCCACTGTACCACCACCCAGGAGCCACCTGAGGTCATCAGTGCCCAGCTGGAGCCCACATCCCAAAATCCTACCCCAGTCATGAACCCCCTCCTGCACTCCAAGCCCCTGCCCCAGTCCCGAGCACCCCTGCATCCAAATACCCTCCCAGAGCCTGCACCTAGAACTTTTCCTACATCCCAACTGCCTGCCCCAGGCTCAGCTTATATACTCTACACCACATTCCTCTTTCAAGAGAGGAATGCAAATGCAGCTGAACGAAACTGCAAATGAAGCGAGGATTTGAATTTCCCGTGCTTCATATGCATAATCATTTCCAGATGCTTTTTTGAAATACTCTATTTCGAAAAAAAAACCTGCTGTGTAGACGCGGTTATTTCAAAAGAAAACCCTTCTTTTGAAATAACCACATCTACACGGCATTTTTTTTCGAAATAGGATAATTCAAAATAGCAGTCGGACATGATTATGCAAATGAAGTGCGGGAAATTCAAATCCGTGCTTCATTTGCAATTTCACTCAGCTGCATTTGCATTCCTCTCTCGAAAGAGGAATTCCGTGTAGACAGACCCTCACACTCCAAATCCCTTAATCCAAGACCAGAGCCTGGGCCCCAACCCTCTGCTCCAGCCTGGTGAAAGGAAGAGAGGATGGGGAAGGAGGGAGGGTGGAGTGAGTAGGGGCGGGGCCTTGGAGAAGGGGCAGGAAGGAGGGGAGGCAAGGCTATTTATATTGGAGGTGTTCTTGGATTGCATTTAAATTCAAAAAGTGATCTCATGCTTACAAAGGTTGGAGACCCCTGGTCTAAAGGAATAAAGATTGAAAAAGTGAGCATTCACAGTACTGTAGAAGTGACAAGATAGCTATGCCTTAAATTACCAAACCTTTGCTCATTATGACAATTAAATGAGATGACAACTTATTAGAATTCCCATATAATATCTACAATTTATGTTTGTTATGGCCCTTTTAACTCACACTGACAGTCCGGCTTGGAAACAAAATGAAAAAAGTTTAGTTTCTAGTGTAATTCATAATATTTGCATATACAGGCAGTCCCCGACTTACGCGGATCCGACTTTGCAAAGCCGCGGGGGGGCTCGGGCAGCGAGGCACCCCAGGCACGCCTGGACTGCCCCACCGCCGGCTTCCCCGCGCTTTGCAAAGCCGTGGGGGGGCTCGGGCAGCGAGGCACCCCAGGCACGCCTGGACTGCCCCACCGCCGGCTTCCCTGCGCTTTGCAAAGCCGCAGGGGGGCTCGGGCAGCGAGGCACCCCAGGCGCGCCTGGACTGCCCCGCCGCCGGCTTCCCCACGCTTTGCAAAGCCGCGGGGGGGGGCTCGGGCAGCGGGGCACCCCAGGCGCGCCTGGACTGCCCCGCCGCCGGCTTCCCCGTGCTTTGCAAAGCCGTGGGGGGGCTCGGGCAGCGAGGCACTCCAGGCGCGCCTGGACTGCCCCACCGCCGGCTTCCCTGCGCTTTGCAAAGCCGCGGGGGGGCTCGGGCAGCGAGGCACCCCAGGCGCGCCTGGACTGCCCCGCCGCCGGCTTCCCCACGCTTTGCAAAGCCGTGGGGGGGGGCTCGGGCAGCGGGGCACCCCAGGCGCGCCTGGGCTGCTCCGCTGCCGGCGTCCTCAGAGGCGCTCCCTGTCTCCCTGGTCTGCTGGTCTCTAGCAGACCAGGGAGACGGGGAGCAAAGCCGCGGAGGACCCAGGCGGCCGGACCGCGGTGCATCTCGGTCTGCCGCCCGAGTCTTCCTGGTCTGCTGGCGTGGGGGGGCGCAGCTAGTACCCCCCCCCCAGCAGACTAGGCTTTTCTCCGGACGCCTGTGGCAGAGCAGCTGGGGTGCTGCCGGTTAGTCCCGCAGCGCCGCTCTGGGCGCTACTGGTGCAACCCAACAGCACCCCAGCTGCTCTGGTCCTGATTCAGCCGCTACTGGTCAGTTTCAGCAGCGGCTGAATAAGGACACCTGGGGCAGAGCAGATGGGGTGCTGCTGGGTTCCTCCAGTAGTGCCGAGGAGCGGCGCTACTGGAGCAACCCAGCAGCACCCCAGCTGCTCTGCCCCAGGCGTCCCCAAGTCAGCTTCTGCTGAAACTCACCAGCGCTGACTACAGGAAGCCTGAGGCAGAGTTGCTCTGCCCCAGGCTTCCTGGAATCAGCTGCTGATCAGTTTCAGCAGCAGCTGACTTGGGGATGCTTGGGGTTCTTAAGTTGATTCTGTATGTAAGTCAGAACTGGCGGTCAGTTTCAGCAGTGGCTGAATCTGGACGCCAGTTCCGACTTACATACAGATTCAACTTAAGAACAAACCTACAGTCCCGATCTTGTACGTAACCCGGGGACTGCCTGTACTCTGCTAAGAAAAACAGGCGTACTCTCAAAAACGTGTTTTGACCACTTAATATACAGTCCATGCTTTTATATAACAGTATAGTCACCTCTTCATTTATACAAGAGCAATGGTGATACTATTTTCAAAACCAGTTTTATTTCTGGAGAGTAATTTTAAACACATTCTATAATGTCAAAGAATGATTTACTAAGACTCCTGTAAACCTAGGATTTCTAAATGTAAAACCATGAATAGTTCTCCACCAGGACAATTGGACAATTTTTAGGATGAATACCTATGCTATATTGATAAATATTTATTTATTTTTGGAGAGAAATCTCATACTGCTGTTATTGTAACAAAATTAATGCCATTTACACTCAGGAGGCTCACACTTTTTGCGAGAAGAATGCTTCCCTTGACCTAGCTACCATTGCTTGGGGAGGTGGAGTTCCCATAACAGCATAGGCGATATCTACACTACAGGATTATGGTGGCACAAGCCCTGTAATGTAGAAATGGTCATGCCATTTTTTCTCATGCACTTTTACATTCTTTGATTTCTCCTTCACTGTTCAAATACTTTTGCTTCACTGAAAAATGTGTGTCAACTTGGGGATGTAAAACTCCATTTAATTGGTTAACCCATTAAAGGGAGGGAAGCCGGGGGCTGGAATGGCCCCCTCCCTCCTTGCACGGCGGTTGCACTGTCCAGGATGCCAGGATAGCCCCTGCCTGCAGTAGGCCAGGGCACCCCGCAGGCAGTGGGCTCCTTCAGCATCCCAGTGAGAGCAGCCCCTGCCAGCTGGGATGCCTAAGCAGCCCCTGCCTGCGGAGGGTCGGTTAAACCTTCACATCGCTAGTGTTGACTATTAAATGACTTGCAGCTAGATGAAGGCAGCAGCATTAAATGCTATCACAGGGCAGGAAGGGCAGACTGTAGGAAAAGGCTAGATATAGAGAACTGTTGGTTATTTGCAAGCTGCTTTTTGAAGCTCATCTTCCTTATATCCATGAGAATACTGAAAGGAAGAGAGACAGCCTTGTTGAGCTGAGTTTCTCCCCCATCTCCAATATGTCTAGAGTTGTCTTGTTTTGAAATTGAATCTTGGTATTAGCCTACCATAAAGTGTCTGGAGAACAGTAACAGAGCGGCACCCCTGTTATATGAACTTGGTAAAACAAAAAACAAAAAAAGCAGTCATGTAGCACTTTAAAGTCTAACAAGATCGTTTATTATTGTATAATAAACCATCGTGTTAGTCTTTAAAGTGCTACATGACAGCTTTTTTGGTCCAGAGAATAAAAACAGACAAAATATTTGGCCAAAAAAAATTCCACCACTTTTAATTTTAAACTGCTATATTTTCTTGTTCTGCATGCACTTTAAGGCTTTCACACACAAAGTATGCAAAGTATGCAAATTTTTTAAGTTGTTCCAGCCACTAACCATCAGACCATTCTATTACAGGGGAGCACCCTTGATGCTTTTTTCCTGCCAATATAGTAAACAAGGAAGGACTTGTTAAGCTGTTTGCCACTCCTCTTCTATTATCTCTTAATTATCTCTTCTGAAGACTATAGTTCAAAGGCTTGGCAGATCACTAGTTAAGTACTAACTACTCTGTTGTTCACTGAAAGGTGAGGGATCCAGGGCATGGGAAATTTATTTTCAAACACTGGCATTTAGAAGCCCCAGGTTCTAAAGGTCAAAAGACCATAAGACTCTGGTATTCTGCAACACACAGACCAAAGCAGGAATCTTAGAAGTTCTTTTTGCTATTGCATAGACTCTTAGCTCAAAGCAATCTGAAGTCTAGACAGACAGCAGTGCTTAATTAGTCTGATTTAAAAGCCTGAAAAAAATCATTAGATTGCTTAATTAATCAGTGTTTTAAGACTATTTAGGACTACTTAGTCTGCGCAGATCAAAACTATTTTAATTTTGTCAAGTTTTTAATTATGAGCTGCTTCCCACCCCCTTTTTTTTCATTGTAGTCTCTGAATGTTATCCCATTGCCTGAAGCTCTGTGCAAGTGTCTAATGGAAAATGCAGAACATTGTTTTCAGAAGCAACTTATGTACAATATTTATCATCATGGGACCTACGAATATCTGTTAATAAAGCCATAAGAAGCCCACTGAATTAAGACAGAGTATGACTAATTTATAAAAGGCAAGTCAGACTGAAGACTAAAAACTGAGGCAAACAAACTGACACTAAAAGATCAGTCACTTTTGGAGAAGAAAGCAGAGTCAACCTGAAATTTCAGTCAGAGGGACAGTTCTTTTCTTCCATTTGCACAAGAGGACAGAATCCAGATTTGGTAAACCCAGTTGGTGTCACTATACCTTCCCTTCCCTATGGAAGTCCCAGCTTAGGTATTCCATGGAACAATGCGTTTCCTGGATGGAGAAAAGAGCTGGTTAAATTGAGGCTGCTGATCTCCCAACACTGGTTTTCCAACCGCCCTGGGAACTCAGAAATAAGTCCACAAGTGTGTGTGAAGCAATCCTTTCCCCTTGAAAATAAAGAGATGGAAGGGACTGGGAATGCTTTATCATTGCCCTGTAGATTACTGTGCAGCAATTATTGGTACAGTCTGTGAAATGTTAGTGTGTTTGTGGATGGACATCACATCACTAAGTATTAAAAGCAAAGTAACTGAACAGCAGAATTGCCATTTAGCAGTTTGAATGTTGATAAAACAAATCAGAACCACCCTATCAAGGGTGATCTGAATAAGTAATTACTTTTGGAAACATTTATTATTTTAGTTTTATAGCAAGGTTTATTGTTCTAAGTCTGTCTCAGAAATCTTTATTATGGTTTATGCACAAACACTGTACAGAAAAAGTTTATACCTCAACATAAAAATTAAAACAAAGGAACCTTTAAATGTGTGAAATATGTTGTAAATGAAAGATGTTTATATTGAAAAGTGTTTGAAAGTATGCAAAATGTTTTTTTAAAATGAGATTCACCATAAAAGTATTTTGAAGCAGTTTTTAAATATTGCTGACGTGAGAAATAACCTCCTAAAATCTTAAAAGTCAGTAATTTCTTCTTAAATATAATATATAGCAGCTCTGCAAGCACTTGAGGAATGTACGAGATAACAAATACCCTTTTCCTGGAATTGAGAAGGGAGCTGTTTCATAACAAAGTCATGTTATTAAGACTTGGTATTTGGCAAACCTTTCCACTCTTTTAAAAAAGGCTTTTTAAAAAACAAGAGCTTTTTATTTCTTTCTGGTTGTCAGCTATCTGCCAAGTTACTAGCAGCAAACTGTAAAACGAATAGGAGGCAGCTAAAAAATATTCCATCCCTAGCTCACAACTTTTCAGCCACTCATTTTTATAAAACACTTTTTATAAAAGGCATGCATTAAAAGGACAACTGTATTAAAGCATTTGGAAAATGCAGTTCAGAGAGGCGTATGGCACAAAGCTCTGAGATATAGCAGAACCTAGCTCCCAGAACTCAAGACATAAACCAGTGACCCCACAATAGTTTTTAAAAGTGGACTTAAATTGACTGAACATTACCTTTGCAACAGAAAATGAATGATAAGTCTGAAAACATTTACACTTTGTTAGCACTTTATGTATCTATGTGAAGTGGTATATTATAATCTTACTTAAAATATGAACAGCTTTGCCACTGATGAGCTACATCTGCACTGTTGCTGATTTCTGAAGTTTTAGCTCCTCTCAAAATATGTGACGTTATTAAAGTTTTTGCTTCTGGAACCATGTGATGAGAACCTCAGCCTTGATTAAAAAAGTAAATGTTTAGCACTCATGGTTACTAAGAAAAGATGTAAAGCTACAGGCTCAAAAACAATAAAAAGAAAGCCAAATTTATTGTGTTAAAAAGTATCACCTTTGAAGCCAATATAAAGTTTTTGTGGCTTGACTCATTTGTGAATGCTTTGGGTTGACAACACTATGTGACCTTGGAGAAACTGTTACCTACTTGTGTCAGTTTCCAAATCTGTAAAATGGGAATACGACCTTCTTTCTTTGCAGGGAAGTATAAAGCTCAATTGTTTGTATAATATTTTGTATATGTGAAACACCATAAAGTAGTATTGTACTTTTATGAAGACTCATGAATTAGTCTCCTTAACATTATGATAT
The DNA here is from genome assembly GCF_052426305.1 of Pelodiscus sinensis. Taxonomy (NCBI): domain Eukaryota; kingdom Metazoa; phylum Chordata; order Testudines; family Trionychidae; genus Pelodiscus; species Pelodiscus sinensis. Next base: position 157,194,490 of record NC_143054.1, on the reverse strand, counting down.
TCACTCACAGAACATTTTATTTGTTTATCAGCTGTGGTCAAGAGTTTCTGCAACTTCATTCAAAACATAAGTGATTTGGGAAGATACAGAGTCTCTCTCTACTCTGGAGATGTGCCAAGAACATTGGTGACCCTGTGGATCCAATCCTGCGTGTTATATTAACAGAAGATTAAGTGGAACGGTTCTCTTGCCTGCACTGTGACATCCTCCTCTTTGCCTCTATTCAGTCCACATTTGAACTTATAGGTTGACGTTCTCTAGATTGAATCACACAACAGAGATTATTCTAAAAGAACAATACCAACGTTAACAAGGATGTCGTTCAGTATTTTGACTACAGCTGTCTCTTGTTAAAACAAAACACATGAATGCAATAAAAAGTAAAGCAACTTTGCTCCAAAGGCAGCCGCATACAGTAGGGTTATCATGCTTTCCGTAGTTCATTCTATATTTTAAGAAAGGTAATTTTTGCACTTGCCCCTCTCTTCCATTTATATTGTTTATCAGCTCTGTGTGAATAACTGAAATGGGAACGTACCAAAAAAATCAATAAAAGTATTTTTAATTTTTTTTATTGCAGTGTTTTGTTCCGTTTGAAAACTTAATCACCTTTTGTTCTTCCTCTCTCCCCCTGCATGTGTTGCTGGGCTCCATATTCTCCAACTTGCCTGGTGGCTCCAGTCCTACCAGTGCTTTTGTCCTTTTGGAGGACAAACTCAAAGTGTGGGTTTATACTACAAAGCTTTTAGTGACAAGGCTGGGTCAACACAGCCTTCTTGCTAAAAGTCAGTTTGCATGAACCAATTTTGGCAACAAAATTTCACCCTATGAGGGATTTGCTTTGTTGCCAGGACAGCGTTCCTTTCACACTTTCCCTTGCTGTGGCAAAACTTTATCACTCATGGGGGAGGGGGAGAGGGTTAAGCACGTGTAGATGACGAAAGTTTTATTGATCAAGTGCAACTGTAGACATACCCTAATAATGGTTCCTGCCCCTTGTTTCTATCTGCTTCTTTGTGGTAAGGACACTGGTCAGCTAGAGAAGCAGCTAAAAACAAGAGGATTGTGACCTGTCACTGTTCTAAGCACTAAGTTTTATTACAATTTGAGAACTGCCAGTATCCCCAGGCTCTGCCTCTCTCAGCCTTAGTTACGGTTCTTGGGGTATAGGTACGGTGACCATATTTTCTGAACCAAAAATAGGGACATCTTGGCCATGCCCCCTGAAACTATTAACCATGCCCCTGGCTCCTTAGGCCCCACCCTCCTGCCACAGGAAGTCCCACCTCTGGGTAATATTTCCTGGGTCAAGATGAACACATGACCAGAAGTAAAGGGTGTCATGAACCCCCCTAAGAAATCCTCCTACCATCCTCTACTTATAGGGATGGATTTGGGCCCCATAGAATCAAGTCCCATGCAACTACCCTGCAATTGCATTAACCCAGGGTCCCGACCTAGGGTCCCATGACACTGCAATGCTAGGGGTCTAACCTCGATTCAAGATGAGATCTAGGATCTAAAACCTATTACTTTGCAGTGTCGATGCAGCCACATTTGACTCAGAGCCTGGCAATCGTCCAGAACTATCACAACTAACTTCCATAGTCCTCTTAATGGATGCTGCCTACAGATTCCAATTAACTGGTAATCAGAGGGGGCTGGAGCAGCTCTCCACCTGCTTCAGGAAGGGGGCTGCTCCAGGCTCACAGTGGGCCTGCTGCAGACAGGGATTGTGCTCATCCATATCAGCCAGTCTCTAGGGAACTTGGGTGCCCCACAGGCACGACTGTGCCAGTGTCCAGAGCAGCCTCTCTCCATGGGGAGTCCAGCTTGCTATGGACAAGGGCTGCTCTGGAAGGGGCTGGGAGCCGGTGGCAGCCCCAGTGTGATGTAACCTTAACCGGTTAACTGATGAATAGGAATTTACATCCCTAATGAGATGATTTCACTAGTGTGGTAACAGACCAGATCTCTCTTCTAGAGAAACAGGGAGCCTGGGGAGGTCTCTTGGGGGGAGAGGCCAGTGACTCAACTTTGTTGAGCCAGGGGGTCCACAGGCCAATGTAAACCCTTCCAAGGACCACCACTGACTAACGGAAACTCACCGTTTATTACATCATTTCACTGGAGCCATTTTTCTAGTGCTGCAGCTAGGGGGAATGATTTAATTTAAATTATTGAACAGATGCTTATCAAACTTCATTTTAAATAAAATAAAATATTAATGTATGTCTAACAAAAGGTTTCAATGTTTTCTTTATTTATCAGCTTCAGAGGGGTAGCTGAGTTAGTCTGTGCAGGATAAACTTTAGTCTGGTGGCACTTTAAAGACTAACAAAACATGTAGATGGTATCATGAGCTTTCGTGGGCACAGCCCACAAAAACGCATGATACCATCTACATGTTTTATTAGTCTTTAAAGTGCCACCAGACCATTTGTTGCTTTCTAAGTTTAGATTTTTTATTGATGGCAGTTGTGGGGAACATTTTTTGGGTTGGGGCCACTGAGCCACAGAAAAGTCAGTTGGGGACCACAGAAGTAAGAAAAAAGAACTCCCAACCCCCCCAACCCGCACCAAGGTGGCCCCCAACTGAGACACCTCATTTCTCTGGGGTTCCAACCCCAACTTTTCTGATAGATTTTATGGAGCCCCTTAGGTTCTGGGTTGGGGACAAAAATGAGGGGTTTAGTATGTGTTACAGGGCTGCCAGAGAATGGGATAGGGCTGGGGAGCAGGATCTGGGACAGAGGTGGGGGGGGGGGAGCAGAAGAGGCAGAGATTGCAAGCTATGGGTGGCACGTAGGGTGCAGAAACAGGCTGGGAATAAGGGTGTCTGGCTAGGGGGAAGGCACAAGCATAAGGGAGGGTGCAGTGTGTGGCAAAGAAGGAGGGTGCAGGAGGAACGGCAGATATAGGAGTGGACTTGGGCTCGGTCTACTCTATCAAGTTTTTTTTCCCAAAAAAGCTACACAAATTGCACTCCGCAATTTGCATAGCTTTTTCCGATTGCTTTTCTGGAAGAGGCTTTTCTGCCATTTGGCCCCGTCTAGAAGCTACAAATACAGGGCTCCACAAAAGAGCAGTTTGCTCTTCCATTTTTTTTTCCATGGACGAGCAAATGCATTCTCTGGATGCGGCAGGGTTTTTCCGGAATACCTCCAATATCCAGAAAAACCCTACAATGTAGACATAGCTGGAGGTAGGGTGTCTGGCCAAGGGGGAGCATGCAGGAAGGGCTCAGGGGGCAGATGCTCCCCACCCCCGCTTTCTGGCCCCCACCAGGCTGCCTTCCAGACCCCCTCCAACTGCTCTCTGGATGCCCCCTTCCAGCCAGGCTGCGGGGGGGGCAGCCGCTCTTCTCCTCCCTCTGCCCAGCCGGGCTGCGGAGCGGGGGGCAGAGCGCGCTCTTCATCCCCCTCCACCCAGCCAGGTCGCGAGGGGGGCTGCTCTCCACGCCCCCCAGCCAGGCCGCAGGGAGGCCACTCTCCACCCCTACCCACCTAGCCGGGCCGTGAGGGGAAGGGCGGGGGCGCTCTTCACCGGACTGCTCACCTCTCACCAACCCAGCCACTTACTTGGCTTTTCCATGCTCCTCAGAGGCACAGTCTCCCGCCTCGCCTCCTCTAATGGCTGGATCCCCAGCCGCAGGGAAGTCCCAGAAACATCCCTGACTCCTCTCCCAGGGAGGGGAGGAGGAGGAGGAGAAGCAGTAAGGGACCTTTTTCCGGGACAAAACTGGGGGTTTTCAGGACACCCCAACAAAACATTAAAAATCGGGACAGTCCCGGATTTTTGGGGCCATATGGTCACCATAGATATAGGGGTGTTTGAAAGGGAAGAGAGGATAGAAAACCTTCAAGAACAACCTAAAAATAAACTGTAAGACACTCTCTACAAATAAAGTTTAGAAAACATCTGTTTGAAAGTAAAATGTAATGTCTGCATAATTTAATTCTAATATTTGAGCAGATGACTTTTAGCATCTGTGAAATCCCTGCTATTTTACATTGAGATAGTCTGCTCATGGCAAAAGGGTTAAGAATACTTTTGAATTAACTATGTTCTCAATTAATTTAGCATTGAAGACATCTGCCATCTCTTATCCAAGATTTTCTAATCTCAGAGGTTTGATTTGTTAAAAGGCCATGATCAGTGTTATTAGACCTAACAATTGATCTCTCTCATCTACTTTTATAACTGTGGACTTTGCAGCAAACAATTCTTCTATGTATTATACCCTATCACCAAGGTTCCCTGTAAGCTGTGCACCCATGCAGGCACGCAGCCCTTTTCTTAGCCCTGCGCAGAGATTCAAATCTCCCCACGCAGGCAGGGAGCTCAGCTGATCAGCTGGGGCGGGGCATTCGGTTCAGAACAATAATCATAGCTCCTGCAAGCTCCCCTGAGCACATACAGGGGAAGCCAGGTAAGGTGTCTCAGTCAGAGCCTCTCCCTGGCACCCAGCTCCTCCCTCCCTCCCCCAACCCTCTGCCCCCCTTCTGCCCTCCTATCCCAAACTTTTAGCACCCCTAAGCTCTATCCTCCATACACTTTCCCAGACACTGCATCCCCTCCTACACCCCTCAGGTGACAAGCCCCTCTCAGATCTTGCACCCCAATCCGCTATCCCTGGTCATAGCCCAAATCTCCTTCCAGGCCCTGCACCTCTTCCTCACCCCAGTCCGTTACCTCAGATCATGATCCTCTACTTCATCCAAACTCCCTCCCAGATCCCACGCTCCAATCCCTTCCTCCAAAATCCCTTCTGCACCCAACCTCCATCCCAGACTCCTGCACCTCCTCCATTAATATAATGGAAAAGTGCAGATGTCAACCACTTACCAAATTTGTGGAGTCTCCTCCCCTCCCCCAATCGAAAATTATTGCCCAGCCCTGTGTTAATGGCTTAAGGTAAGAAAGGAAAAGGTTCTTTTAAACAGAATTTGTTTTGAGTGTTGCAGATATCTAAATTTCTAATCTTAATGATTTTTTAAAATCCTGTGTTACTAATTAATACATGGTAAACTGTATTGCATTAAATCCAGATCATTGCTATCTGGTAGAGTTCTAGCTCTTATGAGTCAGAAGTAGCAAGTCTGATTCAGAAGTGTTTTGTAGGCTATACCCTTACTTATAATATATAATAATGGAGTTGCCTATCTCCTAGAACTGGAAGGGACCTTGAAAGGTCATTGAGTCCAGTCCCCTGCCTTCACAGCAGGACCAAGTACTATCCCTGATGAATTTTTGCCCCAAATTCCTAAACGGCCTCCGCAAGGATTGAACTCACAACCCTGGGTCTACTTACAAGATCTTGCAACATGCATCTGTCTGTTAGAAAGGATGATGATACAGGTACTCCAAGGTCTCAGAGGAGTAACTGTGTTAGTTCGTAACTAAAGAAACTTAAAAAACAATGGTCCTGTGGTACCTTAGGCTAACAAAAATATATAAATAGTATCATGAGCTTTCGTGGGCACAACCCACTTCTTCAGCCAAGGGTAGTGTTAATTTTCTTTTTATTTGATTTCATATTAAATTATAAACATTGTTCCTTTTTAATTATCCCTTGTTTTAAGATATTTTCTTCCATATCTATGGATTATTTAAAATATATATTTATATCTACGGTTTTTGTTTGTACTGGTGGGTCCACATCCACACACAACCTCAATATTGGTGTTGTTCATAAGAAACTTCAACCTGCCCAAAAGAAAATTCAACCCAGCCAAGAATGGAAAATCTTAGAGGGAACACTGCCTGCTACCACCAAATTTAGTCCACTCGCATTATGAGCCAAGGTTTTCCCCACCCAAATTAGCAGCAACCTCCACCCCCAAAAGCAGCCTTCATCTACAGGTATTTAGTGATATGAAAGAAATGTATGTCTTAAAGCTGTACAAAGACTATAAAAATGAGATTTTAAAAGTTATTCAAAATATATTATTTTGACTGTATTCATACGAACAGTTCTTGTTAAGTGTAGATATATTACCAATGTAGTCAAATTACAAAATGTAAGCTGAACATGTTATAAACATGGCAACCCAGTTCAGTTTAAAAGGCGAGAAAAACAGTGCATTATTTCAATTGCTCTTCTTTATACACTTTAATCCACAGCGATATACCAGCCCTTAATTCTTTTAAGATTAGGTCACTGACAAATGTTATGTTTTAGGCTTGAAAAACATGACAACCATCCAAACTGAAATAATTGGTTACTTGCTTATAGCTTAACATTTTAGTGAAAAAAATTGTGCAAAGTGTCTTTCCATATGATGCATTTTCTTCTCCAGCTCCACAACAAATGCCTGAATACATATTTATACAACTGAAGAACAACAATGAAAGCTACCTTGATTACACATTATATATAATTAAATGTAGAAAATTTGCATTTAAAGATACTGTCAAAACACAGAGATATCATAAAACTGACTGAGTTCCAAATCAGTGCATGAAGAAACATCTCTGGAAAAGAAACTAAACTTCAAAAAATCCTGCTGATTAAAGTATGTAAAAATGGCACTAACTTAAAAGACTCAACTCCTTTTATGTTCAATGTTATCTGATGTCCAACACTACAAAGACCATAAACAGTAAACTGGACAACTGTTCTCTTCTTCAAGCATCTTCACAAGCAAGGTCACAGGGATCAATCCTCACTCTTGAATGGCTAGATGAAGCCATTTGTAGTGGAGGCAGTGAACTAGCACTTCTCTTGTCAACAGCATTATTGAGAACACTCTATTATGGTAAGCTTTTCCCTTAAGTGCAACCATGCCCACCCATCATGTCACAATACATAGGAGATCAGCACCTAAATGACCCTGGATCAGAAAGAGGTAGGAGTGAGGGATCACACCTCAAATAATTATGAGAACATAGCTCTTATGTGGGGAGTATCTCCTCAGTTCTCAGCACAGCATCCAGCCTCAGACACCTCACCTAAATTAAACCTGAGTGACAATAAGATGATTTTCAAAGATGTCTGGCTAAGAGAAAGGAGCTCTTGGAAGAAGCCAGAGAAATTCAGAGTCTGACCACCTATTAGCAGAGCTACAAAACATCCTCTGTCTAAGAATCGTGCTCCCTATAAAAGGAATGAAGTGCGTGGAAACAATGTCTGGAATGTTTTCATATAATGATGAAAAGAAAACCCCCAACATTGACAGAACTTTATCTAGCATCTGCTACGATTAACTAATTGCAAGGTCAATTCTATCGTTATTTGCAGTAATTAAACCTCAATGCTGGCACAATGATTGAACAAGTGTATCAATTTATTCTGAAATTTACCCCCAAAGAACTTTGATTTCTGATGATGAGGTACAAGAGATAGCTTGCCTTAAGATCTCTGATGTAGCCATTTGTGCCCACAAAAGCTCATGATACCTTCTTTATGTTGTTAGTCTTTTAAGTGCTACTAGACTATTTGTTGTTTTTTTTAAGTAGCCACTAAAATGCATCTTTATTTGTAAATTGATCAAATTTTACTTGAAAAAAATCACTGCATCACAATATGTAAGAAAACTTGTGATATCCATTTCAGACAGTAAGTTCTCATGGGCAGCATTCAACTGCCCAAACCACAAGATCATCTCTTTTCTTCCTGAAGAAGAAGGAACTGAGCGGGGCAGCAAAACTTGATATGGGGACAGGGGGAAGTTAGGTCGCCTTGCACTCCCCCTGGAATTTCTTCACATCTTCACATCCCCCAGTTTGGGAACCCATGCACTAAGGCTTTGTCTACACTGCCAGTTTTTTCCAGCAGAAAATACGCTAATGAGGGATTCATTAGCATAAGTCACAATCTCATTAGCGTATTTTCTACCTTTTCTTTTTGTGGACATTTCCTTTTTGCACAAAATCCTTTTTTTGCGTAATATCCTTATGCCTCTCTGGGACAGGTATAAGGATACTACGCAAAATGGGGTTTTTGCATTTTTTTTTTTTTAATTAGAGTCCACACTGCTTTTTGCACAAAAACCCCTTGGCGCAAAAAGAAACGGCAGAAAATATGCTAATGAGATCAAGCCTCATTAGCATATTTTGCCGGAAAAACTGGCAGTGTAGATGAAGCCTAAGACTATATCATACAAACACATGAAGACAACAAATCAAGGTTGCAGCACAAGCCACCTTCATTTTGATATTTCTTAAAAGTGCAGTAGTTGACTTTAAACCTTATATTAAAATAACATAAGAGTTTTTTGGTATGTGAATTTTAAGCTTAAAAACAGAAAAACTCATTAGGTGGAATTTTACTAGCTGTCACTTGGGTCATTGAACAAGTTTGGGCCCACATACTTCTACCAGAGTGAAGTGGTAAAATGGGTGAAAAAAATTTCTTAATTAATGCATGGAAATTTGAAAAGTGTTCTTTTCCTCTTGGAAATTTATCACAAAGCTGATGAAAAAATAAAAACCAATTTGTTTGGAAAATAATTATTAAAAAATATTTTCAAAATCAGAAAACTTCTGCACTAAAATGCATATTTTTACTCCCACAATTTTGCTTTCTGGTTTTTCATGTAGACCAAAACATATGTTTTGGTGGAAAATGTTTGTTTTGATTGAAAAACGAATGACATTTATTTTAACAAATATTTTGGACAGCCTTACTAATTGGAAGTATCAATGCACTATTATCCTTTTATATGAACCAACTTTGGAGGGAGGGCTATCCATATACTTTGCCAGTGCATAAGTATTTGCTTGGCAATGGAGTACTATCGGGATCCAGAAATCCTGGACTCTGTTCTGACTCTGGAGAGGATATGTTCTGCCCTTGTCTCCACACCCCATCCACTCTGCCAGAAACTTCCTCCTCGCGGTATACATCTGGGCTCCAACAAGGGCTAGCACTGAGTGCACAAGTAAGATGGTCTCTTGCTATTAGTTTAATGCCCGTGGAGTGGCCCTGACAACTGGGAGACAATTGTAAAGGCGGCTCCGTTCAGCTGTGCAACAAGATCACTCACAATCCAGATGGAATCCCCTAAGAATCTAGCTACCTACTATCTAACGAACATCTATGGAGTATGGACACATACTCCAAGACTATTTGTTGTTTAAGTTTGTCCTGAGTGATAGAGCAGAGTCAAATTGAATGGCTTTTTAAAGGGAGAAAGAAAGCCACCTCTTTGAACCTAGGGAGAACTCATCTAATACAGTGTTTCTCAACCTTTTTTTATAAAGTACCCCCTTTAAAAACATTATAAGTACCCTCAGTACCTACAGTTTGACAAATTTTTTTTCTACCATTGCAACATATTTGTTTAAATAACTTAATTGTAGCTGGACACAATGAAATTTTTGGGTGTAAAAAATACAAAAATAATAAAGCGCTGTAAAACTTAACACTTAATTCAGTTCTCTCAAAATTTCAGTTGTGTTGAGGTACCCCCCAGACTTCTCTCAAGTACCCCTAAGGGTACTCATACCACTGGTTGAGAAACACTGATCTAATGACTGCCAACACCTATTCTAAAGCATAGAGATGTTTGTCCAATAGTTGTAAGAATCTAATGTTGGTGAAACATTCTTCCTAAACGTCATTCACAGAAATGGCTGAACTATTTTTGTTGAAACTTACAAGCAAGCAAACAAACAAAAATTCAACCTGGGGCAGATACAAAACACAGATAATTTGCACCTGATTAGTTTGACATTGTAAAAACAGAAAATAGGGTTTTATAATGAAAACTATTAGGCAACTTTAACACTAGGACTCTTTGCCAGGTCTGCCTAGAATAAATGTAGTAAGCCTCATTGCTGGAGCTATTTATATTTGCAAAGTTTTCTTCACATCCAGGAACGCTGGATAGTTTTCAACCACACCAAGAAACCAGCTTTTAATGAAGACTGAGAATCACTAGTCTGAAGTGATCCCATATTCAGAAAATTCAAGTGCTAAACTGAGTTCCCTTAAATCTGTAGGTGTTGGGCCAAAGCAGCAATCTTTCATCTGTATCTGTGGTGCTATATAGCTATAAAGTAAGGAACAAGATTTGCTCCATAACGCATGGTTGTACTCGGAAAACAGGTTTTGTATCCCTCACTCTACAAAGTCTCTATGTAATGACTGGCAAGTCACTTGAGCCATACTTTTCACAGTTTTTCCTCACTTTCAGGCTGTCCAATTTGAGACAAGTGGACCTCACTGGTAAAATTGCTGAGCACTCACAGGTGCCACTGACTTCTGTAGGGAGATGTGCTTTGAACAAAAAGCATCCTAATGAAACTGCTCTCATTTTAATAGCTACTATCTATCTAAAGCAGGGATGAGGAACCTATGGCCCGGGAGCCAAAACGCAGCCCCCGGCTTGCCTGGATCCAGCCCAAGGCTTGGGGCTCCCCCCTAACTTTGAGGAGCCTTCACTTGTGCATCAGCTCCCCTGCCATCCCTCTGGGTACGTCTAGACTACATGCCTCTGTCGCTAGAGGCATGTAGATTAGACTACCAGACATAGTAAAATGAAGCGGCGATTTAAATAATCGCCGCTTCATTTAAATTTACATGGCTGCCGCGCTGAGCCGACAAACAGCTAATCAGCTGTTTGTCCGCTCAGCGCGATAGTCTGGACGCACGGGTGTCGACATCAAATGTATTTGTCGACCACTCAGGTAAACCTCATCCCAGGAGGCTTACCTGGGTGGTCGACAAATACCTTTGATGTTGACACCCGCGCGTCCAGACTATCGCGCTGTGCCGACAAACAGCTGATCAGCTGTTTGTCGGCTCAGCGCGGCAGCCATGTAAATTTAAATGAAGCGGCGATTATTTAAATCGCCGCTTCATTTTACTATGTCTGGTAGCCTAATCTACATGCCTCTAGCGACAGAGGCATGTAGTCTAGACATACCCTAAGTGGGGCTGGGGCACAATCTACTAGCTGCCTCCCTCCGCCAGGCTCTGTTGTGTGAGGGAAATGCGAGAAGTGTCTTTTCTGCTTCCCAGTCAGGGTTTGGGGTTTTTTTTGTGTGTTTTTGCTTCCCACTTGTGTGCAGCCCAAGACTCATTTTTCTGTGGGTCAGCATCCCCGACACAAAAAAGGTTCCCCACCCTGATCTGAAGTCTAAAAAACATTGAATTAATTGATTCAGGAGGCTTAGTTCCTGGTAAAGAATCTCACTTTGAGATCCAAACAAACAAATAAAAAAAAAATCAGGTAAGAGAAATAATGAATGAATGAATGAATGAATGATTCCAGCCTATTTGCCATCTGTTCTCTTTTGTCTCAGCTGACTGCATAGTTCTCATAATTCTGATAAAACTATCAGTATCTGCTCTTTTAGAAGACCAAGAACTGGCTAGCAAAGAGAAGTAGCTTTTAACATGAAGAACTACATGACTTTCAGATAACCTAAACAACTCAGAGGAGGATGTGACTGTGGAATGAAAAAACAGCAGTTCTCCTACACTACATAAATGTTCTTGACTTGAATTAGTTCCCCCGGACAGTAAACCCCCAGGTTCAAAGAATGAAATAAAGATAAAGTACAGGCAGTCCCCGAGTTACGCGGATCCGACTTATGTCGGATCCGCAGTTACGAACGGGGTTTGCTGCCCGTCTCCCTGGTCTGCTGGAGATCCGCAGACCAGGGAGACGGGGAGCAAAGCTGCGGAGGACGCGGGACCCCGGTGCGTCTCGGTCCCCCGCCCGCATCTCCCTGGTCTGCTGTGGGGGGGGGGGGCGCAGCTAGTACGCGCCCCCCCCCCAAGCAGTCCAGGCTTTTCTCGGACGCCTGTGGTAGAGCAGCTGGGGCGCTGCCAGTTGGTCCCGCAGCGCCGCTCTGGGCGCTACTGGAGCAACCCAGCAGCACCCCAGCTGCTCTGCCCCAGGCGTCCCCAAGTCAGCCGCTGCTGAAACTGACCAGCACTGACTACAGGAAGCCCAAGGCAGAGTTGCTCTGCCCCGGGCTTCCTGGAATCAGCCGCTGATCAGTTTCAGCAGCAGCTGACTTGGGGACGCCTGGGGTTCTTAAGTTGAATCTGTATGTAAGTCGGGGAACTGGCGTCCAGATTCAGCCTGTTGAAACTGATCAGAGGCTGATTCCAGGAAGCCCGGGGCAGAGCAACTCTGCCTCGGGCTTCCTGTAGTCAGCCACTGGTCAGTTTCAACAGCGGCTGAATCTGGACGCCAGTTCCGACTTACATACAGATTCAACTTAAGAACAAAACCTACAGTCCCTATCTTGTACGTAACCCAGGGACTTCCTGAACATAATACACACAGTTCGCATGCAGTTAGGTGGGTATGCATCCGATTTTCATATTGCCTGCAAAACGGTATGTTTAAAAGATTTAATTCACTCTCCGTTTTGACCTTCACTTTTTACAGAAATAAGGGAAACCAAATACAGATAGAATTAATTGCATACTGAACACCAAAGAAAATCCATTCCACTCACCTTACACTGGCTATATGTTGTTGAACTGACTGATGTTGAAAATGGTCAGGCCATTGATGATGAAGGCAGAATGATGGGGAGGGTTGAAGACAGCAGGTGGTCTGATACATAGGTGTATGTTTTTGGCAGATAGATGCTGAATATTCAGTATGGGGCTGCAGGCAGCAGGAAGTCAGAGGAGGTGGAGGTGTGCTCCCAGTCAGCGAATGACATTCTTGCTGTTTATTATGGCTACTTAAAGGATGATGGTATGGGCAAGAGTGACAAGATTGTGTCAACATCTGTTGAGTTCTTTGGTTGTCTAAAGGCAGGAAGGATGGTTTGATTGTACCATTAAGTTGCAGGCATCCATTTGGACTCACTTTAGTTCTTGGCGTCTCTTTGGAGGGGAGGTGTTGGGCTGCAATGCCTCCATCAGTTGCTGAAAGGATACTGGGACTGGTGGCACTGGAGAGGATGTTGCCATTACTCAGGACCACAAAATCATTATTGCCATTATTCATAGCCATACCCCGACTTCTAGATGGACCGGTCGTGTCACTAGAGAAAATTAAATAAACCAAAGTTAGCAGGAGGCATCATTTTTTCCAGTGTTCAAAAAAATCAAAATAGTTTAAATTGAAAATGGTAAGGTCCTAGTCCCACAACTATAACTCCATCACATAAGAACAATCCATGCAACTAGATCCAAGAATAGATGAACTTTTGCCTACATTAAATAGCATGGGCCTTCTGCTAGGGGATGTAACTGTACTGCTGTGGCCTAAGGATTCAGTTTAGCAGTATACTTCAGAACATAGTTTTGTTTCTCCAGAGTATATCATTGCTGTACATTTCTTGAATGAAAAAAATAAGCTGCTTTCCAAGAATCAAGGACAACTTCTCTGAAAAGGAGATCTTACATTTTAAAAACCTAGTTATTACATCAGTAAGAAATTATTATTGGGCAACAGAATAAATGAGACAAAGTTAAAGCCTGATAAGATTACAATAAATACCACAATAGATGGGGGGCAGGGATTATAGTAGCGATTAAAAATATCAGATTTTAAAAAGCTAAAGTGGGGCATAATAAATCACCTTTTGGGAGTTTAGTCAACAGGATAGCTAGAGTGTAAAAATGATTTGATCTAACTTCTACTCTTCCCTAAATAAGAAAACAACTGTCTTCAAAGTCCTATGTAGCAACCACAGGCACAAAGCCTTAGCTAATTCAGCAGGAAACAGCTCAAACAACAGTCTCTTAGCTAGGAGCCACTAGGTTAAAGTTTTTAAAGCAAAAAATGAAAACTGAATGCTTTTTGCAAGTGGGCTCTTAGGGATGGTGTAGCTTCTATGGCCAGCTTCCAGGAAGGCCACACAACCTTTGCTGTCTTTTTGATGCCAGACCCAACATACCCTCCACCTCCCTGCAGACAAGCGCATAGACAGCTCTTCAAGAGCTGAACTCTGGGTTCCCCAAATCTTGTCTCCCATTGCATACAGAACTGAGGCAGAGAGCAGGATGAATTTGCTCTAGAAAAAGGGCACTAGTAAGAAGTGAGATATAGGCATCTGTGTGGCTGTTTCAAAGTCCTTTTACTCATTCAACCAAAACCCAAGTTAAAGGTTACACATTGAGTGACCAGACCAAAATATATAATTCAAAGGAACACACACTCTGGCTGCCTCTGGTCTACAGCCAGCTCGTGGTTGAGAAGCAGTGGTGCACCCCTGAACTGGCTGGAAAAGACTCAGTCTGGTCAGTATACAGATGAACTGAAAAAGTACTATTAATAAAAACAGACTTCCACGTAAATGAAAATTAACCATCAAAACCATGCACTGGAGTTTGCTGACCCCTTGAACAGTTAGTGAGAGAGACAAGACTGCATGGCAGCCAGCATTTAGGAGTAATCAACTTGGTGGTTAGAGTTTCTGCCCTCTCCTCACATCAACCAATAACCATTGAAAACCAAGCATATAAATATTCTGAAGAGATTCTTTTTAAAGACTCTTTAAAGAAATCAAAACACTTTAGTTTGCCACCTAGAAGTCCCCGTAGATGTCTGAAATAATGTATATCATTGCGAGGTGGCAGCAGCCCCTATCCGCGGGGAGCCCGAGCACTTTTAAACCAGCTTTCCCCAAGCTCTGGCTCCCGCCTGCTCCCTGTACTGTTTCTGTGGGAAGCAGCAAAGGGGACAGGCAGCGCTGCAGAGCGGACCCATGCAGCCAGCCAGTTTAAAAGCTCGCTTTCCAAGAGTATCGGCTTACCCTCCTCCCCCAGATAAAAGAGGAAGCAGTGTAGGAGGAAGCGGGGGGCAGGTGGCTCCACGAGATCCAGTGTTCATGGGGAGCCAGCTTTTAAGCCAGCTTCCCGGAGTACCAGCTCCCACCTGCCTGACATGCTGCTATCTCTGTGCGAGGCAGCAGGGGATGGGGGGGGGGGGGAGGAAGAGAGACAGCAAGGGGCTCCACAGGAACCAGCATGGGCAGAGAAACAGCTCTCCAGGAAAACCTGCTCCCGCCTCCCTCCTCCCCCCCCCCCCCCCCCGTCCGCTTCTTTTGTTGCCTCTGATACAGAAGCAGCAAGGGCGGGAGGGTATAGTCATTTCAATTAATCAATAAGCCTGGGCTTACTGGTTAATCATTTAAACTACTATGCACTAAAATCCCTAGTGCAGACATAGCCTTAAGAGTTTGCAGGAAGATACATCACACAGATGAAAAATAAAAGATAAGCAAGAAAGTGTAACTAGTCTTCTTTTCCTATACTGCTACTGAGCATTCAGAGTGCTAAGAATGTCCAGCCAGATGAGCTGTTGATATCAGTTGTTCAACTAATTAAACTAGAAAATGCTTTTGCACAATGGAATGCTGCCCATGGCAACCCCTGGTGTTGCATCTCAGATCTTTTCCTTCTGAACCCTCAACTTCCAAAACTAAAGGAAAATGTAATCTCTGATCATGCTATTTGTTATGAATCATAAGCAGAGCCAGGTTTTTGCGAAGTTAACTCTAAATAATAGTAAGAAAAGTCCAATTCCTCAAATACTTTCTAAAGATTCCCTCCCCTGCTCCAAACAAGTCAAGCCTTTTAAAAAGACATTTCACCAAGCATAGAAGAGTAAATTGAAGGGCTGCTAAAGCTTGTCTCAGTTTGACAAGACATTAGTTATATGAAATACTGCTATGTTTAAACAGCCTGGTTTTCTCCTGAGCTGCATGGTAGCTCCAAAGAGGCTATTAAAGGGGACGTAACATCCAGAAAAAGAATGCTCTTATTGAGTTGTCTGGCAGCATTTTTAGGAATTTTTGTGTGCTTATATTTGCTTATTCATGGATATTACTGATAGGATGACATTGTTAATTAGTCATGAACAGGAAATTATGGCGCACTGGATCATTGCTTGAGGAAATTGTACCTTTGGTTGGCTTGCATGGTTGGCTTGCAAGAGTTCTAAAGTATTTACTAGTGCTATCAATAATACAGCAAGGTGTGCATGAATACCAGATAACCATAGACTTCAACTAGATGACAGCTATTGGGTTTTGGTCTTAAAGCACAACACATTATTAACATATACCAGGGGTGGCCAAACCACAGCTCACGAGCCCTCATGCGGCTCTTCACTCCTGAAAGTGCGGCTTGCGAAGCCTCCCTCACGGCTCACGAAGCCACCCCATGTGCCCCTACAAACGGCCCCCGGCTCCCTGGGTGCAGGGGAGCTGTCCGGCCGGTGTGGCAAGATGGCATCGGCCAACAGGAGCCTGATGTGGCCAAAAAGCCTAACTCGTGGTTTTTAAAGGGGTAGCTTTTTTTTTTTTTTTTTTTTGGCTCAACAATTCTGCTGCTGTTTTGTCTCTCTTCATTTAATGGGTTGGCCACCCCTGACATATACCAATGAAAATAAGAACACTTCTTGAGGAACTGATTTTGAGACAAGTTTTGTATCAGTAAAGTCCCAAAGTATTTTTAATCTTACTTTTGATCAGAATCATGATACTTGAAAATTAAGTTTGAAAAGATGAAACAACAAGTATTTATATGATGTCACTAATAATTATTCCAGATGAATGGCTATGAAAGTATATTCAAAGTGAGCCCGGGGAAGGAAGGTGGGCAGCTGCTCCCCCCAGGGCTGCTTGGAGTGGCGGGGACTGCATGGCACGGTGAGCAGCTGCTTCACAGGGCTGGGGCATTTGCTGCCCCCCTAGGGTCATTTGTGAATAAAACGGTCACTGCTATCACACCCCTTCCTTTCCTTTTGATGAGAAAAATCACATTCCATGCACATCCCATTGTTCTCAACCAAACCCTGAGCATGCTTTAAGTTATAAGAGGAAGCTGACTACCAAATTTGGTGATCCTAGCTCTTACTGTTTAGGATAGAGCCATATATGGCTCACTAGGGAGCCATATATGGCTCTTTTAAAGCTCAAGCCCAAACCCCTTGTTTTACCCTCAGCAAGGAGTCCGCATTGGCACTACACCAGGCCTTGGCAAAACAATGTGGCCTGCGGATGCAGCAGAGCCCCCCTCCCTGACTCCCTTGCTTGCCCTGCCCCTGCACATTGCCCAGAAAAACAGCTGCTGGGCTGCTTTTGTTTTTCACAAACTTGTGAGCCCAGGAGGGGAGAGGAGGGAGTGGTGCGTCACAGCTGGTCCCACCCCCAACACAATCCCATTAGCTGGTTTCTGGCCAATGGGAACTTCCTGTTTCAAGAACAGGCAGTGTGCAAAGCACCAATCCCACCTCCCCTCAGCTCTGCAGCCTGTGAGGGGGCAGGATAGGCTCCTGAGAAACATGCTGGGCTGGTGTGCTGGAGTCTCACTGGTAAGTCTCCCAGCCAGAGCCTGCCTCTGGCACCCCAGCCCCTCCCTTCCTCTGTCCCCAGCCCTCAGCTTCCCCACTCCTATCCCCTATTCCACGTAAGACAAACTCTCTGCACCCTCCTAAGCCCATGTCCTTTCCCAGACCAGCACCCCAATCTCCTGCCCCAGATCACAATCCCCTCGGGCCCTAGGTCACATCCAAACCCTTGCACTGTAACCCCGTGCCCTGGGTCACAATCCAAACTCCTGCACCCCAATCCCGTGCCTCAGGTCATAACTGCTTCTTTCACCCAAACTCAGTGGCCCCCATCCCAAAAAAGGTTCCCCACTTCTGCCATAAATAAAGACAATGTTGAAACCTTTTGTATTTGACAATATTTTACTTTACTTAAAAATGAATCCTGACCAAAAAGCCCCCAATTGGGGCTCAGCCCCATCTGGCTGCAGTGTCATAATACTCCTGCGCGCGCACGCACACACACACCCACACCCAAACCATAGCACATCATACACCTGAACCCCCTGCCTTGAGCCCCTTTCACCCCACATCCCCAGACCCCTGACATAATACCCCTCACACCCCAACCTTGTGCCCTGAGCCCATCATACACCAACATCCAAAACTCCCTGCTCTGAGCCCTTCACACACTCCAACCTAGACTCCTGCACTCCCACATCTTCAACCCCTGCCATAAGATTGACAGAAGACAGCCTGAAGGCATGCATGAAGCTGGATTTGACCAGTTACAATGTAAACTTCAAAGAAATGTGTGAAAAGATGCAGCAGCAGAAGCCCCATTAAATAAAGTCTGTGAGTATATTTCATTTATTCTTCATCATGTCAATTAATAATATTAAGTTGTATATTTTTAGTCATGCAAATGCACATTCTTATATGGCTTTGACGACCACTTGTTCTGAATTTTTATATAGTTTGGCTCTTTGGTTTGAAAAGATTGCTGATCCCTGGTTTAGGAGGAGTTCTTGAACAATTGGACTCACAGATGTACAAATTCTCTAAAATATATAGTAGATAGGACACACAAATCCAGCATCATCCCAAGCACTTTAGGTGCTTTATTCAGTCACCTGTGGAGAGGGGCGCTTTCTGGGAAGGGTATCTGTGCACAAGGGCTGAGAGTGCAAGAGCTGAGGAGATTGGGGCAGGAGCACAGTAGCCAGGCAGGGAAACAACAGGTCAGGCAAACCCACACTCCCACCAGTGGCAGTTGAGGAAGTTAAATTGTGTTTAATCAGCTAATCAAGCAGTTGATGTAATTTCCATTCACCAATTAGTTGATAAGGGGGGAAACCACAGAGCTACAGTAGGTTTAGCTCTCAGCCCCGGGGAGCTAACCCTGCTGCAGCTATGCCTTTTAAATGTAGTAAAAGCCTCCTGGCTCTTACTATATTTAAAAGGCAGAGGCACACCATTTGGGACTGGGAATGAGCGGGGACAGCTGAGCCCTGGCTTGCACCTGGTCCCCCACTGCACCTCTGCTTCCCTTGAACCACCCCCACCCTCTTTTCCCCCATGGAGATGGAGCGAGGGGGAACCAGTTTTTAAGCTGGCTGCCCCCAGCACCAGCTCCTGATCCCCCCACTTGCTGCTTCTGATAGAGGTGGCGGGGGGGAGGGCAGGGCGGGGCGGGGGGAGAGTAGCGATAGTCGAGTAGTGACTCAATTAGTCTCTTACATCCCTAATGGCAGTAGCGGGGGTGAGGGGAGGAGCAGAATAACCTGGCTCCCTGCTATGATGCTCAGCCTCCCACTATGGCTGAATGGTCCCACCCATTCCCACAAACTCCCTCCCTCGAACAATGCAGATGGGAACCAACAGAGCTCAGTGGGCTGGAGCCAGGTCTCTCCACTTCCCTCCACCCCTGGTGAGTGCCAGGGTGGGTCTGACCTAGTGATGGGCAAAAAGGCCTCACTTGGCTCACCAAGTGGGTGGATCCGGCGCACAGAGGCACTGCTGCTCCCCCTGCCCCCAGGCCAATTATGCGCTGCTTGCAGGATGGGGGGAGAGTGGAGAAGGCTTTGCACGCTTCCCCGCCCCCAGGCCAATCAAGGTCGGGGGAGCCACATGAAGTTTCCTTTGCCCTGCCCCGGCCCTGCGAGGAGCCTGAGGCACTTCAAAAGTGCCAGGTGCTCCTTGCAGGGTGGGAGGAGGCTTCCCGCGCTCCCCTGCCCCCAGGCCCGGATTGGCCTGGGGGTGGGGGAGCGTGCTAAGCCTCTTCCAGGGCATAGGTGCCTAGTGGGAAGGGGGGGCAAAAGGGCTCCCCCATCCCCCAGACCAATTATGGTCTGGGGGTGGGTAGCCCTGCCCCTTCCTGTTTAGGCCCCACCCCTTTCAGGGTGGCCCCGGGGCTCCTTTAAAAAATTTTGAAGCGGCCCCCAGGCAAAAATTATTGCCCACCCTGGTCTGGCCTCTTCGGCTGGTGCCCAGCCCCTTGCACATTGCTTGGGGGAGGGAAGGAAGCAGGGGCAGAAAGAAGTGGCGCAAGGGCTGGGGTGTACAGAGCCCCATCCTCTTAGAGATGGCCTGGGGCCAGCTTGAGGATGGAAGTCACTGTTAGAGCAGGCAACGCTGCATATGTAGCATGCAGCCAGGCCTGCCACTGGGGGCAGGGCAAAAGGAGGCATCTGCCCTGGGGCTCAGAGCTCACGGTCTGGGCCCTTTAAATTGCTGATGGGAGTACCAGGTGGTAGGAATGTAAAGTCCTATGTAATATGTTAACCTGTTAAACTATAGTTTAACCAGTTAACCACCCACAGTGCCACTGAACAGCCACCAACTGCGGTGTGGTGGGCCCAGCCAGCATCCTTACTGAACAGCATGCTAATCACCACTGGCTGCTAATTGCTCTGGACACTGGGGAGGGAAGGGAAAGCTGTGTGTACTGTCCCCACTCCCATAACAAAACTCCTGGCCAATAGGAGCTGAGAAATTTTGCTGGAGGTAAGGGCAGCGAGCTAAGCCTCTGCCCACCCTCACTCCCTCCTCCCATTGTTGGAGATGAGCCACATGGTGCAGCCAGCCAAGCAGACAGGCCTGGAGCCTGTCTCAGTAAGCACCTCCCAAGCCAGAGCCTACCTCTGGTATCCCAGCTACTCTCTCCCCAACTTCCTGCTGCAGGTCACAACCCAAACCTTCGGTATTTCTCCCCCTCCCCCCCAGTCACAACTCCCTCCCAGACCCTTTATTCACTTCTACACCACTCCCGCAGGCTAGAATCCTCTCCTGCACGCTGGATCCCAAACTCCTGCCCAAGATCATAACCCCTTCCTTTACTCAAACTCCCTCTCAGACCCCATACCCTCTCCTGCACCTCAGTCCTCTATCCTAATCTCCCTTCTCCACCCCACTCACCGTCCCAGACTCCGCACCAGCTCCATAGAAGTGCGGCTTTTGACCACTTACCAAAATCTTGGAGTGGCCCCCATTAAAACCCACCCCGATGTAGAAACTTTGCCTACAAATGTCTTTAACTATTGTATACTTAACAATGTAAATTGCTGAGAAAAGGCAGGCACTTCAGTGATGCAACCAAGGCCAATAGTTTGGAGTACTGTCTTATCTGGAAGCTACTACACCATAGAAAGGCGATGTTATATAATGACAGTTTTATGTGCGAGTCCTCTCATTTGCAGAGTTAATATTGAACAATGCTTACCCAGCTCACCTTTCTGCCACCTGGGTTGTAAGGCCTTCAGTAAGTACCTAATACTTAAAGATGTTAAAAACATGTAGGATTTGGTATTCCTTAACTTCTATGTTTCATTTAGACTTGGATTAACTTCACCTGTTACTTTGGCTGCACTTGAAAGAATTTTCATTACTTTAAAGTTTGTTAAAAAACCCACAGGCTTAAAAAAACATTAGTTCAAGAAATACCATCTGGACTAATAATGCTTGCAGCTGAGAATGACAGAAGTGCAAATTCAAATGTGAATGACATAGTGGAAATTTGGGAAAGCACAGATCATTTATGGATCTTTCTAAGAGGTTGAGAATAGCCATATTGGGCCACACCAATGGTCCAGCTAACCCAGTATCCTTTCTTTTGATAGTGTGTGAGGCCAGATTCTTTACAGGGAATGGACAAAACAGGACAAATATCAAAAGAATCATTCCCTGTCATCCAGTCTCAGCTTCTGGCAGTCAGAACCTTAAGAACACCCAGACCATGGCTTGCATACTTAACTATCTTTGCTAATAGCCACTGATGGGCCTATCTTTCAAGAACTTATTTAATTTATTTACCTGAACCCAGACATACTTTTGGGCTTCATAACACCTCCTGGAAGAAAAGGTTACTCACCTTGTGCAGTAACTTCTGTTCTTCGAGATGTGTGTCCCCGTGGGTGCTCCACTACAGGTGTCGGGCTCGTCCCGGCGCCGCAAACCGGAAAGTTCTTCGTAGCAGTAGCCCCCTCCGGAGGACCGCGCGTGCGCAGTGTGTCCCGCGGCGTTCGCGCCTTTTCTGCGTCGCGCGGTCCGACCCGCCAGTTCCTCCTAGCCGGAACATCTGCAAGATACAAGAGAGATCTCCGAAGCAGGGAGGAGGGCGGGTCGTGGAGCACCCACGGGGACACACATCTCGAAGAACAGAAGTTACTGCACAAGGTGAGTAACCTTTTCTTCTTCTTCGAGTGATGTCCCCGTGGGTGCTCCACTACAGGTGAGTATGAAGCAGTCACCCTCGCACTGATTGTGCTTCGGATTTACTTGTGCACGGAGGAAAGGACTGCTTGAGCGACTGCTGTGTCAGCGACCTTGAGACGGTCAAGAGCATAGTGTCTAGCGAAGGTGGATGCGGACGACCATGTCGCTGCCCTGCATATGTCTGTAAGAGATACATTTTTCATAAAAGCCGTGGAGGCAGCCATACTTCTGGTTGAATGCGCTGTTAGCGAACAGGGCAGAGATTTCCCCCTGAGAGTGTAGCAACGGGTGATGCAGTTAACTATATGTTTGGAAATACGTTGGGACGACAGCTGATGACCTTTAGAGCGATCAGCGAGTGATAATAGCAAACGCGGAGACTTCCGGAATGGACGTGTTCTGTCAAGGTAAAATGCCAATGCCCTTCTAATGTCCAGAGTGTGCCAGCGGGCTTCCTCCGGTGTAGCATGCGGTTTGGGGTAGAAAGTAGGGAAGATTATAGGTTCATTGACATGAAAGGACGAGTTGACTTTTGGCAAGAAGGATGGGTGACATCTCAGTGAGACTCCCTGCTGAGTGAACATCGTGTATGGCGGGTCCGCTGAGAGCGCTGCAAGCTCTGAAACTCGCCGAGCTGAGGCTATTGCCAGGAGAAAGGTAACCTTTATCGTGAGAATTTGCAACTCACAAGTCGCAAGTGGTTCAAATGGTGGGCGGGTAAGGGTGTCCAGTACAAGGCCAAGGTCCCATGGCTGCGGGATAGGCTTGTGTGGTGGACAAATATTGGAAATTCCCTTGAGAAATTTCTTCGTAAGTGGATGAGAGAAAACGGAAAAGCTCTCTATGGGAGCGTGAAAAGCCGAAATAGCTGCCAAGTGTACTTTTAGCGAAGCAGCGGCCAATCCTTGGGAGTGTAAATGCAGGACATAGTCCAGAATACGCTGGATCTGCACATTTAGGGGGTTAATGGCTTGTGGCCGGCACCAGGCTGAGAAGCGACGCCACTTATAGATGTACGATCGTTGGGTGCTGTGTCGTCTGCTTTGCACGAGTACATCCATGACTGCTTGGGAGCAGGTTAACTCTAGGCCCTGGAGCCAGTTAGGAGCCAAGCTGTCAGGTGCAAGCGGTCGACATCCGGGTGGAGAAAGTTGCCGTTTTGTTGTGAGATCAAGTTGTTGATCCTTGGAAGACGTTGAGGTCTGGACACCGACATCTGCATGAGTTGCGTGAGCCAAGTCTGGCGCGGCCAGAAGGGAGCCACGAGGATTACTGTCGCCGAGTCTGATAGTATTTTCTGTATTACCCGCGGTATCAGCGGGATTGGGGGAAAAGCGTAGAGGAGATGGTACGCTCCCCAATTGAGAAGGAAGGCATCCCCCAAGGATTGGTTGTCTATCCCCGCTCTCGAACAGTAAGAGCGGCACTTCCTGTTGTCGCGAGTGGCAAAGAGGTCGATCTCTGGGTAACCCCATGCCCGAAACAGATCGAGGGCTACAGAGTGAAGGAGCTCCCATTCGTGTTGGGAGTGGAATGATCTGCTGAGCGTGTCCGCAATTATATTGGTTTTGCCGGGGAGATAGGAAGCTACGAGCGCGATCCTGTGGCGGATCGCCCAGTTCCACAGGCGCACTGCTTCCGCACACAAAGTCCTGGACCGGGCCCCGCCTTGCCGGTTGATGTAGTAAACCGTGCATATGTTGTCGGTAAGGACTTGTATGGTGGTCCCCTGTATATGTTGGACAAAGTGGCGGCATGCGTTGAAGACTGCCCTGAGCTCCAGGAAGTTTATATGGAGTAGGGATTCCTGATGGGACCACAGTCCCTGAATCCGGTAGTGCAACATGTGCGCTCCCCAGCCTATTAGCGACGCGTCCGTGGTCAATTGAATGGATGGGGGCTGGATCCGGAATGGAACGCCTGCTAGAGTATTGGCAGGTAGAGTCCACCAAACGAGCGATTTCCTGACTCGGGCAGGGACGGTTATGAAAGTGTTGATATTGGTAATGCCCGGTTTGTAGGCTATGAGGAGCCAATGTTGCAGACATCGCATGCGGAGGCGAGCATGGGCTATGACGTATGTGGTAGAGGCCATGTGGCCCAATAGTTTCAGGCAGGTAAGGTAAGAGACCTTCGGGGCTGTGAGCAAGACGTTCGATAGGTCTCGAATGGTGTCGGCTCTGTCCGTAGGCAGATACGCCATAGCAGTGGTAGAGTCTAGTCTGGCCCCAATGAACACGATGGACTGGGCCGGAGTTAGAGTAGATTTTGGCAGATTGATAATTAGGCCAAGGGTCTCGAAGATGCCTTTTGTAGTGGCAACTGCCATCTCGGCTTGTTCTCTCGAAGGTGCCGAGAGGAGGTAGTCGTCGAGATAAGGGAAGATGGTGATCCCCGCTCGACGGAGGTATGCCGCTATGACTGCCATGGTCTTTGAAAACACTCTCGGAGCTGCGGATAGGCCGAAGGGAAGTACCGCATATTGGTAGTGGTCGTCTCCGACGGTGAATCGCAGAAATCTCCTGTGAGCTGGATGGATAGGAATGTGGAAGTATGCGTCCTGCAGGTCGAGAGACGCGAACCAATCCCCCTTTTGTAGTGTTGGAATGATGGAACCCAGAGTAACCATCTTGAATCTGTATCTTCGCAGGTAGCGGTTGAGACCGCGAAGGTCTAGTATCGGCCTCCATCCCCCCGACTTTTTCTCTGTGAGGAAGTATCGGGAATAGAACCCCCTGCGATGGAATTCGGGAGGAACTATTTCCACTGCACCTATGGTAAGTAGGTGTACTACTTCCTGTCGTAACAGATTTTCGTGGGAGGGGTCCCTGAAAAGGGGTGGGGAGGGAGGGTTGGTGGGAGGCAAGGTGGAGAACGGAATGGTGAGTCCTGAGGTTACAATCTCCCTGACCCAGCGGTCTGTGGTGATGGCAAACCAACGAAGGGAGTATGGATACAGACGGCGGTTGAAGAGTTTGGTTACTCTCGCGTTGGGTTCTAGCTGAGGGATGGCTCGCAGACTCTCGATCAGTATGTCAAACTTGCTGTCTAGATTGTTGCTGGTTGTTGGCCTTGTTAGGTTGCTGGCGGCGACGTTGGGGGCGCTGCCTCTGTCTCTGCTGGTCGTATGGCCTAAATCGTTGGTTGGTATAGTAGGAAGCCGAAGAAGGAGGCGGCCTCTGCCTGTTATATGGCCAGGCTCTCCTGCGCCTGAAGGGCGGGGTGTACATCCCTAGAGTTCTTAACGTATTTCTAGAGTCTTTTCCTGAGTGAAACACTTGGTCTGTGTTTTGAGCGAACAGGGATGCTCGGTCAAATGGGAGGTCCTCCACCTTAGGGTGTAGATCCTTTGGCACGGAAGCCAGGTGGAGCCAAGAGTCTCGTCGCATGACGATGGACGTCGCGGTAGTGCGGGAGGCCGAGTCCGCGATATCGAGGGATATCTGGAGCGCATTACGGGCCACTGTGTACCCCTCTTGTACTATGGCCTTCAGTACCTCCCTTTGGGAATGTGGGAGATGCTGTATGAGCGGCACTAACTTCGAATAGTTGTCGAAGTCGTGGTTGGCAAGATGGGCAGAGTAGTTTGCCATCCTCAATGTGGCCGTAGCAGATGAATAGACCTTTCTGCCTAGCAAATCCAAGCGTTTGGCCTCTTTGTCCGCGATAGAATTTCTCGCCTGCGCGGATCTCGCCTTTTGCTGTGCTGCGTCAACCACGATAGAGTTCGGAACAGGATGGGTAAAGAGAAACTCTGCATCCTTGGCGTCGATAAAATATTTCCTGTCCGTGCGTTTGTTGGTAGGAGGCATAGACGCCGGAGTTTGCCAGATGTCATTGGCTACCTCCAATATCGCGGCATCGAAAGGAAGAGCTAGCTTGGATTTACTAGAATGTTGTAAATTTCTGAGCAGCGGATGGTGTTTTGGAGGCGCCCCCGAGGTGCGTAAGTTTTGTGAATCCGCTACCCGTGTAAAAAGCTCATGGAACTGCTTATAATCATCTGCTAGAGGGGGTTCGTCGTTAAACACCGCATCATCAGGAGAAGAGGAAGCGACCTCTGTCGGGGAGGCCACTGACTGGTGTTCCGCCACTGGCGACTGAGTGGTATCGTCCTGTGGGACCGAAGTCGTGGACGCATCTCCCGTAGGCGCTGGTGGGCGTTGAGCCGGTGGAATAGAGCCTTGGGTCGTTGGCGAATATATTTGCTGTCGGCTCGGAGACAAGGGTGAGCGCCTCGATATTGATCGTGAACGCTCCGAATGCGGTGAGCGGTGACGAGACGCACGATGAGAGTATTGTGGAGAATAGGACAGAGTGCTCCTATGACGATAATAGCGGGAGCGGGTAGGTGATCGAGGGGAACGAGAACGGTACGAGTAACGGTACGGCGATCTGGAGTAGTATGATCGGTGATAGTGAGGCGGTGTGATGGACCTTCTCGGGGATCTATAGTAGCGGCGTGCAGGAGAGTACTCATGATAGTGGCTCCGCCGTCTTTGAGGTGAAATCGAAGGTCCAGGCGAGAAGGCTGCCCTGTCCGAACCTGGAGAAGGGGTACGAGGGTGGTGTGTTTTCCTCTGTGCCTTCGTCGGTACCGCTCTAGAAGTATGGGGGACCGGGCTATCTGGGATCGAGATAAGTGAGGCCCCATCAGAGATTTCCCCTGGAAGACATGGTGATTGAGGCGCAGGAGGCGAGGAAGGCGGAAGCACTTCTTGTCCCGACACCTGAGGGTGTAAGGTCGTCGGATCCGGTGCCGAAACGGGAGACTGAGACGGCTGCTCCACTTCCAGCGATCGGTCGGTGCGGTGCGGTGCCGACGCGCCCTGAGGATGAGGAGTGGCTGCGCCGCTAGGCTTTGGATGGGATCTGGGTGCCGAGTGTTTCCTCGGTGCCGTGTCCGGTGCCTTAGGTTGTTGCGGCTTAGGCTTCGGTGCCTGTTTAGGCTTCGGTGCCGGGCCGGCCACCGGTGCCGTCTTAGTCGGGGCACGGTCATGCGCCGACGGTGCCGATTGCCTCGGTGCCGAGGACCGCACCGAATCCGGCTGCGGTGCCGCTCGGAGGCTCGGTGCCGCTGATGATGGTGCCGACTCCGGACGGGTTGGCGGGGCCGATGCCACAGAGAGTGCAGGGCTCGGCGCCGATGTGCTACGGGCTTTGGAAGGCTTTTCCATCGCCTGTGGGTGGCCCGACGCGGCTCTCGAGTCTGCCGCACTTAGGCTCCTGGACGAAGCGGAGGCCTTTTCTTTGGTCTTGTGCGTACCCTCGGTCTCTCGCTCTGTAGACGTCGGCGGCTGAAGAGCCTTGTTGAAGAGGAGCATTTTAAGGCGCATCTCTCTGTCACGCCTCGTGCGCGCCGTTAGCTTGGCGCAATGGCCACACTTCTGAGGGATATGGCCCTCCCCTAGGCAGCGAATGCAGCGGGAGTGGCCATCCGACACCGGCATAGCCTCGCCGCATGATGCGCACTTCTTGAACCCGGGAGAACCGGGCATGGTTCGCTGTGCGGGTGTAACCCCCGGGATTAAAACAGGGGGTTGAAGTAACAGGAGTGTTTTTTTTTTTTTTTTTTTTTTTAACAATTAACTAATCTAACTAACTAACGATATAACACTGACTAACACTACGTTGGGAAGGGGCTAACTGGGAAACAACTGAACATATATCTGATTTTTTTAACTAAACGATTCCTCCTCAGGAGAGGAGCGTGTTCCAGATCCGTCTGCGGCCGTGGACGGTTAGGAGGAACTGGCGGGTCGGACCGCGCGACGCAGAAAAGGCGCGAACGCCGCGGGACACACTGCGCACGCGCGGTCCTCCGGAGGGGGCTACTGCTACGAAGAACTTTCCGGTTTGCGGCGCCGGGACGAGCCCGACACCTGTAGTGGAGCACCCACGGGGACATCACTCGAAGAAGAAACAAAAGTTTCAACAGTTGACTGGGTGATGTGTGAAAAAATAACTTTTCCTTATGTGTGTTTTAAATCTACTCCTATTAATTTAAATGGGTGACCCTAGGTTTTTCAGTTATATGAAGGGGTACTTCCTTATTAACTTTCTCTACCCCCCAAATTATTTTATAGACCTCTGTCAGATTCCCCTTTAGTCTGCTCTTTTAAAAAATATACAGTACCCAGTCTCTCATTTCTCTTCCTAGGGCATGCACAGGCAACTACCAACACACAGGCCAGATCTGATCTGCTAAGGTTAGCCCCTGGCAGGCTCCCACCACTTATATTTACCTGCACTGCCGCAAGTACTGGTCATCACAGCTCCCACTGGCTGCAGATTGCCACCCCCAGCCAATGGAAGCCATGGGAAACAGCATCCTGGTCCGTGCTGCTTCCCACTGCTCCCACTGGCTGGGAACAGTGATCCGCGGCCAATGGGAGCTATGATTAGAAACAAAATCCTGTTAATCAGTTCACCAGTTAAATGTTATGTTTAACTGGCTAACCACTTAAACAGGCTCCAGTCCAGACGGAGCAGACCCCAGCCCCCTACCCATGGCATGGGTGGGGGGGCTGCTCCAGTCTGGCTGGGCCTGTGGCACAGTGGACTGCTGTGGCCTGGCCAGGCCAGGCCCGGCCCAACACAAGCTGGGACTGCTAAGGAAGAGGCTGGGCCTGCTGCACCATCGGTGGGGGGCTGCTCCAGCCAGGCCCATTATACTTCACCATACGCAGGAAGGAGCTGCTCTAGCTCAGCTGCGACCCCTGTCCATAGCTCGGTGTGTCGAGCCCTAGATGGGCTGGAGCAGTCCCCCTACCTGTGTCAGGTGTGGGGGGGGCTACTCCAGCCCAGCTGAGCCGCTCATTAACCGGTAAGCAATAAGCATCGCCTGGTAAGGGGGACGTTTGCTGTTTAACACTGACATCCCTACCTCTCGATCACTGGTACTGTGGCCATGCAGGTAAATATAGTGGCAACGGCCCATTAGGGGTTAGTGAACCATTGGGATGTTATTGCCCACCCCATCCTAGGGAAACTATTTTGTATCCTTAATCACTTTTGTTGCTGTTCTTTGCATCAGTTCCAATTCCAATATATCTTTTAGAGATGGGGCACACAGAAATACATCCAGTATTCAAAATGTGAACATTTGTGGATTTATACAATGGCTTTATACTTTGTCTTCTTATCTCTTTCCTGCTACTTCCTAACTTTTTTGTTGACCCTGTTGCTTCACATTGAGCAGATGTTTTCAGAGAACTACACACAATGACTCCAAGATTTTTCTTAAGTGGTAACAGCTACTTTAGAACCCATCATTTTGTATGCATAGTTGGCATTGCTTTCCAATGTTCACTACTTTGCACTTAACATTGAAATTCATCTACCGTTTTGTTTCCAGTCACCTAGTTTTGAAACAAAATACAGGACTATGTAGCACTTTAAAGACTAACAAGATGGTTTATTAGATGATGAGCTTTCGTGGGCCAGACCCACTTCCTCAGATCAAGTAGTGCATTTGAGAGATAGTTTTGAGAGATCCCTTTACAACTCCTTTTAGGCAGCTTTGAACTTAACTATCTTGAGTGATTTTGTATTGTCTGTAAACTTTGCCACCTCACTGTTTACTACTTTTCCCAGATCACTTATGACTATATTGAACAGCACTGGTCCCAGGACAGATTCTTGGCAGACCCTGCTATTTACCCCTCTTCACTGTGAAAACTGAATTTATTCCTAACCTTTGTTTTTTATCTTCCATCTAACCAATTACTGATCCATGAAAGGTCCTTCCCTCTCATCCCATGACTGCTTAGTTTGCATAAAGCCTTTGCTGAATGACCTTGTTGAAAGCTCTCTTAACGTCCAAGTACTCTATATATCTACTGAATCACCCTTGTCCAGGTTTGTTAACACCCTCAAAGAATCGTAATACCATTTGTTGTTTTTTTTCTAATCTATTAGTGAGTCATGATTTCCCTTAATAAAAGCCATGTTGACTCTTCCACAACATATCCTGTTCATTTGTGTTTGATAATTCTGTTCTTCTGTATAGTACTAAAATTAGGCTAACTGGCCTCTAACTGCCAAGATTGCCTCTGGAGCTGCTTTTTTTTTTAATTGGCATTACATTAGCTATCCTCCAGTCATCTGGTACAGAGATTGATGTAAATGATAGCTAGGAAACAGCTAATTAGTTTATTTAACCATTTAAGAAAAATTATATCCCAAATCTATGCCTA
The DNA here is from genome assembly GCF_052426305.1 of Pelodiscus sinensis. Taxonomy (NCBI): domain Eukaryota; kingdom Metazoa; phylum Chordata; order Testudines; family Trionychidae; genus Pelodiscus; species Pelodiscus sinensis. Next base: position 157,164,381 of record NC_143054.1, on the reverse strand, counting down.
GCACCGAAGAACAGACCCTAAACTAGTTTATAATGACTCATTCCTTTTAAAATGTTGGGCAGGATAAAGCTCAGACTACCATCCAGTCTCCAGACAAATAGCCCATCAGCACTGTTTTTGTTATGTTTAAGAACACATGATGATTCTGATAGTAAGCATGACACTTGCTGAGATGAAAGTCTCTCTCAACGCCAAAAGTTTATCTGAAAAAAATTTAATTCTAAGTTTTGTAAGAAGGGACACATTTATAAGGATTGAGCAATATTTAACAACACCATAGCTATCCATTCGTTTACCTCCAGAAGAAACAGTAATGGATCTAAGTCCCATAATACTACAGATTTTTTAATATGCAAGTGTGCACTTGTTCTTAAATCTATAAACTCAGGTACATCCTTCCAAGACTCCATTTACTGTAAAAATTGGTGCACACCAATTTTGAAGAGGCCTTTCACCCACTTCAGTTATTTTTGCCTTTGCTCCTCCCACTACCACCTAAATTCATAAAAGTAACAGGTGGTGCCTACTGTTTGTTTATAGTGGCTTTCATGGCAGACTCTATCAAGGCAGTTTTTGTTCCAAAGCTTTTACTTTTAAATGCTTCATGATTGTTGATCTGTTTTTGGCTCACAGAAGGACATTTTTAAAATTCTCTGTAAACTTATTTTTGTGCGCTCACAATATGTGGCAGCTTGTTTCTCTAATTTCCTGATTGTTGGTTATTTATTTTGCTTGTAAGCCATTAGCTCATCCTGGAAAAGCTTTCATTATTTAGTTGAGAAAAGGTACTAGAAGGTAACAAAAAAAACAAGTCTGCCTTCTCAACATGTAGAGCACTGTTCATTTACTTAATAAATGTCTACTTTAAAAACTTACCATCTCTGTAAGAAGAAACATCTTTTCAGTTTTTATTCAGTAGTAATTATTTATACAAAATTCACAGCAACCTTTAAAACACTAACTTTTAAACACGTGATAGTCTTTTTAACACAGTTGAGTATATCCGTGTTAAATGTTTAATACTTATGAATGTTAGCATTGTGTTATGGATGTTTGATGGTACTGAGCCAATATATTTTCCATTTGTCTGGGATTTGTGCATTTTTTCACAACAGAACTAGATGGATCAATTATAACATTCTTTTGAATAGATTCATGCCTTTCTTTGCTGGTTAATAGGTTTTCAGTAACTTAAATATTTGTGATATGCAGTAATGGTTAGGGTACAGTCGTAATAAAGCACCACATTTACATAATGAAAAGTTATTCTTCTCTTACCACTGTCAGCATCTCTAAGTTTTTTCCTCCATCCCCTTCAATAGCTTGATATGCTAACAAGCTGGCCTGTCTTAAACCTTGGACACCATGATTTCATTTCCTGCATTGCAGGCTGGGTCAGGAATTGCAATTCCTGTGACAGGGAGTTTCCAGATGTCACCAAGCCAGGACTGTAGATCATTCTGCAAATGGGCACCTAGTGAATTGATTTCATTCAACTGGCACACAAAGAAATCCATCAACAGCTAGGAGGTAAAGGAGTGGGAATTGGGGAGAAAAGCCAAGGGTGGGGAAGCCAGTATTTTTAAGGACTTCATAAATATCTCATTAACTAGAAGTTAACTTGTTTAGTACAAGCTAAGAAAAACAGACTATTATTAGAACTGTCTGTGGTGTTCTGACAAGTCCTTTTTTCTGAAGTATAAAGATAACTGAATAATAATATATGCTCATACAGAAATTACCTGAAGAGGATTTATTGCAGTTTGTTTTTTATACCATCACATTTGTAACTTAACAAAAAACAAACATACAGGAAGAAAAATGGGTAAGTCACTGCAGGAATTACTGTGAGCTAGAAGCAAGTGTGACCACTACAAAAAGTTGTATTTATATCTATTTATCTCAGTGTATTAGTATAAATAGCTCAGCAAAATGTAAGAGCACTGAAAGCAGTAAAAACTCACCGCCTGCAACTAAAGTATTGTATGTACACTAAATCTTATTTACAGGTTAGTGACTTTCTATTACCATACAAAAGGTACTTAGTTTTCTTAATCATAAATACTCTCTTCAAAATAATCCTGATGAAAAAATCAGAATATGTGGTGTGTGTATGTGCACGCAAAATGGGTGTGTGTGTGTGTGCGCGCGTATGGGTGGGTGCATGAGTGAGTAAGTAAAAGGGGTTACTTGTAGTGAAAACTTCACAGGGATTTAGTAAATGATATAATGGGGTTACTTTACAACTATACCTACACAACACCACCAAAAAACACCTCGCCACGGTACAGTTACTAGTATAACAAGCCAACATAATGCCAATTTGAAAGCTATGTTATATAATAGGTTAAGAACATATATTTTACAGATTCATTACAAAACAAGGTGTTGCACTAACCAAGACTTTGTACCCCACAAAATTTTGTTTGCCTCTTGATTATAACATGCCCACTGAATTATAATTATAATATTATGTTATGCTGAAAATTTTGCACACATCCAATTTTAAAATAAATTGTATTTGGAAATCCTTAAAAATCCATTACTAATTATTTTCTCAAAATGTGCATGTCAGTCCACATCAAGCAGAGATATTTTAGCCATTCTAACAGTTTATTTGCTTTTAAAAATAAAATGTATTATCCATAATTATTTTCAGGTACTTTACCAAAGTAACTGTATGTGCAAAAGCAGACTTTAAAAAAAAAAGTCATCACACATTTCAGCAAATATTTTTCTTGTAAGCTAAACACTCCAATACTATTTTTGCAATATACTTTTCAGTATACATCATTCCTGCTTTAATTTCAAAAACAGCTATTTAATCTCACATTAGTTAATTCAGGCTCTGAAAAGTAAGTGAGAAGCTACATATAATAATGCTATAACACAAGATCAAAACTACCTACTATAGTAACAATGGAGATTTGTATTAGAACTGCTCTGTTCCAGGCACTCAAATATTTCTGAACAGCTGTAACCTTTTACAAGAAAAGAGCCTACTTGTTACAGACGGAGTAACATTTTAGTGCAAAGAAATTGAACATACATGAACGTCTTAAAACTACATTTGTAATAATTTCTCAAGTAGTTTAATCAATTGCCTAAAATTTGCTACACAAAAGCTGAATTTTATATACATTTTAATGTAAAATATTTTCCATGCTTCCTAAAAACAAATCAAGTACAGTAAGAGTTATAAAAAGAAATGCTACCTTGAAATTGACTAACAGTATCTCCAAGGTACTATCATCTTTTATGAAATCGTCTTGAAGCAGAATGTGATTTGTGAACTGCTCAAAGAGCAGCAACACTACAGAAACAAACAAGCTGGTTGGAACTGCCTTACAATACTGCAGAGAGACAAGCCTGAATGACAAGCATACGCAGACTGCCTTGAATAGGGCATGTTAGGGGGCTGGAACTTTCTGTGTTTGCTCTCCTATACGACAGCTGAGTTTCTCTCCTACTTAACCCTTGGGGGCAAAGTCTTAATGGTTACAGCTGGTATGGTGAAGGCTTGATCTGAACACAAGGTCAGGAAGACAGGATATGAAGGTGACATGAAATTTCTAGCTTTTTCCTGCTTCTACAGGAGTATTCCACCCAATGCTGCTGTTATAATTTTCTTTGATCTTTCTGAATGAAGTTAGTAGATTAAAGTCTGTTGGATGGTGTTATTTGATTGCTTAGACTTATGTTAACTGTAGATATTCAGAGCTGTCCAGCACATCAGTTTTATCACTTACATTTATATGATCAGTTTCTAGATATCTTTATGTTTCTATTTATTTTGCAGATCAGACTCTCTCCCACCTTTATTTTCTAAGAGGAAGTATAAATGCTTGCAACTTGCTAAAAAAGTTGCTTTTATTTATTTACATTTGACAGGAGAAAAATTTATGGAAAACAGCATACCAAACATAAAACTGGTTGTTATGTGCTCCTTTCAAGTACATTCTGGTCCTTTCTTCTCTCCCATACAACAACTCTCAAAGGAAAAGAAAAGCCAAACAAATTTGACAAACCATGCAGAACAAGTGTCAGGTTTACAGAGGACACAGGAAACCACAGTCCCTCACCTTTCCTAAACAAGTAAAATTTTAAAGCTCCAATGCCTTAAAAAGCAAAAAGTAAAATTCTTCCAGAATAATGATAATTGACTAATAATTGGAAAATGTCTCTAAAGTGTATGAGGAACTTTCTAATGTTTACAGAAGTGAAAGCAATTGTGGGAGGGGCAGACAGAGATTCTGGTGTGCATAAGCCAGATCAGTGCTCTTTGCCTTTTACTGCTTTTTAAGTATGTGAAATGGTGTTTTTGCTACATGACTATAAAACAACAAGGAGAATCAACAAACTAAGTTATCAAACTTGGTTCTACTATAGTTTTCAGAACTCCATATATCTTATTCGTAATTATTTTAGCTCAACAGCAGACAAGAGCTTTTGAACTCCCTCCCCACTCCTCCCAGATGTAGCCTTGGCTCTCAGCTGACATGACTTCATCATCATCATCAGACTCTCATCCGACTGGGTCTACACCTAAAACTTAATTAACCTAGCTACACTAGTCATATCAGAGGGGGGAACCTTTTTTTGAATTGGGAGCCACCAACCCACAGGAAAAGTCAGTCACACACAAGTGAGAAGAAAAAAACCCAACAAAACCCTTACTCAGGCAGCCCCTGACTAAGGAGAAAGACATTCTCCACATTCCCCTCACCACACCACAGCCTTAGGGAGGCTGCAAGAGGGGAGGGAGCAGGAGCCTATACTGGGAAGAGCTGTCTTAAAAGCCGGTTCCCCACAGCACCATTTCCTTGGGTGGGTGGGGGCAGAGGTGCAGCGGGGGGGTGGGGTGCGGGTGGGCGTGGGCGTGAGCTGGAACTCAGCTGTCCCAACTCATGCCCGGTCCCAGATGCTGAGCCTCTACTTTTTAAGAACCACGTGGCTGTTAATACAGTAAAACTCCATTGGTCCAGCATCCAATGCTCCGGCACTCCTGATGGTCTGGCACCATCAGGAACCCGAAAGTGCTCCAGCTGCTGGCTGCCAGGCAATTGGAGCTGCTCTGCGCCCGGCTTCTCTGATTCAGCTGCTGCTGAAACTGACCAGCAGCTGAATCGGGGAAGCCAGGGGTAGAGCAGCTGGGGTTCTGCCAGGTTGGTCCTATAGCGCTGCCCCTCAGGGCTGCGGGACCAACCCAGCAGCACCCCAGCTGCTCTTGGGGACACCTGGGGCAGAGCAGCTGGAGTGCTGCCGGGTTGGTCCCACAGCGCTGAGGTATGGCACTATGGGACCAACCCAGCAACATCCCAGATGCTCTGTCCCTGGCATCCCTGATTCAGCCACTGCTGTAACTGACCAGCAGCGGCTGAATTGGGGACGCCTGGGCAGAGCTGGACTATCGGAAGGTGGGGCTATGAGGGGTCTGGGGTGGCATCTCCCCCATCCCAGATCCCTCATAGCTCCCCCTTCCGATAGTCCGGAATATCTGATAATCCAGCACCCCTTGGGTCGTAAAGGTGCTGGATTATCGGAAGTTTACTGTATATTTAAATGGCAGCGCTGCAGCAGAGTTAGCTCCCAGGACCAGGGAAATTCCATTGACTACTCAATTAGTTGATTAAGCGCAATTTAACATCCTTAAATCTAGCTACCACCTCTGAAAGATGGATTACCTACTGATGATAGGAAATCTTTGCCACTGTAAACATACCCTCATCATGACAGCTGCCATTCCATCTTTGATGCTTAGGAAAAGACTTTCCCTTCCAGCATGCTGAATTGACATCAGCTCTTAAAATTCCTTAACACGTCTTCCACAAAGTCTTTCAAAAACAAATAGGCACATTCTCATGATAGGTTATCAGACCACTTTTGAGATCAGAACTTCTGATCATCTTTGTCACCTAGCATAGAGTATCAGAATGCTATGTCCAATGCAGACAAATCTTTTGGGGCAGGAGCTGGGTCTTCTATAGTTTTGACCATGCTGTGAAGGCTAACAGTGCTCAACAACTTCGTTCATTTTTACTGTTTTGTGTATTTCTTCAAACTTCTTTAAAGCACCTTTCCCTACAGTTCTAGGCACCTTTTACCAAAATTTAAAATGGTAAGAGAAGGCATTAAACTCCAAAATGTTACTTGGTAACAGAAAATAGCAAAGAAATTGATATCTTCTCTCATCTATTCTGAAAGAACTGTCATGTCAGTGCTGCTTTAGCTGCTACCAATAATTTTTCATTTTAGGAACACAAAAATATTATTTTTAGTATTGTTTCTTTTGGGGGAAGCCCCCTAAAAACACTTAAAATATTGCCAGAGTACAAAGACAGAACATAAAGATTTAAACATTTCTTAGAGGCTACAACGTGCTTGACAATACAAAATTATCTTTTTAAAAGCTTACAAAAAACCCAGACATGCACTCATGGAGAGGAATTTAAAAGTTTAACTGGTTAACCAATAAGCTGATGTTTATCCGTTCAGGTTAATGGTTAAACTTCTGCTAGTCCAGTCGGTTTTGTGTAACCATGTGATGGCTCTAATTTTGATTGATTACATGGTTACTATTTTTTTTTAGGAATTTTTACATGCCTATCCTGGAGTATGACATGTCAAAATGTACAACCTGAAAATGTTTAAAAGCCAAAGTGGGTCTGAGCTTTGATGCAATCTAGATCACAAATCTCTGCTAGCATCTAGAGATGTGAAAAGTTAACCAGTTAACTGGTAAGCATCACCCTTAACAGGTAATGATTACCAGCTCTGGTTAACAGTTAATCAGTGGGGGTTGGAGCACCTCCCCACCTACTATGGAAAGGGGGATTGTTCAGCCCCGCAGCGGCCTGCCATATACAGGGATTGCGCCAGTTGTCCTGTCCACAGTGGGCCCGTGTGCCTTGCAGGCAGGGGCTGCTCCAGTGTCCGGGCGCCCAGCAGGGAGGGACAGCAGGAGCAGTCGCTGCCTGTGGCCAAGCGGTGAGGGAAGGAAAGGGGAGTTGCTCCAGACCAGACTCAGCAGGTGGGGGTCACTCTAGCCCAGTGGAATTGGAACAGCCCTTCTACCTGCACCCCCTTTAATTGGTTAACCAGCTCAACACAATGTTTAACCAGTTAACCAATTCAATGGGACTTTATATCCCTACTATCATCCTGGAGCATCCAAACCTTCATAAGAAAGGCATGGAAAACTGGACTCCTATCCCACAGGTATTTAAAAGGGGTGCAGATAGCATGCTCTTTCAATGAGTGTCCTCATCTACATACTTGAGACACTGGCCATGTTGGACCAAAAATGAACTATTTGGGGGTGCAAAATCCCTTTTATACTAAATAGTCACCAGACAGAAAACCTTCTTGCTATTCAAAATTCCAAAACTTTGAGGCATGATTGAATTAAGAAGAAATACAAACCTCATTTACTTAACTTTCAGAAAAATAAAAGAGTCCAGTTGCTTGACACATTCCCCTCAGCGTTCACCTGAAGGAGCTACAGAAGTGCAGGACCAGACTATAGCAGTAAAGTAGTGAACACTTAGCAAAGGAATTTTTTATCCACAAATACCAAACTCTTAAAAAACCAAAACACAAACAAAATACCATACACAGCACCGGAGAGTTATAGCTCTTAGGAAACAACTAATTCCTGAAAGCAACACTTCCCCAATTGCACAAATCTTTGGTTTAGTCAGAGTCTTTAGACCAGGCAGCTCTTCTACAGGCTGAAGTGAGATGGCCTCCTTTCACAGAGAAGCAGCATCTTTCAAAGAATGTCATACTTTTCTTGCCTATGCATTTTTGACAGAATTTCCAGGCCTCCTACAGCTTTCTGGTAGAATTGTTCCAAATCAATGTTCCGGCAGGTAAAAAAAACAAACAAAAAACCATTGTTCCACCAGACTGGAGCCATGCAGTGTTGATGGCCTTTAATGTCTCTGTCCTAGCTCCCCAGACATAAGTTTCTCCATTACGGCTGTGGCTATATTACAGTTTAAATCGACAAAAATTATGTTGCTCAGTGGTATGAATTACCCATCTGCCTGAGTGACAACTTGTGCTGACTTAGCCACGACGTGGATAGTGCTTTGTCTGTAGAAAAACTTCCCCACTGGCATAGCTACCATTGCTTGTGGGGGATGGAGTAAGCAAGCTGACAGAGCTCTCTAAAGCATTGGCCTTGAGACCTTACAGCTGCCTCTATGCAACTCTAGTGCTGTACGCTCTCTAGTGTAGCCATAGCTTGGGTATCAAATCCCCACTACAAAATGGATACTCTAATTCACAGTGATGATTACATTCAAAATGGAGTCAACAGAACATAACATTCACATAAAACAATTTGACACAGATACATCCCCCAAATCATCGCAAGCAGAATGTAAAAGTAAATCTTGGTCACAGAAAATTAATTCACCAGATATTTCTGCAAGAGCTGCTTAAATACTTACAAAATGCCATCTCTGCTGGTAGTCATTAAAGACCACATACCACTTTTATAAAATCAAGGTGTTAGCCACAGTGTTCTGGCTAACAACCTAACACCAACTGCATAAGACCATTTCTTCAGATGTTTTACAGTTTCACCTGCATACAATATTCTTCTACACTTTCTGTCTTAAAACTGTTATAAATCTTGCTATACTGTACACTGCCAGACAGATGCTATGTTTCACCTCCATGGCGGGCCAAGTGATTTTTTCCATACATATTTGTTAACTATTTCCCAGGATGAAGAGAGGCTTAATATTTGTAAAACATTTTCAAATCTTGGATGAAAAGCACTACAAAATCCTTAGTATGATAACATATTAAAATGCTCCAACACTATGGCCATGTGCACACTACGCGGAAAATCGATGCCGCTGCAGTCAATCTTCCAGGGGTCGATTTAGCAGATCTAGTGAAGATCCGCTAATTCGAATTTAGAGGGTGCCCCCATCTGTGTCAGTAATCCTGCTTCTCATGAGGTGTAAGGGAAGTTGATGGGAGCATTTGCTTTTGTCGACCTCCCACTGTGTGGGAGGCACAAAAATGTGATTTAAGATTCCTTGAATGTAATTAACATAGCTAGGGTTGCGTATTTTAAGTCAACCTTCCCCTTTAGTGTAAACCTGACCTACCTGAATTGTGAAAACAATGCTACTATATTCTACATCATAATAGCCACTCAAATTGTGTCCCAAAATATTACAACGCAAATATAACACACATCTAAGGATTATGATTAATAAGTCTTCTGTAGACAGTTTAAAACATTGTATCATAAATTTGAATTTAAATCTGAATGTAAAACTTTCAGTAACTCCTAGAGTATTATTCAGTTGCATCAGTATCTGCCCGAAGATGCAGGGCAAGGAGTCTAGCCAGGCTCTTCCCAAGAGAAACAGGACAGAACTCTTGCAGCCAAGGAGGCCCATGTACTTCAGCAACTCCAGACCCCAAACACTGCCAACCCCAAGCTTTTTTTTTTTTTTTAAATATATAAATAATTATTTAGTCTCCAAAAACATAATGGCATTATCTTAAAAATGAAATGTTCTCCCCTCCCCCGCCAAAAAACCCCCTCAGGGTTCATTTATTTGTTTTCTGAGCTTTTGCACAATTGCACATTTTTCTTCTATAAATGAGGGCTCGAAACTTACTTTAAAAAGAGTAAAGCATAGATTCTCACCAAATCACATGCTTCCAGCCACTGGAGCTTAAGAAGAGTTAATAAAATTCCAAGAGCTAAGAACACCTAAGAATCTCAGCTATTCTTTGTGATTGGGAGACTGGCTGTTGGGCAGGCTACAGTATGAAGCATTGTAACAGGCCCCTTTGACATCTTCACAGCTTTGGCCTATAGCAAAATCAAAATATGTGATTTATAAGGGACCAGTCACTTTCTTTTCTTGTGCTTGCAGGGACCAATCCCCTGAACTGTGCAAAGAAAATGACCTGGCAGACTAATGTCTAAGGGGGCCAGGCATTATGGGGATTTCTGTTGCCAGCCCTCAAGGAAATAATAAAATGGTAGGCCAAAGTAAAGTTGTGAATAGCTTAAATGGATGGGGAGCAGGAAAAATATGCAATAGGCAGAAAGCCTAGGGTCTCTTTCTAGTTCAGTGGAAGATGGGATAAAAGTGTTAATGGAAACAGGGACTCCTGGTTTGACACAGAATTTTTAAAGCAAAAAAAAAAAAAGTAAAGCACGAAAATATTGTAAAATATGAAGTTTAACACACTGTCCTTTTGGTAACCTCATCTTTCTGTTCTATGTGTTACTCACTTTGGTCAGATCTTCTACTAATTTGATTGAAAAATCTATAGGACAGAGATCATGTGTACCCGTGTTTGCTAAGTGCCTACCACAATGAAGTCCCAGTCTGACCACAGCCTCACTATTAGTAATAAAATTTACACATCCAGTATATTACATATACTGGGTTTTGGTCACAGTAAACTGAAAAAAATCTCCTGGAAGTTGCAAAGAATCTACAAAATTTAACTTAGTATTCTTATTTTGGCAATGTTTCAACCCGTGTAAGATAAACATACTGCAGCTGAATAGCTCTACTGCTACATATCTCATTCTGATCAGTCAAGTGCCAGTGTACACAGTGGTGTACAAAGCACAAATAAAGACCGTCCCAAAATAATGTAATATTTTCTTATAAACTAAGTGAAGTTAAAAGAATTAGAATGAAAATAATTCAGTTAGAGTTGAGTTAGTCTGGCTGCTTTGTAGAACAATGAAATTCCAGCAATATATTAATTTATTTTTCCTTATCTCAGGCTGCAAGGATCCTGAGGGCAACGATTGCTTTTGTCTACATCCCTCTAAGCAACGTGTGCTTACCAACCATCTCATCATATAAGCTACCAAGTATGCAGTTGCCATATAAAGGGACCATTCAAAACCTGACTCGGCAAGGGAGGTAAGAATAATTGCCAATAAATCATGTACCTTAGTACCATCTATACTTTTAGAAGCTGGGGAAAAGTTTTTACAATTCTATGTAATTGTTTCCTTGTGTATTGGTGGACACACTGATGGAGCAGTAAGATATTGAACAATGTACATATGTAACTGTGTACATAAATGTGTCTTCTCATATTTGTGGATTAGGGGAAGGAAGGAGGTAAGAGATATGGTGAGACTGAAGGGAATGGACAAAGGTTTAAAGATATTTAAAATGGTTGCCACTTATACTGGCATTCATCTAAAATATCCTACTTTCTTTTCTGCAAAGTTTATACAGACTAAACAAGACTGCCAGATACATATGCAAATCTCTTCCAACACAGGGAATTGTTATATCCCTAGGAATTAAGTATAGAGCCTTTCAGCTTTAATCTGGCTGCCGGTTTGCAATCTCTCCATTTTAGTAATGTCCAAAAATTACTGCTAACTGATCATCAGTAGATGATGTGATGTTGTCTCAATACAATTCCCACAACATTTAAGAAGAAGCAGAGAGACTGACCTACACTCAAGCCCAGGTCTAAGTGGAAATGCACTGTAGAGAGGGGAGTAGAAAGGGAAGATGTTAGGGGCTGATTCTGCCCTTGCTGTAACTTGGTTGATGTTTGAACAGAAGCCTTCAGGCTCTTAATCCAGAACATTTCTGAAGCAGGAAATCCATCAAATACTAAAGGCTTTGTCTACACTGGCTATTGCGGAACACAGTTTTTGTCATTCACAGGTGCTAAAAAAATGTACAAAAGCTTTGCTGTGGCAAGTACTCTAGTATAAGCAGAGCTTTGTGGGCACTGCCTGACTTTTAAAGCTAGGTCTACACTGGGAAGGTTTGGTGACAAGTGCTGTCGACGCGCAAAGTTGCCAAAAGTGAAAACTGGTCAAATAGGGGGTTTTTTCGTCTCTCATTGCCACCATTTCATGGCCACATTACTAGCATCCTGTGGACAACTAGAGCAAAGTATTGTGGGTAAGCACCCCACACTGCAGTGATGGGGGAAGGCAGAGCTGATCCCTGCACTTCTTGGGCTTCCCTCATAGCTCTGTGAGCTCGCCATACTGAGGAATGTCAAAGCAGCACAGCAGTGTCTCCAGCCCTTCACCTGCAGCAGTCTGCCTGCAGCTGTGCTCCTAGCAGGGCAGAACAGAAGCATTCCAATGATTTGCTCTTTGTTTCCCAAAACGAGCAGATTTCCCAGATGTTTGAAAGGGGAAAGGCAAATGCCTGCAGAGCAGCAGAGATCATGAAACATTGAGAACATCCATCAGGGCAGGCATTGCGAAATACTGGCAGAAGCCAGTTCTCTCAACAAAAACAAACAACAGAGGGCTCTTTGTCAACAATAAAGAGAGGGGAGAAGATAAAAGACCCTCACAAGCTGAAAGTTTGTCACCAAAACTGGGTGTTTTTCCCAACAAAAATCATATTGCAGTGTAAACGCTTTCACTGTTTTGTCACCAAAAGGCAGTTTTTGGCAACAATATGTGCCAGTGTAGAAAAGCCCTAACTAATGACAGGGCTACATCAACATAGTCATGCAGCTAAAAGCTTTGTAGTGTGTAGACATACGTTTAATTCTAAGACTATTGCGCACAACTAGACATCTTTGATGATTTGTTTAAACAAACACATTGAAAAGGAAATAGTTGAAGTTGCATAATCCTAAGTAGTGCTGAAGGCAAAAGAGTGCAGACTGCAGGTGTCCAGCTAAAAGAGTGTCATAAAATAAGAATGGAACTTTCGGGAAAGTATTGTGTTACTCATCTGTACAGTGCCCAAAACAACGTGGTCCTAATGCTGACTAGAGTAGACATTCAAATCACTGTAGTTCTGCAAACAAATAGAGTAAGATAGAAAATATTTAAAGTGGTTATTTCTTAAATATTTTAAGCCATTCCAACTATGACAGTCATGTTTTCCTAGTCTTGTTATTAAATGGCAACCAACCACTCTCTCCAGCAGTGATTCTCAGACTTAGGTATTTGAGGGGAACTTGACTGTTCCATACATCCCAGCTGTGGCTATAGCTGGGTCTTACCACATAGGTATTTGTATTACATCCTACTGCTTAATTTGTTACCTGTTGCCTACTTACAGATGAGCAGGAAAACCAGAGTACCTGTTAAGTACTTTTTCGATAACGATCTAATGGAAATAGATGTTTTATTGACAATATTCTTGCATTAATATAGACATTAATTAGAAATAGCCCTATATTGCTCCACTAAAACAAGTCCTAGGCTCCCACAGAATTATGCACAACTTGTTAGCCTTTAAAGTGCTGCTGTACTCCTTATTGTTTTTGCTGAAGGACTAACATGTCTACCTCTCTGAAACCTAATAAACTAACACTTTCCCCCTTGCCTTCATAAATGGGTTTTGGGATCCAATAATTACACTTAAAAAATCCAAGGGCAATGAGTCATGCAGACAACATGAAAGTGTGCTTTTTCCTACCATTTGGAAAAATTTAGGCAACAATAATAGTAAAAAAAAAGTGCAACTGCAACTATAGCAAGTTAATGTAACCAAGAACTCCCCTCCCCCCCGTTCATGATCCTATTTCAGATAGACATTTTTATTATCTTGTTTTTTTTAATTCAGGTATAAAGTATACTGATTTTTAAAAGGTACAGAACATTAGTTATCTAATATTAAAGAGTACTAAGCTTAAAATCAGAATTTACTATGACCACAAAAATATTAACAATACATACAATACATACCTGGTAAAGTTCAGAACTTACCTTTTTTGTTAGTCTCCTTCGCAGATAAAGGCAGAAAGTTGCAAGTGTTCAATTAAGAGCAAATTAGACAAAATTTGTAGTTCTCAAAACATTTCTTCTAACAAATGCAGAGTTCCATCTTCAATCTGGGAGGTTACTGCTTAGTACAAAAAAAACACATACACCCTTCTCCCCCCCCCCCCCCCACACACACCCTGCTATGTCAAGTACTCTAATCACTTATTTTTTCAAGATGTTTCCAAAAAGCAATGTTCAACTCTTCAAATATTCCACAAGCTGCTTTCCACCCCCCTTCCCTTTTTTTGCTTTTGTTCAGCACCTACAGTTTTTCCCCACCTTTCTTGGGTAGGGTAATGAAATAAGCACCAGATCACTTGGAGCTCTTTTGTGAAGAAGAAAAGTAGTTTGTGTAAACGGACACTGCTACAGCTCATACAGAAGGTTTTATTTGATCTTAGCTTTGCTGACACACTAATGAAGGCCCAAGCAGACAAGGAAAGAGAAAATGTTATTTGAGCACAAATTTAATGTTTATTCACCAGACTGCTTGCCTTTGAGAAGGTTGCCCAAACATAGCGTTTGCAATGCAGAGTCAATCTTTTCTAGCTGTCTCTTAGCAAACATATGGGAGCCTGGGAATTTCTCATGTATTCAGATAAATCAAGAACCAGACCTTTCAGACCACAACATTTAGAACCTTTAAAAGGAGATGTCAGATCTCTCTGGTACTCTGTGACTTTACATAGTTTAGATTACATCAAAGTCACCACTTTTCAAAATAAATATATGGGACTTCATTTCAAAAGGCAGCTCTGTAAAACAAATGAGACAAGTATGCTTTAACATTTCCTACTGTAGGTCTCAAATCTTGTAACTTACAACCCAAATCTATGAAATATATGTATAATATCTGGGTCATAAAATTTACTGCAGCTTCTCTCATTTGCCTGCATGATTTTTCAAATGCCACATCTGTCCTTTTTGTATTGTACTTCTACATGTATTCCAAAAACCATGCCTTAAAACTTGGTCCTCTATTTTTAGTGAGGCAGCAGCATACAGCAATTACCTGAGCCAAACCACTTCTGGTTACCAGTATATCCATGTTGGACCTCTGAACTATGCATGACTAGTCAGTACTTTTATAGGAGTCTCAAAACTCATAGGGGGGAAACACACAGGTGCAGCAGGAAACTAGACTACAATATGGTCAAACGTTTAAAATTTGCCCAAAAATATTTTTAACACACTTTTTCGCTTGGGACCAGTTCAACACACTCCACATATTATCCTAAGAGTTCGGTGTTTCCAGTGGACATATTTTCAGGCTTACCAAACTTGAAGTATCTGAGATGTGGGCTCAGAAAGTTCAATGGGATATCTGGCTAAGAAAAAAATTTTAGAATCAGGGCTGAATTCTGATTATTTTGGCTATAATTTTTCAGTTAAATAATATCTGTGCTTATATAATTACTAGGCAGATAAACATGGTTATCTGTTTTGAGCTATACTTTTTTGTACGAGATACATCACTTTTTAATTAATTCTCTAGTGGTAAATCAAAATTAGGTTGTTTTTTCTTTAATTTAGATAAGAGAATTGAATTGTTACATCTGAATACTTCCCAAACAGGAATTAAACCATCTGAAAAGGAACTAAACCTCAACCAGCTTAACTATCGAAAAAGAACTGTATTCAGGAAGATAAACCTTTCTTTAAACACCCTCCTCCCCTGCACCGCCTCTTCCCCTCAAGCCTTGGGAATCCTGAAAGCACCCAAACTGTTGTAGTTCTACTGTGTAAGAAAGGAGAATTTAGGAAGCGTGAACAGGGGTTTTATAGTGCCCTGCAGGATATCCTTGTACTCCAGCATAGAAGAGAGCGAGGGCATGGCTGGTGCATGCTCCCAAATACAGATTCAGTGACAAAATATCACCCTCACCCTGGACAAAAGCCCGGCCTAAGGTAAGTGGTGCATACATCAGCTTCAGAGGCTACTGTAGCCCTAAGATAGTAACAGCTTCAGAGCAATTCTAAAATCTGAAGGAAAAAAAAACTGTTCACTTTCCAGGTCCCTTCTCAGCCCACTTAATTGGGGTATGTACTACATTCAGGATTTGGGCATTAGTAATTTTGGGTCTGGTCTGCACCTAAAATTGAGGTCAAACAGGTTGTATTGCTCAAAGGTGTGAAACATCTCCCCATGAGACATTCAGGAAAGCTGATCTAACCCTAGTGTACGTAGCACTTCACGGTTGACAAAAGAATTCTGTCAGCCAAACAACTGCCTCTGAGAAATGTGGATTTACTACAGGGATGGAAAAAAAAAAACCTCTGTCACCACAGTAAATGTCTACACTATTAAACTAGTGCAGTTGCAGCTGTGCTGCTGTAGTATTTCCAGTGTAGGTTTAACTATAGGTAAAGATTAAAGAGCTGCTGGCAGTACTTTAATGCAGCAGTGTCATTATGGCAACAGTGCTGAGAGTGAGCTCTCTCAGTGCTCTAGGGATACTTTACAGTGCGGTAAATTTGTAGCTCTGGGATGTGAAGTCCCCCCTTCCCTGAGCGCAGCGAGTTACAGCATTGTAAAGTGCCAGCGTGAAGTAGGCTGCAAGCGCCACTCCCCTCGTGGAGGTTGTTTACCTAAAGATCTGAGAGAATTCTCTCACAGCGTTCGTGCCGTGACCACACTTTCAAATGTAAAGTTCTGCCATGCCAGCGATTGCGGCTGTGCTTTAAACTTTGAAGTATAGATTATAAGTTCAAACATTCCCATCATAAGGAAAGTTTCATGATCAATTTTCTTGGGTAGTCATTTTGCTCAGTCCAGAGTCCTTTACTCATTTGTATTTTTCTTATAGTAAACAAAAAGGTTGTGTGTTTCTGGTCACAGCACTTCTTTATAACAACCCCAAATTGTTTCCATTTACAAGAAGCACACCGTAATGATAAACATTATTTAGTTTATGATTCTTTTAAAAGACTGAGATTTCTTTAACATTTTAAACTGGCATGGGACTGGTTTACTCACAACATTCATGATGCAATTCAAAGTTTTCACTTCCATCCCGCTAGTTCGAAGCTGACCCAGATTGGCCAAAATAGGTAGATTATAACATGTTAGTTTGTCTACTTCCTATAGTTTGCCTATATTCCTCACATGACTCTACCACAAGTTGCATTCTACTGAACTGGATACCCCTCCTCTCATAAGAAATGGTTTTTACAGGTCGCAGTTGAAGACATTGGTGAGACACCTCCACTCTTCTGTTGAGTGAGACCACACCCACTGTGAATAACTGAAGGACTACCATTTCCAGAACTGAATCTAAATTTGCTTTTCATTTTTAACCAAAATACTATATTCTTCTTTCAGCATAGAAATTTGTAATTGTTCAACCAGAGAGTCTAATTAACCTTATGTATACAATAACATTTGTAACAATCTAAGTTTTTTTTGGTCACTGAACAATGATATAAAAAGAAATGTCCATTCTTTCAGAATATACAGATCATAAATAAAATGGCTGAGCATCCAATTACAGAGCCTGTCTCAAGAATATCAAATGTCATGAATTGTCATTTTGCAAGCCATGAGGAGAAGAAGCACGAATTACAGCCTAAAACGGTATTCTGCTTTTTACACTGACATGTTTTAAAAACATGCCATCTTGTTAGAATTCTGACAGAAGAATAATTAAAAAAAAAAAAAACCTGGCTTACAACTGTATATTGTTGAGGTTTGTACAGAGCTTAGAGAAAGCCCCTATATCTCTTCAAAATTTACTCCGGGTAAATTTACTACACATACCTCCATACAGTTCAACAAGGAAAAATTCTTCACTGAGGGAATTTCTTATTTCTGGATTAAACCCAGTGCTATTAGCTGCAGAATGAAATTATTAGTGACAGGCTCATTCAATTACTTCTTATAGGCAGTCCATAGATCTTCCTCTAAACCTAAAACTGCCATTGTAAATTTATCTAACGACAAATTATTTTTAAACTGTCAGAGGCAAACATCATAAAAATTGTTTTAATCACAGTGATTTAACAGTGCACGGTCATTAAAGTACAATTTGTGAAGAAATCAAAAACACTTCAAAGTTATAAACTGAAAATTAGCATAATTTATGCCTCCCCAAACATTACACTGTAAATTAGGTTCTAGTCCCATAGTTGCGAGTATTATGATGTTAGCATTTCCAGTTATTTGAGATGTGTAAGTTTCCCTCCTAAAATATGACAAATCTGAGTTTATGAAGTGAGATTAAAAATCATTTTTCCAAAAAGTACACAAGTTGGTTCCTGGTAACCATATTTTAAAAAATCCCAAAACAGAAGGCATTTTCTAAGAATGGAAGATTCCCCACCATTAGTTAATACATTTGTAGGTGAAATGCAATGACACTGCAATCAAATTCAAAAGAGTAATAACCTATCTGTAGATCAGTGGCGCACAACCTTTTTTCATTTGTGACCCCCGCACTGGAGCTCCCCCCCACCCCCTAAAAGAAAACCCACACCGAGCCGCTGAAATGCAGTTGCAGCCCCTTTAATTACTGCTCCTTTGCCCCCGAGTCCGTCGGGCGCCGAGCTGGGAAAAGCAGAAAATAGTGGCCGGGTTGTGCACCACTGCTGTAGATTTTAAATATGGGTTATTCTAAGCCTTGTCATTTAAAGGTTCCAGTAATAAAACTATTTTTAGTAACTAAATCCTTTTATACATGCACAACCTTTATCACAAGAAGCTTCATAAAATAGCTAGTTTTAAAAGTTTGATCTTTTTTACCAAGGGAAATTGTAATCAATCTGATAAACTTCACATTTTCCTTTACAAGTATGCCCCAAAGTTATCTTTATTACTAGGTGTAACTGGGCCCAAACTCACCTCGCTCAAACTAGTGTTCTGTGCTAACATTGAATGAAAAACCTAGTGTATATAAACTGAAGATGGAAATGAAATCTCTGCTGCTCCTTTTTAGCATGTAATTAAATTATATGGTGAAAAGCATAGCAGAAATACAGATGAGAGAAATACAGTAAGGAATCCATCTGGTGTCACTATAAAAGTTACTTTGCAAAGATGTCTAGTAGACTCACTGATTATGGTAAGTCCAGCTGTTTAGTTTGTAAAGCAAAATGAACTTCAATAAACTTCAGTTACTTTAATGGACCACATTTTCAGCATTCCAGTTCTCAAAAAAATCACTTTAATATGGCACTGCCCATGATGAAAGCATATTTTAATGCAAAACTTAGCATAACCCCAAATTTGAGCACGATGTAATGAAAACATATTCAAGATCCAGACAGCATCAATGAAGTGTTTTGCATTTTCTAGATAAATTAATTTTAGCTTTTTTACTGTGCATAAAAGTCACACCATACACAAGCAAAAGAGAAACTTTGTCTGAGATTAAAGACATGCATATAATTAAAAGCAGAGTCATTTTACTCTATCAATTTACAAGGAAAAAACCCAACTAAAGGAGAGGATTTACAGGCACACAGAATTATTGGTCACAATGGGAATGGAACTAAAAAAACCTGCACCGTCAAGTTATATAAAACAAAATTTGAATGACTCCCTCTGTCTTCCTTCATCTGTGCTCAAATACTTCAAAAATAATATTTGTATTTATTAGTTATGATGACAGATGCGGATTGATGCAGCTGTACACAGTTCTGCCTGGAAACTGGCGTTTTTTCTTTTGTCAACATAAATAGATACAGTAGGGGTAAATTTCCTCTTCACTTCAGTGATAAGCCAGCATGCCTTACCTGACCTGAATGGGAACAAAAAAATAAGGTAGTTCAGACAGGCTTCTTCACTTCATACTAACAAAGAGCACAACCATGGGGATGCATGGTGATGCCTGTGATGTAGATATCTGGTAATGACAGGCTCCCTGATGCTAATCAGATAGTGGTTCATTTTTGTGGTTAGGCTTAATCACCAAATTAAGACTGTGTTTACAAGAGCCTTCTGTTAGGAGTAGCAGTAAAAGGCCTGACCTCAGAACCTGAGTTTCTTTTTGTGGTAGGTCTAGAGCAGTGGTTCTCAACCTTTCCTGACTCCCATACTCCTTTACAAGAGTCTGATTTGTCTTGTATACTCCAAGTTTCACCTCACTGAAAAACTATCTGCTTACAAAATCAGACAAAAATACAAGTTTCACAGAGAATTATTACTGAAACATTGCTTATATTCTCATTTTTACCATACAGTTATAAAATAAATTTGAATATAAATCCTGTACTTACATTTGAATGTATAGTATACAGAGCAATATAAACAGGTCATTGTCTGTATGAAAATTTAGTTTGTACTGACTTATGCAGCCTGTCATAAAACTAGGCAAATACCTTGAGAGCTGATGTTTGTTCTAGAAGATGTCTGTGTAACCCCAGAGGTATGCATACCCCTGGTTGAGAACCACTGGTCTAGTCAATACTGTATAGTTTTCCCAGTTTCTTATGATTTAGATAGATGTCTGCATTGCAGGAAGGGTTAGGCCATATAACACTTGCAAGAGGAATATTTTCTTTAGCCTGTAAACTAATGACTAAGAATAGAAGATTCTGAGGCTGAAAGATTGTCTCAAGCATGGTAAAAAAACTGAACATTACACTGGTCTAAGGGGCTAGCTGCTCCATGAAGCGCTGCTGCCTTGAATGCCGTAGGGCAGTGGTCCCCAACCTTTAGAGGCTCACGGGCGCCTGGGGGCGGGGCCACTGCTGCGCCAGGGGGCGGGGCCACTCACGCGCCAGGTGCCCGGGGGGTGGAGCCGCGCATCCTGGGGCACGCCAGGGGCAGGGATGCCCTTGCACCCGGCGCCAGCATGTGCCCCAGGGCTGGGGCCGCCCGAGCGCCTTGTGCCATGGGCCCGGTGCCGCCGCCCGAGCCGCACGCCTGCCGCGCACCCGCATGTGCCCTGGGGCTGGGGCCACCCGAGCGCTGCGCGCCTGGGGCTGGCGCCTCCAGTGCACCGTGCGCCCGGGGGGGGGGGGCCGGCCCAGGTTGTCGGTGGGTGCACACAAATGCCCCGGCAGGCGCCATGGCGCCTGCGGGCACCGCATTGAGGACCACGCCGTAGGGGGCCTGCCATCAGGCTCTTTGTGGCATTTCAGAGTGGCAGCGCCGCTTGAAGCCCAGGATCAGTTGGGGAGTCCCCAGCTAACCCCAGGCTCAGTGTGGTGCTGCTGCTTTGAAATGCTACAGGGAGCCCAGTGTCCTCGGCATTTTAAGGTAGCAGTGCCGCATGGAGCCCGGGGTCAGCGAGGGAGTCCTTCTAAAGCCGGGAGGTGCCCTATCAACTAATTTAATAGTTGATGCAAAAATGCATCGACTATTCGATTAGTCAATTACCTGATACTTAACATCCTTAGTGTAGGAAATGTTGGCATGCATAGAATACCACTCTGAGCTCCAATACATTTATATGCCGGTTGGAATCTTGTGGAGACTGTTGTCCCTGAGTCATGAGAAGGCCTGGATGAGCCTCCCCAACCCAAGAGAGAGGCATCCATCATAATTGTCGTGGACAGGGGCATTTGTGAAAAGGTCCACCAGCGCAGGCGTTTTTTAGGTCTGCCCAACAGTCTGGGGAGTGTTTGATTCTGGTTGGTATTGTTACTAGTTAGTTGCCTCTGTTGTCCTGTGGCTTGTATACCATCCTCAATCACTGTTGCATTGGTCTCTTATGTAGTCTGGCATGCAACACTACTGACGTGGCTGCCGCCATTGTCCTAGTAATTGCAGGCAAGTCTTAGCTGGGACTTGCGGAGTGGCTTGAACTAGTAAAATGAGGGCCCATATAGTCTGAAACCTCTGTTGTGGGGGAGATGCTATGGCTTTCACACAACTGAGGTAAGCACCAATAAATGCCATTGTCTGAGTTGGTTGGTGTTTGCACCTGGAAAGATTTACCTGTAACCTGCAGGTCTGAAAAAGAGATTTGGTCAGAGAGATTGAATTTTGTGCCTCCTGACTTTTGCGTGCTCTTATCAGGCAGTCATCAAGTTAAGGGAATATGGAGACCCACTGCCTGTGTAGATGTGCAGTGACGACCGCCAACACCTTTGACAAGAGCAGTGGGGCTGTGGAGAGTCTGAACTGGCAGCACAGTCTATTGGAAATGTGCACTACCAATGCAAATCTGAGGTCCTTGCTATGTGCAGGATGAATGGATATGTGGAAATATGCATCCTGGAGGCTGAGAGTTGATAACCAATCCTCTTTGTTTAAGGTGGGGATTATAGTGGATAGGGTGATCATCTTGAACCATTGTGGTCACGTGTGTCTGTTGAGCTTCCTGAGATTGAGACTTGGTCTCCACCCTCCCCTCCCCCGACTTCTTTGACTTGAGAAAATAGTGGGAGTAAAACCTTTTTACCTTGTAGCAATGTGGAATGGATTCCACTGTACCTAGATGGAGTAGGTGGTAAATCTCCTGGAGAAGAATGTTCTCTTGAGATAGTAGCCAGCATCTGTTGGTTGTGAGGGAGGACCACTGATGGTAAAAGGGTGCTACACATTGATTGAACAGGATGGGGCTGCCCTGAGGAGAGAGGTGTCACCAGAGTTTTGACCTGGCCTTCAAAATGTTTGTCTTGAAGTTGATGGTTTAGAGACGAACGGTTAGTCAGAGGTTTGCCTCCTCCTACTTCTAGTCTGGTGCTGCCTCCTCCTGTTATTGAATTGCCTTTGTACTTGGGTAAAAGGCATGGGTCTCTGAGTGAAACTTCTTCCCTGTTTGTGCATTACTGCGGGGACGTAGATGCCTGGTGTGTTCAAGGTGGAATGGGAGTCTTTGAATGAGTGAACACAGGTGTTGGCAAAGAGCTTAGTTCCCTGAAAAGGAAGATCTTCTACAGCTGCCTGGACCTCTGAGGGAAATCGAGACAAATATAGCCATGACAACCTCATCACCACTGCTGTTGCAATGGGGCACGACGCAGTGTCAGAAGCTTCTAGAGTGGCCTGAAAGGCTGTACATGAAATCAGGGTACCTTAGTTGATATTTGCCCTGACCTGGTCTCTTCTGTCCTTTGGTAGAGATCACTAAAACGTGCCATCTACTAAAAAAATTGAGTGTGTGTATTTGTCAAACATAGCTGCATAATTTGAAATGCATAGATGGAGGGACACAGAAGAATATGTCTTCCTTCTTATGAGGTCAAGGTGTTGTCACTCCTTGTCATAGGGAGTGGTCCTCATTGCACTCTGTTTTCCCCTTTGGTTCACAGCATAAACCATTAAGGAGTTAGGAGCCAGATGCGAAAACAAGAAGTTGTGGCACTACATTGTATTTGCAATCTAATCTCTTGCAGATTGATGGTATTGCCGCTGGTGTCTGCCAAACAGACTTGGCAGGGTCCATGACGGCTAGGTCCATGGGGAGGGCCAATATGACTGTTGGTGAGGCATATAGTATATTGGTTAATTTGTTCTGAGTCTCAGCGAGGCTGTCTAGTGAGACTTCCAGGACATTCACCACCCTCCTGAAAGCTCTTGGAAAGACTTAAAGTAGTGTCCTGCTGTGGGAGAAGGAGTAGGAAGCATCAGTGTGTCGTCAGGGGAGGATGACGAGATGTGTGTTGGCGCATGTGAAGAGGTGGTGGACTCATTGTCACTTGATGGTGGCTTGTCCTCCTCCTGGCACACTGATCTGTTCAAGGATGGTATAGAGGTGGCCCTGGATGGCACAGGTGGGGTTGGTTCAGGCTGTACCTGTTGTGGTGGTTAGGCTCTGTAGGGGCCCCAAGGATCCCAGTATGGCCAGTTGGTTGGCATCGGCTTTGGAGGTGGCAATCATAGGGGTGGTTCCCACTGGGGTAAAGCTTAGTACACTTGCTGCTGCTACAGTTGAGATTGCTTGGGCGGGGAGTGTCTTGGTGTATGGGCACCTTTGAGAGGCTCGTTGTCCTAGTCACTCGACAATGGCGGTGCCGATTCTGCAGCAGTGGACAAAGTAAACCTGCTGGATGTGAGTGTACCATCAGTGCCAAATAAGGGGGTCATTGGTATGGACATCACTCTCAGCTCCTCTGCTATTGTTAACGGGTGCGGTGCCAGTGTAGTCAGTGCCAGAGGGAGCGTGGAGAGTAATACCACAGATACCTGCAGTACGGATGGTGCCAACTGCATAGTCGTTGGTGCTGGTTATTTGTGTTCTCAGCACCGGGGGTGGCATGGGTACCGATGGCATGGAGTGCATCTTAGTTCTTTCAGTGCAGACAGAGCATCAGAAGAAGGTGTCTTTGACTTAGCATGTGCTGGTAGCGTATTGGAGGTAGGTGGTGCTGATTTTGACTTCTCTGGTGTCCAAGCAGCTGCCTTTATGAGATCCTTGGACCCTCGGGAACTGTTGGAGCCTGACAATCCCAGTACCTCCTTGTCCAGTGCGGGGGGCATTTTGGGTGTTTGTACTGATTTTTTTTTTTTTTTTTTTTTTAGGGGGAATCACCCTTACTTAACGAATGGGATCTCTTCCTGGGCTGGTACAAAGAAGAGTCCCTGACGCCAGAGCCTGATGGGGCATAACCACTGGGGAGGGCTGCCAAGGTGGGGTGGAGCTCCAGGTCCGAGGCTGGTCTTACAGTGTTTTCCAGGGAGATCAGCTTCAGTTGTTGCTCCCTGGCTTTCTGCGTCCAGGCTGTTAACTGCTTGCAGTGTTGGCACTGGGCTGTGATGTGAGCCTGGCCCAGGTACCAGACACTGAGTGCCCGTCAGAAACTGGAATGGAAAACCTGCAGAACAGGCAACATTTAAAGCCTGGGGAAGCTGGCATCTCAGGGAGAAAAGACCGTGAAGGCAAAAAACGGCCTCAACAAGGAAAAGATGTATATATATAAAATAATAACACTAACTGTTTTATTAGAACCAGGAACAACTAACTAACTACACTAAGAAGAATGAACTAAGAGTCCTTTGAAGAAAAAAAGGTTGGCGAGCACTGCGGTTCCGACCAACAGTGGTGCTGGCAGAGAAGGAACTGAAGGGACAGTTGGCTGCACATGCATAGTAGCCACACAGCACATGCCGTCTGCTTCATGTGCACAGCCTACCAAAGGGCAGTGCTACCAAAAATCTCCAACTAGGCACGCTGCGGTGCCCACACACCTAAGGTGGAGCTTCCACAGGGACACTCCTCAAAGAAGAATATCTAGTTACATACACAAATTTAGAACAAAAGTCTGAAAGATGTGGCAGAACTCTCACTGACTTCAGTGGGACCGAATTCTTTCCACTTTTTTAGTCTCTGCTCAGCTCTGACCCCTTTTCATATGTGCTCTCTCAAGAACTGTTTTATACACATTCTAATCCCGTATACATGCTGTACATTGTTAATAATTAGGAAAAGTCTACGTTTTCATGCATTTAAACAAACACAAATGTACTACCATTATGTTGAACTGAATATTTGAAAAGTTCTTTTTCCCAATCACTTGCTCCCCTCAATTCATCATGAAGGCCTGGAGCAATGTTGCAAAAGCTTTGAGAAGTACCCGAAAAAGACCTGCAAGATCCATCAGTGGGAGTACATTTTAGTGTAGATGCTTACAGAATTAGATTGATCTGAGCTGCCTTATGTCAAACTTAACTCTGTAGTGTAGACAAAGCCTAATATTTCCTCTTCCCAGATTACTAAAATGGAATCTAATCTAATCTTTAATAAATGTAAAATTACTGCATTTTAATGTAATTTTTAAATGAAAATACAATCAAGCTGAATCATAATGGGAAAACAATGGTTTTCTCTTTTGAAAACATTCAAATTATATTAAACTAGCAGATTTACCCATCATAGCTCATGTCCATAATTCAGGAATTCCATCAAGCATGTTTTGTTTCTTCATCCCTATAAACTCTTATCATTTGCCATGTTTTGATTTAAAAAAAGGCTATAATCAATTTGGCTTCCAATAATATTTTCTTCCAGTTTTCAAACCTTAAGCATTGGTTTTTCCATCTGTGCCTAAACAGAGCACTACTCCAAATTTCTCTATTTTATTTCTTTTCTGGAAGGTTTATTGAGAAGCAATCCTATTCCAGGTTCATCCTATTTTTCTGGCTCACCTTGGTTCAGTCTCAACATTCACTTGGTTACGCTAAGGACTGTACTTTCTTTGGTTATTGTCTTGTTTCCGTTTGGTTTTATAAGAAGAAATCCCATTCCTGGCACAACCAAACCCTTCCATTGCTTTAAGTTATGATAAGAGGAAGCTGCATGCCAATTTGGTGGTCCCAGCTCTTACCATTTAGAAGGCAGGGTTGCCAGGTATCCGGTATTTGCGGCCTCTGTCCAGTTAAAAAAACAAAAAACAAAAACAGAAAAATTTGTTTCTCTCAGATGGAAGGCCGCTTGAGACATTCTTCCCCTGCCACATCTGGTAGGGGCGTGGGGAGCGTCAGGATTTAAAGGTGTAGTGTTTGGTGTTATTTATTTTTTTTAAAGAGATTTTTTTCCTGCCATGTTCGGTATTTTTTGTGAAAGTATCTGGCAACCCTATAAATAGGAGGAGTTATTGATCAGACAAAAAAACCCTCTAAAATATATAGTGGATGTACCAAAGCTTCAAGTTACAAATATTTTAGAAAAGGGTCCAAGAGAATTAAGTACTACAGATTTCTCAGATAAGACTGAGAAAAAACTATATGAAAATAAAGCTTTACTCATCTTAAGATTACTTTTGCACCTTTTTGTGTGTGTGGGGGGGGATGTTTATGTTTCCTCATTTGTGTTTTTATTTATGCCTCATGCAACAACCACACTGTTGGCACTTAGAGAACTAAGAGGACCGACAATCTTAGAGATTTAAGGCTTCTGTGTAATCACTGAATAGGAGAACAGCACTCAAAGCAACTCAAATTTTGAGCAATTCAAGTTCCATTTCCATGGCTAGTGAAACCTCTGCAGAGACTGCCAGCAAGACTAACCATTAGTGCCAACTGCGGTAGACAACTTTGTCAATGCAGATATAAGCTGCATTCAAACTGGAGATACATTTGTTTTTAAATCCAGACATCACTTGTTAAGCCACAATAAGCCTAAATAAGATGTAAACACAAAAGCTACCAGAAAGCTTGTCAGTTGTCTGTATCCCTTCTTGATAAAGTTAAGCTGAACTAATTCTCCTTCGTAAATACAAAATGTTACTGAAGTGTTTGTTCTTCCTAGTCTGACCAGCACTATTAGATTCTGTATATATAAGTGGCGGAGAACCATGTCTCCAAATCAATCACAAAGTGTGTAAGAGAAAATGCATATGAAATAATTAAAACAGGCTAACACCTAAGATCATCAATTTCATTAAACTTAAATCTCCATGACAATACATGAGGATTTTTTTAAAAATTTCAAATTATTCTGTGCTACCAAGAAACACTTTTCAGCAAGTGTACTAGTGAGCCCCTCCTCTACAGAGATGACAATTTCCATTGGACTGTATTTCTTTGCTCTTATGTCAGTGTCACCATCCAGCTCCAATTCTTTACTATGATTGCGCTGAACTGCGGTGGGCAAATTAACACAGTCTTCCACCCCAAAATATGATGAATTTTATAAATATCTGTTAAGATTTGTACAGTAATTGACAAAGGACTATAAAAAATAGATGACTATAATGCCCTCTTCATAAAACAGGAGATAATCCAGCAACAGGGTGTGTTACTGATTGATGAGTGCATTTCCCATCTGCATTGTGGGACCTTTCCTTTTTACTTGGAAAAAACTAGAGATGGGGAAAGAAGGCAGCTGGTAAATTCTGTTTTCAGCCAATGATACAAGTGTCACAAGTTATAATTTTTGCAAAATCAGAAGAGAAGTTTTATAGGTGTGTCTCTGTATCAAAACCATTTCATTCAGCACTGCTTGTCTACCAACAGCCACCTCTCCCCAATCTCCGAAACATGGCACTATCTCCTTCACTCTTCTGCACTTTTGCTTTTCTTCACCCTCTTCCTGAGCACTTATTTCCTTTCCCGCTTACTCTCCCTAGTGGCTTTCAATCATACTACTTTCAGAGTCAGCCTGGCAGTTCAAAAGGTTCATTTCATGCTGTGGGCAGGTTTTCTAGAAGCAGCAGTTTCATGCATTGTCTTTCAAAATGGGGGAGGCCCTCACAGGCAGGTGAAAAGTATAGTAAATCTAACAGGATAAACACTATTTATCATTTCATAATGTTTAGAATCAGGAGACAGTTCTAATAAATCATAAAATATTTCCGTGTGCATACTGATTCCACAGATTTATGCACCGTAACGTCATCCCACTAACTAGTTTTACCTTTTAATTGTTATAGCGAGCTTCACTGCATTTGTAACTGCTATCACACTGAAATGGGAACCACTCTATAGCTCATTTATGAGCGACATATCACATCCTCCAGGTTTAGGCAAAAAAAGTCTCAGAGCAATTTAAGGACACTGCTATACTATGTCAGCAAAATTTATGTCATTCAGGGTTTGAAAAAACCTGTCCCCATTGACATACACTTCGAAAGCATAAGCATTCATGTGCATAGCACTATGTCAGCAGGAGACACTCTCCCACCTTCATAGCTACTGCCCCTCATTTAGATGGTTCTATGATGTCAACTAGGGTTGTCAGATGGTTTCAACAAAAATACTGGACACACTAGACATTACATCATAATCTACATTACATCTTATTTAGAAAATACTGGACATTTATATTGTCTCAATTTGTTTCCCAAACAGAAAACTCAAATACTACATTGTCTGGTTCAAAACTGGACACCTGGCAACCCTAATGTCAACAGGACAGCTCTCTTCTGTAAGCACAGAGCAGTGACACAAGCGATCTTACAGTGGCGCAGCTATATCAGTACAGCTGTGCTGCTGTGAGCAGGCTCGAGTATACTGGCCAAACCTGGTAAAAAGGAGGAGGAACTGAAAGCAAGAATTTTGCTGTGCTTTAAATTAGTGGTTTTCAAACGTATTTGATCACACACATCCTTTTGTGACTATAGTAGTTTACACCCTCCTCCTGCCATACAAGTATATATACACACTGAAAAAACCCATACAATTCTCACTATTAAAAATAAGGCATTGATTCAAATAGTATACAGTATGTGATCTACTACTTAATGGCATCACACTGTTGTTACAACTGTGAGGAGTGTGCCTGTTTTCTGGAGCAGAGCAATTCCAGGAATCCCATGAACGAACCAATGATCCATTGTAATAATAGCAAAAGAAAAACAGATTGTGGTAGATGCTTACAGTTAAATGTACATGCTACATCTTAGAAAACGGATTTCATGTACAGATGGCAACAACTCTGTGCAATACTGTGAAGCTTAATAGAAAGCCATCAAAGTGCACATCACCAACTAGAGTCAAATGTTTAGTGCCATCTGAGGACCTGATATAGCTCCAAGAATAAGTTGTGCTCATCATTCACGGTTGTGGGTAAAATGAGTGCAATTCCCCCCCTTCCCCAAAAGTGCGTCTCATACTTCCCAGAACACATTCTGAGCTCTGAGGGCCTGATTTAAATGACAACATCAGAGAAACTAACTTTTATAGGAGGCATTAAACGGATGTCAGTTGTTTTACTAATATGACCATCCTGAAAATGTTAGTTAGATCTTTCAAAATTTGGAGTGGTAACAAACAGTAAGGGGGTGTGGTCAGAGGGTTCCACCCCCAAACCTGTACTGCAGCTGGTTCTCTAGGGGATTTTGTGGCTTGTTCCATGATGTGACCTGCTTCCCTGATTGAGTGTCCATGTTTGGTGAAGGGGATTTTAAAATGCGGTTTGTGTGTGTATCCTGGCCTTTTTCCTTGTAGCATATTCTATGGTACCCAAGCACCTGGCTGTAGATAACAGAGTTGTTGGTGTGTTTCGAATGATTACCGGTACAGTGAGTGATTTGAGAATAGTTTCTGAGTCCTGATATTCCTTGAGGAAGTGTGCTATGGAATGACATGAATGGTCTGTCTGGGGGGGTTCATTTGTTTATCTTGGAAAACACAGACCACCCCTGGGGTCATTTCATGGGAGATGAGGTTGCAGACTTTCTCTGAGGCTATATCTAGACTGCAGGTTTCTTTTGGAAGAAACTTTTCTGGAAGAGATCTTCCGAAAAAACTTCCTCCGAAAGAAAGCGTCCACGCTGCCAAGGCACATCAAAAAAGCGATCTGCTTTTTCGAAAGATAGCGTCCACACTGAATGGACGCTATCTCACATTTAAGTTGTGACTACTATGGATAGAGTGGCCACAAGGGCACCTGTGCTTTTTCCTCTTTACTCTTCTTTCAAAAGAACTCCCTCTTCCCCATCCACGCATCTTTTTCTTAAAGAGCTCTTTCGGAAAAAGGCTTCTTCCTTGCAGAAAGAGGTTTACCAATGTCAGAAAAAAACCCTCTGTTCTTTCTATTCTGTTGTTGAAAGAATGCGACTGCAGTGTGGATATAAGAAGTTTTTTCAGAAAAATGGCCATTTTTCAAAAAAACAACAACAACAACAACAACAACAAAAACCTCTGCAGTGTAGACATACCCTTAGAGTTGTCTGGGAAAGAATTTGAAGATATTCATAAATTCAAGGGTGAACTGTGCTGTGTGATCTTTGAGTTCTTTATTCTATGTGATGTCAAAGGTGTAATCATCACAGTTAAGAACTACACTGGGATCCCCCTTTATCTGCCGGTTAGATTTCAGAGATTGTATAGCTGCTCTTGTGGTGGTAGAGAGGTTGTGGTGAATGTGATTAAGTATTTAAGTTATTTTTTTCCCCCTGAAGCAATTAATGTAATGATCAAGTGTGTGATTTTACCTTCATGGGGTGTCTAGTCAAAGGATTATTTTTTCTTATGATTGTTGGTAAGGAGGTATCATCATCACTGTTGTGAGAGAATTTTTTTGAGGCAGAATCAGCAAAATAATTCTCCATGTTAGTATTGTACCAGGTTCTGCAGTGGGGCAGAAGTTCAATCTTTTGGAGAGTACAGGTAACTTAGCTCCAGTTATATGTAGTTTTGATACTTTGACAACATTGGGGTATTTGGCAATGGGCTTTGGAGCCATGGTTTCTCCCAGAGGGTTATAGAGTTTGTTCCACCTTTTGTTTTTGTGTTGAATAACTGTCATCAAGTTTAATGGTAGTTTGAGTTCTTGCATGATTTCTAGGTGGGTTTCCTGATTTTATTTTTCTTTCCAGCATGAGGGAGTATGTGATGATTTCTAGTCTGATGTGGTCCCTCCAAATGATACAGCACATTTTCATCCTCTGGACACTGTCTGCAATTCTAGGCCCTTGGACAGAACTGGCAATGGGATCTCCATACACAAACAAGCTGGTTTGCCTGACATCTGGGTAGTGCTGCGCTAGCCCTGGCTGGTGCCCAGCAAGCTGTTGGCTGTGCTGATGGATATCCTCTTTTGGCATGGCCTGGGCTTCCACATGCCCAGCCAGGAGGCTTGCCAACTATCTAATTGCACAAATCCAAAGACCTTGTTCTGGCCTCTATCCCTTCCCTAATGCCAAACCCCTGTCCCACCCCTACTCTGAGGCCTCACCACCTGCGTGCGTGCATGCATGTGCACACACGCACACACCCCTATCACTTGCTTCCCCCCATCCTCACTCACTTTCACCAGGCTGGAGCAGAAGGTTGGGGTATAAGTGCTGGGCTGGGGCGGGGAGAGGGCGTGGGGTGCGGACTCTGGGAAAGAGTTTGGGTGTGTGGGATGGTGTGACGGGTCAAGCTCTGGGAGGGAGTTTGGTGTAAGAGAGGGTCCCAAAAGCGAGCAGCACACTCATCTAGCAGCAGCTTCTAGAAGGAAGGAGTAGAGGGTCTCCACACACTGCGGCCTGCAGGCACTGTCCCTCCTCCCCCCAATCCCCGCAAAACTCCCACTGGCATCTATCATCATCCAATGGAAGCGGCGCACAGAGACCATTCTCCCTAGGCCCACAGAGATGATGGCAGTTGCTTCTGGGACCAGTGTAGGGGGGGCAGGCCAGGAGCCTGCCTGAGCCCCCCTGCTCAGCTGGTGGTGATGGCCGGGAGCCTCCCTTGTTCTTTTAAATTTCCCAGGCCCCTGGGCATTTGCTTCCTTTTGCACCCTGCTACTCCTGCTGTCAGTTGGCTTGCTACCACCACCTATCCATCAAATCTCTCTAGAACACCTCATACCACCATCAGGTTCTTGGACACTAGAGTCACCTTTGACAATGGAACCCTCCAAAAACAGCATACAAGTAACCTATGCTTCATTGCACTTACCTTCCAGATACAAAAACCATCTAAACACACCAAGAAATCTCATATTTACAGCTAGGCACCATAGAACGTGCTCCAAGGAAACAGTCCGGGTGTACACACCTCACCATACTTAATTGCCTTTACCAAACAAGGACATTCCCCTAGAGATTGCATCATGGAACAGGCCATACTAACAGCCCAAGAGAACCAGCTTCAGTATAGAAAAAACCCAAACTTTTGACTGCATACCTCTAATTGTCACCTACTACTCCAGGGGTGATACATGGGGGAGCATAAAGTGTGATGTGCCCCCACAACACTATGATGGGAGAGGGGCAAATGGCCAGCAGCCAGCAGGGGTCAGAGCCTCCAGGTAGCTGTGGGTGACTAGTGGGAGACCTGGCGCTTGCAGCAGGAGCCAGGCCCACCCCAGCAGAGATGGAATGCAGAATGACTTGGCCCCAGGCCACTCCACTTCCCTAGGTGATGCAGCTGAGAGCCGGGGGAGGATATTTGGGGGAAGAGGTGGAACTTCCCCCTGCACTCAGCAGTGAGAAGCAGAGCGACATGGCTTGGAGCTGGCAGAGGAGCAGGAGAGAGCAGAGTTGCTCCGCTACCCACTGTGGCTGGTGAGTGCGGGGAGGCCTGACACCTGCTGCTGGTGCCAGTCACCCTGCTACTCCTCCCAGGCCGCGCTGCTTGCAGGAGGGATCTGGGGGAAGTATAGAGTGCTTTGTGGTAGGTCCTGGAGCCTCTCGTCTGGTGCGGTCATGTTAAAGCACTGCTGCAGCTGTACTTTAAAGTACAGGCAGTCCCCAGGTTACGTACAAGATAGGGACTGTAGGTTTGTTCTTAAGTTGAATTTGTATGTAAGTCGGAACTGGTACATATTGTAGGGGAAACTCTAGCCAAACATTTCTCCAGAGCTCAGTTTTATTCTCCCACACCTCACTTCCCTCAGTCCTTTATTCTCAAGCTGAGGTGTCTGCTGAGAAAAGCCGCTCCACGTCTCCCTGGTCTGCTGGAGGAGGGGGCACTAGCTTTGCGTCTCCCTGGTCTGCTGGGGGGAAGCAGCTAGTGCGGGGTTGCCTCACACCGTTTGTAAGTAGGGATCCGATGTAAATCAGATCCATGTAACCCGAGGACTGCCTGTATAGACAAAGCTTGAGTAAGTCTCATGGGGGGGGGGGGGGGGGGTCATAATTAAACTCTAGAAATAGGTTTCTAGTATTTAAATCCTTTACACAGGGAAGCTTAAAATATTAAGACGTGGGGTGAAATTTTTAGTTGCTATGGAACTATTTCAGAAGCTCACTTGTCTTGTTTAAAGCACCTTTCTATAGTACATATAGAAGGCCCTCTAGATAAGGCTTTTAAAAATATTACAAGAACAATTTGATGTTCTTACTGTTAGACATTAAAATTTGAAAGGAATAAAAAAAGCCTTTCCTATTTTCCATCACAACCTACAGTAGCCAATTTGTTTCATGTCAGCCTTGGTTGCTGGGTAATGTAGGCAAGGGAAGGCACAGCCTTCCCCAAACTGCCTACGCTCCCAGGGAGGTGGTGGAATCTCCATCCCTACAGGTTTTTAAATCCAGGCTTGACAAAACCCTGGCTGGGATAATTTAGCTGGGGTTGGTCCTGCTTTGGACAGGGGGCTGGACTTGATGACCTTCTGAGGTCTCTTACAGCCCTGAGATTCTATGATCTGGCTGGAGGTGAGAGGGGCTTGGCTCCAGTGGTGGAAGAGGTGGGGCTGGGGATTGCCCTTCCCAGCTGGGCCTTCACTCCTTTAATCTTCCTTGGTCTCCGATGCATGAAACTTATATTGTTTTCAATTGTATCTACATTCTTTAAGGACTCCTGAAGGCATATCATTTTCCCTTATTTAAGTGCCACCTTCAGTGTCCTTATCCCAGTTACCTTGAGTGTTCAGAGTATATATAACCTGAGTAGTACATCTACACTGCAATTAAAAACCCATGGCTGGCCCATACTAGCAGACTCAGGTTTATGGGATTATTTAATTGTGGTGTAGACCTTCAGGCCTGAGACAGAGACTGGGCTCTAGGACCTTGCAAGGCAAAAAAAGTACAATATCTTGGTCTGCAACCTGAGTTCAAACATGTACACTGCAGTGAAACAGCCTGAGCACCCAAGTCTAGGTTTTAATTGCACTGTAGACATCCTGGAGGGCCTCTTCACTCCATATAAGGCATTCTCTTATTGCTGCCACTCCAGTGTTGAGCCCACTGATTCTGCAGTACTCCCAACCTCTGTGCATCACACAGATAAACAACATATTTACAGTTTGTAAATACTACAGAATTTACAGTGATTGACAGCCTGAAAGGAACAACAGTTACCAAAACTCAATTATATAGGAATTGGTTTCCAAAGAAGCTAAACCAAAATGTGCTATTTGCCATTTAATCTTCATCGGGCTCCAATCTGAGAACACTTCACTTGTGAGTTTAACCATGGTCTCGAATAAGTTTGCAAACCAGGAAAAAAAACCTAACAAACCCCAAAACAGAACCCATGCTCCTCAGAATCTGCAATAATTAAGTTCCCCACCACTGGTATAAACTTTTTTGGGTTGGGGGCCACTGACCACAGAAAAGTGAGTTGGAGACCACACACAAAAACCCCTCATAGTTGTGGCGCCCAACGGAAAAGGAGAAACACACTGCCCACGTTCCCCTCGCACACCAGAGCCAATTCAGAAAGGCTCTGAGCTTTGGGGGCCAGATCATGGCAAGCTGGAGGCCACATCTAGCCCCCAGGCCTGAGGTTCCCCACCTTGGTTTATACCATATTTCATGATAGCCAGACAGAGAAGACAGAATATACAGTACACAAGATATTTTAGAAAGGGCAACATTGGCAGACAAGACATGCATGAGGAAATACTACTCTATGAACAGAGCCATGCTGCTAATCTGTTGGGATCTGCTTTATATCCAGGGTCCATTTCTGAAGCTTGCAGCTCAGATGAAGATACAAATTTTGTATCTGTGCAGAGCTCTGCAGCACACATTCACGCAACTGGAGCAGTTGTCAACCAGCCTGCAGGGTGACAACCTTATGTCAAGTGAAGAACCCCTCTAGGGTATCTACAGTGCAATTAAAAACTGGACTTGGGTTCGCAGGGTTCAGCTTTCTGAACCACACAGCAGGCAAGATAGCCTGCTAAACATACTGGAAATTGTAGTCCTCAGCTTGCTTGGACAGAGGAGGTAAACCACAACTTGAGAGTGATCCAAGCACCATTTTACAAGATATCTGGTTATAATTTAAACAGGCAATTGGCAAGGGCACATGCTGTGAAGAAAGTACTAGTCACTGTTCTCTGCCTAGGGCAGGTCTTCATGCAATACAGCCAACATAGCTGCATAGAGGTATTTGAGCCTGCTGCACTGGGAGGATGGCATAGCACACAGGGGCCCAGGATTGTAGCCTTCCTACCCAGGGAAGGAAGGATGTACAGCAGGAGTGGAGTGGGCAACAGGGCAGAAGGTCATTGTGGAGAAATTGGGGCATTTGAGGATCAAGATCTTGGCACAGCCCTGCATCACTGCAGCTCGGTGACCCGTGGATCAGTTTAGAGCACTGTGAATCCATGGATACCTGAAGATACCCACGCAGATGTCTGCAGAACATGGATCAGATGCAGATACACATTTTTTGTATCCATGCAGGGTACATCTATGAACAGTACAGCCAGGATAGAAACTTGAGATTTATCTACATCTAGCACTTCTCACCTATGTCAAGACTGGAATAGACTTATTGCCACCATTTTAATCGTGTTATCGCTCAGAGCAAGTTTAAAAGAATTTCAGGTGGTCACAATGATATTCTAGTGGTTCTTCTGCAATGCTGCCCCACCAATACTATGGTAGGAAATTTAAAGAAAAATAGCTCACGTATACAAGTCCTTAGAGAACATTTTATCAAAGGATCTGAAAGCACCCTACAAAGCTCAGTAAGTACCCTCGTTTTACAGATAGCAGAACTGTGGAACAAAAAGTTAAACTCTGCCAAAGATCACAATAAAAGTGTAGCTGAGTAAGCAATAGGCCTCCTCCTGCTCCCATTCCCTTTATGCAACATTGCAGAAAAGTCCCTGAAATTTGAAAGGATGACATCAAGGTTGTCTTTCAGATCATGAAAGAGTAACAAGTAATTGAAGACAAGCTACTACACAAAGCTTGACCATTAATTTCTTTCCATTTAAGAATCAAAACTGTGCTATCCTCTCGTCAAAACTACTTGTGAGTAACAACTATACTGTTTTTATTGAGTTATTTAGAATTTGTGACTTCTCAAAAGTAATACATTTTTAAAATATTCCACTCATTGGGTATTAATTCTATTAACTTGTAAACATTATGCAGTGCCTCAGCTACTGATGAGATTTTACGTCGTAGGATGATCAAAGGGAAAGATTTCCAAGACTAAAATGTTATCACAATACTGTTGTCTGCTTGTTTGATGTATTAGCTAACACAGCCGTTGAATTGGAAAGGAACTTCAAAACTAGTCTGTAAAGGAAAACCAAAAAGCAAAAGAAAATATATCAAAAGTTAACTTCTGATTACATCTTAAAATGCAGAGACCAAAGACTCAAATACAACAGAAGTCTAAATCAGTCTTCTTAGAAACCTTTGTTTTACCAATTAAGTTAAACTTTCTCCTATGTCTTATGGAAGAGCTACACTGCTGAAAGAAGGGCTTTGTCCTAGACCAGGCATGTCCAAAGTCCGGCCCGCGGGCCAATTGTGGCCGGTGTTCCGGTTTAATATGGCCCCACAGGTAATTCGGCAATATCTATCTTTTAAGGCCCCCAACAAATCCACATGTATTGAGATGAATACATTGTAAAATCTCAGTTAATGTCAGTTGGTCTAAATCAGTTATAAATATATTTGGACACAACATGTATACTTGGTGTTATGTTCCTGTTCATATTTTTTGAACTTAAAAGTTGACAGACAACCTTTATTACCAATAATATGTAATGTACTTTACAATGTTCCTGACATATATTTCAGCTTCCTGGATTTTTTTTTCATCTGGCCTTCAGATATGAAAGGCAGACTGATTTAACACCTGTTTAGATTTGTCATCCATGTGACGAAATGAAAAGTATGCTGTTTGCAATAAACTTTGCATAAAATAGTTAATTTGCATTTAATTTCAATGGTTCAAAGAATGTCAGGCAAAATGGTCGGCCCTCACGCATGTTCACTTAATCAAATCTGGCCCTCTTTGAAAAAAGTTTGGACTCCCCTGTCCTAGACAGACTACAAGTCTGAGTGAAACCCTAAAACTGAACAGGGAACATCAACATTCCTTAACAGCCAACAGATTTGGATAACTAAAGCCATATCCACATTAGGCTACAAAATGAGTAAAAGAAACACCATTAAAGCAAGTTTGCAATAGAGAACAGAAAGCCACATGAGAATACACTATTTTATATATGTATTATTTATACACGTTTCCATATTGTTCTCCATATGGTTGTGCTATGGTTCTTCATGGCATGTCAGGGAATTTTGCCCAGTCCTCCTCAGGTAATATGATTAATTGCAATATAGGGCTGATGGGGCAGAAAGTGGGAGAATAAGGTAAAGGCAGAGCCAAGCGGCTGTAATGGAAAGAAATACAACAGCTCCAAAAAGGATACCAGCACATTACAGGCTGCTATATAAACAAATTGGATTCACACGTGGAACTGTTCTTCATTCTCCAAGAAATATTTGTATTGTCATTGAGAAAAAGTTTAAAAAATAATTCAAAGAGGCACAGAAAATAGAATAATTTCAATTTACACACATTACTATTCCCAAGGAAAGAATAAAACCTCTAAAGAGAACAGGGTGTTAACTTTTTGCAGCTTTTTACATTTATCAGCACAGATTACAAGTGATTTGAATTAGAGCTATTTTGGGAAGATTGTGGATGTTTTACCTTTTACTAATGCCTAGAAAAGCAGCTATATGTCTACCCTAGCATTTTTATCAATAAAAACTTTTGTCCATCAGGACAGTGGGGAAAAAATCTGACTGACAAAAGTTCCACCAATAGCAGCATGTTGTGGACAGCACTACATCAGCTGGAGAGCATCTCCCACCAACATAGCTACTGTCACTCATTGGCAATAGTTTAATTACGCCAGCAGGTGAGCTCTCTCCAGCATAGAGCATCTACAAAGGAGACCTTGCCGCTGTAAGGCCCACAGTGTAGACCAGTGTTTCTTAAACTGTGTTCTGTGGCACACCGGTGTGCCGAGAAGTAGTCGGAGGTGTGCCACAGAGAACAGAGTTCAAAATGCCTTCAAAGGGGCAGGCAACCTCTTTTTCCCCCCCCTCAATAACTTTCCCTCTGACCTTTTTTTTGGGGGGGGGTCAGTAACTCTTTCCCACCCCACCCCCGGCCTTGGTTTTCCTCATTTAAATTTTTTTTTATCCACATTAAATTTCATTTGCCATTTTGTTGCCCAGTCACTTAGTTTGGGGAGATCTTTTTGAAGTTCTTCACGGTCTCCTTTGGTCTTAACTACCTTGAGCAGTTTAGTATCATCTGCAAACTTTGCCACCTCACTGTTTACCCCTTTCTCCAGATCATTTATGAATATGTTGAATAGGATTGGTCCTAGGATTGGCCCTTGGGGAACACTACTAGTTACCCCTCTCCATTTTGAAAATTTACCATTTATTCCTACCCTTTGTTTCCTGTCTTTTAACCAGTTCTCAGTCCATGAAAGGATCTTCCCTCTTATCCCATGACAACTTAATTTACGTAAGAGCCTTTGGTGAGGCACCTTATCAAAGGCATTCTGGAAATCTAAGTACACTATATCTACTGGATCCCTCTTGTCCACTTGTTTGTTGATTCCTTCAAAGAACTCTAATAGGTTAGTAAGACATGATTTCCCTTTACAGAAACCATGTTGACTTTTGCCCAACAAATTATGTTCTTCTATGTGTCTGACAATTTTATTCTTTACTATTGTTTCGACTAATTTGTCCAGTACTGGTGTTAGACTTACTGGTTTGTAATTGCCGGGATCGCCTCTAGGAGCCCTTTTTAAGTATTGGCGTTACATTAGCGATCATCCAGTCATTGGGTACAGAAGCTGATTTAAAGGATAGGTTACAAACCATAGTTAATAGTTCCACAATTTCCCATTTGAGTTCTTTCAGAACTCTTGGGTGAATGCCATCTGGTCTCAGTGAATTGTTATTGTTAAGTTTAATCAATTAATTACAAAACCTCCTCTAATGACACTTCAATCTGGGACAGGTCCTCAGATTTGTCACCTACAAGGATGGGTCAGGTTTGGGAATCTCCCTAACATCCTCAGCCATGAAGACTGAAGCAAAGAATTCATTTAGTTTCTCCACAATGACTTTATCGTCTTTAAGTGATCCTTTTGTATCTCAGTCTCTAGGGGCCCCACTGGTTGTTTAGCAGGCTTCCTGCTTCTGATGTACTTAAACATGTTATTACATTTTGAATTTTAGGCTCGCTGTTCTTCAAAGTCCTTTTTGGCTTTTCTTATTACATTTTTACACTTAATTTGTCAGTGTTTATGCTCCTTTCTATTTACCTCACTAGGATTCAACTTCCACTTTTTAAAAAGATGTCTTTTTATTTCTCACTGCTTCTTTTACATGGTTAAGCCAAGCCACGGTGGCTCTTTTTTAGTTGTTCTACTATGTTTTTTTAATTTGGGGTATACATTTAAGTTGGGCTTCTATTATGGTGTCTCTGAAAAATGTCCATGCAGCTTGCAACAACCTCCTCACTCTTCCCTCCCACTTCCTTTCCTTCACTAGTCCTCAACCATGGGGGAGGGGAGTCAGTGTATGGGAAACTTAGCCCCATCTGCCAAATCCCTATGCATCCAGACCCCCCCATAGCTAGAGGTCCCCTACTGAACTTCATTCCCACACATGTGAACCTCCACACTAAGCCAAACTTCACCCCTGAGTTCAGACCACCACCAACTGAACCCCACTCCCCACTGAAACCCCCACCCTGTAAAGCATCTCATATCCTGTACCACTCCGACAAGCCTCCCACATAAGCCTGTACCCAACTGAGTCCCAAACAGAGCTCAGTTGAAGTAAAAGTTGTCCCACAGCACATAATATCCTCTCTAACAATAATTGCATTGGTCATAGAACAGCAATGCTATCCCACATATGCTGTAACTTTCCCCACCCCAATAAAAAGATGGCAGTGGCCTCTTACCCAGCTGTGGCAGTCCCAGCTCATGCTGGCTCTGGGAGCCACCCGTGCTGCGACTCTGCATTTTGAAATGTATTAAGAGCCCCTTTGCCCACCCCTGAGCTTCTGAAGGTGACATGCCGTGGTAAGCAGCTTATTCAGGTTGTATGAAAATAGGGTGAAAATGTAGACAGGTGATTTACGTTGTAATAGCTGTGGAATCTTCCCTTTACTGACCAGCTGGTCTGGAGCAAAGCAAAACTGGTTAGAAGTGAAATTAAAAATATGTATAGTCTCGGGTGTTATAAGTAAGACAAGTAAGGATTTTTTTTATCCCAAAATTTATTTTTAACTGAATATATCCACTGAGAACCAATAAGAGATAAAAACACTAATTTCAATTCTTTGTATGCTGAATGGCCTAGAAAGTAACTGACTAGTATCTATGTACAGAGATTACCAAAGAGATAGGAAATTTGTTATTTCTAAACCACCAATTTATGTCCCGCACAGGTCAAGAAGGATTAAAAATATATATATAATGAAACAGCTTTTTGGTTGCTTAAGTAAAATAAACCTGTGATCTTCATTTACAATTGTTATTCTTAGCCAAGGGCTATTCTTGGCCAACTATCAAGCCTCTTCGTCAATGCTGGCAAAGTTTAGGGTGATTTTCTTTTTTTACAGCAATCTCATCTCTCCAAAACAAAAATATTTCTTCTTCTTAGAGGAACCTCTGAGAAAAACAGATATATCGTGCTCTGTAAATTTGAGCTCCATTGGACTCATGGTGGATGTGGAATAGGAAGATTTTAGAGCAGGGGTGGGCAAAGAGGCCTCTGTGTGCTGGATCCGGCCCACTAAGTGGGTGGATCCAGCCTACGGACGCCCTGCCACTCCCACGACCCCCAAGCC
The DNA here is from genome assembly GCF_052426305.1 of Pelodiscus sinensis. NCBI lineage: Eukaryota > Metazoa > Chordata > Testudines > Trionychidae > Pelodiscus > Pelodiscus sinensis. The sequence continues at coordinate 157,123,255 of NC_143054.1, read as the reverse complement.
AATCAGGGCATGGGAGCAGAGGAGTGCGTGAAGTCTCTTACTCCCTGCCCTGCAAGGGGTGCACAGCACTTGGAGTGGACCAGTCCAGTCTAAGCACTGCACACTCCTTTGAGGGTGGGGTCACGAAGGGAGAGACTTCCCATGTTCCCCCTGTCATCAGGCCCTGATTGATCATGGGGTAGGGGGAGTGCATGAAATCTCCTCCCACTGCCAGGGGCACAGGTGCCTAGCAGGAACCACCAGCTGTTCAGAACAGCTGGCAGTTCTCTCTAGGTGGGGGGAGGGCAGAGGCAAAGACTTCACATGCTCCCCCTCCCCCATGCCAATCAGGTTCGGTGGGCAGGGAAGCACAGAAGTGTCCTGGTCCCGCCCCTTCCACACAAATCCCCACCCCTTCCGGGATGGCCAGGGTTCATTTAAAAAATGAGTGATGTCCGCTGACTAAAATTATTGCTCACCCCTGTTTTAGAAACAAGGATACCCTGAAAAGCATACCCTGCATATGTATAATTCTGCAGTCTCTTAACTCATCTGCCCTGCTAATCTCATCTAACATATGAAAATTCCTCCAGCCACTCTCAAAGTAACTAAATTTTTATCTAAAAAAATAAAAGGAGATGCAAGCATATTAATGTGCTTTAGCCAGACATCTAGCATTCTTAAAAGCTGATTTATGTCAAGAATATAATCTCAAATCTACAGATTCTTTACTCAAAGTGGTGAATAATTCAGCTGTAAGCACATTTTTGCTGGTTACCCAAAACCACACCTTTTCTGCACCCTCCAAACAAAAGGGCTGTGTCTACATTGGCAAGATTTTGCGCAAAAGTGGCTGCTTTTGCACAAAATCTTGCCACCTGTCTACAATGGCCACGACTATTTGTGCAAGAACACTGATTTTCTACTGTACGAAATCAGTGCTTCTTGCACAAATACTCTGATGCTCCCACTCAGGGACAAGTCCTCTTGCGCAAGTATTCTTGCGCAAGAGATCAGTGTAGACAGGTAACATCAATTTCTTGCACAAGAAAGCCCGATGGCTAAAATGGCCATTGAAGCTTTCTTGCACAAGAGAGTGTCTACACTGGCACGGATGCTTTTGTGCAAAAGCAAATCTTTTGCGCAAAGGCATATGCCAGTACAGACACTCTCTCGCGCAAACACTTTTAACGGAAAAACTCTTCCGTTAAAAGTATTTGTGCAAAATCATGCCAGAGTAGACGCAGGCTCTATATGGGGCTGGGGTTTAAAAGCAAAGGTTTTCATTAGAAGTATGTCAGAAAACCCTGCCTCAAGCTGTGTGAAAGTTTCGAGCATTATTCTTTGGTAAGCCTGCAACACTGTGCCTCGCCGCTGCCACTCCCTCCGCCCCCCGCCCCCCCCCCCCCTCAAATCCCTGCCCCAGCCAGCTTTCTGAACCATTCAATCCTAGCCAGGAGCATGCTCCTGCACTCCAAAACCCTCATCCCCAGCCCTACATCAGAGCCCTCCCCCTGCCCCAAACAAAGCCCTCCCACCACAACTTCCTCCCCCAGCCCAAAGTCTCCTCCCACACTCCAAAGCCCTCATTCTTAGCCCCATATAGAGCCTGCACCGCAAGCCAGAACCCTCAACCCCTTCCCCCCCAGAACACCCCAGCCCACTGTCCCAGCCCAGAGACTTCCTGTGTGCTCTAAACCTCTCAGACAGCCTGAAGTCCCCTTCTATGCACCAAATTCCTCATCTTTGACTGGACAATAGAGCCTGCAATATCCTTCCCCACCCCCGCATTCCAGCTCTCAGCTCTGTGAAAATGAGAAGAGGGTAGGAACAGTGAACAACAGAGGAAAGTTGGGAGATGGAGTGAATGGGAGGGCAGGACCTCAAAAGGGGTGAGACAAGGGTGTTGGATTTTGTGCAAACAGCAAGTTCACAACCCTAACCAAATACTCTGCTAAAGTATTTGGAGTATCCTAATTTTAAATTTATTAAGCTTAATTTTCAAGCTGCAAATCTTCAAGCTGCAAGTTTTAATTCTCTGAAAACAGCATCCCTTTCCAAATTAAAAAAAAAAGTTATTATATGGAGATATTTTCCACTATTTTAAGTGTATTTTTAAATTTGGCTCTCATGACCTAGGCAGAGTTGCCCTCTTTTTAAAACTGTCAACCGATACTAGGATGAGACAGGGGTAGGGAAAGAAATGCTGATTTGACTAGGTGAGCGGCGACGCTCTTTTTTACTGTACATCTGAGATCACCCTGCTTTCTCAAGATATGAGCATAACAGGGTATTTCCAGTCAAATATCTTCTCATTTTATTTTTTCGCTTTCATATGGAAAAAAGAGGCTATTGTAAAAGAATCCATCATTTCAACTTTACAGAAGTTATAGACTACTTCTCTTCAGACCTTGCACTTCAAATGTCAAAGTAAGGCAATTAACAGCAAGGAACAATACAAATACAAGTCAGAGCACTAGAAAATCTGATCAAATTTTTTTTGCAAACATTAAAAGAAATGCATTTGCGAACATGGGAATGATCACAGCTCATAAAACTTATAAGCATTACTTCTGCTTCAGAATGTTTTGTTTGGCGTTTGTGACCCTTCAACTGTAAGGTTGCATTCATTTTCAGGTGTTTAAACAGGTTGGATAATTAGTTTACCCTGGAGACTATTCCTCCATTAATAAGCTAAGCATTTATAGGCATAACTCGTCAGCATTATATGCAGTTAAAACCCACACATGTTGGTGGAACAACAGGCCGTTTTGTCTACGTTAACACAAGCAATGTTGTGCTAAAAGCCTGCAACAGGATAATAAGAGCAATCAGTTGATTTTTCAAAAAATACAGTTAAGGTAAAAATAATAAATAAAATACAGGTCAAATGACAACTGTATATTTGGGATTTCCCCCTAGGTTAAAATTCTTCTTTAAAATTTGAATCCTAGTTTTATGTAAAACTAAAGGGCTGTGCCCTCTCCTCGCTATGCTTGTCTACCTCCCCCCCTCCCATCCCCATTGCTTTCACTTCACGGAGAGAACCTGTTCATGCTGATGATGTCATTCTGTCACTCAGCAGGAACATTCTGTTGTCTGGAAGGAAAAACTTTTTTATATATAGAGAGAGAAATAATATAATTGCGCAAGGACATATTCAGTGGCTATAACAATATCTACAGGGTCATGTCTACACCAGCACTTTGGTCAGCAAAACATTTGTTGCTCAGAAGTGTGGGAAAAAATACACCCGAGTGAAGTAACTTTTGTCTTCAGAAGCACTGGTATGTACAGCACTATGTCAACAGGAGACTCTCCATTCATTGAGCTGCTTTTATTACGTGGATGGAAAGCTCTCTCCCACTGGCATAATGCCGCTATTCCAGCGCTCCTACAGGGGCACAACTGAATCGGCTGTGCCATTATAAGCTTGTAAGTATCGGCATGGTCTTACATGTTTTGTAAACTCAAGGGTGATGGCTATAGTGGCTCTTTTCTGTCAGTAGTGACTGAAAGGTGACAGCTGTTTTGGGGGTGGAACAACATGATTGGTTAAAATCTTTGCCTGAAAAGGCATAATAAATAATGCTGGAATAAATGTTGGCTGCTGGATAACAAAACGGCCAAAGGTGCGACATAATTACCAAGCATTCCAGTTAAGATGGCAGTGCCAGTGTTCCCTCTAAGCTGCGTGGCAGCACAGTTTCACAGTTATTAATCAGCCCCATCCAGTCAGAAGCTCAAGGCTCTGTGCACAGAACTGAGTGACTGGGCGGGGCTGATCAATCTCCTGTGAAACTGTGCTGCTGCAGAAGGAACACCAGCAGTGCATGGGGGTTTGTTGGCATTACTTTAATTATGAATGCTAGAAGTTTTCTGCCTCAGTACCACCTTGTGACAGTTCCATAACTTAGTTGTGTACTGTGCACAACAGTATGACAATTTTTAAAGACACACCATCAGTTTGAAATCTATTTTTTAAAAACACTTTTAAACTATTTTTCTAGTTATAAATGGAGACCTGCTATAGTGGAACTCTGTGCAAGGTTAGAGCTGCAGGTTGCATTCCAACAGCACCCAATGCAGAACGGGGACATGAGGGCCAGGTTTTTAAAAGGAGTTAAATGATTATATGGAGGAGAGCAATTAACTATATACACCAAGAGATGCTTTAAGTATATGAAATAAAAAACTGAAGAGAAAAATAAATCTTTCCATTTTTTAGGTATCAATCTTAGATATCGCATGAAACACTAGTAGGCAAACATTTCAAGTGGAACTGTGATTAAAACAACGTCCCTTGAAATGTGTTCTCTTTTAATTAGGTTTCTTCTTGCTAACACTGATGTTTTTGTAGGCTCACCATTTTGTTGCAATTTCTACACATTGTATTTGCCAAGGCTAAAAACAAGCAGTAATTTCTTATTTTAAAAAAGCCCCACAGCATTAATGGCTGTGAAATGCAGCCAGAAATCTGATTCCTACGTAGTCTGCACCTGTGACAGGGGCACACAGAATGTTGATGCAATGCATACTTTTCTACACTTCCCTGCTTTACCATCATGTGAAAAGTGTCAGTTTCTGGCATACCTGTGAACTTGGGATGCAAAATAACGCATCGTGCTTTCTCAACCAAACCATGATGAGATGTAGACTAGCTCTTGTGTAACCAATGGAATTACAAATTGCATTTGAAAAAAAAACAAACACGTTAAGATTTCAAAGTCAAGCATTCAAAGCTAGGAAATGCAGAATTGAAGCTGCCCATGCAACCTTGATTTGAGCCTCCTGTGCTTATGCATTATGATTCAGTCTTTAGTTAAGTGATCATTTGTATGTCTTCCACAGGATCCTTGCCTTATTCATTGCACAGGATGGACAGTGCTTGATGAACTGGTTACTAAAATTTCTTCTTATCTTTATCATTCAACGTGTGCCCTCTTGTCATTTATGGCACTCAGTTCTAAAAAATGAATTACTAATTTCCTTATTGGCTTATTTACAGTGTTCATCATTGCAGGGTCTGAGTGTTTCACAAATATTAACAAACTAGCCAATTAGCACGTCATAAGACGGGATTTTCAGGTCTCTCCTCCATGTTAGTCTTCTCTCCTGAGCCTCCGATATAGATATAGATCTCTCTCTCTCTCTCTCTCTCCCACCTCTCACTCGGGGGACGGCGGAGCCCAAATGGCCATTTGAGCTACGCACCCCCTGTGGTGCATGGGGGGTGCGGAGCCCAAACGGTCACTTGCGCCACTTGCTCCCACGCGGCGGCCTGGCTGAGCAGCACAGAAGTCAGCAGAGCGCCAAGGCAGGAGGCGAAGGGGGGCGGGGTGGTGACATTCACGGCCAGAGGGTGGGGCCTGGAGCCGCTGTCATACCGCATGTCACCGCCCCGCCCCACCCCCCTCCGTGGCATTCGGCTGACTTCTGAGCCGCTCAGCCAGGCCGCTGCGGGGGAGGAAGTGGCTACTTGGGCCCCACACTCCCCATGCAGCACTGGCCGCCCAGAGGGAAGAGCCAGCATTTCAGCAACAGCGCCGCCCAGAGGGAAGAGCAAGCATTTTGGCGTTACAGACTCTCAGACACTGGGCTAGATAGAGAGATAGAGAGATTTAGCTTCACAATTCTCCAGTGAGGTACTATGATACTAATATTCCCAATTTAATGGTGAAATTAAATTGGAAAAGACCCCCCCAAGATCAAAAGTGAACTTTAAATTTGGGTGTCTGATGTGGGAGTCAAGTAGCTATAATGGATTTTACCAATCAGACTTAGATGCTTCAGAATATTTAGCAGTTAGAACTTTTTAGGTTCAGAACACAGATCCAATTGAGTTCAGCTGCACTTTTGAGCATTCAGCATTTCTGTAAACTGGTCCCAAGCATCTGAAGGTAGCTCTCAGGAGAGAGAGAGAGAAAAGAGAGAGAGAAAAAAAACACCTCCACACACAACCCACAATTAGTACCCACCAGTTTAAAAAAAAAGTTTGGTTTCTGTTACTTTCCTAGAATCATATAGGAATTCCGTGGAAGATGCAGGGATACAATTAAATTATAGAAGGGCGCATTCAACAGCTTTAACTATGAGACCACCATTTCTCTTCTTACAGTCCTTTGTCTCATTTACTACACATCTTCCAACTTTTGTAACAAATGGAGGCAAAGATTCAAGAGATAATATAGCCTCCTCCTCTGCGCAATCCTAATTCATTCCCTGAGCACCATCCATCCTACACACTGAGGGTATGTCTAAACTACATCCCTCTGTTGGAAGATGGATGTGAATTAAACAAATCGAAAGTGCAAATGAAGCAGGGATTTAAATATCTCGTGGCTTCATTTGCATAATCGTGTCACAGCAGTCTTTTGAAAAAGGGTATTTCGAAAGTGAAACCATAGTCTAGACGCGGTTCTTTCAAAAAAACCCTTTTTCGAAAGATCCTGTACTGCTCAAAAAAATGCGTCCAGGATCTTTCAAAAAAGGGCCCCCCCCCAAAAGAGCCACGTCTCGATGGTGGTTTCACTTTCAAAATACCCTTTTTCAAAAGACCGCTGTGACACGATTATGCAAATGAAGCGTGGGATATTTAAATCCCTGCTTCATTTGCGCTTTTGATCTGCCTAATTTACATCCATCTTTCGAGAGAGGGATGTAGTTTAGACATACCCTGAATAAAGCACAGAGTCTTCTAGGGGAAAAATAGTATGGGAGTACCGTACTGCATATGCACAAGGGGCAGAACCTTAATTAATCCCCTTCTATGTATGCATAAAGGGATGCAGTCTTAATTCTGACACTTCCTAGTTTGAGTTCTTGATTTTGCAACCGCAGCATTCTTTTAACATACTGATCCCCACATCAATAATCAGCACAGTTGGAACCTTAAGAGCTACACTATAGATCTCTGCCTCTTGAGCCAACAGAGTAACTGAGGGCAGTAAGTAGGTTCTCGTCTTATATGCAGGCCACCCATCAGAGAGATAATATTTTGCCAGGGAGTTTCATGTCCATTTCCTGACGGCAAAGTTGAGGACATTAAAAAAACCCTCTAAACTGAAAAATGGAACATATTGGAGAGGAAAGATTAAGGATTATCCAGTATAGATGTTAAAATCCTTTATTATTTAGCAAGTCTTAGTCAAACTAGTTGTCATGAGTCAGAGATATGTATATGGGCCCAGCCTTCCTCTGTTCAAGGAGAAGTTACTGCAACACAGTACTTATGAAGGAGCTGTAAATCAGTGTTCTGTTGATAAATGTGAGCACGTTCTTCTATGAAGAAATGCCATTAGTGCCACAGGACATCAAACTAATTTAGTTTTCTACATAAGAGTTTCTCCTCATTTGGTGAAACTAGAAATCTACAATAAAAGTTCCCCTTGTGAAGCACTCCAAGCAGATTTTCTTTTTCCTGCATTTCTGCAGGTCTCACTACGTTTAAAATGTCTTGAAAAAATTCACCGTAGCTACTGCCAGGCAGTGACGAAAGGAAAATGCTATTCAAGCCAGGTCCAGAGCAAACATCCATATTCTTGGCATGCATATGGATTAAGATTCTGAGCAGACAATATTTATTGAAAGTTTTATTGCTATGCTCCTGAACTTGAAAGTTTATATTTAGGTATCTGTCATTTACAACCTACCTAATTTATACAATGCATAAATTTAGAGAAAGACCAAGGTCCCAAACTAAGAGTTGTCCTGTTTTACCAAAATAACCATGAGAGATGTTCAGAAGACGAGATGAGAGAACAGAGACTATTAAAGTAAAAAAGTTTATTTTCCATATGATCCCAATAACCAAAACAAAAGAAAGGACCCTAAAAGAGTAATAGGTCTTTCTGAACTAAGGAATCCACTCCAATGTGTGTTTTTTGCATACAGGCAGTCCCCGGGTTACGTACAAGATAGGGACTGTAGGTTTGTTCTTAAGTTGAATCTGTATGTAAGTCGGAACTGGCGTCAGGCGCTGCTGAAACTGATCACTTTCAACTGCGGCTGAATCTGGATGCCAGTTCTGACTTACATACAGATTCAACTTAAGAAACCCAGGCGTCCCCAAGTCAGCTGCTGCTGAAACTGATCAGCGGCTGATTCCAGGAAGCCTGGGGCAGAGCAACTCTGCCTCGGGCTTCCTGTAGTCAGCCGCTGGTCAGTTTCAGCAGTGGCTGACTTGGGGGCGCCTGGGGCAGAGCAGCTGGGGTGCTGCTGGGTTGCTCCAGTAGCACGGCTCCTCGGCACTACTGGAGCAACCCAGCAGCACCCCAGCTGCTCTGCCTCAGGCGTCCTGATTCAGCCGCTGCTGAAACTGACCAGCAGCGGCTGAATCAGGACGCCTGGGGCAGAGTAGCTGGGGTGCTACCGGGTTGGTCCGGAGCGGCGCTGCGGGACCAACCCGGCAGCCCCCAGCTGCTCTACCCCAGGGGTAGGTAAGAAAAGCCTGGTCTGCTGGGGGGGGGGGGGGGACTAGCTGCACCCCCCCCCCCCCAGAAGACCAGGGCGACGGGGGTGGCAGAATCGCCCAAGTCCTCCACGGCTTTGCTTCGTCTCCCTAGTCTGCTGACCTGGAAGACGCGGAGCAAAGCCGCAGAGCACGCCCACAGCGGGACAGCCCAGGTGCGCCGTGGCTGTCCCGCTGCGGGTGTGCTCCAAGGCTTTGCTTCCCGTCTCCCTGCAGACCAGGGAGACGGGGAGCAGCTTTTCTCGCCCCGGAGGACGGGGGCAGCGGACTGCGGCGCATCTGGGCGTCCCGCCGCTCCCATCCTCCGGGGCGAGAAAAGCCCCGTTTGTAACTGCAGATCCAACATAAGTTGGATCCGCGTAACTCGGGGACTGCCTGTATTTCCTATATTAAGAATGAGTTTAGGACTACACAAATTGCTTAAAATATATATTCTAAAAAAATGCTACCATGGGATTGGGGATATAAGGGGAAAGAAGGTTTTAGAAATGATTTTCCTTTTTGGGACAAGGTAGGGGGAGGGGTGCAGAGGAGGGAGAGAAAGCCAAGGATTCCAATTACTCCATGTTCTTCTTGTTATAACAGTTTCAATGTAATTCTCATGATCGCGATCCTGAGCTATATTTACTATTAATGCCACAAATGCTCATTATCACATATTACTCTCAGTTTTCTGGTGTATTCAGTTGTCTGCTGGGATATTCTATTTTTTTAATCAAATAGTTAGACATCCATAGCATTTACGCCAGATGGCAAGAGTGCTTTACAACAAAATTGATCTGATTATGCTTTTTGAAGTTAAGTACCATCACCACACCAATTACACACAAATTACCTGTCCACTCCTGACCCGTATCCTTCTAATCCCACTTCTCGACCTGATTTCAAGCCCAGATCAAGAAAGTTCATAATCCTAGACACCACGACACTGTGCCCTTCCCCTCTCACACTCTATGGCCATGCTCTTTGCTTGTTGTGACAGTAATAGGGGCCTCCCCTTCCTTTCCAAAGGTGCAAGGGGCAGAAAGATGGTGCCTTTTTGTCTTTTTCAGGAGAGGCAAACTTTCTCATCCGGTCAAAAGGGACAGAAAAGCTGAAGTGACAGCAGAGGAGCTCCCAGAATGTCAGTGTCAGAGCAAGGAATAGAGTCCAGGTTTTCTAAGTAACAGCCCTCTGTTCTCAGCACTATGCTGCATTTTTGCTATGTGAGTCTCAAGTGGGCCTCCTCCAAACATATTTTGTTATGAAGCAATGGAGAAAACAGTTGTACTATTAAATGCAGTTGCTTAGTGGGCCAGTGAGAGACATCTTAGACGTGACCTATGTCCCCAGAATTAGACAGTTTTATTATATGTTCTTTATATAGTAACTTAACATAAGAGAGAACACTAGTGAATCTCTTTCCTTACTTATTCTCCACCTGCAAAATATACTCCTCCTCTCTACCACCATTTCCACATCATCCTCCTGGACCTTTTCCTATTCCAGGAAGCTACTGGAATTTTGGAAGCCAAGTAGGTGTGCCCCCGAAACATTGGTAGAATAGTGAACTTTAAGAAAAAACTGTTTTTATTGGGGAATGGAGTATCTCTTGGAGAGGATGGAGTATCTCCCTGACTCAAGCCCAAATTTGGTCATTAAGCCTATTCTGTGACCCCACAAGGTACATCCAGAGGTAGACAGATTTATTTGGACTGTAGGCACTCAGAATATTTGGTTTCCCTCAGATCACTATCCATGGGACCCTCCCCCTCTGTTCCTCCGACAAAGGTTCTAGCACTTGTGCAAAAGCTCTCAAATTGGCTGAGGCCCCATGGACGCATGTATTCATGCACCAAAGGCAATCCAAACAATTACACAAATGTTAGAGCATTTACAGTTGACCTTTAAAAAGAAAGGAGTTCTTTACAGAGCGGATTGAAAATTTTCTGCCCAAACTAAATTAAGTCAGAAAATATTAATTCACTAAGGCAAAACATCTCATTGAATCTATTGACATTCCCTCACAACACAGGCACGCTGTCCATGTTCCAAAATCCACAGTTCCATGGCAGGGAAACTGCCATATCCTGGAGCCAGTGAGCCTGGGCTCTGTTATGCTCCCTGCTCATGTTGGGGATCTCTGGGCTTCCAAGTTCCCTGCCAGGGAATGGGAAGCATGGAAGTCCAAGGACCAACCTTCAGTGTCTGTAGCTCCTAGCAACACTGCCACTTAGACATTTTCCAAACTGCAGTTTTCCCAGCAAAGGTTAATCCTGAAAGGAAGACTCTTTTGCAGGTAGTAGAGGCATGTTGGAGGAAAGAGGCTCTATACATCTATCTGTAGCATACGAGCCTCAGAGCAGTGTCGAGTGACCCATTCATCTCAAGGTTCTCAGCTGAATGAAGACACTTGATAAAGATGAATACAATCTAAAAGGATAGTTCTAAAAGAGGTTAGTTGCTCCATTCACACCCCAGTGCCTGAAAGTTTATGATATTCATCAAGTCTGTCAGTTCTCAATTCTTCACCCCCCTCTCATCCTCCCAACATATTTGTTCTCAGCTCCCACTCAGGGGCAGGGCTTCCCCAAATGCCAGCTCACAAAAGGGCCAAAGGAAGGGGGAAGAGCTCTGACTCTTCCACCCCCCAGGACAAGACCCTCCAGATCCCACAAGCATGGGCAAAGAGGCTCAGACACCTCTAGAGGAACATGCCCCCTGCCCCAGATCCCACAAGGGGGGCCAAAATTAGAGGTGTTCAGAGTAGAGATGCAAGTGACTACTTGACTATCCAATAAGCAAAAGCTTATCCGATAATTAACTAGTCCCTCAACTAGTCACTCCCCCACCCTTGCTGCCTGTATTAGAGGTAGCAAGGGGTGGGAAACAAGAGCCGGTGCTGGGGAGAGCTGACTTAAACGCCCATTCCCCTCCAGCACCGTTTCCACAGGGGGACGGGGTGTAGCAGGACCAGGCACAAGCTGGAAATCAGACACTGCACCTCCGCTTTTTAAACGAATTAAGAGCTGGCAGGCTCTTAATACATTTAAAAATAAGAAGCGCAGCGGAGGGGGGAGGGAGCGGAGGGAAGGGGGGACGGAATCCAGCACAAGCTGGGAATCAGCTGTCCTGGCTCACACTGGGTCCCTGCTGCTGCGCTTTAATCTTTTAAATGTATTAAGGGCCAACAGACCAACAAGCTCTAAATACATTTAAAAGGCAGAGCCAGAGTGGGGCTAGCTCCCGGGCCGAGAACAAACCCCACTATGGCTCCCCCGTTTATTGTCTAGTCAATGGAAAATCCATCCACTAGTTGATTAAACTAAATTTAACATCTCTAGTTCAGTGCCTCACTCCAAAAGGGCTAGGGCCCCCCAGATCTCCCCTCACATTAGAGGGCAGGGAGACAGGGTCTTACACCTAAGGGAGGGTTTCCTGGAGATCCTGCCATATGCACAGAGCAGTGGAAATCAAAAACCCCTGAACAGTAACCTTTCCCCAGATCCTGGTTCCCACATGGGGAGAGACAGGAGGTGCGGGGGGGGGGGGGGGGGGTCAGATTACTCAAGGGCAGGGCCACCCAAGATGACCTAAATGGAGGACACACTCACCTTCGACCACCCTTCCCTTAGATCCTGGTACACCTCTGGGAGAATGCGGGACTGACAGATGTTCTCTAATCCAAAAATCTCCTACTGATCCTGCCAGCCTCCCAGTATCCCACTGTTTCCACTCCCTTAATCCCACCACATGCGCCAGGGTAAATCCCAACCCGACTCCTCCATTACCACCCTTTTGTGTTGCATCTCTTCTCACTGTTGTCCCAAATACCTCTCTCCCTCTTCCCCCAATTCATCTGTACCTAATTCCCATCCATCCCCTCCCCTTAAGAACCAGATGTGTATTTTTCCCCTTTAAAAATAAAATAAAATACAACTGGAGAATCTTCTGAATAGGCTGTTGTACTCAGATTATATTTCCCCAAAATAAAATACCCTAAAACAGAGATAGACTGTAGCAAGATGCCTCCTTTTTTTACTTCTGCCGTGGGTTGGATTTGAATTTTCAGTGCCTGGGTGGCACACAGATTTGATTACTATAGCATTCCCTCAGAGCTACATAAGACCTGTGACTCATAAATGCCTTTCATCACTCTACTCACACACTCAGTGCAATTAGTCTAGATTTTAAGCATTACGTTATGTATGCAGCTAAACTCTCTTTTGAACAACATTTTCAGTTTTGAGACTAAATTCGGATTGCTAAACCTATACTGCATCTCCGTGAGGCACAACAAATTTTGAATCAATCCCAGTGACCATGTGGGAACTTGTAAAATGTTTCCAAGAGGCTACCTTTAAACAAAAAGCTCCACTATATACTGTGCCAAGTACTATAGCCTATGTATAGAGTAAGTGGAACTCTGGATCCTAGACCTGCGTGCATTGCTCTAGATCACATGGCCCATAGGCAAGCATCATCTTCCACTTTATACATTTTAATTAGGTCATGCACACCAGTGAGTTTACAGCTGCACCAATGCACTTGCACCACTCTAAGATCACTCTATGCTGGTGGGAGAGAGCTCTTTCATTGATGTGATAAAACCACTTCCACAAATGGCAGTAGCTATGTTGGTGGGAGCAGCACTCTGACTCACTGACCAGGACTTGTCAATTTAATCTATCACATAGGAGTGTCCTACAAGTTATACTGACCAAAGTAGCAGTGTAGACAGAACCTTTGTCTGTACCCACGTGAGAGCTCACTGACCTGCCACAGTAATACAGTTGACTTCTGATAATCCGGAACCTTTGGGACCAAGGTGGTGCCGGATTATCAAATATGCCGGACTATTGGGAGGTGCTGTACAATCGGATGCCGGACTATTGGAGTTTTACTGTAATAATATATGGAGATATACCTATCTCATAGATCTGAAGGGACCTTCAGAGGTCATCGAGTCCAGTCCCCTGCCCTCACGGCAGGACCAAGTACCATCCCTGACGGATTTTCTCCAAATCCCTAAATGGCCCCCTCAAAGATTGAACTCACAAACCCTGGGTTTAGCAGGCGCCAATGCTATCCCTCCCCCAACATCTCTGCACCAGTACATATCTCTGCACCATGTACAAGTTGGGCACTTTGCATACCATACAGCCTTCTAAGCCTAACAAGCAGTTGTTTCATGTAAAGACTAAGTTGTGCATAGTGGGGCTCTCAGCCTTGCCAGGCCCCCCTGGAAGGAGTGGAACCTTGGGCAGAAGGGGGTGGTTCTGGAAGCATCCAGCCCACAGCGCAGCCCAGACTGTGGCACACGGCATGGTGCTCCTGCAGCAATTTAAAGGGCCCAGGCTGCTGCCCCTGCTGAAATAGCAGTGGATTCTGGGGCAGTTGCCCCATTTACCTGCTGCTGCACACTGCTCCTCCCCCCAGTCAGTGGGCCTGGTTGTGCACAATACCGTTGTACATTTCTGGACTCTTACATCCAGTTAGTACTGATCTCTTACCACAGCATGTGACACTAAGAATTTCCAAGGGATTATAACATAGAAATTGGTTTAATACTTAAATTCCAACAAGAAAACGCCCCCAAATAGTCAAAAACAGCAATCGTCTCCAAAATAGCAATTGTCTCCAAAACAGATTAAAACAAATACAGGGTTTCCAGGCCAAGCTGCTTGGAAGCTGCAATAAATCTAAACACAGACAACAATTAAAATTATATCCCAAACACTGACAGAGTTGCCTCAACTTTTCCAGAAAAAAAAAATCTACTTTGGATTTAAAAAATTGTCATGTAAGGCAGACTGGTTTAGCTTTGGCAAAACTAGAGCAACTAAAGCAGATTTAGACTTATTTTCTCCAACTAGACACAGAGGATAAGAGAAATTCTACATTTACAAAAGATAAATTGTAAATATTTTGAGTGATGAAAGCTTTAGTGGGAAAGGAACCTGATAGCAAAGTATTTCAGGTTTACGTAACTCAGAGCAAGCTTATAAGCACGTAGACAAAAAAGTATCTAGAAATAAACGGTATATTTTAATAATTAACCAAGGTAAGTCTCAGATCATTTGCAACTCCTGACAAACCTAGGTTTGCAGACATCAGACTATGAATCATATATACCACATAACAAGGGTGAAGGAAAGCCACAGATCTACTATGGCCATGAGATAATTTTCTGACAAGTATTTCTAGCTTTATAGATTATTTATCTACAGTCCCTTGAATAGCAATCACTGAAAGTACTTCCTCAATTCGCAAGATTTCTTATACAAAGTGCTTCTTTCATCAAAAACATGCAGCTTCATATTTACAAAATGGAGAGATTCAGCAACACATGGAATATACATAATTACGTATGCTCTGTTAGAGAAAAAGACCTATATCAGTGACATAATATGCTAGTTCAGTTTTTCCTTATTTGGTCCATGGTGTTTCCTTTTTTCTTCCAGATACAAGTTTCTACTGGGTCAATCACAAGGCAAAACTCACTACTGAAATTTATATTGAAGAGCAAATCAATTTAAGGAAGAAAATAACCATTACAATAATAAACAAACAATCCAAAGAAAATGCATGGCCTATGTATGCTTCCATGAACATTAAGTATAAGTATAAATACAGCCTCCAAGGCCATGATATCCAACACGCTGGCCACTAGCCACATGTGGCTATTTGGACGGTTTAATATGGCTAGTTCACTATGGAAAGCAGTAACCACTATAGTGGCTATTGCTTCAGAACTGGTTGGACACCACAGCTCTAAGGATGTATCTACACTGCCCTTAAAAACCTGCAGCAAGCCAGGGATATGGGCTTACCATGCTTGAGTTAAGGGACTCTAACTGCAGTGTAGATGTTTGGGCTTAGGCTGCAACGTAAATCCAAGTATCACTAGTCACTGATTAGTAGATGCAACTAATTGCTTCCCCCTACTTGCTGCCTCTATCAGAGAGAGGACGTAGGGCTGTAGGGTGCTGGCTTAAAATCCTGTTCCCCCCCAGCACAGTCTCCCTGAGGGGAAAAGGAGGTAGAGGCACAGCAGGAAACGGTGTGAGTAAGGACTGACTCCGCTCACACTGGTTCAGTTGCGATTCTGCCTTTTAAATGTACAAGAGCCCCAGTCTCAGGCTCGGGTGCTGCAGGTAGCATAGGGACAGTCTTTTGCTGGCCCTGTACTCCCTGTCGGGCTTCTGCTTTTGAACTGTAGCAAAAGCCCAGGAGGAAGTCCCATCAACTAATTCAATTAGTTAATCTAAATGTAACATCCCTACTAATCAGTACTAATAGTTATTAGTCAGTGCAGACCAGACAAATGCATCTAATTATAGTGTAGACAGGTGGTGGGAAACGTGTGGCCCATGATCTGCATGCAGCCCATTGGGCTTCTACATGTGGCCCACAAGACATTTTGTTTATCATTGTCCACTATCCTATCCCTGAGATCATCTTGGTTTTGAGAATCTTGCAGCCCACTGAGATGAAGGAGGGCCCCTCATGCAACACACTCATCAACCCATTCACTAACTTATGTTGCCCATCATTGGTATAGACATAACCAGAACCACTGCCTTCCCATCACACCGTTTCCATCCCTGCTCTATAAGCAGGACAAACAACAACTATTCAGCAGTGGAGAAAGCATCACATCGATTAATTTTCATCACTATGCCTCTGATTACTCTACCACTTTTGTTGGTAAAACTATTTCAGGGCAGGGGTTTAAAAAACACATGTACCCCGATCAACATAAGTTTCAGCAGCAAAAACATTGGTGTGGTCAGTGCTATGTCAGCAGGAGATAGGGTTACCAGGTACACCCCCCTCCCCCCCCAAATACCAGACACACTTGATCAGGGGGAGGGACTGGCCGGGAGGGGGGCAGGGCTGGCGGGGGGGAAGGAGGGGAGGGAAGCAGAGCTGGGGGAGGATCAGGGGGCTGGAGGAAGAGGTGCGGGAAGCAGAGCTGGCAGGGGGAAGAGGTGCAGCCACTGGCAACAGCCGTAGTCCAACAGGCCGCACTTTCCCCGCCCCCCAGGCACTCCCTTTAGTTGCTAGTAGAAGCCGGGCATGGGGTGTGGCTGGGAGCCACTCCTCCCATCTGGCTTCTGCATGTAGCCAGAGGCTCCCATCTGGGAGGCGGAGCCACGATTGGCTCTGGGAGCCGCTGGTTGTGTGCATAAGCCAGGCAGGGGGAGTGGCTGGGAGCCCTGGGCACTGCCTCCGCCCCGCCCAGCTTTTGCACGCAACCACAGGGCTCCCAGCGCCAATCACAGCCCCGCCTCCCAGTTGCTCTCCTGCCCCCCGTAGGCTTCCGTCCGGCACCCAGCCGGAAATTCAGAAAATACGACATTGCACATGTCCGGTATTTTCTGAATTTTTCTACCAGACAGAGGGCGCAAATACCGGACTGTACGGTTGAAAACCGGACACCTGGCAACCCTAGCAGGAGAGGCTCTCTTGCAAACATAGTTAATGTCACTTACAGGGGGTAATTTAGTTATGCCAGCAGGAGAGTTACTGTGCTGCTGTATGGTCTGTAATATAGATATAGCCTACGTCATGCCTTCAATTGTCTGCTCTGTATTTAACTCGATCCTTTGTCAGTCATCACTACCTCACTCACTCTCACCCAAATGGTTTGTACCTCATCAGTTGTCTAACTGATTAAAAATAAGTTTAACAGGCAGCAATAAATTGATTCTTTCAGCTAAATTGATTATTTAATAATTATATTTAATTTTGCCCAACTTTTTGCTCTTAGCTGTCTGATACCCTTTTGGTCAAATCTGACTGGCCTTGCTGATTAACAGAATTATTGGTTCTTATAATAACTGTTGATTCATTTCCTCTGCATTCTTAGTGCAGAACCTGTTCTCCCCACACTAGCCCTCCGTACTTACACAGGAAAAGGGAAGTTCTTAAAGAAGGAATCCTCACTTCCCTCCTTAGAACCTATTTCTGTCACCCCTGTCTGAGACAGAACATCAACAATGGCTGCCCGTCGCAGGAGAGCCATAGCCTGTCATACATGAAGGGCTGGTATAGGGGGCTCTGTCTGTGAGGTGGAGCGCTTCCCATATAAGGGTATGTAAATTACTGATCTTCCCCTGCTCGCTCCACCCACTGCAGTGAAAGATCAGCCAATGGGCTGACTTGTGGTCAGGCCTGCTCACTCCACCCACTGTGGCAAAAACCAACCTAGGGGGTGATATGTCCACAAGCAATAAAACAGGCAGCCGAACCCTCTCACACTGGGGATTGCATCGTGTCAACGCCTGGCCTGATCACCCAGTCGCCTTGCACCCCCCGCTCTCGAGTCTGTTTGAGCGTACTTCAAGTTGGTCGACCTGAGTGGAGACAGTTTAGGAGCATGTGGCTGGTACTCGTGTTCCTGCTGTCTTCAGAATCGGTATAACCCCTCTTCCCCGCGATTATTCCTATCCCAATTGATTTTTGAGTTGCCCTCGTTGCCTATCTAGTAATAGTAGTTCAACAGTTATTGTGTTAGTTCTTTTCATAGTGGTTAAGGTCTTTAACTGTTCTTTGTGTAATATAGTGTAAATAGTTAGACTTATGAACAACACCAGCGTGAATTCGACTGTTTCTAACCCTTGGGCAGTTATTGGGAATTATTATGATTTAGAAAAGCCTCAGGGAATTGTTTTATATTGTTTGATGATTTGTTTGTTTTTCATTCTGATGATTGTCTGGCGACCACGCATGTGACTAAGTTTACAGTCATTAGGCGCCAGAGTCCTCATCAAAATAAAATCAGTTTTTATTTTTTCAAACCCCCGTCGTGGTCTCATTCTTTCCGGCATCCCTTCGAACCTCGTGTATTGCAGGGACTGACAACCCCCTCTTCCACTATTAACTTTTAGTCCTGTGCCATCATCTCCTCCACTCTTTCCTAACTCAAACTCTACCTAATCCACCAGAATGTTGACTATTCTCTTTTTATAGTAAATTACTCAATCTTGTTTTAGCACTTCTTTCCTCTAAGCCCCTTTGCTTTCAGGTTCTATGGTATTCTAATTTCAATCGTAAGCTCCTTGGGACAGGAACCATGTCTTTTAAGTGCAAAGCAATATTATGGTGCTGCAAAATTTTAATATTTACATTTCTTCAGCCAGAGCAGTAGCTGTTAAGTTTCACAGCCATAAAAAGTTTAATTTTCTTTTACAAAGGGATCACTATCAAGCTAAAACTGTTGAATGTTCAACGGGTGAAAAAGAATAAATCAATGAAAGCGATCTGACCTCGTTTCAAACAACATGCTAGAAAAAACACATTCGAATACACCAGAAAGTTTTGAAGATCACACCCCATTATCCAGAGGTGAATTTTTACACTCAACTTTCAATATGACACAGTGCTCTACTGTTCCATTGATTGTGGGAATATATACAGGATAAAATATAAAACCTTCAGTAAAGGAAGAGTATTTTTATTTGGACACAATGAAATTGGGGGGGGGGTTATTTATGAGAAACTGAGGGTAAAAAATAAGTAAAACTTTCCAACTGTATTGAACTTTACAACATAAATGAAAAGTGGTTATATTTTCACTTAGGTCAATTCTAAAACAGATTTGAATGTAATTCTTCCAAATTAGCATGAGTATGCTACATTTGTCAGTTCCATACATTCACTAGAAACTGACCATTGACTTTGTATACAGATTCTTGCATTCTAAAGGTCAGAAGGGGCCATTATGATAATCTTCTCTGACCTTTATAATATAGACCATATAAGTTCCCTAAAATAATTCTTAGACCACATCTTTCAGAAGAACATCCAATCTTGATTTAAAAATGGTCAGCAATAGAGAAGCCATCACAACTAGGAATGTAAAAAAATAATTAAAAAAAATTGCTGTGTAAACTGCTAAAAATCCTAGTGGCTACATGCACTGAGGGCTCTGCAGTTTACTTTTTATACTGCAGAGCCCAGAGCGTGGGGTGACAGCCGGCTGCTGTGGAGCCGGCTTTGGTGCTGTCTCTGTAGTAAAAAAGTTATACTTGTAGAGCCCGCAGTGAAGTCTCCCCGAGAGCAGGAGCATAACCCATAATGGAAACCCGTTTAGGAATGTAGAAATGTAACTTTTTAATCAGAACCCTTGGTAAACTATTGCAGTGGTTAGTTACAGTATTCTCATTGCTACTAATTTATACCCTATTTCCACTATGAATTTGTTGCTAGCTTCAACTTCCAGTCATTGGAATATATTATGCCTTTCTCTGCTAGACTGAAGAGATCATTATTGAACATTTTTTCCCCATGTAGACTTTAGAGACTATAATTAAGTCACCCCTTAACCTTCTCTCTGTAAAACTGAACAGAATGAGCTTCTTGAATTTAATACATGTTGACTGCAGCATTTTGATGAACTCTTCATAGGTCTTGAGAAGCAATAAAAATCAGTTCATAATAAGCATTGATAACATGATACAACCATTTTGCCAAATGAGAGCAAGTTTGGATTTTCCCTAATTAACTCAAACTCTTGGGATTAGCGAAATTCTTTTGGATTACTTCACGTTCTTATAAACCTTAATTCAACCCTTTACAAGAAATATACACTTTTCTAATTAGGGATGTAAAATACCAATTAAAAGTTAACCAGTTGAACAGAATGTTTAACCAGTTAACTGTGATCCAGTGGCATGGAACTGCTCCAGCCTGGCTGGGCCTGCCATGCAACGGGCTGCTCTGTCTGGGCAGGGGTGAGCCTGCTGCACCGCAGGCAGGGAGCTGCTCCAGCTGAGCTAAGTTGAGCCTGCCACCCCACCCCACCCCACCCCACGGGGCTTCTTCAGCCAGGCTAAGCATGTTAAGTAGCGGTTAAGTGGCTAATCAAATAGTCGTACTCGATTAGTCAATAAGGAAGGGTAGTTACAGCACTCAATCCCTGGTCCAGGGGGGCCTCAGCACAACACACAAACCCTCCTACCACTCTGTATTATTAAAGGGACAGGAGAGCTGGCAGAAGAGGACACTAGCTTCCCTGTTCCTTAATATTGCAGAGCTGCAGCGGGAGGTGAGGGGGAGAGGAGTGAGTAGTCAATAGCACTAACTGGTAAGCTCCGGCTTATTGGGTAGTCAACTACTCGACTACTCGCTTACATCCGTAAGCCAGGCCAGGCAGGGTCCTCCACACTGTGCTGTCCCCTGCCAGTAAATCAATTACCCAGGAAGCATGCCAATAAGATGCACGCTTACTGCATAGTCGGTTAACCCTTTACATCCCTATTTCTAATGTGCAGATAACCACTTTAAGCTAAGAATGAATATCACATTACTACATTTTTCTGTCCATAACTGCATATTCCCCTTAAAAGTTACACAGCCTTTACAAATTTGGTAGATTATAAAAGACTATAATACAATTCAAACACACCAGGGACAAAGGTTGGTTCGACCATGCATAATAGTTGTAAAATAGTTAAGTTATTCAGCATAAGACTTGCCAAACTTAAAACGTTACAATGGCATGGCCATAGCGTTTCAGTGTAGAAACTACGAACACTGATGGAAGAGATTCTCCTGTTAGTGTGGATAATCCATCTCCCCCAAAAGGCAGCAGCTAGAACGATGGAAGAATTTCTCAGTCAACCTACTGCTGTCTACTCTACACCAGCTAGTAGAGTTTGAATTTTTCATCCTCTTGAGAGGGGTAGCTATATTGATGTCAAGTCCAAACATAGGCAGATAAGATTGGCAGCAGCCATCCTTATATAATAAGCCTGCATACTCACAAGATTAACATTTAAAAAAATATCAAATAAACGGTGAACTTAACATGAAGATATCATGAGCTGTCCAGATCTTTAACAATACTAATGTTATTATTTATTCATTTCACATGGGCTGCTGCAAGAACTTTTTTTGTTTTTAGTCAGAAGCAAGGTTATACCATGTTACCAGATCATTTTATAGCTCAGTGCATGCACAAGTCCACTTGTACTCCAAATAAAGGACAATATTGTCTTTAGTATAGGTTGAACATCTCTAGCCCAACACTCTTTGGTTCAGCAACATCTGTGGTCCAGCATGATTTTAAATTTGCCGGATGTCCTCTTATGGGTGTGGCTAAGTTTCCTGCAGTCCCATAAATTTTGTTTACAGCCAGTGTTCTGTGCTGTTATTTTGCTCTAATTTAACTCTAAATGTCTTCCAAGAGCCCAGTAAGCAGCTGAAGTGTTGGTAATGCTGCTAGATAATACTGACCTCCACTGGATCGGCAAGTTCTCTGGTTTGCCACTGGTCAGATCCCGAGGTTGCTAGATTAGAGAGGTTCAATCTGTAATTCCATGTAGATAAAGGAAAACTGCTGTGTTTCATTTCAGTACTTTAGGGTTACATTCTCTTCGCAGTGCATATTACTGGCTATTCTGCTCTCCCTAAATGAGTGAAAATCCCTCAGTGAGTTCATTGGGGGGGTTCACTAACACAGGAAGTGTCAAACAGATACCAGGAAAAGCCCTGCATGCATTAGAGAAGGAATTTAGCCTTTAGATTGCTGAGGAGGAAGTCTGGATGGATCACATTAAGGGAATACGGAGCTTTTTTACTCTAGAACAAGCTGTATCCAACTCTTAGCTGTAGCAACTCAGTTACTACCCCTTCAATGGGCTATAAGAAGCTAGTTCTTTCCATTTTTTAGTGGACCCAGCCATATCCATATTAAACGCACACAAGCCATAAATCTCACACCATTACCTTAATAAGCACATTTAGTAACAAACTCAGTACCGAGTCCCAGGACTGAGTAAGTATAAAACTGAACTAACTTTTGTATGAAGTGATTCTCAGTATTTCAAAATGAATAAGAAAGAGCTGAAGCTTCATCTACTTTAAGTTCTAGAAAGATCTGCAGAGAAAACAGATACGGCTCATGTTATGTCCTATTAAAACAGAATTTACCCTATAAAAGCTTTCAAGAATTTGCAGCTTCCTCTATGCGTATTCAGCAACTGAATATTTCCATAATCATAGAGTAAATCTAACTCCCCGGTTCACTAATCATTATTGTTTTATTCAGGTTATTTCAAATCCATTTTTATGTTTTTAGAAAATATCATAAATATTAAAATAAAGTAGCTTATTTTCTTTAGAAACAAGTTCCACAAATCCTATATTTTATCAGCTCAATTTCTTAGATCTTAAAATGCTTTCCAGTTTTGGAGCAGCTTAAAGTTTTGGGAATCTTTATAAAACTATAAAAAACCCTCATCAGAAATATAATATCCCTTTAAAAGAGGAATTATTTGTATTAAAGTACAATTACATCACTGTCTGTTTTATGGATAATTTATCATTTCACTTTATAAGTGCAAGTGTTATTGTAATTGTTTTCCTCTGTCCCCCCTTCCCAAATCTCCACATAACACTACACAACATAATCTTTTGCATTTTAAAAATCCAAAATCTTGCCTGGAAACAGCTTTGAAAAGCTGGCATATGGCCAACTTGCAACTGATACTACAGTTTAAATGCCTTCCCTGAAAAGTTGCACATTAACTTCAAATACTCTGGTATCAGCCATTAAACTGTTTGTGTTTCAGTTACAACACTAATGAAAACCAAATGTCTGAATTTATTTTAAGCTGGTGTAATGCACTAGGGATTTCACTTAAGAGAAAAGTCTGCATCAACTTCCATTTACTCAAATGAAACAGATTACTCAGTAGTACATGATGCAGATATATGGCTAAAACTTGGAGTAAGATTAAATAATTATAAAGAACATTTCAACCACAATTAAATGAAGAAAGGCTGAGTAACTGGCTGAATTTGCCAAACTGTTTTAGTTACAGTCCACTAAAGTTGCAAGTTTACAAAATCCCATTTACAGGTGGATTCAGGACCCTAAACCTATGTGTTGTTTATGTCTACTCTAAGCCACTGCAGAGTACATGAATTCTATCAGGGGACTTCTTTATGGAAATGATTTCAAATACTAAATTCTAAGAAATCAGAAAATGAGGACAAGCAGAAAAACAGGCTGTATCCTTTAAAGGGTGATTATATGTACTGGATTATGAACTAGTAAGAGGGAAAAATGAACACTTAACTTTAGTATTCTAGACTTGAGACTTTCTACCAGAACATCTTCAAATAGGAACTTTTCAAAATAATTAGGTGTTTACTTTAAAGGATAGAGGGTAGCCTTCTGGTTAAGGCAAAGAACTGAATTTGGAGTTTCATTTCCTTGCTTTGCCAGCAATGTCCTGATGACCTTGGAATATCATTTTATATCCAAATCTCAGTATAGTCTGTATAAAATAAAGTTAATTCTTCCATACTTCACAAGATTTTATGAGAATTAGCATTTGAAAAATCTCATAACATGGTGATGGGATCTTCATAAACAGATTACTCTATGCTACACCCATCTTTTTGAGCATCAGTCCTCTCAGGCTACAGTAGAATTTATCATTGCTGACAAATTGCTTCCAATTTAATTCTACCTTTGAATTTTTGCTTCAAATTAATGTATTTGTTACATTCATTTATTCAAAGTCATTTATTACCCCTCCCAAAGAGAGAATCATTTAATTGTTCACTGATTGTTAGTGCAGTCTTGTGGCTAACTGAAAAGAGCATTAGATGAGAACATATAGTTAATTTATTCCATGCTCATATTCTAATGTGATTCACCTTCATCAAAGTCTCTGGAGGTACCAAGATTTAAAATACATTTTAAATAAAAATAAAAATTAAACATAAGCTTTAGGAAAAAAGAAAAATTCAGTCCTGAGTAAGGCTACTCAGTAGGTCACATATATAGAAGAATTTTCTCTATAGCAAAATGAACAGATACTGGTCACAAACTACTTTTAAAAAGACAGACATTTAAAACATTAACATTACATGAAAATTTGAAAATCTCCTATATTAAGAACTTATTAACCACACAGTGATCTGGAAGCTTATATACAGAGTTCTGCACAGCTCACCAAAACTGTTATTTTTAGCAGCACAGAATGGTACAACTATTTGCTTTTTTTGCAGGTAAAACCACCCTCAGGTTTGAATTAGAGTAAATGGTCTTAAGACCAAAATGAAGAAAGCAGTGTGATCGACCACGGGATGCTATTCCAGGAAGGACTGCTAGGCAGAGATGGCGTTCACCCTTCGAGGAGGGGGAAGATCCTATTTGGACTGGCTAACCTAGTGAGGAGGACTTTAAACTAGGTTCGACGGGGACAGGTGAGCAATACCCACAGGTAAGTGGAGAACATGGAGACCTGGAAGAAGATGGGTCGGAAATGGGAGGGAGGGTGGGCTGGCTATAATGGCAGAGAG
Source organism: Pelodiscus sinensis (assembly GCF_052426305.1). Classification (NCBI taxonomy): domain Eukaryota; kingdom Metazoa; phylum Chordata; order Testudines; family Trionychidae; genus Pelodiscus; species Pelodiscus sinensis. The sequence goes on along the minus strand of NC_143054.1, from coordinate 157,098,501 downwards.
AAAGGAGAATCAGGGCAAAACTGGGAGGCAAGATCAAATCAGTGTCTTAGATGCCTATATACAAATGCGAGAAGTATGGGTAACAAGCAGGAAGAACTGGAAGTGCTAATAAATAAGTACAATTATGACATTGTTGGCATCACAGAAACTTGGTGGGATAATTAATACACATAATTGGAATGTTTGTATAGAAGGGTACAGCTTGCTCAGGAAGGACAGAGGGGAAAAAAGGGAGGAGTTGTTGCCTTATATATTAAAAATGAACACATTTGGAGTGAGGTGGAGATGAACATAGGAAAAGGAAGTGTTGAGAGTCTCTGGGTTAGGCTAAAAGATTTAAAAACAAGGGTGATGTCATGCTAGGAGTCTACTACAGGCCACCTACCCAGGTGGAAGAAGTGGATGAGGCTTTTTTTAAACAACTAACAATATCATCCAAAACCCAAGATTTGAGAATTTGAAAGTGGAAGGCAGCTTGGGTGAAAGTGATCATGAAATCATAGAGTTCACAATCAAAGGAAGGGTAAAAGAGAACAGCAAAATAGAGACAATGGATTTCAGGAAGGCAGATTTTGCTAAGAGAGCTGATAGGTAAGGTCCCATGGGAATCAAGACTGAGGGAGAAAAACAGCTGAGGAGAGTTGGCAGTTTTTCAAAGGGACATTGTTAAGGGCCCAAAAGCAAGCTATTCTGCTGCATAGGAAAGATAGAAAATATGGCAAAAGACTGCCTTGGCTTAACTACAAGATCTTGCATGATCTAAAAAATAAAAAAGGAGTCTCTCAAAAAAATGGAAAGTAGGACAAATTACAAAGGATGAATATAGGCAAACAACATGGGAATGCAGGGGCAAGATTAGAAAGGCAAAGGCACAAAATGAGCTCAAACTAGCTACGGGAATAAAGGAAAACAAGAAGACTTTTTATAAATACATTAGAAGCAAGAGGAAGACCAAGGACAGGGTAGGCCCACTCGTCAGTGAGGAGGAAGAAACAGAACAGGAAACTTGGAAATGGCAGAGATGCTTAATGACTTTTGTTTTCATCTTCACCGAGAAGTATGAAGGAATGCCTAACAGTGAATGCTAGTGGAAAGGAGGTAGGTTTAGAAGATAAAATAAAAAAAGAACAAATTAAAAATCACTTAGAAAAGTTAGATGCCTGCAAGTCACCAGGGCCTGATGAAATGCATCCTAGAATAGTCAAGGAGCTGATAGAGGAAGTATCTGAGACTCTGGCTATCATCTTTGGAAAATCATGGGAGACAGGAGAGATTCCAGAAAACTGGAAAAGAGTAAATATAATGCCCATTTATGAAAAGGGAAATAAGAACAACCCAGGAAACTACAGACCAGTTAGTTAACTTCTGTGCCAGGAAAGATAATGGGGCAAATAATTAAGGAAATCATCTGTAAACACTTGGAAGGTGGCAAGATTATAGGGAACAGCCAGCATGGATTTGTAAAGAACAAATCACGTCAAACCAATCCGATAGCTTTCTTTGATAGGATAATGAGTCTCGTGGATAACGGAGAAGCGGTGGATGTGGTATACCTAGACTTTAGTAAGGCGTTTGATACGGTCTCACATGATATACTTATCAATAAACTAGGCAAATACAACTTAGATGGGGCTACTATAAGGTGGGTGCATAACTAGCTGGATAACCGTACTCAGAGAGTAGTTATTAATGGTTCACAATCCCGCTGGAAAGGTATAACAAGTAGGATTCTGGATGGGGTCTGTTTTCGGACCGGCTGTGTTCAATATCTTTATCAACGATTTAGATATTGGCATGGAAAGCACGCTTATTAAGTTTGTAGATGATACCAAACTGGGAGTTACGACTAATCTGGAGGATAGGGTCATAATTCAAAATTATCTGGACAAATTGGAGAAATGATCTGAGGTAAACAGGATGAAATTTAATAAAGACAAATGCAAAGTGCTCCACTTAGGAAGGAAGAATCAGTTTCACATACAGAATGGGAAGCGACTATCTAGAAAGGAGTACGGCAGAAAGGGATCTAAGGGTTATAGTGGACCACAAGCTGAATATGAGTCAGCAGTATGATGCTGTTGCAAAAAAAAAACCAAACATGATTCTGAGATGCATTAACAGGCGTATTGTGAGCAAGACACGAGAAGTCATTCTTCTGCTCTACTCTGCTAGTTAGGCCTCAGTTGGAATTCTGTGTCCAGTTCTGGGCACCCCATTTCAAGAAAGATGTGGAGAAATTGAAGAGGGTCCAGACAAGAGCAACAAGAATGATTAAAGGTCTAGAGAACATGACCTATGAAGGAAGGCTGAAAGAATTGGGTTTGTTTAGTTTAGAAAAGAGAAGATTGAGGGGGGACATGATAGCAGTTTTCAGGTATCTAAAAGGGTGTCATAAGGAGGAGGGAGAAAACTTGTTCATCTTGGCCTCTGAGGATGGAAAAAGAAGCAATGGGCTTAAACTGCAGCAAGGGAGGTTTAGGTTGGACATTAGGAAATAGTTCTTAACTGTCAGGGTAGTCAAATACTGGAATAAATTGCTCAGGAAGGTTGCGAAATCTCCATCTCTGGAGATATTTAAGAGTAGGTTAGATAAATGTCTATTAGGGATGGTCTAGACAGTATTTGGTCCTGCCATGAGGTCAGGGGATTGGACTCGATTTCTCAAGGTCCCTTCCAGTCCTAGTATTCTATGATACATACATATAATGTTTTCAAGAAGTGTTGATGCATTTGTGAAATATATACATCTTTAGCATGGTGAAGTTAACAGCTATATTTCCATTTTTTAACATTAATAGTCAAGTAATTAAGGAAGAGTACGTCTCACCATTGTGTCAAAGCATCGCCAAAAGTTAACCTTAAAACTGTACTCTGTAAACAGCAATGAATGCTTTGTGTAGGAAATTCAGAGTAAACTACAAAATGCAAGTTAGAAAATAGTTTTAGCCAAGAGTCAAGACAACCTGTTGACAATTTAATTTGTTTTACAATTACATTAGAAATTCTAATCCATTTCAATGCAAGCTGTAATCATTATTGGATATGAATTGCAAAGCAATTTTTCCCCTGAAAAAAATAACTGTAGAAAAATCATGTAGGTACTTTTCCAAAGCAAATAGTTTTACACTTCTCAGAAAGAAACAGAAAATCAGCACATGCTATTCCAGAACTTAAACCAATATCTAATTTTATACTACATGCTGTGACAACTTTGTTGCCTATGGTCCATATTTCAGAAGTTTAGAACATACACCACCTGTTTCTGACCAGTGTTCAAATTGTTTCTATTGTACAGTCAACAGCTGCTGAAGGGTCTAAAATATCAAGGATTAGGAATGGACAATTAATGGCTATATTACACTAAGACCAAAAGCTTTCTGCTAAAGTTGTATGTATGTCACAAATAGATCAACACTTCTTCCAAATATATATATATATATACACACACACACACACACACACACACACACTTCACACTGCTTTCTTCATTTTGTTCTTAAGACCATTTACTCTAACTCAAACCTGAGGGTGGTTTTACCTGCAAGAAAAGCAAATAGTTGTGCCACTCTGCTTCTTCTAGGGACAGCAGATCTGGTAAGAACCCTGTACGTATGCTTCCAGATCACTGCACTGGTTAAGAAGTTCTTAGCAGGGGATTTTCAAATTCTCATGTGTGTAAATTCATGCTTGTTATTCATCCAAGAAGCTATACAATATCTTACTGTTAGAACATTTTTGTGGAGAGATTAAAAAGTCTCCAATGACAACAGGAAATGTCTCAACCAGAGATTCTAAGCATGCACATTTAAAGCCAAGGAGGAAACCAAAGATGCAGTAAAGTGAAAGTTGACAATTTAAATCAAGTAAAATCTGGAAAGTAGCATCTGGCAAAAATTAAAGAAAGACTATTGATGACATTTATCAAGCAATTAATTGTTTAAAAATAAAGTTTAAGACCTAACTAGTGCTTTGCTTAAAACACAAAGCATATTTATAAATTGATACATTCCCAGCAGACTTTCAGAAGTGTGATGACCTATAAGGGCTTGTCTCCATGTCAAATTAATTGTGGATCAACTTGAAATAGTCCCTATTAGAAATAGTCCTCATTAAAATGTCTAACAGACGCATACAAAATGTTTTGTAACAAATCTTGCTTTTCAATGCATGCTATAAAACCCACTTTTACTTAGGGTTTACTTACCTCCAGGTGAACTTATCCACAGACAGACCTGCCAACAGGGGGGAGAGGGGAAGGGGCAAAAGGGACACCTGACCCAAGGGCCAGAGATTTAAAAGGTCCTGGGGCTCCCAGCTGCCTCTACAGCAGCAATGACTGCAGCCAGATCCCCAGATTCCTGGGTGGTGCCAAACGCATGGCTGGGGGAAGCTAGCCCCCAGCCCTACCCCTTCTGTCCAATGACCCACCTGTTCCAGGGGCCCAGAGCCACTCCACACACACACACCTTGCCCAGGGCACTGTGAAATTTGTCAGCTGCCCACAGCAAAATAGATGTGAACACATCTGAGCCCTGTATCAAGTCTTGCACATCTTCCCACAAGTATCCCATACTGCTTTGCTATTTCCCTTGGTTGCCTATATACCTCATTCCTCTCTGGAATCAATCTGATGGGATGTCACCTCACTGTTTAAGAAGGTTATCCACAGCCAAGTGCTGTTCTTTGTGATTCCAACTCTAAACTCTCTAGTAATGCATCATGCTGCTGTTCTGTGATCCTATATTACAGCTCTGGCATTTTAGACCTCTGAGGAGAGAAGCTTTACCCAGCGCAGCTGGCTGACTGTGAACCAGTATGCAAGTAAGTGTCATGGCAATTGTTCAGTAACATACCCAACCAGAACACTTCCCAGGGCTTCAGGGAAAGAGAGGAGCTTCACCTGGGACTACAATTTGTCTGAATAGAAAAGTAGCACACTGATATTATGAAGCGCTTGACTGTTCTTTGCTAGATGTGTCACCACTAGTATTTGTTGCAGATAATCTGACTAACCCAAAATGGCCATGATGAACCTTGAGCCAGACTGTCATGAGAGTCCCAAAACACCTCCATTCAGAGCAGAAGGATGAATCTGACCTACAAGCAGAGATTCACACTGTGAATAGGACCTATTCCTGGAAGTGTTAAAATGATGCCTCAAAATACAACATAGCAAAAGAGCAGCTTACATATGTTGGGTACAGTAAGAGTATCTCTATATTGCACATTTACTGATGGCTGTGTTTTTAAATCTTATCCCCAGTGCTTAATGCAAAGGTGGCATTGAAACCTGTACAAACTCCATTAATTACTACAGTACAGAAAACCCCAGACACAGAGTGTCTATGCCTCCTGTCTCATACTCCCATCACAGTGCTCATTAGTCTTTGTGCTCCATAGAGTCACCTTCCCTCCCTTTCCAGGGATGTGAAAGGTTAACCACTAAGCATCATCCTTAATGGGCAATGCTTATTGGTTCCAGTTAACCATTAATCAGTAGGGCATCCGGCAGATGCTGCCCTCTCCCACACCCCCTTTAATCAGTTACACCCCCACCATACTCTCCTTTAATCAGTTAACTCTTCGCAACTGCTGCTGCAACAGGGGGTGGGGGGGAAGGCAGCACCACAAAGCCGGTGCTGGGGAGAAATCTGGTTTTAAGCCAGCTCCCCCCAGCACCAGCCCCATTACCTATGGACGAGGCAGCAGGGAGGGGGCAGGCAGGTCTGCGGAGCCAGCACACACGAGTAGCCTGATAGAAAGCCAGTTTCTCACATGTATCAGCTCCCTCTGCCCCCCTCACCCTCCATGCTGCTGCCTCTCTATCAGCAGGTGTGGAGGTGGCTCTGTACACTGCCGTTCTCCCCCACCCAGAGTCACGTTGCTGCGAGCACCAGGAGCATGTTCCTGCGCTGCCCTCGCTTGGCAGCTCTGCATCCACAGCTCCTATTAGCCTGAAATCATGGCCAATGGGACCTGTGGAGGGTGGTGCCTGCAGGTTAGTGTGGGACAGTACAGGGTATATGGAGCCGCCTATTCCCCCACCACACACCAAACCAGGAGCCACCCGAGGTAAGTGCCCTGCTCCTCACTACCTGCCCCAGCCCTCTTCCATACCTAAGTCTTTTCAGCCTCCTCCTCCCTCAGGTGCCCTTATTATCCTGATTATTTAGCCAATGCACAACTGGAGGTATTATGCTAGCAGTCTTTATAATGCATGACAACAAGGATTGCCTCCTCATCAACACTTCCTCCTGCTGCCTTCGGAGCTTTAAAAGTGGCACTGGGATCACAGAGACAGGAAGGCTAATGGCGTGAAACAAAAAGTAAATAACTTCCTCTTTTATTGTGCAGTAACAATGGTTCTTTGAGATGTATGCCCCTGTGGGTGCTCCACTGTAGGTGTCAGGCTCGTCCTCGCACCGCAGATTGGAGTCTTCAACAGCAGTAGTCAGCCGGACCATGCATGAGCGGTCAGCATCTCACAACGTTCGCGTCCTTTCTCTTGTGCATGTGGTCCAGCTTCCGCCAGTTCCTCTGATCCACCCGAGTATCTGAAACAATAATTACCGAAAGAGAAAGATTCCAAGGTGGGGAGGAGGGCGGGTAGTGGAGTACCCATGGGGACACACATCTCGAAGAACCATTGTTACTGCACAAGATGAGTAACTTCCTCATCTTCTAGTGATGTCCCCGTGGGTGCTCCACTGTAAGTGACTTTGCAGCAGTGATCAAGAGCCCCAGGACAGCAGGTCTCAGTGTCATGGTCTAATGGCTGTGGAAACAACAGCCACTGCTGAATCTGTGGCCCAATGATGGGAGTATTGCGTAGTGCTTCATAAAGGTGGCGTTTAAAGACCACGTGGCTGAGCAGCAAGTGTCCAGAAGAGGAACTCCCTACAGACATCAACATGATTTTGGTAGAATGAGCCCTAAGTATTGTTGGAAGTGGTTTGTTACTTATGGTGTAACATCTCTCGATGCAGGCAACTATGAGGTTCAAGATGCATTGAGAAGATAGTGAGTGTCCTTTAGAGTGATCCGTTAAGACACCGTATTGAGACTTCCTAAATTTCTGAGTCCTCTGAATGTAAAAGGCCAGTGCTCTGTGATCACGGGTATACTGTAGTACCTCTTGAACTGATGCACGAGGCTTAGGGAAAAATACTGGAAGAACAATAGGTTTGTTAATATGAAACTAGGAACAGACCTTAGGGATGAAGGGAGAGTACAGGCGTAATATCACACTGTGTTTGTTAAGGACAGTGCATGGTGGTACTGCCATCAGGGCTGCCAGTTTGCTGACCCTTCAGGCCGAAGTAATTGCCAGTAGAAAGATCACCTCCACTGGAATCATTGGAAGGGATACTGTCGCCAATAGTTCAAAGGGGGGGGATTTAGTGAGGGTGTCTAGGACTAGATAGAGGTCCCATGGAGGTGGTGGTGGCCTATGGAGAGGGTTGAGGTTAGTTAACCCTCTGAGGAAGCGCTTGGTGGTAGGGTGCAAGAATATCGAAGTCCCATGCACAGGCTGCCCGAAGACAGTAATGGCCACTAAGTGATGCTATTTGAGGATATATTTGAGGATTTCATGCAGCAGTACCATGTGTGGGTCCACACATTTATTAGTGCACCAGGAGACACATCTACACCACTTGTGCGCGTAGGTTGCTCTTGTCGTGTCCCTCCTGCTATGTATTAGGATTTATTTGACCTGAGAGGAACAGAGGTTCTCAGAGTCAGATAACCAGCAAGGAGCCATACTATCAAGCAGAGACTGTGAGGCTGTGGGTGGAGAAGGATCCCGCGGGTCTGGGTCAGTAGGTCGGGGAGATTGGGGAGGGAATAAAGTGGCCGAAGAGACATCTGATAAAGAAAGGAAAACCATGGATGGTAAGCCCATGATAGTGCTACCAGAATTACTTTTGCTCTGTCCCTTTTGATTTTCTCCAGAATCCTGGGAATGAACTGGATGGATGGGAAGGCATAGAGGAGTGGCCCTGTCCAACTGAGAAGGAAAGTGTCACCCAGAGAATTTGTGCCAATCCCAGTCCTGGAGCAGTACTGTGGACATTTTGAGTTTGTGGGAAGCAAACATATCTATTTGTGGGAAACCCCAGAGGTGGAAAATGTGCAGGAGAACATCTTCCTGGAGCTCCCATTCGTGGGCTGGTACAAATTTTCTGCTTAACGCATCTGCTGTGGTTGTGCTGACCCCTTGTAAGTATGAAGCTATGAGTGCAATCTTGTTGCAGATACACCAGTTCCAGAAGCAAATGGCCTCTGAGCAAGGGGAACGGGATCAGGCCCCTCCCTAGCAGCTGAAGTAAGAATTCCAACACTGAACTTAATGTTAAAACACTGGCAGCTGTTTTCTCTCTCAAAGGAGTCAAAAGGAGAAAGACAGTGAACAGGTGAAACTTTCTAATGTTGAGATACATGAACACCTTGTCAAATTTTACAAAGAACAATTAGTATTTCAAGAACACTGAAATGTTTTCGCAATGTCACGCACATTAAGAATTTGAGCCTGGATTATTACGACCTTTTAGCTAGATGACAATCATCTCTACCCTCACTACAGACATCAGCTAAAGGAACTCTCTGCTTCAGACTTCCAGATAAGTTTCCACCAATAGAAACAGTAAATGTTATTAAGTTCAGTTGGTTGCTTGGGAGTAAAGAATCATGAGGCTAGTACTCATCCATCCCAAATGTGTCACCTTGAAAACCTCACTTGCTGTTGACCACTCTAGGGAAATGAAGGCCCAATAAGTTTCTTAATTGTGTGATAAGTTTGAACAACAACAGTACAAGTCAATAAAAGCCAGCAAATCAATGTACTGTAGTAAGATGCTAAAACTCACTCCTCCCCCGCCAAAAAAATTTGTGCATCAAAAGCCATTATAAAGAAATTCTCCTCTAAGTTTCAGTTTGCTGAAAAGCCAAAGACATACTTGCAAAACACTTAGTTTTAAGTATAAAAAAGGTCCTTGATTAACGATCCATCCCACTGTGTGAATGTCTTCAATTCCCAATGAGAAAGTTTAACTGCGCTTCTTATGCCAACTCTTGACATTTAGACTGTGACTGGGAAAATACTTATTTTGTGCATTCCAATACAGAGCAGTTTGGATTAAATATGTAGTCTTCCCAAAGGTCAGGCCAGTTGAATAAGTCACTGAATGGACTCAGAAGTGGGGAAGAGGAGAAAGAGAAAAAAAACAAAACAAAAACAAAAAAAGCACAACATAAGAAAGGCCACACTGGGTCAGACCAATGGCTGATCTGCCCACTATCCTGTCTTCCAGCAGTTCCCAGTACCAAATGCTTCAGAGAATGAACAGGAAGAGGGCAACGGTCAAGCGATCCATCCAGTCTCCTTCTGGCAGGCAGGGGCTTTGGGATACATACCTAGGGTAAGGTGTTGCATTCCCTGACCATCATGACTATTAGTCACTTATGGACCTACACTTCATGAACATATTCAATGCTTGTTTACAAAAAGATTAGATATATTTTGGGTTTTCACCAAAGCCATGGCAATGAGTTCCACATGCTGGCTGTGCATTGTGTGAAGTAGTATTTCCTTATATTTTTTATATGTGCTCCCTATTAATGTAGCTGACCCCTAGTGAGTGACCCCTAGTTCTTGTGCTTTGTGAAAGGGTAAATACTTTCTTATTCACTTTCTCCACACTAGTCAACATGTTATAGAACTTTATCGTACATCTCTTAGTCATCTCTCTCCTAAACTGAACAGGAACAGTATTTTTCTCTCTTCATAAAGAAGCTGTTCAAATCTGTATTCTTCCCTCCACCCCCTTCCCTGTACTTTTTTTCAGTTCTAGTATCTTTTTTGAGAGGGTGCAATCAGAAATAAACTCAGTATATAAGGCGTGGGCATACCAGGGATATACATAGTGGAAGTATGCTATTTTTCTGTCTCCTTATCAATCCCTTTCCTAATGGTTCCCAATATCATTAACTTTGACTGCTGCTGCACTTTGAGCAGATGTTTTCAGAGAACTATCATAATGAATATAGGATCTTTTTCTTGAGTGGTAACAGCTAATTTAGAACCATCATTTTGTATGCATAATCCAAGCTATGTTCTCCAATGTGGATTACTTTGCATTTTACAATGAATTTCATCTGCAATTTTGTTGCCCAGTCACTCAGTTTTGTGAGATTCTTTTCTAACTCTTTTCAGGCAGCTTTAGATTTAATGGTCTCAAATAATTTGTATCATCCACAGATTGTCACCATGCTGTTCACCCTCTCCCCCTTCAGATTACTTATGATTATACTAAACAAAACTGATCCCTGGGCAGATCGTTGGGAGTCCCTGATATTGACCTCTCTCCACTGTGGAAACTGACTTTTTATTCCTACCTTTTGATGAGCCACAAGTACTGCTTACTTTGCTTAACAGCCTCTGGTAAAAGACCCTGTCAAAGACTTTGAGAGTCCAAGTCGACTATATCAATGAGATCCCCTTGTTCACACCCTCAAAGAGTTCTAGTAAATTGGCAGAGTACAGATTTCTCTTAAGGAAGCGTCAACATGACTTTTGTAAGCAGAGTGTTCATCTATGTGTCTTGTTGAAACTATAGTGAACAAAAGAATTAGCAAACTGCCTGATACTGAAGGTAGGCTTATCAACTTGCAATTTCCAGATCACCTCCACAGCAGTTTTTTTTTTTTTTTAAACCTGGGCTTATATAGCTATCCTCCAAATCTCTCTGGTACAAGAGGTTCATTTAGGGGATAAGTTACATATCACAGTTAGTAGAGCTGCAATTTCATAACTCTTGGCTGAACACCATCTGGTCCCGGCCACTTAGTATACAGGTAGTCCCCGGGTTACGTACAAGATAGGGACTGTAGGTTTGTTCTTAAGCTGAATCTGTATGTAAGTCGGAACTGGCGTCCAGATTCAGTCACTGCTGAAACTGACCAGCGGCTGACTACAGGAAGCCCGAGGCAGAGCAACTCTGCCTCGGGCTTCCTGTAGTCAGCGCTGGTCAGTTTTAGCAGCGGCTGACTTGGGGACGCCTGGGGCAGAGCAGCTGGGGCACTGCTGGGACCAACTGGCAGCGCCCCAGCTGCTCTACCACAGGCATCTGGAGAAAAGCCTGGTCTGCTGGGGGGGGGGTGCCTAATAGCTGCGCCCCCCTACCCCCCCAGCAGAGCAGGGAGACGCGGGCAGTGGACTGAGACGCACCGCGGTCCTGCCGCCCGGGTCCTCCGCGGCTTTGCTCCGCGTCTCCCTGGACTGCTGGAGACCAGCAGACCAGGGAGACTGGGAGCAAAGCCTCTGAGGATGCCAGCAGCGGACAGCCCAGACGCACCGCGGAGCAAACCCCGTTTGTAAGTCGGATCCGCATAACTCAGGGACTGCCTGTAGTTTAATATATCAAATGGCTCCAAAATCTCCTCTGCTAACACCTCAATCTGGAATAGGTCCTTAGATTTGTCACTTAAAACTTGTCTCCCTCAGTTCCTCTGCAGTGAAAACTGATACACAAAATTCAGTAAGCTTTTCCACAACGGTCTCATCTTCCTTGAGCACTTTTAGTGCCTCGATCATTCAGTAGCCCCACTAATTGTATGGCAGGCTTCCTGCTTCTGATGGAATTAAACATTTTTGCTGGCAGTGTGTGTCTTTTACTGGTAACTTTTCAAAGTCTTTTTGACCTGCTCCTAGTTGTATTTTTATGCTTAACTTGGCAGAGTTTATGCACCTCTCTATTTTCCTCAGTAGGATTTGCCTTATTTATAAAGGATGTCTTTTTGCCTCCAACTGTCTCTTATACTTTGTTGTTTAGACATGACGACTTTTTTTTTTATTTGGGAGTGGACATTTAGTTTGAACTTTTTTATTGGCATTTCCATGCAACCTGAAGGCATTTCTTTCTTGTGACTGTTTCTTTCAATTTATATTTAAATTAGCTTCCTCATTTTTGTGTAGTTCCCCTTTCTGCAGTTAAATGCTATTCTGGTGGGTTTCTTTGGTATTCCCCCCATAAGAAGTAAAGATGTAAAGGAGCAGGTAATTGGTTAATCGTGTAGCTGATACACTTTGTATCTACTACACGATTAGTCATTAAGGGAAGGTGCTCTGCAGAGCTGCAGGGGGGCTCGTATTGGGTCCTGGACTGCTGCAGCTTTTAAGTGTAGTAAGAGTTTCCTGGCTCTTATTACATTTAAAATGCAGTGGTCCCGGACCGGCGCGAGCTGGAACTGTTAGATACCAGCTCACACTGGGTCCAGCAGCCCCTGTTCACAGGGGCCTGGGCTGGCTGCAGGCAGGCGTTGCTTTGCAGCAGCCTCACCTAACCACGAGCCCAGCCCTAGTGAGGGGAGAGGGAAGTGGCGCTGCAGTGCTGGTGGGAAACTAGCTTTTAAGCTGGCTCCCCCTAGCACCAGCTGCTGTTCCTCGCAGCTGCCTCTCATACAGAGGCAGCAGGGGGGCAAGTAGTTGAGTACTTGACTTGATTACTCGCTTACTTCCCTAATAAGCAGGTTAAATTCATTATATTATAGTCACTATTAATAAGCAGTTCTGCTATAGTTACCTCTTGGACCAAATCCCATGCTGTATTTAGGACTCTCCCTTCATGGGTTCCAAGAGTGATTGCTCCAAGAAGCAGTTATTAATGCTGTCTAGAAAATCCTCTCTCTCGTTTTTCTACCTTGCTTCCCACCCTGAGGTGACATACATATCTCGTATAAATATGGGGGAAGTTGAAATCCTTCATTACCGCTGGAGTTTGCTTTTGTAGCCTCTCAAATCTCCCTGAGCATTTCACAGGTTACATCAGGGCTGTGTCTAGACTGGCAAGTTTTTCCACAAAATCATCTGCTTTTGCGGAAAAACTTGCCAGCTGTCTACACTGGCCGCTTGAATTTCTGCAAGAACACTGACGATCTCATGTAAGATCGTCAGTGTTCTTGCGGAACTACTGTGCTGCTCCCGTTCGGGCAAAAGCCCTCTTGCGCAAATCATTTGCACAAGAGGGCCAGTGTAGACAGCACAGTACTGTTTTGCGCAAAAAAGCCCGATGGCTAAAATGGCGATCGGGGCTTTTTTGCGCAAAAGCGCATCTAGATTGGTGCTTTTGTGGAAAAGCGTCTGTGCCAATCTAGATGCTCTTTTCCGAAAATGCTTTTAACGGAAAACTTTTCTTTTAAAAGCATTTCCGGAAAATCATGCCAGTGTAGACGTAGCCCTAGACTATGTTCGTCTGTCAACGACATGCAAATTAGCTCAGAATTTGCATATCTTCCGATCATGTTATAGGGAAAGGTTTTTTCAAAAGTGAAAGCAGTTTAGACAAGTTTTTTTGAAAGAACCCCCCCTTTTTCAAAAGAACTCTGTAAACCTCATTTAAGGAAGGGTTCTTTCGAAAAAGGGGGGTTCTTTCAAAAAACCCATCTAAACTGCTTTCACTTTTGAAAAAACTCTTCTGATAACATGATTGGAAGAAGAGATGTAAATTAGCTCAGAATTTGCATCTCTTCTTTCCACAGACGAACGTAGTCTAGATGTACCCCCAGTCACCATCCTGGTCAGGTGGTCAGCAATATATTCCTACCACTATTGTCTAATTATTTAATAACAGTTTTTACCCACAGAGATTCAATTATGCAGCTTCAATCATTTAAGATTTTTCTTATGTTTGACTATGCTTTTCCAGATAATGCCACTCCAACAGTATGATCTGTCATTCCCATATATTTTAGTCTCTAGAATTTCCATTCTATTGAGTATCATTGTTTCACCAAGTTTTTGTGATGCCTATTATATCAACATCCTCATTCGCAACTCAAATTTCCCCCCTTAGTATTTAGACTTCAAGTGTTTGTACACACTTTTAAAATGTGTCAATATTTAGTTGACCGTCTTGATGTGATGTAATTGAAGGAGACACTTTCATTTGACTCTCTCTCTTCATTTCCCATCTGTATTTTATCAGCTTCTATCCTCTTTACTAGGATATCAAGTGTCCCCCTTTAATAAATCCTCCCTTAAGGGATATGTTTGTCTCCATGCCTATTGGCTTTCCCCCAGCCCTTAGTTCAAAAGTACTCTACAAGCTTCAATTTTTCATGCTAACAGCCTGGCTCCATTTTAGTTTAGGTGGAGCCCATCCTTCTTGTATAGGCTCCTCCATTCCCAAAAGGTTTCCTAGTTCCTGATAAACTTAAATCCATCCTCTGAACACCACTGTCCTATCCACACATTGAGACCCAACAGTGCTGTTTGTCTAGCTGGCCCTGCCATGGAACTGGTAGCATTGCAAAGAATACTATCATGGAGGTCCTAGTCTTTAATCTCTTACCTAATAAAGTAATTCTGGCTGCCAGCACCTCTCCCCTACATCACTGGTAACTACATGTACCACAACTACCAGCTTTTCTCCAGCATTGTTCATACGTGTATTTAGATGTCTCAGAGGTCTGCAATCTTTGCACCTGATAGGCAATTCATCATTTGACTCTCCCGGTCATCACAAACCCAGCTCTCTCTATTTCTAATTGAATTCCCCAAGACTATTACCTATCTCTTCCTCTAGATGGGTATCCTCAGTGCAAGAGAATACCATGGCATCTGGAAAGAGGGTCCCAACTATGTAATCATTTCCTTCCACTCAAGCTTTATGTTCTCCTGCCCCAAGACAGTCATCCTCAACTGTGTCGCTGAAAATTTCATCTGTGCACCTCTGTGTTCCATAGCTCCTCCAACTTAGCTACTCTTATTTCAAGAGCCTATATTCAGTCTTGGAGGTCCACAAGCTGTTTGTATCCATCATAAATGCTGCATTCAGTGCAACAAAATGGATAACCTCCAGTCTAGTGCTGAACTTCTGCCTAAATTATTTACACTCACAAGGGTTTTTGTTTGTCCATGTCACAACATGTTGTTTATTTAAGGGAAGGGAGCAACATTGGCCTAAGTTTAGAGTATATTTGTTAGGGTTATCTGGCTCTCATACCTCCTTCTCTAAAGTCCCTCATGAAACTCCCCTATACACTACCTCCTTCTAGTTACTTAGAAGCTGTTTCTTTAAGCCTCTGTTCTCAATGAATTAGTCCTGTCCCTCAAAGGATCCCAAAAAGGTTAAGAATCAAAAGATAGCAGGCTATAGCCTCATTAGGAAGCTTTAAGTTTAGCATAGCAGGAAATTAAGTTCAGCACACAGCCCCCAAAATACACCACACTATAAAATTGAATCAAGCAGGCACATGGCAACCAAGCACATAACAAATACTAAGACAACAAACTGACTCCAAATGTCACGTAGTTACTCCTTTCACAAAACTCCTATTTGCTGTTCCTGTTTGCTTGCTAACTGTTATGTATTGCTTCTAGTCTAACAAGTGAGTGCATGGGATTTTCAAAAGACCTATTTTTTACCCTCACAGAAAGTATTAAGACATCTACATCCAACTAAATTATTGTAGGAACTCAAATATGGATAGGCTTATTCCTGTCATGGAAAAGGTGCCCTTGAAAAAGGGAGGCAACTCAGAGAAGCCAGATAAATAATATAAATTAAAGATACCTCCAGAACACTGGAACTGTGCCCTAGTTGGCTCACTGAAGCTGTTTATCTGGTTTTCTGGCTTGAGATAGAGTCACCATGGTAACTATAAAATTAAGTAGGGATTAAAGAGGGAAAATAAGATTTATTAAGTGACAGATTCTCTTCAGCAGAACAGAGTGATTTGAATTTTTTCCATTTACGTTACAGTACTGGAACTTTAAGAATCTGACAGCCCCATTAGAACCATGTTTCAGGAACCACAGGAGCACACACAGAATCATTTTCCAAATTTCAGTTGCTCCAAGCAGAGTTTGTTTCAGGGCTGGCAACAGACTGACAGGCTTTGGGCAATGTGTGAATGTGGGTGGGGGAGTGCCTTGATTCCATCCTGAAAGAGTCGGGGCCCTGGATAGAAGTGGGGGGAGAGGGGAGGAGAGGGGAGGCCTCTAAGGCAGCCAGCCCTCAGCACCACCCGGGGCTCCAGCCACTGCCACCATGGTGGTGTCCCTCAGCCACAGGGCAACTGTCCTTTAAAGTTTGACTTTAACAGGGTTCAAGAAAGAAGTAGATAAACTCATGGAGGTTAGGTCCATCAATACTTATTAACCAGTATGGGTAGGAATGGTGTCCATCGCCTCTGTTTGTCAGGGGCTGGAAACAAATGACAGGAGAGGAATCCCTTGATGATTACCTGTTTCAGTTCACTCTCTCTGGGGCATCTGGCACAGGATACTGGGCTAGATGGACCTTTGGTCTGACCCAGTATGGTTGTTCTTATGCCCCCTTCCCTCCTAGGGACCTGGCTCATTCAATTAACTAACACCACTGTGGAGTGGAGTGAAGGGGAAGATTTGAATGCAGAAAAGCCACAGTGGAAATATATTTAAAAACACCTGGACAAAGAAAGCTACTTAGAGAGAAGCAGGCATGCTTGAGTTTGATGGCATCAAATTTCAAAGCAAGAACTTCCTGTCCCTTTCAGGAGCTTGCAGACACTGCATTATAGCCCATGGAAGTTCAGCACAAAGACCTTGTCTACATGGAAAAGTTTTACTATTCCAGTATATGCATGACTTTTAAAAAAAATTAGCTTATGCTCCCATCAAGAGATTCAAGTTAAACCATAAAAGTAATTATTACACACAATGGGATTATACCAACTACCTGCTGAAATAAACACCTTAGCTTATACAGGTATGAATCTCTCATAGACAAGCCCTTAATATGACAGAAATGTAGCTCTTCAAATATTCTGTTGCAAGCTTTAGGTAGGCTTTTTGTATCTTGCCAGAAACAGCCTACTGAAAATATGCATGGCATTCTGCACAGAAATCTTCAAAGTAACAAGGGAAATAAAAAAACTGGAGCCAACCCCCTCCCCCCCAATACACACACCACCACCCACAACACACACCTTATCATTTGGGAAAAAAATGAAAACCAGATAAAGATAATTAGAAAATCTTGTGCCACGATGGTGTTATAACTATAGTGGATTTTAGCTAGCAAAATCTTAACCACCCATTCTCTGCAATAACAAGTCAAGAAGGAAGGCTTAAATATACTTAGTCTCAAGAGAAGAGCTCTGGTCTTCACTGTTAGATATTAATTTTTTTTCTGCATAAGAGGGCTTACTGGATTATTTTTAATCTTTAAAGTGCTGGACAAAATTAATTTTCACAGCACTCCTCTGAGGCATTAGCCATATTCTACGTGAGGAGAATAGAGGCAGGTAACTTAAATGACTTGCCCAAGGTCACTTAGTAATTTAGTGTCAGGGCTGAGAATAGATTTCAGGGGGTTCTGTCTCCCATGCCAGGGTTCTGCCACTGATCCATACAGTCTCTTATTTTTGTTAGTACAAGATAAAAAAGACCAGCATTGTGCAAATTAACAAACTGTTGTATTTCATCTCTCAACTCCAAGTAGAGCAATAAATAAATCAGACAAATCTTGAAATTTTGACATAGTGTATCCAACAAAATTTGATGTGAGATATGATTTTTCAAAAGCAGTTCTGGCAGTAAACCTGCTCTGGGAGCCTGTAGGGCAGCAGAAATATGTACCTCATTGACTGATTGTTTGGATAAAGCAGCAGCATGGTAACAGTTTCAGAAGAGGATTCTTGTCCTGTCCTCCTAGCTGGAGGAAAGATGTCGCAGCAGTGGTACACTTTGAAAAGGACTGAGTGGGAATGCAGATGTATAATAAAGATGTAACACTTACTCAGACACCAGCAGCCCAACATCACCACAAGAGGAGAAAATGCATAATGAGGACCTGAGATTAACAACCACCATTGTATCTTTTTTTATTAATATGTGTTTCAATGAGCCTTATTCTGATTCCATGTATACTGAAATAGAAGGAAAGGCTTTGTGCACAAAGAGTACATTATAATGTACCTATTACAATTCAGATACAACGAATCTTGATTTAGAGAAAGGTAGGCCAGTGAAAAAGAAAAACAATTTCAAGACAAAAGAGTGAGTCACTGAAATGTAAGGGGCCTGTTTTATTGCACCATTGCATTACACAATATTTTAACCAGGCCAAGATTAAACCTTGAATTTTCTGAGGAAGGGAACTTTCACAATTCTGCATAACCTACCTTTAGATCAATGTCACAGCTCCAATGTCAGCTGAAATGTGCCGTTTCCCGATGATGTAAAACTCACCCTCTGAGACATTTAAGAGTACAAAGATCCTGTACTAATTGCTTTAGATACCTAAAAGGAAAACATTATGTAAGTCATACAATCGTACACACAAAACCCTTGTTACTATTTATAGTACTATAAATAGTAACATCTAACATTTTTTCCTCCAAAGTAAACACAAAACCTGACAGTCTACAGGTAACACAATGACTTGAGTTGTGTGGGAAATGGTTTTGCCATCCTAGGAAATGTTTATATATATATTGCACAGAGCTTTCCCTTTTCCAACTACGAAAAGATCAAAATTGTGAAAAATTTCAGACTGAAATAATACACACACACACACACACACACTTCATTCAAACAATTTCATTTAAATACTTGTGAAATATTTTGATTTATTTTTTAAATGTCACTACAAATTAACTTAAATTTGAAAACAAAGGTATTTTAAACCAAAAAGATGGAATTTCTATTTGAAAGTGCCAAAACAGGACATACTAACAAATTAAAAAAAAACCTGTTTTCAAAAGCTTTGTTATGGAAAATATTTAGTTGAATAAATGTCAGCCAGCTCTACTTAGGGCAACTTTTGATCTAATCATCTGCATCTTACTAAACTAAGTACATAACAGCACAGTAACAGCAAGCAGTCTTCATATGGAACCAGTCATCTTTGGTACACTAAACTTTTTAAATAAAGCTGATAAAAATATTTGGCCTTGTCTGAATACTCTAATATCACATTTTTGTTCTACAGACTCATGCTAACCAAAAGGACTTAATCATTAAACTGAACAGCACTGATATCAGTTTCTACACAAGTACTGGCATCCCGGGGGCAGAAGGAAGCAGCATGTGCAGTCAGACTATAACAGGGAAACATTGTATTATCGTCATTATTATTACTACTACTACTACTACTAGCTAAAATAAATTGATTTTAAATTGATTGAATATTTATGAATTAGTAACCTATATAGATTCAAATACATGAAGAAGTGCAAGGAATTGAGAAAAGGAAGAGTTAAAACCATAAGAGAAAAAAATTTCTGCATAGTTTTATTTAATGAAACAGTGTGCAAGCAATACAGATACATGTTAGTCTTTCCCATATGTGTGTATTAAACATGAAACCAAAGCCTTTTCCTCCCAATTGGGGAACTGGGACATCCTTAAATAAGGCAACTTGAGAATAATTAGTGCCCAGTAAGAAAATCCTTCATTTTTATAACTAAGATTATAACATAACACTGTTTTATTTTACAAAATTTTATTATTGATACAGGTTGAGCTTCCATAATCTGGAGTTCCCTAGTCTGGCAACACCTATGGTCCAACATTTCAAGGTGGCCCTGTTGAAGCACTCACGGGGATAAGATGGCAGGCTGGAGCCAGGAGTGTATCCAGACTAGGAGGACAGAGAGCGGAGCCCCAGGTAACAGCAGATCTGCCTGAAAGAGCATGGAGCCCATGGTCACTGGGAGGAAGCTGGCAACCATTAGAGCAGCCTTGGAGCCCCAAGTGGCAGCAAGGTCCCACTGGCAGAGCCACAGGGGGAGAACAAAGCCCCTGGTGGCTGTGGGGCAGCCAGGAGGAAAAGTGGAGCCCCCAGCGCATTGACCTCCCATGGCCCAGCAAATTCCCTGCTTTGGGACCTGTCAGGTTCCGAGGGTGCTGGACCAGGGAAGTTCAACCTGTACAGCACTCATCACCAGGGCTCGACAAATAATACAATCTACTCGCCCGTGGCAAGTAGATTGTAACCCAGCATGTGCAGATCGCCGGACAGCACGGCTGGCAAGCAGGGCTCGCCGCGGTTCAGCAATCCCTGCTCATCACACAAGTCCACAATAATGAAAGGAAGAAAACTTGCCACAGAAGAGTGAAATAATCACAGACCTAGATGAAATCAGCCTTGGTATTAGCTCTAGCTAGAGCCTTAGCAAAGCTACATAACTTTGAGTGACATGGCTCAGTCTTAAACTAGCCAACCTTAGCATCATTTCTAGGGATGTAAAATTTAGATTAATTTGCATTGACTGTTGGATTAGCCATTTGCATTGACTATTTGATTAGTTGATAAGGGTCCCCTCCCATCGTTAGGCTCCACACAGCATTTCAAAGCAGCAGCACTGCAGAGCCCATGGTCCCCAGGGAAGTCCCCAGCTGACCCTGAGCTCCACGCAGCGCTGTTGCTTTGAAACGCCATGTGCCCAGGCTACACACGGCATTTCAAAATAGCAGCACTGTGTGGAGCCCAGGGTCCGGCCCCTTTGAAGCACTCTGTCCTCGTTCCAATAGAGGCAGCAAGGGGGGGGGGGGGCGCAAGTGACTAGTCAACTAGTGTTTGCTTATCGGATAGTCGACTAGTTGTTCACAGCCCTAATCATTATTTTGTTAAAATATAGTGAACTTCAGTCATCTGTTACTCAGGCAGCTGTTTGCATAACCTTGTTTATAGAGGACAATCCTTCACGGACAATTTAAAAAAAAAACATAAAAGCTAATTTAAATGTATACTCAAAATTAAAAAACTCAAAAAAGAGAACCAAAAAAGTGTCACCCTGGCTAAACAGTGAAGTAAAAAGCAGTGAGAGGCAAAGTGAAAGTTAAAACCTAAGAAAGAAAAAAGGCAAAGGAGCATAAACTTTGACAAATGAAGTGTAAAAATACAGTTAGGAAGGCAAAAAACAACAACAAAAGAATTTGAAGAACAGCTAGCCAGACTCACAAAGCAGTAGTTAAAACAAACAAAAAAAATTAAGTACGTCAAAGCAAGAAGCCTGCTAAACCACCAGTGTGGCCACGGGATGATCGAGTTGCTAAAGGAGCACTCAAGGATGATAAGGCCATGCAGAGAAACTAAATTAAATCTTTGCATTGGTCTTCACAGCTGAGGATGTGAGGGAATTTCCCAAACCTTAACCATTCATTGTAGGTGACAAACCTGAGGAATTGTTCCAAACTGAAGTGTTAGAGGAAGTTTTGTAACAGATTGAGAAACTAAACAGTAATAAATAATTCATTAGGACCAGATGGTATCCACCTAAAAGGTTTGAGGGACCTCACATGTGATGGTGCAAAATTACTAACTGTAAACTATCATTTAAATCAGCTTCGATACCAAATGATGGGAGGATAGCTAATGTGATGCCAATTTTTAAAAAGTGTTCCAGAGGTGATATGATCCTGATAATTACAAACTAGTAAGACTAACTTCAGTACCGGACAAGATGATGGAAACTAAAGAACAGTACAGGCAGTCCCCGGGTTACGTACAAGATAGGGACTGTAGGTTTGTTCTTAAATTGAATCTGTATGTAAGTTAGAACTGGCATCCAGATTCAGCCGCTGCTGAAACTGATCAGCGGCTGATTCCAGAAAGCCCGGGGCAGGGGCTTCCTGTAGTCAGCCACTGGTCAGTTTCAGCAGCGGCTGACTTGGGGATGCCTGGGGCAGAGCAGCTGGGGTGCTGCCGGGTTGGTCCAGTAGCGCCCAGAGCGGCACTACGGGACCAACCGGCAGCACCCCAGCTGCTGTACCAGAGGTGTCCAGAGCAAAGCCGAGGAGCACGGGGGCAGCGGGACAGCCCAGACGCGCCGTGGCTGTCCTGCTGCCCTCAGGCTCCGCGGCTTTGCTCTGCTTTGCTCCCCGTCTCCCTGGTCTGCAGACCAGGGGGACGGGGAGCAAAGCCGCGGAACACGCGGGCAGTGGACAGCCCAGACACGTCTGGGCTGTCCGCTGCCCACGTGCTCTGCCGCTTTGCTTCCTCTCCCTGGTCTGCTGGAGACCAGGGAGACGGGCCCCATTCATAACTGCGAAGCAGACGTAAGTCGGATCCGCCTGTATCTTCAGATATACAGGTGAACTTAGAGAACAGTCAAAATGATTTTTGACGGGAAATCATGGCTCATCAATTTACTAGAATTTTTTGAGGGGGTCAACAATCATGTGAACAAGGGGAATCCAGTGGATCTAGCGTACTTAGATTTTCAGAAAGCCTTTGACAAGATCCCTCACAAAAGGCTCTTAAGCAAAGCAAGCTGTCACGAGGTAAGAGGGAGGGACCTCACATGGATTGATAACTGGTTAGAAGATAGGAGGAAACAAAGGCTAGGAATATGTGTCAGTTTTCAGAATGGAGAGAGGTAAAAAGCGGTGCTCCCCCAGGGACCTCGATAGTCACAGAATCTTTAATTGTTTTCTTCATTCTTGTACGCTGTCATTGCTTTCACCTGTCATAATGAGCCATTATATCTTTGTTGACCAAAGCCCACATGGAGCTCCTTGTAGGATCAAGGTCTCAAACTTTTTATATGATCACGAACATCTCTAAACTAGATATATAACAACTTTATCAGACTACCACTGAAACACACAATGAGCTCTCCTAATAATGTTAGTAAATAAAATTAAACAAAAAATAACATTTATGTTACTTGTGTAAGAGGGTCATCAAGATGTATAGGTACACCTATCTTCAAAGGGTCTTTATAAAACTAAAAAATTGCATTTCCTGGTGTTTGATATATTGTCTTTTCTGCTGATGGTTTCTATAATGAGTGAGAATGTGTATATAGGGCTAGACTGAAATCTGGTCTGAATGGCAGAAATTCTCCTGGTACTTTTCCACAAGGATTCAGCATACTGTGCATGAGTTATTTTATTGCATGTACAAAAATTATCTGTAATTTTCCGAGATCATCAGAACAATAGCAGCCTTAACTGAACTGTCTTTCTTCGATTTGTCTCAATCTTTAAAAACCTCAACACAATTGGTCCATGAGTGCCCCTATTATAAAGTACCTACATGTCAAGTCTTGCAAGGAAGGTCAGTCCAGTGGTGAGGGTGCTAGCCTAGAACTCCAAAAAAAACTTGGGTTCCAGTCCCTGCTCAGCCACAGAAAGGACTAGTCTACATTAGAAATGCTGTAGTGCATCTGATAAAGATGTTCTACACCAAGAGCAAAATAAATCCACTTGGGCAAGAGATGATAGCAGCTCACCAGACAACAATGCCTTGCCCACCTCAATATAACTTATGTGGCTCCAAAAGGGTGGTTTATTCCCACCCTTGAGCAATGTAAGTTTCCGAAGCAAATAGTAGCATATACCTGGCCTTAGTCTCTACGCCATGGTTCCCCATCTGTAAAATGGGGATGATACTTCTACCTTTATAGATAAATACATTCAAGATTGCAAGGTGCTCAAATATCACAATGAAGACCTATAAGCATATTACACAAAATTAAAAGAACATCTAGATTGTTTTAGAATTATATTAGACAAAATCTATTTTAAAAAAGTATTGCAATTTTAGAAGCTTTTTTACTCTCTGAAACTGGAGGTGACAGAGAATGCACATACCTATTACAGTTGACAGTAATTAGTGGCTGTGAAAGTAATAGACTCAAAGGGGGATTTTTAAATCACATCTTCAATTTCAGTCCTGCCCTTCAGCACAGCTGTAATTTGAGATAACTACACTCCTCACACTCCAGATGAATTGAAGTTTTATGTGAATAATCTCCATACTTAATCTACTTTGTCTAGTCTCATTGTTAATATTCCATCCCTTAAATGTTTGTACTTGATTACATTTCTAGTTAAGTATCAAACAATTTCAAAATACAAACAAATGTAGACTTTCCACATTTTCTACTCCAAAAAAAATATTTTATAACAAAAATAAATTATAGATTTTGATAGTGTAAAGAAAATCAAAGTTAAATGTGACATTACTATGAAAGCTCTAAAGCAGTTTATGATGGTGTTGTGATATTTTACATTGAAGACATACAATTCTAAATGTGAAAAGGTTCAAACACCACCATGTCCAGCTTTCTGAAACTATTGTTTTTTTTTAAAGCCCAAGCACTGTTGGGACCAGTGTGATTAATAGGAAGATGATGGCACTGGGGTTACAATTAGATGCTCCTGATTATAGAGAAGACACTTACCTCTCAGATGAGTTTGAATACAATATTGGTGAGCTTTCTACTCTGGGAATGGGAGTGACAAGCACAGCACCAGCTGTGGCACCAGGTACTATAGAAATATACCCCATACTGCAGCCAAAAAAGCATGCAACCATGAACTCTAAAGGTACCAATGGCACAGAGGACTATCATCAAGTCTGCATTAGAAGAGTGTTTGCCAATCTTAGATCAAGAATATAAACACTGGAGGCCTATATTGATTCTTGACAATCCAGTAGCAGCAATGACCCTGATTTCATAAATGTTATTCATAAATGAAGAGAGAAAAACTCTTGGCCTTCAATGCATGCTTAGCTAAGAATATAAATATTTTCTAACAGAAGTAACTAGAACTCAAATCTCATTTCATTAGGGCCAAAGCTTCCTTCCCTATCATTGCATCTGCATATGGTGACCATTGACAAAAGTTATGAAAGTCATTGTATGGTACTAACAATTACAGGAAAAATTCAGAAGTGTTCTTAGTAATTGGCTCTCTAATATGTCCAAGTCAAATTTACATATTGCATATGTTGATTCTCTAAGACGGTGTTTCTTAAACTTTAAGACGGAGGAACACTAAACACAATATTTTTTAAGAGGTCGGGGAGAAAATTGAGCCCTTTAAGGGCGGCCATTTTGAACTCTTGTTCTCTATGTACATTGGACAAACGTCTCAGACACTTCGCCAAAGGATCAATGCCTATAAAACAGATATTAGACAGGATCACAAAGAAAAAACAGTTTCTTGCCATTTCAACCAGAAAGGACATTGTCTCAAGGACTTGATAACCTGCATCCTGCTTCAAAGACCTTTTAAGACCACACCTGAAAGAGAATCCTCTGAACTGACATTCATGCTTCAATTCGACACTTTACACCTAAGTTTAAACGAAGACATTAATTATCTTACCCATTACAAAGATAGCTTCCCCAATTATCACCTCTAATATCATTAGCTCACAGCCATTTACCTCCCCCCCCAATCTCCCTTCTGTTCTGAAATTTGATTTGTCCTTTTCATATGTGTTCACTTTTTGGGGGGGGGGGGGTAATTGTATCCTTTGGTATATATGGTTGTGACAATTTTCTTCCACTATTTGATCTGAGGAAGTGGGTCTGGCCCACGAAAGCTCATCACCTAATAAACCATCTTGTTAGTCTTTAAAGTGCTACATAGCCCTGTCTTTTGTTTCACTTTCTATATGTGCCTATATATCCTACTCACAAGATTACAGGGCATGATCAGCCTCAGGGTAAACATACCACTCTACCACTGTATTCAGCATTTTAAAGTGCAGATTAGTCATTTATCCAGTACAGAAGTAAACTGTGGGATCAGACATTCAATAGCTCTTGTAGCCAGAGCAACTGTGCCCAAGAAGGGCTCCTTCCATCCCTCCATTCCCCTCAGGGGCAACATGTAGGGGAGGAAGGGGGAGCACATTTCCCCCCGCCCAAAATGCCATGGGTGAGGGGGGAAGAGGAGCCTCTGGGCAGCTCAGGTGACTAGTGGGGAAGGCCCTGGCACCCACAGAGGGTTTGGGCCCCTGCAGCACACACTGGCAGTAAGGGAGTGGGGGAAGAAGTGGAGGGATGCAGCCCTAGCCCCCTCAAATCCCCCTGCTCCCATAGCTTCATTGCTCTGCTTCTTACTGGGGAGTGGTCCCACCTCTCCCCTGAACAACACAGCCAGGGAGTGAAGCAGAGCTGTCTAGGGCTCCTTACATCCCTCCATGTAGGGGAGGAAGAGGGAGCATGTTTTCCCCCTCCCCAAAATGCCATAGGCAAGGGGGGGGGGGGAAGAGCCGCCTCTGGGCAGCTCAGGTGACTGCTGACCCTTCAATTCTTCCCACTGGTGTGGGAGAGTGCAGGGACCCTGACCCCTGCTGGCAGAGCCAGAGTCCCATTAGCCCCAGGCCAGTGGTTACAACCAGTAGATTGGGATCTACTGGTAGTTCTTGGAGCCTCTGACCAGGGATCTTGACTGGTTTGGCCAAGAGGTCACCAAGTCCACCACTTCAGCTGCTCTCCTTGCCCTTCCCTCTCCGCTTCCAACTGCTGAGCATCTCCTGCCCTTTACTTTGGAGCTGTCCCGTCAGGAACCTCCTGCTTTCTGTGCAGGGCAGGGGAGACAGAGGAGGGGTGCTGATGTCAAGATGCCTCCTCTCCCACTCAGTATCATATCTCCACAGAGCAGAGAGGGGGCACAACAGGACTTGGGAGGGAGTTTGCTTGCTGCTTTAGAGAGTGGTACAGAGCTGCGACAAGGGTGAGCCTGCCTTAGCCCCACTGCACCACTACCCAGGAGCCACCTGAGGTAAGCAGTGCCCAGTCGGAGCCCACATCCCAAAACCCTATCCCAGTCATGAACTTCCTCCTGCAAACCAAGCCCTTGCCATACCCCTGAGCATCCCTGCATCCAAACACCTCCCACAGCCTGCACCTAGAACCCCCTCTGATATCCCAACTGCCTGCTCCAAGCTCAGTTCAGAACCCCTCACACTCCAAATCCCTTAATCCAACACCAGAGCCTGCACCAAAAGCCTCTGCCCATGCCTGGTGAAAGGGAGGGAGGAAGGGAAGGGAGGGAGGATAGAGTGAGCAGGGGCGGAGCCTCCGAGAAGGGGCACAAAGGAGGCAGGGCAAGGACTTTTGGGTTTGAGGTAGATCTTGGATTGCACTTAAATTCAGAAAGTGATCTTGTGCTTAAAAAGGTTGGAGACTCCTGCCCCAGGCCATATCACTCTGGGGAAGAAGCAGAACAGAGCCTAGGATCCTGCTTCCACTAACAACAATTGGCCCCTCCAGCTCCCTGCTCATGTTACTCTCTTTCCCAATAAGGATCTCCTATTTCTATTCAAGTCTCATCTACAGTGTTCCCACACAGAAAGTTAAGGGGCTGCCTCTGATATGTATAAGCAGCAGGGGACAGCAGAAAGAATCTTCTGCCTGCAACATAAGGCAGCCTGCAGCCTCTGATTTTCCTGTCAATCAAGCTTTTCTGTGTTGCAATTAAAAAAAAACAGTAAAGTTGTACTAGTTGATGCCTAGAAATGTCCCTGATATTTCTGATGGGGTCAGATGCAGCATGAGAAGCAAACAGGAGTGAGTGAGGTGGGTGTTAGATTGTTTCACCTGGCTAGTAATTAAATTTCACTTGCCCAGATCAAGTTTCTGTAGCCCAGGGCTGCATGGAAAAGAGGATTTTTCCATTTTGACCTTATCTCAGAGCTAATCAGAACTGACTGGGCCCATATGGAATGTTCATCGTCAACATTACTTACATTTCTGATGACAATCATCAAAATGTTTTGATACTTAGTAATTTGTTTTATCTACATACAAGACCATGACAGGCATCTCACTGGCCAAGCCTGTAAAGGACTTTTAATATTCAACTCAATTACATTTCAGTGTTTGTTGACATGTTACAGGCAAACTTTTGAATGCCACAGCCAATCAGTTGCCAAATGTCAAGCAATGTTACAGGCATCAATGAGCAGAACCCTTTTGATTTCTAGGGGAAGGAAGGAAGAGCGGATTAGGAGACACATGGAACCCTTATCTAATTAGCACAGCCAAGGCTTTACACATCTCTACAACTATTTACTAATCAAACAACTGGCTCAGTGGTTCTCAAACTGTGGTCCACATGGGCCAGGGGCTCAAGGTTCATCCCCCACCACTGTACAGTGGGGAGTCCTCACTGGTGGCACAGCCCCACATGCCCACTCACCCCTTGCAAGCTTGCATTTCTGCTGCAGGGGATCGGGAGGGGAAGAGATGTCTAAGCCTCACAGGGCAGATCCAGCTCACTGGGGAGGGGCAAGCAGCTCTGCATGCTGCCTCTCACCCTCCCCACCAAGCTGGAGAAATGGCAGCATAGGAGGTTTCACCTGGGGGCTTTCCCCACTGCTCCCATTAGCTGGAATCACAGCCAGCCCACTCTTTCACCCATTTTGTCATCATGGGTGGTTGGCTGGTGGTCCATGGAAAAGTTTGTGTTGAGCAGGATGGCCACGGGCCAAAACATTTGAGAATCACAGGAGTGGTTGATGACCCCCATGGCTTCGAGCATAACAGTTTTCCTAGATCATCCCTGCCTATCCTCCCAAAGTGGACGCCCTCAATAATTTCTCCTCCCTCCCCCCGGACAGAAAATATAATAATGGGGTAGAGGAATGATCACAGTCTCTGGCAGAATAAGGGACCCAGATATCCTCTCTCTCTCCATAATGGGGGAGCACAAACCATGGGGGAAGGGAAGCATGAAGAACAGAGATGCACAAAGAGCCCCTGCATGGAAGAGGAGAAGAATGAGGAACCCTGGAGTGGATGGGGGAGTGTGGTGACACTCAGAACCCCAATAGAGGGGAGATTAGGGGAAAAACAGATACAGGGGATACAGGGCACACCCCCTGACATGGGGGGGAAGTGGCAGCACAAGCCTGCTAGTCTAAGGGAAGACTTGTGGACATCTCTATGGGAGAAGAGGGGAATAGGGAGACTGCCACAGACAGGGGTGAAATTGCAGCGAGTTGCAAGGAGTCCCTAAAAAGACAGGGAGATAAGAGTCTGTCTCACAGATAGTTTGTGGGGTAGAGGAGAAGATGACAAAGAGCCCATCCTATGTGCAGTAAGCTCAGCCTACCCAACCTACTGACCCTAAAAGCTACCCAGTGCCAGCTTGTACACCACTGTCAATCTACATCCATAAGGTGGCATATAATAAATCACTGGGAAACTAATAACTCACTGATTGTTAATATTCTTGCATAATGTATGAGCAGTAAACTCACAAAGGGCTTTATAGAGATGTGCTGCAAACAGGTTGTGAAAATGTATTCAGCAAGCCATGCCTAAGCCACCTCTATGCCAAAAAAGGAATACAGTTCTGCCAGCTTGAATGTGTGTCTGAAGTAAATTAAACACGAGAAAGAAAAATATAGCTATATGCAAGATAAATGAAGTCATCAAGAGATTAAGTGGGGAAAGATGACTAATAATTTTGACAGGGGGTAGAGAATGCATCTTCCAGAAACCTTCCTGAAGTAAGGCCACTGAACTTTGGGGAAGATACAAGGAGAAAGAAAAAGCCATTTTGACATACCTCAGTTGAGGGGCAAAGGAGCCAAAACTCTTTAAAAAAAAAAAAAAAATCACAGAACAATTGGCCTTCAACTAAAGGGACTGAATAGTTGAGAAACTTGTTGAGGCAAAGATTATAACTTGCTGAAATGCAGTTTCAGTCTTAGAAGTATATTTTTACTTTTGTTTGTAATCTTTTCTATCCTTATTCCTTGTACTTGGTTCCACTTAAATCCACAACATTTTGTTTAATAATCTTGTTTGACTGTAAATAAGTTCAATACTTTGCTTGAAATATGAGTGTCTGTCAAACCCCAGTTTCTTTAAAGAAAGAGTCAACTTAAATTCTATGGCTAAGTCGAGACTGGCATGATTTTCCGCAAATGCCTTTAACGGAAAAGTTTTTCCGTTAAAAGCTTTTGCGGAAAAGAGTGTCTAGATTGGCCCGGATGCTTTTCCACAAAAGCACTTTTTGCAGAAAAGCATCCGTGCCAATCTAGACACAGTTTCGCGCAAGAAAGCCCCAATCACCATTTTCGCGATTGGGGCTTTTTTGCACAAAACAATACTGCGTTGTCTACACTGGACCTCTTGCGCAAAAGCATTTACTCAAGAGGGCTTTTGCCCAAACGGGAGCAGCATAGCATTTCCGCAAGAACACTGACAATCTTACATGAGATCGTCAGTGTTCTTGAGGAAATTCAAGCGGCCAGTGTAGACAGCTGGCAAGTTTTTCCGCAAAAGCAGATGCTTTTGTGGAAAAACTTGCCAGTCTAGACGCAGCCTCTGAGTGTTCCAGGAGAGGCCTGGATACTACAGGGCAAATGGCTTTGAGGAAAGTCAGGGCTGGGAGAGAGTGCTGGGGGGCATTCTGCAAAAATTAACTGGATGGTAGAAGCAAGACTAGGATTTACAAGCTTGCAAGGCTGACTCTTGGTGTTTGGGCTATAAGCCACAGTAGCACAAAATTTATGGCAAGGCTGGAGAACCTATAGCCCTGGGGCTGAATCCAGCCTCCAAGGCCTGAGGATTACCCTCTTCCCCCCAGCATTGCAGAGCTGGCACTCCAGCCTGTAGCCCTCCCCCCCCCCCCATACCCTGTACTCCACTCCATTCCTGTACCCTACCTTCTGCCCAGCCCACCCACCCGTAGCCTGCTCCTGCATCCTATCACCCTCCCAAATCTACCAACTCCCAATCTATTCCTGCACCCTCCCTCCTGCTCAGACCCCACACCCCAAGCCCACTTCCCAGCAGCCCCTCCCACACACTGTGGCCTCATTTTGGGGCCACAAAACCTATTAGCTCAGGCATCCCTAGGCTCTGGTGTGCAAGGGGACTGGCGTGGGGGTTTTGTTTTTTGCTTTTCACTTTTTGCGACCCCCAACTGACATTTCTAATTCAGCAACCCCCAAACCAAAAAATGTTCCCCACTCTGTTTTTTGGTATGCAGAACTGCAAAGTAGGTTGTGACAATTCCTTAATGATCTGAGTTGAATCCTAAAGCATCACAAATTCCCTCCCTAAACTAGAATAAAGGCTATTAATCTCATATTATTTTAGCATATGGTTATGGAATTAATACTTTCTCTAGTCTTCCCCTTTTGGGACAGATACATGAGAAGCAACACTTACTATCATAAGAGCTGTTCAGGATTTTATTCCATGTGCATCTTACCCTAAGTAGCCTCTTTCTCTTAAGATATCTCTACTCAGCAACATTATTAACATAGCCTGTGTCTACACAGCCAGTAGTTATTTCAACATAATGTCAAAATACTATCAAGCTGCAGGACTTCCCTTATGCCTCATTTTATGAGGCGTAAGGGGAGTTGGAGGGAAGAGTGCAGATAGCACCAAAACTCAAAATAAGCTACGCAAGCCCAATTTGCGTAGCTTATTTCAAGTTAAGCCCTGATATATAGACGCGCCCCAACTGTGAAATTTACCATATGTCAGTGACTTAAGTGTAACTCGTATTTTTCAGGTCTTGGTTATTATTTCTACAAAATACCTCAAATACATTTTAATAAACTGATTCAAGTAAAATATTTTATAACTAGCTGGAGTTACCCAGCGTTGCTCGAGGAAACCGGAGGAACAAAATGTAGAAACACAGTAGTCCATTATCTTTTTTTGAATGGCAGAAAAGTTGCACTGATTTCTATAGGAATTAAAATATACAGTAGAGTCTCGATTATCCGATCTAAATGGGACCAAAGGATGGTCGGATAATCGAAATGTCAGATAATACAGAAAACACCTTGCAGGGTCGAAAGTATTTTCCCCATCAGCTGCCGCTCTGCAGACGCTCGGCTGCTTCATAGGGAGCCACACTGCCCCCGGCCTCCCCCAGCCAGCCACACTGCCCCCGATCTCCTTGATCTCCCCAACTGGCCAGGAGAGATAGGGGAGGTCAGGGGCAGCGCAACTGGCCTGGAGAGAGAGGGGAGGTTGGGAGCAGCACGGCTGGCCGGAGGGGATGGGGGAGATCGGGGTGCCCCACGACCTTCAGGGGGTGGGGGGCCGTTGGTCTCCGGCATCCTGTTGCATGGCCCTGCTCCCACCGCCCTCTTCTCTCACCACCTTTGTCTACGCACTGCCCGGCACCTTCCCTTCCACACTTGCTCTGCCAGCTCCGCCGCCTGCACAATTGCCTTGGGTGGCCACAGGCAGGTCGGATAACATGGAATGTCGGATAAAGGAAGGTTGGATAATCGAGACTCTACTGTAGGTCCGCCTCATCCCTGGGGAAGGGGGGGGCGACCACCAGGTGGAGGGGAGGTTACACGTGGGAGAGGCGCCCCAGCTCACGCCCGGGGCTGCAGGTGACGTGGGGGGCAGGGCTGGTGCCCGAGCCATTGTGCATGCGGGGGTCGGGGCACTGTGTGCGCCGGCACGGGGGCGGGGAGGGAAGGGAGCGTGCTGGGGACCTAGGGTGGGCGGGGCAGCCCCAGCGCAGCACAGCACAGCAGGTTACTTTTTTATTTTTACAACTTGAGATCGGGCCCAAATGGGTCCAAAAGTACCTTAAAACCTTCTCCTGGATGAAAGGTTGTCCCGTGGAAAGTTTGGTTGCAGTAGCTCTTATAGTGTCCAAGTTATTAGCGCACAAACTTACAAACATTCTCCTTTATACATTAGATAAAGTTCTCATGCTTCAGACATTAACAATTCATTTTGCATATTTCTATGTAATTTCAAAGCTGTGTAAGTGATAGCATGTTAAAATAAAAATGGCATAAACTATCTTCCCAAATAGTATCTACAGTTCACATCCTTTTCAGTTTACTATAATCACAAAACCTAAGTTCAGAATGAACATCCATAAAATTGTCCCAATTGTCGTCAAGGGACAATGTTAAAATATAAGTGACAAAAGAATTAGAAGTGTATTAATGTACAGACTTCAGGAGAAGGATAATTTAAGAGGGTAAACTATTTGAATAGAGACACCTCTATACCTTAAAATAAGTTATGAAATATTGTATTTACTATTGAAGAGGGATTCTCCTATCCAGCTTTATGAGAAGCTCTTAAATCCTCGAAGTGTTACACATCCAGTAATTAATACTTAGTTATGAAATGCCTAAAAATTATTATATTTTTGGAAATAGCCTTCAGGTTATACAACCTTATAGACTCATAGACTTTAAGGTCAGAAGGGACCATTATGATCATCTAGTCCGACCCCCTGCACAATGCAGGCCACAGAATCTCACCCACCCCCTCCTAAAATCATCCTCTCACCTATCTCTCAGATATTGAAGCCTTCAAATACTTTGAAGACCCCAAGATGCAGAGAATCCTCCAGCTGTGATCTGTACCCCATGCTATAGACGAACGCAAAAAACCTCCAGGGCCTCTGCCAATCTACCCTGGAGGAAAATTCCTTCCCGACCCCAAATATGGCGATCAGCTAAACCCTGAGCATGTGAGCAAGACTCACCAGCCAGACACCCAGAAAGTTCTCTATAATAACTCCTATCATCCCTCCATTGACCTATTTACCACTGACAATGAATGGTCAATTAGTTACCAAGATCATGTTATCTCATCAAACCATCCCCTTCATAAACCCATCTAGTTTAATCTTGCAGACAGCTAGATCTTTTGCCCCCACTACTTCCCTTGGAAGGCCATTCCAGAACCTCACTCCTCTAATGGTTAGAAACCTTTGTCTAATTTCAAGTCTAAACTTCCTACTAGCCAGCTTATATCCATTTGTTCATGTGTCCACATTGGTATTAAGCTTAAATAATTCCTCTCCCTCCCTGGTATTTATCCCTCTAATATATTTAAAGAGAGCAATCATGTCCCCCCTCGGCCTTCTTTTGGTTAAGGTAAACAAGCCAAGCTCCTTGAGTCTCCTTTAATAAGACAGGTTTTCCATTCCTTGGATCATCCTAGTGGCCCTTCTTTATACCTGTTCCAGTTTGAATTCATCCTTCATAAACATGGGAGACCAAACTGCACACAGTATTCCAAATGGGGGCTCACCAATGCCTTATATAATGGCACTAACACCTCCTTATCCCTACTGGAAATACCTCGCCTAATACATCCCAAGACCGTATTAGCCTTTTTCACGGTCATGTCACAATGGCAGTTCATAGTCATCCTATAATCAACCAGGACTCCAAGGTCCTTCTCCTCCTCCGTTACTTCCAACTGATGTGTCCCCAGTTTATAACTAAAATT
This sequence comes from Pelodiscus sinensis, assembly GCF_052426305.1. NCBI lineage: Eukaryota > Metazoa > Chordata > Testudines > Trionychidae > Pelodiscus > Pelodiscus sinensis. Next base: position 157,064,514 of record NC_143054.1, on the reverse strand, counting down.
CGTATTAATCCCTAAATGCATAACCTTACACTTCTCACTATTAAATTTCATCCTATTGCTATCACTCCAACTTAATCTACACTGGTGCTGTAAATTGAAAATTACTTGTTTATACAGGACTAACCAAAAAAAGTGTTTTTACTCCCAAATAAGAGTATAACAAAAGTACACTAGTACACTTGAACCTCTTTAATCTGGAAACCCTGGGAAACAGGGTTTGCTGGATTAAAGATTTTGTCAGGCAGGGGAAGGAGTGAGGGGGATGGGAGTAGGGCACTTACCAGGCCCACTGTGTCCCTTGCTGCTCTCAGGCACTGCCACTATGAAAGGGAATTGCTGTGCTGCTATTCCCCAACCTGGGGGAGCAGGAGAAGCAGCAATGTTCAGAGCCGCTTCCACTTTCACCTGCTAAGTGTACTACAGGTGTTCCTGAATTACGGACGTACGAAGGTTATAGCATACCAAAGAACAGCTGACATTATAAAACATAGTCACAAGCAAGCAAGTCACATTAAATGTTAGAAATACCATATGGTCACTGAACAAGAGAACTGCAGCAACTGCTAAACCAATTTAAACTAACAAAGAGAGGTCTCTGTACTTGGTTATTTTTGCATTTTGTTGAAATGACCACTACATGTAATGTACAACAATACTGTTAACTCAAACGTTTGATTAATTCTACAACCTTATCAGAATTAAGGGTTTGGAGGGAAAAGAATGCATACTACTCAGATCGACAGTTAACATATGAGAAACATTACTGTGAGTCATTCAGCAGCTTCCTCATGGGAAAGAGTAACATTTTGAGAGCTATAAGTGTTTGCACATGTTGTTTTACCTTTGTTCTTTTAGTGTCTTATTTCTCACCTCTTAACATGTTAAGACTTGGGGAGCTACTAATTTCACTGCCTTCTTTTTCTTCCTGTGGCCCTCTGGGATCATCCCCCTCATTTCACCCTCTTTTCTTTCTGTTTCAGTGACCCTCCCACCAGTCCAGGAGAACTGGACATGCCATTCTCTGGGGACACTGATACAGTGGTTCCCAGCCGCTGGTCTGCAGACTGCTGCCGGTCCACGAACCCATGACTGTTGGGCTGCGGCGGCTGCCAGAGCTGAAGCCATGGTGGCTAATTTTGCCCAGCAGCGGCACTGGGGCTGAGGCAGCAGCAGGAGGCAGCACCTTCCTCCCTACTCCAACCCAGGTAAGATGGCAGCCCAGCCAGGACTCCATGCTTCCCCCACCCTTCTCTCTACCAATGGGGGTGCGAGACATGCTTGGGGAGGGGGCACAAAGGAGGAGAAAGTGTGCATGCTGCCAACTGCTGCTTTCCTTGCCCGCATGACTTATGTTGCCCAGTGTCAGCAGAGCAGGTGCCACCCTCTCTCCTCCCATCCTGGTAAGATGGCAGCCCAGCTGGGGCTCTGTGCTCCCCCTCCCACCTCTACCCCAAGATATGCTTGGGGTGGGAGGGGACGCACTTCGAACACCTGCTCCCCATGTCCACATGGCAGCAATGGCCACATTCCCTAGAGAGGCAGCCTCGCATTGGGGCATGCAGGGGTGGGGCGGGATCAAAGGGGTGTTAGGTGAAGACATGGTCAGGTCATGGGGCAAGAGGGCGTTGGCATGGACTGTAGGGGTCAGAGATTAAAGGGTCAAAGGGCGCATGGGGTGGAGTCAAAGGATATTAGGCACTGGGGAGCAAGGGGCTGGGTTGGGGCTAAGCTAACAGGTAACATTTTATTTCCATATTTGCACATTCATTATTTGCATAATGAATATGCAAATAAAATGTTACCAGTCTGTCAAAAGTTTGTGAATCGGTTTGCCGGTCTGTGATACAAAAAAGGCTGGGAACCACTGCACTTACAGATACTAAGAGCTGGCCATGCAGGACTCTGAAAAAGACAAGTTAAAAGAAGAGACAGGGCAAAAAAAAACCAGATACATACTACAATTGCTCTCCATTTCCCTCCCCCCACCAAAAGGCTCTCAAACTCCCATCCAGTCATCCAGGGATCAGAAGCATAGCTTTGATCTTGAACTCACATCTCTTGTATTAAGTAGGGCTGACAGAAGTTTAGGGGTGTTTGTTCACAGGAGATTTTGGTACTTAATTTGTTTGCCTTCTGATTTACACTGAAAGAAAATTTAACAAAATTTCCTCTCCCCTCCCCCCAAAAAAAGATTCTCCCAAAATTTTATTTTAGAAAAATTGAAATATGGTGTTCCTGAAACTAAATGAGAAATTTATTTCTTGCCAATTTTACAGCTGCTATTCAGGCTCCTAATGGTGCTCCTAGAGTGAGGAAAGCCCTCCAGGACCCTAAGTCCCAGCCCTAGCAGGGCTCCAGAAGTTGTCTGGTTTCTATCAGAGCTGCAGACCCTGAAATTTGTCCATGTTTCAGCTAAAGTTTAGTCAAGACTATGACAGATTTGTCAAAAAAGTCTCTAAAATTAATTGTTGTTTTCTGATTAAACATTTTGATGGAAAATTTCTGATTAGCTCTAGTATTGAGAGCAAAAGAAGAGCGCCACTCTCACTTTTTACTTAGTTTATGGTTGCTGCTATGTATATTTCAAAAACTTGAGCATTTAAGATAAAAATTAACAGTGAGGGGAGGAGAGGCATATATTCAGTCATAGCTCATACACATTTAATTATCACATTGCAAAAAACCAAAACCAAACTTAATTCTGCTGCTACAGACACATCCGGTCTCAAAACTACAGACACCACCTCCCTCCGATATCTTATTTGCCATAAAGAAACAATATTTTCACCCCATCCATCAGAAAGTACAAAGATTTCATATCATTCTCCTCATATACTCTCAACGTCCCATTCTATCTTCTGTATTTCACTCACTTACTGGACAGGATCTCACTTTCTACCTGTCCATCCATCTCCAAACATCTTCTAGTCACTCACCATGCTGTAACATCATCTGGAGTCAGTTCAAAGGGGATACAGAAGCACTATTCATCTCATCCCAGATTCACTACACTAACCTCTCCAAAATCATATAAGGAACCCCCAAGACAATCCCATAGCCCACACCGCTTATCCTGTCTCGGGGAATCTTCAGAGATGGAAGAATCTTGAGGTAAATGCAGAAACATACATAAAAATAAGTTCACAGTCTTCCCACACTAGGAACAGCATTTTTTTTTCTTAATATCTCCACATCATGTCACCTGTACTAGACAAAGACAACAGCAGAATGGCTGGAAAACCTGAGGGGGAGAAAGTTTGTGATAAAATATTTGTGGACATCATAACAGAGGACCAACAACCCCTCCCCAGATTTTTAATCTCAGAGTTGGAAGCAATATCTGAGGACTAAGATTATTGCAGTGGCAAAGGACAGCGTGGCAGTTGCCAGAGAAAGCAGTGCCAGGTCCAAAAACACCACAGAAAGAGGGAGATGCAGAGACAACTCCTGGGCACAATACAAAGCTGAAATGCCCTATTACAGCTTTTAATTAGGACAATCAGCAATACAATACTGCAAACCACTCCCAGCCATATTAGGTAGCCCCTGAACAATGCAGGCTACAGTGAACAAGAGTAACTCCTCCTTGGCATAAATCCACAGCAGTGCTCCTAGGCCATTCCCCTCAAACTCAAGCTGAGGTCATTGATAACAATGGAACTTGGACCCCAGCTCATTTGACACTTCTATTGCCCCTAATAACTTAAAACCTTGGCATACCATACGAGAAGGCTCACAAAGCAGAAGAGGCGGAACAAAACCAAATACTTGTCTGTGAATCTAAACCTTTTCCCCTTTGTATTAAGCACGGCACTGTCACACGTGGCTGTTTTCATTTGCTGGTGATATAATGAAAGGGTGTTTTGTAGTTAGATAATAAATTACTGATATATTGTGTCTAATTAAAAGCTGTTTTTCAGCTATGTTTCAGTTGAATGTTCACTTGTTTGTTATGCAACTGATTAATACAAATCTTTTAAAATATCAAATCTTCATAAGGAGTTGGTGACAGTTCATTTTACACAGAAAAGATGTTTGCACTAATTCACAGGGCTTTGCAAATACACACAGGCAACGACAGTAGGTGCAGTAAGGACTGCTGATTCAGTTTCATTTTTACACCTCCCATAAAGTACTCTGAACTGAACAAATACTTCAAACCTCATTCTTTCCAGGAGTTAATGTGTGGATGCACATGTACAATTCAGGCCAGAGCCTCAAGAGCAACAGGCTTCCCTAATACTACTGTCATAGCTGTCTGCACTACGTCTGTGGTTTGAGCAACTAGCAAAACATCCAGAGTCTCTACACCTCAGCCTCCCACCCATCACTAGAGGCTCTCTCCTTTACTCACAAATACTGTGCAAACACAACATGGTACTACAATTGTGACATGTTTTTCTGCTGCTTCCAGCCTATTCAACAAATTGCACCACCTCTCTTCCAAACAGCCAAATGCACTCCAGTCAGTCCTACTGAGGTGATTGTGAAGACAGTTTCCCTCCTGTTGTCCAAGCAGCCTGTAAATGGTTTCCACAACCAGGGAAACAGAGGGTTGGCTGCTCTTCCAGCATAACCCAATGAACATCCACACCATTAAGGTTCATAGGGCTCCCAATGACAAATATTCCCTTTTCCATTAATTTAAACAGTGAAGATTTCCAAAAAATGCTAGCAACATAGACATAGTATTTGTGTGTTAACTGCTACACTGATCTACAAACTCTTGGAGGACCATGGCAAAATACTTTTTGTGTATGAGTTCTGAGCCCTGATTAGGATGAAGATAGGAAATAGGAACATGAGTCCCATCACATTATGGGACGTTCATGTATGCAAAATAACTTTCTGAGCATTACAAGGCTTCATACTCTGACACAACAGCATCTTTTCCATGGCATCACACACCTGCATAACTATGGCCCCAAGAGTTGATCTCTTCATTCCAAATTGGTTTGCTAGACAGGCTGAATTTGAGGGTGACCAACTTCCAGGTGGCTTTATGCAACCTGGCCGTGGATATGGAACACCGCAAGGCTGGTACACTACTGTTGCAACTCTTGGATTAGCTCAGTACATATTTCTAGAAAGAATGACTTCTACTTCCCGAAATTCTCTTGTCCCTGCTAGTGGTCCCAGGTCTGCAGAACTATCTTTTCCAACCAATCTATGCTGGATTCCCACACCCACAAAGAGCACTGCATGCTGTGAAGATGCTTCAGGAATCAGTTTTCTACTATCAGTTGTTCAGTACCTTCCTCTTCTCCCTCATTTATTTCCCAATTTGATTACTGCTGAAGCCCTTGATGCTGTAGCTATGACAATCTGCTCAGTAGTGTGGCTGGTGAAGTTCAAAGCCAAATTCTTCTGAGTGCTGACACACACAACTCAACCAGGTTGCCAACATAGTGGCGCTGAGCAATGCTAAGTCCATCACGGCCAACGACAGTTCAAAAATTGCCTAGCCTAATCAGGAAGTAAGTATAAAGCAGAGATATAATCAATCATGGGATTTTTTTTTTATTTAAATTGAACTTGCTTGGCTTTTCCTGCATCCCCCCCCACCCCCCATGCACAGTAAGCAAAATGCACACTTGCTCTGCTGCAAAGCTAAAAAGCATGGGTTGGCAGCTGGATTCCCACGAGCAGGGGGGAGGGGCAGGAGGGAAGAACCAGTATTTCAGAGGCAGCAGCTAGTGCATGCCGGGAACTGGCTTAAAAGCCAGCTCCTGGGGAGCCAGCTGCCACTGCAGATGCAGGTAACCATATAACCATGGACTTTTTCAGCAGTTTACACAATTACCTGAATTTTAACATCCCTAGCATATACAATGCACACTGACAGTGGGCACACCTTTCCATGCATGCGATAGCAGTTTGAGCACTATGCGTTATTTGACGTGCAGGGGGGAAGTGTGATTAAGTCTCCCCGTGTAGACTAGCCCAGTGGTTCCCATCCTTTTTTATACTGGGAACCAGTAAATCCATTTGCAAACTTGCAGCACAGCGGCAACATCTGCATATTCATTATGCAAATAAAACATTTTCTGTTTGCCAAAATACGTATCCCTGCCCCTTCATACACTCCAACCTTGATTCCTGCAGCCCCCCCATATTATATTATTTTATTTTATTCAGTCCCAGTGGCCAGAACAACTGCCCACTGGACAGAGCAGATCCTGCCTCCCGCCATGCAGCAGGTTCCATCCCCCTCTGCGCACAGCAGGTCTCAGCCTCCTCCTCACCCCAACCAACCCTACCCTGCCCAGCTGTGGCAGGTGCCAACCCTCCCCCCCCCGTCCCCGAGCTGGCCCCACCCACCCCATGGTGGTGGCACAGGCCCTGCCCTCAGCTACTGGGACAGGCCCCAAAAGCTCACAACACGGCTGTAGCCTTGCCCAGCACCGCAGCCACTTTCCACACGGCTGTTGGAGCTGGAATTGGGATCAGGAGAGGCTGCCCCAGTAGGGACAGCCTTACCATGGCCCTGGCTCCAGCCCTTCCCGCCACCCTACTCACCCTGCTGCTGCATGGTAAAGGGGGTGGAAAGGAATTTCCTTACAGGGAACTCTAGTGGGCAGGACTAATCAAAAGCTGGGGGGGAGAGGAGGGGGAGGCATGGCAAGGCAATGTGCCACAATCCACCAGGCAGGGGTTCACGGCTTGCCACTGGTCCACGGACCAGTGGTTGGGAATCACTAGACTAGCCCACTGTTTAACTCATTTTCTCAACAGAATACCACCACCAAAAAAAAGTAAAATAAAACATCAGCATGTTTACAAGTCACCATGCTGCACACTCTGCTTGTGCATTAAGCCCTTTCCCACCCCAAATCTTTGTTGGTCCGATCTAGTAAGAGTGTATACTCTTCAGGACAGAGACTCTTTCTTGTCTACACTTATACAATACATGCCACAATGGGACCCTGATCTCACGTAAGTGGTATCACAATACAAAAAAACCCACATTATTATTGGGTGATTAAAGTGCTTAAAATACAAAGGGTACATGATCCTCAATTTCTCCAGCAATGTACATTTAAATGGTTTGGCCAATTGCCTTCAAATCTTCCAAATAATGTATGTAATTCATGTTTTCCTATGCAAAGCTACACAACGAGAGGGTGTAAGGTTGTGACAATGTCATTAATTTGGGACCTGTTACTGTTATGATGATAGGAAGGTCTCTAGGAGATGAGCAGAGATGCGTAATTAGACGGCAGCAGGAGCATCAGCAGAGCCAGCCCAAGCTACAGGCTGACCCGGCTACTGCCCGGGGCACCTCATTATAGGGGGCACCATTCAGGGCTGCCGGACCAGGCAGGGGCAGGGCCACGCATGCGCCAGGTAGCGCCACGGAGCAAGGTCGTGCATGTGCCGCACGAATGGCTCAGGCCAGCCCTGAGCATCAGCAACAACAAACAGAAAAGACAGTTTCCAGATACTGAAAAGTAAGTCACAATTCTAAGTCTCTGTCTACAAAGTACCTCTGCATAAATTATTTCATTCAGTGGTGTGAACTCCTCTCTCCTCCCTCCCTCAAGCAACAGTTACATCAACATAACCACTTTTAGTCACAGCACGATGTCAGTGTACATGCAGACATGCTCTTAATCTTGTAATTTATTTTTACTTTGATTTTTACTTTGTTAAATGTAAGCATAGGCAGCGGATCAGAATCATCTAATGATGTGCATGTGTACTTCGGGATATCTATTTTAGTATATATTTATTTACATGTACGATGTAAATATTGTGGTAGAAAATTTAAATTGGTTGATATAAAACGTATGCAGAAAGGTGCATCAAAGCCAAAAGAAATGAACATGCCCTACACTTCACAAGTGCTTCAGAACATTAATAATGCCCCAAAGTTCTTTGTAGAACCAAAACAGACTACCCCAGATGTAACTCTCTATGCATAATCAAACACACATTTTACACTTTTAAATCCTTTATGAACCACCTCTTGACAACCTTTCTATGGCCCCAGCACTGTAAGATACATATCTATTTAAAAGTGAGGCATGGGTGTGAGTACTATAATGCCACCGACAGCCCAGGTGCCCAGAGCACCATTTGCGGGTCTAGTGCTTTTGCTATAACTGGAGATATTAACCTGTTTTACAGCTTGTACGTAGACCAGCCATGCCATGTTTCAAAGAAAAATTACTTATTTACCCAAAGGCTAATATAAGATTAATCTTCCCCACCACCCTTGAGCCCAGGAATGAAAGGAATCCTAGCATCTTCTTCCCCTTATCCTTTTCAGCAGGGGGAATGAAAGGAAAACAGGCTGCTCTTTCCATCAGGACATCATCCTTTAACAGTGCTGCTACTCCATTTTTCATATTTGCCCCCAACTAGCCAGTGCCTGAAGTTTTTCCAAGCACTGCTTTTACACATGAGCAGGATGTCATGAGAAACTATTACATTCAAGCAGATACACAATGTGTCTCTGAATGGAGTCACTTGCCAAATTATACAATTTCTAATTTCTTCATGCATCCTCACAACCAGCGTGTCCTAAATATAAACTGGAGGAAAGGAGAGTAACTTTTCAAAACATGTTCAAGTCTCGCAAGTACTATTTACTTTAATATGAATGGTAAAGCCTAAATCCTTAATGTATACGCATTCTTAGGAATGAGTGAAAAAAAAAATCAAGTAACTTCTTATGCACAGCTTTTTAGATAAGGGACAGAAGAAAGAACCAAGGCTATTCATTTAGCACACCTTTAAATATAGTAATATTGCTGTGTCCTCTCAGGCCTAGGAGGTCTTCAGGTAAGATTCCTCCCTCCCCACATCACCTGACAAGCACTAATTATTTAGTACATACACTAGAGGTCCTCAGCAATCCCATCAGTGACTCACTTGATGACAGAATCACTGCAAAGATGAGAATAATACTTTTTCTTCCAAAATAATTAGTAGTCTTGTGGCACCTTATAGAGTAACAAAATACGTAGTATCATGAGCTTTTGTGGAGAAGACTCTCTTCCTCAGATGAATTGGAGTGGAAATAACAGAAACCAAGATATATAACATTTCTGCTCCAACTCATCTGATGAAGTGGGTCTCACCCACGAAAGCGCATGATGCTATGTATTTGTTAGTTTCTAAGATGCCACAAGACTACTCATCATTTTTGAAGTTACCCCACTGTTCCATTTCCTGCAGCACTGATGTCACCAATTAAAATCTCAGAGACATTGCTAATGTCTTCCTGAGCTAGAATTTCAACTTCTTTGGGTACCAGGGTTAAAAAAGTAAGAGGAGACTCTGCAAATGGCTGGAAAAATCTTATCAATGGGATAATAGCCACAGAAAACCTCTTTCAAAAGCACTTCCAAATCCATGACAAACCCAAGTGCCCTTATATTATTATTATTGGTGTTGAAACGGGAGAGAAAGGGAGAAGAGCTCTGATTAGCCCGAGGCCATCCATCCCTATTGCTGCCCCGAGAGGCACTTGCTCCCACACAGCGAAGGAGCCACGAAGCCAACAAAGCACCTCACGTACCGGCTTTCAAAACACACCCGTGCACGGCCGCTACGAGAAACACCTGGGGTTGCGTGCCCGGCTCCTGCCCCAGGGCCAGCGCAGGGGCGCGCCCGCAAACCCACCTCGGAGCCGACCGGGCTGTCACGGGGCGGGGGAGCGCGCGGCCCCTTCCCCGCCCGGCTGGCCCGGCACAGCCCCCAGCGAGTCACACGCGGCGGAATAAAACCGCCCCACGGGAGCGAGGCCTACGCCAGCCCGGGCAGGGCTCGGGGCCAGCCCGCCCCCGGCAGCCTTGACCCCATCGCGGCGGGGGCATCCCCGCGGGACCCGCTCCCCTCCGAGAGGAGCCCTCCCCCAGCACGGGAGCGCGGCGGGACCAGCCCCGAAGCGGGGCAGCCCAGCCCAGCCCAGCCCCTGGTCTCAGCGCGGACCGGTCCGGGCGGGCGGGGGTTATGCAGCGGGGGCCGGGGTGTACCTGGCTCCTGCCCGGTGCGGAGCCCCGGGGGCGGGGTTCCCCTTGCGCCCCCTCTCACTCCGTTGTTGTCTCTGTGCGGCAGGAAGCGCGTGAGCGGCCCCGCTAGCGGCGTCCCCAGCGCGGCGTAGTTACCATGGGGCGGACGCCCCCTCCCGCCGGAAGTCGCTGCCGGGAAGGGGGCGGGCCGGGGTCGGTCGCCATCTTGAGTGTGGCGCGGCGGGACCGCGGGGCTCCGGCTGCCCCGGACTCAAGACGCGAAGGGGTTTGGGTGGCGCCGCTCCCGTTCTGCGCTCGGGAAACTGCAGCGAGCGCCCAGCAACGCCAGCGCCGACGCACCAGCCCCGGGGCGGAGCCTCAAGCGCTCCCGCTGCAAGCCCGCCAGACGGGTCGGGGAAGGCCCAGCGCTGGGGCGAAGGGCCATTAGGTGTCTGGCGGGGATGGAGGCTCCAGCCCCAGATGTGACACCGGGCACAAGCCGGAAAGGGGCGCGTGGCACTGATCCGTCACTCCCTGTCTGCCTGAGCCCGGGGCAGCTGCAGGCAGGCCCTGCTCCCCAGCCCTGCCCCTAGCCGCTCCTATAGCGTGTGCCCCGAAGAGCATCCCACTGCAAGCCGCTCCCTGGCATCCCTAGTGAGTTTTAGCTGGCCTGCCGGCTTCTGTCCACGCCCATTGAGTAATGTGTAAACTGTATCAGCTGTGTGCCCTCAGTGGAAAACTGGGAACATACTCTGCAATATTTTGCAAGGTGCATGTACTATAAATACCCAGGGGATCATGCACCTGTGAAGAAAATGTGGTACTAAAAGGTGTTTGCGAGATAACTCTGGGGGGGAAGGAGGAAATAAATGTATCCCCAAGGAAAGATACGCCATTACTGCCAACCAGGTGTCCATCAGCAATAACATGGCAAGCAGTAATTCATTTGAAACAGAGGGTAGAAATCATTTAGTTTGCATTTTAGCAAACACCAAGGGGAAAGCTGCCTCCACAAAATTTCCTTCAGCCACAGCTTCCATGTTTCTATCTTTACAGCTTGAATGAACTTTCCTTTGGAGGGTAATCTTCAGAAGAATCCATTTCAAAGGTTCACTGGATTATTAAAAAAAAAAGACATAGTCCCATGTTATCTTTTCATCTAGGATGACAAAGAAACTGAGCACAGTAGCTCCCGAGGAGAGAGATGACCATGGGGCAGTCAACTGTCTTGCTATAAGAAGTTTGTGGTCTGAAGCTTAGACAATGCATGTTAAAGTTTTAGCATCAGAAAATGTATTTTTACATTGTAACGCTGTCTAATATTCCTTCTGCTCAATATCACTTAAAATCATCTCTCCTTTTGTTAATAAGCTTGCTTTACTTTTCATCTGCAACAGCCCAGTGCTATGATTGAATTGTTAGGTCACTTAAAGTGACAAGCCTGGGCATTTTGTCTCTTCAGGGGAACAAACAAACTACTACTCATATATGTGGTTCAAGAAAGAGCTGGAAATTGCAGATCACACAGTTTTGTGAAAATGAGGCACTAGACAGACCCAGGGCAAATAGCCCTGGATGTGTGTCACCATGTCAGATTACAAACAGCAGTTGACTGAGGAGTTTTAGACATTTCAGGTACAAAATGTGAAATGAGAAGGAGGTGTGATCTGTTTCTTTAATAGCTTTTGGAGGCTGGTAATCAGATTATTCTTCAAAAAGGTCTCTTCATCTACACAGCATCCAAGCAACACTAGGCATGATAGCAACATTTACAGAAGTACTAGTTTCTAAACCAGGATCAGGCCTTAATCTACAGGTGGTGTTAGTAGGATACCTAGAAGTACACTTTTTTTAGATTTGTTTCCTGGATTTGAACTAGTGATTTATGGATTTAAATGGCTGAACAAACAATAAGAAATAATTGCTATCGTTTTCTGCAATAGCCTTTCAAAGGCTCTGCAATCCAAAATACATCTTTCAAAAAGTAAGGTATTTAGAACTAGGGATGTTAGCGTGTAGTTGTTTACACAATTAACCAATAAGCCTGCTACTACACGCACCCTCCCCCTTTGCTCCCCGTGCATGATAACTCCCACAGAGCCGCCTGGCCCTTCATGCTGCCTCCCACAGAAGCAGCAGTGAGTGGGGCAGGTGGGAGCCGGTACACACAGGAAGCCAGCTTTCAAGATGGCTCCTTGCATGTACCTGCCCCTGCCCTCCCTCTGTGCTGCTGCCTCCCCTGTATCAGAGGCAGCAGTGTAGGGGAGAGGGGGCAGACAGGAGACAGCTCTCCATGCATGCCAACTCCCGCAGAGCCTGCTGCCTCCCCCATAAGCAGCAACGTGGGGAGGGGACCAGGTGGAGCTGGTGTTCCTGCAGATCTGCCTGCCCCTTATGCTGCTGCCTCTGATTGAGAGGCAGCAGCGCAGGGGGGGAGCTCCCTGTGTGTATTGGCTCCTTACAGCCGTCCCTCCACCACCGCTGCTGCCTCCATATCAGCAGGGGAGGACTCCTGCCTGCCCCCACGTGTAAAAGTGTAACTGCTGAAAAATTCAGTGGTTGCACAATTACAAAAATAAACATTTGCTAACATCCCTGTGCAGAACATGAGTGTACACAGAGCACATAATTGACATATCCTGTCACTTAATCTTAAGAGCAATTGCTACAGTTCAGTCAGTTATTGGTTGTACTTGTGTAATTATCTGATATCTATATAAAGAAAGATCTGGAAAAAAGATTTGTTTCTTTATATTCTGGACTGAAAGTTTGAAACAAGATTGAACTTTCCTTATCCAGGAGACCAGTGTAAATCCAAAAGTATTATCCTTTTTTTAGTTTCAGATGCTGGAAAGAGAGATTGTGCAATTATGCAGCCCAGAGAACACACAACAGTGGATATGGTTTTATTTAACTCTGTAAAGAGCAAGGGTTCTGAGATACATGTTAGAGATAAACAGACATTTATAGCAGTGTGTGGAATTAAAGGGGGGAATTAGAGTCACATAAACATAAGTTATACCATAACTGGTATTAAAATTGCTGTTTTCAGTTTAAAGATATTTTAAAAGTTACAATTATGTTTTAAAAAGCAAATATCTTGAGAGCAGGGAGGGCTTTGCACTGGGAACAGCAGGGAGTTATTAGAGGAGTTGTTGTTAGGGTTGTGTTAGGGGGGAGAGAAACAGGCTGGGCTTCCTGTGACCACTCCACCAATAACTATGCTGGCATGGTTCATGGCCCCAATAGTCTACCCTTTTGGGGACTCCACATGATGCAGGAACTGCTCCATCCTGAGGGGCTGAGGTAGCATCAGGAGGAGCATAGGCGTGCGCAGGGAGTGTGCCACGTGTGCCGAGGCACGTCGCAGTGGTCCCCAACCTTTTGGGGCTGCCAGGTGCCCGAGGGTGGAGCCACTCGCGCGCCAAGCACCTGGGGGTGGGGCCCTGCATGCTCCCGGGGGCAGGGCCACCCATGTGCCGCACTCCTGGGGCCGGCACCGCTCCTGTGCCGCACGCCCAGGGTGGGGCTTCCAATATGCCGTGCGCCCGGAGCTGGAACAGCCCAGGCGCTGCATGCCTGGGGCCGGCGCCGCTCCTGTGCCGCATGCCCAGCAGCAGGGATGCCCATACGCTGCACGCCTGGGGCCGGCACAGCCCATGCACTGCGTGCCTGGGGACATGGCTGCCCATGTGCTGCGCGCCCGGGGCTGGCACCGCCCCTTTGCCGTGCACCCAGGGGCAGGGGCGGGGCCAGCTCCGATCACTCGGCAGGTGCACAGAAATGGCCTGGCGGGTGCCAGGGCGCCCGCGGGCACCATGTTGGGGACCACTGTTGGACCTAATGTCTCAAAAAAAAGTGGCTTTGAATTTTAATTTAATCGCATGATACACTCTTTTAAGTCAAGTTTAGTTGTTAATTTTAAAAAAATTAAGTTTAGTTAAGTTTTAGTTTTTTTAGTTTGTTTGATAAATAAAAATAATGTCCTTTATGGTTGAGTATTCAATAAATGTTCGCCTTTAAAAAAAAATTCCCTTGGTGCACACTCTAATGAAATGTTCTGCACACGCCTGTGAGAAGGAGAGAGAACCATGCTGGGCTACCCACATCAGCCTTCTTGACCATTGCATATGGCTGCAGCAGCTCATCCCTCCAATTGGTACACCACATGGAGTAGATACTTCACACTTCTGGAAGGGAGAAGAACCCCTTGAGATCATATCTGGGCTATCAGCCTTTTGTGGCCTACTAATGTGAGTTCTGTAGTTAAACTTGTTCAACAAGTCTGACAATTCTGTGGGCATTATGTGGGAACTGTTTCATTTCACAGAAGTTTGTTTTAAGATTTTACTCTTTTAATTAAAAAATACTAGGGGGCTGCGCTCGTCAACCCCCTGTCGCACAGTGTAGCCAATTCCAGTTCTTCCCCCGTCCACTGGGGAGGCCAGGCTACGGCCATACCAGCCAGTGCCCCTTCCCTCTCTCCCTTTCCCCCCCTCTGCCAGCCAGAGCCCCTTCTCCCTCCCCATTCCCCACCATGCAGGTCCTGCCGCCGGTGTAACGGAGCAGCTGTTCTTAAAACACTGGCAGCTGCCTGCCACGTGGTGACTGCCGGAGCTTCAGCCAACTGCTGTGCGGGGGCTCAAGGGGTTGGGATGCACCCCAGTCCCACCAACCCCCATGGCCGCCTCAGCACGGGTCCTGCCACTATCCCTGCCTGTCTATGAGAGGCAACAAGGCGGGGACAGGAGCCGGAGCTGGGCCCCCCCCCCCCCCATGAACAGGGGCTGTTGTCGCCAAGCAACCCCTGTTCATGGCAGCCAGGGCTAGCCATGGGCAGCAGCCTTTGTTTGCTGCAGACAGGGCTGGCTGCTGTGACCAGGGGCTGCTGGACTCAGTGTGAGCTGGGACTGAGCTTTCGCGGATTGCTGCACTTCTGCATTTAAATGTAGTAAGAGCCCAGTGGCATAATCAGAGTTTGAATACACCTGCACTTAAAATGCAGAGCTGCAGCGCAGGTGGCTCTGGAGCTGGCACGAGCCAGGACTGCTCAGTCCAGGTTTGAGTTGGCTCCTGGAGCTGTCCCTGCTGTGGCTCTGCAGAGTGGAGCTTATCGTCTTATTGCCAAATTGTATCAACCATATGATTAGCCAGATAATCACACTTTAACATCCTTAGTACTGATGCCAGAGCTGTCCCATCCATAGGACAGCTGGGGACAGAAGGCCCAGCCCCGAGCTTTGGGAGGCCCCCTGGTGACAGCTCCCACTATTCTGTGGCTGGGATAGCCCCCCACATTGAATTTAGCTTGCAGACCTAGGGTGGCCTGGGGAATTACCTTGGGGGCCTGGTGTGGGGCAGCAGTAGCCGTTAGGCTCCCTCACATTCACTGCGACAGCAGGAGCCATGGGAAGCAAAGCAATGTGGCAGCCTGCTCCGCTCCACCATTTCTCAGCCAGGTTGCTCTGCTTCACTGTAGTGGCAGAAAGCAGGGTCAGGGGAGTAGAATGGGCTGGAGCCAGGTTGCTCTACTGTCCGCTGCCGTTGTAAAGTGGCGCAACCTGGCTGAGAGAGAGGCGGCAGAAGAGAGCAGGCTGCTGGGTCGTTCCACTTCGTGCAGTTCCCACCACCTTGGTGAGTATGGGGGGGTCAACACTTGCTGCTGACCCATGCTTGTCTCCCTGGTAATCCACCAGGTCACATTGAGTAGGGGAGGAAGATTCAAGGAAGGGAGCAATGGTGGTTGGAGAGAGCTAAGCAGGGGCAGGAAGAGGTGTAGTGAGGGTGGACCAGGGGTGTGGTGGGGCCTAGCGCAAAGAATGGGGTTACCCCGGGCCTCCCCCACCCCAGGGACAGCACTGACTGATATAGTGCTGCTGTAAGATCACTTGTGTAGCTGCTCTGTGCTCATCTAGCGAGGTACACTCTACCACCTGACACCAGTGAAATTTGTTTTTTTCACAATCTTGAGCAATATGCACTTTGCAACATAAATGGTAATGTAGATACAATCCTAGGGGTCTGGCTAAGCATATATGCTAAGGGACTATTCAAGCTGAAGTGGCCCATTAATGTAAGACTACCTGGGTGTTAATGGAGTTTAGCATAAGTACTTAGTGTATATGCTGCCTGTTCCATCTTGTATTTTAGCAGCGGCCTGGCTACACTAGATAGTTTACACAGCATCATGCAGCTGCTGTGAGCTCTTTGTAGCTGCTCTAAGCCTTTTTCTACACCAGTGTTTCTCAACCCGTGGTATGAGTACCCTTAGGGTACTTGAGAGAAGTCTGGGGGGTACGACAACACAACTGAAATTTAGGGAAAACTGAATTTTTGTTTTAAGTTTTACAGCGCTTTATTATTTTTGTACTTTTTACACCCCAAAATTTCATTGCCTGCCTGGCTACGATTACATTGTTTAAACAAATGTCTTTAAATGGTAGAAAAAAATGTTGAGTGTCTGAAAACTGTAGGTACTGGGGGTACTTATCCTTTTTTTTTTAAGAGGTACTTTATAAAAAAAGGTTGAGAAATACTGGTCTACACTACACTACACTACGCAGCTGTTTGCAGCATTTCAGCTCCGAGAGGGAGGGAGAGAGAGAGAGGAGCAGGACCGGAGTGCAAATCATGTAATTCCCATGCTTACCTACGTGTGGGGCTCTGGTGCCCAGTGCACAAGAGTCACGTGGGGAAGGGGCAGCTGAGGGGGGACCATGAGGCCACAGGTGGAAACCCAGTGGGCTGCGGGCTGTTGCAGCCTACTGAAGTGAAGGAGGGCCACTCATGTGTCCCACTCACCATTCCCTATTGCCTTTCCCTGGCCTAAGCCAATGGGAGAGAGCTCTCCCATCAACTTGATTTATCTACCCCCAATGAGCAATAGGTATGGCAAATGGGAGAAGCTCTACCACCAGAATAGCACTGACCATAGTAGTTCATATGTCAGGTAAGTTATGTTGCTCAGGGGGTTGATTTCATTCACATCAGTGAAGCTACATCTAGACTGCAGGCTTTTTGCGCAAGAAACTTTTCTCAGAATAGATCTTCCATGAAAACTTGCGCAAAAGCGCATTGAAAAAGCAATGCGCTTTTGTGAAAGGAAACCTGGATGCTCTCTCAGTAAGTAGTGATTGCTATGGACAGAATGGCCACCAGGGCACTTGTGCTTTTTCCTCTTCCCTCTTCTTCCACAAAAACCCTCTTCCCCGTCCACACATGCCTTTTTGCACAAGAGCTCTTGTTCAAAAAGGCGTTCTTCCTCATAGAATGAGGATTACCAATTGCGCCAAAACCCCTCTGATCTTTTGATTTACTTGTGCAAAAACACGCTTACGGTGTGGATGCTCTATAAGTTTTTGCGGAAAAACAGCTGTTTTTCTGCAAAAACTCTGTAGTGTAGACATAACCTGAGTGATATAAATTTGGCTAACATAAGGTATAGTGCAGCAGCCAAGTGTAGACATAACATCAATATTCCCAGACCTGAATAATCACTCACTATAGCTCAAAAGTTTGCCCCTCTCAGCAATAAAAGTTGTTCCAATAAAATATATACCTCACCCACCTTGTCTTGCCTTGAATTTAGGGCCAGAATGGACCACCAGATCATAGCCTGACCTGAATAGGCTGTTAAATTTACCCGTTACGTCTGTTGTTGAACTGAATAACTTGTGTTTGACATATTAATCATCAAGTTAAATAAATGAGAGTTTGAATATGCCTAGGAAGGAGAATTGCTGCAGAAAAGAATGCCATTTTAATGTTGTCACTTTTTGGGGTGGAACTACACTTGAAAAGTGTGGAGGTATATTACAATAAGCAAGTGAATGTAGAAAGCCATTAATTCAATTAATTTGAGGTGAATAAGGAGAATTCCTGTTCTGTCTGGTTCTGCAGAAATTGTGCCCACTAAAGTTCCTCAGAAGGATGATCAATTACATCATGAGAACAATGTTTAATTGGCTAATTACAGCCAGAGAGTGGGACACTGTTATTCTCAGACAGGGCCATCCTGAGGAGAGTGTGGGCCAGTTCCAACCCCTGCTCCACCTCCGCCCTGCCCCTGTTCCACCTCTTCCCCCAAGCCCCTGCTCTCCCCCAGCTCCGGCCCCTCACGTAAGCTGGGGATTACTGGGGAGGGGGGTAGGCGGCAGTAAAGGTGGCTCTCCCTGCCCCCGTATTCATCATAGGGGTGGGAGCCCTGTGCGGCACCTGCTCTCTCAGCCCGTTGTGCTCAACTTCTCTTTGGCAGTGAAAAGTGGAGCGCCCTGGGGTGGGGCACTCTGCTTCCCTCCACTGCTGAGAAGCTGAGTGCAGTAGGCCTGAAGAGGGCAGTGGAGTGGAGCAAAGCAGACTGCTGGGCTGCTCCAGCCCCTGCCACCCCTGTGAATGTGGGGGGAGGCTGTGTAGACGGCTCCTTTTTGTGCAAAAGCCTCTTGTGCAAAAATGGTCCTTAATTAATTATGCAAATTAAGTGTGGCAATATGCTAATCCACATTTTATTTGCATAGACTTTTGCACAAGAGGGATGCAACATAGACTTAGCCATAGTGGTGTTAGTTTCTGGGGCCACAAGAGCAGGGACTGCCGCCCAGCTCCTCCTGCATTTAAATTGCAGAGCCACAGCAGGGGTTGCAAGCCCCGCCTCCCTATCAACTAATCCAGTAGCTGATGGAAATTCCATCAACTACTCAATTAGCTGATTATCCACATTTTAACATCCTTATTTTCCCAAAGTGTGGGGCCTGGGATGGCTGCCTCCAACCACCCTATGGATGGGATGGCTCTGCTCTCAGATCTTCCTAGATGTCTCCCACTTTTTTGACTGAAAGAGTCTGTTGCATTTTACTCATCCCAGTCATTTTAATAGATTATGTAATTCTCATCACTCTTTCATTAAATTCAGTGAAAAAGTATCTGATGACTATAACTTGGGGTTTCGCATCTTTCTTTTACTAATTCATTGTACCAGAACAGGGTTACAGTTTTGGAAATTTAAAATGGTCTGTTAAGAAATATTTATTTCCAATCAGACAGTGCCATCTAGTGAGTAAATGTGGAAATTGAGATGAGTATTTTTTAACTAATGAAGCGTCTTGTCAGGTAAATTAGCAATATTTTGGAAATTAATGAGTTTTACTAAATTAATTTATCATTAAGTTAATATTTTGGCAGACAGAAATGTTATGCTTGTGTGTACAGTATATTGCTTGTATGGGGCTCATCAGTGGGTAGTAACAATTACTTATGTCAGTTTAAATGGCACTGATGTCTGACACTTTTTAGTATTTGAAATTAATTATACGAATGTGTACATCAGTATTTTGCTTCTGGCTCCACCATTATCATTAGTTAAGCAACCTTTCTCAGAGCAGTGGCCACAATCCGAAAGAAAACTACCACATCGAGCCTGTCACCAAACTTCACCCTAAATGCCCCCCAAAAGATTGGGGTCATCAAGGTCAAAGGTCCAACCCAAGGCTTTATTGAACAGGCCCTAAACTAGTTGAGAAGAAGTTGATTGTGAATGTTAATGTCTTCATAATGATCTCATTTCATCTGGCTATGCGCTGCCAATCAGCCCCCCTGCACCACTTCTATTGTTGTGCCTCACCCAGGGTTGCCCTTTTATGCCTGGCAGGAAAGGCTACCATTCTCTCTTCATTCAAATCCCTCCATAAAATACACTCAGGCTGCGTCTAGACTGGCAAGATTTTTGCCGCCTGTCTACACTGGCCGCGAGTATTTGCTCAAGAACACTGACTTTGTACTGTACAAAATCAGTGGTTCTTGCGCAAATACTCCAACACTCCCGCTCAGGGATAAGCCCTCTTGTGCAAGTATTCTTGTGCAAGAGGGCCAGTGTAGACAGACAAGTTAATTTCTTGCGCAAGAGAGCATCTACTCTGGCACGGATGCTTTTGCGCAAAAGCAAATCTTTTGCACAATGGCACATGCCAGTATAGACGTGCTCTTGCGCAAATACTTTTAATGGAAAAACTTTTCCATTAAAAGTATTTGCGCAAAATCTTGCCAGCCCCAGTGTTAGCACTTCTAACTTGTATGTGCTGCTACACACACAGTACTTTTTATTTTCTAAACCACACTGATAAAATTCCACTGGTCATCCAAGGGCATTTGTATCTGCATTGTTCTGCTTATCCATTTAGATCAGGGGTGGGCAAGACAACCTCCACGGGCTGGATCTGGCTAGCCAAGCCAGTGGATCAGGGCCACAGCCACCCTGAAACCTGGAGACGGGGAGCATGTGATGTCTATTCCTCCTGTCAGGCGCACACAGCACCAGAGGGAACCGCCAGCTGTTTTAAAACAGCTGGTGGTTCTTGCTAGCCACCACATGCCCCTGGCCTGTGGAGCCTGGGAGAATGGGGAGCATGCAAAGTCTCCTACCACCGCAGCACCTAGCGGAAACCACCAGCTCTAATTCTCTTTGGGGATAGGGAAGGGGGCAAAGACTTCACACGTTCCCCTCACACCAATCAGGACCTGTGGGCAGGGGAGCACGAGAAGTCTCCTGTCCCTGTCCCTTCTGCCCACGACCTCACCACATCACAAATTTCTGATGTGCTCCTTCCCTCCCCCACTAAAAATTATTGCTCACTGATCTCTGTTGGGACAAGCTATGTCTTTCTGCAACATGCAATAAGAATTTACCAAAATAATAATATGTATTTAAAAGCAACAATAAAGGGATAGTATTTATGCAGTATCTTATGGTTGCCATGTCTACTATATCACTACTTTTAGTCTAACCTATGTCACTCAGAGATATGAATAAACCACTCCCTAAGCAATATAAGTTACACTGATCTAAGCACCCGTGTGGATAGAGCTATCTCTAAGGAGGAAGAGAGTTCTTATCAGTTTAGAGTGGCTACACTAGAGATCTTACAGAGGCACAGCTGCATTAGTGTAGAAGTTGTGCTTCAGTGTAGCCACTCACTGCAGAGATGAGAGGGGTTCTCCCATTGCTGTCATAAATCCACCTCCTCACAAGACACTAGATAGGTTGACGGAAGAATTCTCCAGTTGACTGAGTGCTAGCTACCCCAAGGGGTTGGTTGGTTCAGCTATACTACTCAAGGATTTGGTTTTGTTACTTTCCTATGTGACCTAGCTAGGTGTAACTTTTTAGAGTAGTTCTGACCTTAGTTTTCTCTCTTTGGACTTGTTTCTATTAGAGCTGGGATCAGTGCTGTGGCAATCAATTAATTGGGTGTTGATTTAGTGAATCTAGTGAAGACCTGCTAAATAAACCAGTGCTTACATGGATGTCAACTCTAGTATGGCACTGGAATGAGATGAGTAAGTGGAGACTATGTGAGTTTCTCCAGCTGACCCAGCACAGTGTGGACCCCACAGTAAGTAGATCTAAGCTATGTCAACTTGAATTATGCTACTAACATAACTCAAATTGCATAGCTTAGATCAACTTTTCCCTACAGTGTAGACCAGCCCTCCCAGCTCCTATCCTCATTCCCAGTCCTATTCCATCCAGTAAATGACCAGCAATGAAATGGTTCGTGCTTACATAAAAAGCATCCTTGTTGGACCTTAGCATTACCACTTTATTGAGAATACTTGAGGGGAGAACTTGAAGACGTTCAGACCTCCCAGTTTCATTGTTTCAAGATAGCTGCAAACTCAGGAAGACAGTACTTTATTTACCTTTGGGCTATTATTTAGAAAGTGTTCTTTCAGCCCATACTACCTAGTAATTTCCTTTTTGTTTTAATTAAATCTTAAAGTCCAAATGTTATAGGAGCCACATGTAGCCTGCAAACCAGGCATTTGACATGACTTTCCCAGAGTGCCTGTGCTGACGAGTTTATAACTTCAATTAAGATGCAAAACATGAATGTAATAAATAAATGAAGATAGATTGGGAGTAAAAATGTTAAAGGAACGTTTGCTTCCATCAGTAGCTTTGTGCACAATTAGATCATCTCAATGCAAAAAACTTTTTAATTATGAGAAATAAACATAAACTAAAATTGATTTCACCAATAGCTGCTAAAACTAAAAGGTGCACAGCGACTTTCATTCCAGTGGAAATTTAATTTAATTAGTACCTAATTTCAGATCGCACTTCTGGCAGCTGTGTTTATTACACTTTCTTTAAAGCCAGAAATTAGCATGCATTGAAGTTACCATCAAAGCTCATTTATCCGTATGTCTACATCCTGCCAGCTTGTAGCAATCTGGGCTTGTGTGTTTATTTAGCACTTTATTAAAGTTACAGTAAATAGGATTTCAATATATTTAATGCTGGGTTTGTCACAGTGTTTATGGACTTATTACAGAGTTGTGTTACAGCCTTCACTAGACATTTGATCAGAGAAGTGATGTTCACTATAGTAGATGTTATTTTAATATGGTGGTAGATTGGCAACAAAAATCTGCTTTGGCCAGATCTTGATAACAGTGCTCTTCTTATCCCTCTAGCTCTAGTTGACCTGTTACTCCTAAAGTTATGAAACTAAGTTAATCTCATTGCTGGTCTTTTTAACTTCTTACAGGTTTAGGAGACAGCTATGTGCTGTAGTGAACTCAGCAGTCCCTTTTTTCATAGCTACGTGGTCTACAAGCACTGAGGGTATGTCTACACTACAGCATTAATTCGAGTTATCTTAATTCAAAATAGTTAATTTGAATTAAGATAATTCAAATTAACGCGTCTACACACAAAATGCAGTTCAAATTAGCATTTTGCTAATTCGAAATACTGCATCCACACTGATTGGACACAGACTCGGATTTAAGGCCAGCCAGAACCAGGTCAGACCGGCATCAGGTCAGGAGTGTCTGTGTGTGACTGTTGCCTGAGGCTATCTGAGGCTTGTGCTTAAAGGGACGGACACACCCACACACCCACCCCCCCACCCCCGGCCAGCCCGTTCTCAGGTGTCCCTGCTTGCTTGCTTGCTTGCCTCGCTGCAGGACAACAAAACATTTGTGTCTCAGAGTGCTTTGGTTGCCTTCACTTGAGACACCCATAGCACTCTGCAACATGGAGATAGAGCTGCCCCTGGGCACTCTGGTGCGTCTCGTGGAAGCATTGACTTCAGCCTGGCTGCACCTGCTGCAGGCTGCCATCTGGAACGTCCATCGGGGGGCTGTCAGTATCCAGGAAGCTCTGTGGGGGAGTGTCCACCCGGAGGAGCACTCAGAGCCTCCCTGGTCTGCCACTGGGGGCTTGTGCCTCATTCCTCCCTCATGTCCTTCCACTTACCCCTCCCTAACTCCCCTTCCTAATGTCAAATAAAATACATGTATTTTCATAAACACAAACTCTGTTTATTTCACAAAACTGGGGGAGGGGATGAAATTCTGGTGAGACTGGGGAAAGGAGGTGGGAGAGGGGAGGAGAGAAAGTGGGAGAGGTGAGGGGGAAACCTGGGAAGAGGGAGCTAGAAGGGGGAAGCAAGGGAAAGATGGGGGAGGGGAAGCTCAGCGCTCAGGTTGGGAGGGTCTCGTTGGACCACCTTGATTTTCATTCAGACCTGCTCCTGGGATCACATGTGGCCAGGCTGGCATCTATCGTGCCATAGTCAGCCGTGTTCCTCCATCTAGTACAGAGATCATGGACGTTGGGGGCATCCCCCCACAATCCTGAGTAAAGTCCACCCTGATTCCGCCCTGGACCAGGAAGGTGCCCGCCTTCTCCAGGCCCTGGCAGGCTCCTGGGAGCTTGCAGACTGTGGCTTGCTGGCTCATGTTTTGGGGCCACTGGGTCAGGGGCTCTGGGCCGGCAGGCTTGGAGCTGGCACTGTGGCCATAGTCAACCCCTTTAAAGGCTCCGGGGCGGGCCGGGGAGGGAGAGAAGTGTTCTTGCTTGAGGCTGGAGTGGCCACCAGGGCACCCTGGGAGGGCTGGAGGTCCCTATTTCGAAATAAATGTCTACACAGCACTTATTTCTAATTAGCTAATTCAAGTTTGGTATTAGTCTTCATAGAATGAGGTTTACCAAATTCAAATTAAGCACCCTGCTATTTCAAATTTAATTCAAAATAGGGATTTGCCTGTGTAGACACTATTAAAGTTAATTCGAAATAACGGCTGTTATTTCAAATTAACTTTGATGTGTAGATATACTCTTACAGAGGCGCTATCTGATTAAACAAGGCAGTTTGATGGACATGAAATTGATATGTTTTAATTTATTACCATGGATATGCAATAAAGGTTTGGATACTGTAAATGACAGTCAGTGAGATAAAATTCTCGTACAACTAGGATAGGTTACTAGAATTACCTGTATGGCTCTAACTTAATAGGGAGCTGTGGGGAAAGCAAAGAAAAAGTCAATACAATGTTGATAAGAACACACCAGCACATTCTTTGAATGCTGTGGGAAAGCTATCACATTCAAGGATGCTGTCTCAATCAAGTTATAAGGAGGTTTTTTTGGCCAAAGGTAGGAGTTTGGAAATCAAATAAACAATAAACAATAAAAAGTGCTCCTCACAGGAAGGAAGGACATGTCAGCAATTATTTAGAAAGACAGGTAGAGAGGCGAAAGATGCTGCAGAAGAAGCCTAAATAAGCATTACTTCCCATGGCTGGTCTACATCACCATTGGAGATGGATCTAAGTTACAAAACTTCAGCTACATGAATAACTTATCTGAAGTTGTCATACTTAGATCTATTTACTGCACTGTCTTCATTGCAGCATTTCAGCTGGATATGCATTCCTGTCACCTCCCTTTGTGCTACTTGTTGAGGTGGAGTATTGGCATTATCAGGAGAGTGATTGGTGGTTGCTTTATTACTTCTATCTGCAAGGTGATAAATTGATCCCCTACTGGATCCATTGCTGCTCTGTTGATCTTGCCCATAGTGAAGACCTGCCCCCAGATCCAGGGAATGTTAAGATTTAGGGAAAAGCCAGAAATGCATCCAGTATTGCTGTTTTAAGACCAATTTTTTCTAAAATGCTTATGTTCAAAATAAATAATGCTTTACTTTAGAGAGGCTATCAGGTCACTGCTTGTTGTCATTGCTTGTGGAGAGAACAGAATTGCAGAGTCTGAGCCTAAGTCAGACCTGCTGAGCTCTGGACCTAGGAACTACAACCAAGGCCCAGTCTGGCAGTGAGTGGGAGAACTGCATGATTCCACTCAAAGCCAGGTGACAGCTGGCAGCATAAGAACATGGAGGAGATGCACTTGACAAGACCAGAGATCAGTGATGCAGTCTTCCTGGGAACGGTGACAAACAGTATAAGCTGTATATAGGGCCGGCCTTAGGGAAAATGGCATCCTGGGCAAACTTATGTTTTGGTGCCCCTGGTCCCCGTGGGCATACCACCAACCATTTCCCTGGCACTCGTGGAATCCTCCACTCCTTCACCCCCATCCTGTGTCTCCTTTACTACTAACCCCTGCATTGTGCCCCCTTCATCCTAACCCCTGGGCTATGTCTACACTGGCGCGATCTTGCGGCAGAAGTATGCAAATGAGGCTAAGTGTGGAATATCGCCGAGCCTCATTTGCATATCTAGTGAGCCGCCATTTTTGCAGAAGAGGCTCTTGCGCCAGAAAGAGCTGTCTACACTGCCCCTTCTTGTGCAAGGAAAACCCTCTTGCACAATGCCGTTACGTGTAATGGCATTGCGCAAGAGGGTTTTTCTTGCACAAGAAAGGACAGTGTAGACAGCTCTTTCTGGCGCAAGAGACTCTTCCGCAAAAATGGCGGCTCACTAGATATGCAAATGAGGCTCGGCGATATTCCACACTTAGCCTCATTTGCATACTTCTGGCGCAAGATCGCACCAGTGTAGACATAGCCCTGTTTCCTTGCACCTGGGGCCCAAACCAAGCCCTCCACTTCCAGGATTCCCCACATCATTGCCCCCCCTACCCAATACCTTTTGCCTCCTTTGCCCAGCAACGTTCATGCTCAGTTGCCCCTCACTTTCTAGCTGCGGCACTCTGGACATGGGCCCAGTTTGCCCTGCTCTAAGGTCACTGCACAGGATGATCTGTCTGCCTTGCCATGGGAAATTACAACTGATGGCAAGCTAGAGTGCTGATTCCTCACTGAATTATTCATTGGAGTAGTGCTGAACAGTAGCCTTCTTTACATGATGTTATATTCAGTGACTGAGATAAGGGAGAAAAATTAAACTTCTTAAAAAAGTAAGTCAAGTCTAGCCTAGAGCTCACAGAGTAACAAGCCAGCCCTTGAATGGCTTGATGCTTGTTCAGAAAGTTCCCCATAACTCAGCCTAGAGTACAATTGACATAATTAGATGCAGTCCTCGTGAGTCTTCAGATCAAACTCAACAGTGACAGAAATGGTGCCTTTGGCACTAAATAGATGTTTAACTCAAACTTGTTTAGCACAGCAAAGGAAGCTTAAAGATAAAGTCACTGTTTACATCACTGTTAAATACTGTTCCATGTGTTTGCTTTACACAGGATACAGTGCTGTGCATACAAGGAAGTAGTACTTTGGATTGCTAATTGACAGGACTAAATTAAAGGCATTAGAAGAGCAATGTTGGAGGATAGGGAAAGCTTTGACCACTCAGCCCTTATGGTGGTGAGTCCCCATCTCCCCCGTACCTATCCATGGGAGTGCAGAAGTTGAGAATCCATGAGGACCCAAAGGCCCACCTGGACAGGCCATAGGATAACCGTTTGCTTTTGGCCCTTCTGGGGATTCCTCACTCAGTGAGCCGAATGGTAACCTCCCTGCCTGTACCAAAGCAGGGGCATATAGATAGAGTCAAGGGCATTGCTTATTCTGAAGGCATGGGAGCCTCCTTGTATCCAGGGACTGTTGCACCCACTTTGATAAGGAAATTTTATGTAACTGCCCAGATAACATCATGACGAATCTGCCTAGGTTTGATGTGGTTGTCACAGAGAAACAAATGAACATTGAGCTGGTCCAAATAAATTGTACCTACTAGTGTTTGACTACCCAGACAGACTACTCCATTGAACTAAATGGAAGGGCCTGCCCCTCGCCATATCTATCCGTGTGCATAACAGTCCCTCGCAAGGCAATCCTGACCTTTGACAGGACGCGGCTCTACCGCACTTCGGCAATGACAGGTAACTTAACATGGGATCCTGAGTGGCATGAAGGAAGTAAGTACCTAGAGGAGGGTCTGCTGGCCCTGCAGGCAGAGATCAAGGAGTTGGTGGCTGACGCCCAAAGGCATATCAGGATTGGCCATCTGAGGGTACGTCTAGACTATATGCCTCTGGCGAGACGCATGTAGATTAGACTGCCCGGCATAGGAAAATGAAGCGGCGATGTAAATTTAAATGAAGCGGCGATTATTTAAATGGCTGCCACGCTGAGCCGATCAACTGTTTGTCAGCTCAGCGCGGTAGTCTGGACATTCCGCGGTCGACATCAAAGGCATTTGTCGACCTCCCAGGTATGAGACAAATGCCTCATACCTGGGAGGTCGACAAATACCTTTGATGTCGACCGCGGAACGTCCAGACTACCATGCTGAGCCGTCAAACAGCTGATCGGCTCAGCACGGCAGCCATGTAAATTTAAATGAAGCAGCGATTATTTAAATCGCCGCTTCATTTTCCTATGCCGGGTAGTCTAATCTACATGTGTCTGTCGCCAGAGGCATGTAGTCTAGACGTACCCTGAGGTACAAAAAGAGAGGGAACACTGTAGACCATGCCAAAACAACCCCTCTGAGGCACTCAACCTGGCAGTAGAGGTCAAATCTATAATCATGGGCAGCGTCAGTAAGGCGAAGAAATATCTTGGAGATGGATTTGAATAGTGTTTGCCAAATTATGTGGGGAGTTTTGATTTTAACATTTATAATACTGTTGGTGCAGTACTAGCACTTTCAAAGTAAATTAAAAACCCTGAAACAATTGTATTTAACCTGGTGGATTAAAGAGAAGCCTAAAATCAAGAGAAAGGAACTATAGGAGTAAACTGAGGCAGTCCATGGTATCTTGCTAAGAATTTTCAACTCAAATCCTAAATTTGAGGTCCAAGAATACACAGATTCCTTCACACAGACAAAACAGACAATTTGACCCTAGTCGTCCTGGCAAACACATTCCAAAAGGGCCTCACTTTGATAAGGCTGGTACCAAACACCCACGCGGGATTGTTTTTACTGTCTGTTTTACTCCTAGAAAATAAGCTTGGATCCAAAGGAGGCAGCTGGCTTTTAGCTCATAGAATAGAGACTCTTATGTCCATCAGCGAAAGACTGCTGTAGCCTTACACTGGAAAGATCCTTACCAAGTTTTGCTAACTACCTGTCTGGACTCATGCTTCTCACTGCAAAAAAGACCCCTCCATCTCGAAATGATCCTACCCAGGCTGCTGATAAGCCTCTCTCTCCTACTGGTACTGCTTTTCCTCTTGCAGGACAATAAGAGACAAGTACAAGGTGAAGTGCTAGTAACCTCTCCCTTGTCCACCGACAGCATTACCATACATTCAGTAACTGCCAGAAGAACCAAAATATTACAGGGTGACATGCTGGTAACCTCTCCCCTGGATAATGCTGAACCACAACTTTCAGGAAAGAAGAAATGTCTGCTCCACTGACAGCCAAAACCCAGAGATTTCTGACCACAAAAGGACATTAAGAACTGACCTTGGTGAAAGAAGTGAAGTATTGTATATTGTCAAGGAGAAACTTGTGGGAGTGGTTTGAGTTTCTCCCTTTGATCTGGACTCTGTGCTTACGGACGGGCACCATCAGCATGTACTGCCCTCCTTAACTGGTTTTTAGATGCAATTAATCCTTAAGTTCCAAATACCCTTTAATTGGATTACCTTAGTACCTGATCAATTACAAAATCTGCTTTCACTCTTACCAGAGGTCCAGAAAATCTCTGAATTACAAGGTTAAATTCATGTACCCCAAAAATATTTATCAGCTTGGGAAGCATGCTTTCTATTTAATCCATAGCACATTCTTTTGTGTACTAATTATGATATGTTGTGTTATGTTACTAAAATTATAGAACAACCCCATCATAGAATTACAGTGGGGATATTAATGATTATATTGCTTTTGCTTATTTTAGAAATATTTTATTGAAAGATGTAATAGAAAAAGATGTAATAGAAATAGCTTTTATGTATTGCCTAAATATGTATTGCCATTAAAATTTGGAAATAAAAATGCAATGCCTAATGGAAATAGAGGTTTAGAAAGTTAGTTGTGCTAATAGCACAAAAGGGAGGAGTGAGGAAGCAGGAAAAAGGGAATAAGGGAATGTGTGTGCGGCCATCTTAGTCTTGTTAACAGGAGAGCAAGAGAAAGACTAATTCTGACTCCTGACAATGTGAGAGCTGTTATAAGATGCTGCCTTCACCTCCATACGAAGATAAGGATAGAATGCTGACTCTGGCAGGGACCTTGAGATAAGGAGCATCTGGGTGGAACTAAAATAACTGTTAGCCATTGGTGTTTGTAATGGGAAGGAGGCTAATTGTTATTATATTTAATGGACAGTATATAAAATGCTTCATAATTGCTTGTATATGAAGATCTGCCTCGGGGGGCTCCCCCCCCGTCCGAATCAGTTTTTGCTGCAGCTCGTAATAAAACTGGCTCTGGCTACTTGTTGCTTACAAACGCAGAGTGAGGACAATGTTTTCTTCCACAACTGTAAGAGCAGCTGAGCCCCAACTCAAAGGAGCCCAATCCAATCACAGGCACAGCATACTTTCCTTTCTGCTTCCTTGCAAGTCTCCAAGGAGAAACAAAGGAAGCTCCCCAGTACTCATAGAACACTTAGCTGCTGTTTAAGTGCTGTATGATGTGGGAAAGAAGCTGCTTTATGCAAAAGAGTTCAATATTCCTGCTGAAACTTCCTGTTCAATCTACTACTTCTCCAGTTTGCCACACACAGACAAAGCAGAGCCAAAATCATTTTGAGTTCTGCTATTCCCATCCTTCATTCGTTTCTGGTGAGAATGAGACCCCATCCCTTCCTGTGGACTTGTCATTGGAGCTTGGGTTTCACAGGACAGAGGGAAGAAGAGCTATAATCATGTCATTATACATGAGTTTATCTTGGCAAATGGTACCCAATTCACAGTGTGAAATTAGAGATTGGCCCCTCCCCTGGAATTCTGATCCAATTGGGAGCTACCTTAGAATGCAGGGAGGTCTTCATAGCTAATTCAGGCTCTTGTCTCCACACAGACATTAACTATAGCTACTAAGAAGACATCCACCAACATAAGACCATGACAAGATACCATAAAAATGAAATTGTATAAGCTGCGGTAACAAATTTTGTTTTTACATAAAAGGACCCATTCTTTTATCAACTTTATAACTGTGAAAATTAAAAATACAAGACCCATGACTGGTACTAGGACAGTTTCTTCAGTCAGTTTAAATGAGGTGCTCCAAGAAGGGCATTGGGGGTATAAATTCATTAGGAGTTAACGTTAGATGAGCTTTTTTTTTTCCCCTTAACTGTGGCAACTTTAAATGGCAGGAGATGAGGGGCAAGGCCTGAGCTGGAGAGGAGATACATGAACACTGAAGAAGAAGCATAGTCAACAAGCTGTAACAAAGGACTGGAAAATGTAAACCATTCTCACACAACCCTCTGTTTGTTCTGGAAGGGTAAGGTGCACTGAAAATCATAGTACAACAGGCATATCCACTTTGTTTTCCTTTTGTGACTTAACCATGGCTTGCTTTCAGTTACTGCAGTTAGCTTTACTTCCCCCACCCTTCTACACGTTTTTAGTTACTGTTTTAACTTGTGCACAGAGACTTAGAAACAGGAAAGGAATGTTGATTAATTCCCTCTTCCACATCTATATTTTCATGGGGAACATCTACCACACAAGAGTTAATTTGAAGTTTCAGCTGACCTAGGCCAGTGACTCAGTTAATTGTTTGTTCCATCCAGTCAGCCCTTAAAAAAATCTGAATTGACCTTTCACTCTTTTCAGGGAAAAGAATAGTTTAAAAGTCAGTAAGTCTCAGCTACATTCAAATAAACTCTCTTACTTTGCAGACTACTCCATCCCTGCATTGCAAATGTTCTTGTTACTATTTGATGTGTGGATATGATCCAGAAGTATAGAGAACAGTATCTTTGAAAAAAGGTCAATATGTCATCACAGATTACAGAAAAAAAATCTGCCAAATATAAGCGCCACATTTCCTACGTTAGGCACTCCCTAGAACAGATCTACCTTTTTCTGAATGCTGGATAATATTAGAATCTTCAGACATACAGAAACAAAACAGGAATCCATTCAGTGACTAGTAGTTTCCCTAGTGTTCATTCGCCTAAACAAAAGGGCAAGATTTACATCATGCTTATAAAAAATAGTTTATTAGGAAATATCCGTAGCTACCAAGAATAGACTATGATTCAGATGGCTGCTTTACGTACCCTAGCATATAAAATTCCATTGCTTAGTCCCAGTCAGATAGATGTTTTCCATTTTCAAAAGTAACTAAGGTCAAGTCTATGAGTCGCATAACAAAATGTAAAGGCTCCAGTTCAATGCTTAGAAACATAGGAAATGGGTGGCAGATGCTCCATTAACCTACTTCGCTTAAATAGTTAAATGTCAGATGTTAAAGAAGGCAGAATTAAATTTTTATCATCTCCTGTCTGCCTTTTTCCTTCATAGAGCTGTTTTAGCTCCATCTAGCTGGCTATTAGACATTTGAATGACACTTTTGGACAAAGGAACGTAATGTGTTAGGCCCAGAAAATGCTAATGATGTATTCGTGTCCTATTATATAATTATTTCAGTATTAAAAGAGACCACACTAACAATGTTGCTATCATTTCTTAATAGCTGAAATACAATTTGGACGTTGTAGGTCATGTTTTGAAACCTCATTAATGTTTGCAAAACTGCTTATTTGAGAAAACTCCATAGCATTCTTGAGTCTAATAGATCCATATTCAACATTCTGTGTTTCTAGACGGTGTTTTTCACTCAGAGAGTCTGCCTCCTTTGTCTCAGAGATCTCCTCCTCCTCCTCCTCCTCATCATCATTTTCCTGGAACAAAGACAATAAAAAAATTCATTGGACTAAACCAAACCTATCTGGTATCTTCTATAAGGACTCGGAGACGCTGATAGTGATAGCAATGTGAGTTCTCTGTTACCTTGGGCAAAGTAACTCGATTAAGTAAGGTTAGGTTATTGTCTGACTGGCTGTAACCATTATACACAGAAGCAACAGGAACCCTGTCAAAGGCCAGAACTATAGCCTGAAACTTGTTTTAAGTTTCTGGAGTAGTGTTGTGTTCTGGAATTTAAAATGCTACAAAGCATAAAATATTTAAAATATATTCTGAAAAGCAATTGTGTAAAATCACCACC
This sequence comes from Pelodiscus sinensis, assembly GCF_052426305.1. NCBI lineage: Eukaryota > Metazoa > Chordata > Testudines > Trionychidae > Pelodiscus > Pelodiscus sinensis. The sequence goes on along the minus strand of NC_143054.1, from coordinate 157,032,199 downwards.
ATCTTACTCAGCAGCTCTCAGGGTTATTCAGAAAGAGATCTATTTGTTTTCATGGAAACCCCTCCCCCCCTAACTTTTACTATTTTTTTTAGGTGTGCCAGTTTTGCAGAATGTGCAGCTGTGGGAATGCAAGTTGGATTTTTTTTTTGGGAGGGGCATCCTTATGAATCAGAATTAGTGTTCCAGTTGCAAAGCCTCCTCTACTCTACTGTCCTCAAATTATGCTCTCAGTTTCCCTTATCAATCCCACTAATGAGAACTAAATTAAATACATATGCAGAGATGTACCAGAAAGCTTAAATTTGAGGATAAATGGGGTTGCACAGATGGAAAGCAGAGTGTTTGGCTAGTGAAGAGCCAGAAAGAACCAACTTGATTGGAAGATTACAGGTGGAATTTGCAGATCTAGAGATGAGATTTTTATATTTTTTAAACATCTGTAAAAGACATATTAAATACAGAAATAATTGATCTACAAACTGAAAACACAAAATGCCATTTTTACATAAAGTAGGTCTGTAGGCTATAGGAATAGGTATTCACCAGTAAGGCATGGGCATAAGTTAAGGTGGTAACCCAATGAGCTTATGGGCCTCAAGGCCTGTAAGACAATAGCTTACCTAAGCAAGAAATAAGGTCCCAAGGCCTTATATAGTTAACCAGGAGTAATCCTAGACCACAAGAGAATGCTGTAATGACTAAACTGCTAACCACAAGATTCTAGCTCATACTGACTTGGGATATTTTAAATTAGAAACATTCCTAATGTCTGATCATCAGAGTGCCATGGTAATTGATATAGTATACCATTCAATAGTATAGTGCAGTGTTTCCCAAATGGTGTTCCGTGGAACCCCAGGGTTCCACAAAGTGAAAATAAGGGTTCCGTGAGAAAACTCCATTACAAAAACATTTTATGATTAAAAAATAGTAATTAATATTTATTAATGTTATTTTTGTTTTTAAATACATGCCATTAAACTAAATGTTGATCTCATGATCTTGTTTAGCATGTGTTTATTATTATCCTTACTTATTTGTGGTCTACTTTTTCAGCTCCATATATAAGACTGTTATTAGGGGTTCCGCAAAATTCTTTCAAATTTAAAAGGGTTCCATGACCAAATAAAATTGGAAAACACTGGTATAGTGTATAGTAAACTGGAAGTTAAAGGCCTACTATCCTGTGGAACAAGAGCAGTTCAACATCAGTAGGGTGAGGAAATACAAGTAAGGAAAAGGAAAGAAATCCTGACTGAATACATGTTAGGCATAGTGGGGTCAACGTAACAAATCATAAGAGCTGTGTGTCAGCCTGTGTGGTGAGGTGGGGAGAGATGTATCTCTTAGGTAGTGCCAGGATGATGGCCACTGGCAATGGTGATGAGGAAGGAGATGATGGCGAGGCAGATGACTAATATTTCATGTTGTTCTGCAAGGGATGGTGTGAGTATATGGAAGTTAAGATGCACATTCTGTATCTCTCTCACTAGGTTGGAATGTTTGTGACTTTGCTAACTGTATTATAGAAAACTGTCATGAATACAGAAGGTTTTTCATAAGTGTAAGTGTTGTAACCGTGTACATCACAGTTCACAACTGAAGAGCAAATCTTATACTACTGGCCTTGATCTCGGGACAAGGATCTATCAACCCTTGGGATACTAATGGGGAATTCTTGAGTCATCAAATTAATACACAATCCATAGATCAGTTGAGGGGACCATCTTTTAAAAGAGCAAATCTGATCCCAAAGAGGTATTTTAGATTTTGGGGACTGAGAGAACTGTGGTGGGCTTAGAATTAAAAAAAAAATTTTTTTTGACTGTTCTTGTCACTAAAAGGACCGAACTTCAAATTCTTTATAAGGAAATTTCTGAAATTTGGGATGGATTCAAAATCCAGACCCAGATCAGAATTTTGTCATTTGAAGGCTCCGTTTGCAAGCAGCCTTCAACAATGTAACATTGACTGACAATAGTGTGGTGTCATTATATATTCACTTCCACCATAATTCAAAAGGCTGTTTTTTGTACAACTTTGTTACTAGAACTCAGATTCCTGTGTCTCTAGCTAAATATAAAATTCTCTATCTGTATGCTCGTTTGGGCACAGCAGTTTCCTCAAGAAATAGATATGCCTTTGATCAACTTAACCTACAACAAAACCACCATTTATCATGGTGATCAGTAACCAGTTTCTCAACATAACAGGGCAGGGCAGATCATTTTGTTCCAAGTTTTAGAAGGAATGAGTAAGAGGACAATTGGAATTATATTACATTATTCAGTTGGAACAGTTTTCTGCACCACAAGCCAGCAAAGCTAAGAGAGACATTTCAGTGGAGTAGACCTCTAGTGCCTTGCAAACAGTTAAAGACAGAAAAAATACTAAAAATATAAAGTTTTAAAGATGTTGTATTGTTCATACCCCAAGGTTTCTTCATGGTTATGCTGACTCCTCGTGGAGTTTTCATTTATTTCTCAATTCTAGGACCATCATTCAAACTTCTTCTTCTGTATTGCCAATATACCACCTTGACATTCCAGACAGGTGGGGCAAATATTTTTCTCCAACACCCATCCCAACAGTGGTCTCTAAATCTGCTAACATGGAGCGATGTTGGAATGAATGATCAAACTTTCCTGATATCAGGAAACATACTCAGGTTGTCTTTCCAATGCAGCTCAACCTCATCAACTTCGGGAGTAAGACTCCAAAAGTCACATTGGGAGAGAACTAATCCACAATATATTTAAAATCAAAATCCTGCAGTCTGTAAGTCTAATGACAATCACTTCAGCGTATATAGTGCAGTCTGATGCCAACACATCTCAAAGCTTTTCACAGGACTTATGCAGAGCTAGTGACCTTAGTGAAGCTTCCAGGATGTGATCCACTCAGATTTTAAGTTAAGTTTTATTTATTTATATTTTTTATATGTGTGTGTGTGTGTGTGTGTCTATATATATATATATATATATATAGACACACACACACACACACACAGACACACAGACACACAGACACAGAGAGGTGCATGCACATACACACAGAGATTTGTTTAGATTATAAATTCTTTGGGAGTAAAATTCTTTGCTTTGGGTCTTCTTTGGAAAGACTATTGGTTCTTAATAATAAAACATGATAAAAATTAAGTGCCATATTTTTTTTCTCCTCTTGTATTTAATTTACCTTGGTCTGTGTCCTGTAGTATTCATCTATTGCATATTGATATTTGGGTTCATTGAGTCCCAAGAAAGTGGCAAGCTTCCCACCAAGGAATTCGCAAGCTGAAAAGACAGAGAAAATTAAAAATAACAGCAATTCTATCCCTTACATAATTAAGGAACTTGTATAGTGAGACACATTATGTGATAGGAGAAAACAGTTTTACATGCTGATGTCTGTATGAACAAAAGGACAAAGGGGAGATATAATACAAGGACTGCCTTCATCAGCTCTGGAAATAGAAGTCAACTTTTGGTAAGTCTAATCCTCACTCCAGAAAACTACTTAATGGCTACCCATTTCAATCCTTTTCCAATGAGCTGGCCAGCATGACTGGAAATGAGGTATGTCACTTACACCAGCTGCAGTTTTAGGCAGTTTATTCCATACTATGTTTCAACTATACTCTGTGTAAACAAATTCATCCTGGGTTGTTTTACATGCCAATTCACTCTCAAAGAGTAACTAGGTCATAGGCCTACTAGTCTCCTTTCTTTTCAGGATCTTCTTTCAGCTTAGGAAAGGCTCCCTTACTTTGTATCAGGGAGAAGTGATGGACTTGGTATCTCTTCTGTTGATTTTTGAAGGGGGAAAGAAAATCATTGTGACTGCTTTCAGATGCTACTTTTTCAGATTTTACACTGATTTGCCTGCAGTAGAATGATCAAAACTGCATGCAATAATCTGTTAGCAGAGCTAGATTGTCCTAATCCATCTTCCTGCAGTACTATGCTTGTTAACCTGTCTTCAATTTGTCCCATTTTCTTTTCCTTGTGGCCTCAGTTTCTTGTCCCTCTTCTAATTTCTAATCTGCTTCAGTAGTTCTACTCTTATTTGTGCCCTGATTTTCAATTAGTTATATCATTCTGATCAGAAACACTATTCCGTTTTTTTCAAAAGTTGAGGTAGATTTTGTTCATGAATAATTTTACCCCTGCCTACAAATTAATGCCATTTATGATAGGTGGCACAGATAGTGATGATTATAGTAAGGTTTCCTGACACTAACAATCCTGTTATCAGTTGCTTATAACTTTGCTAGATTTAAGCCTCCATGGCTGAATTTTTCCATGCGTGGTGTCTCTCCCAAATTAAAATTTTTGCAGAAGTTTCAACTAAAATTCTTGTTATTTCCATGAATGAGGTAGGGAAAAATACATGTAGCCCACATTAAAAAAAATCGTTACATCAAGAAGCTCTAGCATCTTCATGATTTAGAGCCGAGACTAGAGATTTGGCAGGGTTTTGCTCTGGTGTCAGAGATGTACTTTTTGCCATTCCTATGAAAATGCACTGAGATTTGGTCAAGTTGTAAACCAGTGTTTCTTAAACTTTTTGAGACCACAGAACACCAAACAATTTTTTTTTTAAATGCAGAACACCTATGGTTGCCAGATGGTGTCTTAAAAAAAAAAAAAAAAAAAAAAAGCACTCAGGAAAATTTTTTGAGGGAGACCTCGGGAGGTCGGGCCAAAATGCAGTCACAGCCTCTTTAATTGCCGCATGTCCCAAGCAGGCTTCCGTCAGCTGCCAAAAAAAGCAGAAAAACGTCCTTAAATGGAAAAAACCCTAGGAACACCTATGACAATTTTCTTCAAAAAAAAAAAAAAAATGGTCACAAAAGAAAAACCCCAAAGAAGTAACAAAAACAAAGAGGAGGTTGCGACACACCTCCGAGTTGTTCAAAGAACACCAGTGTTCCGCGGAACATTGTTTAAGAAACACTGTTGTAAGCCATAGTGTAAGGAGGAAGAATGGCCATACTGAGTCAGACTCATGGTTGAAATACATCTTCCAACAGTGGCTTCAAAGGGAATGAATAGAACAAGGCATTCATCAAGTGAGCTGTCCATCCAGTCTTACCATCCAACAGTCAAAGGCCTAGGGACTCCCGGAGCATGGTGCTGTATCTTTGGTCATCTTGACTAAAACTCATGGATGAATTAAACTATTTTCCATTAACCTATTTTCTTTTTAATCCAGTTATAGTTTTGGTCTTCACAACATCCCTTAAAAATTCTCTTAGCATGTGCTCACTATAGATTTGTTAAAAGCTGGAAGCCAAGTGCTCAGATTTCATCTGCGCTGAGATGCACCATCCTCAGTATTGTGTCCAGTTCTGGGCACCGCATTTCAAGAAAGATCTGAAGAAATTGGAGAGGGTCCAAAGAAGAGCAACAAGAATGATTAAAGGTCTAGAGAACATGACCTATGAAGGAAGGCTGAAAGAATTGGGTTCCTAACTGTCAGGGTGGTTAAACACTGGACTAAATTGCCCAGGGAGGTTGTGGAATCCCCATTTCTGGAGATATTTAAGAGTAGGTTAGATAAATGTCCATCAGGGATGGTCTAGACAGTATTTGGTCCTGCCATGGGGGCAGGCGACTAGACTCGATGACCTCTTGAGGTCCCTTCCAGTCCTAGTATTCTATGATTCTATGATCCTTCACAGCTCCTGTGTGCTGACTGGATTGTGCATGCACCATCTCCAGATTGCTGTGCACATGACGTCCCTAGCTGAGTAGTTCTTTCCCTTCAACTGTTTTGCCCAGCTCCTAGGACCTACTGTAACAGAGCAGGGAGACTGCATCTCCTGTACCCTCAATGCTCCCCTTGCTGGTATCCAGAAAACACAGAGGAGGAGGAGGAAACAGCCTGACTTGAGAGGTGTGAGCAGGAGAAATAGGGAAAAGAAATGTGGGGCAAGGCAACTGGAGCAGAGACTGTGAAGTATAGGAACAGAAAGGGAAAAACTACTGTTTAGAAACCACTAAAGCACACTTTCCTCCAGACCCGGAAACTGAACCCATTATTCCCAGGTCTCAGTATTCCTTTGCTGTGTAGCAGATAGCAGTAAAACCCATGGGCCAAAGTTTGTTTTTAATTTCTTCTTTTATGTTGACCTGCCACTAGAAAGGGCTAACAGCATTCTGCTGCCCCTGGTTACTCTCTTAAATTAAGTGGCGGAGGACTGTGCTGTGGATCTACATATCCAAACTCATATGATAACCTGTGTGTGTGGGAGTGTGTGTGCAGTGAATGAAGCAGGGACTGCAGGAACAGAAAGGCTGGTCTCATGATTAAAGTAGCTGAATGCTACCCTGGAGCAAAGGATTTTATCTGGGCCTCCATTGCAAAGTTCCTGTGTGTCATCAGATGACGAGTTCCAGGTTGACACACGGGATTTGAACTGTAGAAATGCTGAGCTCACAGCTGCAACAGAAGTTAATGGGAACTTTGCTTTGATCATTACATGCCCTAATATGCTATGTACTCACAAAAAACCCTCTATGCAGCTCAAATAGGGCAACCAAATCAGTTGACACACTTGACAATTTTGGATCTAATTTACGTGCATCAATTCCCAATGTGTAAAAGGGAGAGAATATCCCTGTACCATAGAATGGTATTTTCAAAATAATTCCATTGTGTTTGTGGAGCTCTCTGGTACTATGATGGCAACATCACAGAGATGCTCAAGAGAAAAGTAATAATTCTAGGGTTTTATGGTGTGCTTAAAGATCACATGGGACCACACACTGAATGAGGATAAAATACGATACTGAATAGCTAACCATTCCGTGAGCACCATCCCTCATGCGTACTGAATGAGGCAAGAGTCTTCATGGAAAAAGTAATGTCTGATTATGTAATTGAGAAGATTATATCATAATGCATATGTACAAGGGGACTAACGTAAAATTGCATAGACACTAATTTCTAGCTTTTGAGTACTTGACCTTGAAACTTAATGTTCTTTTAAGGCAGTTAAATATTATCTTAATAGTATTTATATTCAACCCATCTAAAATAAACCTCCCATTGACACCAAAAAATATACCTACTAAAAAGTGAAGTTGTTGCAATTCGAACTGCCCACAGCCGCAGATATAGCCCCCACGAGAGCTTGGACTACAAAACAAGAGCAAAAGGAAAACTTGAATGTTAGACATACAGAGCTAAACTCATCCAGGGGTTAAACCAGAGGTGAATTTGATGCAGAATATTTGGAGAATGCAAAGAATCTCCCATTACATAGGGGAGAAAGCTAATTGTTTTCTTCAGTCTTCACACAGGGTGCTGCTCAAACTATCAAGTCGCAGCTGACCTACAGCAAATTTCTGTGTATTTACACTAGGGATGTCAGTCTCATATACCAAGCCAACAAGAATCATCAGTACAATGAACATAAGCAACATATATCCATTAGGACACAAAGGATCCAATCCTGCAAAATACATAAAGCTCTAAGGAACTTTGAGCACAACGGGACTTTATGTGAATAAAGTTGTTCACAGATCTAAGTATTTACACAATCAAGCCAAAATACTAAATATATGGATTTGATAGACATAGACAATTGCGTAAATGTCAGTATTTAGTGTAATATCAGAAATGTTTATAAATATTACTTATTTTCACTGAATCCTTGCAAGGTCAGTTGGGCTTCTATAAACGAGGATGAATTAAGACAAAGTTTAACCAAGGCCTGGTCTACATTCAAAAATTAGGTCAGCATAACTACATTGGTCTGAGGTGTGAAAAATCCACACCCCTGAACAATGTAGTTCAACTGACATAACCCCTGGAGTCAGTTCCCTACTACACAAATGTAATTCCACCTCCACAAGAAATGCATGGCTTATGTTGGTGCAGTTAGAGCAATGCAATGTCTACGTAAACTGTTACTTGCATCGCTTGTTGGCTGTCATCAACTTCATGCATAGGCATGGGAAGTAAGGGTGCAGGGAGGGCTGCAGCTGGCCCAGGTTTGGGGCATCCTGGACCCACACCCCTGCCACCTGGGATACTGGCCACCAGCACCACCACACATAAGAACATAAGAACGGCCGTACTGGGTCAGACCAAAGGTCCATCTAGCCCAGTATCCTGCCTACCGACAGTGGCCAGCACCAGGTGCCCCAGAGATGGTGGACCAAAGACAATGATCAAGCGATTTGTCTCCTGCCATCCCTCTCCAGCCTCTGACAAACAGAGGCCAAGGACACCATTTTATCCCCGGGCTAATAGCCTTTTATGGACCTAACCTACATGAAATTATCTAGCTTCTCTTTAAACTCCATTATAGTCCTAGCCTTCACAGCCTCCTCTGGCAAGGAGTTCCACAGGTTGACTACACGCTGTGTGAAGAGGAATTTTCTTTTATTAGTTTTAAACCTGCTACCCATTAATTTCATTTGGTGTCCTCTAGTTCTTCTATTTAGGGAACTAATAAATAACTTTTCTTTATCGGCCCTCTCCACACCACTCATGATTTTATAGACCTCTATTATATCGCCCTCAGTCTCCTCTTTTCTAAACTGAAAAGTCCCAGTCACTTTAACCTCTCCTCATATGGGACCCGTTCCAAACCCCTAATCATTTTAGTTGCCCTTTTCTGAACCCTTTCCAAGGCCAAAATATCACACCTACCACCCAGGCCCTCTGCTGCCCAGGAGCTCCACTTCAGGCCCTAGGTCGTGCATGGATGCCAGCCCCACGCCCAGCTCAGCCCCAGGGTCCTGCCCAGCTGCCAGCCCCAGCTCTAGGGGGTAAACAGGAGTGTAGGCAGGGATTGAAAGGGGTGCAGCTCAGCTCCTTCACTCCAAAAATTGTTCCAGTTCCACTAACTTCATGATTCTTTGCTGGAGAAGTGAAACTGACAGGAAAGTCCTTCCTGCTTCCAAATAGGCTGCTGTCCCAACTCCCCACTTTCAGCTGGGCTGCTTCCCAGGATCCCCGCTCTAAGCTGGGCTACTGCTAGGGCAAGAGCTGAGAGCCTGAGTGGTTGCTCCCATACTGGGAGGAAAGGAGGGAGGGAAGCGGTGGAGGTGAGAGGGAGCAGGCAAACAACTGGGGGGGTAGGGGGGCGCGCAGGAAGGGAGCCCATGGACCAGCCAGGCTTCCCGTGGGGAGATGTGAGCACAGCCAAGAGCCTTGGCTTTCAGCTCCCACATTGCTCAGCCTGGTCATGGAAAGTGCTTCTGGTGAGTGTGTGTACCTCCCAACTAAGGAGGATACTGTGGACATGAACTAGAGCAGGCTGTAAGCTGACCTAATATAAGCTGACTGAAGAGTTTCAGTGTAGACATGCCCTAAGGCCTCTTCTTCTGAAGCAGTGTTCAGAAAAGCATTTCCTGTGCTTGAATTTCCCATCTGTATTTAATCTATCTTAACTTTCCCCAGATTCTCCAGTGTAGACTAGGTCTCAGTCTTGTTCTCATTTTAGAGATGAGGAAACACACCTATAACATCAAATAATGGGCAAGAAAGAACCAGGGGACATATGCCTTCATGTTTTTGCTTAGGGATGAGAATTCCTTTGGGTAGGTTTTGTCTTATCTCCTTGATGCTTCTGTTCACCACAAGATGCAACTAGCCCTAAGTAGAATTATAGTGTAAGAGCCATTTTTTCCTCCTATTTTGATCTGCTTAACCACTACTCTATCTCAGGGGGTCAGTCTCATGAACGTCAGGAATAAAGCCCATTAGCAGAACCTGAAGAAGCTTGTATGGTTTCCAAATCTGTTCTGTGACTGAGAAGTCACAGCATTTACAGAAAAGAAGAGGTATGTGAGCATCTACAGAGCGGGCTACTGTGACTGTGAAGGGTGCAGTGTTCTCTAACATGCACTCCTCCCCCTTCCATTCTCCCCGAGTTGCCTAAAAGTCAATAAAGGGACTTACTGTGTCAAGTGGCTGCTGTGCCGCCTTCTCCTCCTGCTCGTCTTCCTCTTCCGTACTATATTCTTCCATGGTTTCACCATTTGCAAAGTAAATAATCCTCCTTGGAGACTTTGTTTTTCCCATGCCTTTATCTTCCATCACATCATGCTGGAAACCATCCTCCTCCTGCTCATGAGAAAGCCCTCCCCAGGAGTGCCCTCTTAGTACACTAATGGACGATGGACTATATAGTATTCAGCCTCACCTCTAACTCTTAGGCTAAGGAAGGTCAGAACTGGGTTTGAGAATCTTATTTGAATCCTCAAAAAGTTATAAATATCCCTACATATTTCAGTTTTGAGAAGAAGAAAGTCCCAGGATTGACATAGCCAGAGCTACAGAAACTTGGCCTGCATTAGGATGGCATTTTCAACTCTTATAAGAGCAGGTACCATTGCTGGTGTCACACACAGCTGTTCCATTGGTCTTCAGGTGTCTGTACATGTTTTCTGTCACTGACTCAGAGTGTACTACTACAATCGAATATGAAAACCACTTCAAAACAAGTAAGGTGTCAGAAGGGCCAAATCATGCAACACGAAGACATGCATGATACTCAGCACCTTGCAAGAGATCACAGCCTAAATGAACAATTTACAGCACGCTACTGGGTAACTGAACAACAAAGCAATATTACTTATATAGCACCAAAAAGAGCTTCACAATGATGGATGATAGGTTCCCCACCAGCACCAAAGAGCTTCCATATAAATGAACACAGATGCAATGGAGAATAATCATTACTTCCTTTTTCTATAATTTATATTTTTTTTCTTTTCTTTCCTCTTCTGCCGAAATTATTAGCATTTTCCTATTAAATTACTTAACTTGGGCCTATATGGGTTTTGTCTGGGTAAGGACTATAGAAAAAATGGCAATGCGTACACCTTTTTCATTTATCCTTTCATAATTTCACATGTCTAACAACAGCTACATAAAATGTAATCTAGAGTTAAAGAGGCAAAGGGGTATCAAGTAACCTTTAACAGCAAAACGATTAAGCTAATAATTTCATAAACTACATAGTGCTCCTAGCCAAATGGTATATCATACTTTTGTTTTTAATTTCTTCAATTTTTTTCTCCAAATGTATAGGAGTCTTCAAAATAAATACTTTACTTGAAGTCAGACAAGAAGAGTAATTATATATGCTACCTGCTACTATGTTCTCTCTCATTACCTGTAAACCAATTTAGAATCAGTAATAAGTAACAAGACAACAAGACCATTACTTCAATATTCCGATGACAAAATACATATTAGTTGACCGTGTTCTCCTTATGCTTGAAAGAGGATACTAAAATACTTGCTGAAATATATCAATGTGTGAAATCTGTAGCCAACAACACATCAAAAGCAAATTCACCTGTAGAATCTCTCTGGTGTCTTCCATCATCTGAAGAAATTGTAGTGTACAAACTGATTAAGTTGTTTCCAAGACAAGTAAGGGAAAAAAACCTAGAACCATGACACTTAGTGATCCCGTATGTAATTTGTGTATAGAAAAAACACTGTAGCATTTGCAGCAGCCCAGTTCTGGAAGCAAGTCAAGAAAGGTATGTTCAGAGTTCCAGGATACAACTATCTGAATGGGCTAGGCTTTGTTTGAATTGTGGGCAGGCCCTTTTTATTTGCATGATCAGCAAAGTTAAGATGGCTGGTTGGGGTAACCAAAGGAATGTGAGAAAGGACATATACGTTTGCAAATAGATACTCCTTCGGGGAAGCATGGAAAAACCTTCAATCTGGCTGTTTTTAAAAGCATAGCATATTTCTTGAAGACATTTTTCAGTATTCTGCTTCCCTTCATTTTTGCTTACTTTATGAAGTGAACTTAGACGTTAGTAAGGCTAAGTCACAGGTGTAGTATTTACTTTTCCTCAGCAAAGCCAAGGGACCAAACACACACATGCAAACACAAATATTTCCTGCAACTGGTATGACACCTACTGGCAGTTTGGAAAACTAGACCTATATATCAGCAACTGCTAAATAACTTTAGCAGAACTATCCCATCAAAGGAAATCTAATAGGTTGTTTCATCTGGCATCTTTGGTATTGGAACAACAGAACAAACTACATAGTGCTACAGATATGGGTGAAACTAGGGCCAACTACAACTAGTTAGGAAGTACAAATTCTGCTCACTGCTTTAGGTATGTACTGACATAATCTTGCCCAATAGAAATAGTGAAGTACCTCATCATCGTAAATTCTGTATCTTCTCAGTATATTAAGAATAAATCTGTAGGTTTTTCAATTTAGTGCAAATGCAGTAAAAATATTCAGTTTATTCAAAGGGAAATGCATTCCCTGCTACTGTAATTAAAATTTGAAAAGCAAAGCCAAAAGAGAGAGGCAAGTTGTAGATGGACAAAAAGAATAAAAATGATACGCTTGTGTTCTAGAATGTGCAGTCATATAGTTTTCAGACCAAATATGCGGTTGGTGTTTGACTTTAATTTTTAATTATTTTCCTTACTTTACTCAATTTAGAGATCAACAAGTGAGAGTATCACCTCAAATATTAGGTCATAGCCTCTGAAGATGATACACAGGAAAGATCACAGTCCTGGACTTCTTAGATGCCCAGTGCAATCTGCAGACATCAAGAGCATGATTGGCACTGAGAGGGACTATGTGAAGTTAGGATATACCATAGAGGCTATTGTGAGCTACTTACACCAAAAAAGGGAAAATAGCATGAATAATGTCAAGATGAGTATGGAAGGGTAGGTGCTTTGCACAGCACCTATACGCTGATAATCATCTTAAATTTGCTATGTTCTTTGTTTCTCATCTTATTCTCTCAATGTCAAAACACCTAATGCTGACCTTCCATAATACAAATCATTAGGGACAGAATTGAAATGAGAGGAATAAGTATTAGCAGGATCTATTTTCAGAGGGGTAACCGTATTAGTCATTTCAGAAAAAACAACAGTGTCCCATGGTACCTTAAAGACTAACAAATGTATTAAGGCATATGCTTTTGTGGACTGGAACCCACTTCAGATACAGGATCTATGTTAATTCTTTAGCTTCAGAGACTTAGGCCAGGTCTACACGAGACCTGACAGCTCAGTTTAAGATACGAAACTCCAGCTATGAAGAATACATACATAGTTGGTGGCTTCCTGACAGCGGTAGGCCTTCCCTTACTCCTCGCAGAAGGAATATTGGACACCAGCAGGAGCATCTTCTGAGTTCTATTTGAGTCTTAGAAAACTTGCTAAATCAAACTTCAGAAAATGGATCACAGAAGCAGTGATCTTCACGTAGTGAAGGTAAGCCCTTAAGATTCCTTTTGTCCCCATGTTTGGTATCACCACAAATATCCTCCTCTAACCTAAAGGGGAAGAATAAGTCTTCCTTCAGATCTTCTGTGAAAAACATATGAATCTGCTCTTTGTCCCCATCCCCATCTATTCCCTCCCACAATCTCAGGGCTGAAAAGGGAAAACAGGACAAGAAAATTTGGGTAGTAACAGAACTAGGTCTTTATAATCTTGGGAGAAGACTGTAGGTATGACCACATCAAGAAGAACCACTCAAAGGAGAGATCTTGGAGTCATTACGGATAGTTCTCTGAAAACATCCACTCCATTTGCAGCAGCAGTCAAAAAGCAAATAGAATGGTAGGAATCATTAAAAAAGGGGATAGAGAATAAGAAAGAGAATATATTATTGCCTCTATATAAATCCATGATACACCCACATCTTGAATATTGCATACAGATGTGGTTGCCTCATCTCAAAAAATATATATTGGCATTGGGAAAGGTTCAGAAAAGGGCAACAAAAATGATTAGGGATTTGGAATGGGTCCCATATGAAGAGAGATTAAAAAGATTGGGACTTTCCAGGCTAGAAAGAGGAGACTAATGGGGTGGGCGGAGGGGAGGGAGAGGGAGAGAAAGAGAATATAATAGAGGTCTATAAAATCATGACAGGTAAGGAGAAAGTGAATAACGAAAAGATCTGTACTTGTTCTCGTAACATAAGAACTAGGGATAACCAAATTAAATTAATAGGTCACAGGCTTAAAACAAACAAAAGCAAGTTTTTCTTCAAGCAGTGCACCGTTAAACTGTGGAACTCCTTGCCAGAGGATGTTGTGAAAACCAGGACTAACAGGGTTCATGAATTTATCTTGTTCTTTTTTGGAGGTTAGGTCTATCAATACTTTTTAGCCAGAATGGGTAGGAATGGTGTCCCTAGCCTCTGTGTGGCAGGAGCTAGAAATGGATGACAGCAGAGGGATCACTTGATGATTACCGGTTTCCGTTCACTCCCTCTCTAGGGCATCTGGCATTGGAAGACAAGATACTGGACTAGATGGACCTTTGGTCTGATCCAGTATGGCTGTTGTTATGTTCTGACTAACTATCTGGGCACAGACCAAGACCTGGGTGAGATTACATCTCCAAAGCACCTAGCTAGAATGTTTCTCAGTACCAACTATAAAGATCTGAACATATCATGTAGGACATTAGTGTCATGATTAATAAAAGGCAATCTGGAATCTTGTCTGCTTCTGGGAGACACTTTGGAATCAGTGCTGTGTAAGAACCCGAGGGCCTCATCAGGAACTTAAACATCAATCTAAATGGAGAGTTAAGAGCCTTACAACTTTTTTCTTTCACCATTACTGCACCAGAAATGGGGGGGGGTGGGGGAGGAGAGAATCAAATGTGGAATTTAGAAAGCATTCAATGTTCATTTATGCCTTAATGTATATTAAGAAATGAAGAAGTATATCAAGAGTTGCATTAACAGTTTATTTTATACATACATTTTAATTTTAATGCTTTCCCATCAAATCTCACTAGTATCACATTTCTGCAATCAGTACAACAGAAACAAAAATAAAGGAGTATTTACAAGCATATTGTACAGTACTGAAAATGAATTAAGTTTCTAAAGTGCAAAGTTGGCTAGACAATACTGTACATAAACACAAGTCTCTGCTTTCTTTGACTATGCACAGATATTGCCATGACACATCAGCCAATTAATTGTACTAAATATCTAAGTGGACTAAATCCTACAGTTGGATGCACATACAAGACTCCAATAGAAGTCCATGAGAGATGGGCATGCACATTCAAGAACCAGTTTTAGTCCTTTGGATGTACAGAGTGTTAGATGCTAAATGATTATATTTCATGTTAACTTAGTAACATGGACTATGGAGTGAGACACGTATCACAAGTGTTCAAAATATTTTCCTATAAAGGACATGTTTTGCTTTAATTATTAAGTTATGAGCCCCTAGACAAAGTACCAAGAGCCTGATGATCAGCTTGTACTCTAGTGCTTGCCTTCTTTATAGGTGTAAATGTTGCCTCCACTGTGAAGTGCACAAGTGAGACCTCAGACATTTACATTAACTTTTTCAGGTGTAACTAAGTGTAAAACTGTGCCATCACTAAAGCCTTATAAGAAAGCAGAGGCTACTAATGCTGATATTAATAAATATTAAGAAGTCATCTTATGAAATACATTATCTTTTAAAAAAGTACTAAAAAAACCTCAGCAGAAGGAAATGTATTATATATAGATATATGCAGACAGATTGAAGTTCCAACCCACTCCCAAGCAGGCTAACTGTTTAAGCAAATGGAATAGGTAACTCAAAGAATAGTGTCTATTTAAATACCTTAACAAAATCTCTCCTCTTCATAAGAAATCAAAAAGGAATCACATTACAGTTTAGCATCCTCTACTTATTTTCAGACTAAAATGTCTCTATTCCTTTCCCAGGTGGATTCTTGAATATCTTCTATGGAACCAACTTCAAAGACAGGCTTTCAAGCTACAGAGAGCTTGAAAGGTACTAAAAATGTCACAGTAGTTAGCTGTGACACACTTACTGTCCTAGACCTGAATAAGAACTCTGCAAGCTTAAAAGCTTGTGTCTCACCAATGGAAGTTGGTCCAATAAAAGATATGTCACCCACTCTGTCCCACTAATATCCCAGAGCCAACATGGCTATAACAACAATGCATATATTCCATGCCCACAAGCAAGACTACTTATTATGTACCATAGGCTTTAAAATACAAGGAAATAAGGTCAGTCTTGAGAAGCAAAGTTTAACAGCACTCATTCCTTTAGGTCAGTATTAAAAAGTTAACTCTCTTGTGGTTGCTGAAAACAGCTACAGCCTAGGACCAACACAAGGTTACAGACAGGACTGTATAACACTTAAGTTGCACATAGTCAACCAACATTTACAGTGAATTTCAAACAAGCCATTTAGTTATAGAAAATAAGGAATACCAGGGTCCAAATGCCAGTAAATATGCAAATTCTTAAAATCAATTTTTGAATGCCTTTGGGGAAATCAGTGATAACCCAAAAACTACAGATTTGTATCTCATGAAGAAACTTGCACAGACACATGGTCAAATGCCTCACTGCAGGTGCAAGAAAATGAAAACAAGTGAATTTGTGCAAGTCAGCAACAGCCATTAAGAACTGAAAACTGTTTTACTAAAATCTTAACTTTAAATTAGAAGAAGAATTGTCAAGTCAGTAGAAAAATGCCTCAATACAAGTATATTAAGAACAAAAGAGTAACAAAGTACATACTGAAAACATAAGATGGGAGCATGGAGCTAATCACAGCTAATCCTTTAGTAAAATGAAAGCCATGTAGCTATAGGATATAATATGCTTTAGAATTTTGTGGCAATGATACAAATTTGTCTCACTTTCTACACCCATCCTTCATCTTCAACTCCATCGCCTCTACCAATGTTAGAGATTCTAAACTGGCCCCCATAATTATTCAGGAGACTAGAAGTTTATCACTAAAATCAACACTTGGTGAAACCTTGGCCAAACATACTCAGCTCCCTTCCTTCAAAACTTGAGATGCAACAAAACTTCTGCCTTTCAACACCTAACCTCCTCAAATATTTAAACAACAGAAATGATCTTGTCCTTCATAACCTGGGGGAGAAATAGTTTGAGTAGTTTATAGGGACATGTGTATGGAACTGATTAGGAGAAAGGTATAATTGAGGAAATGAGTTTTGCATTTGATCTGTCCATATTGGTTAGTACCACAATCATTCCTGTGTCTTGGAACAATGAGTTGCCTATTCGGTCCAGTTTCTGTGAAAGTTCTGTTTCCCAATCTCATAAATTGTCTCTAATTGGCCAACTGCTTCTTTGTTCCAGCTGTTGGGGACCACGGAAGGTCACACACTGCCAGGCAGGTGGGTCCAGTCCCACAGAAGATTTTTAATATCAAGACACAGCTATTGAACCGAACTCTGTACTGAACAGAATCAGAGCACTGGCGCATACCTTCCTTGTACCCTGTGATACTAATCACATAGGTTGCTGTGTTTGTTATCAGCTGAAGCTTTTTCAAGGTGTGTATCTTCATTCCTAGGTGCAATGATTTGCAGAGATCAAGCTGGAAGACACACATACAAACATGGATCACTGTGATTAGCTGTGTGTGCCAGACAATTTTCTGATCAGTTACAAATGAAAACAGACGTTTTAGTTATTACAGTTATTTTGGACTCATTACTGCTGAATGCTCATAAGACACCAAGGTTGCAAACGAATTTGTCTGAGAGCTTAAGTCCTCAATTATGGAAAAAGTTATAGAAATAGCAAGTTCTTCTGAGCACCTCCCTCCTCAAACCAGCCTTAATCTTGCCTGCGGTCATTTTTTCCACAGCTGCACTTTATCAAGGAATCTGGGTGAAGATGCTATTTATGTTTCTAGAAAAGGAAACCTAGAGCCGGGTGTCATTTGTGATGAATTGCCAGCATCACATATTGTCTTAGCACTGTGAAGCCATTGACAGAGCAGGTATTATCCAACTGAAAACACAGCACATTAATAACAGCCCAATACAGTCATTTAAGTTCTAAAAAGTCACCCAATTTAAATTGCCCATAATTCAATCATTCCAGACCTTAAACTCTGAAAGTCTGGAAGCCTGACACCATGATTTATTCATTTTAAGATCTTTTCCACTTAATTTGCTGCCTCAGTCTCTCATGCCACCAGCAGACTCCCCATTTGAGATTAAAAGGCTTAAATGTAAGCAGTTGGATAAAATAAACAAGCTACAGAGAAAGCAGGTTACTATGAATTTGGGCATGGGGAAAATTTAAATAGAAGGGAGTGTCCAGTTGTTTCAACTGAATATAAATTGCATTCAGATTATGGAGAAATTCTGCGTCTGAAGAAGCATAGTGAAGTGTCTTCCCTATAAAAGTTTCCATATGGATAAAGCCCAACTGTGAGTGACTCTTCTTATTAATCAGGAACAACAGATTAGAAATGAGACAAACAACAAAAAACTGCTTCTGGCAAATTTCTATACGCAACTTTTTCCATTTTGGGTACTTGATAAGAAGAATTAAATCTCATGGAAAGAAACAACATCCTTCACTTTACCACCTTTTCCTTTCCTTTTGCCTATGGCAGGAAATACTAATTTTAGTATGCTATTCTCTGTACAGAAGCTAACCTGAGAACCAAACTTAAAACTCTTTCTATAGCATGAGGACATTTGAGTTTATTCTGAGGTCCCAACTAAAAACAACAAAAAGTATGGTTATAAATAATTTCATTTATAAATCTAGCCATGTCTTCAATGAAGAGACTTCAACTAAACATAAATCAATGAATTAATCTTTAAGGTTAAGAAGAATTAGAAAAGGAGATTGGAAATGAAAGCCCCAGAGTTTGTTAAATACAACTTGTAAAAGGAATTCAAAGCACTTATAATGTTTAAGAGATCTGGCATCCACTGTCTTTTTGAGGCTTTATATCTGGTTCTTTGAGCGGTTTCACTTCTTCCTCTGGTTTTGGCTTAGCCTGCAGACAAGAAAAGAGTTTGAAAAAGATGAATTAAAAGAATCATGGCTTTCACGCAATGTTCATATATAGGGTTACAGCAGCGAGGCCATGCAGAATTTAGATATACTTCAACTAGTCTTCTCTGTTCTCCCAGCTCAGGGCTTTCTGGTTTCTAACAAAAAAATTTAAATTTGTTGCATTTCAGGATGGCTTGAAATGGACAAGAGAGAATGGACTAAATTAAGTTCATCCAATTTACTGCACCTACTTTAGAAGTACAGCTGCAGTGTGTTTCAAGGCCATTGCCTTCTTCACCACATCACCCTTAAAGTCTATTTTAAGTAATGCAGGCTGGCTGCGTAACCACCTCACTCCTATATAGCACTTTTCATTCATAGACATCGAGGCTACGTCTACATTGGCCCCTTTTCCGAAAGGGGCATGCTAATTTGACAGGTCGTAATAGGGAAATCGGCGGGGGATTTAAATATCCCCCGCGGCATTTAAATAAAAATGTCCGCCGCTTTTTTCCGGCTTTTAGAAAAGCCGGAAAAGAGCGTCTACGCTGGCCCCAATCCTCCGGAAAAAAGCCCTTTTCCGGAAATCTCTTTGAAGTAGGAATAAGAGATCTCCGGAAAAAAGCCCTTTTCCGGAGGATCGGGGCCAGCGTAGATGCTCTTTTCCGGCTTTTCTAAAAGCCGGAAAAAAGCGGCGGACATTTTTATTTAAATGCCGCGGGGGATATTTAAATCCCCCGCGGATTTCCCTATTACGACCTGTCAAATTAGCATGCCCCTTTCGGAAAAGGGGCCAATGTAGACGAGCCCCGAGTGTTTTACCAAAAAGGTAAATCTCACTATATGAGCCAAGGACAACTAGGAAACAATGTAGCTTCTAGACTCTGGACTAACAGAAGTTGCTCAATCTGTAGAGAAGGTGATTGGATCTTAGATTATGACCTATAACTGACTGACTGCCTTTGCTGAAGTGGAAAATTCCACTATGTACCTCACAGGGATGTGGCAAGGCTTAAAAGATGACTTGAATGAAGAGTGCTCTAAAAGGCATGTTAGATAGTTGATACCATCATGTCCAATACCTCAAACTAAAAACAGATGCATTAACATTATGTGCCCACATAGATAATTTTTAATTATTTACATTAAGCTGCCCCATGGCTCTGGCATTAGCTCCTGTACCTCAGTACCTCCCCAGCTCCATTTAATTTAACCTTTACACCCTGAGGCATGAAAGCATTATTTCAGATGGGGACTCTGGCACAGAGAGGTTCAGTGATTTGCACCTAGTCAGGTTGTAGAAGCAGGAATAGATCCCAAGTTTCCTGATCGCCCTGCATTCCTCTCCCACAATGTCTGAATTTGTCCTACTGGGTAGGATAGAGCAGAGGACACTGGTGGAATAGCTGAGTATCAACTCTCAACTATGCAGTAGATAAAAGGGATGGGAGAAAGAGGAGGAACAATATTAAGTAAAATAGTCTTACGCTGTCGTCCTTTGGCCTCTTGGTGAGATCAAATGCAGCAAGTGTTTCAGGGGTCCAGTGTGCATGCAAGGCAGGAAATTCAAAAGGGATGGGCTCTACTAGGCCATAGTTCGCCTTCAGCTCTAGCTGAGGAGCCTCGGGTGGCACTTTCTGAAAGTAACTAAGACAAAATTTATTTTTTTAAAAACAGAGTAAACAAAAGACTTCCAGACAGAATATATACATTTCAGTTCATTTTTCTTCACTTTGGGAATAATCTGGCCACTCACAAAGGCACCATACTACGGATGTTAAATATCAGTTAATTGAAGTTGATTAGCCTAATGAATTATTGGTTACTCAATTATTCTATAGGCCCTGGAGACGGGGCCGGCGGCCCGCACGCTCTGGCCCCACTCCCAAGGAGCCTCTTGCCACTCTGCACTGCTGCTTCTGTAACAGAGGCAGCAGTGCAAGGTGTCAGGCAGGAGCTGATCTATGAGGGGAGCCAGTTTAAAAAACCAGCTCCTCTCATGGACCAGCTGCCTGTCACAGAGACAGCTCAGCCTGTCCAGAGGTGGGGCTGAGCTCCTGGACCCAGCACGAGCTGGAACTGAGCTGGGCTGCCTGCCTACCTGGCTCCTAACACACTTTAAACGCAGAACTGGGTAGGTCCTGGCAAGAGGGGTAGGTCCTGGCAAGAGGGGTGGGGGAAATGCATGTAGTCTCTAGCTTTTGCTTATCCGTTAATTGGTTTATTGACTACATTGTTACATCCCTACACCATACTATTATTGCTGAAATAGTCCCATTTTATTTAAAGATCTTAATGTTGGTATTATGAAGAGGTATTCACTTCAGTATGGTTTCCCTGCTGCTTCACAGAGACAATTTTCCATTTATTCTCTCTCCTCCCAACTGGCTTCCTTAGACTTTTCCATCAGACTGGTTTTCTCCCTTTTGTTTTGGTAGAAGTGGAGATAAATGTTGTTTCAATTTAAATACGCTTAAAATAAAAATCCAGATTAGGGTCAGAATACCATAGGAGAAAGGAAAAGACACAGAAGCAAAAATTTCCCTCTATCTCTTTGAAGTCAGATACTTGGCGTGCCAGCATGCACTAATGCTGGTAACACTGCAATGGCCAGAGAGCCTTGCTAGATCAAAAAACATAAAAGGAAGTACAGGTTGAACCTCTCTTTACCAGGACTCTTTGGTCCAGCAAGACCACGGATGTCCCAGGACCAGAGAGTCCCAGTAGAGCGCTGGTGGTTGGGCGCCCTGCAGCAGGGCTGGAGCCCAGCTGTAGGGCTGCCACCCAGCGGTAGGGCAAGCACAACCAGGAGCCTGGCAGCCCCGCTACTGCCAAGTGGCACAACTGCATGGTGGGACTAGAAGGCAGCGCAGCTGCCCCACAGGCCTGAGAGCCTGACCACAAGGCTGCCTGGTGGTAGAGCCAGGAACCTTGGAGTGGGACTGTTGCCTGGCAGCACAGCAAAGAGCCTGGCAGCCCTGCTGCTGCCTGTTGAGCTGCCAACTGAAGCTGAAGCCCCAGCAGGACTGTCTCCCAGCAGCACAGCTGGACCCCAGAAGGGGGGCTATCCCACGAGGTCAGGAGCCCAGCAGTGGGGGCTGCACGTGCTGGCGGCGGGGCTGCCACGATGGGGACAAGAGTCCTGTGTGCGGAAGGGCCGGCAACAGGGGAAGCCAGTGAGGACATGACTGGGGGGGAGCAGTGACAAGGGTCCCCAGAAATGACCTTTCCCAATCTGGCAAAATCCCTCATCCTGGACAGGTCCGGTCCCAAGGGTGCCGATCCAAGGAGGTCCAACTTGTATTGTATATTTATCTCTTTTGCAACACCACACCACACAATAGAAACTGACATTTACCTTGTGGTCAACACACATTATGTTTATGCTCTAACAGAGTTCTGTGACTATTGCTATGTCATCAGTATGGCATGAACAACATCTCAGTGGACAGGCCTTGGGCATCTGTCAGGTTTTGTGTTTTGTTGTTTTTTTTAAAAGGGACATACCATCAGACTTCTATGAATCTCTTTATATACTGCTGTCACAAGTCAAATAGAATCCATATAACTGAAGATTAGCAAAACACTTTTCTCTATTTTTAGTGTTCTGTGTGTATTTGACAGCACTTGTGTTCAGAAAGTTTCCTTATTTGAATAGGTTTTACACAGCACCAGGGGAAACATTTCCTATTTAAAAAAAAAAAAAAAAAAAAAAAAAAAAGAGAATTCTAAAGCCTGACAACTGGCAAGAGGATTCAGAAGAATTCAGGTGTAGTTCCTGTAAGTATTCTGAGCTTACTAGATTTAAAGTTGATGCCTCTTCAAGAGTAAGTTTATAAATCAGTTAACTGAATGCCCCATTTACCATAGTTACTTGGGCACATGGCAATTAACAAGGTCACACAGCTCAGGCTACACCACTGATTAACTGACTTTAACAACAGCTAAGTTTAGAAAGCCACAAGCCAAGACAAAATTCAACAATTCCTTATATAACATACAAATACAGAAAGTAGACACTCTTCCAGTTCCTTTAACACACTGAAACAAGTTTTTTATTTAGGGCAAAACTGTTCTTTGTAAAATTAATCTAATCTTACAAATAATAATAATAAATCAGGGATTTTAAAAATAAATGTGTAAAATAGTGTAACAAGCAGGGAATATATACTCACATGAATCCATTTTCTCTCAGGCATTTTTCTAGGGTATTCTTAACCAGACTTCCTAGTTTCCTAAAGAAGAGGTGGCCAGAGGGTTTGGCAGTAGTCCCAGGCCCTTTGGTTTCACCATATTCTTTGCATAATGCTTCAGCCTTGACAAAAACTTAAGAAAACAATGTTAAAAAAAGTTACAATTGGCCATAAAATTGTACTTATCTCTTGCTTTAATTGCAACACACCCAGTAATCTTTTCAAGATTCTGAATAGATAAAGCAGAAGAAGTTGGTTTTAGGGTAACGTCTCCAACCATGGCCAAAACATTCATGTTAGTCATGGAAAGTCAACTTTTTGAATGCGGAGGGTAGAGAAGAATTCTTACTTGTAGAGATAAGTAAAAGTGGAACTGTAAAACAAGAACTGGAACTATGCAACCATGGAACAGAACGCAGTCTTGAAAGAATTCAGGGACAGACAGAGAGGAACAGTATTGTGTTTGGCCTATTAATAAGCCAAGAACATTAAGTAAGCCTGAGATACATAGTTGTGCCTGAGAGACCAAAGCCATGTCTAGACTGCATTCCTCTCTCAAAAGAGGAATGCAAACGAAGCAGATTGAAAATTCAAATGAAGAGCGGATTTGCAAATCTCATGCTTCATTTGCATAATCACATGAGAGCACTTTTTCAAAAAAGCGTTTTTTTTTTAAAAAAAAAACCCCACAGTCTAGATGGGATTCTTTCAAAAAAAACAAAACAAAACAAAAACAAAAAAAAACACCCTTTAGAAAGAACCTGTACTCATTTTTTCAGGAGTAAGGGTTCTTTCGAAAAAAGGTTCTTTTTCCCTCCAAAAGAACCCCATCTAGATTGCGGGTTTTTTCTCTTAAAAATCCTTTTTTGAAAAAGCGCTCTCATGCGATTATGCAAATGAAGCACGAGATTTGCAAATCCGCACTTCCTTTTAATTTTCCATCTGCTTCATTTGCATTCTTCTTTCGAGAGAGGAATGCAGTCTAGACGAGCCCCCAGGGAAAAATCTAAGGGCATGCCTATGCTTACTGGGAGATCAAAGCTCCAGAGATCGATCTTTTAGCTTTCTAGTATAGACCTGTAAAGTTACCACTGAGGGCAACTCCTGCCAACATCCAGTACTCCTTTTGCAAGGAGTAAGGGAAGCAGCCTCCCACCGTGTGGACGCCTCCATAGCTCGGCTTAAGATAAACTGACTCTAGCTATGCATTTTGCGTAACTAGAATTGCGTTCCTTAAGCTGACCTTCCAGGTTCAGTGTAGACCTGGCCTAAGAATGGATGTATTTCTATGACGCTTTATTCTGCTTAGTCTATCAGAGAAGCAGAAAGTGTTCTCTAGAAATGCAAGAGTTATTTTAGTAAAGAGCTAATCCAAGGCAAAACTACCTAGTTTAACTCTTGCCAAGTATAGACTTTTCAACTGATTTCCTTCTATTTGTTCAATCCTTCCTTTTTATTGTTTTTGTTGCTTTCCACTACAGTTTCTCCAACGTGTCCCCATCCTTCCTTAAGTGTGGCACCCAGAACTGGACATAGTGCTCCAGCTGAGGCCTTATGCTGAGTACAGAGGCACAATTGCCTCCTGTGACTTGCAAAAAACCCTCCTGCTAATTCACCTCAGAATATTAGCCATTTTCACATTTGAACCACATTGCGGACTTGTATTAAATTTGCGATCCACTAGAATTCCCCCAATCCTTTTCAGCAGTACCCTCACCTAGCCAGTTATGTCCCACTGTGTAATTGTGCATTGAATGTTTCCTTCCTAAGTGAAGTACTTTGCAAACAGTCTTTGTTAAATTTTATCTTGATTTCAGACCAATTCTTTACTTTGTCAAGGCTATTTCGAATTCTAATCCTGTCCTCCAAAATTCTATTAATTCCTTCCGGTTTGATGTCATCTGCAAATTTTATATTAAATAGCACTAGACCCAGACCTCACCCCTGCAGAACTGCTCTAGATACACTCTCCCAGCCTAGCAGCAAACCATAGATAACTACCTTTTGAGCATGGTTTTTCAGTCAGCTGTGCACCTACTCACAGTAGTGTTGGCTAGGGCACATTTCCCTAGTTTGCTTATGAGAATGTCATGTGGGACTGTGTCAAAAGCCTTACTAAAGATCAAGATAGATCACATCTACTATTTCCCCCATCAGCTAGGCCACTAACCTTGTCAAAGAAGAAAATTAGACTTGGGTTTGTTCTTGACAAATCTATGCTGGATACTTCTTATAACCCTATTATCCTGCAGGTGCTTACAAAGTGATTGTTTAATAATTTATCTCAGTATCTTTCCAGATATTATAGTCATGCTGACTGATCTATAATTCCCTGGATCCTCTCTGTTTCCTTGTCAAGATATTTTGTTTTCCCTTATCCTGTCTTCTGAGATCTCAACTGTCCTCCATTTTGAAATTGCTTCAGCTAGTTCCTTAAGAACCATACAGTCTTATCAGGCCCTGCCAACTTGAATCTATCCCATGGGCCACTTGCAACCCTATCAGCACACATCTGCAGCCTGAGACATTCTCAGGATCACACAGTAAGCACTGGAAGTGGCCCACAACGGTAAAGTAGCTTGATTAGTGGTTCTCAACCTGTATAAGTTTTCTTTATTTTGTTCTTTCTCTATTTTGCTTTGTAATAGAGATGTAGCCATATTAGTCTGGTCTTGCTGAAACAAAAGACAGGACTATGCAGCACTTTAAAGACTAACAAGATGGTTTATTGGGTGATGAGCTTTCGTGGGCCAGACCCACTTTGTACCTTTGGTATATATGGTCATGCCAATTTTCTTCCACAATTTGATCTGAGGAAGTGGGTCTGGCCCACAAAAGCTCATCACCTAATAAATCATCTTGTTAGTCTTTAAAGTGCTGCATAGTCCTCTTTCATTTTGCTTTGCGTTCCTTCCTTTTTTCATAATATTAATTATATTCAATATCTGTTCACCATTAACCTTTTTAGTGAAGACTAAATCAACACAGGCATTAAACATCAAAGCCTTCTTGATGTTATCAGTTATTAACTTCTCATCAAATAGAGGACCTGTACTTTCCTTCATCTTTCTCTTACTTGTAATATAATTGAAGAACCTCTTAATGCCTTATGTCCTTGGCTAGATGTTATTTATTGTGTGCTATAGGCTCTCTGATTTTTTTCCTACATGGCTTGTGCTATTGTTTTTTTTTTTTAACTCCTCCTCAGCATTTCATCCATGCTTCCACTTTTTGTAGGATTCCCTTATGATTTTCAGGTCATTAAAAGAACTCTCAATGATGCTATCTTTAAAACACACTTTTTAAAAGCCTGCCAAGAGCTTGAATTTATGTGGTGTTTCTAGGCTAACAGGATAAAATACATTATAATAAAACGAAATACTGCATTACCAGATGTAACAAGGCCATCCCTTGTCTGGTGTTGGATCCTGCCTCTGTTCTCTTTTTTGGACTTTCCAACAACTGCTTTTTTGGACTTTCCAGACTGTCATGCAAGTCACACAACATCCCTTCTTGGGTCAGGTTTATTAAATCATCAGAGTATAAATGTCAACTTAAAATGAGTAAAACCTTTAATGGGATCATAGTTTGTTCCAAACCTAGGTCCCACTGCCTGGCATTTCCTCAGCCTTCTCTTAAAGCTTCTGCCCTCCAGTGCAGGTTGCTCCAGTCAGGCCTTTTTACATGGTGAGCAGACAGTTCTTTCCACAGTTCTCGGTGATCCTGACCCCTACAGATCACTGGATCTCCTCATGGAGCCTCCCTGTAGATCTCTCTCCTTCCACAAACTGAAGGAACATGCTCCCTCTCACAGGAACTTCAGCCTTTAACTACATCTTAGTAAGACCATTAGTACCACCAGGCACCACTCAAACTGGCCAGGCCAAAATGAAGGTGCAAAACCTGTAGGGAAAGTACATTTTCTACACTCGGAGTTTTTTTGAGTCAAATTCTTCTACAAGTCTACAATACCAACAGGAAGAGAGCCATGGGTTTACAGAAGACATCATTAGAAATAGAATAATAAGTTCAAAGAAATACATTTATACTGCTTTTAAATTCACTAGTATCCAAGTACTATTACTTTCAACAGGAGTATTCATCTTTCTATTTTATCCCTTAATATTAATAGACTCATTCATTCTATCACTGGACGAGAGCAATCTTACAATGTGGAAAACAGTGCCTTCCACCTCAATAAGCAAAATCTAGCAGCCATGCCTTGTAATCAGGATGTTAGCTATTGGGTAATTGAACAGTCATGTAACCGCACGAAATCTTTGTGGTTACACAAATATTCAATAGTCTCTAGGGGCAGGGCTGTCAGCCAGTACGCTCCCAGCCCCACTCTCAAAGAGCCCCCTGCCATCCTGCACTGCTGCCTCTGTATCAGAAGCAGGAGCATGGAGTGGCCAAGGGAGCTGGTCCACAAGGGGAGCCAGTTTTTAAAAAAAGTTCCCCGTGCAGACCAGCTGCCTGCTACCCCACACTGCTGCCTCTGATACAGAGGCAGCAGCGTGGGGTGGCAGTAGACCCTGTTAGTGGGTGATATGGGGCCCGAGCTCCAGACAGAGGCTTCTAGGTGGGATGCGGAGCAGTCTCTGCCTGCAGAGCACTTTGACACCTCACGGACAGGGGCTGCTACTGTGAAGCAGCCTCTGGCCACGATAGGCCCAGGCTCACTGCGACAGAGGTTGCTTTGCGGCTGCCTCCCCTACCTGCCCCCCAGCGAGGAGACAGCACTGCAGAGCCGGTACTGGGGGGAAATCAGCTTTTAAACTAGTTCCCCCAGCATTGGTTCCTGCTCCCCCACACTTGCTGCTTCTGATAAAGCCTAGGCTTATCGGTTAACCATATAGTCCACGTAGACATCCCTACCTTGTAACCCCCAAGTTTAGTGAGGATTTGCCTAATTTTGCTGCAGTATGATGTATAGCCTACCTATCAGGAACATGCACTTACCACAGGGATTGTATCAGTGGTGGGCAACATGCAGCTCATCGGGGTTGTGTGTGTGGTCCATGAAACATTTTGTTTACTGTTGCCTGTGTGCAGGTTTGCCAGATTCCACTGGTTTCCATCTATGTAGTTTTTTCATACCAGTATTACTAAAGCGTCATGCATGACAAGCAAGGGCATGTGAAGTGAGGTAAGTGCTGATTGAACACAACGACAGAGTCGTGTGTTCCCCTTGCATCCTATCAAAGTGCTGCTACAAGTTCAATTAGTACACTGTAGTTAGCAAAACTACCCCACCCTTATTTATGACAATCTTGCAGTCCATTGAGATGAAGGAGGGCCACTCATGTGGCCCACTCACAAGCCTAAGTTGCCCATTGCTGGGTTATATCATCCTCCCAAATAGGGGTGTAGCAGATTGACATTCATCTCCTTGCTGTGTATTTTCTTTGTACTACACATTTGTAGACTCTGGACACAGTGTAAGGACTCTAAAGGTCTTTATTGATTTTAGAGCCCGCTATAATCCGGTGATCGAATGAATGGGTCTATTAATATTAGAGCGCGCTAGTATGCATTAATTGCGTACTGTAATACAACCTTGATAATGTGTTAATTTGGTTTTAACACAAATATTTGCTATTTTGTGAGCTACTCTGAAGTATGAAAACTAAAGCTTTTTAAATATTCTCTAACCAGTACAACAGCAGATGTTCCAGGAGAGATTTGAGAATGTGGCAATCATACTTACATTTTTCTGATTCCTGCAGAGATCTGATTGCTTCTCCACATTTATCGCTGGCCAGCAGAGTTTGACCATGGTAGCAGTATGACTGATGAGAGAGAATAATGCAGGTACTGCCGTCAACTGCCAATTTCCTGGCACCACATCAGTTTTGCCATTTTACTCCTCACTGGATGGAGATCATTGCACAGTTTAACACAAGCCAGAATAGCAAGATCTGCATCTCTCTGAGGCTGCCAATAGTTGCACAGTCAACCAGAAGGGGGTGCAAGGAAGTAGCAAGAAGCAGCACTCACTGGTGCCTAAGTGAAAGTCCCTTCAGCAGAGAAGAAACTCAGTTGTTTTTATGGTGAGAATCAGGTACCATAATTTCAAATTTATGAAAAAAAATTACTCAATTCAGAAAGGCAACAGAAACATTCCTGATCTTCTGAATTGTTACAGCAACTTCCAAGTAGGACATCACCACACTCATATTTTCTCCCTTTTCTAAAACTACTTGGGCTCTTATGCACAAATAGGGTTCCTACTGGAGTGCAATATCAAATGTTCCAT
Source organism: Pelodiscus sinensis (assembly GCF_052426305.1). Taxonomy (NCBI): domain Eukaryota; kingdom Metazoa; phylum Chordata; order Testudines; family Trionychidae; genus Pelodiscus; species Pelodiscus sinensis. The sequence goes on along the minus strand of NC_143054.1, from coordinate 157,002,933 downwards.
TTTATAAAACACACAATTTAGATGAGGCCCTGTAACGGGAGTGGGCACTCGCCTCTCATGAGCGCCCCCTGCTTGGTGGAGTGCGGGTTCCTCCATTGCCTCAGTCTTAAAAGCCTTGCAGCTACTCAGCCCTCCAGCTGAGTCTCACAGACTTAGGTGCATTCACAACACCTTTCCCGGGTACACCTCTAACAGAGGCCCATCCAGGTATGCTCTGCAGAGTGCCTTTGAGTCCAATCCAGTCTCAATCTGTTTCCCTCAGTCTCTTTCCCCACTCAGTGGGAGAGTAGTGCCTCCAGGGCTTCTCCTCCTAGAGACAGTGTCCTGAACAGCTCCCCACTTTGAGCTGTCCCTGGTTCTGCTAGCCAGCCCCCTTGACCTTCTCCCTTCCAGGTCTGGGCTGTAACAGAGCTGCCTCTGTTTCTGCAGCTTCTTCTGTAGTCTCCTCTGGCCTGTGATAGGCTGGTTCCTCTAGAGCCTCTCTAGCCTCCTGGAGGACTTCTCTATGGCCTTAGGGTCTAGCCCCATTACAGACCCAAACTAATAGAAATAGTCTCAAGATGCAACATATATATTACCTGCTATATTGTGAAACCAATTTCATATGGATGGTCTTAATAAATAGCACAAATCAAACACAGCCCAACCATAACTTTCTCATCCATTCACAAAACAAACAGCTTCTGGTTACAGACCCAAACTAAGAGAAAATCAAAGCATTTTTATTTTCAAAACCAAAATATGGCAATACCACAAGCTGCAACTATTTACAGTACAGAGCTACTGGTCCTTGATGGAGAATGTCACGCCAAGAGATAAATCATGAACTAGCAAAACACACACGATACAAGAAAGCATGGAGATGGCAACTGATATCAGATTATAACTTATCCATACATTTAGAAATATAATCAACTCTGAATTGCATCTGGAAGCAGACTGGGAATCAGTGCAGGGAATAGAGCACAAGTGTAAAATACTCAAACTGACCTGCCTCTCTCGTGGAGGTGAGTAACTACACTAAATTCCGCACGGCACAAATTGCATTTTATTCTAGAACATGTATTTTAAGTACTAAAGGGACTGCAATACATCATTTTGTAATGTGGTGACAAGAAGAAATGATAACTGACTCCCATTCCCCATCCAACTTCTAGGTAAGCCTTAGAAACCCTTCTGAAGCATTCAGATTAGCCACAGAGTACTCACATAGGCCATATAGAAACTTGTCTTCAATTGTAGGTACTTTCTCCATTTAGTAGTGTATGCTGGATCCAAACTGGATAACATTTGATCTAGAATTACATAAACAATATTTTTTCTAAGTCATTAAAAAAATGTAAAGCAGCACTCATCTAGTTGCGTCTGTCTATAGATCAGAAGTATGACATAGCTATAACCTCAATGAAGTGCAACGATTATGCCTGAAGCAGCAAAGAGATTTAAGCTGCATGAAAACATCAAGTTAAAAAAAACCTAAAAAACAATTATTTTTAAAAATCTGGGAATTCCCCTTTGCTAAACAAATATGCAATTTTCATTGCTAAACAAAGCATAGGAATTCCCTGATTCAAAAGGTTTAGTTTCTGTTTGAGGTAAGTAAGGCAAAAGAATACAGCTTTAGACTGAAGCTTTTCTTACCTTTTAATTAAAATTAAACAGATCATATTACTGCAATTTATCAAACTTTTAAATATTTCTCAGTAGTTTTCATTAATATAGTCTAATAAATTTATTTTCCCCAATTTAAACTAGTATATACACACCAGTACAAGTTTTCCCATAGGAAAAAGCCAATCTTGGCCTGAGGAGCTGTTGTCGAACAACTCAAGACATTCCTTTAACTTCCATCATTCCCTCTTGTCTACTAACTTATAATAGCAGTTCACTGAAGAACAGAACCAGAACAAAATCCCACAGAGCCAGTAGGACTGTCTCTAGATTCGTCCACTATAAATCTGTTATACAGGAAACTTCCAATAACCCAGCATCTTTAGGACCCAGGGGGTGCCGGATTATCAAATATGCTGGACTATCGGAAGGGGGGGCAATGAGGAGTATGGGGTGGGGGGGGGGTGCCACCTCAGACCCCTCATAGCCCCCCCTTCCGATAGTCCGCTCTGCCTCAGGCGTCCCCAATTCAGATGCTGCTGATCAGTTTCAGCAGCGGCTGAATCGGGGACGCCTGGGGCAGAGCAGCTGGGGTGCTGCTGGGTTGGTCCCATAGCGCCACCTCTCGGCGCTGCGGGACCAACCCGGCAGCACCCCAGCTGCTCTTCCCCAGGCGTCCCCAAGAGCAGCTGGGGTGCTGCCGGGTTGGTCCCGCAACGCCGAGGGGTGGCGCTATGGGACCAACCCGGCAGCACCCCAGCTGCTCTGCCCCCGGCTTCCCGCTTCAGCTGCTGGTCAGTTTCAGTAGCAGCTGAATCAGGGAAGCCGGGGGCAGAGCAGCTCTAAATGTCCGGCTGCCCGGAGCACGTCCGGGTTCCCGATGGTGCTGAACCATCAGGAGTGCCGGAGCATTGGATGCCGGACCAATGGAGTTTTACTGTACTGAGAATTAACATTTGATGATGATACTGTTAATGCTGTCCACAAAGAAATTGCAACAGGGTTACCTCTCTTGATTGCAGTATCAGTGTTTTATTTGTTTGTTTTCTGTAAGGTATGCAAATTAAATTACTAAGGACTTAAATAACAATGTAATTTAACTTACCAGCTTTTTGGTAGAAATTAGCTGTTTCGTAGGCTAAAGCAGCTATCAGACCAGGATTGTGTTTCAGCTCAATAGCTCTGGCAATTGTCACTAAAATCATTAACAAAAATGTAATTGCAGACAGTCACATCAAACCTAATTAAGTATTTAACAATCTGAATTCCTGAGTTCTAATAGCACAGAAATAATGGTGTGCTCTGACAACTGATGCAAGGTTTAGACACAAAATTAAGGCATAACTGAGTAGCACCAAATGAGTGAGCAGTAATGGGCTGCAGGGAGATTAGTTTTCAATTTCTTTATTTCAAAATATTTGGACTTTCAGTTTACTAGATGCTTGAATACAGCATTGAGCAAGATTGCCTGAGACTGAGAATCTCCCACAGAACTTCTTTGAAATTAAATCAACAAATATTTCCAATGTCTTATTGGCATTTAACAAAAGTGAAAATTTGGATTCTGTGTACACAATCAACCCCAAACTATAGTACTTTTGCTCTCACTATCCAAGAGACATCATGAACTACAAGAGAAATCCACAGATAAATGCCCTTTTTTTTTACCTTCTTGAGCTTCAGCTTGGCACTGGATGATGTAGGAGTCTATAAGTCGAGCTTCTAAATCCCTTCCCTTTTCTACAGGTGTAATCAATTTGGGGATATGGCTGTCCTAAGTAATACAGAGATTGTCACTTTCAAGGTTAGTTCAAATAAAAGACACCACTATTACATTTAAGTTTTTTTCCCCTATATACACTTTTTATTACTAAATAAGTACAACTACAAGCGATGTTAAGTCAAGTTAATTGGTGGCCAGGTCACTATAATACACTATTGTAATTGCCTTTCTAGTTTGATTAATAGCCAGTCATAACAACTGACTAGTAGAGTGACTCAAATTGATGGCTTGTTATTTTCCACAGCATCCAAAAGCTCCATTATCATTGCATAAATCCCCTGCATATGACCCAAAAGTTTTTTTTTAGAAGTTATATGTAACACACTAACAATTCACTGAGTGTTATACAGGACAAGGAGAAGACAAAGTCTCTCTACAGAGAAACTTACAACTGATAAACCTGTTGGAATTCTGCAACAGAATCCATATGGCTTCAAATGCAACACTTGTAGAATTCCAGCAGAAGTAAACTGAAAATATAGGAGTAAAGATGTGTTTTCTACCTTTAGATGTTTAAAAAGCCCAGCTGCTATCTTCAAGCTTCTATGAACGTCTTTTGCTTCATCTTCTGTTATACTGAAAAATGTTTAATGAAATATGCAATTCTGCATCCAAGTTAATATTACACAGCAGAATTATTTACCAGCTCATAATCTTACAAAAAACTTTGACTACTCATATACTGGTTAATAGCCTTGTATCTGAAATTCTAAAGACCTGAGATTTTGTCCTTACTCTTACAGAGCAGTTTTTTTTGTTAACTATTCTTATAGTTTTATTGCTTGACCTTTATTAGCATTGCTTGGCTGTACTTTTTCCCTCAGCAAAATGCTACCTATGAAAGCACCATAGTGGCCGTGTTCATGTTTGCACTTTAAGCAGGACTACAATCCTCTGGTTCAAACTTAAATTTCAAAGCTAAATCCAGGCATTAATCATGCTCATTGTTGGAGAACTGAATTTTCTATATTTATTTTCAGCCTAATATTGAATAGTTTTCATAGAAAACATTATGATTTTCCTTCAGGGGGAGAAATCTCCAAAAGTTAATGCAAAGAGCCACAGTGACTAGAACCTTCTCACTTAGAGAATGTCTGAAGCTACTTTTTAATTCAAGTTGCAAAAAGTTATTTACACAGTTTCCTACAATTTATTTTACCCCTATAATGAAAAGCTAGTAATACTGTCAAGTTCTGTCAGTTTCTTCTGTTCATCAATGCTGCTAGCCGAATTTCCAGCTCTGCCCAGTCAACAGGTGCTATGGGAAGCCAAGGAGGTAGGGTTGGCAGCAAAAGATGCTGGAGAAACTATGTGAACACAAGGGAAACTAGTCTTCTCTCCAATGTGACACTGTTCCATGCAGAAATAAAATATTCTACATTTCAGTCTCTATCTTTAATGTTGTGTTCAACGCTGTATTTCTTCAAAGTTGGATGTCAAAACTGTCCAGTCAGCGAACAGCGTCACTGGTTAGATTGTGGATATCCTCCAGTGAGCCAATAAATGTTTGTGTTGGGCATTCCGCAACAACGTGGTGCATAGATTGCGGATTGTCACAATCACAAAGTGGAGATGGCAAAAAAAAAATCTACTTACGCAGTAGATAACAGCACCTGCCCTGACCGGTCCTAAGCCAGTATAGAACACACCACAGTCCTAGATTTCAGTGAACAGCAGGTTTATAAAAATGTGGTTAAAGTTTAAATTGTGTATTTCAATGTGAGGTAGAGAAATTTGGTGCATGCACTGTGTTTGGTTATATGCTGCAACAACAAGAAAGTTTGTTGGGGAAGTAAGAAGCCAGAGTACATCTGAATGATAAAGCATGTGAATGAAGTCTGCTTTAAAAGAGGATTTCCTTCTTGTTGGGGTATTATTGCAATGGAACTGCTAATGGAGGAAAACACTTACTCTTCTTTTCCAGCCAGTCTCGATGCATATTTTGTGTACCACAGAGCCACATTAAATCCCATGGAAACCAGTTCAAACACAGCATCCTGCTGGGCACTAAAGCAAAAACCAACAACAACGAAAAAGGTCACACAAGCAATGTCATGCTTGCCACTTTATTTAGGCAAGTTCTATAATTTGTATAAACTGTTCAAAGACATTTTAACACCAGACTAGAAAGAGAATCCTCTGAACTGTCATTCATGCTTAAATTTGACACTTTACGCCTAGATCTTAACAAAAACACTAATTACCTTACCCATTACAAAGATAGCTTCCCCAATTATCACTTCTAATATCATTAGCTCACAGACATTTACCTCCCCCACTCATCCTCCTTCTGTTCTGAAATTTGATTTGTCCTTTTCATATGTGTTCATTTTTTTGATTGTATCCTTTGGTATATATGGTCATGCCAATTTTCTTCCACTATTTGATCTGAGGAAGTGGGTCTGGCCCACGAAAGCTCATCACCTAATAAACCATCTTGTTACTCTTTAATGTGCTGCATAGTCCTGTTTTTTGTTTCGACTAGACCAGACTAACACGGCTACATTTCTATCAATATTCTTCATCTCAGGTGAGACACAATTGGAATGTGAGACTATCACCAGAAAGTATAAAGGTAAGACTTAAGTTTCAGATTTCCAGCTACCAGACACCGCTACAATCATATAAACTCTCATTCTTAACTACACAATTAAAAATATGAAGTATTTCCTATTTTTCACTATAACAATTAGCCTGTGTTCAACTGTAAATAGAGATTATAGAAAGCCCCAACAGATTGGATCCACCCTTTCAATGCAGTGTTTTAACCATAAATAAAAGAAAGAGGCACTTTACAATTCAAAGAACACTGTAATAGATATAAAGCAGAAAAGCAAAACAATTATTAAAATGTTAATGTAATCAGCCTCTTGGTAACTACTTAATAATCACATCATGCAACATTTACTATAGTGGCAGATCTATATTATAATCTAAAGAAACTGGCCACAAACATTGCAATCTCTATAGCCATGGTCACCAATCAGTCGATTGCGATCGACTGGTCGATTGTGAGGGCTCGACCAGTCGATTGCAAGGCATTCCAGAGATATCCTGGAAAAACTATTCTGCATCCAAGGATGCATTTGTTCTTCTTCTTTTCTTAGTGGAAGAGCAAACATACTCTTTCGGTAACCCCTATATTTCTCATTCCATGAGGAATAAGGTGGATTCCAAAAGAAGGGGTTTTTCTAACATTTGGTCCAGTCTAGACAGGCCAAATGTTGGAAAAACCTCTTCTTACATAAGAATTGGGAAAAAAAGTGGCAGTGTAGAGTGTATAAGGGCTGGGGATAGCAAGTGATGGAGAGGAGGGGAATAGAGAGGGCAAGGCTTCAAGGAAGGGGTGGGGTCTTTGGGGAAGGATGGGGCAATAGATCTTTGCTTGTTCTAAGATTTAAAAAGTGATCTTGGATGTAAAAAGGTTGGAGACCACTGCTCTATAGAATATATACCTTGCAACTTGTCCTTGTAATGTGTCTGTCCATTTAAAATTCTGAATATATCGCAACTTGCAGTCTTGGGAAGAGTTATCCAATGAGACTATAAAGCCTGTCAAAAAAACAAACACAAAACACATGACAACAAGCCATTTAAAAATTAGAAGACAGTGATATAAAGAAGCAAGTAGAACAGCAAAAGTCTCTCAGACCATTCATGTTACTCCTTAAAAGTAACTACCTAATGTGAAACCTGATACTATTTTATACTTTTGATATGATAATCTCTCTATGCTGAGAGAAGTTATAGACCTGATTTTAGAAGTAACACAATACAGTCAGAGACAAGGGAAATGAATTTCTTTCCTCCCCAAAAAAGCAGATGGTTGAGATACCTAATCTGGAACACTTGGTTAAAAGGAAGAGAGCAAAGGATTGTCTAAGCTTTTAGTATTGCCAGGATGCTGACTAAGGCTTCTAAGACCATAATAGGTGACAGGAACAGGAGACATATTTCCCGGTGAACAGACAGTGCCCCTACATAAGTTGGTATAACAAATTATTATGAATTTCATTAAACCTTTTACTGCAGTTTTCAAAATTCTTACCTTGCAAGAATGAAAAGTACATATCAGTTGCATTTTTCATCATTTCTGGATTGCAACTCAAATCAGTAAACAGCTCCAAGATCTGTGCTCTAGATGATCTTAAATCACTACATAAAGAAAACATCAACAAATTTTACACAAAAGGTGATCTTTTAAATACATAACACTCTCTCTTATCCTTTTAGCTAAGTGCAGAATCAATTTAATATACGAGACAGCAATTTGGGGGAAAAAAGAGACATATCAAACACTTCTCAGGGAGGGATCAGATGCAACATGTTTTTTAATCTCTTGTAGAATCCAACATTCATATCAACACTGGTATTTTCAGTTTAAAGTACGACTAATTTTGAACACAATATACAGCAGTTATCAGTTTTAGTAAATGAAGAACTTTATTGCTTACTCAACACATCCAACTAAAAAAATATTTGTTATCCTCCCAAAATGTCAGAGAGATTTCCACATCATTGATATTCCACTAGAATGTGTGTAATTCTAATTACAATCTGTACTAGCTCGTTCCAATAGTAATTTTTATCACTGTGTTTATTCAAAGATCTCAAATTACATTGCTAATATGAATTAAGCCTCACAATACATGACAGATTAGTAGTATACTAATTTCAGATCTAAAAACCCAGGCAAGCAAAGAAGGTAAGTAACTTGCCCAAGACCACATAGCAAGACTATGACAGAAGTTCAGGATAAAACCAAGGAGCCCTGACTCAGTCTCTGTTAATACACACACAGTGTAACTGATTTGCATGCTTTTGCACATGAAGCCATATGACTGTGTACTGCCATGCATAGGAACTGCTATTTGTCCTCTCCAGAGATGTAAACATGGCCAAGGTACCTATCAGCACTGGAATTTTACTCTACATCACTGGACTCCAACCTTTTTAAGCACAAGATCACTTTTTCAATTTAACTGCAATCCAAGATCTACCTCAAATATAAATACCCTTGCCCTGCCTCAGTCCCTCCCATTCTCTGAGGCCCCACCCCTGCTCACTCCATTCTCCCTCTCTTACTTGTCCTCACTGACTTTCATCAGGCTAGGGCAGAGGGTTGGGGTGCAGGATCTGGTCTTAGATTAAGGGATCGGGAGTGCGAGGGAGGCTCTGAGCTGACCTTGGGGCAGGCAGTTGGACTGAAGTGGTTCTAGGTGCAGGTTCTGGGAAGACGTTTGGATGCAGGGGTGCTTAGGGCAGGGGCTTGGGGTGCCGGAGGGGATTCATGACTGGGATAGGGTTTCAGGATGTGGGCTCCAAATAGGCACAGCTTACCTCAGGTGGCTCTTGGTTGGTGGTGCAGTGGGTCTAAGGCAGGCTCACCCCTACCCTGGCCCTGGCCCACTCCCTAAAGCAGCCAGCAAACTCCATTCCAAGTCCTGTTGTGTCCCCTCTCTGATTCGTGGAGAAAGGATACAAAGTGGGAGGAGGCAGCTTGACATCAGCGCCCCTTCTCTCCTTTCCCTGCCCAGAAAGCAGGAGGCTCCCCTGGGGGAGGGGCAGCTCCAAGGCAAAGGGCAAGAAATGAGCAGCAGTGAGGGGAGAGACAGCTGAAGTGCTGGCACTTGATAACCTCTTGGCCAAACTAGTTAGGATCATCTGTCAGAGGCCCAAGATCTACCAGAAGATCCCAATCTACTGGTTGGTGATCACTGCTCTACATGAATAGATGGAATTGTAATCTGTATTTATAAACTTGATTTAAATGCTTTTTCAGAGCCATTCCTATCTTTACAATAGAAGACTTTTAGTTTATTCATTTATGTAAATTACTTACACTAATCCTTCTGCAATACAATACATGCTCAGCAAAAAGTGATAGAACATCTAATCCTTTTAGCCTCTGTTTTGTTTCCAAAGACTGTGTTATGCAGCATCAGATTTGTAAGATTAGATTAACTCTTCTTTAGAACTGTATGCTGAGAATTCCATCAGTGTTTTATTGTCTTCCAGTCTACAAATCTCTAGTGTATTCAACCAATACTTAAAAGATGTCCATAATACACTCTGAACACTGGGGGGATGGGGAGAAACAGTGTTAGTGTGAAACACACTTACTTGCAAATCTTCGCTGCAGCGGGACTGGTGGTTACGCCATAGAAATTGAATGGGACAGGAGCCGTAGCTTTTAATGGGTTGCGATGAAACCAATGGGTCATTTCTCCCACTGTTTGAAATGCTATTTATTGAAAACCTAAGGAACAGAGGTAAACAGTTACTTGATAGTAATTGGGGTGCTGCTCTTATCCAAATGGAACATTTGTTGCTCCACTTGGTTCTATAAAGTGCATGAAAGATACATTATTGCACAGGAAAGCCCACAGCAGCAAGACCTTACTATACTACAAAGCACACTGTTTAAGGTGGTAGGCCATAAAGTTTTACTTGCCTTTCCTCCCATGCTGCCACTGCACCAAGAAGTCTCACATTCTTTACAGTGACTTTCCCTTTAACAAAAGACTGGATGCTCAACCACAATCAAAACAGCTAGTAATCTGATGTGTACTTACATATAGCAACATACTTTTAGGAGAAGTTAGAAGTGCTTTTTTCCCCACCTTTATCTGGAAAGGCAATAGTTTGATTGATGTGGCCTATACCTTTTTGAGCAAACTGTCACTTTAACAACTTTGGAGAAAGGAATCTCTTCCTTTGGCATTATGTAATGCCCCGAACCTGGGACCTCTGGAGTTGACTGCATAAGCCTCTACTGTTGAGCTAAAAGCCTGCTTAGCTCTCAGCCAAGGCTGCAGAACACACTCTTCTCTCTCAGCTCTAAAGTGCCACTAAGTGGGACAGTGAACTACACCCAGAAGCTGTGTGGATTACTATTACAAGGAAAAAGATGGCCAAAGAAAGTGCTCAGAACAACTATAAATAATGTCATTTTACAATATGCACCATCCCTCAACAATAATTCTTGTATTAGATTACCCTGATACCCAGGGACACAGAATATTTAAAGACCTAGAAACCAGGGAAACCTTAAAGATCTTGTAAGGCTGCCGAGTCAAGAGCTGGATGAGTCTGTCCATCATTTGGTAGCATAGCTATGTGTTTCGGTGCACTGCATACACTACGAACACGAGTGTGGCGAGCAGCTGGAAGAGTTAGAGCCACCCTCGTGCATCACCAGCGAGCCCGCGACCACAGCCCCAGAGCGGGGTGCTGCTTGGCCTGGAGCAGGGCCCCCAGACCCCCTCTCCCGGCCTTGCCCAGTCTGTGGTGCCCCGCTGGAGAAACAGGACTCAGCCCCCGCGCCGCGCCGCGCCGCGCCCCGCCCCGCGCCCTCACAGGCCAAGACTCCCAGCGCGAGCGCCAGGCCGAGCTCAGAGCAACCGAGGCCCGTCCCGCCTCGCATCCCGCGGGCGCCCCCGCCGCGCTCTCGTACACTGGGGGCGGGGGCTGCTGTTTACCCCCGCGGACGAGCCAGCTTCGGGCGGAGCAGCAGCTCACCACGGGATCGCTTCCGCCCTCGCTGTTCCCAGCCTCACACGCCCTTCCCCGAGCAGCCCTACTTCCGCCCTCGTCGCGTGCGCCGGCGCAGTGTGGCGCCCACGCCAGCGCCTCGCGCCAAATGGCCGCCGCCACGCAGGCACAAGTAGAGGAGAGTCGATCTTATTGAGACCCTGCAGGCTGCGCACAACCGGGTGCATCGATCTGTGCCCGCCGGGCTAGAGAACTGCTTCCCCCGCACCTCTGGCGAGTAAGGTGCGCACGGAGACTTGCTTCTCCCGCACGCCCCGGAACGTGAAGGAGGAGGGGTTCCCACCCCACCCGGCTCGAGGCCTATAAGGAACTGAATGAGCAAATCCGCGGAGAATTAGCGAGTGTCTGGCTGAAACATCCGGCCAAGTCCCTCCTGCCGAGGGCTGCGTGTGTCACACACTGCCCAGAGCAAGCCCTGGCCCATCTCAGCACCCCCTTTCTCCGTTTTCCCACGTGCAGCGAGTGAACTGTGAAGCCAGCTCTATGCCACAGCGATGTAGAGGGTACAAACGTATCCCCCTCCACGTGAGCCAGGCTGTTAGGAGCCAGATTTGAGGACAGGTTGAATTCCTGACCTCAGCCTCTCCTAAGGGTTAGTGAGCAGCCAGTCCAAAGGAAAGGAGAGCACAGCTCATTGTTTCCCAAAGCCGTTGCTCCCTTCAAATAGGTTACACTTTATTAACAGAACCCCCATCAAATTCAGAAACTCCGCACACTTAACATCTATCCAGCCACAGTGTTCGAGTTCACCTTATTTATACCAGGTTAGTTCTCCTGCACTAGATTTGTGCACCTGCAATGCTACTGCTCTTGCACACGCTGAGCTCCCATTATCATAGAATACTTGGACTGGAGAGGTCAGAGTCCAGTCCCCTGCCCCCATGGCAGGACCTAATTCTAGACCCTCCCTGATAGACATTTATCTAACCTACTCTTAAATATCTCCAGAGATGGGAATTCCACAACCTCCCTGGGCAATTTATCGTTACTAAATAAGACTGGACAACACCTCCAACCGCATCCGTTCCTTCTCTAGAACTACAGATTGGAGCAGCCGATTCTCACAGTGAGGGACCACTAAGGGAAGAATCCCCAGCCCGTTGTGTTTGCTCCTCATGGGCATTCTGGGTGAGCAACTCTACTGGCCTCAGGGAGCAGCCTGATTAAAACCTTTCACAACTAAAATATACACAGATCTGGTCTTAGGAGAGGAGACTAAACCACTGCATGAAACCAGACCCTAGTGAAAGAAGGGAATGTGTGTATGAAGCAGGGGTTACTAAACATAGAATCATAGAGCTGAAAGAGACCTCAGGAGGCCATCAAGTCCAGCTCCCTGCTCTAGGCAGGACCAATCCCAACTAAATCAACCCAGCCAGGGCTTTGTCAAGCTGAGACTTAAAAACCTCTAGGATGGAGATTCCACCCCCTCCCTAGGTAACCCATTCCAGTGATTCACTACTACAGTGGTGGGAACAAAGGAGGAGGAAAGGGAGACGCTAACAGCGAGGGGATTGATTTTTCTCCTGCACGGAAACTCGCCCTCTAATAGCAACTAATAGCCACCCCCGCGCACACACCTTTGGGCTGAGCAGCGGTGGATCGGGCACTTCTGAACCAGCCCCCTTAGTCTGGTTACCGCCGAAAGGCGCAGGCCAACCCCTGCTCCGGCTGCAGGAGATGGGGCTCGCGAGCGCCGGCGCAGGAACAGCTGGGGCCGCGCGAGTCAGAAGGACACGGGCAACCCCCAAACCGCGGTAGTGACTGTAGCCGGCCCAGGCGCACAGTCGCCTGCTGACCACGTGACCTCCACTCCCATGACGCACACCGAGGCGGAAGAGTCCGCACCGCCTTCCTGGCGAGGGTGGGGTTGCGTCGATAGCAACGGCATCCGAGGCGTCTCCCTCCTCTGTTGGGGCCGTGGGTGTGTCCGGCGCAGACTAGCTCGCTGGGAGGGGGCGGGGCCGACTGGAGGCGGCCGCCAGGTTCGGTTGTAGCCGCAAATGGGCTTGGTCGGCGGCTGGTGCCGCTGGGCTGGAGGGAGCGGCGCGCCCGTGTGATGGCCGGCCCGGGGCTGAGCATGCTGCCCTAGCGCTGGGGCCATGTCGGAGGCGGCCCGGAGCCTCCTGCAGCGCTGGGGCGCCAGCTTCAGGAAGGGAACGGACTTCGACTCGTGGGGGCAGCTGGTGGAGGCGATAGACGAGTATCAGATGTGAGCGCGGGCGGGGCCGGGACGGGAAGGGATGGAGGGGGCCGGGACACCGGCTGGGAGGGGGAGGGGCGGCCTGGGCTGGGGCGCGCGGGCTAGAGCAAGGGGTGGTTGCGTCCTGCCCGGCGTGCCAGGTGCGCACGCCCCGCCTCAGGGTCTTGTCCCTTGGCTTAGCTGTCCAAGAAGTCAGGTGCCCTGGGAGGCAAGGCAGCGCCTCCCTCGCCTTTGCTGCGGTCACCCCCCCCCCCCCCCCCCGCAGCTGCGCCGACCCTCTTGCACCTGGTCTCTGCGGGGTGCGGTGGTGGCTGGGGTGGGGCTGTGATCAGGGTGTGGAGCTGCTGGGGACAGCAGTTAGTGTGAGTGGAGGGGGTGTTAAGTAAGGATGTGAAAGGTTAACCCATAAGCATTGTGCTCACTGGTGATGCTCACTGGCTTCAATTAAACAGTGGAGGTGTGTCTACACTGGGCCACTTATTCCGGAAAAGCAGCTGCTTTTCCGGAATAAGCTGCAAGCTGTCTTCACTGGCTGCTTGAATTTCTGGAAAAGCACCGACGCTGTACTGTACAAAATCAGCCGCTATTCTGGAAACCGTATGCTGCTCCCGCTCGGGCATAAGTCCTTTTTCCGGAAAAGCTTTTCCGGAAAAGGGCCAGTGTAGACAGCTTTTCCGGAAAAGCAGAAGAAACGGAAAAAAGCGGTTTGGACGGTGGGAGACCCCGTAGAAGCCGCGGACTTCCGCGTTACCCGAGGGCTTAAAGAGCCCGCATGCTACTGGCTGCACGTGGCAGGAGCCCCCCGGAGACCACCCTTCCCAGCTCTGCCACGTGGCAACTGTGCTGCCCAGCCACCTCAGCGCAGGCATGGCAGCTCCAGGTGGTCGTCAGCCACCGTCACCCGGGGCAGGGGAGGAAGCTCCCAGGGGCCGGAAACGCAGGGCCCCATCCTGGACCCCCAGGGAGCCGGAGACCCTCCTGGACTTGGAGGAGGAGGAGGGTCTCCATGACCTGCAGTCCCGCCGCCGGAATGCCAAGCTGTACACCCGTCTGGCACGGAACCTGGCCCAGCAAGGCTACCCCAGCCGCAACTGCAAGCAGGTGCGCTCCAAGGTGAAGGAGCTGCGACTGGGGTACGTGCGGGCCACGGAGGGGAGGGGAGCAGGACCTGATGCCTGCCCCTATTTTGAGAGGATGCATTCTTTTCTGGGCGAGCCAGCCCCGCAAGCCCCAGCTGTCCCTGTAGATACCTGCCAGCACCCCCCCATCAACCGTCCCACCGAGCCGGAGGAAGGAGACTACAGTGGCGGCGCGTCGGGAGAGGAGGCCAGCGTTGCCACCCAGCAGGCCCCCTCCAGCAGCTCCTCTGTGGCAGGGGAGGAACCCACTGGTGAGTCTTTGCAGGTTACACTCCCAAAGGGCGGGGGGCCGGGGGGAGGGAGAGCCAGGTGCCCGGAGGCGGGAGGGGGAGACCATGTCACTCAGGCCACGTGAGCTGCATGCTGCGTAGCATGAGGCAGTTAGCAGCACGTGCAACCACGTGCAGCCTGGTGACCAAGCGGCAGGTGGCCGTGGCAGGCAGCTGCAGGGCACGTCTAGGACCGTGCTCCTCGCACACATTCGGCGGGACCAGGGGGAAGGGTGGATGCTGGCTGGAACCGGCCAGGGGCCCAGGGACTCAGCCCAGAGCCCGCAGCCCCACCAAGGGGTGCAGCACAGGGAACGGCACACTGTCCCATGCCTGGCTGTGAGGCACAGCCAGCTGCTCCTGGGATAAGCGCAGCGTCACAGTCCTGTGATCGTGGACCCCCACTGAGCCCCTCACCTGCTCCCAGTGCCTTGGCAGGTTCCCCGAGGGAAGTCCCCACTGTGGCCACACCTGTCCCTGGGCTACCAGGCTTGCGGGAGGGATAGTGGGAGGGAGAAGGGCCCCTGAGTTTTGCTGCAAGGATGGGACATCCCCCCACCCGGTCACCCTTCTGGTTCTGTCCAGGAGATATCCCACACAAGGGGATCTGAGAGCCCAGACCGCCACTGACAGGTGTGCGTCCAGGCACTGCCGTGGGGATGCATCTCACTCCCTGTCAAACACCACTGATTAGCCCTAAGATTTTCACAGTGTCCACCGGCAGGGAGTTCCACAGGTGAACGCAGCACAAGCACCCTCCCGCCCTGCATGGGGCCAGGATACAGACCGGTGCTTACAATACTGGAGGGAGGACCCTACTCCCAGGGGCGGTTCTCCTTGCCAACATACAACACGGGAGCAGGAGGGGAACCGAGTGGGCCCAAGCCACAACTGTGCGGTCACCTGGGCTCCGGGGTGGAGGGCATGGAGGTGTGGGGACAATGGACGGCCTGCCTGACTGACCCGTCCTTTCTTCTCTTCCCTGCAGCGGGACCCAGCACCAGACCCGCGACTCCAGCAGTAGCGGCATCCCCAGCTGCCCAAGCCCGGAGACCCAGGCTCCGACACCGGGACCAGCTGCTTCGGCGTCATGTCACCGCGGTGGAGGGGATCCAGACCTCCATTGCGGAGCGTGTGCAGGGGGACCAGGAGTGGCGGCAGGAGGGATGTTCCTGGAGGAATGCCGCGAGATGCGCGCGCCACAATGGGCACCCTGATGGCACATTTAATACATGCCATCCACTACGGCATGGCCGGACTGCATGCCCCCGCCATTCCTCCCGGAGCACAGCCCATGCCCCCTCTTATCCCTGCCCCTGCTCCTTCTCATGCTCCTACTCGTGGGCACCTCAGCGTGCAGGCTGCCCCGACGCGGTCTGCCCAGCGTGGGCAGGTCCGCCCCCAGAGGAGCGCTCGCAGAGGCCACCCGTCCCAGTAACTGCCCCCCCTCCTTCTCCCAGTTAAAGGTCCCCCCCCTCCTTTGTAAATAAAAAGTTCTGTTTTCATTTGAATCTTGTGTGGTTATTGTGTTCCTCTAGTAACTGTACAGAAATTATGTGAGATGCCAATTAGCCACTTCAATTTAACAGGGTTACAAACTGTGGACAACAACTTCATGACTATCACCGGGGTGGGGGGGCTTTTTCAGTGGTCATTGGTTTGCGGCACGTAAAGAAATACTGAGACTTTTCAGTAAAGATGTAAACCACAAACTATATTTACATAGCAACAAACAAGCAGAAATGGTTAAAAGATGCAGTACAGTACAGATTGTAAGACATAGTCTAGGCGCAGGGAGGATGATTGTGGTGTTGCTGGCCACCTCAATCCTTTGGTCCTTCCGGGCCTCAGGAGAGAAAGAGCCAGGAGATCCCTCGACGGACGATGACAGCGAGGCTGGCCACCTCAATCCTTTGGTCCTTCCGGGCCTCAGGAGAGGAAGAGCCAGGAGATCCCTCGACGGACGGTGACAGCAAAGCTGGCCATGTCAATCCTTTGGGCCTTCCGGGCCTCAGGAGAGGAAGAGCCAGGAGATCCATCGAAGATGGCACTGATGTGAGCCTTCCGCACAAGTCCCAAATCCTGTTGGCTGTTCTTCAGGACGGCGATGGTGGCCTAAACCCTAGCCTAACTTAAAAGAAAAACCCTAACTGCGCCCGACGCACCCGACGAACAGACTCGATGACAGCTGATGTGCTGTGACCCGACACTTTACTATACTATTGGGGGGGGGAGGTAAGGGGAGGAGGTAGGGAAGGGTAGGAGCTGGGACGGAGTACTCTGGGGTGACCCAAGCGACCCTGCTACGGGGCTTGGGCAAACATGTCCACCAGGGCCTCTCTAATCTGTACCGCCTCTTGGCGCGCCTGGCGGATGGCAGCTGTGGCGGGCTGGTCCAAGGTCTGTGCCTCAGCTGCTACCCATGCAGGGAGGAAGGCCTCCCCACTGCGCTCCACAATATTGTGGTGCACGCAGTACGCGGCCAGCACCTCCGTTGCATTCTGCTCACCCATGTCGAGACGGGTGAGCAAACAACGGAAGTGGGCTTTTAAGCGTCCAAATGCCAGCTCCACTGGGTATCGGGCCCGGTTGAGGCGGTCGTTGAACCGGGCCCGGTTCTGGTCCGGCTGCCCCGTGTAAGGCCGCATGAGCCAGGGCATCAGGGGGTAGGGCGCGTCCCCGACGATGCAGATGGGCATTGGCACATCCCCGACAGACAAGTCCCGCCGGGGGAAGTAGGTGCCCGCCTCCAACCTCTGAAACAGTCCTGAGTTGCGGAGGATGCGGGCGTCGTGTGCCCGGCCGGACCAGCCGCCGTAGATGTCCAGGAAGCGGCTCCGGTGATCCACGAGGGCCTGCAGGACGATGGAGGAGTACCCCTTTCGGTTCATAAAGTGGGCTGCTCGAAGCTCCGGGGCCCGGATGGCGATGTGGGTGGCGTCCAGGGCTCCCCCGCAGTTGGGGAACCCGAGGGCAGCGAAGTCGGCCATGGTCTCATCGACGTCGCACAGGCGGATGATTCTCGGGAGCAGGACGTCATTGATGGCGTGGACAACCTGCAGAAGGGTGCAGAGAAACACAAGGGAACACCTTACATACAGCCAGGGGTGAGTGTGCGCTCCCTTGGGTCCCCCCCTTGATTCCCTCTGTTCTCTCTCTCTCTCTCTCTCTCTCTCTCTCTCACACACACACACACGGGCCCCCCACGCCCCCCCCTCCCCCCACCAGCGGGCCTGTGCAAGGGAGGGACGGCCAAAACCCCTGGGCAACCCAGCCTGGAGTCTTGGGTGTCCCTGGGCCTGGAGTGGAGCACCCTCCCCCCATCCCACTCCCCCTGGGACTTACCTGGATGACGATCACTCCAACGGTGGATCTTTCCACCCCGAACTGCCGTGCCACCGAGCGGTAGCTGTACGGTTTGGCCAGCTTCCACAGCGCGATGGCAACCCTCTTGTTGACGGGGATGGGTGCCCGCAGCCGGATGGCGGTTCTCTGCAGCGCGGGGGTGAGCCAGGTGCACAGCGTCATGAAGGTCCGTTTCCTCATCCGAAAATTCCGGATCCACTGGTGGTCGTCCCATTGTCCGAGGACCACACGGTCCCACCAGCTGGTGCTCGTCTCTAAAGTCCAGATGGGCCGGTCTATGGTGGGGTGCTGATGCCACACGGTTGCGAGGACCTCCCTGGTGAGGGAGTCCAAGGCGATCTCTGCCTCCTGGTATATGAACGCCAGGGCACCAGCCTGCAGCATGAGCTCCAGGCACCTGTACAGGTCCAACAGGGGCCCGAGCAGGTACATGGCCACCCACAGCTCCATGGCAGATAGAGCAGGGCAGAAAAAAGAAGACGCTGGGAAAAGCAGTCGGGGGCCAAAGGGTGGTGTCCCCAAAACTCACAGGGCAACCACCGACCCTGTGAAGGGTGCCAGTCCCTGGCAGAGGTCACAAGGCACGGGAGCACGAGACCAACAGCTGCCCGGCGAGACCCCTTTAACCACGTGTCTGGACGGAGCTCTGGCCCCGCCCCCAGAAAGGTCTGGTGGCCTTTGCCCTTTTAAAAATGGTTCCGGGCTTTTGCTTTTCCGGGAAAGCCAATGTAGACGCGCTTTTCCGGAAAAGCGCATCGTTATCACGGAAACTCCGCGGCCAATGTAGATGCTCCTTTTCCGGAAAAGCTGAAAACGGAATAGTATTCCGTTTTAAGCATTTCCGGAAATTCATGCCAGTGTAGACGTAGCTTGGGAGCTGAAGAAGTGCTCTGCCCACCATGGGTAGGGGGCTACTCTAGCTCAGCATCCATGGCAGGCCCAGTATGTCACAGGCCCAGCCTTTGCCAGTGGCGATGGGCCACCCCAGCCTGATTGCATGAGTGGGCACAGGTGCTGTAACTGGGTTGGTGAGGTGCCCTTAATTGCTTGACCGGTGTGAAGTAAATTTTATGTTTAACTAGTTAACCAGTGACATGTAATTTTACATCCCTAGTGTTAAGGGTCTTTCCTGTGGTGTTGGGGCTTTCAAGGGGGACCTGGAGAACTTATGGGTGTTGTTTTGCTTTGGGTGTCATAGGTATAGTGGAGCCTGTGGGCAGCTGAAGGTAGTGCATAAGTCTGAGATTTAGGGGTAGTCTGGAGCAACTTTTGGAAACAATAGTTGTGTGAGATATGTGGGTAGTTGGGCTGGGAGGGGAGGGGCGGGCAGATGAGGCATTGGTGGGCCTAGCCCCTACTTACTTAAGGGAAAGTGCTGGCCCACCCTACTCCTTCTCACATATGACCCATTGTTAATTTGATTGGGGTCAGAGTCCAATAGGCATGGGAAAAAGGTTTACTCCCCTTTTTGCATGATGGAGGTTCTCCTTTAAAAAGGGGAACCACCTTGGTGTGAGGGGCAAATACTAGCTACAGTTGATAATGCCTCTTTCGAAGGATCAAGCTGCCAAGCACACACAAAGCAATACTGGTTAGACCTTTGATCATCCTTGGTGTATATGTATTTGTGTAAAACAAAAAACCCAGTAATCTTTGCCAAATGCTGTCCTGTCTCTAATGTCCTTTTGTGGAATGGAGGTGGATAGGAAGGCTATAAAGGTAATTATGAAACAATTACTCTGAGTCTATAGATCTTCTTGGTCCCCCCCTCCTCCTCCTGTGTCTAGGTATAGAACAGACTGCAGCGACATCAATTGTTGATCTCCTCCTACTGATGGGGGAAAAAACGCCACTGGCTGTTATTGGTTCCCTCAGCAACTTTTTGATACACTATTGATCTAATGATGACAGCCTGTGGAATCTTGCAGGAGTGCACAGCAGTGACTCTTCCATGAGTTAATTCCTGAAACTTCAAGAGGTTTCACTTTTGTGCAAGAACTCACCTCTTTCTCTCTATGCATTCATGCTCTATACATTACAGTCCCTCAACAGTTGAGTCTAGTAGCAGGCAGAATGCTAGCAAGATAGGTACTCTCAGGAAAATGCCTGTCAAAAGGGACAAATCTTGCATTGTGATTGGAAGGTTGCACATCTCAGAGTCAGCTTAATCATGGGGTGGTGAATATCCGAAGACATCTGTTGCTTGGAAAATCTGTCAGCTTCACACTTGTGCTCCATCATTTGCCATTCTTTGAGAATATTATAAATAAGGTGGTTTGAGAGAACCTGCTCAAAATCTTGAAGTTATAAAGACAAGGGCCAAGACTTTTATTTTATCTGAAATTGGGCTTGTAGTCAGTATAGATAATAAAATGTTGATGTTTTGTGCTGTTGTTAGCTTTCCCAATTAGCAAGTGGGGTGACCCAAGTTGAACTGTTTGGTTTGCTGTTGGCCTTTTGAATGAGACATGGTATTGCAATAACCAAACCCTAGGATGGAAAAGAAAACAAAGAGCTCTGTTGCTAGTGCAGTACTTGAAAAGGGGAAATTCCTTCAGCAGGTGAAAGTAAAAGGTGTTTCTAATAGTTATTGTTCTATGGGCATCCAGAAGGAAAAAAGTCAATTGGAACCTGAAAGTTTGAAATCATCTTGGCAATCTGCAAACAGAAAATCTAATGAAAGAGTGGTATCTAACTTCCTGTCAGTTTCCCTAAGTGAAGGTTTCTGTAGGCACTTTTCTCTCTGAGGTCACTTGAGGAGGGTTCAGGGTCTCAGAGTACCTATCTTCCTAGTGCTTGCCTTGTAAAATACTTAATTCTGCATACTGGTCCAATTTGAGAATCTTTCTCTAGTCTCCTCTCACCAGCTTCACTTTTTTCTGATCAGGGCTGAGCTGAAGCAGGTGTCTCACACGTTCAGTCTTGTTTCTTTCTGCCTTGTAACTGGTGATTCTCTTTCCAACACAAGTATATGAACATACAGCTGGGCATTATCAACATGTTTGTGATGTAGTCCATAAACTGCAGATTCTCAGTGGTTTTATGCATTGAATAAGAGAAGTGGTAGCAGGAGACTTGAAGATCACCATAAGAAGGGACTTTCATGAGGAGGAAGAGCATTCAGTTGAAGTCCTCCGATCTTACATAGGAAGGAGCAAAGCCAATTTAACATGACTGTTCACTTCTTCTTGTTACCACAGGAAGGTTAGTTGTATCTCTTGGTCTGATGGAGGTTGCTAATAACAGATCCAAATATCCATGCTAGCACTATCTTAAGCCCTAGAGAAATATATCAGCATGGTTTAATGCTGTTGCATGCTAAACCCTGCA
This sequence comes from Pelodiscus sinensis, assembly GCF_052426305.1. Taxonomy (NCBI): domain Eukaryota; kingdom Metazoa; phylum Chordata; order Testudines; family Trionychidae; genus Pelodiscus; species Pelodiscus sinensis. Next base: position 156,981,678 of record NC_143054.1, on the reverse strand, counting down.
TGAAGCCATATTAGAAGGCATTTATTTAAGTTGACTAAGTCTAATGATCTCAATGTATTTACCGAGGAAGTGGAGGCTGATGATGGGTTGGTCGCTGACAAGGTTGCTGCCATTTCATAATGGCTTCCTGAATACAAGCTGGCTTTTGGTTTTATTGCAGTTGGTGGTCTCAAAAAATAACTAAAGTCCATGGACTTCTTAATGACTATTAGCCAGTATGGTCAGGAACATAGCCCAGTGCTCTGGGTGTCCCTAAACCTCCAACTGCCAAAATCTCATTTGAAATTGCCCCATACTGTTAATTCCCTCTGAAGCGTTTGGCTCTGCCTGCTATTGAAAGGCAGGCTACTAGCTTAAGTGGGCCATTGGTCTAAGGGGTGACAGATTTCACCAGGCCCCAAGCAGTAGGAGAGAGGGAGCTTGGCTCTGGGTGTGGCAGAATGGGCAGAGCTTAGGGCAGAAAACTCTGTGCCCCCTGGACTAAGGATGTAATAGTATATTTGATTTAATCAATAAGCAAAAGCTTATAGATTAATGCTTTAGACAACATGCATTCCCCCCTCCCCCCCCCCCAGTAAATTTTTTAGCAGGTTGGCCAGCAACCTGGCTCAGTCCTGGCTTGGGCTAGGTCCGGGACCTGCCCCTGCTGCAACTCTGCATTTAAAGTGTATTGGGAGCCACGTGGGCAGGCAGCCTGGCTCAGTTCCAGCTCGTGCTGGGTCCGGGAGCTCAGATTTCCCTCCTGGACAGGGGCTGCGCCACCCTGTGCTGCTGCCTCTGTATCAGAGGCAACAGCGCAGGATGACAAGCAATTGATCTGCAAGGGGAGCTGGTTTTTTAAACTGGCTCCCCTCATGGACCAGCTCCCTCCTGGCACCCTGCACTGTTGCCTCTGATACGTAGGCAGCAGCAGAGTGGGAGGGAGGGGGCTCCTTGGGAGTAGGGCTGAAGTGCACTTGCAGCCAGCCCCAATCCCGGGGACTATAGACTAGTCGAGTAACCAGTAAGAATTCATAAGGTTAATTGATTAGTCAACTAACCGATATTTAACATCCCTAACATGGACGACAATGCACCTCCCCCAGCCAGCCTTTAGCATGGTCTGGGCTGCACTGCACAGGGTTCTGTCAGTGATTTAAAGGGCCCGGGGCTTTGTATGCCACTGTTGCTGCAGTAGTGGCCTGGATCCATGGACCCTTTAAATCAATGGGCCCTTGAGCAATTGCCTCCTTTCCCTCCCTCCAACCCTATCACCCTGGTTGGTCTTACCCAATATTGTCATTTTTTGGTGCAAAAAAATCTGCTTGCCTCCTGCAAGTCTCTGTGAACATGTGGTTAGGTCTTTGTTTTGCCTTTCTGAAAGCAATGCAGAGTGTTGGTAGAGCAGTGAATGGACAAGTACAGTCCCTTTGAGTGACCATCCCTTGAACCATCCCAGTAGTTCTGATTGGCAGTAAAACCCCGTGGTTTGTCATCAGGGTCTTTCAACAAAAGACCACTTATCCTTGGAATTCTCTTCCCTGGGCAATTTAAATAGAGTAAACTTTATAGAGTATGATGCAATATGGATGTGAACAAGTTGTCGACTAGTCAATTAATCGATAAGCCTAGGTTTATTGGTTAATCTAGTTGATTACTCACATTCCTCCTTCCTCCGCTCCCTCTTTATCAAAGGCAGCAGGGGTGGAGGGAAGCAGAAGCTGGTACTGGAGGGAGGCAGCTTAAAAGCTGTTTACCCGTAGCACCAGCTCCGTGGTGCCGCTGCCTCCTCCTTCCCCTCCCACTGGCTCTATCCCACTTTTGGGAAGCCCCCTGCCACCTCATGCTGCTGCCTCTGATATAGGTAGAGGGCTCTCTGAAAGTGGGGCCGGATTGCACTGGCTGCTGGCCATGTCCCTGGGAACAATAGAAGAGTTGACTAACTGATAGCTAACATCCCTACTCTGCAAGACATGCTTACTTATTTGCTTTATTTGTTAAATTTGATCAATGGACAGATGGTTGTGCTGATGTTTCTATAATTAATAGCAGCGGATTCTGCCATGCTGCCTGTTGTGGGTGGCTTAGTGCCCAACTGCTATGGCAATAAATTTCTCATAAATCATTACAGTTAGTACTACTGTGTATACAGTGCATCTTCACACTGCTTAGAGCACGTTATGGAGGAGTAGATATGGGTCTGTTCCTGCCATGTGACCTTGAATAAGTTGCATAACTTCTCTTTAACTCCATTTCCTTGTCTGTAAAAGGGAGACTATAACCACTGTGATGTATGGCTATGCTAGATTTTCTCTCCCCTGGTGGAAGGTGCTGTAAGAACTTAACTGCTCCAACTCCATATATTCTCTTTCTGGGTTTTTAATTTGTAGGGTCTTGAGCTTAAGACACAGAGCTGGGAGTTCAGACTTTCAGTGGTAGGTTAGCTAATCTCTCTGCCTTTGTTTCTGCATCTATAGAATGGCACAATGAATATCTCACAAGCACTGTAAAGCTGGATTCATTCAATAGTGTAAATTATGGGGAGATCCCAGATGGAAGGGCTGGAAAAATGTTAGGTATTCTTGTTGTTTTTGCTGCCCCTTTATTTATAGGGAATCAAAACAATTGCCACTGAAGTGCTTTTGTTTACCTTTCTTCCTCCCTGGAAGGAAATTGTAGCTCTTCCCATTAATTCTCTTTAAAATACTCTTTAGTTTCCTTTCACTTTCTTAGGCTATTTGCTTACTGTTACTTTCCAATTCCACCTCCTGATTCCACACAGAGAGAAGGGAGTCAGGATGTGATGATCAGAAGAACAATTGTCAGCTAAGCTATCAAATACAGTTTCAGCCCATCCTTGCCTGCATTTAATCTCCAACAGCAGAAAATGTGATTACTACCTACTGCACCAGCTGCTATTCTCCTCTTAGGCCTCCCTGTGGAAACTTTAAGGGGAGATGTCTGACTGCTGCTATAAAGCATGCTCAGCATTGACTTGCATTAAGCCAGGCTTCCTCTACTGGAAGTATATCTTAATGTTAGTTTAAAACAGGGGAGGAGGAGGGGGGAAGAGTTTAGTACCTGTTCACAACATGCACGCATTTCAAGAAGAGCATTAGTTTCCCAGTTTGCTTAGAGCAAAAATTAAAGCCTCACATCACCTTGTTTGCTTCCTTTTTAGAAGGAGGTCAATGTGCTTGCTGCTGCTCTGAATATATTCCCCATTCAGACTTGAATGAGCATCTCCAGCTCACCTGACTATCTGAGGATCAGTTGGGAGAATGGAATTTTGTGGGGTAGGGATAGCTCAGTGATTTGAGCATTGGCCTGCTAAACCCATGTTTGTGAGTTCAGTCCTTGAGGGGGGCCATTTAAGGATGAGGCAAATCTGTCAGGGATGGTGGTACTTGGTCCTGCCATGAGGGTAAGAGACTGGACTCAATGACCTCTCAAGGTCCCTTCTAGTTCTAGGAGATAGGTATATCTCCATATATTAGTATATATGCTGTCTCTTCTCTGATAGCATGGCTCTTACCAGCAGAAGACTGGTGGTGTGCTCTCTGAGCCTCAGGACTAATTGGGGAAGAGAGAACAGCTGAAGAAGTAGCTTGCTAAGTTACACCTGAGCTCCAGGGAAGAAAGCAGGGGATTCCTGGCATATGAGAGTAACTGTTCAGAGTACAGCTGCAGCTCCATAAAGGCGCCTCCTGAACGGGGCAAGAATCATAGAACTGGAAGAGACCTCAGAAGGTCATCAAGTCCAGCCCCCTGCTCTAGGCAGGACCAGTTCCAACTAAATGAACCCGGCCAGGGCTTTGTCAAGCCGAGACTTAAACACCTCTAGGGATGGAGACTCCACTACTTCCCTAGGTAACCCATTCCAGTGCGTCACCACCCTCCTAGTGAAATAGTTTTTCCTAATATCCAACCTGGACCTCTCCCACCTGGACCTCTCCCACCACAACTTGAGACCATTGCTCCTTGTTCTGCCATCTGTCACTACTGAGAACAGCCTCTCTCCATCCTCTTTGGAACCTCCCTTCAGAAAGTTGAAGGCTATCAAATCCCCCCTCACTCTTCACTTCTGCAGACTAAACAGACCCAAGTCCCTCAGCCTCTCCTCATAAGTCATATGCTCCAGCCCCCTAATCATTTTGGTTGCCCTCCGCTGGACCCTCTCCAATGCGTCCACATCCTTTTTGTAGTGGGGGGCCCAGAACTGGACACAATACTCCAGATGCGGCCTCACCAAAGCCGAATAAAGGGGAATGATGACATCTCTGGATCTGCTGGCAATGCTCCTCTTAATGCAACCTATTATGCCATTAGCCTTCTTGGCTACAAGGGCACACTGTTGACTCATATCTAGCTTCTCATCCACTGTAACCCCCAGGTCCTTTTCTGCAGAACTACTACTTAACCGGTTGGTCCCCAGCTTGTAACTATGCTTGGGATTCTTCCGTCCCAAGTGCAGGACTCTACACTTGTCCTTGTTGAACCTCATCAGATTTCTTGTGGCCCAATCCTCCCATTTGTCTAAGTCATTCTGTACCCTGTCTCTGCCCTTAAGCGTATCTACCTCTCCCCCCAGCTTAGTGTCATCCGCAAACTTGCTGAGGGTGCAATCCATCCCCTCATCCAGATCATTAATAAAGATATTTAACAAAACCGGTCCTAGAACCGAACGTTGGGGCACTCCGCTAGAAACCGACCGCCATCCTGACATCGAGCCATTGATCACTACCCGCTGTGCCCGGCCTTCTAGCCATCTTACCGTCCATTTATCCAATCCACAATCCCTTAACTTGCTGGCAAGAATATTGTGGGAGACTGTATCAAAAGCCTTGCTAAAGTCAAGGTATATAACATCCACTGACTTTCCCATGTCCACTGAGCCAGTTACCTCATCATAGAAGCTAATCAGATTGGTCAGGCACGACTTGCCCTTTGTGATCCATGCTGACTATTCCTAATCACTTTCCTCTCATCCAAGTGCCTCAATATGGATTCCTTAAGGATTCCTTCCATGATTTTTCCAGGAACCGAGGTAAGACTGACCGGCCTATAGTTCCCTGGATCATCCTTCTTCCCTTTTTTGAAGATGGGCACTACATTTGCCTTTTTCCAGTCATCCGGGATTTCTCCTGATCTCCACAACTTTTCAAAGATAATAGCCAAAGGCTCCACAATGACATTTGCCAACTCCCTCAGTACCCTCGGATGCACTAAGTCCAGACCCATGGATTTATGTACGTTTAGCTTTTCTAAATAGTTTCTAACCTGTTCTTTACCCACCATGGGCTGTCCATCTTCATCCCATCTTGTGTCACTTGGCGCAGAAGTCCAGGAGCCGACCTTGTCCGTGAATACAGAGGCAAAGAAAGCATTGGGTACTTCAGCTTTCCCCACATCATCTGTCACTAGGTTACCTCCTTCATCCATTAGGGGCCGCACACCCTCTCTGATCACCTTCTTCTTGTTAACATGCATGTAGAAACCTTTCTTGTTATCCTTCACATCCTTAGCCAGTCGCAATTCCATTTGTGCGTTTGCCTTCCTGGTAACCCCCCGGCATTCTCGAGCTATACCTCCCACCCTTCCCAACTCCCTCTCAAAACTCCCTGTTAGCACTCACCTGTTCCCAAGCTCCTTGGTCGGTTGCCCACTGCCTTATAAAGCCCCTCCCCCTACCAAGGCTCAGCCAATCAGCAGAGGCTTCTAGAATTCAAACTTTAATTAGAAGCCAACAGTTTCCACCTGCCAATCACAGCACAAACTCCATCAAGGAGAGGAGAGGGGAGGGGGAAAAAAAAGCCTCACTCTCACACACAGGGTGAAATAAATAAATAAACAAAAAAGAACACACACCAACCCTCACTCACAAACACAAGCTCCGCACACAGCAAGAAAGCCCCAAACACAACAGCCACTTCCCTCAAGAGTCCTGTATCTGCTTCTCCTTCACCTGGAGAACTCCCTCTCAAAACTCCCTGTTAGCAAGAAAGCTGACTAGGACTGTTACCTGGCCCAAGAATGGGAGTGAACTGGGTAAGTTATATTGGATAGAAAGAAGTAATAAATTAGACCCATGAAAGGGATATTGTGACATTACCTAATGTACAATCTGGACTGTTGAACAGCTGTGTCCCCTCAGTTTTCCAACCTGGGGTGCCTTTCACACCTTTTTTTGTGAGAGAGCAACCATTCCCAGTGTCTTTATATACTGCCTTCAGCATGTAAGTACTCCCAGCTATACTGTATGGGTATATGGCCAGCCACTCTTCAGTTACAAGCCAGCAAATTCTCTGTCCCAGACTTGCCTCTAGAAATGTGTCTCTCATACTGCCCAGGCCTCTCCTGGACAACACAAGCTCATATAAATACTGTCCTTTTATTAATAGTTTCAGAGGGGTAGCCGTGTTAATCTGTAATTGAAAAAAATTAAACAGTGAACGGTTCTGAAGGACCTTAGAGACTAACAATAAATGTAGATGGTATCATGAGCTTTTGTTGGCACAGCCCATTTCTTCAGATGACTGGAGTCAGGGAGTCCAGGTTGCAAATAAATTGCAGAGAAAGAGAGGGGATGAGAAGGGAAAAGGAGAAAAAGAATTGTCAGTGTCCTCATGCTAAATGAAGTTAGTTGACTTTTTTTCCCTCCTCATCCCCTCTTTGTCTGCTGTTTATTTGCAACATGGACCCCTGACTCCATTCATCTGAATAAGCAGTTGTGCCAATGAAAGCTTATGATACCATCTACATTTATTGTTAGTCTCTAAGGTCCTTCAGAACTATTCACTGTTTTTTAACTTTCATTAACAAGATTTGTGCCTATCATTTTCTATTATCTCAAATGGAGTTTCTCAAACACTTCAGTCCAAGCACACTAATTTAGATAAAAACTATGTTTTCTGTAGCCGAACTTGTTTTACACAATTACAAGTAATGAGCCATAAAAGTCTTAACTGGTTACAAAGAAATAAAAGATAAAACACATCTCACTGAACAAACTAAGGGTACATCCACACAGCAGTGTTATTTTGGAATAACTGACGTTATTTTGAAATAATATAGTGTGCATCTACACAGCAAGCTGTTATTATGAAATAATGTTAAAATGGAGGACTTCTTACTCTGACTCCTGTAACCCTCACCTCACAAGGAGTAAGGGACATTGAAGGAAGAGTGAGACCTAGCTGAAGTTATATATCTTAATTCGACTTTTGCCCTACAGTGTAGACATGCCTTAAGTGAATTCAAAGCAAAAAGTCTGTTTCTTGCTGTGTGTTTCAGCAGTCTTACTGACCAAATTCCTTGCAGACAGGCTCCCTCCCTCATTCCAAAGCTGTTGTTTCATTCCTCAGGTGTTTTAGCTGCTGTGGATTGAGGGGGGAGGAGAACATTTTGAGGCATCATTCCTCCTCTTTCTTATACTTCTTCCTCTTCTTTGAGACTCATCCCCAGCTTGGGTTCAGGAGACATTATGGCAACCTCTAGTTGAATCTTTGTCAAGATGTACCTTTTTTTTCTGCCAAAGAATGGCCACTTGACTAGGTGACAGTCTATTTGATTTCATTTGCCTTTTGTTTCTGCGGAGCTGGTTTGTGGCTGCTTCCCCAGATTTGGTATGTGTTAGTAACAACATACACTAAAAATCTGAATCTTAAAATGTTGTCACACAAATTATACCAGAACAATAAAGATTTAGTGCATGTGTTTTCAGATGATTACCTTAAAGGCACTATTTGTACAAATTTGTCATAACATTTAAAAGGGGGCGAAAGTAGGGATAGAGGCTGTCACAGTTATGTGTTTTGAACCAATTTAGTCTGAGTAATTGAAACAACCTGAGGAGCAACTGAGTGCAATGCACCTCAAGGCCCACAAGGGTGTGTGTTGCAGTGCCACATGGAGTACCTTCAGATCTTACTATCTCTTGCTTCAATCAGTCTATCTCCAGATGCAGAATCAGTCCCTATAGCACACCTTCAAATATGCCTGATTAAACTACCAGGAGTCTTCCCCTTGCTGTGCCACAAGGGAAATGTTCATTGTTCCTCTTTAACATTTCATCCCACTACAGGTTGGACCTCTATGGTCCTGTATCCGTGGGACCTAACTAGTCCTCTACAAGGGGTTTTGCCAGACCAGGGGAGGTCCCTCCCCTAATATGCCGTGCTAAACTGCTACCCTCCCCACTGCGGCCTGCCCAACTGTCGCTCCGAAGGCCAAATATCTCCAGCTCCTGCTGGCCCTGCTGCAGCCGAGGCCAGAGCTGTGCAGCTGGGGTCGGATCTCCCTGTCTACAGCTGAGGCCGGAATTGTGCAGCTGGGGTCGGAGCTCCCTGACTATTGCTGCTGGGGATGGAACTGCTCAGATGAGGTCGGCTTCCTGGCTGCAGCCAGGGCTGGAGCTGCGCAGCCAAGGCTGGACTTGTGGCTGCTGTTTGCCCCCTGCTATTGCCCAGTTGCTGGGGCCAGATCTCCCCGCTGCAGAGCCTCCCCTCCACAGGGCTCCTGAGTGATTTCTCGCCCCCCCCCATCCCCCCCCCGGTACTGCCTTGTGGCCGTACCATGGATGTTGCCGGACCAGAGAGTCCTGCTTAAGGGAGGTACAACCTGTACTTTTAGTTATACCTCTGGCAATACTGTGTAGTATTTACACCCCTGATATTTGTGGAATCCTTTTCTCCTTTGTTGTTGTTGTTGGGTTTTTTGGTCAATGAGCTATGTAAATGAAACTACCTTCTGAATGCTAGAAACTCACCTCTTCTAAGTGATTGGGGCTTGAGAAAATCTGTGTTGCCACTAGTCCATGTTATCAGTCTGAAATCTTACCTGAGCACTACACTAACATCTAAAGCCAAAAACCGGGGTGGTAAGAAAATACCCAGTTTTTTTCTACTGGAACACTTGTATGGCATGTGACCATTGCACTATTATTCATTTATATAATCCACTGAGGCACTGAATATTACACAGAGTAAATCAGTCCCCATATCAAGAGGCTTATCCTCTAAATTAAATACCCTCCATCCAGTCTCTCTTTCAAAGCCTATGTTCCTGATTCAGCAAAGTACATGCTGAATGGGGAAGGACAATAGACTTATTCCTTTCTTTTTGGCAATTAAAATGTTAAAGGTAATTCAAGATGAACAAATAAACCCTATTTGCAGTGTTCAGCCATATTTTCTGTGAGTGTGTTCGTGCTTACACCCACAGCCCGAGTTGCTTTATTCATAGAATAGGAACAAAACAGTAAGAAAAAGCACAAGCTTCTTCCACACATAGTTGTGCCAATGTATGTCAACTCTTTTCTGAAACGACCACAGCTAGGAATGAGAGGATCCTGGGCTTATTCAGTCCTTGTTTTTTTTTTTTTCCTGATTGCCAACACAGTTGTTGTCTTGGTATAAATTGCAGGGTGTTTTGTGTTAGACACATTTACTGGAAATCTGACAGATTATCAGACTCTCTTTGCTGAACAGCCATCTAATGCTAGCAATTTTTGGTCACAAATGACCTAAGCTGAGTTTGGACAGACAATGAAAGTTACTGCATCCCAGTTCAAATCTCCTGAGTCATCTATTCCCTCTCTCCTCCCAAATACAGTTTTTAAATGGGAACTCATAAAGAGATGGGTGTTTACCATAAAAACTAGCTTTTGCCTTTTCAGCATTATGTTCGTCACTGAGAAAGATACACTTTACCAAAAATAAGGGTTTTGGAATCTGGTACCAGTGAAGTCTTTCTCGCTAGCAAGTACAGTTTGCATGTGAGAGATGAATCAAGAGAGTGAGCCTTTGCATTTTTCTAGGTTTTACTCCAGTTTCCTAAATGAGCTGTCAGGATGATAAGCAGTTGTGGGGAGAGATTCCTTTCCCTTTCAAATACCCAATTCTGTAGTTCTTCTGCTACAGAAAGTTAAGCCGTGCTCTTATAGTGGATTTTTTAAAAAGAAAGTTTGAGATTCAATTTTAGGTTTACATGGAATGCAATCTTAATAATTCCTTGTCAGTAACTTATAATACTTGGCTCTTATAGAAAGTTTTTCATGCATAGATTTAAGTGCTTTGTAAAGGAAGGTAGGGATCATTGTCCCCATTTTACAGATGGAGAAACTGAGCTGCAGAGAGAGTAAGGGTCTTGTTAACATGTGGAATCTATAAAAACAGCCACATTAGAAAAGCATAAAGTTAAACAAAAATACCATTAGGATTAATCCTTGCACTTTCTCTCTAGAGGTTTTTAAGTTTCGGCTTGACAGAGCCCTGGCTGGGTTGATTTAGTTGGGATTGGTCCTGGTTTGGGCAGGGGGATGGACTCAATGACCTCCTGAGGTCTCTTCGAGCCCTAAGATTTTTTGAATAGAGTTGTGCAAATAATAGAATTTTCACTTTGCTAGCTGAACTGAACAAAAATATTTCAGAATGACCCAAAACACAAATATTTTTATTTTCCTAGGAAACCCAAATCTCTCTCCTCTGACCACTTTGTTTTGGGTCAGATAATTTTTTGGTCTCATTTTGGGCATTTTAAACTTTTTTTAATAGCAAACGAAATTTAGAAATGCCACTCGCAAAACTGGAGAGGGAACAAGTTCAAAATGTGCTCCCTCATTCAAAGAATCAAGTCCTCCTGTGTATGTTATTGTCTGGGTTATGCCCCAGATTCTTGAATGTTCTCTTCTATATAAATAACAATGTTTTTTTTCTTCCTTAATAAAACTATGGTTCTCATGGTTTATGGTCGCAGATAGATCCATTAATTCTTTCTTGCACATTAGCAGATGGCACTGGCTTTTGTGAGCTTCACTTTATCAGTTCTGTCAAGAAAATTAGGATATAAACAATATTCAGTTTCTTAAAATATGATAAAACAGCAAGCAAATGGTCTGGTAGCACTTTATAGACTAACAAAACATGTAGATGGTATCATGAGCTTTCGAGTTTCCTTATCCTGTAATCATACCGTATTTTCCGGCGTATAAGGCGACTGGGCGTATAAGATGACCCCATAATTTTCTGGTTAAAAGATAGGTTTTCGTCTTATACTCGCCTTATAAGACTACGCCCCCTTAAGAGGCCAACCGGCAGCGCCCCAGCGCCCCTCTGCCTCCCCGGCTTTGCTCCCGGTGTCCTTGGTCTGCTGGGGACCGTCTCCAGCAGACCAGGGACACCGGGAGCAAAGCCGGCAGAGGGGCGCTGCCGGTTGGCCTCTTAAGGGGGGCGTCCTCAGAGGCTTTGCTCCCGGTGTCCCTGGTCTGCTGGAGACGGTCCCCAGCAGACCAGAGGCACCGGGAGCAAAGCCGAAGCGGCGGCGGGGTGCCGCGCTTCTGAGGCTTTGCTCTGGCAAAGCCTCAGAGGAGCGGGACCCCGCCACGGCTGCGGCTTTGCTCCCGGTGTCTCTGGTCTGCTGGAGATGGTCCCCAGCAGACCAGAGGCACCGGGAGCAAAGCCGCAGCAGCGGTGGGGTCCCGCGCCTCTGAGGCTTTGCCCCGCTGCCCGAGCCCCTCTGCGGCTTTGCTCCGCGTCTTCCTGGTCTGCAGACCAGGGAGACGCGGAGCAGCTTTTCTCGCCCCGGAGTATATGGGCGGCGGGACCGCGAGGTCCCGCAGTCTGTGTCCTCCGGGGCGAGAAAAGCCCCGGCGTATAAGACGACCCCCAATTTTTGGGGGATGTTTTTTACATCAAAAGTCGTCTTATACGCCGGAAAATATGGAAACTCCGGTCATCTGAAGAAGTGGGCTGTGCCTACGAAAGCTCATGATACCATCTACGTGTTTTGTTAGTCTATAAAGTGCTACCAGACCATTTGCTTGTTTTTTTTTTCTGTAGCAGGCTAACTTGGCTACCCCCTGAAGTTCCTTAAAATATGAAATCAAATAAATGCATATTATGCACGTGGTGCTTTTCAACCAAGGGTCAGAGTGCTTGACAGAGATTGGTAATTACTGCCACTGCTAGCTAAATCTAGAAACTGAGCTCCAGGTAAATTAAATGACTTGACCATGGATTTCACTGTGAAATATTGGACAATTCAAGAGTAGAACTAGTCTCCTAATTACTGATAGTGTATTAGCAGGGGATATACAGTTGTATCTGCACTAAAATATGACACTTTTGATTATATGATAGATATTGATATTAAACTTGTTTTAATACCTGATATTTTAAGTACTATGAAACCTATCCAAGAGACCACCTTCACTGCAGGGCTCTCAAGACAGAAGGCTGTCTAAAGTGTCCCCAAATATAACAATTTCAGTTCTATTCCAGCTTCATGAATAGATCACTCTGTTAAGCAAGTTATTTTTAGCATAAAATAATTGTTTGTTTAAGGTTTATCTCCTTTTTGTTCCTTTATGACATATAGGAGACCTGAAAGTTGTTTCTCAAAAGTGCTCTTAGTTTTTCTTTAGAGAACAATCAGGGATGTAAAATCTGCTTTTTCTGGAAGACCTCTTGTTTAGTAATAGTTAATCATCTTAGCTGAGGGAGTTGGCATTTTGAATCTTCAACAGAAATCTCTTTTCCAGAATGTCTGTCATTACAGTTAAATAGGTGTTGTTTAAATTAGACTAAAATTGTTACAGAACTTTGATTCTTGTGATGCTTTAATGACTAGAAAACTCCTGAAACTAATGAATTATCCTGGGCAACAAGACATGTTTCTAAATAAATGTTATGCTTGTTTTTCACATTAGAGAGTTTTAGGTGATCCTTACACATCATAAAAAGATGCAATTCTGCTCTTACCTTTTGTAGATCACTTGCAGGCCTGGTTTAACTGTCTGATATGGTCATGTGTTTGCTAATATAATGTACATCATATAAGGCAGAAGTGGGCAATCATTTTTGATGGGGAGCCCACTCCAGGAATTTGGTAAATGGTCAAGAGTGCATTCTTCTGTGATATTAATGGAAGGTCGGGTGCAGAAGGGAGTTCAGGATAGGGGTTTGGGGCTGCATGCAGGCAGGGGTGTGGGATCTGGGAGGGAGTTTGGGTGGAGGATGGGGTTGTGACCTGGGGCAGAGGATTGGGGGTGGGCAGTAGTGGGTATGAATGCAGGAGAGAATTCTGACCTGGGGGGAAGGTGGGATGCAGAGTCTGGAAGGACATTCTAACCCGAGGCAAGGATTCAGGAGGCGGTGTAGTGGTTTAGGTTGCAACCTGAGGCAGGGGATTGTAGTGCAGAGTTGTTTGAGAAGGTGGTATGGATGCAGGAGTAGCAATGCAGAGGGTTTGGGTTATGTAAGGTAGGGCTTCAGGAGGGGGAGCAGAGGGTTGGGGGAGAGAGGGTTGGGGTGCCAAAAGCAGGATGTGGCTGGGAGGCACTTACCTAGGTGCAGCCCAGCAGGTCCCTCATGCAGGCTCCCTGCCTTTCATACCCTGGCTGTGAGGGCCATGTGCTCCTCTGAATGCTGCAAGTCCCGGGGGCCGGGGGGGCCAGGCGTACTTCACCTGCTGCCCCTGCCCACAGCCCAGGTAGCTCCCATTGGCCGGTTTATTTGAGATTGTGCTGGGGATGGGGACAGTGCACAAAGCCTCTTCTCCCTCCTCCCCCCCATTCACAGTGCTCAGAGGAGTACATGGCCCCTGCAGTTGGTCGCTCTGAGTGGTGTGTGGAAGAAGGGCAGGTCTAAGCTGCCACTGGGCCATGGGCTGGATCCAGTTGCTTGGGAGGCTGTATTTTGCCCACCCTGGTCTAAGGGGTTTTATATTGGGAATATGCAAGCATAGCAGTCTACAAAGCATTTAGCTAACGTGTTTTCTGAAGACTGCACCATGGGATTCAGTATGATGTTCCCAATCTACAGAAAATACCTAAAATACTTCCCCCCCTCCCTTTTCCACTTCCAGATTAGCAAGACATCTACAGAAAGAGGCCCAGTCTCAACACAACAACTCAGAGTTCACAGAAGATCAAAAGGTACATGTTACTGGTGGTTCAGTCCATAATGGCTTGATCCTGCAAGGTCCTGGTCTCCTAAGTCCTACTGAAGGCTCAGTGTCTGAAGACTGAGCCCTGTGTTTTTCTTATCTCTTGAATTGTAAAGTACCGTGAAAACAGAGAACAGCTTAGCTGAAATGTTTATCATTAGATGTGACAGCTATTCTGATGAGCAGTATTCATGTGTTACAATCTGGCCAGAATCCTTCAAAACTGGAGGTTTTCTTTTTGGGTGATCTTTTGATAATTTACTTGTGGAACTTTACAAAATTAAATTAATTCCTTGTTAAAGTCCAAATGTCTTGAACTGCAGAGATGTCTAGTGTGTGGAGAGGATGTTATATTAAAGTGCAACACCCGATGGGAAAGGGGACTGCCAAAGATGTTTAGAGCACGGGTTCTTAACCTTTTTTTTCCTGGTGTCTTTCTCACATGCTATAAAAACTCCACGGCCCACTTGTGCCACAATAACTGTTTTTGTGCATATAAATGTTGGGACCAGTATTAGGGGGTAGCAAGCAGGACAACTGTGCAGGGCTCCATGCTGCAGAGGGCCCATGAAACTAAGTTGGTCAGGGTTGGGGCCCTGGGCTTCAGCCCCATGCAGCAAGTCAATGATGGCCCTGCTTAGCAAACCTCATGTAACCTGCTCGTAGCTGCCCAGAGGTTCAGGACACCTGGTTGAAAATCACAGTTCTAGGGGCTTCACTCTTCAGTCTTTCAGTAGAAGAAAGTTGTACTGTATGTGTGTATATTTGTGTGTTGTACTTTGTCAGCATCATGTTAAGGGGTTTCTTAAAACAGGAAACTCCAACAGGCTTTCTCAATACTGAGAACCATTTTTCGTGAGGTGAATTTAGTATAATAAACCCTGCTGTTGGAACATACGCATGATTTTGCAACCCTTCTGACATTATGTGGAGAAACAGGGTTTTATTAGGAATGATGACCATGTGGAGAAGACTTGTGATTACAGGTATTGCTCCCATGACCAATGGCTGATTTGGGAATGGAATTTTCTTGTACACAATTCTTTTCTATATACAAGTTACAGAATTGTGACATGGATTAAAGAAAAAGAGCCTAATGAGATTAGAGATGTGAATGAGTAGTCGACTACCAGAGAAGCAGGAGCTTATTGGATAGCACTGTTGACTACTCTGTTACTTACTCACTCTCTCTCTCCACTCTTAAAGGGACAGAGAGGAACCAGCGCACAAAGACATTGGCTCAATCTCTGGTCCCCCACTGCATATCAGGAGAAATCCCTGCCACCACTCTGCATTTTTAAAGGGACAGAGCAGTGGCAGCTTAAGCAGCTGCTGGTGTGCTGTCCCTTTCAAAATGCCAAGTGGCAGTGGGGGGTAGGAGTAGGGGTTGTACTGAGAGAGATCCATGGACTGGCTGCTGCTGCTTGGTCCCTTTCAGCATGCAGGGTGGCAGCGGGAGGGTTGTCCTAAGACCTGGTGGGGGACCAGAGATTGAGCCAGTGTCTTTATGTGCTGGCTCCTCTCTGTCCCTTTAAGAGTGCAGACCGGGGCAGAAGGGTTGGGCTGAGACCCAGAAGTGTGCGCTGTAACTGCCTTTCCCTAGCGACTAGTCAAGTAGTCAATGGAAATTGCCTTGACTACTTGACTAGCAAATTAATCACTACTTAATATCTCTATAAGAGATGCCTTATGATCTATGATAGTAATAGAAATGTAGCCGTGTTAGTCTGGTGTAGCTGAAGCAAAATACAGGACTATGTAGCACTTTAAAGACTAACAAGATGGTTTATTAGGTGATGAGCTTTCGTGGGCCAGACCCACTTCCTCAGATCAAATAGTGGAAGAAAATAGTCACGACCATATATACCAAAGGATACAATTAAAAAAAATGAACACATATGAAAAGGACAAATCACATTTCAGAACAGAAGGCGGATGCAGGAGGGGGCGGGGAAGGAAGGAAGGTCCCCCCCCCCCCGCATCCCCCTTCTGTTCTGAAATGTGATTTGTCCTTTTCATATGTGTTCATTTTTTTTAATTGTATCCTTTGGTATATATGGTTGTGACTATTTTCTTCCACTATGTGATCTGAGGAAGTGGGTCTGGCCCACGAAAGCTCATCATCTAATAAACCATCTTGTTAGTCTTTAAAGTGCTACATAGTCCTGCATTATGATCTATGGACTGAAAACTTCAAGGTGGTTAGAAAAATCAGAGAAATGAATGTGCTGCAGTGGCTGCCATTTCAAAATGTTAGCATTTGCCTTCAGTTACAATGTGGAGAGACGTGCTAGGACAGTGGTTCTTAATCTTTTCCATACATGTAGATACTAAAACAAAAAAGCTTCAGGACTTTTGTCCCCTTTATTTAGTCATTGGAAGATTTACCTGGCATTGCTCGGGTGCTTAACTCAATTAGCTTTTGTTTTTCTTCCTTTACATAATTGCTCTGGGGTGGGGCTGGGAATGAGGGGTATAATATGTAGGCTGCCCTGGGGAGAGAGAAGAGTACCACAGCCCTCTATCACCATAGC
This sequence comes from Pelodiscus sinensis, assembly GCF_052426305.1. Lineage (NCBI taxonomy): Eukaryota > Metazoa > Chordata > Testudines > Trionychidae > Pelodiscus > Pelodiscus sinensis. The sequence continues at coordinate 156,965,221 of NC_143054.1, read as the reverse complement.
AGCTTGGGGCTAGATGCCTCTCTTTGGCTGCTGAGCTCCAGTAGGCACAGCCAGGGGAGAGTTCATCCCCTGCCCTCTCTCTCTCCTTCCTACTCCCCTCCCACTCCCCCCCCCCCCCCCGCCAGCACTCCCTAGCCTGAGTGAGGAATGCAGCAAAGTGTGCACCTTCCCCAGGCTCCTTGGCTAAGGGAAAAATCCAGCAATGGGAGATGGGGGAGGCTAACAGGAACCTGGGGAGTGGGAGGTTTGGGACTGGGGAAGTCCCGGATGGGGGTTGGGTGTATCCCCAGACAATTCCTTTCACCTCACTGGTGATTCTCTTTTCTGTAAGGTTTTAGGAGAAGCAGTCTCATTTCCTGGCAAAAACAAACCCTTATCTGGCTTTAAATTATGGATAAGAGGAAGACATCCACCCCTCCTAACCCCAAGAAACCATAGACTAAGGAGATCTCTTTGGAAAGTAGGCAGGTTTTGTCTTTTATTGGCTTCTTCTGCTGTCATTACAGATAGTTGTTAGTCTTATAATTTCACTTTTTCACACCAGTTTTGATTGGATCTCTCTTCTCCTCGATTGGAAGTAAAGTTGGAAGGTGTGGTTGTGTTAGGACTGCGGTGTCAAACCAGTTCTGAAGCAGTGGCCGCTATACAGGTGACCCCCCCTGCACTTACAACCTAATTGGTTCCTGGAGATCCGTCGTAAGTGGATCCCTTATTGTCCATAGGGCCAATGTTATGAATGGGGGTTCCGTCCCTGTCCCACTTTGCCTTCTGGGAGTTGTAGTGTCCAGGAGCCAGTGGTGCGAACAGCACGAACGGTCCCCTGAGCGAGCCGGCCGGCCGGGGACTGTGCAGGGCGGTAGGTGGCCCTGCAGCTCCTGGAGCGGAGTGGCTATAAATACGGGGGTTTGCAGGTCAGGTGGCTGTAAGTCAGGGTTTGCCTGTAGTGACTACTGCTTTAGTGAACTAGCCACATTCAACTGGCCAAATAGCCACATGTGGCTAGCGTGTTGACACTACGGGGTTAGGAGGTGCTGTTAATTTCACTTATGGCAGGATGTGATTAACAGCTTGAAGTATTTCATGCTGAGTATCAATATGAACTTCATTGTTTCAAGATGATTACAAAACTGGGCTCTGAACTTTGTGGATAGCATCTTGCCTCAAATAAAGGTAAGTACATGTGACAGAGAGGGGAAGGCTGCTTCCTGTGGAAGGTCTGGCTGAGAACCTAGGGAGGTACTGAGAGTCTGAGGGCTGCATGGATCCAAAAGCAGAACTATTTTCTCTATACTCAAAGGAGAGTGCAGGACTGTACCCCTGTATCAAGGGGAGCAAGGTAACCTAAATAAAGAACAAATGGGCATCTGCTGTTTAGATTGTGATGCAGAATGAGACTGAAATTAACCTTTTGTTAATCTCTAAGACTGCGTCTACCCTGCAGATGCAAATTGAGCCTTGTCAATTGCGTATCTTATTTCAAAATAGCTTATTTCGAAATTGGGAATGTCTACACTTCACTTATTTTGAAATAGAGCACTCTTCCTCTGACTTCCCTTACTCCTTGTACAATGAAGGTTATAGGAGTGGGAGTAAGAAGTCCTCTAGCTTGACAGTATTTCAACATTATTTTGAAATAACTGCCTGGTGTGTAGATGTGGACTAAGTTATTTCACAATAACACTAGTTATTTCGAAATAATGTTGCTGTGTAGATATATCCTAAGATGCCACAGGACTATGCCTTGTTTAAGTTTTTTTTTCAGTTACAGACTAACACAGCTACTCCTCTGAGACTGTTTCCAAACTTGCCCATGGTGAACAAAGAAAGTGGGCCTCCTTTTTAGAAATAGTTAACTAACAGGATTCTCTCCTTCTTTCCCACTGAGGGAGACCAGCACCTGTCACAATAAGAGCAAATGTACCCTTTTCAGTTCTTTACATACATGCTAAAAGCTTTTTGTTTGGTCTTAAAAATATTAAGGATGTTAGAGGTTGAGGCTGCCCTGTTTATGGAGGTCTCACCCTGGCAATCCAAATGTGGATTACGATCTTTCTCTGATCTCAATTTAAGTGGGTAGGTTTGAATTTTAATAGATGTCTTCTTCCAGCTGTTGGTTAGTAACTGAGCTGAATACATGCATACAATAAGGAGTGATGTAAACAGTGTAACTAAATGTCACACCCTGATTCAGCTAATTTCTTTGGTATCTGTGACTTGTCTGCTTGTGCTGCAGCCTTACTGTCTTCTAGGAGAAAAAATGTGAAGAAAAGACCTGAATTGTGCTGGTAAAAAACATAGAAAAATATATTTTTTTGGGGGGCTGGGGGGTGGTCTTCTTTATTGATACATAAAGAAGTAAAAAACATACCCATTTCTTCCACTCTGCATATGGAAAGCCCTTTTTCCCCTAGAATGACAGTAATTTTATTTATATTGCCATGTTTTTAGATACTGTTAAAAAAGAGAGCTACTTCCTCCTTTTTCTAAAGATAAATTATCCTCACTTCAGAGAGACTGGATTCAGGTAAATGAATTCTGGATCAGATTCTCTCCTGCGTCAAGATCCACTTGTTGATAGCAAGGACGCTTTGTCAGTTATAGCTCCCAGTTTCTTGATCTGCCATGGCTCCCATCTCAGTATAGGTTAAGCAGTCTAAAAACTGCTCCAAGTGCTAGCCTTGGTCCCTGAAGGATCATAGCACAAGGTGAGAATTGCTAGGGGAGGTCTGCTTTGCTTCAGTTGTGTCCTCTCCCCTTCCCTGATGTACCCCCTGCACTAAAGAGAGAGTGGTATACAGCTGGTAGACAGTCCCTGCACCAGGGGAAATTCTCTACCAGGGGAAATTTTCAACTTGAGACCTATGCAGAAGGGATCAGACTGGGACTGAGAACTTGGCCCTCTGTCTTAGCATCACTTTTAATGTGCACTGGTTCTTTCATGTACAGTTACGGACATTATTTGAATATATCCAACTATAATTACTAAAATATAATTAGCTAACTATCAATTACAGTAACATGAGTATAGAATTAATGCAGCAGGACATATGACAGTTAACTAGTTTACTAATGCCTTTGTGTGAAAGAAACTGCTGCTGCCATCCATCTTGTGATAAATATTAGTTATGATGTAAATACAAAATAATTTGTACTACATGTGAACTGCTCACTGTTACCCAGTCTTTGTCATCTTACAGTTCAAGGGAAGGACTTCACCTTTGTGCTCTTAAGTGACAGCTTTTGTTACATTTTTTTTTGGCTCAATAGTCTTGCCATTTAATAATTCCCTGCCTTACATAGAATAATGGGAGGAGAATGCAGCCATCACATCCATGCCCTTTGCCTATTTGCTCTTATTTGGTTTTCTGGGATTTCTATTTTGCTAGGGTATGTTTATATTGCAAAAGAACACAGCAAAACAAAAAAGAGCAGAGTGTGGTAGCTCAGGTTGAAAGAACAGTAAAGAGACTGCAGTTCTGATTTTAACACTGGTTAGCAGTTAAATAAAACCTATTAGGGGATGGAATTTGAGCTGCTAACTTAAGTGCAGAGTTGGTGTGTCTTCACTGTTTTCATATGAGTTGGCTAACAAGCTAATTCGTGGTAAGATCACACTTTGCTTTGCAGTCAGACATACCCACAGTGAGCAAGCATAGCTTATGTTAATTGACCTTAGTTTGGCCATCTCTGTCAGCCTTTGCTCCTGCACAGCATGTTAGTTATTTTCACCCAAATCTCCAAACAGTGCATGTGACCTTTCAAGTCTGAGTAAAAAGTGCTTGCATGAGCCTCTTAAAAATTTTACTTGGCTTTATGGAGTGTTGAAAAATCTTACTTTTTGTGCTAATAAATAATCTTAGGATGCCTCATGAAACTACTGGTTTGCTAACAACTTGGACCATTCTTGAAAATCAAACTTCAGTTAGGCTCTCTATTTATGCAAACATCTCAAACTGCATTACAGTTAGCACAGTCATTACTCACACAACAGTACAGAAGAAGCCTTGACTGCTAGATCAACTGACTTCTAAACTTTAATTTACATTGAAACGGGATCATTAACAGCTCTAACTAGCAGAGTTTATTACAGCTTTAGTGCTTGTAATAAGATACTAAGTGTTTTCATTGCTGTAGAAGGAGCCTCTGTATGGGATAGTTGCAGCTGAAAACGATAGTGTTTAGCTGCATTTTTTACTTTTGGGTTGGGTGTGGTCCCTTAAAAATAGTTATGAATAATGGCTGCTGGTATCTTGCCATATTTCAATAGATTCCATATAAAACCTGTTCTTTTCTATTTTAAACTCCAAATCTCTCCTATTCCTAGTGCTGTGTTGTCATTCTTCATCTCCAAAGAGCCTAAGGACACATCTTTGCAAAGTTTCATCTGCCCCACTGCAAGGAGTTAGTTCCTTAGTTGAGGCAGCTGTAAGAATTTAACTTCAACATGGGGTCAGTTAAGCATATGGGGAGGAGGGGGAAATTAAGTAGCATTTCTGAAGACCTCATTTAAATCTCAGGCTCAATACTCTGTGACCATAGAAGAGCAGATGTTAAATTCTATGTACAGTACATGTCTTGCCTATATCACATGGGCTGGAGATTAAGTGTACCAATCCTCTTGCTAATTGCTGCCTCTGGTTCTAGAATCATATTTGGGGAATCTGTTCTATCTGTTGCATTTTCTTAGTATTTAGTTGGCATGCTCTCTGCTCCACATTAGCACCCAAACATTTCACCGAGCTGTGCTTGCTCTAACATTAGATTTGCATTTGAACTGTAGAGATTCTGCCTCACTAGAGGAGCTCTAAATGTCCTGTCTTTCTCCATTACTTCATATCTCCCCATCCCTGGAGGTCCTGTATTTGTGGACAACATCTTTTCTTTTTTTTCTTTTCTTTTTTTGGTTAACAATAAAAAGCTCCCAGTGCTGCTGCTTAACTGACTAGAGAGAATAACACACATTTCCTTCTGAGGGTTGCCTTTCTAGCAATACTGTCTTTGATTTCCCCCTTCCCAATTATGACTGTGAGACTGGGCCATGCATTTAACTAAATGTGTAAAACATGCATACTCAGTCTGTAACTCTAAGGTATTCAAATATATTGGAAAGGAGGAGATACATGATTTCTAATAGTATTGGCAGAAAAATATTTTTCAATCTTTTTATCCTCTAACACGAGGCAGATGTCATTCAAGCATAAAAGAGACAGAGCTTTTTTAGGGGCCAGCCCAAGGGTAGAATGAACTCTCATAAGAACTAATAGCCTCACCAGCTTCCAGTGGAAGTGCAAGGCATGCTTTTTTGATTTTTCCTTCTCTAATGTAAACACATAGCAATTATATATGTTATAATGAAAAAAATCCAAAACATGATACTCCATTGCACACGCTCCTCTCCCAGGATGAGAAGAGAACCAGCATGTGACTGATGTTATATCAGAGGTCCCCAAACTGTGGAGCATGCCATAGGAATGTCTGTGGGGGGGTGGAAATTAGGGCCCAGGTCAACCTCTTGGGGAGTTAGGGAGGGAATGCCAATCAACCCCTCTCAGCCATGGCCCTAGCTCCTGGCTCAGAGTCTGCTTCTGCTCCCAACCTCAGCATAGCTCTATACCTGGTTGTGGGCCCAGCTGCTGGTTCACACACCTGAGCAGAAGCTTTTGTTCTTCCTGAAAGCTTTTGTCCCGATGGCACTGGAGATGATCTGAATCATTGCTTGTAAGCCACCTGACATTGTCTATTTCTCTTGGAAGGCCTTTGAGAGAGATATAGGGGGCATCTACACAACACCCTGAACTCGAAGTAAGATGCATAATTTGCACTATGCAAAGTGCGTATCTTATTTCAAATCTATTTTGGAATAGCTTATTTTGAAATTTGGCGTCTCTACCCAGCGTCAACTTTCGAAATAACACGCTACAGGCAGTCCCCGACTTACGCGGATCCGACTTATGTTGGATCCGCACTTACGAATGGGGCTTTTCTCGCCCCGGAGCTCACGGGCGGCAGGTTGCCACCCGTGTCCTCCGGGGCGAGAAAAGCTTATCGCAGTCTCCCTGGTCTGCTGGGGGGGGTCCAGCAAAGCCGCTGGACCCCCCCCAGCAGACCAGGGACACCTGAACAAAGCCGCCGCCTGGGCAGCTTTGCTTGTTTGCCCGGGAGCAAAGCCGGCTTTGCTTCTGTCCCCCTGGTCTGCTGGGGGGGGTCCAGCAAAGCCGCTGGACCCTCCCAGCAGACCAGGGACACCCGAGCAAAGCCGCCACCTGTGCGGCTTTGCTCGGGGGCAAAGGAGCAAAGTCACACGGGCGGCGGGGTCCCTCCGCCTGTGCGGCTTTGCTCGGGTCTCCCTGGTCTGCTGGGGGGGAGGGGGTGCAGCTAGTGCGCCCCCCCCAGAAGACCAGGCTTTTGTTGCGGGATGCCTCGGGTAGAGAAGCTGGGGTGCTGCTGGGTTGGTCCTGTGGGAACCTACCGGGCAGCGCCCCAGCTGTTCTGTCCCAGGCTCCAGATTCAGCAGCTGTTGAAACTGATCAGGCTGATTCCAGGAAGCTGGGGGCAGAGCAACTCTGCCTCCGGCTTCCTGTAGTCAGCCCCTGGTCAGTTTCAGTGGCAGCAGCTGAATCTGGAGCCAGTTCCGACTTACCTACAAATTCAACTTAAGAACAAACCTATAGTCCCTATCTTGTACGTAACCCGGGGACTGCCTGTATTTTGAGACATCTCTTACCGGGATGCTGAAATGGCACTCACGTTATTTTGAAAAATATTTCAAAATAAACAGGTGGCTTGGATAGACATGGGATAGCTATTTCAGGATATCTGTGGAAGACTTCTCTTTGCTGATGGTATCTTGTCTAGGGCTCTGGCTCTTTCCTCCACAACTAAGTGAAATGAGGTCTGCATTGAATTCAAACTGGGGTAATCTCGCAGCAGAATCTCATGTGCCACTTCTGTATATGAAGGGAGAAATTACTATCCGTCCTTGACCAATGTTAGTGTAACTTTAACTGAAGAGTTCTCTCTCCTACTTGAGTATAATTTTTAACCACTTGCACAGCATTTAAGGACCCTAAAAGATTTTACAGAACATGCTTTGAATTCATGTAGACTGCTATTTCTTGACTGTCAGCTGTTGCAGTTATATGAACCAGTACATTGTTGTTTTTTGTCATTCAAAGGAGGCCTCTTCTGTTTGTTTTCACTACACACAGAGCAAAACACTTTGTGCTTTAAGGTACAGTAGGGCCTGCTTCTGACAGATTGTGAACATCCACAACTCTCCATAGGAGGGTGACCATTACACACGTCTGGATCAGGTCCTCGCTTATAATTGAGAGTGGCTATCTGAATCTTTCCTGGAAGGGCAAATGGTAACATGTGCTTTCATATTTTCAAAGTAATTGATCTTATTCTCAGATATGTCCCCCATCAATCCCAGAGCAATCATAAGGTTTGTAAGCATGTTATGGTGTGCAAGGAAGTGCCCCAGTCTGCAACACACTCACTATTGACACATTTGTATCGATGAGCTGTGTGGAAAAAGTTCAGTTGCCAGAGCTTATGTACAGTGAAACCTTTGTTATCCGGCACTCTGTTAATCAGAAAACTTTGTTAACCAGCATTGCCCCCAGCCACAATACTGTCACATCTTCAGGTACACAGGCCTGGCTTGGTTTACCATGATTGGCTTAACAATTTTTTATTTAAGACATACATTTAATAATCTTTAACTCAAAATTGAAATGTGAAACCAACTGCTTCACACTACAAAACTACCAATATTAAAAATTTGAGTGTTACTATTATTGTCCATTGGTTTTTCCTAGGTTGATGGGACCCTCAGATAACTGGAATTTTTAGATAACTGGAACGCCCTAATCTCCGAGCGTGCCAGATAACACAGGTTTTACTGTAATATTGTCCATTGCACCTTCAGTTTCTCTGGCTTATGTATAATGTTTCTAGAGGCAAATATTAAATCTATTCAGATTGCTGTGCAATCAGATTTTGTGGAGAGGTGAAAATGTTAGTAAGCTTGTTTTAAAGGAGGGCTGTTGTCTTGAATGTAGCTGTACGCAGATTTAATTGGCAAATGAAATAATTTCTTTCTTTTCCTTACAGAAAACCATAGCTAAAATTGCAACATGCCTGGAATTGCGGAGTGCAGCTTTGCAGGTAATGTATTGCCCTGCCATTTCTGATTTGTGATTTTTTTTTTTTTAAACGAGTGTCAACCAAGATCATAGGAACACAATTCTATATGGAAAGCTGATTTGTGCCATCAGGGAATTGACTTTGCTTCTAATACTAAATGTTTCTGTTCCTCTATCGGTTAAGTTTCAATGGAATGAAGTGGAGAAGGAGGTAATGTGTAAGACTTTCCAGATGTAGGTATAATTTCTGGCTTGCAGTTTGTGATCAGTTTTAATGCTGGGACTTCCACCACCAGGTAGTTGCCTGAAAGCCTCTGAATGTTTAAGGACGTATGTGTGCACTGAATGTCACAAAATTGCAGGCTTCCTGTTCCTTGTCACTTCAGATTCCTTCCATAGAAGATGACAGTGCTGGTGGTATGCAGAGAGGCTATATAGACAGCAGCAGAAACAGCACTGGGGTGCACTTTACACAAGCCTAGCTGTTTGTACGTAGCCCTGCTAGACCTTAAGAGCACTTCAACAGTTTTCACTCTGCGTAGATTCCTGTCCTCATTACTCTCCTCCAGGGGAAGCTGCGCAGATACAAACTTTGGGGGAGGAGGGGAATGTGAGGGAAAAGAGTTAACTTAAAAGGTGAGAGGGACTTGTAAAAATGGAAGATAGGTGAGAGAAAATGAACTTTGGCACTGAGCTGCAGTGTAGGTTTTATTTCTTCCATTACTCCTGTAAATAAGAGTGATGGTTATTAAGAACAATCAATCCACACACACTGGGCAAGGTCCTGTAGAAATAACTGTAAGATGTTTCGACTTTGGTTTATATCCTGTATACTTTTTCATACTTTTCAGTGGCTAATGAGCAAATTATTTAAAATCCCCTTCTGTTATCCTGGTTGCTTGTGAAACAGTAAGAAAGAGTTAGTCTCAGACAATGCAGATGGGTCTGTACTTGGTCATGAGTTAGGGACTGTGTGTGTTAAATATGATTTGGTTTATAAGAAATTCCTCAAACTGAGTCTTGCCAGTAAAGTAGTTCTGGCCTTTGTCAAAATCATAGCAGAAAAATCTTGCTTTTGAATGTTTAAAATATAAACTGTTTGTTTGCTTTTTGTGACTTTAAACATAGTCTAGTGTATATTCTGTGTTAAGACCGCAAGGTTTGATTTAATTTTTGCCTGTGTTAATGCCACATTCTTTAAGATGGCTGAAGATCTGGGAAGTGTCTGACCTACCTAATCAACGGAGGAGGCTAGCTCTGTTGCTATCCAAGAGCGAGAAAATAGCTCCACCCATTGAGGAGGAGGCAGGCCCATGGTACAGTTGAGAGCACCAGACTGGGAATCAGGAGTCTTGGATTTTGTTCCCAGTTCTCCATTGATTTTGTGTGATCTTAACCTCTGTCTTCCTCAGTTTACTATGGGTTGGACCTCTCTGATCCGGCACCTTTGGGACCTGACTGGTCCCGGACAAGGGGATTTACCGGACTGGGGGAGGTTCCTCCCTTAATGGCCTGTGCTAAACTGCTGCCCTTGCCCCGCTGCTGCCTGGCCAGCTGCCGCTCCCTAGGCGGGAGCTCTCCAGCTCCTGCTGGCCCCACTGCTGCCGGGGTCAGAGCTGTGCTGCAGGAGTTGGAGCTCCCTGGCTGCTGCACTCCCTCCCTCTGACCTTCTAAGTGGATAAGCTGTTCAGGAGCTGAGGCTATCGCTGAACAAGTGCAGGTCCTTTGTTCCAGCAGCCATTGCAGGAGAACAGAGGGGTGGATTCAGAAGCTGCATGCCACGCTCTGAACTGCAGCTGGCAGCAAGCTGAGTGAGGAGCACAGCACAGACTGTAACCAGCCCATTATCTGTGGGTGCAATTCCATTACAGGGCAAGAGAAATAGCAAGGACCCTCCCAAAGCTCTGTCATCTGTAACATGCTTTCAGTTTGGAATAGGGTTGGTAATGGTGTTGGCTGCTATGTAACCTACAACATTAGCTGCTTCATTTACTCTGCAACTTGCCACAACTCCAATGTGTGCTCCTTGTAACAGCTTACAGGGGCAGTAAAGAGATGTTCAAATACTAGTCAGAGCCAGATGCAGCCTGGGCAGGAACTGAGCTGTTTGGGGTAGTTTGCAGTGTGCAGGAACTTGGTTGGCTCATCTTGATTTTGAATGTAGCCACAGGCCTTTAAATAGAAACTTTCACTTGTCCCAAATCAAGTGTTGACCAGCCAACCCGCTTGTTTGTCTCTAGATTACATGTAGAGAGAGACCTGACCAGCAAGGGCCTGAACCCACTGTGGTCAAACTCAGAACATACGTGTTACTACGTATGTTGAGAGAACTGATAGTCCCTACTGGATTTAGCTCCCTAGCCTTGTTTCAGAGAATTATAGCTTGGTCACTAAATCTGCACCAATATGAAATATGAAGCCCCTTTAAACAATTAAAACTCATTGTGTTTGTTTAATGACGCTGTCCTCCAGCCTCCATATACTGGTCTTTCCTGACTCATCCTTTCCCTAGCTAAGGCTTACGCCAAGCAAGTCACACTTCTCTAGGCAGTAACTCAGGGATTTTATACTGTTTCAGGTTTGATTTGTGGAATTTTTCAGCTTCCACCTCATTTTAGGAAGCCACACACACGCTAAAGTTACATTGTGGCATCCTGTCTGGGACCAAAGTAGCTGATTAGCTTGGTCAGTCCTCCCTTCTACTGGCATGGTATGTCTTCACTGCAGTCTCTGCCTCGACATGCCCTGCTGCTGCTGACACTTGTACAACAAGTGGATCCTTTAACATGAGCCCCATTTGTCCTTGTGGAAGTATTAAGAATAGCGAGTGACCTGGCATTCTGTAGGCTTTCTCCTGCAAGATGGTGAATATTTTCCACTTCCCCAGCTGCAAGTAGCATTGAAGGTACATGCAGGATCAAAGCCCAACTGAGCCACAGTTCCTAAGGCTAGAGCTGATCCATGTTTCAGATCAACTGAAGTTTGGAGGGTTTAAGATGGACCTCCTTTGCTGTCTTAGCACTTGTGTTTGAGAGGATAAATGAATAGAATCAGGTTGTTTTGAAATATTCTCATTTCAAGCATCACAATACACTTATTCTCTTCAGGAGCATTAAAATAACATTGATTGGCCTAAAAATCCTCTCACACAGAGACCCCATAGGGACAAAAGCTGGAACAGTGCTGCATGCCTAATCTGAGATTGCAATAGCAACAGAGGGTACATAATGAAACCTAATACTATCTTCCTTTGTAACCTCCTAGTCCACACAGTCACAGGAGGAATTTAAGCTGGAGGATCTGAAGAAGCTAGAACCAAGTAAGTAATATCTTTCATTTTAGGTGGGTGATTTTTATAATTACAGTGGAAAGTCTGATAGCCGCAGTAATGCTGACTGGCCTAAATGTGGGTAGACAGTAATGCCGTGGTTAGTCCTCCAAATGTTTGCTACCACATGCATTCTTTAATAAGCAGACTTTAATGTAGTGCTGGAAGATTTAAAGACTGGGTGTCCTTACATTTCATAGTCTATTAATTTGTTCCCCCTTGAATGGACAGTGCTCTTTAGGGTCATTATTAGTTTTAAAGCACAGCAGAAGCCATCCAGTAAAGAATACAAGCATTTTGAAAATTTTGCACTGCTTAGTTGAATCTTCAACCTGCATATATCTCTTTGAATAGTATTGTATTTGAATTGTAAGCTCAGTGGGGTAGAAAAACATGCCTATCTTTGTACAGTGCCAAGGACACTGGGCCTCGGGAAATGATTCAGAATATACTGATACCCAATCAGCTATTACACAACACACTGATGGAATTGTTGTAATGATGTTAAATCCTATTGAGGAAAATAGAAGGAAGATAAAGTCTGGCAAGTCAAGTGTAAAAGTCTAGTTAGGCAAAACATTTTTGTCTTCTGCTACTTGCACTTCAAATTCTAATAGCATTTTTTAAAGTACTTCTGAAGCCTGCCAAACTATCTTTGGGGCCATTGGATGATTGGGGAGAATCTGGGAAGATAAATCTATTGCAGAGAAGCTAAATGAATTATTTAAAATGGTCTTTCCTCAGAGAATATAAGGGAGATTCCCACACCTGAGGTATTCTTTTTGGGTTGCAGATCTGAGAAACTGTCCAATATTGAAATATTAGTTGAAGAGGCTTTGGAACAAATTGATAAATTAAACAGTAGTAAGACATCAGAACTTGATGATATTCGTCCAGGAACTCTTATATAACATTACAGAACATCTAACTGTAGTATGTAACTTATTGCTTGAATCAGTCTCTGTACTATTTGACTGGTGGGTTAGCTAATGCAATGCAGATTTTTTTTTAAAAGGATTCCACAGATTATTTTAGTAAATTCAGGTCAGAAAGTCTTAAGTTCAGTATTAGGCAAATTGTAATTATAGTAAAGAACAGAATTATCAGACACATAGTTGCACGCCGTTAGGGAAGAGTCGGCGCAGTGTTTGTAAAGGGAAATCACACCTCACCAATCTATTAGAATTTTTTGAGGGGTTTCATCAACATTCACAAGTGTAATCTTGTTGCTACAGTATGCTTGGACTGTCAGAAAGCCTTTAGAGAAGGTCCCTCAATATAGGCTCTTAAACGAAGTACGTAGACATGGAGTAAGAGGGAATGTCCCCTCATGGGTCAGTAATTGGTGAAAAGACTGGGAACACAGGATAGAAAGAAATGGTTAGTTTTCAGAAGGAAGAGAGGTAAATAGTGCAATCGTCAAAGATCTGTACTGGTACCGGTAGTGTTCAGTGTATTCATAAATATTCTGAAAAAAAGGGATAAACAGTGAGGAGACCAATCTTGCAGATGACAAAATGACTCAAGATAACTAAGTCCAAAGCTGAGTGTGAAAATTTACAAAGGGAGCTAAAAAACTGGCTGGCTGGTCAACAAAATGCCAGATGGAATGTTGATAAATGCCAAGCACTGCATTTTAAAAAACATAATTCCAGCTATATATACATACCAAATGATGGTTCTAAATTAGTTGCTACCACTCAAGAAAGAGATTTTAGAGTAATTGTGGATAGTTTTCTGAATAAGCAGTAGCAGTCAACAAAGCTAACAATTTTAGGAACTGTTAGGAAACAGATAAAACAGAAAATATTATATATGTCACTATATAATAGTGTAAAAAAGTTAAAGACCTGTCTTGTCAAAGGCTTTCTGGAACTCTAAGTACACTATATCTACTGGATTCCCCTTGTCCACATGCTTATATTGACTCCCTCAAAGAATTCTAGTAAGTAGATTGATGAAGCATGATTTCCCGTTACAAAAACCATCTTTATTCTTCCCCCAACAAATTATGTTCATCTATGTGTCTGATAATTCTGTTCCTTACTATAATTTCTACCAGTTACAGAAGTTAAATTTGTTGGCCTGTAATTGTCAAAATCACTTTTTAAAAGGAGCCCTTTTTAAAAAATGGTGTCACATTAGCTATCCTTCAGTTATTTGGTATAGAAGTTGACTTGAAGGATAGGTTACAAACTAATTAGTATTTCTGCATTTTCACATGTGAGTTTCTTTAGAACTCTTGGGTGAATGCCGTCTGGTCCTGGTGACTTGTTACTGTTTAGTTTATCAATTTGTTCCAAAATCTCCTCTAATGACATCTCAGTTTCCCAAACCTGAGCCATTCTCTTTAGGTGTCAAATCTGAGAATCTCCTTCACATCCTCAGCTATGAAGACTGATGCAAAGAATTCATTTAGTTTCTCCACAGTGGCCTTATCCTGAGAGCTCCCCACTGGTTGTTTAGCAGGCTTCCTGCTTCTATTGTACTTACAAAAATTTCTATTGCTTTTTGAGATTTTGGCTAGTTATTCTTCAGATTCTTTTTTCCTTCCTAATTATATTTTTACACTTCATTTGCTAGAGTTATCTATTTTCCTTCACTGGTATTTAATTTCAACTTTCTAAATGATGCCTTTTTTTCTCTCACTGCTTCTTTTACTTTGTATAGCAGTAGTGGCACTTTTTTGCTTCTCTTCTGTTTCTTAATTTTAATTTAAGTTTGAGCCTCTATTATAGTCTCTTTAAAAAGACATTATAATAGTGTTTTTTTTCTAAAGACCGTTTTAATTGTACATTTGTTAGCATGGACCAATAGTAAGACTTTCAAACATATTCAGCATTGCCAAGTAATTTAAGCCAATGCTGAATGTCTTTGAAAATCTCCTCAGCATTCTACAATGGTCGGAAAGGGTGTTGCGTAAAACATAAGAACGGCCGTACTGGGTCAGACCAAAGGTCCATCTAGCCCAGTATCCTGTCTGCCGACAGTGGCCAGCATCAGGTGCCCCAGAGAGGGTGGACCGAAGACAATGATCAAGCGATTTGTCTCCTGCCATCCCTCTCCAGCCTCTGACAAACAGAGGCCAAGGACACCATTTTATCCCCTGGCTAATAGCCTTTTATGGACCTAGCCTCCATGAAATTATCTAGCTTCTCTGTAAACTCTATTATAGTCCTAGCCTTCACAGCCTCCTCTGCTAACTCCACATCAGGCTTTTGCCTGTGAAAAGAAGGATAACACATCCATAATTTAGATGCATTCCACACTTCTTTGATGATTATCCTAATCAACAAAAGTTAATGGAGGTTTCTAACATAGGTGACACTAGGGCTGAAAATTTCCATGTTATGTGTCTGCCACAGGTTGAATTTCTTTTTTTTAGTTAAGCTGTTTCTAGGGATAAGGTTCTCAGCAACATTGATCTGCTCCTAGTAGCCAAACTTGTTCTCTCAAGATTATATACTAACAGCATTATCATAGGATCTCATGTGAAATCAATAGTAAGAACAATTCTCTAGTTGCTATCTGGGGTAGAACTTTTGTGGTGGGCGAGTGAGAAGTTTGTAGGGGGTTGAAAATAAAAAGGATTTTCAAAACGTGTCTCATGTGGTCAGTGCTTAATTTGTACTGAAAGAGCTGCTGTGGCTCAAGCAATTTTTTTACATTCGTAACTGATGCAGCAAGCCGAGAGGTGCTGGGGATATGAACTGCCAGGACTAGAGATGCTGGAGCCAAGGCCTAGCAAGCCCTGGTACAAATTAAGCACTGCGTGTGATGCAAAGGCTCTTTATGGTGGAAAAGCTTTCTCCGCTTTCTAAAGAGGTTCAGGTCGGGGTTCTCCAGTTCTCTGGAATTTTGTCCCTTTGCTGGGTCCCCTTGACAGAGAATACTTGAAGGAGTGCTTGTGCTTCATCTTGTTCTTTGAAACCTACATTTTCCTGGAAGAGCACAGTTGTCATGAGGGTTCATAGATCAAAGTTTGGTCATTGATGTAAGCTGGCGCTGGATCCATTAATTGCCTTGAAAATTAGGACCAAGGCCATAAACTGACATTGAATGCCAGCTGGGAGACAGGAGAGAGCTTAGCACAAGCACGATGTACTTACAGAAACCCGTACCATGGAGATTGGGAGTAGCTACATTCTGAACCCAGCGTATGCTGTGAATCGTTTTTGCATTCAGCTTCAGATAAAATAGGCAATAGTAAACCAGCTTGAGCCAGCTGCTCTTCAGTGGCAAGTTAGTTTCCTGTGGGCAATTTGATATTTCAGAAGTGGCCATGGCTGCATCGAAGAATGCCAGATGTGGAATCAAGTTCAAGGTTTCAGTCCTTATCTTCAAGGCCTTAGTAGCTTGGGTCCGGGGTATGAAAATACCTTTGAAAGCTCTAGATTGCAGTCTGTGGTCATCAACTCTGGTCCTTGTGTACAGTGGAATCTCCTACCATAAGAATGAACCTCACTTTCAGACATGGGGAGTGACCATGATACACCTCACCCCCTGCTACTTCAGGTGGAAGGTGCATCTTCTCTAATAAATGCATAGCAAAGTGTGCATTCAAAACATCCCCAAATCCGAACACCCCTCTCCATCCAGACTTCTTTTCTTGGGGAGAAGTCAGAGAACGAATGAATACACGCATGGCAGATGTTAGTTATGTTGCTGAAGGCATTCAGATAATGTGGGGAATAGATTCTTCTACTGCAATTATGTAGAACAGTATAGGAATGAGAAAAATGCCAGAGTGTAATTCTTACAGCTGGTTAGTAGGGAAGCTCTGTTACTTCTGTTCTTTGGTGGGATGTCACCCTGGTGTTGAAGATGTCCCCTTCGTGGTTCTCATGAAAATTTGGGCAAATTAAGAGCTTTAGAAATCTTGGGGTTAGCACATGCTCATTAGACTTATTGGACTTTGGCATCTAAGTTCTCTAAAGATTTGGTCTGTACTCTGCCTCCTCTCATAGCTTGTAGATACAACCAGATGGCACTAGGGATGTTAAATATCAAGTAATTGACTGATCAGATAGTCAATGCATTTTTGCTGTTGCTACACTTCAAAGGCAAAAGCACCACATGGAGCCTGTGGTTAGCTGGGGACTCCCCTGCTGACCATGGGCTCCGAGTGGCGCTCCCACTTTGAAACATTGTGGAGAGTCGGGGGCCAGCTGGGGTGCCCCCAGGCTGCATGCCCCAGCTGATCCTGGGTGCCACACAGTGTTGCTGCTTGGAACCGCTGCGTGAAGCCTGGGGACACCCCAGTTGGCCTTGGGTTGCATGTGGCGTTTCAAAGCAGCAGTGCCTTATGAAGCCCGGGATCTGGCTCCAGGCTTCACGCAGCCCTGCTGCTTTGAAGTCCCCCCTTCCCCCCCGCCTTGCTGCCTCTTTCTGATAAAGGCAACAAAGAGGGGGGAAGCGACTAGCCTGTCGACTAGCCGATAAGCATTTGCTTATCGGATAGTCAACTAGTTGTTCGCATCGCGGGATAGCACTTGTGCCATTCACTCAGAAGGACCGAGCAGAACTTTCCTGGCAGTTCTCTCCACGCACCCACAGACTGGTGGGGTATCAGGCAAAGGAGATGAGACCAGGAGAGCCCTGCCTGTGTTCCCTCCTACCAGTGCCCAGGCAGCATGGAAGAGGAAGCTGACCCAAATCAAATGATACAGGGTGAAGAATGTGGTGGGTGATATGGGCAGGAGCTGGGATGTAGGGGTGAAGGAAGAGAACTCCAAATGTCGGGAGGAGTTTTATAGGTATCTGTCTTGAGATACCTCAGGTCTGATTTACAGAAGTGCTGAATATGCACAGCTCAACCAAATGACATTTCAACAGCAGCACAGTCAGACTTCAGTACTCCCTGTTCTAGATGTACGTAAACTGTAATTGCTATTACTTATATGTACCTAGTACACATTATGTCAGTTCTGGGGAATTATCAGTCTGATTGGAGCTGATGGCTGTACCACTAGGATTCCTTAGGAAACTGCTGCCAGGTACTTGCTGTCACTGGTTTGCTCCCACTACACTAAGGCCACGGCTGACCTTACCATGAGCGAACTGAGGCAGCCGCCTCAGGTGCCAGACTTTGGGGAGGCGTCATTAGGACCCATAGTATAGAAAATTGTGTCTGCTGCTGGTGCATATGTATTCTCTCTGCTCTAGATGCACAGAGATGGTGGAGTGCTGTGCTGGAGGAAGGAGGGCACAAGAGACATAACAGGCAGGCAGGAGAAAAGGTGACATGGGGGCTTCATTTGAGCTCCCCGCCTCAGGTGTCAAAATGTGGTGGGCTGGCCTTGACTAAGGCCCGCTGTTTTTCTTCATACTCCTTTTGTTGTGACTCTGGCTTCACTGACAACGTAAGTGTGGCTAAAACCTTGCTTGCCTTTTTGGATTGAACTAAGCTAGTTCACGAAAGCGACCACAGTTCTGGTAATGTTGTAAGCATAGTTGTGCAGTCACTGGCACTCTGGTGTATTTTGATGCATCTGTCATGAGGGCACCATGAGAATGGACTCAGTATTACTAAGTTGTGTGGAGTGCTGGCTTTTTTGTAAACTTGGTTTTCTTAGCAAATGATCTCTCCCTTTTTTCTTTATAGTCTTAAAGACTATCCTCACCTATAATAAAGAATTCCCCTTTGATGTTCAGCCTGTCCCACTCAGGTAAGGAAAATTGTCAATTTGTATGTATAAAAACAGAATTGATATGGAAGGGCAGCATGACCTGGTGGGTAGAGCAAAAAAAGAGGGCGACCTGAACTTCTTGGATCACATTCTTGCCAAGTTGCCTTGGGTAAGACAATTTTTTAAAGCAGCCTTTAATTTGGGGGTACCTAAATTTTAAATGCCAATAGCCTTTTTTTCTTCAGATTTAGTCAACATCTCCTGAAATTTAATGGAAAAATCAGGCCTTTCTCATCTTTGTTTATAGTCCTCTGAAATTTAGCCCATAATCTGTGTCTCTATAATTTGTATGTGCTAGCTTTGCAGGCTTAATTTGGTTGGCACTTTTGATCATCTGAATGCTATAAGCAGTAAGGGTACGTCTACACTACAGCGCTAGTTCGAACTAACTTAGTTCGAATTAGTTAATTCGAACTAAGCTAGTTCGAACTAACGCATCTAGAACTAAAAACTAGTTCGAACTAGCGTTTTGCTAGTTCGAACTAGTAAGTCCACATTGAGTGGACTCTGAACAGGGCTTAAGGATGGCCGGAAGCAGTGCCGGCAGGGCATAAAAGGAGGACTTAGAGCATGGAGATGCTGTCTCAGGCTAGCCGAGGGCTGCGCTTAAAGGGTCCCGACCCCCACCCCGGACACACAGTTCTAAGGGGTGCCCCGCTTGCAAAGACGTTCTGGCTTGGAGTGCCCTGAGTGCCCACACTGGGCACATCACACCACTCGGCCATCAGCCCGGCTGCACTTGCCGCAGGCTGCCATCTGGGGAGAGGGAGTAATTGGGGGGCTGCAGGAGAGCTTCCACCCCCAGAAGCCCGCAGAGCCAGCCCAGTCCTCCCCATCGGGGGCTCGTACCCCATTCCTCCCTCACCTCCTTCCACTTACCCTTCCCTAGCCCCTCTTCTTATTGATGTACAAAATAAAGATAACGTTTCTTCCAACATTGACTCTGTCTTTATTGAAAAAAACTGGGGGACACTGGGAAAAGGAGGTGGGAGAGGGGAAGAGAAAGGCTGGGAGAGGGGAGGGCAACTAACATGATCAGGGGTTGGGAACAGGTCCCAGATGAAGAAAGGCTACAGAGACTGGGACTGTTCAGCTTAGAAAAGAGGAGACGGAGTGGGGACAGGATAGAGGTCTCTAAAAGCAGGGGTTGGGTGGAGAGTGTGCATTCAGAAAAGTTCTTCCTGAGTTCCATAAAGAAGGACTAGAGGACACCAAAGGAAAGGAATGGGTATCAGGCTTGAAACTAGTAAGAGAAAGTTGTTCTTCTTGACAAAGCAAATAGTTAACCTGTGGAACTCCTTGCTGCAGGAGGCTGTGAAGGCTACAACTAGAACAGAGTTTAAAGGGAAGTGAGATAAAGTGATGGAGGTTGGGTCCATGGAGTCCTATTAGCCAGAGGGTAGGAGTGGTGTCCCTGCCCAAAGTTTGTGGAAGGCTGGAGAGGGATGGCACGAGACAAATGGCTTGGTCATTATCTTCGGTCCATCCCCTCCAGGGTCCCTAGGGTTGGCCGCTGTTGGCAGACAGGCTACTGGGCTAGATGGACCTTTGGTCTGACCCAGTACGGCCATTGTAAGCTCAGGGCTCAGTGTCGGGGGTCTCAGTGGACCCCCTTGATTTTCATGCACACCTGGTCCTGGGTGGCCAGGCTGGCAGCTCTCCTGCCCTAGACGGCCACTTTCCTGTGCCTAGTGCGGAGATCGTGGACGAGGTCCACGATGTCCGCACTAGCCCAGGAAGGTGCCCGCCTCTTGCGGTCCAGGGCAAGCTCCCGGGAGCCGCCAGCCTGGTCCCGGCAAGAGGGGGTGGGCTGGGGGGCATCGGGTGGGTGGCTCTGTGCCGTGCCAGATGCAGGGTCTGCTAGCTGGGTGCTGGCAGGCTTGCACCTGGCACGGGCACCGTAGCCAGCCCGTGCCCCTTTAAGGGGTCCGGGGCCGGGAGGGGGGCATAGAGTTTCCCTGGTGTTGGCCAGAGTGGCCACCAGGGAAACCTGGGGAGGGCTAGCCTCCCACTAGTTCGAACTAAAGGGCTACACAGCCCTTAGTTCGAACTAGCTAGTTCGAACTAGGCGTTAGTCCTCGTAAAATGAGGTTTACCTAGTTCGAACTAAGCGCTCCGCTAGTTCGATTCAAATTCGAACTAGCGGAGCGCTAGTGTAGCACCTATTAAAGTTAGTTCGAACTAACGTCCGTTAGTTCGAACTAACTTTGTAGTGTAGACATACCCTAAGTGTGTGCTTTGAGACAATGTGTTGCTTCTGCACTAAACCTAGGGATAGTGACTTTTTTCCCTCAATTGGAAACTTTATTTTAAAAGAAGTCACTAGCTTTTTATCTTGGTCTTACAGGAAGATTTTAGCACCTGGAGAAGAGGAGAACTTGGAATTTGAGGAAGATGATGAGGAAGGTGGAGCTGGAGCAGGGTCTCCAGATTCTTTTCCTGCTAGAGTTCCAGGTAGGGTAATCATCTGAAATATTTCATACACCAAGGGAGGGGCTTGAAATTTGTTTAGAAACTATTACAAGAGAGAGCCCTTGTCAGTCACTTCTAGATTCCTCTTCAGCAGAACTTCTCCAGTGGTTAGACATCAAACCAGTAAATATCTTATAGGAATCCCAGACTTGCAGCTGAGTCAGATGGATTTAATCAGTGAGCAAGATTTGTCCCTTCAGTGAGGAGATGGAAATTACTGCTTAAACACAATGTATGAAAACGTGAAGCATTTGTTACACGTACAGGTTTTAGTGAGGACACAGCTTGTTAATTATATTTTTCTCTGCTGACAATAAATGGGGATAAGAAAGTGGAGAATTAGAATCAGAGGGATTTTGCTCTTTTTGTTTTTGTTCATTTCTTCAGAGCAAATGGCCCAATTTAAGTTTTGGGAAGGAAAACATTTTTGGTACTAGAATTGTAGGCAGCATAAATGGGGCAGGCACTCTCTTCACCTGGGCATATTCAGCACCAAGAGTGATCGGTCCCTGGCATTGGTGTTTTTTAGAGGGGGTCCTCTGGATGCCGTCATAATACAGGCAGTCCCCGGGTTACGTGGATCCGACTTACGTTGGATCCCTACTTACGAACGTGCCCGCCCCAGCAGACTGCTGAGACGCGCTGCGGCAGTCCTGCCGCCCGCATCCTCCGCGGCGAGAAAAGCTGCTCCACATCTCCCTGGTCTGTTGGGGGAGACGCAGAGCAAAGCCGCGGAGGACGCGGGCGGTGAGACCGCGGCGCGTCTGGGCAGTCCCGCCGCCCATGTCCTCCGCGGCGAGAAAAGCCACTCCGCATCTCCCTGGTCTGCTGGGGGGGGGCCCATCAGACCAGGGAGACGCGGAGCAAAGCTGCGGAGGACGCGGGCGGCGAGACCGCGGCGTGTCTCGGCGGTCCCGCCGCCCACGTCTCCCTAGTCTGCTGGGGGGGCGCAGCTAGTGCGCCCCCTCCGCCCAGCAGACCAGGCTTTTCTCGCCGACGCCTGGGGTAGAGCAGCTGGGGGGCTGCCGGGTTGGTCCCACAGCGCCGAAGTGTGGCGCTACTGGACCAACCCAGCAGAACCCCAGCTGCTCTGCCCCAGGTGTGTCAGATTCAGCCGCTGCTGGTCAGTTTCAACAGCAGCTGAATCTGGATGCCAGTTCCGACTTACATACAAATTCAACTTAAGAACAAACCTACAGTCCCTATCTTGTACGTAACCCAGGGACTGCCTGTATAAATGATTCCTGCATGCAACTGTGGTTTGGTTACGTACAAAAGCTTAATGTTAGCTTTCAGACTACACGTTACTAGGTTTGTGGCACAGTATATAACTACAGTTTGCTTGCTGTACACCTGTTGTGAGAAACGGTGCATAAATGTGAGTTCTGTTACTTTCAAATAAGCTCTCCCAGGATATTGTTTCTGTCTTCCCCTGTCTGTGTTGTCTTTGTCATTTAAGTCATCTCTGAAGTTCTAATAATAAGTAACTTGAAACATTGTAGTTGAAGATACCCTTAGTGAATCTAAGGATTAAATCCTACTTATGGTTGGACTTCTTTTGTAGCCAAATGATCTCATCTTAGTGAAGCAAAATGGCCACTGAGTTTTAGGGTACAGGAAGATACTTAAATAAAATAGGGCAGAAGTTCTCAAACCATGAGCCGTGAGCTCTATTCAAGTGGTTTATGGATTAGGGATGTTAGCGAGTAGTCAACTGGAGTATCGACTACTTGCTTCCCCCCCCCCCCACTCTCTTGCTGCCTCTATGAGAGGCAACAAAGGGGGGGGAAACAGGAGCCAGTGCAGGGAGGAGCTGACTTAAAAGCTGGTTCCCCACAGCACCATCTCCACTGTGCTGCCTGCTCCTCCATCCCACTGCCTTTATCAGAATCAGTGGGGCTGGGGAGAGGGGAGGCTGCTGCCAGAGCAGTCTCTGCCTGCAGCAGGCTGAGGCTCACTATAGGCAGAGGCTGCTCCTGCAGCAGCCCCTGTCTGCAGGGAGCTGGGCTGGCCCTGTAGACTGGGGCTGCTGCCGGCAAGCAGCCCCTGTTCATGGCGCCTGGGCTGGCTGTGTGCAGGGGCTGCTCCAGCAGCAGCCCTTGGTCATGGCTAGCCCTGTCCACTGCAAACTAGGGCTAGTGCCAGAGCAGCCTGTGTTTGCAGAGGACAGAGCTGGCTGCCGCAAACCGGAGCTGCTGGACTCAACGTGAGCCGGGACTGAGCAGTCCTGCCTTTTGCTAGTCCAGGAAGCTGTGGCTCTGCAATTTAAATTTCAAATGCAAAGCTGCAGTGTGGGTGGGTCCCTGAGCCAGCGCTGCGGCTCTGCAGAGTGGTCCTTATCAACGAATCGTGTAGTCAGTACAAATTGTAATCACTGTACGATTAGTGAGAGAACCCCAATTTAACATCCCTGCTGTGGATACTTCCTTCTGAAGTGTGCACCTGGGCGACTGCGCACATGAGAATGAAGAGCCGCCCACCTAATTAATGAAGCTGTGCTGGATCCACTAATTAGGTGCCTGGACCCTAGAGAAGATGTACATGTGAGGTGATGTGTTGGCCTTGAGGGTAATGAGGGTGGTGTGAAAGGGCAGTGGGGGAAATAGGAAGTAGGTGTGGGGGCAGTGAGATGAGATGAGGGGATGGGGGGAATTTGGGATATTGTAGGGCTGTGGCATCCAGAGAAAGAGGCAACTTTCCCGAGCTCCAGGGCTGTAGCTGCAGGTAGAAGACAGTCTGTGGCTACTGTGACAGCAGAGAGGAGGAGAGAATCCCCCTCCTTCCCAGCCCCAGCTTGGAGGCTGCTGGGATGGGAAGGGAGAGACAGACCTCCCCCCCCTTCCCAGCCCACAGCAGGGGAGAGACCCTCCTTTCCTTCCCAGCTCAGTAGTTGCTGCAGAGGAGGAGAGACTGCTCTCCCCAAATTACTGCTGAAGTAGTGAGTTGTGTAACACAAAAAAAGCTAATTATTAAGGGTTTTTTTACAGAGTGCTTTTATGCAAAGTGCTTACAGTAGTTAGCTAGAGGTACAAGCAGCATCTGGAAAGATCATGAAGTGGTCCGCTGAGCAATTTTCAGCAATTTTCTAGTGGTTTTTGGGGAAAACAAAGTTTTGAGAACCACCGAAATAGTGTCTGAGAATTTTAAGTAGCCATTGTGTGAATTTTAAAGTGGGGGAAGAACTGGAAGGGTGCTGGGCAACTCAGTGATAAGGAAATGTGCAACTATATTGTGTTTACGTCACCCATCTTGAGTCCTGCCTGTATTGGCAGCAGTTGAAAGATACCACTATTTAATAGGTGTTGCTCATAAGATTTGGGTTGAGACATTCAATTCAATTTACAACTTTTTACCGTGCAATATGACCACAATTGAAAATATACTGATACCAGTGTTAGGGACACCAAGAATGAACCATGCCCAGAGGCAGCATCTTCCTTTAGGAGTTGGCCAAGTTACAATGGCAGAGCAGAGAAGCTTCCACTGGTGATACACCTGTTCTGGGGGCAAATGTCTCTCTCTTTCTGAACCTGCCACCTTTAACGAACCATTCAGTTGACAGGAACAGAGCACGCTCTGGTCTAAAAAATAATAAGGTACAAATGCTACCTTCCTTCTCAGCAGATGTGCTCTGGTTTACTGGTAAACTTAGCACACTCGATATAAACATCAGAGTGAGATAATGCTCAGTGGGCCCCACAGAGCCACTTCCCGTGATCAGAGCAGGAAAGGGCACCCTCTAAACTTAGAATTAACACATTTAGTTTGTTGCCCAACTTGCATCATGGATTCTCACCCTGCCTTTCACTGAGTTGGATGTTGCCTTCAAAAAGGAAGGCAGTCTAATGATCTTGAATTGCCTTTCCACTTGGCACAGTCTGTGTTTCTCTTGACTTTCATACAGGGATATTTGTGTGGTGTGATGTTTGATGATTTGGCAGCCTAATTGCTTAACTTTGAATGTTGGCGTGTCACTTTTCTATGGATAATAAGGCTCAAATTAAATAAACGATTCACAGAACCTTCTGATCTGAGGCTTATAAATCTAAGTAACAGATTGTCCCCATTAATTCAGTAGGCTACATTGTACTCTCCTCACTTGTATACTTTGCTTCTGTATGCTTTTAATTCATATTGGATTGTTGGATTGTCTAATTGTCCATGGTCTTGTCTTCTATATGCATGGCTTCATCATGTTATCACACACGAAACCATTCGTCTAACTCAGGAGTCATTGAAGGTATGACAACATTTTAATGAATACAGCCATTGCTGTGGCATCTTTCATTTGTATCTCAATTCCGAGTGCATTTGTTTTTGTAATAAAAGACTCTCTGTATATGTAACCAGTGAGCTGACTTTCAGCTACAGAGAAAGAATGTTTTAGTGAAGCCACTTAGATGACTCTTAAGAAACGTGCAATTTAGCAAATCCACTCTTGCATGCTACCCCAATGTGTTGTGTGTAAGCAGGACTCCCTGCTAAAGTGACTGAAGTTTTTCTCTTGGGTAATTTCACTTGAGACTGTTAAAACTGAGGCCCATGGAGGGATGGACTGGTAGTCTCATGCCTATTCTTCTCCACTAGACCAACGGTTCCAATTTCTTTTTCAAAGGTTGCTACCAGCTGATGATGCCTGTATGAGATTGATCTAGTCTCAGTCTACATCCTGACAGACACACATGGTGTCTTGTATGACATGGACATGTCTAACTGCCACATTCTTAAACTGCCTCAGAGGTGCTGGGGATTAAAATGGCAGAGACCTGGGCTGCTTGAGAGAGCTGGAGGGAGGGCCATTTGATGGAAGCTTAAATTGTCACTTTTGATGATTACCCCATGGGCAAACAGGGGACTTCACACAACCCAGTGCCTTCAGGGTCAGTAAATTAAACAGGGCGAAAAATAAAATTCTTAAAACAAACCCAAGGAAAAGTCCCAAGTCTGCCAGCTTCTGACAGTGATTTTTTTTAAAACTTATTAAAAATCCCACTGATAACTAAAGCTCTCTGTCCTCCCAAGCAATAGCTGGCAAAGACTTGAATTCACAGGTTTTGTATTAAGCCCCGACAGGATTCCCTGCTCATTGGAGATGGCTTTGGAAGGCCTCCTTCATTTTTGCATTTGTTGCGAGATAGGTAGGGCACATCTACAAGCCTGTAGGGAGCACAGGAAAGGGCTTGTTGAGGCACAAGCCCTCATTTTAAGCATGTCAAATAAACATGGCAGAAAACCCACAGCTAACCACAGTGCCAGAGAAATGGCCTCATGTTGAAGCAGGATGTGTCAGCAATTTTCCCCAGCATGAAAAGTGCCTATTCTCATTGGTATTGTGGACTATTCAGTTCAGTCTTGAGGTTTTATTCATTTGTTTATAACTGTGCAGTTAGCAGCCTTTGTCCCGCCCACAGTAAATGCTGGGGGGGGGGGGGGCGTCAAATCCTGCCTTTAGGTGTGCAACTGTGCCCCACTCCTTCCTGTGAGATGTGGTCCCTTGGAGGGGCTGGTGCATAAATGCCATGAGTCGATGACCACTGTCAGCTAAGTTCATAGAGACTCATGCTGCTGTTGAAGGTTCTGGGTTCCAGCTTTGTTGAGGATTCCAACGCAGTGGTGGGAATAATCACTGACCCCAATACAAGTCCTAGGGGCTGCAAGGATGCATTTCTACGGGCACAATATTTGGAACTTGATTTTGAAGCCTGTCTTCCTGTCCTAATGTAAACTCCCTTGAATTTCCCATGTCTCTAAATATGTCAAGAAACTTGAAACCTTTGAAGTAGGGATGTTAAATTGGTTAATTGAATAGTCGATTAACCTCATGAATTTGTATCAGTTAATCGACTATTCTGTAGTCTCTGGGGATTGGGCTGGCAGCCACTGTATCAGAGGCAGCACGGGGTACCAGGCGGGAGCTGATCCATGAGGGGAAACAGTTTAAAAACCAGCTCCCCTTGTGGACTGGCTGCTTGTCTCCCAGTGCTGCTGTCTCTGTCTAAGGGGGGGTCTGAGCTCCTGGACCCAGTGCAAGCCAGAACTGAGCCAGGTTGCCTGCCTACCTGGCTCCTAATACACTTTAAATGCAGAGCCACATCAGGGGTAGGTTCTAGACCTGGCATGGGTGGGGAGGAGGGAAATGCATGTAGTCTATAATATTAACCCTTAAGCTTTTGCTTATCGGTTAACAGGTTAACTGACTACACTATTACATCCCTACATTGGAGGAAATGAGTGACTCCATTTGCTGAGGAAAATTATTTCTTTTCATTTCAGGATGATAAAACTTGTAATTAGAAACAAGACTACATCAAACGTGCTCATGAGTTTGATTCCTTTGTCTTACACTGTAAATCTAGCACCACCAACACCAGATTTGCTCTTAAGCCCACCCAGCTTTCTCTGCAGTCAGCATGGAGAGGAAATACCTTGTATTGATTTCAAGAGTATTTGATTTTATTAGACAACAGGGGTGGATCAGTTGATAATTGCACTGTTCTCTTTCTTCTCCCTGAAGTACCTGGCACTGGCCACTGGACAGTAGACAGGATATAGGGCTAGATGGCCTTTGGTCTGAAACATATTGCCATCCATATGTTCCTTCAGAAGCCACCTGAGGCCGGCTGCGGCAGCTAGCACCCCAGGTGGAAGGCGTGATCGGCGCCCCTGCCTGCACGGCCATCAATGGCTGTGAAGTAATCATGGGGTGCCTCAGCACCCCGTAACGTCATCATCTAGGCAACTGCCTAGTTTTCTTAGGCTCACAGGCCGCCCGTGTTTCTTACATACTCTACTGATAGCTGAGACTTTCTGCAAACTGCGAGCTGTGCTCAGCATTCTAGGGATTCTCCTACAGTAACGTCCGTCTGTATCTGAACTAAGAACATCTTTGATTTTCTTGATGTATAGGTGGAAATGACCTCACATTCTCTGTTGTGATTAATGTGTTTTTATACTGTGTCTTTTGATATCTAATGCCAATAGATGCTAAATACTCTAGACCAGTATTTCTCAAACCTTTTGTTACCAGAAATCGGCTTGTTGCTTTCTTAAACAGTGTCAAGAACTTGGGGACTAGTGCTGGTCCCCAGACCAGTCATTGAGAAACACTGCTTGAGAATTTTTCTTCTCTTACTACATAGTGGGGTTCATATTGATGCAACATTCCCTTCTCTATTGCTTCCATCTCTTTGACTAGTTCTAATCTAACTGATTAGCATGAAGCTGGTGGATAGATACCTGAACTCCCTACCATGCACAAGTTCTAATCCTAGCAGGGTGGTTTCAGTCCTTCAGAGCTACAGAAATGGAGTTTCTGTGTAATTTACAATGTGTGCAAAAAGAAATCCCAAAACCAAAAGTCGTGTCTTCTCCATCTGATGTTAAAGAGCCCGTGGCACTTCTTGTAAATAGATGCTTATCGCTGTGGCCCTCAATGTAGTTCAGTATGTTATGTGCTGACTTGCCACGCTGCACCCCAGAGCTGGTGACTGCGTTTCTTTGCACTCTCTAAATGTGTAAAGCACTTTCAGAGCTGTTGGTGATAGATGATTTGTGTCATTAGGATGCAAATGTTTGGCCTTTGGAGACTAAACCCTATCCCTTCTCATTATCTGCTTTAGGAGGGGGTGGAAAAAGACTTCTGTGTGCAATGAGGATGAGGGAAGGCTGAAGTGGGCCTTAGCTGTAAGAGTCCAAAGGGTTAACGTTTTGGTTTCCTCTCTGTTGCCAGGTACTTTATTACCCAGGTTGCCCTCAGAACCTGGGATGACATTACTCACTATCAAAATAGAGAAAATTGGTCTGAAAGATGCTGGGCAATGCATTGATCCTTACATCACCGTTAGTGTAAAGGGTAAGTGTTGCTCTTTCTGCTGTGTTCTTCTGCTCTCTGTGAGGGGCCTGTGTACTTTAGGGAAATAGAATCCCTCTTTCTCCATACAGCGAAACACTTAGATTGGCACTTGGAGCCTGTAATATCATTTTGTAGCTTAACAAGACTGTTACCTTGGAAGGGTGGGGGAAAACTGATCATGTTTCTGGGGAGGGTCTTGCATTTCCTCCCATCTATCAGCCTAACCAATTGGATATGAAGTTTTCTCTGCTCTCTTGATTCCTGTAATATATTTCACATTCAGACCGCTGCTTCTGAGGTCTGTTTACTGTGCAATTAGACACTCATGGCTGGCTCTTGGCAGCTGACTCAGGCTTGTGGGGCTGTGTCTAATTGTGATGTAGCTGTTCGAACTTGGGCTGGGGTCCAGGCTGTAGGGCCCAGCGAGGTGGAAGTGACACAGAGCTTGGGTTCCAGCCTGAATTCAGGTGACTACACTACAATCAAACAACCCCTTAGCCTGAGCCCCAGGAGCCCGCATCAGCTGGCCCGGGCCAGCTGCGGGTTTGTATGTGAGATGTAGAAATACTTACCCCATGTCTCTGAGCTGCTCTACATGAATGCTTAGTTTGTGGTAAGCTGGGGGGTGACTCTCCCCACACAAGCCTGCTGCACTTGCTGTGCGTATCTATGCGGCACTTGCTGGCATGTTAGCACTCTGTTGAGAGTGCTTTGATCTGGGCTTGCCACAAAAGCAAAACTGGAGCAAAGAATATTAACAAACTGCTAGTGCATGGCAGTGGGGTGCACATGGACATTAGGCCCATGTCAGTCTAGTGAGGGGCAGATTCACACCCCAGCTGGTAGCACATGAATTGTTTGTATAGAGAAGCCCTCAGTCTGAAGCCTTCTTCCTCTGATGGAAAAACTATGGAACCTGAATCCTGCTGTCTCCCAAAAAACACATCCCCTCTACATTACCCTCTATGAGACCCTGAAGGTGCAAACGGTTTATTTTCAATAATATTGCTATGGTTCTGCAGCATTGTTTGTAGACCCTTGAATTACACTAAATTTCTCAGGTGCTTCCCAGATTTCTTGTCCGTAACTTGGTTGTGTTCCATTCTCCTACTGGCTATCGATAAGACATTCGTGGGACCAGGGGTTAGTTATTGTCAATCCAACAGCTGATCTGGGTCACATCAAGCAAAAAAGAGTGCATTTGGTTTTTGGCTAATCATAAAGTACCAATTGTTAACACCTTCTGAAATGTCAGAGTTCAGAGCAAATACCCTGTAGACTGCCACCCTGCTCTGTGTGAAATGTATTATATTTCCCCTCTGCTAGTTATGTAGTGGAAAAACACAAAAGCTAATGGCTGCAGGAGGGCGCCAGGGCAGTGTGTGCAAGAGCAATGCAGGCTTTTCCTGTACAATCCTGCCCCTCAGCCCTGAGCTACAGTCTGTGTGTGTTCTTTTGCGAATAGAATTTCCCAAGTAGCACTGTCATCAAATTGTATGATTGTCTGCCTGCACTGACACATCAAACTCTCAGCTCCCCCAAGGGAGACTGCATCACCTACTGAAATGAGGAGGGGTGTACTTCAGTTCCCCTCTACGTTTTTAAAGTAAATCTACCCAGAAAAGCCACTGTTGATATAACTTTTAAAAGGCATTGTGAGACCATATTCATTGTCTTAGACACTCCATAGCAAACCTACACAGGATTTAAAAAAAAAAAACATTATCCTTAAAATCAGTCTGGAATCTTAACATTGGTGGCCAATTCTTCAACAGCAATAGTTCTGTCACTGGCTATTTGTCATTGTGTTTCAGAAGCACTTGCCAAAGAGAAGCTGTGCCCCAAATACTCATGATCTTATCTGTTGAGGCACAGCACAGCAGATGGATGGAAAAAGCTGGTGGGGGGAGGAGGGCAGAAGTGGGAGAGGACAAAGTAGCAGTCAAACAATTATAAACCAGCAGTCTCGCTTGGTCTGGCTTATGCTGGAGCATCGTAATTGTTAATCTGGGCTTGCATAATGGAGCCCAGTTTCCTCCCCATACCCGTACTGGCTGACTGAAAAGTAGTAAGTGCTGTTTCTAGCCAGGAAAGCAAGCAGATCCAGTGGTTTTCAAAGTTGTGCCACAGGACCAGCAGGGTAAGCGCTGGTGGGTCTGTGCCACTTTTACTTAACGTGGCCATGGCCACGGATCCTCATAGCTCTCCTTGGGTGGAAATGGCAAACCACAGCCAATGGGAGCTGTGAGGTGCTGTGGGCATGGACACATTAAGTAAAAGTGGTGTGGGCTGGCCAATGGCTTACCCTGACAGCCCTGCAACCCACATTTGAAAAACTCTGAGCAGATCTGCATTGGGACATTCAGTGGTGAGGGTTTCAACTTTATTTTTCCATAGACTTTTCTCAGAGTAGACCTTTAAGTAGAGTGAAACCAGTCCTCAAAGGGGAATTTGATACTTCACTGGCAAGCATAAAAATTGCCTTTTTGAAAAATAAAATTGACTGTGACAGTTTGAAAATAAAACTGTCACTGATAGCAAGATAACAGACCAGGGACTCTGAGATTTCAGGGTGTTCTCTTTGAAGAAGGAGAGAGGATGCAGACTTTAGATGCAGTGCTGGTTTTGGTATTGGAACCCAATGAACTGATAATAGGCAGTAATAAATAGAGATTATGAAGAAGATTTGTTAATATAAGAATGGAAAGTGCATGTGTGGTAATGATAAATGACAAGCTTTTTTAAAAAAGATGTTTTGGATACTTTGATCTTAAGGCTCTAATTGTTTGTTTCCTCCAGATGTGAATGGGATAGATCTGACCCCTGTGCAGGATACTCCAGTGGCCTCAAGAAAAGAGGACACCTATGTTCATTTTAATGTGGACATTGAGATCCAGAAACATGTTGAAAAACTAACAAAAGGTTGGAATTTTAGATTTCTGAAATGGGGTCCATGCATCTTCAGGACAGTAGTCTTGATGCTACTCCTACTCTGAGGAGCCAGGTCCAACCTGCTCAAGACACAGGACTTGTCTATGTGGCAAGTTACTGTGTGTGGCAGGTTAGGGTGTGAATCTACAGAGTGCTAGTTCTTGTGCGGACACTGCTACAAAGTCCTAGAGTAGTGACTTGACATATTTTGCTCTCCAGTAGTACACTCTGTTACATGTTCGGACCAACCATGCTGTCTAGCTATGGTTCTGGTTTTTTGAGAGGGGGCACAAGTACAGGGGAGTAATTCTAACATTTCATCAAATCAGGTGATGTAGAAAAATAATAGAAGCCATTGACTCTGTATGTAGAACAGGTTATGATGACCGCCATGTTTTTAGGCCAAGGGATCTGTTATAGGCAATATTTGAATAGTTTTTCTCTGATAACTTTTTCCCCCTTTAGGTGCAGCTATTTTCTTCGAATTCAAACATTATAAGCCCAAAAAAAGATTTACCAGCACCAAGTGCTTTGCTTTCATGGAGATGGATGAAATTAAACCTGGGACAATTGTTATAGAACTGTAAGTGACCTAGCATACTATCGGATATAGGGATTGTATGTATCTATAGGGTAGATTCCAGTGACATGATACGAAGGAGCTAATCTAGTATTGTCTACTGAGGTTTTGCTGTTTTAGAAATAGGAAACCGTTTGTTGTCAAACTTACCACTTTGTCTCCTCCTGGTTTTCTTGCTACTTTAAACAAACCAGCAAGATTTCAGGTTACATGTATGTGTTGTGCATTTTGATCCTCAACTAAAGTAATCTGATCTCCTGCTAAAAAAACAAACATCTTCCTAACTAGAGTGCAGGGTTTATTTTTGAATGAAATCCCTATGACTTGTCACACATGCAAGGGATAGGATCCTGTCAAAAATAGGTTTCACAAACAGTTTACCCACTACAGTAAACTGGAATATTAACACTGAAAATGTTAAAACCCCTTCACACTTGGCAGCTCACTACTTCTAGTGACTTGGAAAACGCAAATACACTGGCTGGTTTGTCTTTTTGTTAGCAGGGCTTGACAAACCCCGGCGAGAACTACTCGCCAGCCCGGCATTGCGCATGCACCAGACTGGCACTGCGCATGTGCGAAGCGCCAGTGAATGGGGCACACAGAGCGACTGGCTGAAATCTACTCGCCTCGGGCGAGTAGATTCAGCAGTTTGTCGAGCCCTGTTTATTAGTCTGTTTTGATTTCTGATTCTCCTGGTATTGCTACTGTAGTGCTGTAATGTGAGTTGCAAACATTGAAGAGTATGACAATTTGTCTCATCTCCTTAACTTTATTTTAGTTCTTATTGGGAGTCTTGAGCTGCTGTTGCAAAATGGCCATTTCAGGACTGCAGCTATTCTACTCGCCTACATGTAAAGGGCCAATCCCCAAAAGGCATACAGGTCAAAGTATTTCTGATAAGAGCAGTCATACAGTTAAGATACCGGAGAAGAGGGATAAACAAGGTCCTGCTTTGATAGTCTCAGCTGTTGTCACATGGGGAAATGGTTTTAATTCAAAGTAACTTTAGTGGAAAACATCCAATGAAAAATGATCCTGGGAGTAGCAGTTTTGTAAGACCTATTTTAACAAACCTAAGTGTTGAGTGAGAAATACCAGATAGTCTTTCTAAGGGTGTGTCTAGACTACTGAGTTTTGTCGACAAAAGTGGACTTTTGTCGACAAAACTATACCAGCGTCTACACTACCGCTGAGTTCTGTCGACATAACGTCAACAGAACTCAGCAGTTTTGTCGACGCTGGTAAACCTCATTTTACGAGGCATAACACTTTCTGTCGACAGAGTTCTGTCGACAGAAGGTGTTATTGCCTGTAGGGTTGCGTCTAGACTACATGGTTCTGTCGACAAAGCAGCTTGCTTTGTCGACAGAACTCAGTGTGTCTGGACGCTCTTTGTCGACAGAAGTTTTGTCGACAGATACTGTCGACAAAACTACTGTCAACAAAACCCGGTAGTCTAGACGTACCCTAATACAGGTTGAACCTCTCTAATCTGGCACTGTGTGGTCAAGCATGATTTTATTTGTCAGGATGTCCGCTTATGGGTGTGGCCAAGTTTTCCACAGTCCTGTAAAGTTTGTTTACAGCCACTAGTCTTGGCTTTGTGTTCTATGCTGCTATTTATCTACGTGCCCAGTAAGCAACGGAAGTGTTGGTAGCGCTGCTAGACAATATTGACCACCAGTGTTTCGGCAAATTCTGTGGTTCGACACTGGTTAGGTCCCCAGGGATACCGGACTAGAAGGATTCAACTTGTAGAATTAAACCTCCAGTAACATGTTGCAAGTGTGTGTGAGGCAAAAGAAGATAACCCAAAACCTTGCAAATGAATTCTGTTCTACTCAGGCTTGTATGCCTTTGAAAGCTTTTAACTTGCTTTGCCTTGGTCTAAAATAATATTTCAAAGAGAAGAAAATGAAGCAGCTCAGTTAATTTTTTTTTCTGTCTAACGTAGTTTTCATTATTGTTTCTTTGCATGAATCCTAAATTTGTATCTGAAGCACTTTAACAGATGGTGTCAGTGAGACCTGGGTATGGTTGGAACCTGGGTATTTGAGTGTGGGTTAATTCTGATGCATTTAGTCACCATGAACATTTGTCTTCCATTTTATTTCTTGTGATTACAGATACAAAAAACCCACTGACTTTAAAAGGAAGAAACTGCAATTGTTGACCAAGAAACCACTTTATCTTCACCTCCATCAAACGTTGCACAAGGAATGACCCTTTTGTGAGACTTCTGTGAACTAAACCACTTGTCACAAATCATGGTAGCTGCGTGTGTAGCACCCCCATCCTTCAACAGGCAGGAAAGTGGCTGTACTCATGCTAGTAGGTCAAATGAGACCATCACACACTGCACAGCAATACCACAGGGTCAGAGGATAAACCTACCATTCAGGTGCAAGTTTTCCAGTACTTTTTTGGACATCAGTTTTATCACAAGCGTACTGAAGCATTTTGTGACTTTCTTTTCATAATTGAGCTGTTTGTAAAATTTCAATTTTGTAATTTACCTCTATTTTTACCCTTGCTTCAGAAAACTTGCTAGAGGGTGGGAAGTGCCCAATATGCCAATTCTGATATAGCAAAATGTCATGGCGGGTTTGCTAGCTTGTTTACTCTTGCTATGCTTGCTATTGCAGACCCCTACATTTTAGAGTTCTTCGCTCTATATTGTGGGGAAGGTGATAGGAGGGATTTTACTACAAGAAAGTGTCTGTGAGTGGTTGAAGCAGCAATAGGCAGATTCTGGGTAGAGAGAGATTCAATCCAAAGTTGAAATGCTGCTTTAGAACATCTTGTTAGCCTGCTGTCTTATCTGCCTAAGTGAGGGAGGAGGGTTTTGAGGGTGAAAGGGAAGATGCTGATGAGACAACTAAATTGTCAACTGTTTCTCAGTTCATTCAGCTAGTTCCCAGCCTTGCAGGATTCAGTGTATCATGTGACTTCAGGTAGAAGTTGTCTCATTACAGGTATTGGAATCCCTTAATCATAAATGCTTAAGGGAACAATCTTTCTTTTTTTTTCTATACTTTGTATTTCCCACCCATTTTCTTCTTTGTGCACCACTGTCCGGGGGCCCATCCTAACTCCCTTTGCTGTCAGTGGGAGTTTTTAACTATTGATTTCCACAGGTGGTAGAACTGGGCCCTGATTACTCAAATCTTTTTGGTGGGGTTATTGTGCTCTGGTCACCTCAGGCTGTCGGCAGAAGACAGACACGCCCTCCCTGGAGAAACAGTTTTCATAAAATCCAATTGTGGATCTTTGTATGCAAGCCTGGAAACTTAGTCTAAAATAACTTGGTTTTTATGTAGGTAGATAGGATGATCATTTATTTTCTATATTATTGAGATGCATAGTGTGTAATAAGCTGCAGGGCATTGGCTTATTATAACATGAATATTTGCATCTACCTTTTGACTTAAAGGGACCGAAGTAGAACCCATTCAAACTTTTCATATATTCAATGAGTGGAATATTTAATACAGTTCTTCAAGGTCTGATGTGCTTCATGTGTATCCTAAATAGTGCCTACATATGCTCTGCTATGCTAACAAAGGACAAGCACCAGGAGAATGCAGTGTCAAATGTTAGCTTTTCTGATCGCTTGGATGTAAATGTACCATTAACGCCTTCCTTTCTGCACCATGTAATACTAACTCCAGAACATTGTTTAAAAAAAGTGAGTGAACAGGATTTTTGCACTTTTTATGATGTGTGTTGGGTGTTCCTTTCTGCCTCTAGTACAGTGATTTGAAGGGAACCAACACCTGGGTGGAAGAGGATAAAATGGACCTTTTCGGTTGTCTTGTCTTGTCCACAAACCAGGAGAGGGGAGGAGTTCATCTCTTGAGTATTTGACTAATGGCTGAAGAACTGTGTATTTTCCTGTGAACAGTTCATAAAGGGATTCAATTACATAATCTTTTAAAATACAATATCATGCCTGAAAAGAACACTATCTTGATTAGTTTTGTTAAAATAAATGTAAATATGATCTGACAGTGAGCCTCCATTGTGTCTGCTGGTGTTGTATAAAGGAAGGAAACATTAATTGCAAAAACCGACTTAGATGCAAATCCACAATCTTTCACCAGTGCAACTTGTGTAGTGTATGATTCTGCTCATCTAAAGCACTTAATTGCCATTAGATGCATGCACTTTGCTGACTAAAGTTGCAAGCCCCATGTTGCCTTTTCAAAGTCCATTCAAAGAGACTTCCATTTTTTTATATGCATTTGTCATACTAGACACACTGTGTAGCTATGTACATCTCCATCTGCCATATTAGGCTACGATCAATAATTGGGAAAAGGTACTGAAACTGAGTTTAGTTCTCTCTCTGGTAAGATGTACTCACACTCTGTGTGTGGCTGATTGCTGGGGATAATCCTTTCAAAGTTAAGAACTACAAGAAGATGTTAGTTAAATGAAATGGAATAAACTTGCTTTTGGGGGAACCTACTAGGTTAAAAACTTGAACCTGAATGATCTGGCTTTCAAAGATGGGTGTCCTTAAAATGCATATGTATACAGTTAACCAGTTACATGTCTACTAGTAAATGGTTAATGAGCCAATGTATACACTAGTGCAGGGGTGGGGAATTTTTTTGGGTCAGGAGCTGCACTCACGTGAAGCCCAACACACCCTCCTGGACATGAGACACTCCCCACATGCTCCTTGCACATCAGATACTAGGGGGGACCAGGCTAGTAGATTTGTGTGTTCTAGCCTCAATAGGAGTGAGGTGGGGACTGGAGCTTCAATGTGGGCTCCCCACTGCCTGCAGGGGGCAGGGAGAGCAGTCTGGGCCTTAGGTTCCCCACCCCTGCACTAGTGCCTATAAATGAAATACTTTCCTGTGAAACAGATCCAGTTGTTTTAAACCTACACCCCTTACATCTCTAGTCTGCTGCTTGAAGTCCCAGTTCAATACAATTGTGTAGAAATGTTCAAGGCCAGTGAAGTTTGAAACTGTTTAAATACAGTGCTTTACTTGTATATTTATCATAGGTGAATGGGTTTAAGTCACTTCTCTGCATTTTCATTCTTCATGAGGTCACTATTCCCTGAAAGCCTATTTTTGGGAGATGATGTTGCTTGTATAGTTTTTTTAAAACTGCACTGGACTTCAAACTTTTCTGTACTGTGATTAAGCAAATGGACTAGCCTTCCTTTTGCTGCAGTCTACATGGGGCAGAAGTGACAAGATCTCAGTATGCTTCCATTAAAATCAGGGGTTTGTGATGGCCTGATCATGAATTTAAAATAGTTGTGCAAGACATGAGTAATCTATGCAAGCTATTGAACAAGAGAAGTGTAATTGTTACTGTTCCTTCAAGTGGACTGTCTTAGCCCTAATTGCAGTGACTAGAAGGGTACTTACTAGTAACTTAAAGAACCAACTGATTCCAGTTGCTTCTGAGACATTCACTTGCAGGCTTAAACAAGCTCTAACAAATGTATTTTGCTTTCTTTATTAGTAGGATTTTCCTTTGAATACAGTTTAGCTTGTTCCTGATCTTTGACCAGTTATCTTTAAAAGGTAAATATGTTTTGTCTTACTGTAGACTATTAGTCTACAGTAACTTTAATGTGAAGGAAGACAGGCTGGGTAGAATTTTACTTAAAAATTATTTCCACAGGAAATGTTCTGATTACATTTTTCATGAAATTGAGTCATTCAACAATTGGTTACTTACAGAGGCTACATTAACACACAGGTACTTTTTGTATTGCACATTTAAAGTGCTGTAGGTGCCTGGCCCACAGCTGTAAGAAGCAGGCTTCAAGTCCATCAAATGATATTTTTGCATCCCAAAATGGTGAGTGTTCTTTAAGGTGATCATCTAATGCACAGGCTGGGGAAACTTGCAGGAAAATTATTCCTGTAAAAACTGTAGTACACTGAAACCAAATCTAAGAATAAAATCAGAAAATGGTGTCTCTTGAAGCCATTTAAAGTCCTAACTGCATGAAATGTGCTAGAGTCCATTCCAGAGAGCTGCAATCCAATTGCTGAAGTTACGGTTTTTGTTCTGGAGGATGTGTGTAGTCCCTTGGGCCTGCTGGTGATGGCGGACAAGGAGGAGCTGGTGGATAGTCTCTAGGTCCTGGTGGAGGCAAGTCTCTATTTGGAGGAGGAAGAGGGGGATAGTCCCTTAAGCCCTGTGGGGGTAGCCGTGGGCCAGGAGGCCCCCCAGGTCGAAAAGGAGGGGGGATACGGACATATCCTCTAGGATCAGGGGGTGGTAATGGGCCTGGAGGCAGGTCTCTCATTCCTAATGGTGGGCCAGGTAAGTAGTCTCTTGGAGGTGGTGGCAGAGGACCACGAACTGAAAGGAAAGAGGAGAGAGTGTGAACATTCCCCCACAGTAAAACAAGACTCCTCCAATTTTAGGGAAGTGACGGAAGTTCCCAATTTCAGACAAAGATATACAGAAAGGTGCCTAGCAGCCAAATGCTACATGAGGGAACTTTTGGCAGCTAGAGGTTTCTCTCCCCCCCCCCTTATGCTATTACTGCTGCTTTGAGATGTTCAACAGGCTCCCAAAGGAGCCATAGTTAATCTTGCTCAGCAAAGAGCTTGGAAAGTGATACAGCCACTCATTGTCTAAACAATTAACACCTAAGGCAGGTGCAGACTGCAAAACTGAAGTGCAGGCAATCAGGCTTAGGCTCTGGAACACCCCCCTCTTCTGTACATGTTTAGCTGCAGTACAGACATGCCGAAAAGGCATGTAAAGGAGCAACTCTTGCTGCTGCAATAAGATATGGAGGAACTGGAAAGAAAAGTTAAAAGCAAGCATAAGATAATTAATACCTAAGGGTAGAGGAAGGGGCCGAGACCCATAGTGCCCACGCAGTGGAGGTGGCAGTGCTCCAAATCGAATTGAAGGTGGTGGAGGTCCAGTCACAGGAGAGGTCATTATGGGTGTCCCAGGAAAAGATGGGGGACCTTTAGGACCCAGGTTAACCTGTTCAAGATGATGTTTGAAACTTTAAAAGAGGATTTGTGACAACAGGCAAATATGCTAACACCAGCTCAGAGTAGGTGCCAAAAGGTTAAAAAAAACCACTTCTCAAACCCCCTCTCTTTGCAGAGCCTTGAATTTGCTGCCTTTTGAAAAATCCTGTTTAGGCTACTCATATATACATATTAAACATACCTTAGGGATAACTGCTCCTATGGTACACCGCAGTCATGACCAACCCCTACTCCCTGAGGCTGCTTCAAAATGCCAATAATTCCATACAGTATTGCTGGATGTTAGTAAATAAATCTTAAGTCCTTCTGTATTACTAATTACCACAAGTACATTTCATGAATTAATCTTACAGGTTCTCTCCACCAACCAATGTTTGCATGCAGTCCTTGACAAAGCCAGCAGGGGTTTTGTCAAACTGCAATAATTAGATACATTCACTCTAAGTGAGGCATCAGCAGGAATAAAGAAACCTTGAAACACATAGCTACAGCCCATGGTTAGTTTTGCAGAGCATTCAGCAGTTTAACACACCATGCCCTTTATTCCTGTCCATCAAAGCAAAGAGTGAAACCAGCACCATGTCCAGCCTTCAAATACTCACTGCTGCTGCTTCAGAAGATGAAGATGGAACAGTAGATACACAGGGGGCCTCAGACTCTATGGGAGGGTTTTGCTTTTGGCAGTAAATGATGGTGAGGGGGACACAGACAAGATGCACAATTAAAGAGAGAAGTGGCAGGTACACTGGGTCACAAGAAATGCTGCCTGAAGTGTTCTGAGCAGAGGAAAACATTTTCAACTTACCACTCCGTCCATGGCTGTGGAAGGCGAAGAGGTTCTTGGCCCAATATTCACCAGGGCTGCTGCAGCAAGGCCAAGATCTATGAAAAGTAGAAGTTTCATAGCACTTGACTTTGCTTTTGGAAGAGGAACAGGGGCTTTCAAATTACCATTTATCAGTCAAATAGCAAACAACCTGAAGGGATTGAAGGCTGCACCTCACCTGGGACAGATGATCTTCCAGACAACTCAGGTGGTCTCCTTGGAGCTGGAGGGCCATCTACCATAGCACCTTTTAAAAAACAAACAAAAAAAAAAGAAAACCCATCTCAGGCATTGACTTGTTAATTCAGCTAGTTATTTCTATAACAGATCCATTTCTTCTGTACACCTCATGAATTGCATACAGGTTCAAGGGCACTAATTAGAGGTACAGAGACACAACTAAAGTCTGGGAACAATTTCCATTTGATGGAGACAATTTCCCAGCACTAGAAGGCTAGGAAATCCTTCAGTGGGGTTAGTTAGTTGACACTTCAGAACATCCGGTATAAGATTTCTTAGGCTACGTCTACACTGGCGTGATCTTGCACAAAAACTCTTTAGCGCAAGAGTTCTTGCATTAAAGTAGTTGTGCAAGAGAGCGTCTACACTGGCAAGAAGACTCTCATGGCCATTTTAACCATCGGGCTTTCTTGCGCAAGAAATTCATGTTGCCTGTCTACACTGGCCTCTTGTGCAAGAACAGTTGCACAAGAGGGCTTATTGCTGAGTGGGAGCATCAGAGTTCTCGCGCAAGAAGCCCTGATTTCATACATTAAAACGTCAAGTTTACTTGCGCAAGAACATGCAGCCAGTGTAGACAGGCAGCAAGTTTTTGTGCAAGAACGTGCCAGTGTAGACACAGCCTAAGAGTTTTCACAACATGTAGCATTTTGGATGATTTGAGTAAGAAGTGACCTTTTTTCAACAAGTGAACAAAGCAAAGGTAAACTCGATACTTAATGTCATGTGGACAGATGCAGTCCCCTTCAACTATTTTGTTGCATGTGAAAAACTCAGAGGTGTAGATGCATTTATGTATAAACATAACTGATAGACTCCCTAGCTGAAACCAAGTCGATTTAAAAAAGTCAAATGCTACCAGACCACTCTTTCCCATTGATCTCACTAGTATTGAGACTTTCAGACTTCAGTCTCTTTGAACAAAATTTCTATTTGGACTAACCCAGATATTCATTTTAGCTTCTGAAACTTATTAAAACTAAAATGAGCCTGTAAACTTGTACTGAATGAGTTCTCTGGCACTTTCTGGTTTGCCAGGAACATCCCAAATGCATTGTTCTGCAACACCATAGACACAATCAACCCTATCTATGTTTTCCATCGTGAAATTTTCTAATGTCAAGAACATGAGCCACACAATGCCTTTTGTGCTGAATGCCCTCTCAATGTATATCAGCCATGGGCAACCAAGACTAGCAAGTGGTCCTTTGTCTCAGTGGGCTGCCATGGTGGGCCACCTGCAGCCTGCACACCCTTCCTCTGTTCCTTTACCCATGCATCTTGCACACTGGAGCTCTGCACAGTTCCCACTCCTCATCCTCCCTCCCAGCACTTTTGGAGCACTGTGAATGGCCTGGTTTGCACTCCATCCCCACTTCTCCTTCTCCTCCTCCCACCCAGAGGTTGAACACTGAATCAACTGTTCAAGCTCTGGGAGGGAGAGAGGGAGGGGAGGAAGAGTAATGGGACAGAGTGTGAATCAGCAGATTCATGGAGCTCTGAAAGTGCTGGGAGGAGGTACAGGAAGTGTAGGGCTTCTGTGTCTGTGTGTGAGAGGCATGTGGGGGAGAGAGGAAGAGAACAAAGGCCACCAGTGGAATCCCAATGGGCCACTGATGTATATGCCAGTTTAATTCATGTTATATCTTGC
The DNA here is from genome assembly GCF_052426305.1 of Pelodiscus sinensis. Lineage (NCBI taxonomy): Eukaryota > Metazoa > Chordata > Testudines > Trionychidae > Pelodiscus > Pelodiscus sinensis. The sequence continues at coordinate 156,923,504 of NC_143054.1, read as the reverse complement.
AGGTCCTTGGTAACACTATCCAGAGACAGTAAGCACTAGAGAAGCAATATTTAGCATTTGAGTATTTCTCCAAAGAGATCTACAAACCTTATTCCAGTTTCAACCTCTATGAAATAGGGACTGAGAGGCACAGAAGTCAATTGATTTGTTCAAGAAAACTGAGATTTGACCTAATCACTAATGTATTCATGGCTTTCTCCCATAAGTGTCTATAGATAGATAGGAAGTATTGTTCTTTACCAAATTCACTCCTTGAACCTTCCCTTCGCATGGCAGAGAGGGGCTGACCAGGAGCTTCCATCATCAGTGGAGGGGAAGGACCTCCTCCACTCACAGGTGATGGCCCAAAAGAGCCATCATGGCTCAGTGGACCTGTATGAAAGGGTGGAACAACGTTTCGTTAGTCCAGTACAGTTATTTCACTCTATTTAGAGCAAATGTACCAAGGACTTCAGAGTCGTTAGAAGGGTAGGGGCAAGGGAGGAAGAAGCAGTATTCACCTCTCCGTGCTGGGACTTGACGATCAGGTCTGCCTGCAGTTGGTTTTACAATTAACGGTCTTTGAAGCATTGCAATTTTTTGGTTCACTTCTATTAATCTAAAAAATAAGCACAGGTTAAAATAGAATTATTCTGAACATACTTTGAGACATGTATCCTTAAGGCTTACTAATATCTTTCACCAAGAGGATATATTTAATAGTCATGTGAATTAAAAAAAAAATGCATCACTGACTCTCAAATTAATTGTATGGCTGACCTGCTGGTAGAGTCTAGAAAGTATAAATTAGTTGGGGCAGGACAGCGTCTTCCTTTCATATGTGCCCAAACAGTGCTGAGCACACTCTGAGCAAAATAGAGAGCTTGTCACATGCTTACTTTTGTCTCAGGTTGGCAGCTTCTCTCTTCTCTTCAGCCAAAGCTCTCTCTGCAGAGCGGGCAATGAGCTGTTCAAGGAAAGAGCAAAATCTGTTTTGCCAACTGCATGAACTGCTCCACTCAGGAAGCTAAATGCAAATTAAATAAATCTAACATTTCAGACTATTTTGGAACTAGTTCAAGGGTCAGACAAAAAAAAAAAACATGCTCTTACCCAATTATCATGGGCCTTCTTTTCATGACCAGCGATCTTAGATTTAAGAAAACGGAAAAAAGGGTTTTAAGCCTAGTTTAATACATAAAAAGCCAACTATGACCAATGAGCAGGAATGTCTTTTACCTGGTTTTTATAAGATCTTTCTGTTTTTTTCAGTTCTTCCTCCATTTCCAGAATTCTTTGCCTGTAAAGTATGAAAGGTTAAAAAAATTCTCTCCAGTATCCAAAGTCTATGAAAGGTTAAAAAAATTCTCTCCAGTATCCAAAGTCAGAATACTGTGAACCTCCAGTAACTGGAATTACTTGTAAACTTTCACTTCCTCAACAGCCAGCACTGCTTTTTCATCTGCAGCAGACAATTTCTGCTCCTTCTCTTGACGCTCGTACTCCTCCTGGGTCAGCTTCCTGAATGGAAGACACAGAAAGTTACTTCACAATATTACACATCTAAGATCTTACAAATGAAAACATTGAAACCCAACTGGCTGACTCTTATGCCTTCTACCTACTAGAAGAAAGGAGACACTGGAAAACCCTGAATACAAAAGGAGAAAAATATTCAGGACCCAGAATATTCACAACTTCCTGAGCCAGACAAGCAAACCCAAATCTACATCCTGTGAACCCAAAACCTCAGAAGGTGGAGCTGACCAGAAGTGTGGGACTCGCAAAGGTCTATTAATGTTAGGCAGTTCAGCTCCACAGCTCCCACTGTCTCTGTTTCTAGGAGTTTTCCCTGTCTACAGCTGTGCAGGTCAATGTTCCATCTAATATTTTCCATCGATTGTGCAGATACAGAATAGTATTATGTGCACCAGTATCAAAGTAATGTGTGGATGTGTGCCACCAGTAGAAAAACAAACAAACAATTAAAAAATACACACACACTTTGAAAAGTTAGCATAGGAGTAACTATTCCAGCCAGGTCAGGTTAAGCATTTTAAAAGTTCACTACTTGAAGAATTAAAGTTAAGCGTAAGAAAGAAAAAATTATGAAAGACGTAGTCCAGTCTAGAAACTAAAATAACAGCACTTTGAAATAATAAAAGTTACAGAGAATAAATGTGCATTGAAGGAAGCACCAAGTAGTAATAATTTCGTCATAACACACGTGTGTTGGGAAGTGAGTATGTGAGAGATGTAGAAACAGTGTGTGTTGCTTGCTGCTGGGGCAGTCTGAGACATGTCCATGACTTTTACTAAAAATGACCATAAAAAAAAATCTTTGCCTTACTTAGTCATATTTAGAGAGATTTTGTGGAGTGTGAGAGTTGTCCCCTGGCAGAGTTTCAATCAAATCAGTTTTTTTTAATCAAAGTATTAAATGCATAAGAAGATTATCCAGAGTTAACAGAAAATTCTTCTTTAAAAGTAAGTTTTGGAAATTATCTGAATTCTCATACTTCAGGGCACAAAACAACCTGGAACTACTGGGCGCTAGAAGGAAACTTTCCTTAAGGGCAAATTATCCCATAACTGCCTCCTTCAAGGTTTCCTACACCCTCCTCTGAAAGAATTGATTTTGGCCATTGTTGATAACAGGACACTAAAGTACATGGACCCTGGTCTTATCAGGTGAAGTCCTTTGGTACTATGTTCGGTTTGTGTTAATTAATTTTCCATCTCTTACTGGTTTTCTTCCATGTAAACAATAGTCTGTTCTAGAACTTTGTTGTTGTTAACTACATTTTCCTTTTAGCGGGAAGCATGGTTCAGAGTCTAGTTCATGTGTCCCTACCAAAGGAGGAGGTTTATACTTTAAAAATATTTCTACAACTTAAAAAAATTCCAAACACTAATAAATGGGGAATGAACAGGTAAGGGATCTAATTTCCCAATGCTGCTCCAAGGCATGTATACTCAAACTGCTGCACAGCTATACTGAAGCACTTTAGCAAAGACACTGCTACACTGACAGGAGAACTCCCACTGGTGTAGTTAATCTATCCCTGCAAGAGGTGGCAGCTAGGTCCATGGGAGAAGCCCTCTCATTGGCAAAGTGCTGTCTAGACCAGGAGTTCAGGTTGGAATTAACTGGGATTTTTCAAATCCCTGAATGATGTAAGTTATACAGATGTATCTTAGTGCAGACCTGGCCTAATCCTTCACCACTCACTTCTTACTCCACCTATCATTGCCTTCCCATGTTAACTTTCACAGAATCATACGACTGAAAGGAATCTTGAGAGGACATCAAGTCCGGTCCCCTGCTCTATCAAGATTATCCCTGACAGATGTCTGTCTCTCTCTCTCTCTCTCTCTCTCTAACCTGCTCTTAAAAATTTTTCCAAAGACGGAGATTCCACAACCTCCTGAGGCCATTTATTCCAGTACTTAACAACCCTGACAGTTAGGAAGTTTTTCCTAATGTCCATCCTAAACCTCTCTTGCTGCAATTTAAGCCCATTGCTTCTTGGCCTATCCTCAGAGCTTAAAGAGAATAATTTTTCTCCCTTCTCCTTGTAACACCCTTTTGGGTGAAAGCTGTTATGTCCTCAGTCTTTTCCATACTAAACAAATCCAGTTCTTTCATTCTTCCCTCATAGGCCAGGTTTTCTAGACCTTTTACCATTTTTGTTGCTCTTCTCTGGACCTTCTCCAATTTGTCCATATCTTTCCTAAAATGTAGCCCCCCAGAACTGGTAGCGGAAGAATTACTTCTTGTGTCTGGCTTACAACACTTTTGTTAATGCATCCCAGAATGATGTTTGCTCTCTTTTTTTTTTTTTTTTTTTTTTTTTGGACAAGTGCCACACTGTTGACTCATGGTCCGCTATGACCCTAGATCCCGTTCGGCAGTACTCCTTCCTAGATAGTCATTTTCCATTTGGTATGCGTGCAACTGATTGTTCCTTCCAAAGTGGAGTACTTCGCATTTTTCTTATTGAATTTCATGCTATTTACCTCAGACCATATCTCCAGTTTGTCTACATAATTTTGAATTATCCTATCTTCCAAAGCACATGAATTCCCCCTAAAAATGCAAAAATAGACGCAAGAAGCAAAATGCAATGCTCAAAGATTATTGGAAACTGATCCAATTACTCAACATAAATATATTAGAAATGTATTTATTATTTTCTCTGCAAGATACTAAAAGGTACATCTCAGCAAGAACACCATCATAAATAAGAAGTTTGCAAGAAAAGCTGTTTGGAGCCAAGATAAGCCAGAAAGTTTTACTGAAAACTCCCCATGAACCCAAAAGCTTCTACTTTAGAAGCAGATTTGTGAAAATTTTCAGGAAAGTCAAGTTTCTGGGGAAACTGTGCAGGAGGTTGTCATATATAGGCTTGCAATCAGAAGATCACTTCAACTTTATCTAAGCAGTGATTATGGCACTACATGAGAGAATTTTGTATATTAAAATTTAACCAAGCAATTCGAAGTGAGGATAGAACAGAGAAGAAACATCAGATGACGCTCCTTATATATAGGTGGAACGAAAAACAAAGCTTACTTCTGAAGTGCCATCTCTTTCTGCTGATATAGCTCATTGAGAATCTCCACCTTCTGTTGCAGAGTTTTACATTCGTTTTCAAATCTAGCTTTAGCTGTCTGTAGCGCACAAGAATCATGTTCCAGCTTTTTTATTTGCTCTGTAGGAGACAAACACATGAAGCAGTGTCAAACTGCTACCAGCAGATATAAATAGGGCACTATCAAATTCATGGTTCATTTTGGTAAATTTCAGATACATCTGAAATTTCATGTTGTAACTTTGAGATCAGGAACTCCATAGAAGATTGTGATGGGAAATCTCTCCTCACTGCCACAATCCCCAGGCTATTATGGGGGATTGTAGGACTGCATACTCACATTTGTGCTGCCTTCAGAGCCCAGCTGAAGGCAGTAAGGATGTAATACTGTAGTCAGTGAAATGATTAACTGATAAGTAAAAGCTTATCAATTAATGCTACCAACTACACACATCCTTCCTGCTGCTCTGCCAGTAAATTTTTTAGAGGGCTGGCCAGTAGCCTGCCTCCTGCTGGGTCCAGAGAACTACCCCCACTGCAGCTCTTCATGAAAAGTAATTTAGGAGCTGGTGGGCAGGCAGCCTGGCTCCTAAATTACTTTTCATGCAGAGTTGCAGTGGGAGTAGCTCCTGGGACCTGGTGTCAGCTGGGATCAAGCCAGGCTGCCTGCCCACCGCGTCCTAAATTACTCATAGTGCAGAGCCACGGTGGGGGTAGCTGCTAGCCCCAGCACAAGCCAGGACTGAGTGCCTGCAGTGCTAACCCCTAACGATTAATCGTGTAGTTGACAATTGTTTTGTCAGTTACACGATTAAAGAATTACATGTTTAACATCCCTAGACAGCAACAGCTATGGACTTTCCTACAGCTGGAGGAGGCTCCCAAAGGTGCCATCTCCCCAGTGTTGCTCAAAGTGCTATAAAACTGGGAGCTCCTAGCTGTTAGGCAGTACCAGTGGTGGATTAATGCATGGGCCTATGGGGTCCATACCCAGAGAACCTGGACAATTTGAAAATTGGGTGTTCCAGCCTAGGCATAAACTGCATAGTGGAACCTCAGAGTCACAGCAGGAGCTGTGGGGGATGAAGCCCAAGCCTGTGCAGAAGCCAGAAGGGGAGGCAGAAGCCTTGAGTCAGGGCAATCCAGAACCCAGGCAGGAGCTGCAAGGGGGGGGGGGGAGGGAAGAGCAGGGTCAAAGCCTCACATGGGGGCTGGTATAGCTATGGTGTGCGGCAGCCCCCAGGTAGGAGCTGAGAGGGAGTATGGGGGATGGACAGTAGCCTTGTGCCTGAGAAGGAATTGGGGAGGTGGGTGGGGGGCAGCCTTGAGCCTGGAAAGAGCTGCAGAGACTAGCAGTCCCCAGCCCAGGAGCTGTAGGGGATAGAAGCCCTGAACCCTTGCTGGAGCCTGATCAGTCCCCAACCTTGGCAAGAGTCACTGGGGGGGGGAGGGAAGAGTAGCAGCCCCCAGCCTAGTTGCCCCAAGCCCTGGCAGGAGCTTTAGGGATAGAAGCCCAGAGCTTAGCTCTGAGGCTGAGGCAGCACAGAAGTGAGGTTGGTACACCCTCATTTCTGCACTGCCAGGGGAGGTGCATCTGATCTCTCTCCAATAATAATTGTTCTGGGGAAGGACAAGTCCTGTCTCTCCAGAGCTTGGCTGATTTTGGAGAGATCAGATTTCACTGGGAACGGCTTATTTCATAGTACATAACATGTTCTTCACATCTGTGAAATTGGTAGATTCCTATTTATAAATCACACAAACAGCATTTCACACTAAGTGGCTCTTTTGTAGAACCCACCTTCAAGCTCATGCCTTGCTGCGATTTCATCACTCAGTTTGGATTGCAAGTGATCTCTATCTTCTTCCACTATAGATAATGTTGTTTTTACCTGTAAAAGAAGGAAAACAAGAATATTTCATAAACCTAGATAAGTCACACAACTTTTAATTCTCTATGCTAACAAGTATCAGAGGGGTAGCCGTGTTAGTCTGAATATGCATAAACAACTAGAAGTCCTGTGGCACCTTAAAGACTAACAGATTTATTGGAGCATAAGCTTTCCTGGGCAAAGACCCATTCATGAATCTGACAAAGTGAGTCTTTGCCCACAAAAGCTTATGCTCCAATAAATCTGTTAAGGTGCCACAGGACTTCTTGTTGTTTGCTAAACATGATAATTAGATATACCCTTGAGACATCCATCATCTGTTTAATCTGATTCTTCATCTTCTCACTTCGGTTATCTAGAAAATAAAGTAAATTGTTTTACTTAATTTGTATTTTCCTAATATTCATTGTTCCAGGACCATCATTTGAGACATGTTTATTAGTCCTTAAAGGCATTTTACAGATCCAAAGAATCTTGAGATCTGACTTCTATTCCCCACACAACCCCTTTGGAAATCAGTAGGGCATCCAAATCCCCAATGCAGCTTTGAACAATTTCAGTCTAAATCTCTGAACTGAAGTTGCAACATCTCAGCTACCAAACAATTGGAAGATTAAACAGATTAAAGTAACTCATTTGGATTAACATCTTGATATTTAAAAAGAGGTCTACTATCTTGCAGCACTTGCATTAGAAATAATGCAGCAAAGCTGAGAATCTTTATTTCTGAAGGTTATTGCTACACTACATTTTAAAAATGTCCCTCATACAGGAAATTCTTCTTAAGTGATTAGTCCTATAATCAGTGACATTTTAGTCCTGGAATTAGAAGACAAGTCCTGGAATTAATGCTCAAAGCAGAACATAAAATAGATGCTCATAACTCATGGTCTATTACCTACACTTATTCTGTACCTCTCCCATGATATGATTTGTGAGTGCTCTCTCATCATCTAGGTATGTTTAACTACTGCATGCTCAAGCTACCTGTTATTTAAGAGCTCCATACCTGGCAGTTCGCCATTGGCCAGATCATCTCCTGTTTCCCATCCAATTCCTTCTTCATCCTTCTTGCCCTCAAAATCTGTATCAAATTGCTTTAGCTGCATAATGCAATTAGTCAAAACCTAATGAAGAAATCAAAGAAAAAATAGAGAAAAATAGAGAAAAACTTTTACAGAGTTATTCAGTGATTTGACATATGGAATAATTAAGATGGCTGCTCTTTAGCAAGAACATACTTCAATTTCATTTTCCTTGTAAGCAAGTGCTTCTTCTATGTCTTTCTGAGACTTCTGATACAGTCTGATCTGTTCACTGAGCTCAGTGTGTCTTTCACTCCAGCCCTCTGCTTCTTGTAGCAGCTGAAAAAGCAAAAAGTCAACATGATTCTTGGCTTTTATTTTTTAGCACAAGATATGCAGAATGTATTGCCAACTTCAAACTGTTAACTAATCACTGGTGACTATGGAGACTGTGTGCTTAAATTAACTTCACATTTTACATGAGGACATATCATCCCCAGAATACTTGAAAATCTGGGTGCTAGAGAATTTTCTGCAACATGTATTGTTCAATAGCTCTATGAATTGTAATTCTTATTAATCATCTAAATATTTAACACTAGGGTCAAAGCGCTCACTTGCTTCTAAACATTAGAAATTAATTAAAAGTTACCAGCATCCCAGTCAGACCTCTAAAAACATGGTAATCAATCCAAAGAGGTGCAGAAAACAAATACACAAACAGAAGAAATAGCTTTTGCTATCAGTCTGTACAAGATGGGTCATGTTTCTGGACCAAAGAAAAGATGTAGCTTCGGAATGGCCTGCTGCATTCCAATATCTAACAAGAGCAATTCTTCACAATGCTTTATTCTGACCTAAGTGGCAACATTAGTGTCTGAAATACCAGTTCTGATCATACACTGATTATCACACCATAGGAAGGAATATGCTAAAATACCACAAAGTGCAGAAATATATGGCATATCAGTGTACAAATTCTTGAAAAGCAACAGTTTAAGATCTTTAGGTGCTGTGGAAACTAGGGATGTTAAATTTAGACTAACTGGTTAATTGAATAGTCAAAGAAATTTCAATCGAGTATTCGATTAGTTGATAAGGACGCCTCTGCCTTTGAAGTGTAGGAAAAGCACCAGTCACCCACTGGCCCTATGCTCCCTGTGGCGTTTCAAAGCGGTAGTGCCACATGGAGCCTGGGGTCAGCTGGGGACGCAATTCCAGCTGATCCCAGGCTCCACATAGAACTGCCACTTTGAAACACCGCGTGCAGGCCAGGCCAGCTGCCCAGGCTGAATATTTCAAAGCGGCAGTGCCTCGTGGAGCCCAGGGTCTGTCCCCAGGCTTCACGTGGTACTGCTGCTTTGAAGCACCTCCTTCTCTTCCCCCCTCCCTTGCTGCCTCCTTCTGAAAGATGCAGTGTGTGTGTGGGGGAGGGAGTTACTAGTCTTTCGTATCCTTAGCAGAAACCTTAAAAATCCCCAAATCTAGTATTTGGCCTCAAGAATTCTGCAATTGCAGGAAAAATAGTTGTATGACAAATATTTTGAAACAAAATACTCAGTTTTACAACAGACCTTGTGCACAGTGTAAAATATAATAGAATTAAAGGAAGAAAAACAGGTGTTATCAAAAGGCTAATGAGCCTGAAATGCTTACTTGCTCCTTTCTCTTTTTGAGTCTAGCATTCTCTTCCTGTACATGACGGAGCTCAGACTTTACCTTTTCTTCACTTAGTTTAGCTTCATTGAGGGCTATCTGAACCTAAAAAGTGTCAACACATCATTTAAGAATTGTATATTGTCAACTGTAAAATAGAAAAAAATGTATGTAAAAAGCAACCCCTTGACAAATCTAGCAGACTAAGATTTGCTATTATAATGATCTTGTGGTGTAATCTAGACTCATGATGGAGTTGTTTCACTGCAAACCTGTGTGCCTCACAATCCTTTGAGGTTGTAGTTCCCAACCTGGGATACTTATAATTAAACAATAAGCATGCAGACCATACCTTAAAGTGATCCCAACATCCTGTTTACAGCCCAACACTGGCTTCTAGCAGACTTTTTTTAAAAAAAAATTTAACCACCACCAGCAAGGTGACACCAACACACTAAATATCCCAAATTTTCCCAAAACCATTTGCTTTGTAATTTCTAGCCCCAAGTTTAGAGAAAATAATAAAGGTTGGTTTGTTTTTCTAAAGCAGGGTGGAAGGATGGGGAACCTTTTTTAGGTAATGGGCTGCTGACCCACAGAAAAATCAGTCAGAGACTGCACACAAGTGTGAAACAAAATAAAATGCCTCATTGACCTGACTCCCAACTGAGGAGAAAAGACCCTGTCCACATTCCCCTCACACAGCAGACCCTATGTTCCCCATCTCTGCTCTAACGACACAAAGCCACCACATCTATTAATTGGGATAAATACATCCTTCCATATCAACACAGAACTGAACTGATTTATAGTCAGAATAAAACAGATTTACTAGCAAGATATATGTTAAGTGATGTAAAAGGAATAAAATTAGAAAGGGCTACAAGTAAAACAAAAAAGTGAACACATGCATCTATAGAATTCCATAGCTTAATCTTGCAAGGTACAATCCTTGCCTAAGCAAGTTTCTCACCTATATTTAGTTCCTAGAGAGGTCAACCCTATTATCCCCCACCCTGGATTGAAGGACTTATTTTTCTCAGCCTGCAAGAGTTGTGTTCCCTTGTGTCTGTCTAGTGATGGATGCTAAAGATGGCTCCATACTTTTAATGATATAAGTTCAATTACTCCATTTCAACAAGAAGAATCACCTTATGCATATAAATGGGCTGTCTACTGTTCTGTGTAAATTAAGCATGGTAGAAACAAAAGACAGATAAACAGCTGTCTCTCCTGACTAGTATGGAACCTGTTTCACGAGTATTTATAACATATCAAGTATCCACATTTCCTCATATAGTGTTAATGCAATTTCATAATGTTATCATCTATCATTAGCATCTAGAAAAGAACTCACTCTGTGTACTTTTATAAGTTTCCAGGAGTAGCCGTGTTAGTCCATTTCAGAAAAAAACAAAAACCACACCATCATACACACATGAAGTCCAGCAGCACTTTAAAGATTAACAAATTGGTATTAGGGCATAAGCTTTATGAGCTGTATCTCATGAAAGGTTGTTTGTCTAAAGTGACACTGGACTCTTTGGTTAGAATACAGTAATACTGTATACAATCACTTGATTCAATTCTCTATCTCTTGCAGCTGAACCCCCGTTTGTTTAAACCAATAAAACCTTTGAAATTGATTCTTCTGAAGGTTTCCCCTCAAAGTAAAGTTTATTCAAGCTGTGAAGAAGCTGACATGATAAAGGAAATTGTGCTCTCTTTCCCGCTTGTTAACTTGATAGCTATGTTTACTTCATATGTAAAAATAGACCTTCATTGTTACCTTACCTCAAAACTGGGATACAGAAGACACTCAGAAAATCAAATACCCATTCCTTTGTCTAAATTTGTTTTGTTTACTAGGTGTCCCTGATTGGTCTGGTTTAAAAACACACTTCAGTTATATTTCTAGTATATATCCATAACTCTTAATAACCACTATATACTTATCACACCAGAATATTAATGATTAGCCAGTTATTAGATTTGAAAATGATATTTTGTACAAAGATTAAAACAATGTGTAAGATGCGAACACAGGGACTCTGAAGGACACAATGTTAATACACAAAGCTAGCTAGTACCAAAACCAGTTGCTGTGTGAGACTCTGAAGGAAGAGCTATAATGTGCTTACCTCTGAAAGCTCTACAGAATGCAGCGTGATAACTTCTTTGAGTTTTTCCAAAGACTTCTGCATTTCAAATATCTGCATAAGAAAGAATTAAGGGTGACTCCATTTTAGCTTCACAATTGAAATTTAATTTCAGTTACTATTAAATAATAGATTTTGGAGATGTGAACATAAATTAGATTTTCAGTGCCAGCCCTCAGACTAATTGAAGCACAATACATTGCCACACCAGGAGTAGGGGAATTAAAAGTACTGGTTTAGGAATAAGCTATAACCCTTGATTTCTTGGCTAGCAGCGTTTCTCCAGCCTCACGTGAAAGGTACAGTTTGCTGCTGCCACTCAGCAACAACTTTTGACCAAATGAAAGAGTAACGCCAGAATTCACTTCCAGGACACACACTAGCACTGCTCAAGTTAGATGGGCTAGTTGCCTGAATACATGCCCAATATACTCCGGGGGTCAGTTCTCAGCTAGAGAGGTTATACCTTTTCCCCATGCCACAACATCAATGCTGCTGCTTTTAATATGCTAGCTTGACCAGATCTAGACACATCTGTGTAGGCAGGCTGGGAGACATGCTCCCAGCTGCAGTATAGACATATCCTTTCATGGTGATCCTTCTAATGCAAAAGACTTAGATAAAGGTAATCTTAGAAAACCTCATTTTAGTAACAAAACAGGTTCCTAGGGAGATGGTGAAATTTCAGATCACCACTTTGGTTCCAGACTATATTCCAGTCGTCCTCCTATTAGGGATGTTAAATTTTGATTAATCAGCTAATCGAGTAATTGATGACATTTCCACCCACTACTCGATTAGTTTTGTGGGGGGGAGAGGGGAGAGTCTTGCTATTCCGGTTGCACCTCTGCCTTTTAAGTGTAGCAGGAGCCGCTCGTGGTTCTTACTAAATTTAAGACAGAGGCACAGCAGTTGGGACCCAGCACTTTAGTCCTCGCTTGCACCATTTTCCTTACTGTGCCTCTGCCTCCCCACGGAAACAGTGCTGGGGGGGAACAGTCTTTTAAGCTCCTGGCCACCCCCTTGCTGATACAGAGGCAGCAAGGGTGTGTGTGACTGGTCAACTAGTCACATCTCTAGAACCAATATTGCCAGTAAATTCCAGAGCGCAATCTTTCTCCTTGGATTTCATTATATCTGCTTTTTGTTGAGACAAGGAAATGCAGAATCATGTGAATAAAAGGCTGGCCAAAACTCTACTTCTGAGTTTGGGGAGGGTTTACCTCCTTACTTTTTCTGGACTAGTTCACTCAGCCTTCCTCACCTCAACATTCAAGCATACTAACACTCCCCCCCCCCCCCAGCTAAACTCCTTTAGGGCACGACCTGCGATTACTCAGGTCTTACTTTGTCCTCTTTCTTCACATTCTGCTGTCTCTCTGTTTGTAGCATTGTGTGCAGGTTTCTCACTCTGTCATCTAGGAGATGGTTTGTTTCTTCAAGACCCTTGATAACATCCTGTAACAGAAACAATTCCCAAACAACTAAAGCATCATATTTGTATATTTTCATGCATGTCATAGAGTGCATGAGCTATTCCTTACTTTAAGTCCTGCAGCTTCATTGGAGAGACTAGTGTTCTGTTTCTGGGCCACTTTCACAGATTCTTTGGCTTCGTTAATCTAGATGCGCAGAAACAATAAGCTTAATAACACAGGAGGTACAATCAACAAATAATACAATAAATGTATTTTGCATGTTATTTGCAAACTGTATCCCAGATGCCAAACAGAGAAACATGACAGAAGACAATATGCCATGTAGGCTACCGAGATAATGCTAAGACATGAGCAGCGAATTCACTGTACAGTAAATCAACAACAGAATACATGAAGTAAGCAATACCTACCTTTTGATCATATTCTGACATCCTCTCTAAAATTTTTGTTTTTTCTTGTAGGAGATTTTTAATTTTTTCAGCAAGTTGCTTTTCAGTCACTAAGAGGAAAAGAATATAGCTAAAACTCAAAACTGTTATTACCGCTGTGTCAACTGTTTTCAACTGAGGAGGAATATATCACAAAGCAGGGGCGTGTACATGCCACAGTTCCATAGCACTCACTACCTGCACAATTGTGCTGTAGAACTTAAACTTTTTACATAAAAAGGTTGGAAAGCAACAAGAAACAGAGTTAAGCATTTCTGTGTCATGGGGAAACTTCAGCAAATGCAGAACTGGAGTGCCTGGATCTTGTACATGTTTGCTCAGAGAGCAAAGGAAGCATGATCAGAAGAGGATGTATACTGGTTATGCCCTGACAGTGCACATTCTCTAGCTTACATAGATGTTGTGGGAAGGGGGTGCAGATCTGTCCTGAGACTCAGGGAACTGTAAGTGACTCCCTTATGGCTGCCCCTCTACTGCATCAAAACTAAAACAGATCTACATAAAATCTGTGCAGCAGAGAATCTAGGCCAAGGGTTCTACCTCCTGTACTAGTGGAGGAAACACTGAAAACATGAACAAATAGATCATAAACTGGTGAGTGGTGCTGATGAGTTTGATGGAACTGTGTTTTGTCCTTACAGGGTGGACTGCTGATGAAGCAGTAGCCTTGAAAGGTGTGAATTTGCTCCTCCATCTAAATGGCTTGCTAAGTTGTCCTCTTTAGGTTTCAGTGTTAAGTGTCAATATTATTTTAATTTTAATAATTTTTTCACAAACATCTATCTAGTCTACCTGTGGTGTCTAACACACTAGTCACATGTGGCTTTTTGGCCGGCTGAGTATGGCTAGTTGGCTTGAACAATGTGGCTATTTGTCCAGTTGAGCATGACTAGTTCACTATAGCAGTATAGCCACTGTAGTGGCTGGCTACTGCTTCAGAACTGGCTGGACACTATGGCAGTAGGCTTATCCAAGCCCCAAACCACCTCTCACATCTCCCTAGGTGTCATAAGTACAATTCTCCCATTTTCAGATTTCCAAATCTCCAGCTTCCTCCATGACAACTTCTGCAAGGAAGTTATGTATTCTTCCCCCCGAAGTAAGGGACACCAATTATTGCTCATGTAACCCATAAACCGCAGTGCAACTACTGTCCCTCTCCTCCCCACTACACAGAGTTTTGACATCTAACCTCCACCCTACTGAGGATGGCATCTGAAGTGTTGCTAGTGACTGCTGCCTGTATCCTTAACTTAGAGGCGAGATCTGTAAGGGATCAGAAACCTTACAATCTAATGTTTCTTATTCCAGGCAGCCAATCCATGAAGCATCTTGATATTAAAAGACAAGTACTGCCACAGCACAACACATGCAGCTCATGCTGGCTTCCCCTAGCATATACTAATCTTAAATATGTATTTCCTTGAAAAGGACAAGATGACTAATACTTAGCTCTCATAACACGTGTTGAAAGTGTTTCAACAACAGCAAGAACATTGAAAAGAATAAAAAATCCTACCTTGATAAATTCTACTCTTTACCTGCAGGAGAAAAGAACAAAGGGAACTGGTCACAAAAAGAATTATTTAAAGGCTTCTATGAATCCCTCCCCAAAGGGAGGAAAAAAGCCATGAGAGGGAGGTAGTAATAAGCTTTAAGAATATGTGGTCTGAATTAGTATATGGCAAGATCTACATATATATCATTGCCAATCAAAGTGAACAAACAAACTTCACTCCTTCTAGACCCATGGTGTTCAACATGCTAGCTACTAGCCACATGTGGCTATTTAGCCAGTCAGGTGTGGCTAGTTTGCTACAGCAGTAGCCTACGATAGCAGCTACTGCTTCAGAACTAGTTGAACACCACAGTTGTAGGCTAATGCCCTATTTCAGAGTTGGATAAAGGACTGTTTATTCAACTACTAGGAAGGCACAAGTTAACCAACTGTACATCAAATGATCATTTTAAATTTGCAGATGTCAGAGGGGACACACAAACGTAGCTTGAATCTAATTAAAAACTACATTTGTATGGAAATTACTATTTTCCAAGGAAATATTATTGAAAACAAAAACAGACATAAAACTCTTATAATCATAGAACTGGAAGAGACCTCAGAAGGTCATCAAGTCCAGCCCCCTGCTCTAGGCAGGACCAATTGCTTCAGAACTAGTTGAACACCACAGTTGTAGGCTAATGCCCTATTTCAGAGTTGGATAAAGGACTGTTTATTCAACTACTAGGAAGGCACAAGTTAACCAACTGTACGTCAAATGATCATTTTGAATTTACAGATGTTAGAGGGGACACACAAACGTAGCTTGAATCTAATTAAAAACTACATTTGTATGGAAATTACTATTTTCCAAGGAAATATTATTGAAAACAAAAACAGACATAAAACTCTTATAATCATAGAACTGGAAGAGACCTCAGAAGGTCATCAAGTCCAGCCCCCTGCTCTAGGCAGGACCAATTCCAATTCCTCTTCTCCTTTTGCCCTTATAAATTGACTGTGTGAGAGCTCCAGAATAAGTGTATCAAGCAACAAAACTAGAGTGATGAAAAATTAATGCTATCCCAAAACATGTAGTTTTCCATATTATTCTATTTTACACAGTAAGAGGTGTTGCCAAATACGTAGCATTTTTAACTGCTTATTCTCATTTAAAGAATGGAAATCAAATAGTTGCTTTAACATCTAACTTTAAATACTAATTCCAAAATGGACGGCACTGGAAAAGTAAGTACATTTGAAGGCTGGTGAGGGATACATACATTGCCCAGGGATTTGTTTGTGGAGAAGGGAAATGTGAAACATTCTGTGTGGAGTGGCCAACAGATGGGCATAGGGAGGGGTTCTGAAGCTGCAATGAAGACCAGATCTGCTTCCAAGGAACTGGGAATGGTCAGCTTAAAGGTCAAATGCTTGTTATATATAGTTCATTGGGGACTGAATCAGGCACAATTTACACAGTTAATTTTACTCTTGCTCCGCATTCTAAGGTTTCCATAACAACTCTCTGTGATCTTGGAACTATACATTGACTGTTATTGAAATGTTCACTATGATAGTTTGAGAGACTCACTCCACAACATAAAGAATATTGGTTTCAGTTTTAAAAGAAACTATTAAAACACTAAATTAATGTTAATGATCTAGAAAAGAAAAGGACTTTGAGACTTGCAGTATTACAAAGATTTAGTCACAAAAGGGTCCACGTCACAAAAGACTAAACATCAGTATGCTCATAAACTTGAAATGTACTCACTGAAAGGCAAGTTCTCCAGAACAGTATACCAAGAGTAGCAATTCCCACCAAGGCTGTGAAAATGATGGGCTCCCATGGAAGTCCATGGAAGTCAGGCCCTGGCCGAATGTCCTCAGGCAGCGTGGCAACCAACTAGAACAACAGGGTTGATGAGCATGATAAATGCACAGGAAGAGCAAAAGGAGGAAAACTCAGTCTTCTACCCATAAAACCAAAGAGGACTATTCAAAACCTTCTAGGACACTCCTGTCTCATATGGCTTGTAAAAAGCTCAATGCTAGAACATGCTAAGTAATGTAATTAGCCTGAAAAAGTGTCTGTGGAGCCATGAAGCAGCTGGATTATTGTGTTTTGCTTGCATTTTTATTTCCAATCTGACCACATTTCTACTTGGAAAAAAAAAATGCTATGGAGAAAAACCTAGAACTGATGGGCATCTATACAGTTTAGTCATCAAATACTGCCTAAAAGCCACTAACTTTTTTTAAAAACAAGGGCAAGTTAATCACACACGTTTATAGTTGTAAATAACTAATCAGCTCTCACAGTCATTCCCTTTTACTATTTCCTTTCATTAGCACCAATATAATGAAATTTAAAAATAATCTGAACACTTTCTCACTCCCCTAATTTCATCCCTGCCAAATGGTTTCTGCCCATCCCTCAGATAACAGATTAAAATAAGTCCATTTTATTTTAAAATAGTTAGCCATCCAACTAAGACATGCAACCTCTCATAACCTTTCAAAAACATAATGTTAAAAGCCCCAGATCCAACTCATCTGGGGAATCTGTTTTGTATAGTCAAAAAGACTGTTCAAACAATTAACTTATATGCAAAAAAATCATAACAGCCTTACAAGCCTATCCAAAAAACAACACGCCCCACAATAGTCCATCTTACATTACTGTGATAAAACTTCTACAAATGTTCCTACTTTGTTTCTCATACCTGCAAGTTTTAGGGAAAAGCAATTTGTGAAATTTCTAGAAGCGAATGGCAGTCACCTACCGAAAGCTTAGATCCAGGAGGCATTGCAAAGCACAGTAAAACGGACCAAAGAGAATGAATTCCCTGGCTGGGAAATTACTGAATATTAAAGTGGGGAAAAGATTCTCTTGCTCCCAACACAGCCAAGATCTAGTTCCCAATCCCCCGGTGACAAGTGACACATCACCCCCGCGGGAGGGGGACCCAGCCCCACTGCTCGCCGGCGCCCCAGGCAAGGCTTCTGCACTGGCCCGCTGGCCCCGCGCTGCTCTGACGGGAAGCGGGCGGCGGGTGCTGCACGGGCTGCGGCCCAAGCTCACAGCGCTCGCTACCCTAGCGCGGCGGCTGCGCGAGGGCTGGGGGGAGAGGGAGGAGCAAAGCCGCGAGCTCCGGGCGCGTTCAGGGCGACTCAGGCGAGCCGCCCGGGCCGGGGAGGGCCGAGGGCTGCGACCCGGAGCGCCCCCCTCCCCCGGCGCCCCGCTCCCACCTGCAGCAGCCGGCCCATGAGGGCGGCGTATCCGCGGGAGAGGGGCCCCAGCAGCAGCGCGGCGGGGCCCGTGGCGGTTGCCCCGGAGGGGACCGTCGGCTCCATGGGCAAGGGACCGGCGGTCGGCGGCGCTGAGCGAACTTCGCCTCCTTCGCTCGCCCACAATCACACGTCACCTCTCGGTGACCCCGGCGCCGGCCCGTGCGTCATCACCCGGCGCCAGCAGGGGGAGGCGCGGGAACCAGGAAGTGGGGCGGCTACTCCTCCCTCCAGCAGAGCGAGCGCGACCCCTAGTGCTGCGTGCGCAGCCCGCCAGTGGGCGCTCCGAGTCCTGAGCTGCTGGGCCTTGGCCCGTCCGCGCTACGCACGCGCGTTCTGCAGCAGCAGCCCCGCCTGCACTCGGCTGGCACCGACCGCGCCGGGGCACTTTATAGCGGCTTCGCCCCCCCGCGTCCCGCTTGTGTGTGTGCGGGCATGTGCCTGTGGCCGCCCGACGCAGTGCAGAGCTAAATGGGGACAGGCCGTTCTGAACCCCAGCAGTGAGAGTGCCTGGCGTAGCTAAACCTATTGGAACGCAAGTGGTGCCGCTTCTCCGCTCTCAGCGCCCACAGAGCACATGTAATGGCATGTCTTCCTGCAATACACTCTCCCCTTATAAACAACTTTCCGTTGGGATGGGGTCATTTGATGGGGTTTTCTGAAGTCAACCTAGAGTCCCCCTACTCCTACACAACTTCGTTTTAAAGATGCCAACTGTGAAAGCTCAATTTGAACCAACATAAAATTAAATATTTTTTAAAAGTACATGCTATACTGTACTTACAATATCTGTGAAGGGTCGCATGTTTTCTTTCGCTACAACCACTGCATCATTCAGAGTTGCAAGGACATGAGGTGCAGCAGGACCAGCTTCTAAGTGAGGATTTTCAGTCTTTGCAGCATCATCTGCAGTAGTAACTACAATACCTTAATTAAAAGAAGGAAAATATTAATTTCAGAAATGTTTTAAGTAAACAGAGAACACCTTTGTATTTATTTCTAGGCCCTTTCTACCATATAGAAATCTAAAGTGTTCACATGGCTGTGAGACTAATGACTGGACCTCAGAAGTATGTGCCTCACAGACTTCTGATATAACCATACCTCACCATAGAATAGTTACTTTGACAAGAGATGCACATGCTAATTTCTAGTTCACCATTACTTATAACAAGGGCCCGCCGAACCGTGGCAAGCCCTACTCGCCAGCCACACTGTCCAGTGATGCGCAGATCACCCAAACCCAGCTCTTCCAGGCTGCAATCTCGAGTAGATTGCATTATTTGTTATTTGTTGAGTCCTGCTTATAACTATATATTTTGTTTTTATTTTGCACAAACAAATCCACAATCATACTTTGCGATTGCCTACAGATATCAAATTTTGCATAAACAATCCTGCCATTTAAATTAGCTGAATGCGCTATTTTTTACTCTGGAATATGCTATGAGAGTTTTAAATACTTATTTTTGTTTTTCATCTGAAAAAAGTCATGACTATGATGATGATTAGAGTTCATAAATATTTGCTAACAAAATTAAAATTGAATCACCTATTCAATTATCAGTGCAAAGAAAATATTTACTGTTAAAAATCACAAAATAATTCAAATTATTTAGAGAGAGTAATAGAAGCTTTACGAGTTTCTGATTCAAATGTACTATGTATGTTAATTATTCAATAAAATGAATGTTTGAAGTTGAAATCCTACAAATTTAAAACTGTTTTTACTTCCCTTTTGGAAGCACATTAATAAATAATTCTATTACATATATTTAATGTCTTGAACTTTCCTATAAGCGTAAGCTACGCAATATGACTTTTCCGGATCAACGCGGGCTTCACCTGCTAGTTACCTATAAGTCTATTAAAAGCACTTGAAAGTGATGTTTGGCCACCCCTGATCTAAAGCGGGCCTATGATGCATATATACTCACATAATTTAGCTTTATTTCAGCCAAAATCTAGGCTGATTTTTTGGAAGTCAGATTGGAAAAAGAGGATGATAGAAATTAAATTATGCAGAAGCTGATTGGCAGAGCTACAGAATCCATAACTCCACGTGCTCCCACAGGTGGCTCATTTCTTGCCTGTCCAAGGGTTGGTCATCTCAGGTAGGTTTTGCTGCCAGTCCTATTGGTTTCTGTACTGTTAATATTCATTTCTAATCTTACAAGACAGTAAATGATTTTTAATTTAATTTCACATGGAAGAGCATTGAGGAGGAATCTGTACTAAATTATTTTAGTAAATGGTGAGATTTCTCTTGTTTTGTAGGTGAAGCTGGATTCTGAGGGATTTAGTGTTCTTAGAACGGGGGTGGGTGATAAGTTTTGTAGGGGGAGGACACAGCACAAATTTTGGCAGTGGCTGCAGGCCACCCCTGAAGGGGCAGGGCCTTGGGTGGAAAGGGGCTGTTCCCTCTAGGTGTGGCCAGCCCTTGGCAGAGGGAGGAGAGTTCCCGTGCTCAGCCAGTGTGACTCAGTCCTAACAAGGACTCACTTTTAGGGATAAAAGGACAGCTCCACGCCCATTCTATCCTTAGTCTCTCCACTTAGACTGCCCAAAAAAGGCTTGGGGATGTGGACATTTTGTCCACTGGGAACTGAATTGTTGCCACCACAATTCACATATGCCAAACGGTCATTAGATGATCCTATGAGCCAGGGCTAACTTCAGAAAAAGGTGCCATTCCCTATAGTGAAAACTTTATTGCATGCCAAACTGGGTAGATTTTTATAACGCTATATATTTAAAAAAAAAAAAAATCCACCAAAAACCAACAGCCACCAATCCTCTGAGCCATATTGTTTCACTGGCTCTTTTTTGTTAGCTTCATAGACAGTGTGTTGATTTATCATAGAAATTTATACCAGGTGCCTGGAGAATAATGTGTATCACTTTCTCTCAATCATGCATAATAGTCAAAGAAAGGATGATCTAATTGTTAGGGACCTAACCTAGGGAAATTCTCAGAGGAATACAGTAAAGATAAATATATTAAAGATTGTGAGGTGCTCCCAATTACTATGGTAATGGGAGCCATAGAGGTACCTAAGTAGAAAGTCAGATTGTGTACCAGTCCGAGTGTTAATATCAGAAACTGTATTTGGGCTATTTTTGTAGAGCACAAATACAACAAAAGACTCCTTCTATTGACTTCAATAGAAGTTGAACTGTAGTTATCAGAATCATTGAAAGATTTAGGCAGGATTTGTCAGGTACAGGCAGTCCCCGACTTACGCGGATCCGACTTATGTCGGATCCGCACTTACGAATGGGGCTCTCTCGCCCCAGAGGTCGAGGTGGCGGATTGCTACCTGCGAGCTCCGGGGCGAGAAAGCCCCGTTCGTAAGCTGCCCCAGGTGCCCCTGGTCTGCTGGAGACCGTCTCCAGCAGACCAGGGGCACCGGGCGGGTTCCCGCGCTTCTGAGGCTTTGCCAGAGCACCGGGACCCCAGCAGACCACAGGCACCGGGACTGAAGCAGCAGAGCAAAGCCTCAGAGGTGCGGCACCCCGCTGCCGCTGCGGCTCTGCTCCCCGTGTCCCTGGTCTGCTGGAGGGGGGGAGGGGCGCGCAGCTAGTGTGCCCCCCCCCCCAGCAGACCAGGCTTTTGTTTTGGACCGTGGGGCAGAGCAGCTGGGGCGCTGCCGATTGGTCCTGCAGCGCCGCTCTGGGCACTACTGGACCATCCCGGCAGCACCCCAGCTGCTCTGCCCCAGGTCCTGATTCAGCCGCTGCTGGTCAGTTTCCGCAGCGGCTGAATCAGGACGCCTGGGGCAGAGCAGCTGGGGTGCTGCTGGGTTGGTCCAGTAGCACCGAGGAGCGGCGCTACTGGAGCAACCCAGCAGCACCCCTGCTGCTCTGCCCCAGGCGTCCCCAAGTCAGCTTCTGCTGAAACTGACCAGCGCTGACTACAGGAAGCCCGAGGCAGAGTTGCTCTGCCCTGGGCTTCCTGGAATCAGCTGCTGATCAGTTTCAGCAGCAGCTGACTTGGGGACGCCTGGGGTTCTTAAGTTGATTCTGTATGTAAGTCAGAACTGGCGGTCAGTTTCAGCAGCCGCTGAATCTGGACGCCAGTTCCGACTTACATACAGATTCAACTTAAGAACAAACCTACAGTCCCTATCTTGTACGTAACCCGGGGACTGCCTGTATATCATATTAATGTCTCTTCAACCATATTCTGTTAAAAAAAATTAAAAAATCAAGACAATTACCTGCAGCAAAATCTTCCCTGTCATTTTGAACTGGTCCATGGGACATATCCACCAGTGGCAATCTCTTCTCAGTATCAAGGATTTCTTGGATTTCCTTTTTATCCAAAAGCTTCAACTCTTCCAAAAGATTTGTATCTAGCTCAGGCTCCCTCAGTTTAAGAGCCTCTCCCTCCTTCTCCTCGTCTTCAGTATGCTGAATTGGCCTCTCATCATCATCTTGTGGGAACTTCTGATCAATTTCTTCAGCTGAACTTGGGCTTCCCAGAGGATGACTGTCATATTCAGTTTCTTTTACTGTATCTATAGTAGAGAGAAAACCATTGATGTGGCAATGAGTTGGCTTGTCTTCCTCACTGGTAGCTGTATTCAATGAAAGAGACTGGAAGTTTGTGACTGACAAAGACTTACTGATATCTTCCACTAAATGTATTTTCCAGATATGCTGGGACATAAAAAATGATCTTTAGGCAAATATCAGTGACACCCAATTAAATATTTGCCTTGAAAATATGCAAGGTAAAAACATTGACCAGATGGAAGAATTTTGTTTCACTGTATCAGAAAAGAAACATCTAACTATTTACTTCTGTTAACAGACCCATCTACATTAGGGTTTTGTCTTGCCCTTCACCTTTGTCCCAATCACTATTGTCTTTCTAATCAGATTGGCATTAGCAAATCTCTGATGAACTTCATGGATCCTATGGGGCTCTTCCTCCTTGCCAAGTCTGGCATGCTCAGCATTTCCTCCACTCATTCACTTTGGTTTGATGATTCAGTGGTGATGGGATTCTTATCTAGATTATATGAAACATAGGCACTGAAAAATTAAGTCAGTGTACATATTAGATAATGGCATGGTAGTTATGATGTAAATGCTGGGAAGTTCAGCACACACTACATATTTCTTAAAAAAAAAAAAATCACTGCACACCTGTATTTTTTTTAAATGAGGCTCTGTGTGAATGGGTCTTCCCTGTCCCATCCACTCGCTTCAGTCTCATATTCAGGAGGCCTGTTCATTAGAATGAAGCAGATGGTTGAGGCTCATTCTCTCTTAGGGTTTATATGGCCAACCATCACCACAATAGCTGAGCTCCTGCCACATAAAAATTGATTAGCAATAGTGAAGTCCAAACTGGAGTCTGTTTGGCTGTGGGGAAGGGAGTTCCTTTTTATTGAATATGCACAATAAAAAGGTGGCGGCCCGCTAGGGTTAGTTGCTGGTGAGCTGCCAGCATTATATTTGCCTGTGCCACCGTAGGTATCTTGTGATCGTAGCTCTCACTGAACACGGATCAGCATTCACAGCCAATGGGAGCAGCAGGAAGCGGCGTGGACTGGGATACCACTTCCTGCCGCTCCCATTGACTGCAAACGGCAATCCAGAGCCAATTAGAGTTGTCACCACCAAATACCTATGGAGGTGCAGGTAAATATAGAGGTGGGTGCCCACCAGGGACTAATCCTGGCAGACCAGCTCTGGCCTGTGGGCCAGTATTTGTCCACCCCTGCTCTATAGGCAGACAGAAAAACCGCAACTTTCCTTGAGTAATTGCCAAACATATACTTTAAAATCCTACCTGTACCATGCATGCTATAGCCCTTTTCATGTTCTGGAATGGAAGCAAGTGGTGTACTCTCACTAGCAGGTGAGTATTTGTGCCTTAAAGAATATAGTAATTCTTGAACATCATCCATCAGTGCACCTTCTTCATCCCACAGATCTATTTCTTTTACCACCTCTTCTTTATTTTCTTCTTGTCTTGTATCTAAAATATTTTCCACAGTATCGATTATACTAGATTCTGAAACGGTAAGTATCTGGTCCAAAGCTTGTTCGATATCCTCATGATCACGATTACTCTTTCGAGCAAGCTCCAACTCCAACTTCATGTTGTGAAACATGGCTTCTACTCTGATAATGGGCTGGGGCCCAAGATACTTTTGTAAACGTGCCACTTGCTTTTCATCAAGAAATTCTTTTATTATAGTGAGCTGCTTTATAGCCTCGCTGTATTCTGGCTCCACATCTTCATGTGAGGTTACAGGAGTATCAGCAGGCCCTGTCTGCTTCAGAATATCTTTCAGGTCTTTCTGCACAAGATCCTGTTGGAGAGGATCTTCTGTTTGATTAAAGTTGTTTTTGCTGTCCACTGCTTCAATAGATTTGTCATTTGGCAAAGTCCTTTCATCCTCTTCTTCCACTTCAGATGCTACTAATGTTTCTTCTGTTTCAGAAGACTCCTCGTTTTCTTCCATCTCATTCAGCTTAGCTTCACTGATTTGTATATCTTCCTCTTCATTCTTGGTCTCACTCAAATCTTGCATGCTACTCTTTCCCGCATGTTTAAATGTTGTGTTTGCTTCCTCTCCTATTTCATCGGTTTTATAAACAGGATTAGTAGTTCCTGAAAAAGGTCCATCTGGTATTTCCAATTCTGGGTTTGTACTTTCTTCATCTAATTTATTACCCCATCCATTTGCGAGACTCTCTTTTGACAATTTTGCACTTGCAGCATTGTCATCTTCCAGTAGTTCCTCCTCTTCTTGACTTAGGTCATCATCTTCTTCAACTTCCAACTCTTCATACTGAAATTCTGGTTTTGCTGTTTTTTCTCCAACTATAACGATTCCAAGAGCTTTGTCTTTATCTTCATTCTTATTGTAAGCAGTGTCTTGTTGGGTCTCTGTGTCAATATCCTGTGTAGTCTCTGTGGATATTTCGTCATGTGATATTTCACCAGTATTTTTTTCTAGTGTCTTCTTGCCTATGTTTCTGGAAAGCGCTTGTTCTGCACCTTCCTCCAAATACCTGGTCTTGTTTTCTTGTTGTATAGATTGCTCAACAGCTGCTTTACTCATATGCGGATTGTTCAGGTCGTCTTCCTTTGCAGGAGTTTCTTTCACCCTTTCCCTTAGTATTTCAGTTTCTTCTTTAATAGCAACATTTGTTTGATTTTCATGTTCAGGCACCCTTGTTTGTTCAAAATCCTCTACATCTTGTTTCTCTGTAGCAGATGTTTCATGCTCTCTTTTGTCTTCTAAGAGATCAATAACCCCCTCCTCACTTTGGGATGCACTCTTTAGCTCCTTTGGTGGTTCTGGTAGAAAATTCATGAATTGCTGGTCCCCAGCTACTTTCTTGTTCTTTATTTTCTTCCATAATGTTTTCTGTTTTGTGTCATTTTCCAAGCTCTCCTCCAAAATCTCCTCCTCTGCCTTTTCTTTATTTTTCAATATTTGATGAACAGTAATTTCTTCTGGATCATCTTTGATGTTACTTACAGGTGGTTTTAAAGCTTCTTGCTTTTCTTCAATGGATGGTTTTGACTCTGGGCTAGAAATAGCACTAGGATCATGTATAGCTGTGCCATGCAGTTCTTCAGTAAATGATTCTGTCACATCCTCCATGAACTCTCTCTCATACTGTTTAGTTTTGTTTGTTTTTTCCTTTGAATCTTGGCTATCTATAACATGCTTATCCTTTTTTAGGTGGTTATCTTCTGTTAGATCTTCAAGATGAGCTATTGATGTTTTTTCCTCAATAACTGAGATTACCTCATCCTCTTCCTCCTTTTCTTCCAATGAATCAGACTTGTCCACATCTGTATCATCATTTGTTCTTGCTCCCTCTCTGAGAGCTGAAAAGATGGTGTCGCCTACTGTTGTTGTTAAACCCAAATCATCCTTTTTCTCATTATTTCTTGGGGTAATTAACTCTGCAGCATCCTTAATAGTTTCATAGGGTTTATTCTTTTGTGACTCAAGGTCAGCATGTTTATCAGCTGACTGCTTTTCAGCTTCTGAATCCACTGGAGATGTAGTTTCTTCTTTTGTTAATGACAGCAAAGGAATTTCTTCAGATTGTTCCTTAAAATCTTCCAGCAACTCTGGGTCATGAGAATCAGTATTCGAATCTTCATTAGAATCATCCTCCAGTGATGTCACAAAGCTAGTAATCTCATCATCAGACACAACAGCATCTGCAGTGGAGCCAAATTTTGTTTTCAAGTCCATAGACAGTTCCCTATTTAAAAGTGTATAGGCATCAATCTCTTTACTCTCCTTATCTGATTCTTTGGCTGTATCCTGAGGATTATTAGAATTTTTGGCATTTTCACTTTCTAGAACTTTTAATTTTTCTTTTATCATTTCTTCTGAGTGCTGATGTGCAATTTGGTCTCCCTGAGACTTTTTTTCATGGCTATTTATGCTGAGGTCATCCCTCTCTGATTCAAGGGATTTCTGCACATTCTCAGTATTTTCATAAAGAAAACTTCCTTTTTCTTCTGTTTTGGTGAGGACTTCCTTGTTTTCTTCTAGTCCTGGCTCAAGTAGATCAGTCTTAGAAACATTATGGGGTTTTATAGTATCAGCCCCTTCTGTCTCCTCCTCTTTTTTGGTTTCTTCAACAACTTCTGTTCCTGGAGCATTCAATTCAACTCCACGGTTCACTACAGTTTCTTCAGCAGATTTTAAAAGATCATCCACATTATAATTATCAAAATCATCTTTTCCTCCATCAAAACAAACAAAATCAGTCTCCTAGAAGAGAGAGAGGAAAAAAAAACCAAGCATTGTTAGTTGAGAGAGATTTTTTTTCTATTATATTGGTGTAAAGGGTTCAAACCATTTTCTTTACCCTTAGGTATGTGCCTGCATTTTGCCATTATCCGGGGACTAAATCTCTAAGTCCATAATTCAAACTTCCACTGACAAAATGGAAGTTTTGCCTGAGTAAGGATTGAGTAGAAAAAACATGTTACGATTCAAAGCAATGAGCTAAATCAGGGGTCACAAACCTTTCCAAAGTGGCATGCCAAGATTTAACCCTCCTGCCTTGGGCCATGCCATCTCCAGGGAGGGGAGAGGGGCTCTCTCCACCGCGTGCCCTGTGGACCACCTGGCTCAATGCAAACCTTTCCACGGACTACTGGTTGCTAATGCAGGGCTACTCAACATGCAGCCCATGGGCCGCAGGTTTACTGTGCGGTTTGGATTGATATGTGTTTTAGTAATTAAAATTCCTGGACTGTTGTGAAGCCAAAACAAAAAAATAGTCAATATAATGAATGGTCTTCTGTTGATATGCGTTTTAGTAGTTAAATTCCTGGACTGTCATTGCTCATTAAAAGTGCTGTGATATGGGTGGAAATTGGGTAAATATTGC
This sequence comes from Pelodiscus sinensis, assembly GCF_052426305.1. Lineage (NCBI taxonomy): Eukaryota > Metazoa > Chordata > Testudines > Trionychidae > Pelodiscus > Pelodiscus sinensis. The sequence continues at coordinate 156,896,125 of NC_143054.1, read as the reverse complement.
ATTTGTTAATATCAGCAGAACTGACTTAAATGGGGCCTCTCTGTTGTGTAGTTTTGTCTTAATCTTTGTATTTATGCCCATCAGTGTGAAATAAGCTATTTGCATATATTTGCACGTACATGCAACCACACTTAAGTTGTGGCCCTCAGCATGTGCTGAGAGTATCATTGAGGCCTGAGGGCTTCCAAAGTTGAGGAGTCCTGTGCTAATGGAAACTTACTGTTAGTTAAATAATTACGCCCAAGTTATTTTGCTAATGCTGCAGCTAGGGAGAACAGTTTAATTTAAATTATTAAACAGATTAAGCGTTTCAATGTTTTCTTTATTTATGGCAAGAGCGAGGAACCTTTTTTGGCTCGGAGGTCACTGACCCACAGAAAAATCAGTTGAGGACCACACAAATGAGAAGCAACAAAACTCCTCCCAAAACCCCCAACCCTCGCTGATGTGGCCCCCAACTGAGACACCTCACTCTTCTGGCACTCCAGGCTCCAGTGAGGGATGAAGGGAAGGGTCAGAGAGGACTGAGGTTCAGGGATTCCCATAGGACATATTTACTTTTCTGGGGTTCCAGAGTTAGTGGATTTTGTGGACTCCCGTAGGCTCTGAATTGGGAACAAAAATGAGGGGTTCAATATGCAGGACAGGGCTGCCAGCAAGTGGGATAGGGATGCAGAATCTGAGTGGGAGGTGGGTTGCAGGACAGGATGAGGAGGGCAGAATCTGGAAGGAAGTTTGGTGGCAGGAGAGGGTGTGGGGTAGGGGTACGAGAGGGAGTTTGGAGGTGGTTGGGGGAGTAATGCAGAAAAGGTGAGAATACAGTCAAATAGCTAGTTGGGGAGGGAGACAAGGAAGTGGAGAGTAAAGGAAAGTGCATCTTCTGCAAAGTAAAATTGTATCCCCCCTCACATCTTCCTCTGCTCCAGCCTTGATCCCCTCAGCCCCATGATTACCCCATGCCCCTCAGTGCAGCTCATGCCCCCTCTCATCCTGCCCCCTCCTACAGCCTGATCCTCTGCATCGATCCATGCCCCTCAGTGCAACCCTTTCCCCCTCCCATCTTGCCCCCACAGCCTCCTTCACCCTCCCCCCCCACTTGCTCCCACATCCCTGTGACACCAGTGTACTCACTGGCAGGGCAGCACCGCTGGGGTGAGGAGAGGTGTGTGTGTGTGGGGTGGGGGGGTCACTGCCCAGACAAGCCCTGCAGGCTGCAGCTCTGAGGCTAGAGCAGGCAGAGCCTGGGGCTGCCCATAGCTGGCTCCAGCCTGGCAGGGTGCAGAGGGGCGCTGGGTAAGGGGCTCCCCTCCCCTGCACACAGACCATGGGGAACAGCCCAGGCCCCTGCATGCCACGTGTGCCAGCTGCCCAGCCCCCTCTCCCCCCGCCCCAGAAGCAGGAAGCTTGTAGCATGGGGGGGGGAGAGGTGTTAAACCCTTAGCTCCTGGGAGCTGTACACCCAGGCTGGTCAGGGGCAGCCCCAGGGACATGCATGCACACACCTCTCTTGCCCCCACCTCCCAGCAGCAAGCTGGAGCTAGTGTTCCAGCCTGCAGCTGCGTGGCTGAAGCTAGAGCCACAGCACAAGGTCCTGGCTGAGCGGTGGGGAGGGGCGGGATCGGGCTGAGCTCGCGTGCCACAGGAAACTGGCTCACATGCTGGGAGTTGCTGACCCCTGAGATAAATCGTAAGTAGTTATAAATGGATAGGAGTCAATGTCAGGATTGATTACATAAATAATCTATCCTGTGCATCTTTGAAACTGGAACTATTGTCAGTGAAATGGCAAGGACAAATTCTTCTTTATCAAGTGGTAGCATAGAGAGTACCACCATACTCAAAGTTTATACATGCACAATACATATTGGCTAAAATACAGTCTGATCCTGCAACCCTTACTCCCCTGAGTATTCCTTACTCACATATGTAGTTCCAGTAACTACTACAATGGCATTACCCATTTGAATAAGAGTTGCTGCCTCCACCCCCCTGCATGTAAAGGTATCACTGCTGAAAATTTCAGTGATTACACATTTACACACTCCCCCAAAAAAATAGAAAAAAAGCTTTTTAACACCCTTAATTAATATAGACTTACATACACACAATACTAGTTCAGTGAATGAAAAGCAATTACTTTTTTCATCTAGCGTTACTGAAGTCCCAGTTTTCTCTCTCACTGAGCCTAAGCGTAAATAACCAAGATTAAAAAAAAAGTCATAATCAAAACTTACATCTGTTGGTAGTTCTAGCTCATCATTGGTATAAATATAATTTAATTCAAGTAAATCCTTTGGAAAATACCCAAATTCACTGCCAACCTGACAGGAAAAAAAAAGAAAGTCTCAATATAAATAAGCTTATAAAGTTACATTGTAGAAAAAAGTGACTTTAAAAATGACAATTAGAAGTTAAGAATATATCAAGTTAGATATCTATCAAACCCAAATATTTCCAGACATACAGGTTGTTACCACAATAAATTGGCAGAAACAGAACAGTAATATATTATACTTTCAATGGTTTAGTCTGAAATTCTAAACATTAAGGATCCATCACAACACCACTGTGAAGCAGGGTAGTATTTCTACCCCATTTCAAAGACCGAGACAAGTAAGGCATGGGGCAAAATAGGAAGTTAGGGGGAGAGTTTGGAATGAAACCAAAGTGACTTGGCTTATCACATACTCTCCCTGTGTTCATACTCCTTTCTTATGCACAGTAAGCAAAAAAATCTAGTCTTTTATCACTACTATAATTATCTACCTGAGAATCAGTGTGTAAAATGTGATCTCTTTGCAAACACACTGAGCTTCAGCAACTACTGTTTCCAAGTGAGCAATAGCTGCAGGTGGTCAGTTAGGAGTAAGCTGTTGTGATCAAATGCAAACAGTAGAAGACAAAAACTTCGCTTATCACTCCTTAGTTAAAGATCCACAGAATAATGCTTTCACTTGGGAGCTCTAATAGCTGCTGTCAGGAAGCCAATATGAATAGCATAGTATTGCTTCAAAGATTAGATAGCCAAAGTAATGAGAAACTGGCAGACATCCTATTAAAAGTACAGAGTCCCTAGAAAACAAAAATATGCTCATGAACAAAGCATTGCTAATTTCCTTGATATCTTGATGTTCCTATTGTAGGAAAAATAAGGCAATTGCCAATTATCTCTGAGAGTATGTGTGAAGATCATTAAGTTAAGGATAAAAATAAAAAAGAACAAAGTTCACTATCAAAATAATTAAATGTGTCAGATTCTGGTACAGTAGTATTAGCAACACTGGTATAAATCCAGAGCAGCTTCAAACAATTTAGTGAGGTTCTCTGGATTTACAACCGTTCACATAATATTAGAATCTTGTCCAGGTGTGTAATACATAGATATTCACACACAAATATATAAAATAGTGAAAGGGTGTGAAGTTCCTTTGTTAAATATTTACCATCCAAATCCTAAATTAAGTAACAGTAATTTTTATACAACTGATATAAATGTTTTTGTATACACTAAAGGGAGAAGTAACTTCCACCATATTAAAAAAAATCCCATGTAATGTTATTGAGATAAGAATAAGCTAAGCAACAGGAAGTGTGCAATTAGCCTAAAAAAGCTAGCTCTTAATTCCTTCCCCTTTATTCCCATAGTATTATTCTAGGTAGATACAATTTTCTTCACCAGCTAATATGTGATTTTCAAAGACTCTTTCAAGGCAAAAGCCAAAGCCTCAAAGTAACTTTCTCATGGACTAATCTTAATGACTGACATAATTAGGCATCACAATTACCAAGTATTTTACTATAATCCAAGCTCCCAAACATACAAGTCCCTCACCCTGACCCAGTTTGCAACTTAACATGACCTGTGTTTCATGCAAAGAAAAATATTCTTTATTCTATTCAGTGATGATTAAGGCTGGAAAGGAAAATAGAATGTCATGGCAGAGAATGGAGGGGGCAAAATGTATCCTGCAGCCTCTCTGGGAGATGCTTCCAGTTAATTGGTAGCTGAACTGATTTGCAAATGAGACATGGGCTTAAACGCACTTGCATCTAGAATTAAAGAACTGGCAGTCTCTGAAGTCTGTATGTGTCTAAGGTCAATGGACTTGTAGTGTTTCCCTGTCACAGCAACCTCCTATAGTTGATTCACAAAACAATACTAACAGCTTGATACCACAGAAAGTGATCACTTCGCACCACCTGCTGAATCACAATGACAGCAGCCAGAAAGATGAAATACTGCCCTATTATGTCTGAGTTACAAGGTTCAGCTATTATTTAAAAAAGAAATCCACAAAAGTACAAACATGAGGAATATTCTCACTTACAGGGATCCAATATGACAGGAGGGTTAGTTTGCTCTGCTTTTTTCTGTACCCTTTGGGCATGTCTAAATTACATCCCTCTTTCGAAAGCGGGATGTAAATTAGACAGATCGAAATTGCAAATGAAGCTGGGATTTGAATTTCCCACACTTCATTTACATAATGAAGCCGTGTGTTCTTTCGAAAACCAGTATTTCGAAAGTGAAACTTCTGTAAAAAAAAACCCCAAACTTTTTCAAAAAATCCTGTACTCCTCATTTTTTGCGGCAGCCATTATGCAAATGAAGCATGGGAAATTCAAATCCCGGCTTCATTTGCAATATCAATCTAATTTATATCCCTCTTTTGAAAGAGAGATGTAGTCTAGACACAGCCTTAGTGTATCATTCAGAGATATTAGAACCAAATGTTAAGAGAAATTCCAAAATCCATGCGGATCTTCCAGAAATCAATTCTCTTTTGCACTTTTTAAAGAAACCCCACCAAGGCTCCCTCTAAGTTTTTCCAACCTAGGGCAGAATACATTTTGTTATGTGCACCATCAATAGAAACACATGCTGTTCACTGCAAGCAGCTGTAGGTGCTCTGCTAATCAGGTGGGTGGCACCTTAATGTCTGCTGGGAGACCGCCCAACCACTCAGGTTACAGGGAACACTGACCCCCACCCATAACCATGATTCCAGAGAAAGGCAGTCACAAGCAAAGTCCTGTGTTTGGATGTGAGGCAAGGAAACATTATCTCCTTTTTCTGGTGCAGGATTGAACAATGATCCATCCTGTACCACACTGTAATATATATTTTGTGGGGTAGAAATGAAGGATGTTAAGGACTAGTCAGCTTCCCCCACACTTGCTGACTATCAGAGGCAGCAAAGGGGGGAGGAAACAGGGGGTACTTCAAAGTGGCAGTGCCGCATGGAGCCCATACCTAGCTCTGTGCAGCGCTGCTACTTTGAAATGCCCCCTCTGTGTTTTAAAGCAGAACTGCACAGCTGAGCTCGGGTGCTGAGCGGCACTGTCCCTTTGAAACACCGCCGCATTTCAAACCATGCAGAGCCCGGGGTCAGCTGGGGAGTCCGTAACTGACCCTGGGTTATGGGGAAATGCCACATGGAGCCTGGGATCTGGGCTCTGCATGGCATTTCAAAGCAGCAGTGCATCATGAAGCCTGGGATGAGCGAGGGACTCTTAAGTCCCTGGGGTAAGCGCTCAATGCGGACGCTTCTGCTTTGAAATGCACAAGAGCCCCCACTGGGAGCTCTTGTACATTTCAAAGGAGGAATGTGGATGCAAATTCCATTGACTACTTGGCTAGTAAATTACTCAATATTTAACATCCTTAGTAGAAATAGGAATTCTAACTCTGAAAACTTTTTACTTTAGAGAGTGGCAGCTGTTTGAAGCCATTCAGAGGTTTGGCATGTTAGAGATCCTGATAAAAATGTTGGAATGGTTATAAATGTGGAGTGTTTTTTATTTTAGTGATATGAACTGTTCAAGGGGGAGAGAGTGGAGAAGGAAAAGAAGAAGAATGCCTTTGACAAATGGTTCCCAATCTGTGGTGCACAGACCACTGTGGTCCGTGACAGGACTGCAGGGAATGTGGAAAGTTTAAAAACAAGGATTGGGCCCTCTGCAGTGGGCCCAATCCTTTTCTTTTCTCTCCAAAGGAGGGGGGAGGGGTTCGTGACATTTTAATAGATTGAAAAGGGGTCCATATGTTCAAAAAGATTGAGAACCACTGCCTTTGAGAAATGGTAATGCTTTTTTGTATAGAGTTAAAAAACTCAGGTATGACATGATCTCCAACTCTTTGTGCTTTGAGGAAAACCTGATAATATTTTCTCTGAAGTGTCAATGGAATTAAAATCAGAATTATTCTTTAACACTTTTTTAAACCCAGTGCTTCAGCATCTAGCTTGGTGGGATAAGAGGGATTTGAATAAACTCTTTTGGGAATTAAACATGATATTTTGTTGAATGTGAGCATCTTCTAATTTACAAAAAAAAGTAGAACTTGCAAATCCTGCACTTGCAGAACTCTTTTTGATCTGCATGCGTAGGGCATGCAAGAATGAAAAAGACTAACATCCTATTCTTGCTAAAAGACATTATATTTTTACATACTGATACTTAAATTGCATATACTGTAAAGTCTCAAACTACTTGTTTAGATTTCCCACTCTGCTTTAGCTCTTGCTCATCTCATCATGTCCCTTCAGGTCACCCATATTTATTATGTCCCTGATTTCACAAATGATTCCACATGGGCACAGTCACTTGCAGAATGGAATCTACATGTATAATTTTGTTTTGAAATAAGCCCAATTCTTTAGCAATTCACACACTTAAATATAGTTTCATCTGGAAGCCCAAAGTAAGGACAGAACAACAAATCAAATTCCCCACATATGAGAGTCAATAAAACTAAAGTTTAATGCCGCAAATTTCTCAGACTATAAACTTTTTATGCAGATTGCAATATAATCAGCTTGACTCCTTGAATAATAAATATATACAGAATCTCTGTAGCTATTTCTTGGTTTTACAAAAGCCTCTTATCTCCATGTAAAGGGATGCTTCAGTCAAATTTGTCCCAAAATGTAGGGTTTTTAAAGGCACATTTACAAACCCCTAATATGAACAGAATAGGTTCTATTTACATACATTCATTGAACATTTTAAAACATATATATATAAATAAGTATTTCTCTGATGAGCTTGCAACCTAATTATTGCAGCACTGTATTACTATATCAGGGAATCCTAAAGTGAAATTGACTGGAAACTGAAAATACAAAAATTAAAACAGTCTGTTTTCATTGTTGGAGAGACATGCAAAAGCCTCCTAAACAGTGAAAAATAATTGGATTTTTAAAATTCTTTCAAATCTAATAAAATAAGATGTTATTTATTAACACAAGTACTTTGGCTTTTTAAGTATATTCCCATAAACTTGACAATGTAGCTTTAAGCTACTGACACTAGCTCTGTTAGTAAATATAGTTAAAATGTTGATTCTGCAATTTCTTGCCTGTTGACTCATATGTGGGCCTGATCTCGCAGACTTTGCTATCTTGTGAGTAGGAGCTGCAGGATTGGGCCCATGTGTTAGTTTTTTGTGTTTGTGGGGACCTGGAAGCCCTGGAAACTGGTGCCATCTCATTATTTAGGTTATTTATGGCACAGAACATGTGAGACGGGAATTGCCAGCATGATCTAATTATAAATTCTGCTTCTTTCACCACATGGTACAGCTTTCCACTTTCTTCTATGCTATTTTAATTAGATCCTATTACTATGAAACTGCCTGTCCCCACCCCACGCAACACCTCCTGCCCATGCACGAAGCCAGTAGTCAGACAATAACCACGGGCATGGCTTTGTGAAGGTCCAGTCCAGCTCACTGAGGACTTAGCTGTCAACAGCAACATTTATCTTTGGGAGCAAAGCAGTTAAGTCGTGGAGAAGAGCAGAAGAAAGAGGAATAAAGAATTATGGACAAGAGGCTGAACATCATCAACTGCCACAGCTATTAATGGGATCGGAGGTTGCTCAGCACTTTGCAACGTTAAACTTTTTGTGTTTTAATCATTTTCCTTTCTCTTCCCTTCCCTGTGAGTGCCCCCATTCCACAGATCTCATGTAAGCAAAACTCCTCCCCATTGAAGTTAACAGGAGTTTACCATGTAATGACTTCAGGATCAGAGAGAGGCTGTTGTAGGGGTCGTCTTTTCCTACTCCTGTGACTGATCCTGTGACATGAGTCTGAAGGTCTGTCATAGTTTGATTATGAAAAAGTTATGAGAGTGAGTAGTCCCACTGAGGCCCCTAAGTTTTACAAACACCTCCTTATTAAAACAGAAATAATGTTCAATGTCCAATTTACTTTGCACTCTTTATGCTTTTTAAACAACTTTTTACTCATCTTGGACAATACCTAGTCAATCAAGCATCAGGAGGATGAGTACACAAAAAGCCACAGGCCATGACTCTGCAAATATTTACTCACTTAAGTTTATGCAGCATGGATAGTGTCTCACTGAAGCCAATGAGACTATACACAGATAGCAAAATTAAACATGTCCCCTAGTTTATAGTCGCTTTCAGATTCTCATATTATAACAATGTTCAGTCTGCAAACACTGCAGGGGATTTTTTCTTAAATGGAAAAATATTTATCTTGCTTTATTTAATATATAAAAACCCTAACGTATGGTCCAAATATGCCCCAATACTATCCCTTAAATATAAGGGTGTTAAAATCTTGTCTTAAGTGAAAAATACTTCTATTCTATGTAAAACAGTGAAATGTTTTCAGATTTTTGAAAAGGGGCAAAATAAATAAAGATAATTGAAATGTACAGTGCTAAAATGGCCAATACAACTGACAGAGTACATAATTTGCAATACTTACGCTTCCAGCCCAAAGCTCAGTTGATTTTCCTATTAACTTGTAATATACATATACTGCTTCTCCTTCTTTCAGATTTACAAAACGACAGTCTGGACCTTTAAAATCCTCCATAGCTTTCCCTCGGCACATTAACACTGTACAAAGAAAACAACAACAAAATATAGCACTTCAAATAAAAGTATAGTTCCCTGAAGAGTATCTGTATTGAGTAGCAGGAAATCAGGCCTTATTTGTGCAGAATCTGGTGAATATATTTATGGGTATCTGGTCAAGAGAGAAGAATACATAACTGGTATAAAGACAAAAACTTATATGTTTATAGAGGTTGTAAATATTAATATCACATAATGAAACAATCTTAATATAAAGAACTTTTGAAAATGTTGAAGCACAGGAAGAAATGGGCATTATTATTCTTAATACATTTTGATTGAAAGATGCCACATGCTTCATGACTAATCAATCACCTTTCTTGTTATTCAGTGCAGAAATTACACCTGTAGAGGGTTAGCAGTCTGATTGTTTTTGAAGAGGAAAAGAACTAGGGAAGGCTGAAAAAACTGGTCAGGATAAACAATTTATGAAATGCAAGTTCATCAAGGGCAGTCTCTAGAAAGTCGATGCAGCAAGACAAAAACACTTTTGTAATACAATTATTTTAAATTGTGTCATTATTGTTTGTATAAAAGTAACAAAAATCAGACTCTTGCAGCTTATACCATAACAACTCATTTCCCAAGTATCTGAGAATGCTTTTTCTTGCAAGTCTGTGGCAAAGATGATGGAAAAAATTTTCTGCTGGAATATCAACATGCCAAATATGGGGTACCTTTCCAGAGTGAACTCTGGAGCACAGCATTCCCTGTCAGATAAAAGAAATACATCGATCCCCCAAGGAGACAGTAAATGTCTGCATGTTTTTATATTTCCAAGAATACTGGCTGCTCTGGGTTTACTTGATGGAGGTGAAAAAAACAGCAAACACACATATACAGAGGATGAGCTGCAATGTTGCTTGTTGGTATGAAATCCATATTCTTTGTTTAAAAATACCCACAAACATCAAGAAAAAGAACAGACCCTCTCTGGCTAGAAGACACGGGTTGGTTTAGATAGGAGGAGAATTCAAACATTTGATGCTTACTAAAAATCTAAAATGCAAATAGTGCTAATACACCAGGAATCTGGGAGGGAGGACTTGGCTACTCTCAGGCCGACAAGGCTAGCAAGCCTCCAGAAATGGCAATAACCGAATCACAGGAGCTTTCTACCAACACCGATCTCCGCTTTGACCCTGGGCCTCCAAAAACTGGAGGAGTTTTTTAAGGCACTTTTCTTCCCATCGGAAAAGGTAAACCAGAGAACTTCTCCCTCCCCAGCCGGATCCCCCAATAAACAACCCGGATCCTTGACCCTCTCCCTTTACAAGCCACGCCAGGGCGGGAAGGCAGGCGGCGTACTTGCTAACAACTATTTATCATAATAAACTAAGCAACAAGTTTCCAAGCGATCTCTGGGAAGATGAGGGAAGGGCTCTGGGAAGCCCCCCCGACAAGACAGCGGCAGCGCTGAGAGAGGTACCCCAGAATCTCCCTCCCCACAAGGGGGCGCTCGGGGTGGAAGAGTGGCGGTGGGGGCTCAGGACGGTAACATTCCCCCTCCCCGCAGCAGGGCGCTGGAGGAGGTGGCCCCAACAAGCCCCCAAGCACTGCCCCGGACTGGGAGGGGCCCCTGGACGTGCCAGCGGATCCTGGCCGCTGCCGAGCAGAGTCTTCGGGACCGGACCCCCCGCGGGGACTCCCGCCCCCACTTACTGCTGCACTCCGGATCCGCGCAGCGCTTGCGCTCGGCGAAGCGCCGGTCCAGCTGCTTGCCGGCCAAGCAGAGCGGCCGCTGGGCGGGCAGGAGCAGGGCGACCAGGACGAGGTGCAGGAGGGAGAAGCGCGGCCGCGCTGCAGCCATGTTAGCAGGGCTGGCGGCGTGGGGAGGAGGGAGCGGGGCCGACACGTCAGCAGAACCGGGATGGAGGAGGATGTGGAGGGAGGAGGGACCGAGGAGGGAGGGGGCAGAGCATGAAATCCACCGCCTGTCCCAGAATAGGGGCGAGGGACACCTTCTCCTCCCGCCCCAGGGGAGACAGGCCCCGCCCCTGTCACTCCAGCCCCACGGGAGAGGAATTTAGGGACTCCCCTGCTGCCCCATCCAAGAGACCGGCTGCTGCTTTCACGAGACTACAACCACTTCCATCTAAGCTTAGCCACGTCCCACCGCATTTCCTCCCTCCTTCCTGCCTACACACTTCTATCCCAATTATCAACCTATCTATCATGAGACACCCTCCCCCCATGATGCCCTGTACCCACCTGGAAGGGAGCAAACGTGACGGATAGTGCATGGCAGAGGAGCTCCTTGCAGAACTTTCTTCGCTATTGGAAGAGGTAGCCAGTCGTTGCTTTTGCCCGGGAGTTGGGATGCATGGTTATTTCTTAACTTTAAGGGCCGATACTTTTTCCGCGGCTTAAAGTGAAGTTTTGCTGCTGGAGAATTTGTGTTCAGAATACAAAATCCTGCTCGATTCCAAACAGAAACTTGGCTGAAAGCACCAGCACATGCAGTCTAGTGCAATTACAAAAACAATGCATTTTCTGCTCAGAAGTAATAGTGAACCCAAGTCACTATCTGCAGCAAGATTGGATTAGCAGGACAGGAGGCATGGAAGTGGGGTGAACTCTTACATGAAGGAGTGGCCCTGTGGCACTAACTTTATTTTGTTGTGAGATTAACAAAAATATGTATAGTATGATCTTTCATGGACAAAACCCACTTCTTCAGATGCTTCAAACTCATTTGAAGAAGTGGGTTTTGCCCACAAAAGCTCATGATACTATGTATTGTTTTTAGTCTCAAAGGGCACATCTATGCAGCAAGGCAAAAGTCGAATTAAGATACCCAATTTCAGCTATGTCAATTGCAATTGCGTAGCTGAATTCAAAATAGCTTAATTCAGCTTTTGGCACGGTCTACACAGCAGGAAGGCAAAGGAAAAACACTCTTCCTTCAACTTCCCTTACTCCTTGTAAAGTGAGGTTTACAGGGGTCAGAGTTAAAAATCTTCCAGCTTGACTTTATTTCAAAATAACAGCTTGGTGTGTAGATATGCTTTATTTCAACATAATGTCAGTTATTCTGAAATAACGCTGCTGTGTAGGACTTACCCTAAGGTGCCACAGGACTACTTGTTTCTAAAGTTACAGACTAACATGGCTAGCCCTCTGAGACGCCTACATCAAAAGGTATCCTTCAGACTTTCACCTTTTCAGTTCCCTGTAAATTGTAATCCTGCTTTGGCCATTGGGACTAGATGACTTAACAGGCATCTTATATCATCAAATGAAACAAGTTCTCTATCTGCTATACATATTTCTGGTGAGTAGTGATGTTCAAAATGGTTCACTTCAAACTGAGAGGACATGTCTAGTGAGGCACTGTCAGGGTCACTCCTGAGTCCATTATTTTCATTAATGGCTTGGATAATGTAATGGAGCGTGTGCTTATAAAATGGACTTATGACAACAAACTGGGAAGGTTTGCAAACACTGTGGAGAGCAGGACTAGAATTCAAAACAACAGTGACAAATTGGAGAACTGATCTGAATAAACAAAGATTAAATTGAAGAAAGAGAAATGCAAAGCAACACATTTAGGAAGAAAACAAATGAACAACTGCATATCTACTATATATTTTAGACAGTTTATTAAAGAACTCTTCCTAAACAGTAAGGCTGCGTCTAGACTGACATGATTTTGCGGAAATGCTTTTAACAGAAAAGTTTTTCCATTAAAAGTATTTCCACAAAACAGCGTCTAGATTGGCACGGATGCTTTTGCGCAAAAAGTGCTTTTGCACAAAAGTATCCGTGCCCAATCTAGACGCGCTTTTGCGCAAGAAAGCTCCGATGGCCATTTCAGCCATGGGCTTTCTTGTGCAAAAAATTAAGGTGCCTGTCTACACTGGTCATCTTGCGCAAGAGGGATCCGAATGGGAGCATCAAAGTATTTGCGCAAGAAGCACTGAATTCTTACATTAGAATGTCAGTGCTCTTGCGCAAATTCAAGCGGCCAGTGTAGACAGCTGGCAAGTTTTTGTGCAAAATCTTGCTAGTCTAGACGCACCCTAAGAGTTAGGACCACCAATTCAGAATACAGTTTCCTTTTATCATAACTTAAAGCATGATAAGGATTTGGTTGTGTCAGGAAAATGGGGTGTGGCCAGAATGGGATTGCTTCCCATAAAACCCTATGAAAGAGAGACAAAATCAGCAGGCTGGTGAAAGGGGCTGCTTGGGGATATGCCCCACTTCCCCATCCATGACTGCCCAAGCCTCACATCCCCAGGTGTCCTTTAGGAAGGGCTGGAGGAGGAAGGGGCTGAAGCTCCCCCTTCCATGATATGTGGAAGAACATTGCTGGCTGTTCCCCTTTGTTAGGGAGCAAGGGGAAAGTACACAGTTTGCTGCATTCCTCACTGTGGGGAACACAGGGGCAGACAAACCTGGATCTGCCCCAGCTGGGGGACATGCACGCCTCCTCCGGCTGTACCCAGTGAAGTCTCAGCAGCCATAGAAAGGTACTTCTCACCTGGCCCCAAGGTGCTGCAGTGAGAGATGATAGAGGTAGTCCTCTCTCCTCAGGGTAGTTTGCCTTATCCCAAACCCCACCCCAGAGCAATGATTTAAATGGGTAAATTACTAATTGGATTACAAGTGGCTATGCAGCACTTCTGAAAAGAATATGGAGGTATAGTGGAATACAAACTAAATGAGTCAAGAATGTGATAACCTTTTTCACAGTTTAATACAATTCTGGGGTGTATTAAATGGAGTATCATATGTAAGGCATGGGAGGTAAGTGGCCTATTGTACTTGGTAACAGTTAAGCATTAGCTACAGTACTGTGTCCAGTTCTGGTTACCAAAATTTAGAAAAGATGGGTACAAATTGGAGAGCATTCAGACTACAACAATAAAAGCTTTAGAAAACCTGACCCACAACAAAAGGTTAAAAAACTGGGCATGTTTAGTGTTCCAAAAGGATGACTGAGGGGGAACTTGATAATAGTCTTCAAATATATTAAAGGTTGTTTTTAAAAGGATGTGATTGATTGTTTTTTATGACTACTGCAGTAAGGACAAGAAGTAATAGGCTTAATCTATAGAAAGGGATATTTAGGTTAGATATTAGGAAAACTGTAAGGGTTGTTAAGAACTGGCTCCCAAGGGAGATTGTGGAATCCCCATCATTGGAAGTTTTTAAAAGCAAAATTTTTAAGCACTTGGTAGAGGTGGTCAAATTTTACCTGATCCTGCCACAACAAGAGTTTGGACATGAAGACTTTTTGAGGTTCCTTCCAGTCCTACATTCCTATAAATCTATGAATGGAGAGGTCCAGTGGAGAAGATGATCAGGGCCATCCGTAGGCGAGTACAGGGCTCAAGACAACCTTCCCTCTCTGCCCCAGGCCCCACTTCTTCCTGCCTCTGCTTCACTCCAACTCTTCCTACCTCTGCTCTGCAGCCTCCCTACTTCCACTCAAGTCTTTCCCCAACAGCAACACTGGGAACCAGCAGAGTATAGCAGGTTGCTCTGCTTCCCACCACCACCAGAGAGCACAGGAGCAGGCCTGATCCCAGTTGCCAGCCCAGACCCCCTATTAATCTCCCAGACCACCCATGGCTCTGTACTTTCATATTCTGCAGAAGCACAAGCCTCCCATCCCCCCCCCCCCAAAGTGTGGGGCCCCGGGCAGTTGCCCTAAACCATCCTATGGACAGCATAGCTTTGCTGATTATCAAAGTGAAAGTTTTGTTTCTATGTACATATGAGAAAATGGAGTGGGCAAGTTATGATTTAGAGTCCTTTTAAACTAATTAACATTTGCATAACATTTTGAAATCACAGAAGCATAAATGATTATTAATAATTAAATGCTCAAGGGTTACTCTGGGACCATAAAAAGTGAAGTCCCTCATGCTCTTCCATTTATTATCAGCTCTTATCTCAAACTATTAGCAATCCTCATCAGTTCTAATCACATTAGAACTACTGTTCAAGTTCTTATCATACGGTTATTGATTTTTGTTTTATATACCCATTTCTACATTCTCTTAGTAGGAGAACTGAGTCTCCAAAGACTATAGCCAAGTTAATTACATACCCTTGGAAAAATATAGGCTCTACATTTTGCCCCATACAAACAAATCAGTTTGTTACCACGCCCCTACACAACAGAAAGGAAAAGAGAATTTAAAATAGTTTATATTGTATATAAACTAAAGTATTAAGAACAAATATCTGACAAGTTAAGATATAAATTATCTTTGAGTACCCTGTTAATTCCCTGTATTTGGTTGGCAAACTTTCAAGAAACACCCAGCTGCTACAGGATGCATCAGTAACAAGGGCCCTTCCCATTAATCCGTACTTCTCTAGCATAATACTTTGACTGTACAACACTACATGGCAGCGGCAGCAACCTTGTGCAAGTATCTCTAGAAACCAGTTCATTACATTATCTTCTTTAGGTCCCCCATTTATAGACCAGGATACTGATACTCATCATTGTAAAGTGCACTGCAATCTATGGATGAAAAGCCCTAGTAGGTTCTGCAGTATGAAGTTTACAAAAGGATTTAGCCACAGTTCTGTTGTCCAACCTGAATTTAAACTGTTATAATCTGAAATTTGCTTTTAAAAGATAGCTTTCCAGTATTTAAGTATCTAACCCCATCCAAGATTGAGTCATAAAACTAGATTTTATGGAAAATCATGCAATATACATTTAAACATTGTACAATTAGAAGCTATATACATACGTATAAAATACTTTAATATGAATGTGCTTCAACATACATGGAGCTCACAAATTCTATAATGTCAAAACAAAAGCAGTTTGAGGGTAAAATTTCTTGTAGTGTAATTTCCATTCGACTTTTGGATGTTAATGTCAAAAACAAAATATGTAATTGTGACAGTTTACTGAACAGAAGTCAGAGGAAAATGAGAAATGCTATTATGTCAATCTGTGCCATGGACAAAGAAAAGCAAGATCCCTTCTTTCTAGTAATCAACATCTCTCAAAGTGTCATTGCTTTTTGTCAGTTTACAAAGTGGGGATGTTAACATGCATTTAAGTATCCGTGTAACTGCTGAAATTTTTCAGCAGTTACATACAGGTAGGGAGAACAGAGAGGCAACTCCCTGGGAGCACCGCGGTGCATGCCAAGAGACTGCTCCCCATGCATACCAGGAGCCTGTGTGTAACTGTGAAGATTAATCAATGAGTCCAGGCTAATCCATTAACCGTGAACATGGTTACACTTTTACATCCCTATCACAAACATGGATTTACCACTCCACATTCTCTCTATTCCTTACTTTGAATTTTATTTTTGGATACCTGTGGAACTCACCCTTCCCCAAATAAAGTTTTTCTCAAGTTACCTTGTAAATTTACAATTAACCATTTTGAGCATAGAAATGTTCCAGGCAATTGATCTTACTGGGGTGGTTTTGGCAAAATTTCCTTGAGAGGTAATATCTCTGGCCTTATGCATAATGTATATATGGGAGTAGACCCATTAAGTTAATGGCACTTTTTGCATACTAAAATTAGGCACATAAGTAAATCTTTGCAAAACTGGTTACTGTATTATAATAAACTACTGTTTGTCCTCCTGAGCAGGGGACTATACCAAATCAAATACCCGGCTATCAGTGTGATTATTAAGATATATTTTCATATGTATTATATTTGAGGGTATGAATACCCTAGAAAATCTGCAACTATTCTTCAGAACCAACCCCCCACAAAAATCATATGCAAACTTTGCAATCAACACTGGGGCAAGCCTAACATTTTTGAAGGTGGTTTAGTGAAACAAGTTCCTGGAAAGTTTATACGATCCTCGTTGGTTGGTGTGTTTGGACATCAAGGAACCAGCTATTGCTGGTGGGAGCTGAGTGGCTTTTTAGTATTGCTTTGTACTACCCAAGACTTGGAAAAAGCCAGACTCCTTGAATGGAGGCATTTACATTCTAAATGAATAGCTGACAAAATTTCTTTAATATATATAAACAAACATCCTCAAGAAAAACTAATAAAAGGATTTAGTCTATGGCAATTCTTAAAATACAGGTCATGATATGATTAATCCTTTGTCCATAGATAAAAATTCCTACCCTCCTACCTACAATTGCATTTAAACATAGTTTAATAAAGCAAAGGGCATATATATCAAGTTCAGACAACATAAAATCTTTTGTCAGTTGCACCTCTGTGAGTTTGGCAACATCCTTGTCTCTTTAAAAATAATAATTAAAAAACCAATATTGATCATATAAAATAGTTACTAGTTAGTCTACCACAGTGCTGAGGGCTATACAAGTGCCTACATATGCATTGTTATCAGTAATAGGTTTCACAAAGCTTCTGTGGACACATAGCTTGGACATTTCCTGCAAAAATGCTGAGGTACCTGTGGTGCCTCAGATGTTAGAGCACTCACCTGAATGATGGAGCTGGGGTCAATTCCCTTCTCTACTTGATAGGAAGGTGGAAGATGCCTTTTCAAATCATACCACAATAGTGTCCCACCCACTGAGATATAGGATATTCTGATACAAGTCTCTTTCAACCTCTCCTCGTGAAGCTGTTCCTCTGATTAGACAGCAGAACCTCAACAGGGGTATTGTGAATGCCAGTAGTATCCAAATATTGAACTTTAACATCAATGGCCTTTTTAAAATCTAGTCTGTTGTTAATACTCTAGTTTTCATTTCTGTTGTATTTGTGATGAGGGTTGGGAAAAATTAAGCAGAGAACACTTAAAAAAAAGCCAGCAGTGAAAAAATCTGCAGAGCCTGTCTTGCACTGTAGCAGGCACAATATCCTCTATTCCTCAATTGCTTCTGGTTCTCTCTCCCTATGGTATACTGCATTGTTTCTCAACTTTTTTTTTAAAAAAAGTACTCCTTTTAACAAAAAAAATTAAATACCCCCACCACTTAGAGTTTTCAGATACACAAACATTTTTTCTACCACTGCAACACATTTGTTTAAAAAACTTAATTGTAGCTGGGTTGGCAATGAAATTTTGGGGTGTGAAAAGTAGAAAAATAATAAAGCGCTGTAAAACTTAAAACAAAAATTCAGTTCTCCAAATTTCAGTTGTTGGCGTACCCCCTAGATGTCTCTCGAGTTCCCCTAAGGCAGTAGTCTCCAACTTTTTAAAGCACAAGATAAATTCAAAAAGTGAAGTCAGTCCAGGATCTACCTCAAACTCAAATACCCCTGCCCCACCCCTTCTGAAGCCCTTCCCTCTTCACTCTGTGGTGATGGGGTACAGGAGAAGGGGACAGAATGACATATGTGCCCCCTGCCTCTTTCTCCCCCACCCTGCACAAGAAGCAAGAGGTTCCCAGGGGGCAGCTCTGAGGCTCTGGGCAGGAACAGCAGGGTAGTGAAGAGAGGAGCAGCTGAAGTGCCAGCACTTGATAGCCTCCCAGACAAACCAGTCAGGATCACCTGCCAGAGGCTCCAAGATCCACTGGTAGATCCTGACCTACTGGTTGGTGACCACTGCCCTAAGGGCACTCATACCACTGGTTGAGAAACACTGGTATAATGCGGTGAATACATAGTCTTTTACTGTCAGCACGCAAACTGAGACTTTATTTCAATCCAGGCTATTGGTTCAGATATCTCCTTGTCAACTGGAATCCACAGAGTGTGTTCCAAGTACTGATGTGGGCTTTTAATTTTCTGGTGTGCAAAAAGTTGTTGCCTCATAAGTTCTTTACTGAAATCTACAAGGTCAACTGTGAATCTAACCCAGAAATATTTTTCCTCCTCTGTACCTGCCTCTCTGTTTTTCTGACTTAGGTTTATCATAAAGTGTATGCAGTCGAGGTCCAAATATTTAAACTTGTGTGTTATGGAAACAAATAGTCACCCTAATAAAAAAAGTAATAACCACATTTCAGGTTTAAGTGGGGATGTTAAAATACACTTTTGCAAAAATTAATGTAACCACTGAAAATTTCACTGGTTACGTTTACACGCAGCTCTCCCCGCCCCTGCTGCTGCCTCTGTGAGAGGCACAGGGAGCCAGATGCCTGCCTCCCATCTCCCCCACTGCCTCTGATACAGAGGTAGCAGGGAGTGTGTGCATGCGCGTGCCTGTCACCAGGAGTTACCCGATGAGCTCAGGCTTATCAGTTAGCTGTGTACCCGAGTACACGTTAACATCCCTAGTTTTAAGACAGTATCTAAGTATTATGAGGTTAAGGAGGTACTCTCTTGGAAGGCAGATTATCTTACATCTGCTTAGTACCATTTCTTACACATTTCTGTGAAGCATCTGATGTTGGTTATTGTCAGAGATGGGATCCTGGGCTAGATGAACCAGGTGTCAGATTCAGTAAGACATTTGCTATGTGTCCAGGGGCTTCAGATTTTTCAGCTGTGAAGTTTTGTATTTATATAGTATTTATATAATTTTAGTTAGTTCCTCCAACATTATTTGGCTTCTCTGGAAATAGTCTTTGGTATTGGGAAAGCCACCCTGGCTTATTCCTCCAGCTTTGTCACCATTATGGCATCCAATGTTCCCGCTAACTTTTTCCATCCACGAGTTACTACTGCTCACTGAGCTGGTTTTATGATGTCGCTGTGACAGCTGTCTCCTGTCAGCATAACACAGCTATATGAATGCTCTTACAGCAGCAGAGTTGGTGCAGTTGTGCCACTGAAAGCTAGTAAGTGTATTCACTACGGATGTTAAAATGCATTTAAGTAAACAGTTACCCACTGCAAATTTCAGTGTTGCATGCGGGAGAAAGCAGTTGGCTCCTGTTAAGTCAGCTCCCTATGCACACTGGGAGCCTGAGTGTAACTGTGAAGGTTAACCGATGAGCCCAGTTATACTTTCACACCCCTAGTACACATGGTCTCCAGGTTTGCCTACACTTAGGACTTGTCCACACTTAAAATACTACCATTGCTGTGCTTCAGTATAGACACTACTTACCTATGTAGGTGGGAGAGATTCTCCTTGGTGTAATTCACCTCCTTGAGGCAGTAGTTAGGCTCATGAACAAATTCTTCTGTTGACCTAGCACTGGCTATACAAGATTCGATCAATTTAGTTTACATGACAGAGGTAGCTAGGCCAATATAAGTTCTTGAGATAATCAGTTGCCAACCTGTACCATGAACACAGGAGAAGAGGGGCGCTGATGTCAAGGTATCCTATCCCAGTCCGTATCCTATGTCCACAGAGCAGGGAGGGGGGGCACAACAGGACTTGGGATGGAGGGAGTTTGGCTGCTTTTGGGAATAGTGCAAGGCCAGGGCTGGGGTGAGCCTGTCTTAACCCCACTGCACCACCACCCAGGAGCCACCTGAGGTAAGCGGTGGCCCGCTGGAGCCGACATTCTAAACCCCAAGTAATGAATCCCCTTCTGCACTCCAAGCCCCTGCTTTAGCCTCAAGCCCCCCTGCAAACACCCTCCCAGAGCCTGTACCTAGAACCCCAACTGCCTGCCCTAAATTCAGCTCAGTGCCCCTCTCGCACTCCAAATCCCTTAAACCAAAACCAGGGCCTGCACCCCAACCCTTTGCTACTGCCTGGTGAAAAAGAGGGAGGATGGGGGAGGAAGGGAGGGAGGATGGAGTGAGCAGGGGCGGGGCTCAGAGAAGGGGGCACAAAGGAGGCAGGGCAAGGGTATTTGGGTTTGAGGTAGATCTTGGATTGTACTTAAATTCAAAAGGTGATCTCGTGCTTAAATAGGTTGGAGACCACTGTTCTAGCACATCAATTACTAAGTGATCTGATTAATCCTATTTTGCAAACAGCCACAGAACCTGAAGAAGTGCTGTATATGTAGCTCCAAAGCTGGTCTCTCACCAACATCTGTGCGCCCAATAAAAGATATTGCCTGGCCTCTCTCATCGCCTAAGAGCAACATGGCTCCAAACAAACTCACTGTAACTCTCCTACCCGCTCGCCCAGTGTCAGCAGGCGCATTAGCTGCCCTGCCTTGGGGCTGACGCGCCGGAACGCCAAGCGGGGCTTGCCCCTTATCTCGCCAGCCTGGCCGCGGCCTCAGCTCTGTACGAGGCAGCAGGCGGAGGTCAGAGGCCACAGGGCTCCGCCTGCTCCAAAGCGCCGCGCCGCGCAGCGCCAGAGGGCAGGGCGGTCCGGCACCAGCCACGCCAGGCCCCTTCGGCAGCGCTTGCGGGACGCGCCAGACACCGTGCCACCCGCCCCAGCCCACTGCCCCCGGCTGTGGCCCGGCTCTCGCGGAGGCGCCTGCTGCCCCGCCCCCATTCCCTGAGGGAGCGGCTCACACTACAAGGGAGCAATCCCAGGCCCATTCGACGCCGCTTGCGCACTGGCGAGCCGTCGGAGCGAACACAGCGCATGCGCAATAGCTCGCCGCCTTGGGGCAAAAGTGACGTCAGATCACGTTTTCAGCCTGTCCGTGAAGAAGCCGATGACAGCTTCCATTGCCCGACCCAAACATGGCCGTCTGCTTGTCGGGATGCGGAAACGTCCGTTAGGAGCGTACTAACTCCTGGCACGTGCCACGCGCTGTGGAGGAGCCGGGTTGGGGCTGGCCGGCGGGGGAATCTCTCGGTTCATACAGGTGCGGAGGGCTCGGTGGGGAGGGAGCTGCGGGGCGAGCCCGGCCAAGCCAGAAGTGCGGGGTTCGGGGGGGCTCTGAGGTGCTTGGTGCCCTTTGCCCTGCAAGGCCGGGCTTGGGCCATTCCCTGGCTCTTCTGATTTAGAGTCTGGGGAATTAAGACCAGTGGAAAAAACATCATTTGGCAGCACCGTCAGGCACTGGCCAGGGACTTAGGAGAACTGGCTGCAGCTACCAGCTCTAAGATGGACCCCCTGTGTGATTGGGGTAAGGCAGGCTCGTGTTCCCCTTGTTAAGTGGTGCTGCTGTAACAAAATAGTAATAGAAGTAATCTGCCTCCCTCTGCTTCCCCGTCCTAGAGCTTTCCCCATCCCCTCACCTATGGGACTTTAAATAAACAGCCCACATCACCATTTCGTGTGTGTGAATTTTTTTAAGGTGTAAAAGTTTTCCTCGCAGGTGGAAGACATGGACAGTTTTGTTGAACAATTGACAAGAGGGGCAGAGGAGGAGTTTACAGAAGAGTCTGCATGGGATGGGTCTGCAGTAAGGATTGAAAGCAGTTCACTTCCAGCTATCCATTTACCTGTACTTCCGAGGTATCTTCAGCATACAAGTAAGTGTAATTTTCTGTTAACTGCTTACTCATAGTAACACATACTGGTAACTAGGGCTACACTACAATGCTATTTCAAGATACTGGAGTATCCCAAAATAGCTATCCTGTGTCTTCACAGCAAGCCCATTATTCTGGGCTCACTATTCCAGTGTTCCTGTAATCCTCATTCTACGAGGAGTCAGGGACCTTTTGGAATAGCATAAGAACATGTGGCCAATACCAGAAGCCCCAGAGGGAAGGAACACAACAGGTAGTCCTCACATGATCCCTCCCCTGTCGCCCACTTCCAGAGAAACAGAGGTTTGGGACACCATTCTGGCTAATAGCCATTGACGGACCTAACCTCCATGAATCTATCTACCTCTTGTGGTGACCTTTCAGTTTAATAAATCAATTTGTTTGAAAGCCTTCTTTACTGACACCTCAATCTGGATCCATTTGAGATTTGTCACTTAAAAATAATTGCTCAGGTGTGGGAATCTCCCCATATCCTCTGCAGTCAAGACCAATATCAGTAATTCATTTATCTTCTTAGCAACAGCCTTTTTTCCCTTGAGTGCTCTTTTAGCACATGGATCATCCAGTGGCCCTTCTGATTGTTTGACAGGCTCCCCACTTCTGATGGACTTAACACTCATTTTGCTGCTAGTTTTGTGTCTTTTCCAGAATGCTCTTCAAAGATGGATTTTTGGCTCTTCAGAGATGGATTTTATATTTTTATATTTGACTTGCCAGAGTTTATGCATCTTTTTATTTTCCTCAGTAAGATTTAACTTCCAATTTTTAAGGGACATATTTTTGCTTCTAACTGTCTCTTGTACTTTAAGACACTGTGATGCTTTCTTTTTTTTTTTTTTTTTTTTTTTTTTTAATTTGGCGTATGTGTTTAGTTTGAGCCACTATTATGGCATTCTTTAAATTGTTTCTGGGCTTCTTGCAGGAATTTCATTCTTGTGACTGTTCCTTTTAATTTCTGTTTAATTAACTTCCGTATTTTTGTGGTGGTCTCCTTTTTGAAGTTATTTTGATATTTTCCCCCTGTACAAGCATGTTTAATTTAATTTAATTTTGGTCACTATTATTGAGTGGGTCAGCTATATTCACCTCTTAGACCAGGTCCAGTGCTCCATTTAAAACTTTTCCCTCGTGGGTTTCAGGACTTGCTGCACAAAGAAGCAGTCCTTAATGGTGTTTAAAAATTTTATCTCCCTTCTTTTTATCCTGCTTGCCATCCTAAGGCAAAATATATCCAGTCGATATGGGGAAAGTTGAAACTCCCCATTACTATTGGGTTTTCTGTTTTTTAACCTCTGTTCTCTCCCTGAACATTTTACAATCACTGTCACAATGAGATGGTCAGTAATACATTCCCACTATACTCTCGTTATGTAAGCATGGAATTTCTATCCACAGAGATTCTGTTGATACTATTTGATTCATTATGACTCTATGCTTTTTTTTCCATGGATAGTGCCACTTCCCCCACCAGCATGATCTACTTTGTCAGATCTATATAATTTTTACCCTGTTTTCACTATATCCTATTGATTATCACCATCCTGCCAAGTTTCTGTGATGCCCTATTTTATCAGTATCTTTCACATTCAGTTTTACCCATCATAGTGTTCAGACTTCTAGCATTTGTATAGCACTTATAAAATTTATCAATATTTAGTTCTCACATGAAGGCAGACATAATTGAAAAACAGTCTTTTGACTGTTCTTCATTTCCCACCTGTACTTTATCAACTTCCAGCCTCTCCTCTTTATTAGGATGTAGAGTATTCTCTTTAATAAATATTCCCTTACCGTATCTCTGTGTCCAAACTGGACGCTCCACATTTCCAAACCTGCTTGTTTTCTCCCCAACTCCATCACAACCTTTTTAATTTTACATGCCACCATTTTGGTGAAGGTAGAGCCCATCCTTCCTATATAGGTTCTTCCTTTCCCAAAAGATTCCTAATAATCCCTCCTCTGAATACCATCATTTAATTCACACTTTTGAGACCGTGCAGTTCTGCCAAAGTGGCCCTGCATGTGGAACTGGATGCATTTCAGAGATGGCTACCATGGAGGCGTTTAGCAGACTAAATGCAGCCTCCAGGGCCTCTCTCCTACCTTTCCTTAAGTCAGTGGTAACTGCATGTACCATGACCACCAAGCAGTTCCTCCACAAACACAGACACAGACACAGAGTTCTCTAAGGTCCACAACCTTTGCACCTGGCAGGCATTTAATCATATAGTTCTCCTGGGCATCACAAACTCATCTATGTTTCTAATAATTGAATCCTCCATGACTATTACCTGTCTCCTCCTAATAACTGGAATTCTCTCCCCTTACAAGGGTATCCTCATGCAAGAGGATATCATCACATCATCTGAGAGGAGAGTCCCAACTATGAAAGTCTTAAGGAAGGAGAACATAAAGCTAGAGCGGAGAGAAACAATGTTCTTTCCACTCCAGCTTTATGTTCTTCCTTCCTTCCTTCTGACTTTCATTCTTCTTAGCACAGAAACTATCAAATTAGGTGTGGGACTGCTCTGCTGGATCCCTGAAAGTCTCACTTATGTATCTACCAGTCTTCCTTAGCTCCTTTGGTTCAGCCATGCTAGTCTCAAGAGCCTGTACTCAAGCCATGAACTGTGTGCTCTGAATGCACATATATGCCACCAGTTGATAAGGCAGGTGATTGTACGTGCTGCATTCAGTGCAATATGTTGGGTAGCCCCTACTCTGCTGCTGGACTTCTGCCTGCGTTATTTTTATTCTTGAAGGATTGTTTGTTAGTTTGTTTGGGGGGGGAATGGGTGGGGTAGAGGGGGGAAGTTAGTGACCTCAGTCTAAAGTATGTTCAGTGTATCTGGCTTTCACACTCCTATGAATTCCTGTGTTTGCTGTTTCTGTTCACTAACCTCTCTACTTAGGAGCTGTTTTTTTTTTTAAATTCCTGTTCTCCCTGAATTCATCCCACCCCCTTCTGAAGGGATCCTAGAGGACAGTGGTCCCCAACCATCTAAGGCTGCCGGGCGCAAGGGGGCGTGACCGTTCGCCTGCTGGGCGCTAGAGGGCGGGGACACTTGGGTGCCCGGGGGCAGGGCTCCCCCCATAGCCACGCGCCCCGGGGTCAGTGCCCCCCCCAAGCGCCGCGCGCCCAGAGCGCGGGCGGCTAATTCGCGCCCGGAGCCGCCCTTCCCCCGCCCAAGCGCCGTGCGCCCGGGGCCGGCCCTTCCCCCACCCAAGCACCGTGCGCCCAGAGCGCGGGTGGCTAATTCGCGCCCGGGGCCGGCACCCCTCCCTCCAAGCGCTGCGCGGCCGGGGCCGGCCCCCCCTCCAAGCGCCCGGGGCTGGCGCCCCCCCAAGCGCCGCGCGCCCAGAGCACGCGCGGCTAATTCGTGGCGTTCCCGGGGCCAGCGCTCACCATGCGCCATTCGCCCGGGCCAGCTCCGGCACCATGCATGCGCCACGTGCCCGGGGCCAGGCCAGGCCTGAGCACTTGGCGGGCGCACACAAACGGCTCTGTGTCGGGGACCACTGCTATAGGAATTAAGAATCAAAGGATGGAAGCCTTGACATTGGCAAAGCTATAGATTCTAAAATGATAGCTGTGGGTTTTTTTTAAGAATATTAATCAATAGTTATGCACAAACTTATTGTTTTTCAGCAACTGGAGGTCGAAAGCCAACAGGATTTCAGGAAACTAAGACAGCTTGTTTCAATTACATTCACGAGGCCCTGCTAGAGAACCAGTGGCAGAGGGCTGCAGAATTCATGACTGCCTATTTGGAGACATTGGAGAGTACCTCTGCTGAACATCGGATGGCTGCCCCAGAGGTAATTAGGAATGAAAAATCAGTAAGCTCTCCCTCATCTGATGCAATAATTTAAAGGGGTATCTGAGATAATCCAGGATCCATATTTAGGCTTTGTTTATTTAAGATATATATCCCCAAAATCTAACTATCAGAGAGATTTTCTTAATTTTCCGGTGTCACCTGTTATCTATTTGTACAACTGATAAGAATGAGGGCCAGATATGAATAAATATTCCACAAATCATACCAGTAGAGTGTTCCACTTAAAATATAGATTTTTCATAATCTCATTCTGAAGCATAGAAATGACAAGCACATTTGCCACTATTTCCTCTACATATCTGTATCTGTTTGAAAACTGCATCTTGTTTTACTTCTCCACCATTTTCCTCCAGTACTGCATGATCCTTCTTGTGAGTCTCTTTCCTGATTCCTCTGTGCATTTCAACAGATGGGGGAAAAAAAATTAAATGCAGAGCTATTGGATATAGGGCTGTGATAGTGTATAAGTTTAAATGGTTAACTGATGAGGCTGGGCTCATTGCTTAACTTTCACCGTTACATGCAAGGTCCTCCTCCTTCCCCCGCCTGGCTGCCTCTGTATCAGAGGCAGCAATGGGGGTAGGGGAGGGAAGCAGGTGGGAGATGGGCTTTTAAGCAGGCTCCCTATGAGTATGTTGCCTTTGTATTGGAGGCAGCAGCATGGAGAGTAAGGGGAGGGGATGTGTGCAGGCAGAAGCCGGCTCCCTATGCGCACTGGTTTCCACAGAGCCACATACCGCCCCCCTCCTCTCCACTGCTTCCTATCCTTCCTCTCCCTTGTATGTAAAAACTGAAAACTTCAGCAGTTACACATTTACCAAAAACCCATGCATTTTAACATCTCTAACTGGATATTACCAGCTTGTTGGCATTGCTGATCTATCTCAGTAGACAAATCTTGATCACAAAGATGTTTTGGTTGGAAGTGGGCTGTCCAAGAGCAAGAAACGTACAGGCAGTCCCCGGGTTAAATGGATCCGACTTACATCAGATCCCTACTTACAAACGGGGTGAGGCAACCCCGCACTAGCTGCTTTCCCCCAGCAGACCAGGGAGACACGAAGCTAGCGCGCGCGCCCGTCCCCCCAGCAGACCAGGGAGACGCGGAGTGGCTTTTCTCAGCAGACACCTCAGCTTGAGAATAAAGGACTGAGGGAAGTGAGGTGTGGGAGAATAAAACTGAGCTCTGGAGAAATGTTTGGCTAGAGTTTCCCCTACAATATGTACCAGTTCTGACTTACATACAAATTCAACTTAAGAACAAACCTACAGTCCCTATCTTGTACGTAACCCAGGGACTGCCTGTATTTCCGTTTGCAATTTCATCTAGTTATCCTCATCTATTTTGGGTTATGGTACCATGAGCTATCTATACCCTTCATTTTAGCAGGTAACATGAAAGGAAAATTTCTTCTTTGCCTGACTTGTTGTCAGTGCATAGAAGGTACCTTCTGGCTTCTATATGCAGTTTTCGTGAATTTTGTTTAAGCATGAGAGTATGGTGACCACTTGTGAAGTTTCCATTGCAATTAAGCTTTATTTTCACTTCTTCTTCATGCAGGTATATTTTACTATAGCAGTAAATAATACACAATAATATTCTATTTGCAGTTAAACATAGCACAGTGATGAAAGACTGTGCACAACAGTGTTTTCACTTCTGACATTTTAATTCATTTTGGATTATTTTCTCCATTGGCAGGTGGTGTGGAGAATAGGAGCTGAAATTTTGTGCCATCATTCCAAAAGCAGCATTGAAGAGTTCAACTACTTTGCTGAGCGGATAAAAAATGTAGGAGTAAAAAACTATTTAAAGGTGAGGACATCTGTAAAAAGGCACTACTGAGTTGAATCACACTTGTCTGAAAATTTTACCACAAATAACTCTTGACACTCTTAAGAATATCACTGATTATTAGAAGCAAGAGACCACATCTTAGATTTGTGTAATCATTATTTTTCCATCCCATTCCCAGTGCAGCCTAACATCTTGTTTGCTTTATTGACTGCATCTGCACATTCTGCTAAAGTCTTTGAGATCTCTACTGTGTAACTGTGGCAGTGTTAGATAATGTGTAATTGAATAGTTGTGTAACTGCTTCACAGCAGCCTCGTCTGCCCCCCTCCCATCTGCTGCCTCTGAGAGAGGCAGCAGTGTGGATGAGGGGCAGGCAGCACCGTGGAGCTGTTTCTGGGGGGGCTAGCTTTTAGTCAGCTCTCCCCAGCATTGGCTTCCTATCTGTCTCCGCCCCCCCCCCCTTCCCCTGCCCCGGTCTCCTACAGAGGCAGTGGGGGGGAGGGCGGGGGAGAGGGGAGACAAGCAGTCTGTGGGCCTGACATATGTGGAGAGCCTGCTTGAAAGTTGGCTCCCCACATGTATTGGCTCCAACCTGTTCCCCTCACCCTCTGTGTTGCTGCCTCTTTATCAGAGGTAGCAGCATGGGAGTGGGAGGGAGCAGGCAGATCTGGTGCTTGTGGAGAGCCTACTTACAGACAGCGCCTCACAGGCACCAGGTCCTGCTTCCCCCTACCTTGCTGCCTCTGATACAGGGAGGAGAGTACATGAAGTCCATAGGATTTACTGGTAATAGGGATGTTAAATTTAGAGTAATTTACTCTGAATTTAGAGTAATTTACTAAACTAATAGTCGATACTAAACGATTAGTCTCATAGACTTTAAGGTCAGAAGGGACCATTATGATCATCTAGTCTGACCCCCTGCATAATGCAGGCCACAGAATCTCACCCACCCCCTCCTAGAATAATCCTCTCACCTATATCTCAGATATTGAAGCCTTCAAATACTTTGAAGACCCCAAGATGCAGAGAATCCTCCAGCTGTGATATGTACCCCATGCTACAGAGGAAGGCGAAAAACCTGCAGGGCCTCTGCCAATCTACCCTGGAGGAAAATTCCTTCCTGACCCCGAATATGGCGATCAGCTAATCCCTGAGCATGTGGGCAAGATTCACCAGCCAGATACCCAGAAAGTTCTCTATAGTAACTCCTATCATTCCTCCATTGACCTATTTCCCACTGATAATGAATGGTCAATTAGTTACCAAGATCATGTTATCTCATCAAACCATCCCTTTCATAAACCCATTATTTATTTCCGGAAAAGGGATGCTAATGAGACACTTCGGAATTGCAAATCTGCGGGGGATTTAAATATCCCCCGCGGCATTTGCATTTATATGGCTGCCGCTTTTTTCCAGCTCGGGGTTTTTGCCGGAGAAAAGCGCCAGTGTAGACGCGATTCTCCGGAAAATAAGCCCTTTTCCGTAAGATCACTTATTCCTACTTTTAGGGGGGGGGGGGCGGGTCGGCTCTGGGCGCGCGGTGCTTGGAGGGGGGGAGTGGCGGCACGGCGCTTGGGGGGGGGGGGTGCACGGCTATGGGGGGAGCCTCGCCCCCGGGCGCCCAAGAGTCCCTGCCCTCTGGCACCCGGCAAGCGAACGGCCATGCCCCCTGGCGCCCGGCAGCCTCAGATGGTTGGGGATCACTGATCTACCTCCATATCCTTAGTCCTATTTGTTATGTTACCATTATCCCTGAGCTCTTAATTAGCCTCATTAAAGACTGTAGCAAAGTATTTGTTTAGATATTGGTCCATTCCTAGATTGTCCTTAACCTCCACTCCATCCTTAGTAATTAGCGGTCCTACTTCTTTTTTTGTTTTTCTTCCTATTTATATGGCTATAAAACCTTTTACTATTGGTTTTAATTCCCTTTGCAAGGTCCACTCTACATGACTTTTAGCCTCTCACTTTGTCCCTACATGCTCTAACCTCAATAAGGTAGCTTTCTTTACTAATCCCTCCTATCTTCCACTCCTTATATGCTTTCTGCTTTTTCTTAATCACCTCTCTGAGGGTATGTCTACACTACCCCGCTAGTTCGAACTAGCGGGGGTAATGTAGTCATCCGCACTTGCAAATGAAGCCCGGGATTTGAATTTCCCGGGCTTCATTTGCATGAAGCCGGCCGGCGCCATTTTTAAATGCCGGCTACTTCGGATTCTGTGCTGCGCTTCTAATCCGAACTAGCCGGCATTTAAAAATGGCGCCGGGCGGCTTCATGCAAATGAAGCCCGGGAAATTCAAATCCCGGGCTTCATTTGCAAGTGCGGATGACTACATTACCCCCGCTAGTTCGAACTAGCGAGGTAGTGTAGACATACCCCAAGATGCTTGGTCTAACACACCTACCTATACTCTTTTTCCCTTTTCTTGGGATACAGGCTTGTGACAGCTTCTGCAACTTTAACTTAAAATAATCCGAGGCCTCCTCCACCTCAAGATCCATAATTTCTTTAGGCCAATCAACTTCCCTAACTAATTTCCTTAATTTATTAAAGTTAGCCCTTTTGAAATAAAAAACCCTAGTCTCAGATTTATTTTTGTTTATCCTTCCATTTAATTTGAACTGAATTAGCTCATGATCACTCGAGCCAAGGTTGTCCCCTACAACCATTTCATCTATGAGGTCCTCGCTACTCACCAAAACCAAATCTAAAATAGCATCCCCCCTTGTTGGTTCAGCAACTACTTGATGAAGGAATTCATCAGCTATCACATCTAGGAAAATCTGAGCCCTATTATTATTACTAGCACTTGTTCTCCAGTCTATATCTGGAAAGTTGAAATCTCCCATGATTATGCAGTTTCCATGAGTATTTACTTCATTAAAAACATTAAAGAGGTCTCTATCCATATCCAAATTGGACCCTGGTGGTCTATAACACACCCCAAGCACTATCCCAGGGGGAGGATCTGATAGTTTTCTTCCCCAATGTGATTTTTACCCAAACAGACTCTGTCTTCTCCATTCCATCATTTTTTATTTCTTTACAAACTACCTCATTTTTTATATACAATGCGACTCCATCACCTTTACCCTTATTTCTGTTTTCCTAAACAGCACATACCCTTCAATACCTGTACTCCAGTCATGCCTAGTATTCCACCATGTTTCTGTTATTCCTATAATATCTGGTTTCACTTCCTGGACCAAGATCTCTAGTTCCTCCATTTTGTTACCTAGGCTCCTCGCATTGGTGTACAAACATCTTAATTTTTGCTCTTTGGCCTCACTCACATTCTTTACCCAATTTGGCACGGACGTTGTACCTCCAATATGACTAGTATCTACCCTACCCTTTCTCATGTACATTCTCCTTCCCCCAACTATATCCTTTCTTACTTCGTTTTCCTCCCTCTCAGTATTAAAATCCGGCGTGGAGATTACCTGGACATCTCCCAACCATCTTCCCCCAAATTCCTAGTTTAAAGCTCTTTTAATCAGTTGAGCCAACCTCCATCCTAGAAGTCTATTTCCCTCCCTACTTAGGTGAAGTCCATCCCGAGAGAACTTTCCTCTGTCCATAAATGCCTCCCAGTGACCATACATCCCAAAGCCCTTCTTATAGCATCACTGCCTAAGCCATCTATTGATCATCCTAATCCTGTCACATCTTAGTTGCCCTTCTCTAGGAACAGACAGAATCCCACTAAAGATCACCTGAGCCTCAATTACCTTGAGCGTCCTCCCCAGCCTAGCATAGTCTCCCTTAATTCGTTCCAGCGAGAATCTAACTGTATCATTTGTTCCTACATGAAGGATGATCAATGGATTCCTTCCTGCTCCCTTAATAATCCTCTTCAATCTCAGTTCCACATCCCGTATCTTAGCACCTGGCAGACAGCACACCCTTCTATTCTCTGGATCAGCTCTGGTTACAGGCCTATCTATTCTTCTCAATAAGGAGTCCCCAGTCACGTAGACCTGCCTTTTCCTGGTGACAGTGCGATTCTCTAGTCTATCTCTTGCTTCCTCTGGCTGCAAGTCCTTGCCATTCCTGTTTTCCCTTGTAAACCACTTCAACCCATCCTGTGTCCTCCTGATGCTCATTATTGGTGTTGTCTCCATTAACTCTTCCTCTTTATCTATGGGACTAACCACTCTTCTCTTCTTCCTTACCCTTCCATCTTCACTATCTATCTGCTGTACCCCTTCTTCATTCTCCAACTCCACATACCTGTTCTTGAGCTCTATTTTTCCTTCACTGACCCATCTTTTCCTCTGCCTGGTTCTCTCAGTCACATGCTAAACGATTAGTCGATAGGGTGCCTCCGCCTTTGACTGTTGCTACACTTCAAAGATTAAAGTGCTGCAGGGAGCACGGGGCCAGCAAGGCAGTCCCCCGCTGGCGCCGTGCTCCCTATGGTGTTTCAAAGCGGCAGCGCCACTTAGAGCCCAGGGATAGCTGGGGACTCCCCTGCTGACTCCAAGATCCATGCGGCACTGCTGCTTTAAAATGCCATGGGGGAGCCCAGTGTCAGGCTGCACGTGGCATTTCAAAGCGGCAGCACCTCATGGAGCCTGGAGTCAGCTGGGGACTCCCCCACTGATCCTGGGCTCCACGTGGTGCTGCTGCTTAGAAACACTGTGTGCAGCCTGGGGTAGTGTTTCAAAGCTCCACATGTTGCTGCCACTTTGAAGTATCCCCTCCTCTTCCCTCCTCTGCTACCTTGCTGCCTCTTTCTGATAGAGGCAGCAAGGGGAGGAGAGGTGGAAGCGACCTGTCAACCAGCCTGTCGACTATCCGATAAGCATTTACTTATCAGATAGTCGACTAGGTGTTCACATCCCTAACCGATAAGCCCAAGTTTATCAGTTAATTGTTTACTCGACTATACACTAACTTTGCTAATACACAGGTCTTTACCCTAGTTTTATAGTTAATTTAGAATCATGTAATGTATATGGATAGCATACATTTTTTTCCCTTCCAATGTGTTTTACTTTGCAGTTATCAACATTGAGCTTTCCATTGCCATCATGTTGCCTGTTCACTTTGGCTTGGTGAAGTCTTGTAGCTCCTCACAGTTTGCTGTAATTCTGATTTAATCAAAATAATTTTGTCATCTACAATTTGCTTCCTTATTGTATACCCCCCTTGCCAGTTTCATATGCTAACGGTACATCTAGACTACACACTTTTTTCGAAAGAGGCTTTTTCGAAAAAGAGCATCTAGACTACAACCAATACTTTTGAAAAAGCAAGCTGCTTTTTCAAAAGAGAGCACCCAGGCAGTTTGGATGTTCTTTTTTGAAAAAGCACTGTTTGCATTATATAGCACCTTTTTTCAAAAGAACACTTTTTTAAAAAAAAAAGGCATTCTCCCTCCTAAAACAAGGTTTTCCATGGTCGAGAAAACTGCCGTGTTCTTCCTATTTACTTTTGAAAGAACGCTGCAGCAGTCTAGGCGCAGGGAAGGTTTTTTTTTTACTTTATTTTATTATTTTTTGGGGGGGGCTACTTTTTTCGAAAAAACCCAGTAGTCTAGACACACCCTAGATTACTAAGAAACCTTGAGGTACTCTTATGTAAATCTTTTGGCATGATTAAGTTTTTCCATTTCATCTTGCTTTATTTTTTGTCTCCTAGCTAATTTTTGATTTGTGACAATATTACTATTTTATTTGTATTGCCATAGTACGGAGGAGCCCTTGTCATGGAACATGATCCTATTATGTTAAATGCTGTATAAACGTAGAACTAAAAGAGAATCCTTGTCCCCAACGAATTATTTTTACTCCTGTCCCATGTCTAATTAGTTTCTTTACTAATTGTGAAGGATCTTTTCAAAGGCCTTTTAAAAGTCTAAACAAACTATCCTCTGGTTCTCCCCTATCTACTACTTTATCAACCCGTACAAAAGAATTGTAATAAATTAGTGAGATATGATTTTCCTTTTTTGAATCTGTGCTGATTAGGCCCCATCATATTGTGATTTTTACAGATGTTTTCTTTGTTCTAGTTTTAGTTGTCGTTTTAAACCAATTTTTCAGTTACAGATGCAAGGTTTACTTGTACTGTGTATCAGATTGCCACCATTCCTTAAAAACCTATATATATTTTTTTAAAATTATAGCACTTGCAGTGTCCTGCATTTTCAGTCTTTTATTTTGTTTGGTAAATTTCTGGGAAAATTTAAAGTTCATTACAGAAATTAAAAAATGGGTGAAGATCAGTGCAAAAATTAACTCAAGTTTTCTGGGTAAATTTCAGAGTTAAGATTGGGATGAGAGGACAGAAAAAAGTAACCAGTAGAGGAACATCAGGGTATTGTAGTAAGAACAGTTTAGTGCTTTGGCTTATTTTGTGAACTAAACATTGTCAGTACATGCACGCATGTGTGTGTCTGTATCTTTCCAACATTGCCTTACTTTAACAGTGTAAATTAGGAAGTTTTAAACAAATTTATTAACAAAAACATATCAAGCTAATATATCAACGTATCTGGAACATAACAAAAACATACCAACATATCTGGAATAGTGGCTGCTTTAAGTGAGGGATTTCATATTTTTGCTAGCAGCTCAGCCACTTCATTCTTAAGCTCCTTCAGAGTGTTGGATGTATGCCATCTGGATTGGTGACTTATTGCTTTATAAACTGTATTAGCACTACTTCTTCTGACATCTCCTTTGCGGATAGTACCTCATCTTTATTACCACAAAAGACCCGGTCTGAATTATGTGTCTCCCCAACATCATCTTCTATGGTGAAGACTGACGCAAAAAATGATTTAGCGTCCCAGCAATGTCTACACTTCCTTAGAGAGAGTAAAATACATGTCTCCTTTTCCTAATACTGTATTTATCTCCAACACTTTGTACAGACACATCATTTGAATTAAAAAATCTATGCAAAACAACTTCTAATTGGAATATTCCAATTCAGTCACAGTTCTAATTAACATGTATTTACACTGTGTTATATTAATGCTACTAATGTGGCTCTTTTTTTGCAGGTGTATGGTAGGAGGTAAAATTGCAGTGTGCTCTTTGGACAGTGTGATATGTATGACATAAAATTCAATATTATAAATCATGTAAATCATTGTAGGTCTGTTTAGAACACGTCTTTCATCTGTTGTGTAATGGACTGATTGATGATGCCTACCGGAACCTGTCCCTGGCAGAAGGCTGGAGGTATGGAGAACAAACAGCTGCTCATGATAAAGAAATGAAACTCATTCAGGCTTATAAGGGATTGCTGGACTACTATAACTGGTCTGAAAAGAGAAAAGCCATGTTAGAGCTTGGTGAGTACCAGGAGCTGTTTAGCTCTGTCATTCTCACAAGTCACCATGGTTTGCTGATGATCCTTCAAGGAGGAAACATTGGTGGTAAAAGCTTGCATTCGGTCTGATCACTTACAGCACAGAGAGCTTATAAAGTTCTGATGCATACATTTTATTTTATTTTTTTAAAAGCTTTAATTAATTGGATATGCAAAGTCTCCTCCAAAAGAATTGTTCTTAGCGGAGAACAAGCTCCTGGCTACCTTCTCAGTAAGAAAAATCTAAACATCTGGGTGGAATTTTCTGCTTACTTCATGATAAACTTGATCTGATTGAGGCTGGGTTTATAGTGGTAAGTGCCTTGGTTTCCTGAGAAATCATCTTGATGTTACCACTGTGGGAGTGGAGATCAGCTGAGATATAGGAAGTAACAGTCCTCACATTTAAATGAAGAAGGGGCCCTTGTTCTCAACAAGAAACCCTTAACTATGTAATTTCTTTCTCATGTTTTTCATGCCATATAATTGTGGGAGGAGGTGGAAAGTAACACTGGAATATTGTTTGACGTTTGTTTAAAAAGTCATTTGTTGTATCTGTGTGCTGTGAAACTTCTACAAGAAGGCATATTTATTATAAATCAAGATAAAATAAAGGTAGATGAAAATCCCCAGCACAGGATCCTGATCACTTAAAAATGTTATTTGAATCCTTTATTCCTCTTAGGGTCAGGAACTGAGAGTTTTATTTGAATGAAAATTATAAGTACTACCATAAAATATTTTCTGCACAAGGGTATGTCTACATAGCAACATTATTTTGAAATAACTAGTGTTATTTCAGAATAACTTAGTCCATGTCTACACCGCAGGTAGTTCTTTTGAATTAATGTCTAAATACTTTCAAGCTGAAGGACTTCGTACTCTGACTCCTGTAACCCTCATTGTACGAGGAGTAAGGGAAGTTGGAGGAAGAGTGCTCTATTTCAAAATAAGTGCTTTGTAGACACTCCCAATTTTGAAATAAGCTATGCAATTGATGTAGCTCAATTTGCATAACTTATTTCGAGTTAAGCCTTGTGTAGACATACCCAAGAGAAACAATACCATTTATTTTAGATTTTTATGGCTAGATATTAAAAAGTCACTTACCCAAAGCTCTGACTACCCTTGAATATATTCCAAAACGTGTGCGTGTGTGTAAAAGATGGAAATTCCATCGACTACTCGACAAGTCAGTTAACTGTTACTTAACATCTATTCATTTGTCCTCATTTTTTAGCTTGCACTGAGCTTTATTCTCTTAGGTTAAGATGCTGTCTTTGAAGTTGGATTAAAAGTGTTGGCTTTTTTTTCTGTAAAGGCCACCATGGCTTGAATCCTAACTTTGTGAGACTACCACTTATGTACATTTAAAAAAAATCTTTTGGCAGATGATGATGATCTTGCACAGTTTGTTGAACAGGAAATGCACAGTTTCTTTCGGCAGGCAGCGGTAAATTTCAAGGAGATAATTAAAATACCTGGCGTATGGGACCCTTTTGTAAAGTGTTATGTGGAGGTAAGGACACTTCTTTGCAAATATTACTCAAATGCTCATTTGTCTTATCTTAAACAGAGTGGTTTGATCAAAGTGAAATATTTTCTGATGTTTGATTACTTGCAGTTAAGGTATAGTTAGGAAAGTGATTTTCTGAAATGCTGCCTTTTAAAACAATATATGTAATGTTTTCATGTCACATCTGCTTACAATCCTGATGAAAGGAAGCTTTTATTCTTGCAAGACCATCATAATTATGAGAATACAAGCAGGAGTCTACTAGTATAATCACTGGGTAAACTGGAGATGTTTTTGTTACTTGTGATGGTGCCAGTATTAGAGCATGGCTTGATTGTTCAGATATCAGATTGTATTTGTTGTACAAATGGAACAATCCTCTTTTAATTATAAGATGATTATAGTTGGATCCTGAAGTCACAAAACAAATATGGAATCTCACAATTTGATTTTCTGATTATAACTGCTAAATCAACTAACTTTTAAAATTGAATTAAACTTAAAATAACTTTAAAACAGTTTAATTATTCTTGCACTGCTAATGGCACTTGGTTTTCTTTGATGCTAGCAAGCCTTTCAGGATTTTACCTTCTCCTGGGATTTGCTATGCTATTTTATTAAATTGACCACTGTCATGGAGAATCTTGTTCACTAAAAAGAAATACTGTGACAGCAAGTATTTACTATATAAATGTTTAATGTATTTTCCCTGTATTTAATGACTTTTAGGTATGAACATTTTCATATATAGTGGAAAGCGAATTACATATTAGAGCAGTATTATTAAGACACATTAGATTTAAATTGAAATCTATTAGCATTATTCATTACTAATCCAGAGGCATCTAGTATTGCTGGGCTTACTGTCCTGTGCACATATATATATATATATATATCAAGAATCTTTTGCCTCACACTATTACAGAAAAGCTTCACCCCATTTTTCCTTATTCTTGTTACTTGCAGTCCAATGCCTATTGAAATTAAGGGATTATTTCCTTTGACTCCAGTAGGATGCAGATCAGAATCTGTTTTCAGTAGCACACAGAGATCAAGGATAGAACTGGTCACTGGGAGAGCTAACATTTGTGTTTAGAGAGGATCCCTCCAAGTTAAAGTTGGAGAACATTATTACAGGTTGTAGGGGGTAGGGAAAGTATGAGGAATCTGGTTGTGCAGTTACAGTGAGCCCTCGCTACTTCGCGGTTCGACCATCGCGGATTCACGACTTCGCGGACTTTTTTCATTACATTATGTATATACGTGAATCCGCGATAGTCGAACCGCGAAGTAGCGAGGGCTCGCTGTATACATGTTAAATATACATGTCCCTACTTCGCGGATTTTCAACTATCGCGGTCGGGTTTGGAACCTATCTACCACGATAAACGAGGGTTCACTGTACTCCTGTCTGATCTGTAGAGGATTTAATTCTTCAGGGTTGTCAAACAAAGACCTCTCAGAAACACTAAAATGGATTGTGTAGCGAAAGGCTCCTTTCCATCTTAGTAGTAAGTGATTTACAGGATTATCATCACAGTATAGTTTGTGACCATCTAAAACTAGTTGTGATATTTCTGATCTCTGTTACGCTATCAGGCTCTAACAGTGTGCTTACATTTTCTTCTTCACAGCTATTGGAATTCTATGAGGATTATGATGAAGTCCGGCAGGTGTTAAGCGAGTATGCTTACAATTCGAAGTTTCCTTCCAATCCCAATGCTCATGTTTATTTGTATCAGTTCCTAAAAAGACAGGGTGAATCAAAGAAGACACGGATAGCTGTGCTCAAGGTATAAGATTTCGACTATTTTGATATATTGTTTTTATGACTAGTTTTACAGAATATAAATTAATTAAATTGAAAAATAGATTTTCAAAAGTCTATTTCTGCTTTATCAGCAGTTACAGATTTTGTCCAAAATTTTTAACATATTTGGACAGAAGAGAAACCAAATTCTATCCTCAGACTATTGCAAGTCTTCTGATACCACATAGAAAATGGTGCAAATGTTTGGAAAAACAATTCTTAAATGTTTCCTCCTTGATATTTTATTTGGTATCTCATTCTATGGCCCCGTAAGTTATATTTGTGTCTAACTGAAATATCAGGAAACTTCTGGATAATTCTATTCCAGGGTAGGAGATGATGTTGTTGCATTTAATCTGTGTTATAGTTATGGTCTGCTTTTTCTGTTTTTCTGCTTTTTCCGTAAAAAGCATTTGGGCACTTAAGTAAGCCGTATGGTGGATTGAGAATTTCTCCCACTATTTCTCCTTTTTTAGGAGTATTTGTGTTTACCGTATGACAATATCATAAATGTTTCTCTGAGATTAACTATTCAAATTATTTCTGAATAGTAGAGTACCTGCCATTTTAAACTAAGGATGTAAAATCCCATTTAATTGGCTAACCAGTTAAAATATTGTTTAACCAGTTAACTGATTAAGGGGGGCGGGGATTGAGTAGTGCTAGAACACCTTCCTCCCCCACCTCAGGCAGGGGCTGCACCAGCTGGGATGCTGGAGCAGCCTCTGTCTGCTGCGGGCCAGGATGCCCCACAGGCGAAGGGTGCTTTGGTGTCCTGGTTTGAGTACACCGGTGTGCGGTAAGCCTCCTGCGTGGCTGGAGCAGCTCCCTATTTGCTACAGACGAGGAGCTGCTCCAGCCCCATTGGTTAACCTTAACTGGTAAGCCTCACCATTTGAGGATGAGGCTTACCAGTTAACCCTTCGCATTCCTTTTGTGAGCACAGAGAGCTGTTGGAGAAAGAAATTCTCTATCACTAACATTGATCTGTCTTGTAATTTAACAAAGGTTGTCAAAAAAGGAGGCAGGGGCATTGTATCTGTGTTTGCAAGGCATTTGAGGGTGAAAAATAGGTATCTGTATGCAGACAGACAAGAAGGGTTGATGGGAAATACTGAGCACAATATATTAAATATGTACCCATTCTTTTCCCTTTGTCTCTATCCTTTTCAGATTCTCACACAGTGGAGATGTGTACACTGTGGCTGGTGGTATAATTTCCAGCTCAGGGAGACGTATGTACTCTAGCTTTGATCCTGTAGCTGTGGCAACATGCATGCAGCTCAGATTAACTGCCCGAGTACATATCTGGATTCTGGATGTGATTATTCTCAATTAGCTAGCATAAATTGCTGTTCGTGCTAGGGCAGCTACACTGCAATTTTTAGTGTGCTAGCTAGCTCATTCAAAGCTAGCATGTGTATAACTGCTCAAGTTAGGAATTATATCTTCAGCTGCAGTATAAAACATGTCCCTGATGCAGCAAAACACCTAAGCAGGTGCTTACCTATATATGAGTGTAAGGGATTTGCGGAATCATAATCTTAATCTCTGAAATCTTCTGGTTTTTAAGCATCATCC
Organism: Pelodiscus sinensis; assembly: GCF_052426305.1. Classification (NCBI taxonomy): domain Eukaryota; kingdom Metazoa; phylum Chordata; order Testudines; family Trionychidae; genus Pelodiscus; species Pelodiscus sinensis. Next base: position 156,856,157 of record NC_143054.1, on the reverse strand, counting down.
ACTTGTTTAATTTCTGTCTTGTTCTATTTGATTGTGTTCAATGAATCATGCAGATAACTCAGTAAGTTTCATATTGTAGCCTGCAGCACATGAGGATTCTTGGCTAGCTTGTTCTATTCCTATGTATAGTGTGTGCATGCTGTGGCTGCAAAGTAGAATTTATCCAGTCATTTTGGTAAGTTATATTTTGCCATCTGAGGTAAACTGATCATAAAGGAAGTGGGATGCTTATGTTAGTGACAGGACATCAACGTGAAGATTCAAACTTGGGATTGATAAGAGTGCAGAGCAAATTAACATCTGCTGTCTGTCTTTCACACATGTCTAAATTCAGATCTCTCAGTTCAGTCTTGATCATTTGTGGGACTGATTTTCAATTTTATATGTTAATGGTTTCTTATTAGTTCAGAAAAGATGTTGATGTAGCTTTAAATAGACTTGCATACAACAAATTGTTCTACTTTTATCTTTAAATTTAATTTACTAAAGAAAAAATGGTGTTTGCTTTGTTTCTGCACAGAGATTTCAGTTGGATTTTCAGACATTTTCTGTGAACCATAGAACTAAGCTAGAGTAAAACTTCCTATTCTTGATGGTTATTGGTAGTTATACTCCTCTCCATACTAAGCTAATTTAGCTCCCTTTGGGTAATTCTGAATTGATTTGCCTTGGCTTCCCAAACTGTAGTAGGTTTTTTTGCTTACCATGTTTATAATCTTTTTAGCCACATGGTGGCACCAAAACACTTTACTGTGCATGTTCTAACATTGCTTCCTAAGTTTTTTAACTCAAATGTAGAGTCACCAAATATTCCTGCATTTTACAAAATTCCATATTTCCAGTATTATAACTTTCATCTCACCCAGGATTTTGGGATGAACTAAACAATAGTTCTGCAAATTAATCTCTTACTATAAATTAGACTCAAAGCAAAAAATTACATTTAGATATCCTGTGGTAGAACACAACGATGAATTTTATCACTTTTTGTCACAATTTTTCTAAAGTAAAAACTTATTAACTGTATGGTAATTAAGAAAGCTCTCTTCCCGTTCAGTGTTAATTTGTAATATTGTAAAGCCAATCTTGTGTATATTATTACTTATAGGCTGTGTCTACACTGGCCTTTATTCCGGAAAATCAGCTGCTTTTCCGGAATAACTTGCCAGCTGTCTACACTGGCCCCTTGAATTTCCGGAAAAGCACTGACGATCTACTGTAAAATTGTCAATGTTTTTCCGGAAAAACTATGCTGCTCCAGTTCGGGCAAAAGTCCTTTTCCGGAAAACTGTTCCGGAAAAGGGCCAGTGTAGACAGCACAGTAGTGTTTTCCGCAAAAAAGCCCCAATCGCGAAAATGACGATCGGGGCGTTTTTGCGGAAAAGCGCGTCTACATTGGCACGGATGCTTTTCCAGAAAAGCATCCTTCCAACGTAGACGTGCTTTTTCCGGAAATACTTATAACGGAAAACTGTTCCGTTTTAAGCATTTCCGGAAAACGGTGCCAGTGTAGACGTAGCTATATTGTTTGAAAATGGGAAGAGCACTTTAAGAGTCCTATAAATGTTTATGCAGTGGGAAAAACATAGTATTTATAAGGTACATGCCTAACATTATAAATCGTGGGGTTTAATGTTTTTTAAAAGCCAATATCTTAATCTTTTGAGATGGACAAAATAAGCACAGAGTATACAATTCTGACCCCATTGTAAATAGTAGAAAAACTCCATAAATTCACTCAGATTAAGTGACTTATCCCAGGGTCCATAGTCATTGACTGATTAGGGAGTAGAAACCTAATGGCATATTAGGGTACATTGGGAGGAGCATTTCCAGCAGATTTAGGTAAGTGATTATTCTACTTTATTTGATGCTGGTGAGGCCACATCTGGAGTATTGCATCCAATTCTGGGGCCCCCACTAAAGAAAGAATGTGGACGCATAGGAGAGGGTCCAGCGGAGGGTAACCAAAATGATTAGGGGCTGGAGCACATGACCTATGAGGAGAGGCTGAGGGATTTGGTCTTATTTAGTCTGCAGAAGAGTGAGGGGGGATTTGATAGCAGCCTTTAACTAACTGAAGGGAGGTTCCAAAGGGGCTGAAGAGATGCTGTTCTCAGTAGTGACAGATGGTAGAACAAGGAGCAATGGTCTCAAGTTACAGTGAGGGAAGTCTAGGTTGGATATTAGGAAAAGCTATTTCACTAGGGGGGTGGTGAAGTACTGGAATGGATTACCTAGGGAGGTGGTGGAATCTCCATCCCTAGAGGTTTTTAAGTCCCGATTTGACAAAGCCCTGTCTGGGATGATTTAGTTGGGGTTGGTCCTGCTTTGGGCAGGGGGCTTAACTCGATGACCTCCTGAGGTCTCTTCCATCCCTATGATTCTATGACACCTGGTGTCTCTTCCCAGTCTGTCATTTAACTATGAGGCTGTGTGGTCTAGTGATCACAATGCCTCTGTGAGGGAAATTATTTACAGATGCTTTTATAGCTAGGTAAAGTAAAGAGCTCAGTAGGATGAAGTTACTTGTCCAGAATGTCTCAATTAAGAATGGCCACTGTCTAGTTTTTGTTACACATTTTGAAGGTTATTTTTGTTCACCATGTGTTTGAGTTACTAAGATGATATAGTATTGGCTAAAAGTACCTAATGCGGGGAATACTGTTTATCACTGTACTTCAAGTCCTTGATATATTTCCATATGTTGCACTTTCTACTAAATAATGCATTTTTCAGTAGTCTATCAAATATCAGAAAAGTACAAGAAATGCTTTTTAAAGCTCACCATCTGGATAAATGGTTAAATAATCTAGTTCTCTCAGGCTGTTGCATTCCTTTTCTGGTCCTAGTTTACTCCATTTATTAAAATAAAACATTTTGCTTTTCTCTCTATTCTTTTCTGATTCCTGATTGGTTCCACTCCTTGTATTATTGGAGGTGGGGGGAAGGGCTTATTGTCACTGGCTAATAAAGAATCTTGTGGAACATCTGGCTGGGTTAGCAATAATGGAAAAGACTGTGCAGAGCTAGTATACTAAGGAAATCCTGGGGAAAGAGTGAAATTAATGTAAAAGAGGGATGTAAATGAACACTGTGAACTAAGTTGTGCCTACTTCTATGCAGATGAATAAAAGGGAAGGCAGGCACAAGGCACTCACTGTTTGGAGTTTCTAATACCACAGCTGGTGCTAGTTTACAAACCTTGTACATGTATATACACAGAATTCACTACAGAGGGGCATGGTGTGTGCCTTGTACCTGCCTTCCCTTTTATTCATCTGCATAAAAGTGAGAGAAAAGGGGACCATGGTCCAGAACTAGTGCACCACCAGCCAATGAAATTGGGTCCATTCAAGAAGAGTCCACACAGCACTTTGCTAAAGGATGTTTTGGATGCGGCCTCGGGCAGCTCCTGATACATTATGCCTCCATTGGGCACAATGCCTCAGTGAATTGCCTGCCACCAAGATACTGCATCTCCCAATCAAACAAAGTGTCTTAAAACTGCAGTCTAGTATTAATTGTTTGAGTTGTTCTATATGACAGAATTAAAGCACCAAATTGGTTAAGATTCTATAACAGAAATATTTTTTTCCAGATTTTGCATGAGCTTGTTCCTTCTCATGAATTAATGTTAGAATATAATGCCATGCTTCAAAAATCAAGTAAGTCTGTGAATACTTGTTCTTTTTCTTTAAGTTATTCTGATTACATGTTTCATAGAATGTCTGTTGGCTGCTTCTTGTTTAAAATAGTTTTAATGTATTAAAAAAGTATGGTGTAAGGAAGACAGGAGTCTAGAAGACAGTCATTGACAGATAGTTACAAGCCCCTGCAAATAAATGCTTGTCTAAATAAAATTGTACAGAGTGGCAGAGTCTGTAGGCAACACAGCCAAGATCTCAATATTGATTAGTTATTTTGGTTCCTCAATGTTCGTGTGCTCAATGTGTTATCTTAATGAAGCCTCTGACTTTTTTTCAGAGAGGATTGATGTACAGCACTCTCCCTGAACTCAGTACCTATTATTCATTAGATCCAAAACCAAAACTCTCATCTCTTCCAAATGGACCGTATCTGAAAATAATCTCCAGAATTGGCATAGCCCCCATCTCGATCTGCTTGTCACTTGCAATATAAGTCAGACTCTTCTCTTGAATTGATCCTCTGAATTGTATATTGTAACTAACTTGTATGCAATGTGATGAAGGTTCTTTAATTCCAAGATCATTTCTTCCCTGTCCCCCACCTCACTTGTCTTTCTGAAAATGTTCCCTGGGAGGTTGTAGTATCTTTTGTGTTACAAGTGCACATATGATATAAGCACAATTTTTCAGATACTTTTTTCTGCTCTGATAACTCAGTCTTGTTTTAAAAATCCAGACTTGGCTAGCATATTATTTCCAGTGAGGTGCCTGCTTTATCAAGACTGGGAACAAGATAAATACATAGATCCTTTCTGGTTCAAGTGAGCATTAAACTCCTGATCCCATATAGTTCTAAGCACCCTATCCAGCACTTAAATTAAAGAAAGTAGGACACATGGCAATGAGAATATACTGCTCTTTGCAGGGGGTGTGGCACAGCAAGCAGAAGTAAGCCTATAAAGTGAACTTCTGGTTCTATTGACGTTCAATACCCAAAATTCTCCTTGGCTTTTGAAACCAGGATTAGTGCTCAGTGTGTATGTCTGAGTGGAAAGATTGGCACTTCTAAGAGAGTGTGTGTGTGTGTGTGTGTGTGTGTGTAAGATTTGTTCATTATTGTATTTTACCGTATAGAGTTGTGAGTCATTGCACATGAGGAACAAACATAGATTCCTTGATAGATTAGTCTTCTGACATGCCACAAGTGAAATTTAAGACCTAGATTTATAAAACAGGTTTGACTATAAGAGAAAAGTATCATATATAATAAACAATAGTAAATGTTGCCTTGTTGGAATAGCATGGAGATCTGTGGGCTAACTCTGAGGGGATTTGTGAGTGAGTCAGGTTTTTTGTTTTTTTTTTTAAATCTTCTGGCTTGTGGAAACTTGGAACAAACCAGAAACAGTGTATTCAATCTGCAGGAAGGGGATTAGTCAGGAGCATCATTTTTGGGCTCTCAGGATTTGCTGACCAGAGGCAGCAGTCATGTTGTAAGACAGTCAGTTTAAGTATGAGTGAACTTGGTTCTTCTAGATGATTGCTCTTGCAATCAGTAGTCATTGAGCAGGATTACAAAGACAGAGCGCTGTTCTACTACAAGCTATCCTCCAAAAACTGAACAGCTGTCCTGGATTATAGATATACTCTGGTTTAAAATCACAAAGAGGGCATCATCGTGACCAGCAGAATGAAGGGGAAAACTAGATCTCGTTGCTGCTTGTTTTATGAATGAATGCAGGATTGTTCATTAACTTGACCTGTTTTAATTCCAGAAAAAAGAAAAAAACATAGACTGGGGCTGCAGGTTATTTTCACAGTCCTGGATTTTGCTGGGTGGAAGGAGCATGTAAAAGCTTGGAGCTGTTTAGCAAAACAGATTAAACAGATCCTGGAAAAGTAAGTATGGTACAGCTGCCATTGCCACACTAAGGGAATTAAACATTACAGTGTGTCAGTGTCTATGGAAACTAGGATATGTGCAGGTGCACTTTGATAGCAAGAAAATGGTTCTCTTGTATCCTTTCACAGGCTTGTTCTTTACTGAACAGAAGAGTAAACTCGCGAGTCCGGTAGTTGTTTACTGTCAGTGCCCAGCCAGCAGAGTGCCCTTTTAATAAAATGTCCATGGCACTCCGTAGTCCCAACCACTGCTTCTTTCAGTGGTAATACTACAGTGTTTGGTCTGCTACTGTTAGAATACTACAAGATCGAGAGATGTCATTATTACCCTTTATTCGGCTTTGGTGAGGCCACATCTGGAGTATTGTGTCCAGTTCTGGGCCCCCCACTACAAAAAGGATGTGGATGCATTGGAGAGGGTCCAGGGAGGGCAACCAAAATGATTAGGGGGCTGGAGCATATGACTTATGAGGAGAGGCTGAGGGACTTGGGTCTGTTTAGTCTGCAGAAGCGAAGAGTGAGGGGGGATTTGATAGCAGCCTTCAACTTCCTGAAAGGAGGTTCCAAAGAGGATGGAGAGAGGCTGTTCTCAGTAGTGGCAGATGGCAGAACAAGGAGCTATGGTCTTAAGTTGTGGTGGGAGAGGTCCGGGTTGGATATTAGGAAAAACTATTTCACTGGGAGGGTAGTGAAGCACTGAAATGGGTTACCTAGGGAAGTAGTGGAGTCTCCATCCTTAGAGTGTTTAAATCTCGGCTTGACAAAGCCCTGGCCGGGTTGATTTAGTTGGGATTGGTCCTGCCTAGAGCAGGGGGCTAGACTTGATGACCTTCTGAGGTCTCTTCCAGTTCTATGGTTCTATGATTTTATTTTAAAAAGGTGACCATTGCGTGAGTAGTGAGCTCCTGAGCCACCAGGAATTGATATAGTCTCTGGCCAGCACTGAATGGGGTTAACTGGAACTCCAAAAGAAACCATCTACAAGTAGCTCACCCTGGTTAGATGTTTATAGTGATGAGTAGATGTCAGAAAACTGCTGAATGAAGGTGTTCAGAGGTGTGATCCTGGAGGCTTCTCTACTCCCTGAAAGGCAAACTGCACCTGACCCATTCATAATTGCTAGCTATGTGTATCAGTGGTGCCCTTTAACATAGTATGTATGTTTTGTATGTAAAAGGTGCTCCAGGTTGTTTCTAGCTCCGCTTAAAACACTTTCTCAAATATTAAGCTCTGTGGGACCAGGATTATATCTTATGTAAAATACCTTGTAATGTAATGCTTTTTTACACATAGATCTGGTATTGAGTAAAAGTGTGTGAAAACAAGAGCGGCCCTAGACTAGCTGCCAGCAACTGGTGCCCTAGTGAACCGTGCAATTGGCACCCTCACCTCCAGACCCCTCAACAATATTGCACCACCATTTGGCGCCCCATTTAACTTGGCACCCTAGGCGACTGCCTATTTCGTCTATATGGACGGGCTGCCCCTGCTTGAAAAGCATGTAGGCCAACATTCAGTGATGTGATGCAGCCTTTATATAAATATCAACCACTGTTGCTAGTCTCATGGCTTGTCAATTAAGATATTTTCACTGTGGGTTAGGATGAGAATTTGACTTACTAAACCAGGGATATCTTGGTGGTGTTTCTGTTTAGTGAAATCTGTTCAGAAGGCCAGCCTTATCTGCAATCTTGTGTTCTGTGAGTCAACACCAGAGTATATCCAAATGAACTGGGATGACTTCTCACTTTTATTGAACAGTTACCTCCATAAAACAGCCAGTTTGTCAGTCTCTTAAATGGCTATTTTTAAGATGATTTTCTCAGTGCAGCACCTGGGACACATCCCTGGTGTCACTTCAGATTTACAGGCCCCTTTAAATGGAAACAATTTTACTATCCGATTTCTTGCTAATGTAATCATTGTACTAACCTAGCACATAAGCCTTTTTCTGTATAAAATTTAGTTCTTATTTCAAACCCTAATTAGTGCCAGAATGTAGACTTTAAATGAGATGGCACTGCATTCGGTAGTGTAACTCCTGCTTTTCAGCTGGCAGTGCTATTCAGGGAAAAAATGGTATGGATTGGACCTCACTGGTCTGGCACCCTTGGGACCTGACTGGTGGAATTCTGGACTCTCCCTGGGTCGGTCAGCAGACCTAGAGGAGTTCCCCTGCCCCCGGGCTACCACCTCCTGACTCCACCCGCCAGTCCCCACTGCCACAGCTCTGCTGCTCTCCAGGGTGGTGTGGCTACTGTGGCTCCAGAGCCTAAGGGTGCTGGAATTCTGCTATTCTGGGATGCCTTGGCTCCGCTGCCATGGCTCTCAGGCACGGGGACTGTCACAGCTCTAGAGTGCCGGAGCTGCTGTGGCTCAGGGGCTGCCAGGGCACCGCTCCCCAGGGTCACCGGGGCTGCTGGACTTTGTTGTCCCTGGCTGCTGCGACTTCCCGGATCCAGGGCCGCTAGGGCTCAGGGTGTTGGAACTTTGCTCCCCAGGGCCACCAGGGCTCTGCCATCACTTCTCTGCCCCAGAGATGCCGAGGCTCTGCTTCCTGGGGCTGCCAGGGCTGCCGTGGTTCCGCTGCTCCAGGGCTGTTGTGGCCAGCCCGTGGCCACCCAGCTCTCTGGTCCAGCAACAGCCGTGGCCCTGCCATATGTTGCCAGACCAAAGAATCTCAGACAAGAGAGGTTCAACCTGTAGTGAGCACGGCAGGGCTGTCAAATGTCTGGTGGACTGAGTATCACACACACTTTCCAGGTCCCTGCTATGAAATGTGCAAAATGTGCAGCACTCAGACCAATGCTTTGGTAATTTCCAGCTGTTACCTGCAAACTCTTTCCAGCTCTAGCAAACATCTTTACTGGATCATGGAGGAGTGGAACTCCAGAAAGGACTGGTGGCCAGCCTTCCACTTTAGTCACCATTTGGCTAAAATAAATTGGCAGGAAAATGAAAGTCTTGCTTGTGAAAAAGCATTCGTGGCTGGAATCTTGTTGGGAAAAGGTAATTTTAAATCATCTTTGCTCTGTAGAACAGATATATTGGCTAGTTCAAGCTTTAATGGCAGAGGATGTGTCTGGTGTGTGTTTTGAACCCCAAGATTTCAAGAAAGAGGTTGGCTTGATTCTGCAAGAGTGAATACAAGAAAGGCTCTAAAATGTTTGGTATTTGCCATTGAGGTGTAGTGTACCTTCCCCTTGTTGAATCCTTGGCAGTCAAAAGAAGAATGAACTAATAAACAGAATAAAATTAGGAGATTAGGAATACAAGGAAAAAATAGTTGCAGGTGGCACATTAGGCTTAGTACACCTGAAGTGGTCATTCCAGAAATACTGTGTGGAAGCTGCTTCCTGAGTGAGTGCTGGCTGTTAATAGATGTTGGAGGCACTATTCACTACTAACTAACTATTCTTATCTCAATAGATAAGGAAACCAAGGAAACTAAGCCTCTGAGTGTGGTGTGCCTAAAACTGTCTTTAGTTTAGCTGGGTGGTTGACTCTCAGAACAGATATGTGGTAACCATTAGGTTATCAGTAAGATCTCCAGTATAGAAAGATGTGGAGGCTTGAGAGATACTATCATGTCATGATTCAATAAACTTAGTGCTTGAATATAAGATATGCCTTTAGTGATTTTTTTTTTTGCTTAAATGTTGTGCATCCAAACTTGCTTATAAAGAGAATGATTTGATTTATAAGTCTTGATGCTGTAATGCATCAGTCCACTGTCTGTTGGACCAAGGCAAGCAGAGCTGTGTGAGGTGGATAGCTTGATGGCAGTTCATGGGGCACATGTGGGAGAAGTGGCATTGAAATAGGGAGATGGAGGTGAAATGGAGTGGAGCTCTCTTTGGGTGAATCACATGTGGCTCATCAGAGCACCACTCTAGTTTGCTTCACTAATCCTAGGTTCTTACAGTTCAAGGCCCACTTCTCCCCATCGTTCCTACAAATAGGCCTGTATTCCAGAGGGGCAGAGTCCTCATGTGGCTGTGAGGAGTTGCCAGCAGAATAAGCTCTTAATCAGAGTTCCAGGAAAATCCATGCTATCTGAAGGAGGATGACTAATGGAAAATGGCTGGTCCCTTGTGCCTACAACGCACTCTCACCATGGAAGTCTGGTGTAGAGGACCTTCTATGGATTCCTAAGGAGGGATACACAATGCCATGGGAGCAGCACCCCACCTTCTTCATTGCACCCCAGAGTGAGAGCTTCTCAGTAAAGTCCCTTTGCCCATCGTAGGAGATGATTTAGAAGGTAATCTGAAATTTGTCTGGTAGCTGGGATTTTCCAAGGAAAGGCAATGTCATTCATCCTTTAATGGATCAGCTTTTCCATTGCTAACATCTTCCAGATTTCTGAAAAACGATTTTTTTATTTTAAATATAAAGAGCCCACTTCCAACTACTGGCTGTTACCTGGTCAGTTAACTAATTCAGTTCCAGTTGTAGGGTGATTTTCTGGAAGCTCATTTAAGCTAAAGAAGTGACATGTACATGTTGAAGAGAGAATAGTTTTGCTAATGTTAGGACTTGTGTGTATATATAATTACTTTCTGGGCTAAATGAACTCTTTGTGCTCGTACGTTCTAATAGATCTGAAGGACGTTACAAAATTATACTTGCCAGAAAAAAAACAATGACATGTACAGTTACCTACACTCACTTGCCACTGTCTCTGAGAATGTGTGGGGGAGACTTTCTTGGTCTAAATATTATAACTGCTTATTTGGTAGTGGTAGTATACCTTATGCACAGACATCTTGTACTAGTGACTTCTATTAGAAATTTTTCTTTAAATTTTGTGTTCTTCAGTTTGTATCACAGTGTGGCTTATACTGTCATTTCATTTTTGTTTTAGATTGCAAATACTTCAGATATGTTTCACACCAAGGCCACAAAGCCAAGAAAGGAAGGTTTCAGACAATGAAGAAATTTGTGAAGAAACACAGCTCTTCTCATTTAAGAGCATCTGGTGTTTTGGATTCCTGCATCCACCTTTGATGTTTGAGAGGACTTTAAGGACCACTTATAAAAACTGCTAAATTATTTTCCCAGCATTTCTATGCGGCTTTTTTTCCAGGTTCTTGCTACTAAGAACGGTGAAAGTGGATTGTCAGCTCAGTGCTGGACTCAGCATATTGCTGATTGCAATCTTTGATTTGTATTCTTATTTATAATAAAAGGGAAGTAAATCCATTAGTAAGGGAATCTGTTTTCTTTAATATTTATTCCATATTTGTTTGTGTGAGATTTAATAAGCAGAGCTGACACTTCAGGACCATACATGGAAGTTATTTAGTAATTGTGGAGCCGTGTACCTATTGTTTACTGTTGTTGGGACATATCCTGCTCCTATTTTGACATTGCTTTAAATGGGAGCAAGTAAGGTCATGTTTCAAATCCAGTCAAATAGACCATGATATAAAATAGTTAATATTTGGCTGCAGCTAGAGATTTCAAGTCACTTGTTCCTGTATGGGAACTTTCCACCCTCTCACTTGCTTTGTTGCAAGAAAGGCAGACTGAAAAATACTTAAACAAGTAAACAAGACATGTTGCTAGTTGACACCATCTAGGGATTATCTTCTGTACTGAGAAATCCATGGAATCAATTACTCGGGGAAAAAAGTGTGTGGAGTGCCTGGGCTTAACTAAGTAGTTTATGGTTAGGGTTGGACATTTTTGTTCTTTAAATTTTTATAACTTCACCAGCTAATATCTATCTTTAAGCATTTTCTCCATTTTTATTTATTTACATTATCACAGTTGCAGGAAGTTTTGAGGTGGCGTGTCAGACAATATGAGGCAAGTCAGACAGACTATTTAATTACGGTAGACACAGATTTTAAAAGTTGAAGCTTTATTACCATGAAAATACAAATGGTCAAAATATACTAAGTAAGTATCCAAAAAGCAAATAGGTTTTCAAGTAACATTTTTCTTTCTTTGCCCATCTATAAGTTTCTGTGGAAACATCTGTGGAAACATCTATGGAAATATTTTTTCATTCATTATTACTACCCATTATTACATCATCTGTGGAAATATTTTTTCATCCATTTGTGTGTATGACTTTTACAAACATTTACTGATTAAAAATTGGATCCTACGAAACAAGGGATGTGAATGGGTAACTGGTTACCCGGTAAGCATTACTCCGAGTGGCTCCCCTCGTGGACAGGCTCCCACCTGCTACCCTGCGCAGCTGCCTTTATATCCGGCTGCTGGCCTTGCCACCAGAGACTATCGAATTATCGTGTAACTGCTAAGATTTTAATCGATATCTAACATCCCTAGTCCTGTTCATGAACAAGACTGAACATGAAACCCCCTCCTTCTTAGAATCCAAGTGTTAGTATCATGGGGTCACAAATTATGTGAAATCATCCATGATATAACATGGTTATGAACTTGGTAAAGGTGTTTTTAACAGATCCATGCATTGCTTGTATTAAAATAAAACTCATGCAATTACCTTTCACGCAGTAGTTATTTAGAGTTGTTCATTTTATGTTGTGTGCTTCCTTTTTGGAGTCTTGCACATCAGGATGGCTTTGTCTTTCTTTGGCTCAACAGGAACTAATTGGTGAATATGAGCCATTGGAAGACAAGGAGTTTTCTATAATCCTTTTGGCTAGTAATTGTCTTCTGAAATGAAAAATATTAATTAGGGAAGGTGGCGGCAAAGATTAAGAAAGAGCTGAGAGAAACCCCTTTAGTCCAGTAATTATTAAAGAAAAGAAAAAATAGCATTTGATTTTAGGCCAAACTTAAGAAAAAAAGCTTAAATCTTTTTAGAATATAAAAAAAGTTTGTGTAGACCCTGATGTCTGATCAGCTTGGGGATCTTGGAAAATGATCCCTCGCTCTCAGAGGCCTTTGGGGAAAGTCCTATTCTCGCTTACAGACAACCCTCCAACCTGAAACGAATTTTCAGGTAACCATGCTACACAATCACATCATAAGCATCCAGGAACCCAGCCCTGAAATTAGCTGTGGTGCCAACTCTGCCCACATATCAATGCAAGTGAATTCATCACTGGAGCCAACAATATAAGCTACCAAATCAGAGGATCATTCAACTGTACATCCAGTAATTTGATCTATGCCATCAAATGCCAGCAATGCCCCATTGCTATATATTGGACAAACTGGACAGTCCCTATGAGGGAATCAGTGGACATAAATCAGATATACGTAAAGGGAACATACAGAAACCTGTTGGAGAGCACTTCAATCTACCTAATTGCTCTTTAAAAGATCTCCAGGTGTCTGTCTTGTCACAAATCAATTCTACAAGTCAAATACACTGAGGCTACGTCTAGATTGCATCCATTTTTCGGAAAAGGGATGCAAATTAGACGTATCGCAATTGCTAATGAAGTGGGGATTTAAATCTTCCGTGCTTCATTAGCATAAAAATGGCTGCCGCTTTTTTTCCGCACGGAGCTTTGCCAGAAAAAAGCACCAGTCTAGACACTGATCTTGCGGAAAACAAAGCCTTTTCCGAAAGATCCCTTATTTCCTAGAGCAGTGGTCCCCAACCATTAGAGGTTGCCGGGAGCCAGGGGGCGAGGCCATTCATCCGCCAGGTGCCAGGGGGCGGGGACACTTGTGTGCCCGGGGCTGGGGCCCCCCCATAGCCACGCCCCTGGGGCCAGGGCCCCCCATAGCCACGCGCCCGGGGCCGGCGCTCTCCCCCCGCCAAGCGCCGTGTGCCCAGAGCGCGGGTGGCCAATCTGCGGCGCTCCTGGGGCCGGCGCTCACCATGCGCCATGTGCCCGGGGCTGGCTCCGGCACCGCGTATGCGCCACGTGCCCGGGGCCAGGCCAGCCCCGAGCACTTGGTGGGCACACACAAATGCCCCCGCAGGTGCCATGGCGCCCGCAGGCACCGCGTTGGGGACCACGGTCCTAGAGGGATAAGGGATCTTTCGGAAAAGGCTTTATTTTCTGCAAGATCAGCATCTAGACTGGCGCTTTGTTCCAGCAAAGCTCCGTGTGGGGGGGAAAATAAGCGGCAGCCATTTTTATGCTAATGAAGCGGGGAAGATTTAAATCCCTGCTTCATTAGCAATTGCGATATGTCTAATTTACATCCCTTTTACGAAAAAGGGATGTAGTCTAGACGTAGCCAGAGAGGTGTTGGAATTACAATTCATCCACAAGTTCAATTCTTGCGCTGATGGCCTCAATTGAGATGAGGGATGACTGGGACATTATCAACCTAACATTCAATGAAGGTGCAAACAGCTCTTTGTGTAGATTCTTGTGTTAGTACCCTTCCTATCTATTGCTATCTTTTGATCCTTATCTGCTTCTTTTTAACTATCCAATCTTCAGGTGCTTATAGATTGCCCGTTCTGCCTACTTGTTTTTCCCTTTGATATTTTCATACTCTCTGCTTGTTTCCTGCACCCCCCCCTTTACTTTTTTTTCCTTACCCCTTCTCCCCTATTTATTTTGGGTCTGCACATCCTAAACTTAGAAGTCCGGTCATCTGAAGAAGTAGGCTGTGCCCACAAAAGCTCATGATACCATCTATATGTTTTGTTAGTCTATAAAGTGCTACCAGACCATTTGTTGTTTTTTTTAAGTTTATCCTGTACAGACTAACTTAGCTACCCCCTGAAACTTCAGTCATTGGTGGACTTATTCTTTGTGAATTTAAGTAATTCTTTTTTTTAACCTAGTTACACTTTTGGCATCTAGTGGCAACAAGTACCACAGGTTGACTATGATGTGTTAAGTATGTCCTTTCGTTTGTTTTAAACTGCTGCCTATTAATTTAATTGGGTGACTGCTGGCTCTTATAAAAACAATGTCTAGTCCTGTGGCACCTTAGAGACTAATATAATCATGAGCTTTTGTGGGCAAAACTTCTGTATTACAGGAAAGGATAAATACATTTTTCCCACACCGTTTATGATTTTATAGACCTCTATCATATCTCACCTTATTCGTCTCTTTTCCAGGCTGAACAGTCCCCATCTTTTTTTATCTTTCCTCATAGGGAAGCTGTTCCATATTCCTAATCACTGTTGTTGCCCTTCTTTGTACCTTTTATATACAATGGATTTAGATAGTCATTATGATACTTATAGTCGTCTTATCTGTCCTTTTTCTAACATTGTTAGCTTTCTTGACTGCCTTTGCACCTTGAGCAGATGTTTTGAAAGAATTATTCATGATGTTTCCACGATCTTTCTTGAGTGGGAATGGCTAATTTAGATTCCATTTTGTACGTGCAGTTGGGATTACATTTTCTAATGTGCATTACTTTGTATTTAGCAGCATGGGATTTCATCTGGTGTTTTGTCATCCAGTCACCCAGTTTTGTGAGATCTCCTTGTAACTCATCGGTCAGCTTTGGACTTGGCTGTCCTGAGTAATTTTGTATTTAGCAGCATGGGATTTCATCTGCTGTTTTGTCATCCAGTCACTCAGTTTTGTGAGATCTCCTTGTAACTCATCTCCCAGAGTGAGAGCTTCTCAGTAAAGTCCCTTTGCCCATAGTAGGAGATGATTTAGAAGGTAATCTGAAATTTGTCTGGTAGCTGGGATTTTCCAAGGAAAGGCAATGTCATTCATCCTTTAATGGATCAGCTTTTCCATTGCTAACATCATCCAGATTTCTGAAAAACGATTTTTTTATTTTAAATATAAAGAGCCCACTTCCAACTACTGGCTGTTACCTGGTCAGTTAACTAATTCAGTTCCAGTTGTAGGGTGATTTTCTGGAAGCTCATTTAAGCTAAAGAAGTGACATGTACATGTTGAAGAGAGAATAGTTTTGCTAATATTAGGACAGCTTTGGACTTGGCTGTCCTGAGTAATTTTGTATCATCTACAGACTTTAGCTCCTTCTCGTTTACCCGTTTTTCTAGATCATTTGTGAATATTAGCACAGGTCTCCATGCAGATCCTTGGAGGACCTCACTGTCTCTATTGACTGTGAAAACTGTATTTATTCCTACACTTTTTCCTATCTTTTAATCAAGTATTGATAAATGAGAAGGCCTTTCCTCTTATCCCAAGAGCACTTGCTTTGCTTGCAAGCCTTTCGTGAGGGACTTGGCAAAGGCTTTTTGAAAGTCCAAGTACAAATTACTTCTATGAATATACATTATGCAATTGAAATCAGAATCCAATCCTTCTGCCTTTGGTAATATCTCTCACCTTTGCAACAACCATCCTTGTATCTGCCTGTCCTTGGGTTTTCTAAGGTGTTCAGAATAAATGTTTTTCCTAACAGAAGCATCTCTAATCACTAGCTGCTCTTAACTCAGGTGTTGGAAGGATTGCATTTTACAGGGGGTGAAGAAGAGAGCAGAATTTCTTTTAGAAGAGATCTTGTTGCTTTTGAGTGTTGTAATAGAGAGAGAGAGAGAGAGCCTGAAGCATGGGCCTGGTGCAAGACTTTAAGGCCTGAACCAAAATAAGCAAAAGTTATGCTATGAGCAAGAGTTAGGGCTTGTCATAAAGCAGATGCGTAACAGCAGTTTTACTTTCCCGATACATGAACTTGGCACTGGTATTACTAACATTGCTAAAATACACTGAATATGTCAACACATTCCAGCAAGCCCTGACAAGAACACATAGCAAGTGATCAGATGGTTTGATAGAAGTGATGAGTAATAATGTCTTGCCTGAAACTGAATAAACGTTATCTATAGATAGTATCATAGGCACAACCCGCTGCTTCAGATGAGTGGAGTAAGAGGCCGCACAGAAACCCCAAAATTTAAAGTGGGAAAAGAAGGGAAAGAGGGAAAAATAGGTGCTGAATAGTGATGTTTTGCCTGAAGCATCAGGAGAGAGTTACGGAGGTGGGCAGCAGATAAGGCAATGCATAAGTTGTGTATCTCAGATTGTTTTTCTGAATTCATAAATGGTGAGATGCCTCACCTTAACCCTTCATCCATCCTTGGTGGGATGGAAAGTCCTGCCATTCATGGGCATACATGTATTAAGTATACCTGTGATGTGCATAGGGCACTAATAAAATGCCTGTAGGTAAAAATTCTGGCTGAACGTCCACACCACTGAACTGAGTTTGTGGTCATCTTGGGCAGTTTGATCGAGGTTTACCATGTTGGCTGTTTGTACAGAGCTGGTGCCGTACACAGAAAAAACACACATGTAGCCAGCAACTGACAAGTGGTGTGAAGGATCTCCATTTCCTGAGAAGAAAATATAGCAATATCTCTTCCTTGCATCATTTTATCTGGTATTTTCTTCTAGAAATAAGAACAGCCCTACGGGGCCAGACCAAAGGTCCATCTAATCCAATATTCTGTCTTCTGAAAATAGCCAATGCCAGGTATCCCAGAGAGAATGAACGGAATATGCAGTTGTCAAGTGAACCATCTCCTGTTGCCCGTTCCCAGCTTCTGGCAAACAGAGGTTAGTGACATAGTGGCTATTAGCTAGGATAGGCAGTGACTAATAGACCTATCCTCTGTGAACTTACTGTCAAGGACTCTAGCCCAGACGGCTCGGTTCGTTGTCTGACTGCAAAGAGACAGGCAACACCAGCAAAGTCCAATCACAAGCTCTTTATTCAAGAGTGCACACAACAATAGAGAGCGGTCTGTCTCCAAAGAGAACCAGCAGCGATTTTAGTAACAGGTAGGCTTATGAAGACAGTTCCGTCACGTCATAAGCTCTTCACCCAAGCCACTTACCCCCCCTTTCTAGAAACTTTTAATATCTATGCATATCTTCGCCAACCATACATTGTGGGCAGAAGCGCTTCATAATGCATCAGCTACTGTCTTATCAATCACAAAAGGCAGGTACCAGGAACAAGGAGACAAGGGAGTTGAGCACAAAGGGCAAAAATAGGAAGGTAAGATTAGTGAAGGGGAACAGAAACAGGGAGTTACTTACCAGTTCCCAAAGCAAGCTATTCTACTTACAGTAGGTACAAATATGTAATTTATCACTTATCTAACTTTTATAACCTAAGTCAGCATGGAGGGTGCACCTCTGTTTGAACCACATTCCTGGTTCTGGTCAAGAATACTCCGAGGCCTATGAAATTAGCCTTTGTTAACTTTCCTTAGCATAATGTTGACCAGGCCTTGTTTTTCTGGGCCCAACATTACCTAGTTCTTTTTTGAACCCTATTATAGCTGTGGCCTTCACAATGACCTCTGGCAAAGAGTTCCACAGGTTAACTGTACATTGTATGAAAAAATACTTCCTTTTGCTTGTTTTAAATCTCCTGCCTGTTAGGTTCATTTGATGACCCCAGTTGTTGTGTTATGAAAATAAGTAAATAACACTTCC
The DNA here is from genome assembly GCF_052426305.1 of Pelodiscus sinensis. Classification (NCBI taxonomy): domain Eukaryota; kingdom Metazoa; phylum Chordata; order Testudines; family Trionychidae; genus Pelodiscus; species Pelodiscus sinensis. The sequence goes on along the minus strand of NC_143054.1, from coordinate 156,838,300 downwards.
TTAATAACTTTCTCCACACCTGTCATGATTTTGCAGACCTCAATCATATCCCCCCTTAGTCATTATCTTTTTCAAGCTAAAGAGTCCCAGTCTTATTAATCTCTCCTCGTACAGAAGCCATTCCATACCCCCAATCATTTTTGTTGCCATTTTCTGAACCTTTTCCACTTCCAATGTATGTTTTTTTTGAGGTGAGGTGACTATATCTGCACACAGTATTCAAGGTGTTGGGTGTATCATGGGTTTCTATAGAGGCAATATGATAATTTCTATTTTCTTATTGCTCCCTTTCTTTGCTTAATAGCTTTTTGGTGAGGAATCTTGTCAAAGGCTTTCCGAAAATCTAAGTACATTGAATCCTCCTTGTCCACATGCTTCTTGTCACCCCTCAAAGAATTCTAGTAGATTGGTGAGGCACAATTGCCCTTTACAAAAAACATTTTGCCTCTTCTCCAGCAAATGATACTCATCTATATGTTTTCTGAGAGGAGAGTGTTGAAAATATCCCAAGGGCGGCAGGGTCCAAGAACTCTTCCTTCATAGGCAGGTAGAGAGATCAGTGAGGAATCCCAGCTTGTCACAATTGTGGGAGAACTTCAGTGGGTCAGGGCAGCACAGAACCAAAGGTCTTGACATGGGAAGCTGTGGTGGATTCCCCAAGATCCGTGGTGGTCTGAAACCCTGCCTGTTTTTACGGGGCATAAATTGCCCTGTATGGTCTTTTGCAAAAACATGTCTTGGGGGAACTCTGCAGTTTCCTGTCCCCTGTATGAGTTCTATGTAGACAACGAATTGGGTCCGTGGAGTACAACAACAAGAGACTGTCACTTGGTTGCCAGTTGACTTGAGGAAGTTAACCCCTTTGTAAAAGCTAATCTGGACACACTCCAAATATTTGTTCCAGAATGCAGATTATTTACCCAAAGAATAGTTTCAATTTGAAATGAAATTTTTAATTTTGAAGAAAAATCCAAGCAGCTTAAACTATATATGGAAATCTTCTACAACATGTTAACGTTTGAAAGGCCATTTTTCATCAACATTTTTTATAACAAAAATTTCAACTCTCTGTAGTGACAATACTCTGTCCTCCACCGGCATCTTCTACCCAAGAAGCTCAAAGTGCTTTACCAACTTCAATGGACTCTTTGGCTATGTCTACACTACAGAGAAAATTGAAGCAGTCGCAGTCGATCTTCCGGGGTTCAACTTAGCAAGTCTACTGAAGACATGTTAATTAGAACTGAGAGGGTGCTCCTGTTGATGCTGATAGTCCTGTTTCTATGAGGAGTAAGGGAAGTCAAAGGGAGAACGTGCTCCCTTTGACTTCCTTCAGGGTACGTCTAGACTACATGGTTCCGTTGACAGAGCCATGCAAAATAGTTTACTCGACATAGTCAAAGAAGAGGAGATTTAAATAATCCCCATTTCATTAAAATAAAAATGGCTGCTGCACTGTGCCGACAATCAGCTGATCCGGCACAGCACGGCAATCTAGACATGGCGCGGTCAACAAAGGAAGCCTTTGTCGACCGCTCCGGTATGTCTCGTGATCAGCTGATCGTCAGCACAGCACGGCAGCCCTTTTTATTTTAATGAAGCAGGGATTATTTAAATCCCCGCTTCTTTGACTATGCCGAGTAAACTATTTTACATGGCTCCGTCGACGGAGCCATATAGTCTAAATGTACCCTCAGTGTAGACAGCAACAAAATTTGAGTTAAAATACTTAGACTTATGCAACTTCAGCTACATACATTGCATAGTTTATCTTAATTCAAACTTATCCCCAAGTATAGACCAGGCCTTTGAAAGAGAGGTCTTATTTCTGCTGGTGCCATCTCTTAATAAAAACGGTCCCAGACTGAGATATGAGAACTTTCTTGCTCCCTACTAATGCTTCCGCATGTTATGTGATAGGTCCTACACTGCTATAGGTCCTACACTGCTATAGTTTATCAGAGATTTTTCTTTACTTCAAGGAATAGTGGACTATAATTTGAACAGAAAGTTTGTATTGTATTGGTCTGATGTTGGGAGGGGCCTGTGGTTTGTAGCATAATGGCAGTTGTCAAGTTCTGAATGGCCATGGATTTTAGTGTTATAGACCAGACATGCTGCATGAGTATTACTGTACCAACCCCTGATTTGAAGCACATGAGCAAGGAAAGCTTTACAGAGGACGCTGTGATACAGATGGAGAGTGGTGGAGGTAGCCTCAAGCTGCTTGCCATGTTTGCTCATGCACTGGCACCTGGGCCAAGAAACTTGAGTCATCAGCAGTGAGCATAGCGCACACACAGTGTAGAATGTCTGCGAGAGAGATGAGAACTGGTTTGCTAAGAAGTACAGTCTCAAAAGGCCACATTTTGGCAGGGCGCACTGGGAGGGAAATACGCAAATATCTAATGGGTCTTTAAAAACAAGTTAGATCAATTAGAGCTCACACATTAGTGCTAAAAGTGTGATTGTTGCATGGCCTCACCACAAGATAGTTAGTTGTTTGTGTGCCTTAATTTACTTTTCCTACCTTCACATGCTTGGATTTTGTTTTAAGTTTAACCCTAGCTCTGAGTTTGTAGAATACCATGTTTGGTGACAGCATCCCTATGAAGATTTTTATCCTCACATACACTCAGGCTGTGTCTAGACTGGCCAGTTTTTCTGGAAAATCAGCCGCTTTTCTGGAAAAACTTGCCAGCTGTCTAACCTGTCCGCTTGAATTTCCACAAAAGCACTGACTTCCTACTGTAAGAAATCAGTGCTTTTTGTGGAAATACTATGCTTCTCCCATTCGGGCAAAAGTCCCTTTTGCGCAAAAGGGCCAGTGTAGACAGCTGAGATTTGTTTTCCGCAAAAAAGCCCGGATCGCGAAAATGGCGATCGGGGCTTTTTTGTGGAAAAGCACGTCTAGATTGGCCACGGACGTTTTTCCGCAGAAAGTGCTTTTGCGGAAAAGCGTCCGTGCCAATCTAGATGCTCTTTTCCGAAAATGCTTTAACGGAAAACTTTTCCGTTAAAAGCATTTCCGGAAAATCATGCCAATCTAGACGCAGCCTCAATGTTAATGAAGATGGGATTATCAAGTGAATCTTAAACAGGATGTAGTAGCCCCTGCTTCCATCCCTGTAGAATCGGATGCAAGTTTGACCTAGCTCTTGAAAATTAAACAGAGGGTAGATTCTCATTGAAAATGATTCATTCATTTTTCTTCCCTGATATTTTCACAGCTGCAGCATGCTTTTGCATTGTAAATAGGGAGAGCAGATCTTTCTTGTTATACACATTCAATGAATGATTTTGGAACCTGTTGAAACTAAGTTGTAGGCAGGGAATAGATCTGTGAGTGCTTTGGGGGCATGAGAAATGTGCAGAGGGGAGAGGGAGGCTTTTTGCCATGTGACGTGAAATACCAAAGAAGCAGCCTGCAGGGTTTCTTCCCAGCCCACAAACAGACTTCAGAGGGGGGAGAGAGCCAGTGAGCAAGCAAACCTGAGCAAACACTGAGTTCTGCAGCTGGCAATTTGTAAAGCTCCGAGGATGAATGGGCTTTATCTTAAAGATGGCCAGGTTTCCTATACATCTGACCTCAGGAAACCTCCAGTGGAGAAGGTTAATATTTGGCCACACTGCCACAGATTTGGAGTTGCCATCTCGTCCCCAGACTTCCTTTTTTGCCTCTTTGTCTCCTTGCTATGTCAAGCAGGCATGCTTTGGGGGCACCCCCAGTGCCTGGACTATGGACCCCCTTTCCAGCCTCCTTTCCACCTGGAGTTCTGCACTGCCTATGAGACCTTTGGCTGCTGTGACCAGGAGAAGGACAACAGCATTGGAGCTAAATACTGGGAGATCATGGATTACATTGATCCCCAGGGCCACAAGCTGTGTGGAGGCTATATCAAGGATATCCTGTGTCAGGTAAGGCCGAGAGTTTCAAACTGCATGTTTACACTATGTTTTTGCTTTTGTTTGTGAGCATGCTCATGTGCTCTAGGCTTTCATTATAAGATGATTTCTCCACATGTCATCTCTTTTACTTTATGATGCCGTGGGAATGTATTGGATATCCGTATGGGAGAGGGAGGACGGTGCGGATAATGTTACTGGATATGAGTTGTTGCATAGTTTGTGTTGGGACCAAAGCATGGCCAGGTACCACAGGGATAGATATCTGATAAATGCATGTAACAAGTGACAATAGTTAATAATGAATTTATATTTTTTGATACCTGTAAGTGCTGATGAAATAAAGGGGGAGTGTCCTGCTGTAAGGAGAGGGACAATACTAGCTCTTTGTAACAAAATGAAGGATTAAAAAAAATCAATATTTATTTTTCATTCTGCTCAAAAATACAAGGTGCCTTGTTTGGCAGATTATACAAGAACAGGATTATACAGGAACAAGATTAAATCAAAGCAGAACATGAAGCACAGTATTTTGATTCCCAGGTCCCATGATGGATGTGTTTGGATTGTGCTCCTGCCTAGTACACTGCAAATGCTGTGGTTATTAAAGTAGAACAAACATTAAACAGCCAGAAGATTCATACAGCTGAAAGATCCCAAAGCTTCGGGTGCCTGGCTGCCTCATTTGTGGGTAGAAAGGACCTGATTTTTAACAGCTATGCTAATCATGGACTGTATGTCAATACAAAGTAGCCAAAAATCATATTTTTGCTTATTACACGGGTATAAATTCTTCCAGCTAATCCTTCTTAGTCCTCAAATATTATCATCCATGTTTACTAAATACTTCCACTTTTATAGTTCCCCTGGTAAGGGAGTCTGGAGTCACCTTGGAGAAACCAACTTTCAGAAAAACAACATCAACATTTCATCAGTCATTTGCAGCCAATAAATCAAGAAAAAAATGTAATGTTGCCATGTCAGAACCTAATTAACATTAATGATTAATGATTGAGCATCCTATGGAGGATTTCTTATGAGTGACAGTGAGAAAATAAGCACACACAATGCATCTTTGTCCTTTGATCATAAGGCATATGTGTAGCTTAGTCTGAATTCATTATAATCGTATTTCATTGGATATTATAAAAATATTGGTATATATTTTAAGAAGTAATTGTCTGAGTAACCTGAGATTCTGTAATAATGACTTCTATATTAACTCTTTGATGAGAAGTGGTTAGTGACTGTCAGTTTTTAATGGATTGCTTCTGCTCCTATTGATGTTAATGGAGGCTCACGGGGAACAGGCTGGGTTCCTTAGTGAGAGTCAATTGTTAATTGGATTAACGGTCAGAAAGGTTCTACTGCATAATGCTTTTTTCCCCAACAGGAAGTCGGCTATAGCTCTTTGATCCAATAAGTAATAAATACAGCTCATCATTCCACCAAAATCAAGGATATAGTAATGATCGCAAAGTGTTGACATGTGATGAATACTGCACATGATAAAAACAAAAACAAAAAAACCCTAAAAAGCTTACAGTGTCAGGACACAGCTTTTGTCTTCCCAAGGTGAAGTTCTCACATTGCCATCGCTATAGTCTGCATCTACAGTATGGGTCATATTAGCATAGCTATGGAACCATACCTTTGCCACTGTATCACTTGTAGTGGGGACATGGCCAAAGCCCTTTCAGCCAGGTGTGTGGCAGCCAGTGCATCCATTCTATGCTAGAAAGAGTGGAGAGCGAACAGGCCTGCATTTGACAGTCTTTCTGGTAACAGCAAGTTGCTGTTAGGAGCTGATGTTATGCACTACAAATAGCTTCCTCTTCGCAGCCCATAACAACAATTTTTATTGGGTCTACAAAACCCAGGAGCCATGCTATGCATTCCTGAGTTGCCATCTCCTGGCACCTTCTCGATATCTATTTACTGATTTACAGACAGAGAGCACTCTTGTAGTGGTTTAGAAAGCATTTTTCCTTAGCATCTTTGCCTCTGTCACAGCCTAGATTACCTGCATTTCTCTAATTTTTGCTTAAGTGAAAACAAAAGGTCACAACTCATCAGTTTGTGTAAAGTGACATGGCTCCATTGACTTCAGTGGAGCTACCCTGATTTACACCCACTGAGAGTCTGGGCTATATTTGCTGATTGATTGATTGAAAATATTGAAGGCTCCAAGATCTTCAGAGGCTGTAAAGGAGTAACTAGTCTGCAATATGACAGCTGAGGATCTGGTCCATACAGGCCATGTGAAGCCCTGGTCAAGACTTGCCCTTAATACCCTTAAAAAAGCACTGAAAAAAGGTAGGAGGGGGTTGCTTGACAGCTGGCAATCCCAGGAGGCTAGAAGCACACACTAAAATGGCAGTTCCATCATCCTTTGAGAGGATTAGCTGGCTGGTACAGAGGGAAGGCAAATCAAACCTCTTCAGACTAGCATTGAAAGATGTGATGTTAGCATGTGCTCGCTAATTTAGTAATTGGCATATTTTAAGACTGCTATAGATGAGACAGACTGCATGTAACATGGCACATGCTAGGGGCAAATCTAAAGGCTCAAAAACCAGAAGGTAAATAAAAAGGACACAATATTTATTTTTTAATTTCTCCCCAAAAAAACCCTCCAACCTTTAACCCAGTATCATGATTTGGGGGTGATTTCTGATGTTTGAACATGTGGGGTTAGCAAATATTGTGAATGAGAAGGAAGTGTCTCTGGGCTTGTCTGTCAGTAGTGAATGGAGATTCTTCTTTAGTTCAGGGGACAAGGGGAGGGCCTTTGCTTTTTGAACCAGAAGCATTAGAATTCTGACCTTACTTTCACCATGAAGGTCTACTTGGCATGAGTGAGACAACTACAATGTGCTTATGGGCCCCAGATTTGTCACAAATAATTACATTGTGCTACACTCACAATTACAGTTTGTTACACTTGGTGAGAAATTGATCATTTCTCCTGAAGGGAAAATGACAGACAAGTGACATCTGGATGTGGGGATCTTATTTCTTCAGCTCTACTAATCAGTTGAAAAGAATCCATTTCCTTTTCTCATCCCCCATCCACTGTCCTCCTCTCCCTCCACAGAGACAAATGACCAGGGATTTCAGTGAGACTGCTTAATCCGGGTGGTTTTACATAGGCCCTAAAGGAATGCCATCACCTCATATTTAGCCAAAACAGTGATTGCTGTCTGCATTCCTTGCAACACAGACAATGAATTGGAAATGTAAATAGTTTAGGAAACAGCAGAGGTTAGTGAATAGATGGACAAGAATGTCCTGCTTAGAGGGGAATGCTTTGTTCAATACCTTGAACTGCAGAAGACTGAACACCACAATGATAAAGACTATAGGCTGGCAGATGTTCATTAAGGATAGGGGGGCTGAGGTTGCTTCTTGCTCCAATGAGAAATGCATATCTCCCGCATATGCAAGCACATCGGGATATTCTAGCAGTTCTCAGCCTCCTGAATGCCATGGGCCATCTGCCTCACACAGGTGCAGCAGACAGAGCTCCTGAACTCAATGCAATGACACTAATGCAAAACCAAGGTGTGAAGCGCATCAGACTCCAGGTACATTGCAGAGTAAGGATATTAAAATGTGATTGTTTGGCTAATCGTATAATCAATGTAATTTGTAGTGACTCTACAGTTAGTTGAAAAGCACCTCTGCAGAGCCTCAGTGGGGGTAGCTCCAGAAGAGCTGACTCAAGCAGGGACTGAGCAGTCCTGGCTTGTGCTGGCTCCAGAGCCACCCGTGCTGCAGCTCTGCATCTTAAATGCAGTAGAATCAGCATGAGCTGGGACTACTCGATCCCAGCTCACGTTGAGTCCAGCAGCCCTGGCCACCGTGAACAAGGGTTGCTTGGTAGCAACAGCCCCTGTCCACGTGGGGCCCAGCTCCCTGCTGGGACCCCTGCGGACAGGGGCTGCTTTGCAGCAGCATCCCCTATTCCCCCGCCCCCCGCTGCCTCTGATAGAAGCAGAAGCGGGGGGAGGGGGAGGTTGGCGGCACCCTGGAGACAGTGCTGGGGAGAACTGCTTCAGTCCCTGCTCACCCTGCGTTCCCTGTGGCACTTCTGCTTTTGAAATGTACAGGAGCCCCAGACTGGGAACCAGCATGAGCGGGGACTGAAGCAGTCCCTGCTCGCGCCATTTCCCGCTGTGCCTCTACCTCCGCTGCCCCCCACAGAGACGGTGCTGGAGGGAACTGGCGTTACCAGTTCCCCCAGCACCGGCTCCTGCTCCCCGCTCTTGCTGCCTCTTTCTGACAGAGGCAGCAAGGAGGGGGGGAAGCAACGAGTTGTGTTGACCATCCAATAAGCATTTGCTTATCAGATAGTCAACTAGTCGCTTACATCCCTATTGCAGAGACTGCTGAAGAGAGTAGCAGAAGCTCTCTGAAACCAGGTTCAGGGAAGTACTGGTGAGATAAGACTGCTCTAAGAATTGCATGGCCTAACCTACAGTACAGGGCTCTGTCCAGTTCCCCCATTTCACCCCAGCAACTTCTCAGCAGTCTGTGACCACTCCTTGGTTCAGGATACTCCCACTCTGTGTCAAATATTATGAGAATTCAAATGGAAGCAGCTACCAAACCTAACTTTAGGAGATACACATATGTATACATGTGTGCACACTTCCCAGGGCAGAAGCAGACAGGTCATGGACAATATTCTCTCATATTTTTCCATCCATGTGCAGAATAAATTTTGTTATGTACAGTTAGGCATGTGCGGATGTGCCCCACCAGTGGAAACACATGCTGCTGGCTATGGGCGCTCTGCTAATCAGCTGGCTGGCATTTGAATCTCTACTGGGTGGCCGTCCAAGCACTCAGGTTACAGGAACACTGGTCACAGACAGTTGTAGCAATTCCTGGGGGGAAAAAGGCCATTCACTTGAATCCATGCTCACAGGCTGCTCTTGAGTCAAATGGCAAGCATGAAAAACCTCTCCGGCCTGGTGGACGAGGCTTTTCTGCTGAGACGAGCCAGTAGTTTCTGGCCCCCGCTTTTTATCTTATGGTAAGCAGAGGAAGGTCTCTATGGTGATGCAATTAGACATCAGGGCCTGATGCTCTGAGGTGTGGAAATCCTGACAGAGGCTATTATTTTCAATTAAAATATTGAAACCCTGGAGCATTTGCACAGTTGTCCATGGAGATTTGGATTATGATACATGGAAAATACTGTCTTAATAATTTTTACTTGTGGGCTTGCTGTGTTTTGAACTTATTAAATGACCGCTCAATGAAACTCTGCATATATTTGTGTATGCTGTGGTTGTAAAACCAATTAAGTAAGTAATCTCAGCTTTCCACAGGGTTTAACTGATTATGTTTTAGTTTCTACAGAGCTTGTGCCGACAAATATACAGGTCAGGTATTAACAGAAACACTATTTTCTGAAGGGTCCAACATAGAAACTCTGCTGGGTAAAAAGCTAGTGGCATTTTGCAAGATTAGGTAGGTGTTAAAAATCCCATTATATAGATGAGGAAACTGAGTCACAGAGCTGTGAGCATCCAAATGCTCAAACTTGAGTGCCTAATGTTAGGTACTTACACTATATCCTACATTTCTAAATATCTGATTAAGGTATGGAATATTAGGCACGCAAGTGTGAAAATTTCAACCTCAATATTCAGCCAAGATCACACAGAGAGTCAGTGAGAGATGCAGGAACAGAACCCAAGAGTTTAAAATCTCAATCTAAGATACATTTGATCATAATTCAAGGTTATGCATTGACTTCCATGGGACTCTACACGTAATTAAAGCTAAGTATGTGCTTAAATGCTTTGTTGAATCAAGACCTGAAATATCTCTGAAAAATGTAGTGGCAATGATATTCCAAGGTTGCTTAATCGTGGTTATTTATCTTACTGATTATTTGTATGTTGCTGACCTATGTGCTTAGATGAAGGCTGCTCAGTGCATCAGGGATGTACATATGCAGACAGACGTGTAATTAGCTTCCATTTATTTTCATAGGTATGCTCCCCATATGCTGCCCATCTTTATGATGCAGAAAACCTCCAGACACCTCTTAGGAACCTGCCAGGTCTTTGCTTTGATTATTGCTCTGAGTTCCATTTCTATTGCCGCTCTGCTATTACACTACTGACTAATGATAAACATATTCAGGAGTGCTGCGAGAAGAACAAGACCCGCTTTTGTAACCTCCTTAACATACAGGACCAAGACTACTGCTACCCTGATGTGCTGAAAAACACAGACCTCAATCGCAATCTGGGGTCAGTAGTGGAGGACCCCAAGGGCTGCCTTCAGCTGTGCTTGATAGAGGTGGCTAATGGATTGCGGAATCCAGTCCTGATGCTCCATGCCAATGACAACACGCACCGCATGTTCGTGGCAGAACAGGTGGGGATCATCTGGGTCTACTTGCCTGATGGAAGCCGACTGGAGGAGCCCTTTTTAGATATTAAGAAAATAGTGCTGGCTACCCCATGGATAGGGGATGAGAGAGGTTTTCTTGGGATGGCTTTTCACCCCAAGCACAAACACAACAGGAAATTTTACATCTATTATTCGTACATGGATAAGAAGAAAGTGGAGAAGATCCGAATCAGTGAATTCAAAGTTTTAGCATCTGATATTAACAAAGCTAATCCACACTCAGAAAGGTAAAGGTTATTCAGAGCCATTCTGAACGTATCATATTCTCATATGACCATTTAGGAACCTGCCCAACTGCAACATCTGGATCTGAATGCTGAGCTTATGGCCATTCTCCGGTGCACAGACCCACATGGGCGCATTAAGGAGACTGCTAAACAGAGACCGAAAGATGTGAATGCTGGTTCAAAGTCACACAGCAAGCCTAAAGCAGAATGGAAAACTGAACGAAATTCTCCTTCTCTAACCATTAGACACAGTGTCTCCTGTCCCTGCCCTGTAAGATCTAGCAGTATGGTGGCAGCCACAAAAACACCAACATTTCAAATAATGACCCCTGTAGAGAATGAACTTACACTCTGAAATTGCTTTATAAACAATAATGTTAAATATAAGGTAATACCTTCAATTATATAGGCTCAATGTTTTATTGCCCACTGCAAAGGTATTTTATTGCAGTGATAACATATGTATCACACGCATTACAGAGCTAAAGTTCTTAATGGCACCAGCTTGGTCTCACCTTTAATAAAAGCTAAATTGCTCAGAACAAGAATATCTTTCCTGGAAAGGCAGATGCTGTCCCTTTCACTCATAGAAAAGGATTGGGTACTAATTTTGTTGCTCATGAGATTCACAGTCAGGCTGAAAGACACACAAAAAGCTCCCCAAACTAGCCAGCTATTATATGAACAAGAAAAACCCTGCGCCCATTTCTCACAGGGAAGGCAAGAAGCAGTTTTCACCCAGTGTAAATGTTGAAATGCATTGGAAGATTCATGTTTTTGAATGAGCACTGGTATTTTATTTTGGTGCCTATGGTTGATGGTCAGGGGTGCAATGAAGGAAGATCTGGGGGGGAGGCCTCTGACTGAAATTGGAAATTTGGCCCAGCCACTTTGGGATGGGCAGGCCAAATCCAAGTGGTGTTTGGGTCCCCCAGCTCTGCAATCCGTCTGGTACCCATGAGCTTTAGGCAACCCCAGTTCTGGGGGAGAAGACTGGAGATGGGCTTTTTCTGTGCTTCTTGGGGAAGCAAAGATATAGGAGGAGGAGGGGATTAGTCTGTTCCTGCTGGAAATGTTACACTTCAGCTTGATAACCTCTCTGGGGGTACATCTACACTAGTCCTCTAGTTCGAACTAGGGAGGCTAATGAGGGCTACCGAAATTGCTAATGAAGCGCAGGATTTAAATATTGATTAGCATATTCCTGGCCGGTTGCCATTTTGGAAACTGACTAGCCCAAAGTAACTGCTCATGTCTATATGCAGCAGAGAAGCGGGATTCCGAGATAAACCCCTTAGTTCGAATTAACTGTTACTCCTTGTGGAATGAGGTTTAACGGTTAATTTGAACTAAGGAATCCTGCTTCTCTGCCGCGTATGAACCACCAGCGTGATGGGTACTCTGCTACTAATAAATAATACTAAGGAAGTTTTTGCATTTTTGTAATGCCTTTCCTAGAGGGAGCCCAAAGTGATTTCTAAAGGAAATAAGCTTCCAAAGAACTCTGAGGGAAATACTATTGTCCACATTTTACAGATGGGGAAACTAGATACTAGGCACTCTCTAGTATCTTTCTTGGTCGTCTGAGCAGAGAGATCAAGGACTGAATGGACACTAGGAGCTGATGTGTCCTTTCACTTCTATAGATGGCTCTTCTGTGTGAAGATGAAAGTACCGTGGGGGAGGGGATAGCGGGGATGGAGCGTGCAGTGCTGCAGCCATGCTGTTCTGTGGCTAAACAGAGACCTTTAGCCCTCAGGCCTTACAGTCTGGCCCGTTTCCCTGGGCACTAGAAGACCCCTGACTGTGTCATCATCAAGTGCTAGAAAATGCACCCAAAAAAATTAGATTTTAAAAATCCTATTTTGAGTATAGATAGATACGTGTTGATAAGGATGTGAATGTTTAACCCCTTAACTGGTGGGTACTGGAGCAGTTCCCTGCCTGCTGCGAGCAAGGGGCTACTTCAGCCCCATGGGGGACCCGCCACGGACAGAGGCTGCTCTGGCTGGTCTGCAGCAGCCCCTGCCTGTGGAGTGCCCTGGGCCCACCGCAGGTCAGGGCTGCTCCAGCTCACCCAGTGCAGCCCCTGCCTGCGGCAGAGGGCTGCTCCAGCCTACTGGTAGGTGGGGTCTGGAGTGACTTCCCCACCTGCCCTCTCCTTCAATCAGTTAACTGGTTAAACAATATGTTTAACGGGTTAACCAATTAACTGGGATTTTACATCCCTAGTGTTGAATACACTTCAGTGTTAATTATAGCTGAAAAGTGCCTTTGGCAGGTCAAACTTTCTAGGAGCTCTGCCTTACAGTAAGGGACAAAGATCCACTGAGCTCTTTGATGTTACCATTGGCTAAAAGGGCAGTGTGAAATCAATGGGAACAATGAGTGCCCACCTGCTGGTTATGCACGTATCATTGTCAGATTGCCATGTGCCTTGCAGACTTGGGGTATGTCTCTACCTTTAGGGTTGCCGAATGGTTTCAACAGAAATACCGGACACACTTGACATTACATCACAATCTACATTACATCTTATTTAGAAAATACCAGACATTTATATTTTCTCAATTTGTTTCCCGAACAGAAAGCTCAAATACTGGACTGTCTAGTTCAAAACCAGACACCTGGCAACCCTATCTATCTTTGAGCTGGAAGGTATAATTCCCAGCTCATATAGATGTACCCGCAGTAGCTCTGCTCGAGGTGGCTCCTAAAAATAGCAGTGTGTCCCCAGCAATGGGGGTGGCAGCTTGGGTTAGCCACTTATGTAGGAGGTCAGATAGGCTTGTACTCAAGATGGCTAGTCCGAGAGGCCACCTGTGCTGAATGGAATTTTAGACACTAGCTTGAGCAGAGGGAGCATAGATATCCCTGTGCAAACTAGGAATCACACCTCTCCCAGTTCAAATGTAAACATACTCATAAATGGAAGGATGAGATTAGCAAAGAACATGAAAGGTCCTTGCTTAGTCTGGAACAGTGAGATAGCTTGGAAGGACATGTCATGCAGAAAAGAGGTCATGCAGTCTACTTATTGTGTAGACTGAGTAGTAACACATTTCTCTAACTCAGCAAGACACTGAATCTTGTCCAGTGGCTGCATCTGTGGTTATTTCTCTTTCCTTTCCTTTTTAGGAGTCTTTTGGAGCTTGAAGAACCAGCTGCAAATCATAACGGGGGGCAGCTCCTCTTTGGCCTGGATGGCTATATGTATCTGTTCACCGGGGATGGAGGGAAAGCTGGGGACCCTTTTGGAAAATTTGGGAATGCTCAGAACAAGTAAGCTAAAGGACAGGTTGATGCATCGCTTATGAGTGCAATGCATTGGCTAAGTACATGACAAGACAGAATTTAGACCTTTAGCAAAACAAGGGACTGAACTGATGCAAAAAAAATGCTGCTTTACTAGTTGGTGCAAACCAGGATTATCCCCAATTTACAGTACATCAGGCAGTGTCCTCAGTATACTTTTAGGATGAGATTTACGAAGCCTGAAAATTCAATAGGCTAGAAGATTCAGATGTCCAAATCCTTTTGGGAATTGGCATCCAAATCCCCTAAGTGGCTTTTCAAACTTTAAACCTAATATCTTGGAAGAATTACACACTGGTACTGGCTACCAGGCAAGCGAGCAATTTTACATGACAGCTAAAAATCTGTACATTGATGTTTCCTGTTCAGCGATTGCAGACTGCCCCTTGTTTTCCATGCCAAACTGCATGAGCAAGTCATTTACATTGAATATCTATACTGGTCCAACCCTTCTGCCCTTACAAGGGACACTTTATGATTCCAATTCTGATGTAAGCTATTTTTGCAGCTCCGTATACATATATAAATAACACATGACTTTTGCCAAAAACTTGAAAGTGAAATTAGTGCCCATGGCACAATGGTTTCTTTCTGAAAACAAAATCTTCTGTGCACACCTAGAACCAGTACAACCCAGGGAGCGGCAGTGCAGGTTTCCCCCACACTGTCCCACCTGACCTCTAAGGACTGGTTTTGTTACCACAGTCCACCCATTCCTTTGCTCCTCTGCTGAGACAAGGGTGCCAATTGGCTATTGTACTGTGCCACATGGAACTTCATGGGGAAAGCAGAGAGCAAGCAAGAGCAGAGAACGTCTTTCTCCAGAAAAACCACAAATCATGTGTGAGCTAAAGGAGAAACTCGTGTGCAGCAGAGGGAATGATTGCTCACAGCCGATCTGATCCCCTTCAGGAGAGGGCTTTTCCCCCAACCATCTAGATATTTTGTTAGTCTTTATGGTACTGCACTTTTCTTTAAAGTTTTTTCAGTTAGCGTGTATCTACACTGCACCATAAACTCGAAATAAGGTACACAATTTCTGCTATGCAAATTGCGTAGCTTATTTTGAGTCTATTTCAAAATAGGCTATTTTGAAATTTGGCACTGTCTGCACAGCACCAAATTTCAAAATAAAGTGCTATTTTGAGCCATCCTTTACTCCTTGTACAATGAGGTTTACAGGGATGATGAAATAGTGCATCTGCTATATTTTGGAATAGTGGACACATTCAAAAGATGCAGGGTAGCTATTTCGGGATACCTCTGGTATGCCAAAATAACTTTGATGTATAGACATACCCTTATAGACCAATATGGCTACCCCTCTGAAACTTCCCCTAGCCAGTTCATTTATTAGAACTGGTTGACATTTAAAAAAAAAATTAAATATTTTTGATGAAAAAGGACACATTTTCATGAAAATTTTCACAAAATAATGTTCTTATTTTCTCACCAACTCTTATATTAATATTTATGAGCTTTGATTTACCTGGCAGTCTCATTAACCTGTTGCTTTTGCCTTGATTTACTTTCAGGAGTACTTTACTAGGAAAAGTGTTACGGATAGATGTGAATGGGAAAAGCCCAGATGGAAAGCCATATCGCATCCCACCAGATAACCCCTTTGTCTCTGACCCCAAGGCTCTTCCTGAAATCTATGCCTATGGGGTCAGGAATATGTGGCGCTGTGCTGTTGACAGAGGGGACCCGGTTACTCATAAGGGACGAGGGAGAATATTCTGTGGTGATGTTGGACAGAACAGGTTTGAAGAAGTTGACATCATTGTTAAAGGAGGGAACTATGGCTGGAGAGCTAAGGAGGGATTTGAATGTTATGACACAAAGCTTTGCCACAATTCCTCCTTAGGTAAGCCAGAAACTTCTTGTGTGAGCTTTGCTTGAGACAGCACATGCCATGGAATACATATTTAATTAATGACTATACTGCTGCTTTTCCAATGAACCTCTGTAATCTGAAGTCATGGACGGGGGGGAGATGAGGAATATGTCCCTGCCCAGGGTGGCTGGTGGCCCTGCTGGGTGCCGAGACGGGCTGGGGTGAAGGAGGTCTGACCAGGAGGGAGGGTGCAGGAGATTTCTGATCCAAATACAAAAACATCCTGGCACTTCAAGAATTCTTTTTGTGTACCACATTACACACATGGCGAAGGGCCAGTGCAGACAACAGACGATTTTCTGTGGAGTCCAGTGGGCACTGGATTGGGGCCTAAGTGCATTATGGGAATATTTGCTTTTCTCTGAAACATCAGGTAGTGGCCACAGTAGTAGGCAGGATACCAGGCTTGGTGACATGATCTTATAGCAAATCCTATGTGGGAGGCAGTGTGGCCTATTGGATAGAGCACCAGACTGGGCCTCAGAAGACCTGGAGTCTATTCCTGGCTCTACTCCTTGATGACTTTGTCTCTAAGTCATTTCATCTTTCTGTGCCTCAGTTTTTCCAGCTGTAAAATGTGGCTAATGATCCTGATCTTCTTTGATATCACTCTGATATCAGCCGATGAAAAGCACAATATAAGAACTGGGTACAATTATGTTCCTTAAGGATTTTGTTGACAAACGCCATTTTTAAAATAATAAAAGGTAAACAATTCTGAGAACTAAGCTTGGCATATGAGTGTATGTATGTGGTATCTATCTACCCAATATATCTGTTGTGGTGATTGCTATATGATGCTATTAATGCAAAATACACGAGTAGTTTTTAACAAGGTCCAACACCGTGGCCTAAGAACCAGAAAGTTTACCATGTGCCTGTGTTAGGCTTGGCTGCTAGGCTTCCGATTTTAATTCATAACATTTTTCTGTCTGTGCTGTTCAGAAGAAAACCTCAGTCATTCTGGAAAAGTCTGGAGAGGTCTAAAAGTTTTCAGGAGCAGAATGTTAGTTCCCCTATCCTCACCAAAAAGTAAAAGGGCTGGAATCACCTTTCATGGTGCCAGGCAGAAAGGTGCCAGTAATTTACATTTCTGGTAATATTTGGCATCCAATAGAATGATTGTCAGTTGCTGCCCATGATTAGCATTTACTACATTGGGAGCAACTGCAGTGTATCAATCTGTTAAACTGAACTGCAACTTCCTGCTTCCATATGTTGTCTTTTCAGTAGAAATCAACAGAATGTTAATGTTAATCATTGTTACATTGCTTGATACACTTGGCCACATGTGTACTCTCACTGCAGATTTTACCTGCTAGGTAAATACGATAGCACGACTGAGCGAGTGAACTTCATTAAGCAACCTAGGAAGTTCCTTTAAAGCCTCAGGACCAAATTTTGTTGGTGTACATGAATGAAACCCCTTTGAAATGAACCAAGCAACTCCCATGTGCACTAGCCCTTTCGGTCTCCATTGCATACATCAGTATTGTTGGCCAATTGCTCTTTGATAAGAGAGTCAGTGAAAGCTATTCTGTTTTGTGTTTAACAGATGACATTCTTCCAATATTTGCCTATGGCCACACTGTGGGGAAGTCAGTCACTGGAGGATACGTGTACAGGGGCTGTGAATCCCCGAACCTGAATGGCCTCTACATTTTTGGTGATTTCATGAGTGGGTGAGGACATTTTCCATTCTTTTCTATCCAGCTGTCCTTATATTTGTATGGCTCCCATGAATGCAATGCCTGCATATCTGAGCATTTTGAAATGCCCTGGCCCACAGCCAGTGAAAGTTCCAAATATTCAGCATATTTAGATCAATGGTTTGATTTGATCCATTACAGAGACAGCACCGGCAAGGTTGTGATATGGATCTGAACTTCACCCAAGTTACAGTTTTCAAGAGTGGGATTTTTATTCAGGCTCATCTTATACAAAAGAAAATTAAACTCAGTTTAAGAATAAGGGTTCCAACTAGCCTTTTACTTCCAGTGATGCATGATTTTTGCAGGAATTAACTGAGAATGGAAATTTGGAATCATGCAACATAAGGTTTTATTTTTCATCCAGTCGCCTTATGGCTTTGCAGGAAGATGAGAGGAGAAATAAATGGAAGAAGCAAGATATTTGCATTGGTAGCACTAAAGTCTGTGCTTTCCCTGGACTGATCAGCTCTTATAACAAATATATCATCTCCTTTGCTGAAGATGAGGCAGGTAATGCATCTCCTTAGTCACGTTTGTATAGGAATTTGGGTTCTGTGTTTCAGGGGTTTGGCTGCCCTTGGGAAATGTTAGTGAAGATTGACCAACTGCATAGTGCTGATGAAATACCTTAGCATTGCAGTGTGGTTGGCAAATGGTTCAGACAGTTGAGAAATCTGCCTAGCCATGAGACTTGTGAGGTTTTTTTCACCTACCCCAGACACACATGATGTACAGCTCAAGATGAGCTCATTATAGAACTCATGGCTCTCTTGAAATCTGAATCTGGATTGTAACTCACCCAAAGTTGGGTGGGAGGTTGTATTCATGTTTTGATTCAGGCCCATTCATATTGTTTGTTTACTTTTCGAAATTTAAAAATGTAAAAGTATGTGTCACTGCAATGGGATCGTATTCATTCCAGTTCTTGCATCCAGCCTAATCTCTTGGGTAGCAGAGTCTGGAAGGAAGAGGAAGTCCTTTAATAATATCTTATGGTTCAGTAGAATATGGATTGCATCCTTTTCTTGTAATGGAAAAGATCCTGGATGATCTCAGACTCAGGCACAATATTTTCTTACACATTTGGCTACAATTTCTAGAATATGAAAAATAAGGCAAGAGATAGACACCTGGGGAATGTAGAAATGTTATTTTATTGTGAAACACTAACTTAGTAGGGATGGATGTTGAATTCTGGTATGAACTCTTCCTCTAAAAATTGTATCAGTGCTGTAATGTAATTTAAATTACACTAATGGTTTCTTCTAGTATTTGCTCGAACTATCATAACCTCCCTACATAGTATACTGATGGCTAATGAAAAGATATGAATTCTAGAGATAGCAGTCAATTTATCAAAATATGACCCTGAACAACCCAGTAACAAAGAGACTTTTGTCCTAATAATTAGCCATTTTAGAGACTGATTTGTTGATAGTTTATAAGTAATTTAAATATTTTGTTTTTGGGTGTGTGTTTCTTTTATTTATAATTGCTGGCTGTTTTACTGGATGAAAACAAACCTTGTAGAAAGTACACTTATAATACATACCAAATAAAATTATATTTTGGAGTGTCCTTTACAAGGACACACAATGGCCATGAAGCTGCACTGGAACAGACACAGGAGTGCTTTGCTTGCATGTAGCCTAGCCTAGCCATTAGTGGGTATGTGCGTGGGGCTATTGTAACCTGCCTACATGGATCACATGGTGAGATCGTTGCCTAAAGTGTGATTCTGAATGAAACTAATATGGTTGTGTCTTCCTTTCTGAGGATATGACATAATGGACTGGCAGGAAGTGGGGGTGTGGAATAGTAGTGCACCAAATCTGCAGTTTGTCTGTGTGTTTGCATCTGAAATGACTTAAGTTCTTTTTGTCTCTATTTATTAAGGGGAGCTTTATTTTATGGCTACTTCTTATCCCAGTGCCTATGCACCACATGGATCTATCTACAAATTTGTTGATCCTGCAAGGTTAGCATTAAGATCTGGTTTTTCTTTGAATGCTGCTTTATAATCAACACAAATTATCTAGTTGACTTAACAGATGTGGAATATGTATGTGGAATCTACCCATCTATGTTTTGATCCCAGTTACTTTATTGTAAATCTTGAGCAACTCCACTAGCTTGAGTGAAGTTAATTCTAGAATTACACCCAGGCCCAAAATCAGTTAAAAGTTTGGGGACAATAAAGTTAAAAAGTATTCATCTTTTTATAAGTCAAAGATACAACACAGACCTGTTTTAATAGTACAAAGTAATAATCAGTACCCTTAGGGTCTGTCCATACGTCAGCCAAGGACTTTGTAAAATAGACATTAATTTTTTAATGCCAAAAAGATCTTTCACCAAAACTTTTCTTTCTTACTCAACATAACTTTAGCCTGGCTGGCATGTACCTCTTATCACAATCCAAAGGTGAGGAATGTAAAGGTTAGGGTAAGTATTAAAACATGACAAGAGGGAGATTAGAAGAGGATTGGTAATGGGTTACAGTGCTTTTACCTCTAGGCCACTACTTCAGTTCCAGCCAGCATGAGGCTGTTATGTCTGAAGTTGTTACTATATCACTAGTGGCTTAAGAAAAATTAATTAGTGTTCTCTAAGAAATTCCCCAGAGACCTTGTTTTTGTTCACAGTTAATGCAGATTGGCCACTTGTTTTCTGTCATCCTCAGCAAACAGGCCTAGAAGTGAATGAGCCATGCCAACAGAAATGTCCTTTCACCATACATGGTGATTGTTCCAGAACACCACTGAGGCACATTTGTGTGGGGGAGCTATTAGGTCAGAATGGGCCATTTAGATTGTCTAATCCAGGGGTTCTCAAACATATTTTGCTGGGCTCACGTATGAAAATATTTCAGGCTGTGACGATCCTCTCCAAAAAAAAGTGATGTCCCATGCCTCATACTAACCTTACTTCTATCCTTGTGCTGGTGGTGGCACTGCCTTCAGAGCTAGGCTCTCCAGCCATGACCCCTCAACAATAGCCCGGTGACCCACTTTTGGGTTGGGACTCCCAGTTAGGTAGACAACAAATCTAGTCGACCCCCTGCCTAGTACAGGCCATTAAATTTCAAACACCCCTATGTTGAGCCCAACGACTTCTGTTAAACTAAAGCATGTTATTTGTGAGGAGACTGAACTGTTGTATGCCACAGGCAGAGAACAGGAGAGACCCAGATGATGCTGAAGCCCCAGTGCAATAGCAGGAGACTGATGAGGTAAAATGTGTCCAGATTATCCCTGCAGGTAAATCATACTGCAGAGAGAGGCAGAAAAAAAACCAATTAAACTAATTTAAATTGAAAACAGATTAAAAATGTTTTGTAGACACAAGTCTCTAAGTCTCCCATGAATGCCAGCGTGATGAGCTGAGGTTGATAGGGTTTAGCAGTGTCAGCTGTGAATCAGTTCTCCAGAGTGAGTCTATTAGGCTACATTTTAGGAGGCTGTTGAAAAGCAATGATATGCTGGCACAACCCTAAATTGTTGTCATCTATGACTTGGCAAATGTATTGTAGGGAGGTCTTCTGGATTTGCACACAAGGGTGTGATGCGTGGGTTCTGATGTGTTTGTAACTGAGGTTCTCCTGTATAAATGAAGAAACCCAGCTTTACATTTTCCAAGATGCCTGTGGAGGGTGGTCAAGTGCCTGCATGTGAGCATGGAGGCAGCTTACTAATGGACAGCATTATTATATAGGAGGCCTTGATGCTTGCTCTACATGTTTGTTTATTTGTTTGTTTGTTTTCTGAAATGAACCAGTTTTCTTAGCTGAGTTTCAGAAGCTTCTTCCTTTACCCCATCACCTGCCTTCTAGAGCATGACTGTGTGTTTAATCTTTCCTTTGGTCCTTTTGGAGATATTTTTTTTCTGCACGTTGGCTGGGTTCCCTGCAAAATAGGCCTCATTGCTTGTCTTTGCTTGTCTTTTAGATGAAGTATCTAACTTTAGTAAGAGCCTGATCTTCAGGAGCACTCAGTATCCACAATTCCAATGGATACTGAGGTTGCTCATCACCTCAGAAAATCAGGGCATTAGGTCTTCAGACACTCAAGCACTTCAAAGGAGGGGCAGTGCGTGAGTTGGGTAACAGTCTAGCTCTCCCAGTTGTGTCACAATTATAGCTCTTCCATCTTGATTTGTCTTTCCTTGCAATTTAACAAAGTTTTCTGTTTTATTATACTTTTCTCTGCTGAAGGTGGCCAGATGTGAGGCGCTTGGCACTTTGGCGATATTTTAGACTATAGAGTGAGGTAGCTAGCAAAGAACAGAGAATTTCATGTGGCACTTTTTATAATTGTATCAGCAAAATATTATTCCACAATAATAAAACATGGGCATTTTTTCAGTGAGGAAAAAGCACACTTTTTTGTGAAAAGGAGTTCCTAATTTTTTACCCTAATTGGTTTCGCCTGAGGGTACATGACCTAACAGAAAGGACTGATATATAATCTCTATCTCTGGAAAAAGTAAACTTCCTGATCATTTCCATGTGCTTTTTAAATTTTAAAATCTGTTTTTAAGGAGAGCGCCACCAGGGAAGTGTAAACACAAGCCTATTTCTTTGAAAACAAAGAGTAAACGTATCCCATTTGTTCCGCTGGCAAGTAAGTCCTTCGATTTTCCTTTTATTGTGTGGCACACTGTATACAATCTGAAAGAGATGTCTGGTTGAAATGTGCAGGCTGTTACAACTCATGTTTCTGTTGCATGTTAAATATACTGCTTTTAATTAGTTTCCTCAGATGAGTTTGGAAGTGATTAAAGTTAGTTTTTTAGTGTTCACAACAGCAACAGAGTGAGCAGAAAACACGAAAGAACAAAGTGTGGTTAAGGCTCTACACTGGGACTTTCAGGGGACCTGCGTGCAATTTTGGGCTCTGATACTGGTTCTCAAGTAACCATGGGAAAGTCTCTGTGGGCTAGATTCACAAAGATATTTAGGTGCCTGCCACCCAGACTTAGGTACCTATATCCAGTTTGTTGGCTAAATTTTTGCTGTAAAATTTCCCTTGCTGCCTAAGTTCTGCCTCTGCACATGCACACTACTGCCTTCCACTAGGCATCCAAATACCTACCTCTCATGTTGGCCCCATAAGTGATTCATGAGCCAGGAGGACACAGGCACTCCTCTACCTATATTGCTTGAGGCACCTCATCTGGCAGGCATGCTCATGGGTCACTTATAGGTTTGCCAGATGTTTAACCAAAAATACACCCCCCCCCCAAAAAATACCAAGAACAAAATTCTGTTGAGGGGGGAAAAAAGGGGGAGACTAAAGTTGTTGAGCAAAAAAATAATAAAATAAAATAAAAAATCAGCATGGCCCCTTTAAGAAGAGGCTTTTTCGCTGGAGGCCATTTTGTTTTTCTGTTTCAGCTGCAAGACAGGCCTCTGCAGAACCAGGTAAGCAGGGGGGTGGGGGGGCTGGGCCTGGTTGCTTAGTGTGTCATAGGGTTGCCAGGTGTCCGGTATTTTCACCTCCTGTCAGGGAAAAAAACATCAGAAAATACCAGACATTTTAGGTAGCCGGTATTTTCTGAATATTTTTACTGGACAGGAGGCAAAAATACCGGACTGTCCGGGTCAATACCAGACACCTGGCAACCCTAGTCACTTAACTCCACACCAGACACCCAGGAAAAGGTAGAGGTGGAGGTCCACTCTCCTTCCCTCCTAATTTTTAGCATACTGGTTAGTGCACTGACCTTTAATGAGTGAAATGCCTAGTTCACTTTTCATGTATGTGGCCTAACCACTGGGCTCTGGGACTAGGGCTGTTAAATATCGTTTAATTGAATAGTCGATTAAACTCATGAATTCTTATTGGTTAGTTGACTATTCTATAGTCCCCGGGCAGCCCCTGTCTGTGTGTTTCTGTTGCTCTCATTGAATCTGTTCCACTGTAGAATCTCTTCTATGCCTTAGGTGGTAGGAATTTGAACTGGGGGTATTCTACATCTCAGAGAATTACCCTACCAACTGGGCTAAACGTTATGTGCTCATAATAGCTAACTCCCTTTATATTGCTAACTCTTAATCTCTCAGCACCTCAGTTTGCCCAGCTGTAATACTAGGATGATAATACTTCCGTTCTCCTGACCTTTGTCGGTTGTGCATATTTAGATTGTAATGTCTATGATTCAGCGATTGCCTCCTACTAGCTGGGATGAACAGTACCCAACACCGTGAGGCCCCATTGGGACTTGTAGATGCTACAACAATATTAACAATTAATGCTATTGATAACAACCAGTCAACAAACTAGATTTGTCAAAGATCATTTTATTTATCCTTTTATTAAAATCTCCTTGCCAATTCCATCTTACCTTTTATGCAACTTTGGTCTTTTTCTACATAAATGTTTATTTTTTTTATTCTAAGAGAAAGCAAACTTGGTCTTAGCAACCCTACAAAAAGAAGCTAGCATTTGTATTTCATGGAGGAAGCAGATTGAAAATGAGAATAGTGAGGCAGTGTTCAAGCATCACAGTTTTTAATCTCTTTTGAAAGGCAAATATGTTTCTTGTCTGCTTGCTTGTCAATCTGCTAAGGCTTTTTTCAGGGATATGACCGAGTTAGTGTTTTGCCTTAAACCAGGAATGCTGAAGCATTTTAATTACTTTTCACAGAGACTGTCCTTGAGCTGCTTAATGACCCTGCAACAACCAAACCTCCCACCACATCCCCTATCTCCACTGGAGCCACCCAAACAACCTCTTCCAAAAAAGCCAAGAAGCCAGGTTCCCCCAAAAGCTCCACCAAGCTGTCAGCAGTGAAGCCAACCATGGCTGGCAAAAAGAGGCAGGCCAAAGGATCCAGGATTAAACTAGATCCACCAGAGGAGACAACAAAGGCTCCAAAGGTATATATAGCATCACCTGTGACATCTTTGCCAGCCAAGAGATATTCCCAGATAACTGGACCCAAGAAGAAACTTCTTCCTAAGAAAACTGTATCAGCCAGGGAGAAAAAACAGAAGAAAAAAGGGTCAGTTCTAAGAAGCTTCCTGCAAACACAAGAGAACTTCCAATGAGCCAGAAAGAAAACCAGTGCTTGATTAAAAAAAGCCAATTTGTCATATGAATTGAAGTTTTCCAACATGGACTCATTAGAAGGATCAGACCTGTGTCCAGTTTGTGTCCAAAACACGTTCATAAGATTATGTGGGGGGAAAATTCAGTCTTGGTGAATGTGTACTACTTCATGAGTTTTAACGCAAGTGGACTATATGTCCTATTGTGACTTTAACTGCATCAGGGTTTTCCTAGCCTCATAAATTTAATATTCTGAGCCAATCCTGCTTTGAAGGCCATCTCCTGACTAGTAGTTACTCAAAGCCTTCACTAACTTCAGTTCCACGGGTACAATGAGAGAGGTATTTGGATTGCCTAAATAAGGAGTGCAAGAATAGGCTGCAGGAGACTATCGGTGGGCTTAAGTGCTTATGAGGGAGTTCATATTTTAATCACAGTATATGAAATAAATACAGTGAAGTCGTCTGGGTTTTTTTTTGTATTTTATCATTCTTTGCCACTGAATTTATATCAAGCTATATTTTAAAACTAATTGCCTTTTATTAAATACTCAAAAAAAAAATCTGAATGTATTTATTTTAGGCATTTGTTTTAAATCACCAGAGGAGCAGACTACTTAGAAATATTTACTATTATAGATCTAATTTTCAAAGTTACTGCATACCTGCCATTGATTTCAAGGGAGGCTGAAAGTCTGGCCAGTTCATGCCCAGGCAATTGCTTTGAACAGAAATTCAAGCTGATTCAAACCACCAGACACTGTTAAAAGAGTTTGGCGGATATCTACATTATGGCATTTTACACTTTGCAAGTCATATAAACTGAGGGAGGGAGTCAAATCCTGACTCCTTCACCAGGCACAGGATGGATATGCAGCAGAAGCAGTGCAGTTTTAAGGTATGGGGGTGGGTAGGGATTTAGGCAGCTGAAGCAGGGATCTGGACCACCTGAACATAATGGTACTCTGGTGAACAAGAAGAGTAGGTGATAAACCAATGGTGCAGTGGCAACAGGTACAGTTCATTTGTGAGAGAAGTCGTTGAGGCTGTACTACTGACTACAGAGCGACAATTCTACTCCTCCGGGGTCAATGACAGGGATTTTTTTTTCTCTCCACTGTCTGTGAGAATGTTCCCAGAATCATCTTGCACATACTTTGGTTGTTGCTGATACTAGAAATGTGAACGACTAGATGCTTTCCCCCTCTTGCTGCCTCTATCAGAACGAGGTGGGGGGGAGGGGTAGAGGATGGAGTGTTTCAAAGTAGCAGCACCCCGGGCTCCATGCGGCAGTCGCTTTGAAACACTGCGTGCAGCTCAGGCCATCTGGGGACTCCCAGCTGGTCCCGGGCTCCCCATGGTGTTTCAAAGCGGTAGCACTGCATGGAATCCAGGTCAGCTGGCTGCCTCCCTGGATCTCCATCCATCTCTGTCTGTTTCACAATCGCAACCCTGACACACTGACATTAGCATCCCATGCTCTAGGCCTCTTCCCCAGGCTTCTGAGTGCTGGGCAGCAGAGGGCTGCCAGGTATCTAGTTTTTGACTGGAGAGTTAAAATCAGATTAATCAACTAATCGAATAATCAGTGGAATTTCCATCAACTATTCAATTAGTTGATAAGGGCACTTTTGCTTTGAAATGTAGCAAGAGCTCTCCTGGCCGTTGCTACGTTTCAAAGCGGAAGGGCCGTGAGGTATTTGAAATGTAGAAGAGCACCAGCAGGGGCTCTTGTGTATTTCAGATTGAAATGCTCCCTCTGGCCCTAGGCTCCATGTGACATTTCCGCTTTGAAGTGCACAAGAACCCTAGCAGGGACTCCTGTGCATTTCAAAGGTGGAATGCAGCCACTGTGCCCGTCCCCTTCCGGGGGGGGGGGGGGGGGAAGAGCTACTAATCCACTAGTGTGTCAACTGTCGGATAAGCTTTTTCTTATGGATAGTCAGGGCCGGCTCTAGGCACCAGAAAAGAAAGCACATACTTGGGGCAGCACATTTCCAGGGGCGGCATTCCATCCATACTTGTGTGTACTGTGCCGCCCCCGATCTGCCCCCCCCCCCATCTGCGGTCACCTCCACGGGTGGTGCTGCCTGAGTCTCTTTCCCATGGGGCCGGGACCTGCATGTGGCCCACTGCACGCGCTGAGTGGCTGGCCAGTGCCATGTGGTGCAGGGGCATCCATCCGGAGGGGGTAGCTCTCCCCACCCGGTCACTGTGACTGGCCACAAGGGGCAACAGCATTTCCCTAGCTCTCGAAGGGGAAACTGAGACAGCAGGGAAGCGACTTGCCCCAGGCCGGCCAGTGGTAGGGCTGAGGACAGAACCCAGGTGTCCGGGCTCCAGCCTGGTGCTCTGGGTCATTCGGGGCCAGTCTTGATCTCAGGCCAAGCTCTTATCTCTGCGCTGGGCCAGATCCTGTGGCCTGGGCCAAGTGAGCAGAGCAGAACACCCCCTCCCTCTGTGCCAGGGGCCCTAAGCTGTGGCCGGAGACACCCCTGCTCCGGGACGCTGCCAACAAAAAAGGGAAGGGGGGGGGTGGCGGCCAAAAAATTTTGTGCTTGAGGCAGTAAAAAATCTAGAGCCTGCCCTGACATGCGTGGACTGGTCGCTCACATCCCCAGCTCAGTAGTAAAGGAGAGTCTCCCCCCCCCCAAGCTGCTGCGCCCCCTCCCGCCGCCTTCACGCCTCCACCCACCGCCCGGGGCAAGCGGGGCTCAGGCCGCAGCCGGGCTGGGGGCTCTGCCCAACCCGCAGGCTGAGTAAGGGCCGGTGCCGCCCCATGGCCAGCAGCGGGGCTTGGGCTGCCCAGAAGCGCCGCCCCAGCCCCAGCGCGCTGCCTGCAGCCGCCGCCCCACAGCCCCGGACCGGGCCCCCGCTCCGCAACCCCGGCGGCCCGCCAAGCTGAGCCGGGCGGACTCCGCCCCCTTCCCCTCCGCGCGCCCCGGGCCTCCCCCTGCGCGCGCCGGGAGCCACTGGTGGCCAGAGGCCCGCGCAGGGGAGTAAACAGACCGGCTGCGTAATAGCCCCGCCCACCCGCCTGCCTGGGGGTTCGGTCTCCGCGTCTGAGCCAGGCCCGGGCCCCGCCAAGGAGCCGCTCACGGCGCGGTCCCCTCCCGCCGCTCGCCTTAAAATGATTGAATTTGGGTCGTTTTAACTGACAAAATAAACTCGAGGCCCCAGCGAGGATCGAACTCGCGACCCCTGGTTTACAAGACCAGTGCTCTAACCACTGAGCTATGGAGCCACCTATCATTTAAGTGAATCAAAATTCTTGGTACTGTACTCATATTCTGTGTTATTCTCATAAATGATTTTAATTTGCATTAGTCTCTCTTCAGCTACAGCTGTGAAACACCTGGAATTCAGGAGCAGGAATTTTAACATTTAAAAAAAAAATATATATATATATAATGGGGATCTATTTTTGTTTTCAGAGCTGAGTTAGAAATTCCCCAGGTCCAAACCTTTCCAAACTTAAATGTGGGGAGGAAACTTTTGCAATAAATAGACTAATTGATAGTAACTGAATACAAATTACTACTGATGCAAAACTGACAAAAAATTGAAGCAACATCCTCCTGTTTAGACTCCTTATATCTTTGTAAAGTGGATTACATTTCACACAGAGCTCTCCATTAAGACAGGTATGTTCAAAATCTTGATTTGCTGTCTTTCTGCAATTTCTGGCCAATGGAAACTAATGAATATATAGGATGGCTGCAAGTATATATAATTAAGGCTAGAATTTTTGTACAGACATCATGGAATCTGTGACTTTCAGTGACCTCTGTGAATTCAGTTCCAGTAGCTGAAAGGGCCCACCACAAGCCTCCTGTAGCTCTGATGAGCAGTAATCTGGAACTCAAACCTGGCAGAGGGGACTCCTATAACTCAGAGTTGTCCCCTGTAGCCATGCCCACCCATATGTGTGTGTGTGGGAGGGGATCTGCTCTGATGCCCAGAGATTCAAAGGGGTCTGGAGCTCTCATTGCCACCACTGCTACTGCAGCAGCAGCTGCTGTAGCCAGAGCCCCATGCCACTTTGAATTGCTGCTGGAGCACTGCTCCCTGTGGTGCTGAGGGTGGGGGTACACCACAGTTTGGGTGGTGCTAAGGGCTGACTCCCCTCAGCCCTGCCCCTTCTGCCTGAGGTGCTGCCTTTCCCCCGCTCCTTGCCCTAAGCCCCACAGTGGCTATTGGCCTGGCTACCTGTAGCTGACCAGCCTCTGCAGGTGTTGTGAGGACTCCATAGCTGAGCTCCCCATTTTGTCCTGGATATTTTTAATGAAAGTCAGAGACTGGTCACAAGCGTCTATGAATTTTTCTTTATTGCTCACAATCTGCCTGTGACTTTTACTAAAAATATCAATGCCAAAATCTTAATCTTCCTCTCCTGTTTCCCTGTATTCTATGATATACCATCCATGATGTGGGACACAATTATGTTATGGGGTGAGAGTTTTAATGCTAGTGCAAAATCATTCAGAGGGAGATAATCTGTATACATTGTGCCTCCCTAAACCAGGACTCTCTGGTCCGTCAACTTTTGTCCTTGGATCAGAGAGCCCTGGGGCGGGACCAGTGGCAGTGGGCAACATTTGGCAGCCCAAGCCAGAGGCCGGCCACCTGCAGGCCTGGGGGGTAGGTAGTCTGTGGGGCTAGCGTCCAGCAGCCCTGACTGAGGCTGGGAACCTGTACTAATAGAATCGTGGGCCACAGCAGCCCTTGCTGTATCTGGCAGCCCAAGGCCATGAACCCGCAGCAGCTCTGGCCATGTGTAATAGCCTGCTGCATAAGGGCTGGGAGTGCACAGTCACCTGCAGCAGCGGGGCTGGGAGCCCATAGCAGCTGTGGCTGGGGCTGGCCACCCAGCTGGGCCAGAAGCAGGGGAGCCAGCTAGGGCCAGAAGCAGAGCTAGCAGCGAGGTGAGTCGGCAGGCTGGAGGGCTGATGGCGGAGGACCTCCCTTCCTGGTATGGCAAATTCCCTCATTTGGGACTGGTAAGGTCCGCAGGGTGCCAGACCAGGGAGGTCCAACCTGTATTCTTTTTGCATTTTGTCTTTTCAACTTCCTAAACCTCCCCTGTGTACAGATGAAATTTGGCTGATCTGATAGCTAGAACTGAATGGTATGTAGAAGGTTTGGTAGGGAAGGGTCTTCAAGAACTTAGCACGCTTTGAATTTTACTTTATATTTTGAAAATGAAGTAGCCAAAATCCATTAGCTTCAGGGTTGAAATCATGAGCAGCCAGCACATTTCTTAACAAACACGCTTCTTAACAAACTCAGCTAGGCAGTCTTTAAACCTCCTTCCTGAGTAGGGTGACCATCTGTCCTGTTTTTACTGGGAGAGTCCCTTATTTAAGACCTCCTCCCAGCATCCTTTTTTTTTTTAAATGGGCACATTGTCCTGTATTTCCCCTGCGGGGGGGAGAGGGCCTACAGCCGCTGAAGCCCCAGTCACCAGTGGCTTCCCTCCCCCCAACCTCCCTTGCATGCTGTGGAGCTGAACTTCATCCCTGCAGTGGGTCAGGTTGGGAGGAGAGCCGCTGGCACTCGGAGCTTCTGCCAATGGAGTCCTGAGCATTGGTGGTCCCCCCCGCACTGCAGAGCTGGAGCACCGAGCATCGGCAGCTCCCCCCACACTGAGGGGTTAGCCCACCTTCCCCCACTCTTGGTGTCCCATATTCATCATAGGGAAATATGGAATATGGTTACCCTATTCCTGAGGGGCTGTTTGGTGCTCTGCTCAGGTTGCTGTACTTGGTCTATGTGGCTTTGGGGACTGTATGTAAACTCTCCCCAGCTCAAGGTCACCTTTGAATCCGATATTTGTAAGTGCAGCCCATTTCTGGTTAATTTAACAATACACATTCTTGGCTATAAATCTGAAGCACCAGGAGTTCCATATCTGTTTTTCAGGTTAGTGAAGCGTGAATTATATCCATTGTAAATCTCCCAGTCAGTCCTAAACCAAGGAGACATGAGCATATTTTGTCCATTATATAATCCACTCTACTTTTCATAGCTGAAATGTGTTTAAAAACGATGTATTATTTTTTTCCCACCAACTTCAATCTTTGAATAATGGGGTACAAAGAAACAATGTAATACACTTAGTGATATTTACACCCTTTAATTTAAACAAATTGACCAATGAACCTTGCTATACCTCTCATGATTTTTCAGGCTTTGATGTTACTTAGCCAAAAGGATGGGCTTGACTGCTTTGTAAATTTATACATTTTACTGGGGATGTAAGCAACCAGTCGACTAGCTTATCAGATAGTCAATTAGTCCCTTGACTAGTTGCTTCTACCCTGTTGCTGCCGGCTCTTCATACATTTAAAAATCAGAAGTGCGGCAGGGGGACCTGGCACAAACCAGGACAGCTGATTCCCAGCTC
Organism: Pelodiscus sinensis; assembly: GCF_052426305.1. NCBI lineage: Eukaryota > Metazoa > Chordata > Testudines > Trionychidae > Pelodiscus > Pelodiscus sinensis. The sequence goes on along the minus strand of NC_143054.1, from coordinate 156,807,350 downwards.
GTGCCAGTCCTGCACCGAGTCCTCCCCGCTGTGCTTAAGCCCTTTAAATATATTAAAGAGCCAACTGTCTCTTTAATACATTTAAAAGGCAGAGCCACAGCAGGGTTAGCTCCTGGGGCCGGGAGCTAATCCCCCTGCTGCTCCCCCTCTTATTGACTAATTGACTAGACAATGGAAAATCTATCAACTAGTGTAGTCGATTAGTTGATTAAATGAAATTTAACATCCCTACATTTTACTAATGAAATTAGAATGGAAAAAGAAATAGAAAGTCACAGAAAATAAAACAAGATGGTTATAGAATAATAATAAATAGGTTGCCTTGAAACATAATTAGTAAAGATCCAACCACTTCAGACCAAGATTTTATCATAAAATTTAACATATATAGATCTAAGTAGGTGACTTTTGTACGAGGGCTGTAAATGAGTAGTCAACTACCTATAAGCCTAGGCTTAGCAAGTAGTTGATTTGACTACTTGACTTGCATTCCTTCCCCCCTTGCTGCCTCTGAACCAGAGGTAGCAAGGTGGCAGGGTGAAGAAGGAGCCCGTGCTGGGGGAAGCCAGCTTAAAAGCCAGTTCCCTTTAGGACTGTCTCCACAGTACCACCAGCTCCTCCTCCACTGCTGCCTCTAGCAGAAGTGTGCGACCCCCCTGCGGATAGGTGCTGCTGCCAGAGTAGCCTCTGTTTGCGAACAGCCCTGGCTGTGGTGGCTCTGCAGTTTAAATGTAGTAGGAACTGGGCTGCCTGCATGCCCAGCTGATACTATATTTAAACTGCAGAGTCACAGCAGGAGTAGCTCCTGGACCTGGTGCAAGCCAGGACTGAGCCTTCTCTTATCAACTAATCAAGTAGTCGATACCAATTGTATCAACTACATGATTAGTCAATTACCCACCTCTTAACCCCATATTGGTACACAATAAGGCTATTAAATATCCACAGAACAGCCCCTCTGATTTGCAAATCAAATTATATGCTCACAACACTTCAGTAATTCTAAAATAACAATTTAGACATTTAAAACAAAATACAGGACTATGTACCAAAGGATACAATTTTAAAAAAATGAACACATATGAAAAGGACAAATCACATTTCAGAACAGAAGGGGGATGTGGGGGGGGAGAGGAAGGTAAATGTCTGTGAGCAAACAGGGCTTTTTCAAAAGAGAGCGTCCAGATTGCCTGGGTGCTCTCTTTCGAAAAAGCAGATTGCTTTTTTGAAAGTCTTGTGGAAGTTTAGATGATCTCTTTCATAAGAGGCTTTTTCAAAAGAGCTCTTTCAAAAAAGCCTCTTTCGAAAGGGGCTTGTAGTCTAGACGTACCCTAAGCTTTTGCTTATCAATTAATCGGTTAATAGACTACACAATTACATCCATACTGCATAAGAACCAGAGTCCAGTAATACTGTCTTAAGGGTTATGTTTATTTAAAAACTCCAAGTACATACTTTATTACTAAAGATTGTGAATGACTTAGTAAAAATGTTTGTATTTTACTAGGGAAGCTTTACCCTAAATATTTAGAAATAATTTTAAATCAACAAGTGAGGGGGAAAATGAGCTGAGACTGACTAACACATGGTTACATACAAAGACAGGTGAGACAGCATAATGAGAGTAGCTAAAGTCCAGATATTTCCTGTAATGGAATGTATGCTCAAAATAAAGTGGACAAAAGATACCTGAATGTGGTTTGACGACTTCTGTAAGAGTGACATTGTAACTCTTGTTTAGAGAAATGTAAAAATCCATAGTAAATCAAATGTTAAACTTTATATAGGTAATAGTTCAGAGTTTGAGAATACCTATTTTTAAATTAAAATAACACTTCTATAATTGAATAAATTTAAATGTCTAGTGATAGAAACGTAGCCGTGTTAGTCTGATGTAGCTGAAACAAAAAACAGGACTATGTAGCACTTTAAAGACTAACATCACCTAATAAACCATCTCGTTAGTCTTTAAAGTGCTACACAGTCCTGTTTTTTTTTTTTCAAAAGAGCTCTTTCGAAAAAAAAGTGTTCTTCCTCGTAAAATGAGGTTTACTGCTGTTGAAAAAACTACCACATTCTTTCAATTTAATTTTTGGCAATCTAGATGCAGGTGAAGTTTTTTCGAAAAAAGTCCACTTTTTTCGAAAAAACCCTGTAGTCTAGAAATAGCCTTTTAGGTTAATGCTATAGACTGCATGCATTTCTCCGGCCAGCAGCCTGGCTCAGTCCTGGCTTGCACCATGTCCGTGTCCGGGACCTACACCTGCTGCAGCTCTGCATTTAAAGTGTAGTAGGAACCAGGCGGTCAGGCAGCCCGGCTCAGTCCCTCACACCGGGTCCAGGAGCTCAGACCTCCCTGAGACAGGGGCTGCTGCCACCTCGCGCAGCTGCCTCTTTATCAAAGGCAGCAGTACAGGGTGACAGGCAGCTGGTCTGCAAGGAGAGTTGGTTTTTAAAATGGCTCCCCTTGTGGACCAACTCCTGCCTGGCACCTTGCGCTTCTGCCTCTGATACAGTGACTGCTGCTCCAGCCCCCGGGGACTATAGAATAGTCAACTAACCTATAAGAATTCATGAGGTTACTCGACTATTAAATTAACTGATATTTAATATTCCTATTATGCAGTAGTGCCTTTTTTGTTTTATTTCTCATTTCTTTTACAAATATCGGGTGGTCCTATGTATGACAAGTCTCACTGTCCAATTGAGGAAGTCTTCTGTGCCTTGTCCTAATGTTCTTTGAATGGAAGGGGGCAGTATACTGAAGGATTACAGCTTGTTTTCATCTTTCAGGGGTAGTCTAATGGCATTTTTTCATATTTGCCAATCTGACATAAAGCAATCAAGTTACAATGCTTTTCTGATGGAGTTATTACTGTCTAACTAGAATTTCTTTAATCTTGGACATCACCTTTTCACAATCTAATGAGGCAAAGGATAGTTTCTGTTGTGCTTTTGTTTTGTAGCTCATTGTTTCTAACTGGGTTATTTTCAGAACCACACACAGTCTGTGCATACTTTACGTGCAAACACATTAGGGTCTTGTCCCTGACTCTTCTTTGCAAAATGTAACTAGTGAAGTGTGGATGGACATTCACCAAGAGTATCTTGAGTTTTGCAAAAAGCCTGTTGAGGCTCTCTCTTGTTCAGGCTATAATTTACCAAACATCACTATATTTAGCTTTCTGTTCCTTATGTAGCCTTCCCATATTTTTAGTCTCCATTCATGTGGCTCACAAATTACATAGTCATTTCCTCATAACCTGGAATGGTCTGAAAGCAGAAAAAAGTTACTTATATGGGAAGTCATAATAGCTGTCTGTACCTTTAACTTTTGCATATATTGAGTTTTCCTCTGTCATTTAGTTAAACCACTTGTGCCCTCATGTTTCTAAGTTGGATCTGTGTTTTTCTTTTTTAGCGATTAACTGATCTGTGCATTTACTCTGGTGTTTCTTCTGGCAATACTCTGACCAATGAGCCAGTGCTTATGACAATCTTTGGTGGAATCTCTCTTTAAGACTTTGATTTGATTTTTCAACATATCTGTTACATGTCAGGCTTCATTTAGCTTTAACAAATATTGCTATCTTTATTTTTAACCTGTTATATTTTATTTCGGTTGTCATTTTTATAATTATATCCCAAGGAAGTCTTGATTTGAGTATCTCATTGAACTATTTAAAGCCACTGGACAAAAATGAGACATTTCCATTTTTGGTCTTTGCACTGCAGATGTACATTACTTAAGCTTAGTTTGGACCTAAGAACCCACACAAACTTATTAACTCATATTTATTTTAAATTAATATTGATCCAATTTGTATCTTAATTATAGTACCTGTGTTGTCCTTACTCAGCCCTTAATTGAATGGGGGATGTAATCACCACATAAAGAAGGGGAAAAAAATAGTATCACATGCTTTTATATAGTTTTAGTATTTAGGAGAAAATTTGTCATTTGTAACAAGTAATGGACTAGCCATGTTATAGAAGAAATACAAGTGAAATTGCACTGAAGATAAAACAATGAAGTAGTTTAAGGTAAATGCACAAGTGTAAATATTTACTTTACGCTCATTATGTTTATATCAGGCTCAGCCTAGTCTGATTATGTAATCAAAACACATGATCATCAGATTTGGTATATAGTACACACCAGACAATATAACCAACAAAACACACCTGTTCAGGATTTTTCGGCAGCTGATGTAGGTAAAAAGGTGTGCTAATACATTATTTGCAGCATATGAGCTGACTGAAAGAATCAAGTCCACCAAACACAAACTCAGTGACCATTGCTGTGAGACAGCACCATCCAGACAGAAATAAGACTGGAAATAGAAATACAGCACAAAGCAATATTGAAGAAAGGGTTACCCCGAGTTCGTAGTGGTGTTGTAGCAGTGTCGGTCCCAGGATATTAGAGAGACAGAGTGGGTGAAGTAATATCTCTTACTGGATCTCTTGGGTCAAGCTTTTGAGCTGCCCGGAGCTCTTCTTTAGGTCTGGGGAAGGTAATCAGTGTTACAGCTAAATACAAAATGGCAGGGTTTCTTTAGCATAACCAGTTAGCACGTATTCTAAGGGACCATTCAAGGTGAAGTGGCCAGTTAATATCCCTTACAGTCACAGGACAAAAAAAAAAGGCTTTATTAAATAAAGGAACAGTTTAGCTGTGTTGCTTGAAGAAAAGGGCTATGGTAAGTAGCAAAAAGCCACTCTTATATCATAAATGTAGGCCCAGAGAGGGACTATATCAGTTAAACTAGTAAAATGTTTCCTCACAGATGAGCCCCTAGTATCTACATTATGTGTAATGCCATAGTCACCAAGATACATCACATATGCTTTTTGGGAGTTAAAAAACTTAGTTATAGCCTGTCTAAATTGTATGCATAAAAATCCCAATTATCTATTAGTCACTAGACAGTTGTTTGTCGTATTTTCAGACCAATGCACATGCTAATCTGCATGGGTGCTAACAGAGTCAGGCTGAGTTGCCCCTAACATCTATGCATACAGTTGACCTTTAATATGGATTTACATGACTAAATATCTAACCCTCAGTGTGATGTAGATGTTACTAGAAGCCACTAGGTGGAACCTAAATACTGTATTAAAGAAGTGGGAAGGGCTGGAAGCATTAGCATGAATTTCACACATTTTAAAAAATCAGTACAGGTTGAACCTCTGTAAACAGTGGAAGGCTGGCAGCTGGAATCGCTGCAGGTAGGCTAACGGCTGCCCGGCAGGGCTGTGGTCTGGTGCATGGCAGCAGGGCTGCCCAGCAGGACTGGGAGCCCAGTGTGCGGCAGCAGGGCTGTCCAATAGGACTGGGAGCCTGGCGTGCCCAACTGGGCTGCCTGGCAGGGCCTGGAGGGGTGGGAGCCCAGTGGGGTGGGATTTGGGCTGGAGCTGGGCTGCCTGGCTTCATTGGGAAGGGAGAGTGGGCAGGCAGAGCAAAGGAATTGGTGGTAGAAATTGGAGCCTGCTGGGAGGCCAGTTGCTGGTCCAAGGCTGGGGGAGGCTGGTAGCAGGAGGGCCAGATATGACCTCTCCTGGTCTGGCAAAAACCCTAATCTGGTCCTGAGGGTGCTGTACCAGGGAGATCCAACCTGTATAATGATTTAGTTTTTAAAATCTATTAACCAAACAAGAAAATTCCAAACTCTAAATATACTTTATAAAATTTGTGGTGACTTTCTGGAGGATGAAACCTGTTTTATGCACTGCTAAACCTCCTCAGTGCTTTCTTTAGCATTATTTCTTTTCAGATGTTCAGTGAGATAATACAGGTTGGACCTCTCGTGCTCAGAACTCTGGTCCAGAAACATCCATCATCCAAATTGAGTTTAGTTATCCAGATATTCCCTTTTTGTGGACGTGGCCAAGTTTCCCACAGTTCCATAAAGTTTTATTTGCAGCCATCAGTTCTAGCTCTGAGTGTTCTGTCCTGTTATTTAGCTCCAATTTACCCCTAAATGTCCGTTAGCAGCCCAGTAAGCAGTGGGACCGTTGGTAATGCTGCTAGACAATTTTGACCTCCCATGGTCTGGAAAATTCTCTGGTTCAGAGCCAATCAAGTCCCAAGAGTGCTGGACTAGAGAGGTTTAACCTGTACTGATAAGTGTGGGATTAATGTCATCTGGCTAGAGACAAGCCCAGTTCAAAACTCCCTTATGTAACTCTGTCAATACAATACACATGTAATATATTCATAGTGTCATTTTTCATGCAGAGGTAAGTTAATGAAAACCTTTAATAAGGGGATCTGTTGCAAGATAAAGAAATATAAAGAAAGTTTTGTTTTGCTATTTAGAGAAGTATGAAACTGTAAGTTGGTGGGTATTACTCTTTTCTATGTGCTGCCTCCTGAGTCTGCTTCCTCTTCTTGGAGAGAGTCCCAGGAGAGGGCAAGATTTGGGGAACAAATCTTCAGACAAAGCACAGAGCTAGAAAATGCGTTAACTAATATAAGGTCAAACATAATTTTGCCTTTGTTGTGGACAAAGGGGTACCCTTTGTCTGGTTTGAACTAATGCGTCCTGGTGCTCACTTCCTGGTTCAAGTAATTGATTAACTGCCTCTAATACAGAGGCAGCAGCACAGTGCATCAGGCTGCTCCCTGGGAGTCAAACTGGGAGCTGTATACAGCGGTGTAGTAGTTTGGTTCACAGATAAGCTCATCATACTTATTGGTTACCCATTACATGGCTACATTCTTACATCCCTTGTTTAAACATGTTAACTCATCCAGATTAACTACTGGTTTCTCCAAATGTCCTTCTCCAGTCTGAGAGCAAAACTTGTGATTTAATTTGGAGTTTACTCTGGATTTACACCAGATTAACTAACATCCAAGTCTGGCTCTTAGAATTCACATTCCATATGATCTTGCTACATTGCTCTGAATTCAAATGCTAGCTTGAGAAGTAAACCACTGAAATACCTTTTCAAGTAACTAGACTTTAAACTATCCCTGAAATACCTATTGCATGTTAAAAGTGCCCAGATTTCCAAACTTCTTCGCAAGACTAATTATACTGTTACTTGTCAAATTTGGTTGTTTTGTAATATTATCCCTTGGTCACACAAATCCACTTACCTGCCTTGGATGGTAGGAATCTGAAATAAATAGCAGAGACACCTCCTTTTACAAACGTGGCATGCCTCATATCAGATTGTCGTGTCTCATCTAGTTTGTCCTCTGCATGTACACATCATTGTGCACCCAGGATGAGCTCAGCATAAATACAAACCAGCAAAACAGGCCCACTTGCTTTTTCTTGGCAGCCTGTATGTGAAAGGACTTTACACCACAGCTATCTTTTCCTCATCTCATTGGTTTATTGTTCAAAGGCTCTAGTATTTTTTTACTACAAATTAAAAATCCCACCCCCTAAAACTCTGTAATAACCTAATAATTCACAACCAAAATGTCAGTGAATTTCACTTATTACCGTGTTTTAGCGCATATAACCTGCAGGTTATACAAAGTTTTACAAACCCAGCAACCCCCCCGCGGGGTATACATGTCCGCGGGGTATACAAGTTTATTTTTACTTGCGTGGGCATGAGTGTGGCTCCCCTTCTGCAGGCCGGCCAGCAATTATCAGGTACCTAAAAGTAACATATATAACCCATGGGCTATACACGTGCGCGGATTATCTTAAAGTTTTTTTACACATTTAGGAAAAACCGCAGGTTATGCCTGGGTGCGGGTTATAAACGAGTGCGGGTTATATACGCTAATTTACGGTAATTCTTAAGGTTGAGTGAGGGTTAATGGGGTACTTTTATCCTGTACAATCACAGAACTCTACTCAAAGCCCATCAGTCAGTGGAACTGTTTCCATTAGCTTCCGTAGGGTTTGGCTCCAGCCCAGAAGGCTGGCATGCAGGGTGCCGGGTGCCCTCCAGACCTACTGAAGTTGTGGCTTTTGTTCTGACTTCTATGCTGGGCATGAGGGTTTATATTCTCATTCGGCCAAATTGTGAGGTACTTACACACTTTCTACTCATTTTTCTCAGGCAACCCTCCCATTGACTTCAGAGGGAGTTTGCAAACTGAGGTGCCTCCAGACTTGACAATAGGAGTTGAGAGATTTTGAGGGGGACGGGGTAGTGCATGAAGCCTCCCCCTGCAGTGCAGAGAGCCACATGGAACAGCCAGAGCTGCTGGCAGGCAGAGAAGCCTGCCTGAGAGTGCTGCTGGCTGGGAGCTGCATAGCTAAGTGCCTCTCTGCCAGAGCCTGCCTCTGGCACCCCACCCCCTCCTATGCCCCAACTCCCTCCCAGATCCTGAACCCCTTCTTGCCCAGGCCAGAATCCTGTACCCATAACCCCTCCCAGACCCTGCACCCCAGTCTCCTGCCCCAGGTCACAGTTCATCTTTTTAAAAAGTAAGCAAATAGCCCTCATGGTTGCAGAGGTAAATGGGGAAGTGTGGGGCAAGTGGACCCAGAAAGCTCAAAAAGGCAGAAATAAACTACTTAAAATGACTTCTGAAGGCTAAAGGTTGGCAGTACTGAGCGAGTCTGGAAGATAGTCCTCTTCTGGAGAATGGAATTGTCCCATCTGCTCCAGACACCAAGGCTTGCTGACTCTCCTTCCTCCCGGCTGGGTGATTACTTGGAAGCAAAGGCTGGCTTTTCTCTCTGTCCTGTGGGACCGCTGAGAAAGGAGCTCTCCCCTAGTTCTCTGTTTAAATACATGGGGTTTGGTGTTTCTTAAATCACAGTCTAGTCCTCAACTCTCATGATAAGTCTCTCAGTTGGGACTTTCATTTTATCGGCCTTTGCATCTGTTCAATACTCTGTCTGTGGAGCATGCTGGGAGCTGCCAATATAGCAAATGTGCTACATCCACTTTGTAACTGAAAGAATAATATTTACTTATATGTTTAACCAGGCAAACAGAAGCAGAAAAGACTATATAGGAGCAATGCAGGCTATATAAGTTGCTTCTGGGACCTTCCAGTTAGGATAGTGTACATCTGTTAAGTTTCCTTCCTACAGCTCTGGTTTCCAGGAGAGCTGGGTCAGAATCAGAGCTTTAGATATGAACTCCTCTGAATCAAGGGAAATTGAGATTCTGATCTGAGCTTTAGGTTAACAACTGGCAGAATGAACAAACAAACAAACAAGCTTAAAAATTCTGTGAGCTTTGGAGATGTTTAGAGCCCTATTGATTTCCAAATGTAGATTAGGGTCAGTTTTTCAAGTGCTCCACCCCACATATTTTGGTGGAGATGGCAGATGAGGGGAAAGAACAGATTTTCAAAAGAAGTCAGCTCCCATTTAAAAAATGTTCAGCAATCACATGATTCTGTTGAGACACCTATGAATAGATTTTCAAAACACTTGGATGCTGAGCTGCTTTGAAAATCTGGCGCTTTGTCTATACAAATCTAAACCAAAACCACACATCTGAACATCCCACTTTTTGAGGAAGGTTGGATCTATATCCAAACGTGGGCCCAGGTCTAGTGTGCAATTCCTCCTACTTCTGGTTGGGCTGAAAATACTCTGAGAATAGGCCTGTTCATAATACTTTCTACTTTTTCAGGCAGTCCCAAATGGAACCAATCATACAGAACTAAAAAAATAATGAGAAGAGCTAGCCAAATCTTTTTGAATTTCAGGGAAGATTTGGATTACATTTTGTGGAAAGTTTCAGGTTGGTGCTTATTTCAATCAAATTGGCTCACCCTTTGCTAGTGAAGATATAATATTATCTTGGTCTCAGATGGATAATTAAGGTGTGGAGATCAGACAGGTGATATCATAGTTCAAACACTAGTTTCAAGTCTTCACTTTGATAGCTTTAACAAATCCCCTAAAGCAGAATTGTAGAGCTAATGCTGGGATCAAATGTGCCAAAAGCTTTAAAAGCACCATGGAGAATGTCAAAAGAGAGTGATGAGGCTGCCTCACATTTGCATGTGGGGATAAATTGTTCCTGAATCTAATCCATAAATCAAAGCATTAAACTATTGTAATTAGACTCCACAGGAGTCTCTGCAGGGCATAAATATTAGCAGCTGCTCTTCCTATATGACAGATCTTAAAAAAAAATCTATACATGGATATAAATTCCCCTCCTAAAATGAAAAGAAATCTACTTAAAGGTAGCCTTGACCTGCCATAGGACATGTCAGAAAGATGTCTTATGAATAAATACAAGAACATCTTAATACAGTTGAATAACTGAGGAATTAACACTCCACTTACTGTACTGATAAATATTAAATACTAATTACAATGTAAATTATATAAGGACATTTAGTAGTGACTCAGGATCTTCACTCAGGATTGCGTCAGCGCAATGAGTATATAAAATCATGTGTTCCACAATATGAAGTAGGCCTGATTAGGGTTGCCATGTGTCTGGTTTTCGCCCAGACAGTCTGGTAATTGCGTCTTCTGTCTGGTAAAAAATCCCAGAAAATACCCGACATGTAAACATGTTTTCTCGGGTATTTTCCTCCTGCAGCTTGTGGCGGGGATGAAGGTGTGGGGAGTGTGGGAATTTAAGGTCGCCACCCTCCCCTTTTTTTTTTCTTCAACCAATTTTTTTTTCCCTCCCTGTTCGGGATTTTTGTGTGAAAGTATCTAGCAACCCTAGGCCTGATCTGATTCCCACAGGAGTCAATGGGAAGGCTTCCATAAATTTCAGTGGGAGTTGGATCAGGGTCAGAATACTCCAAAACACCAGCCAAATAAATGTGCTATTTGAATAAATATACAAGTCACATTTTATAGGGGAGCCCAGTTTTCTAGAATGGAATGGCCTGAGCTTTTAGGCCTCAGTTCAGCAGAGCACATAAGCAGATATGAGTTCAGTGGGGATCAAGCATGTACTTAAGTGCTTTGCTGAATCAGGTCCTTGATGCCTTTCTCCACATTAATCTTCAGATTTCTTATGCTGCCAGTATGGCTGGAATGCTCTTTCTGAACTCAGACAGATTTCATTTCTTTCATCTTTCCAGACCTGCCTCTTCAAGTTATCCCTTCTTTTTCTCATCATTAGTAATCCTCATACCCTCTCTCCTTCTCCTGAACAGTGTCCCCATGCGGTAAGGGTGTGTAACTTACATTCTGTAGATCTCACACATATTCCATGTAAGTAATACATGATAGTAATACATGTTCTGGACCATTCATATTAGTTCATGTGAGATCATACACTAGCTCATATAAATCCAATATGTAGGACACACACTACTTAATGACAAACTTAAAAAACAACAAATGGTCTGGTAGCACTTTATAGACTAACAAATCAGCTCACTTCTTCAGATGACTGGAGTTTTGAGTTTAGGATGTACAGACCCAAAATAAATTAAAATATAAGTTGCATAGAATTTTATTCCATATGTTATCCTATATCTTATGTGTGTTTTGTCTTACTTAGATAGTAAGCTTTTTGGGACAGGGAACACATCTTAAATGTATTTGCAAAGAGTGATTAAAACAGTGGTATATTTATTATACCTCTCACATCTTACTTCTATAGGCATTTAAATTACTCTGACCAATCCAGATATATTTGATGCCGGGTATGTATTTAGGGCACTCTTCCTCCCTCCCCTTCCTAATAAAACCTCACTGCCCCACTCAGACAATTCTATATTACTGATGTTTCAGGGATGTGGCGTGAGAAGCGTATGTTTAATATGTAAAAGGCCAAACTTTGCTCCCATTTACACCGATGCAACCCCCGTGAATCCATTTTACACAGAAGATTATCTATATTATCTGAACTGTCTGCTTCTTTAGATGATGATGGGAGTCAGGTTGTGTTGCTTCTAGTGGTGGACTGGTTTTTACGTAAACAAGGTTAATGAGTTTTTCAAGTAGTTTTACTTCTAGAGCAACATTGGAGATGGAAGTCAATATTACCTATCCATAATGTGAGATTACCAAAATGCACAGATCAGAGGCTTCTCTTCCAGGCAGTTAAGCAAAATAGCTGTAACACCGTTAGGTAAACTAAAATTAATTAATTTTTGTACATATACTAAATATATATGTATCTGATCAAACAAATAATTTTAAGGTACTCCATATGCTTTTAAATCAACAAACAATTGTCTTTTGTAGGACACATGACTTAGACTTTCTTGGATTCTGCCACAAATAAAGTCTTTAAAAAATCTTTAGTTTACAGGATAGAAAGAGTACTACAGAAACACCAAAATGAGCCCCAGCTCATGAGTTAATATGCATGAGTCATCTTTAGCTACTCTCATGCATAAAGTTACTGGTGTCAGTGTTTGCAGATTTGGGGCATTGGATTGTAAGCTCTTTGTGTAGCATTGCTTCTTTCTTTTATATTTGTGTAAGGTCTAGCACATCGTGGGCACTCTTGGAAACAGAAAATAATAGGCTTTTAAATTTAAATTTTGGCAGTATATAGGAATTATATTGAATATAGAAGGAAAGTAATTCAATGCATAACAATATTAATAGGAATATAAATCAATCCATTACAGACTTTAAATTCTTTTGTGATCTTTTCTTTCTTCTGCAATGATGAAACCATATAGTACTAGGAAAAGGTTATATTAATGTCTTCTAAAAGTTGCAGATCTCTGCTTTCTTCATCAGACTTTCTAGTGTGGACCCTGGAAGGTGATTCATTTTAGCTTAAAAAACACATTAAAAACAAGTGAACAGTGACAAATGTTAATTTAAACATGATTTTGGTTTTTTACTGGATTGATGATGTCACATGGGGGCTTTGTGAGAAGAACAAGCAGATTGTAGTCTCCTCTAAATCCCTTAATTTACAGTGCTTGTATGACACAAGCCTTTATGGGGTTATAAGAGAGCCCCCTGGTTTTTCTCCCATCCTTGTCTTAATGCATGCTTGTTCTTAAAAGCAGAACTCAACACTGTGAAGTGCTTTCCTTTCTGTACTACTGATTTATGCACATTTGCTATTAATGTTGGTTGTATAAATCCCTGTGATACAGAGTCATTAAGATGGAAGGAGAGGAAAAAAAATTGTAAGCTACACAGAATATACGATAGTTAATTATCCACCCTTTGTTGAATAGTGTACCAGAGACAAGAGTGTTTGCTTCAGTCTGATTTAGCTAGTACAGCTGCCACAACTAAAATACATAAATTAAATCAAATCTATTAAAATGTGTTAATTAGCTGGCTTACAACAGCTCTTAAGAAAACTCAGAGCATTTCTGCAAGTGTTGATCAATGAAGTTTCACTTAAAGAAACCCCAGAGAAACTCACTCTACTTGATGTTTTCTTTCGGGTTCAATAAACTAACATCAGTTATTGGCTGCTCAAATGGATGGAGTTCTCTGCATGTTTATGGGCTTGAGGGGCGGGGAGAAAGATTATTTTTTCCTTTATTGCCAAGATATTCTTCCTTGTAAAAATGTGTCTTTGCCATGTGAAATACCTCAATACTTGCCAATCCAATAAATGCAAAGATTATGTAGATGAAAATTCCAGTGGCCTGGGCCTTGGTCACAGTGTTATTTAAATGAATTGGCAGAATAACCCCCCCCCCACACACACACACACCAAAACCTTTATTCCTTTCCTCCAATGTTTGAGTAATTTCTTTAAAATCCTTTTCCATTCTCATTCTCCTGATTCCCTTTTTAACATTTGTCTCTTGCACAGCAATAAAAGGAGACTTTAAACTCTTGTTCTAGTTAAATGCTTTTTGGGAAAATAATAGAATTCTTCCTGTAGAGTTAGGTCTATCAATCTTCACACCTTGTGGCCTTGATTTTATTCATACAGGATTGATTTATGGAACTGCTATACTGTTGTCTTGCTGGAGAACTTCTCTGATGCGTATCCTCCATGGAGACTCTAAGTCAAAACATCACACGGGTCACCATAAACCTCTTTAGCTGCGTATGTACAAGCTTTATTCATGTGCCTTTCTAGCAACTTCAAAGGATTCCTCATGGAAGTGTTCACTGACACAAGTACAGGTTACTAAATTATGTCCTTACTACGGATACTTGTGAAAGTGACCCAGACTATGTCCGTTGATATGCTTGTCAATGTAAAAAAACGAACTACAGTAGATCTCTTTGCTCTTATTGCTACTGCTTTGAAGCCCTCTACTAGAATGTGTTCCATTAAGTTTGAGGCTGTACATAGGGTTGCCAACTGTGACTGACGCTATTCCAGGAGGATTTTTTTCCCATGACATAATGTCACTTTCTCAAAGTATCTTATTAAAATCTCCAGGATTGCTTTCAGTAATCCCTGGGAGATTGGTTGCTGAATCTAGGAGACTCCAGTCCAGTCCTAGAGGGACAGCAACCTTAGAGCAGCTGTGATTTTCAGGGCCAGATTAAGGCAATCTAGGGGCCTCTGCACTGTAGTATGGCTCCTCATGTTCTCATCCACCTATAAGTCCCATCTGCCAGGTCCCTAAACCTTTGTCCCTCTTCTCCTTGGGGAGGGGGAAAGTGAGAGAGCCAAGGAATCTATATCACTTTGGAAGCTGGGAAAAAAATCCTCTTCCTGAGATAATGTGGGCCAAATTTTCAAACAAGGAGTGTCAGATGCACATCTGGTGTAAGTTATGCTTTCGGTGATGCTAAGACAAATAAATCCATTCAGAAGGAAGGATTTCCTTTCCCTAGAAGCTTTAATAGATATACAAATCCCAATTCTGGACATGCAAACCCTAAAGATGGACACTCAAAATAGTAAATAGGCATGTAAAACTAGAACATAAGAATGGCTATACTGGGTCAGACCAAAGGTCTGTTTAGTCCAGTACCCTGTCTTCTGACAGCAGCCAATGGCAGGTGCCTCAGAGGGAGTGAACAGAACAGGCAATCATGATCCATCCCCTGCCACCCATGATCCATCCCCTGCCATCTTGGCTAATAGCTATCTGATGGCCCCATCCTCCATGAATTTATCTAGCTCTTGGATGAAAGGGTACAGTATATCAATTTTAATAAAGAAAATAGAATCTCAAAACTCTTTACAAATATAATAAATTAAATTTTGGAACCAGCCTGTGTATTAAACACTATACAGTAATTACTACCCTTCTTTTACAAATGGGAGGATTGCTGCAGAGAGACTGACTTCTCCAAGGAGTCACAGCAAGTTAGTGGTAAAGTAGGGAGAGGTTCTAGAATTTCTTACTACCAAGCCCTAGATCTAGTTGCCAGACAATATTTGCTCCTTGCGGGCCAGATCCTGACTTCATCTTAGCTACTCTGATTTACAACAGTGAAGGATCTGGACTGCATTTCTGAGTGAGTGACAATTTTAGCTATGTAATTCAGGATTTGGGAATCCTGTTAAGGTGCTCATGTTGACAGGGGCAGGGATTGAGCAAAGGGGGCAATTGCCCAGGGCCCAGTGATTTAAAGGGGTTTGGGTCTTTGGCCACCGTCAGCAGCAGTGGCTGGAATCCTGGCCCTTTAAATCGCTGCCAGAGCACCGGGCTGGAGCACTGTGTGCTCAGAACATCACTGAGGGTTTAGGGGTGGGGCGTGCTGCACTCTGGGCAGCACTGAAGCCTAGATGTTCTCAGCCCCGCCTCTTCCACTCTTGGCCCCACCCCTTCCAGAAGCATGGAGCTGGCCTCCTCCTGTTTTGCTCATGGGCCCATGGAGGCTACCATCTCTCCTGCCCATATTTAGGAACTTGGCTGTCTAGGTCTGATATCCTTTCCAGATTGTTGCAGACCAAAAGAAAAAAAAATCATTTAACTTGTGGGATGCCATCTACTAAAAATAATTCTTTTAAGTCTCCATTTAAGCGATGTGAACAAAACAGGGAGAGGTGTAAGTGATCACACCAGTAAAATCTCCATCAAATACTTCCCCATGTTTTCATTCTTGCCTCAAGGGCGGGTTTAAAAAAACAGAGAAGAGAGACCTTTTCAGAGTTGTGATTTGAAATTGTTCAATGAAATGACAAGATTTGAATAATGTACTAAAGTTGAAAATGTCACTGTTGTGCAGGGAAAGGCATCATCCAAAGCTGTCAGAATCCGAATACATAAAACTGCACATACTGTAATTCGTCCAAAGTTGCTATCAAAAGGAAAATAAGGGCGATATCTCTGTCAGCCAAAATGTCACACCTCAGAGATTTAGAGGATGTAGTGATTTGTTGACCTCCATACTATTCAGTGGGGGCATATATGTCTTCTCCTTGTATAATTCCTCCAGTCTTTCTTTGACATTCCAGCCAGGGCAAGGTAGCTACTAATATATGATGCCACTAATCCTCTGGGACCCAAGCAATCTGAAGTTCAGCATTTGGCAGGATGCAGTACATCTTAGGAAGTAAGTCTGTGGAAGAATGCATGAATACATTCTGTTTGCTTTTTACTATTTATCTTCATCACCCACTGACTTTTATCAGTAACTCTGCTGAATACCAGTAAGAAAATGTTATGGAAGTGTACCAGGGGACACTGACTAAGAATGGACCAGTTATGCTGCCTAATAGATACATCTTTTTTTCTGTGACTTTAGACTGTTGCTCACAGCATATATAGACAGGAGTTTTTTTGAGTCAGCTGCTTCAGATAGGTGTTTTCCATGGGAGGTTGCATGTATCAAGTTGAGAGAGGCCGGTTCTCCCCCGCTTCTCCTCCCAATCTCCCCTGGCCAGCCCTGCTTCTCCCCCCCCCCCCCGCCCTGCTTCTCTTGATCTCCCCCAACCAGCCCTGTGCCCCCCCCCAACTTCCCAGCTGATTCTCCTATGCTTCTCCTCCCAATCTCCCCTGGCCAGCCCGCTGCTCCCGTCCAGCCCCGCTTCCGGCGGCTGGTTCTCCCATCCTCCTCCTTCTGATCTCCCCTGTCCAGCTCCCTGTCCCCCCCACCCCGCCTCCCCCATCCAGCCCTGCTTCCGCTGGCCGCTGTCCCTCCTCCTCCCTGATTTTCGCCAGACAGCCCCGCTGCCCCCAACCCTGCGTCCTGGAGGCTAGTTCCTCCCCACACACACCTCCTCCCAGCCTGCCCCGCTCCCCTCCTGGCAGCCACACTGAGGCCCTTGGCCCATAGTTTGGAAAATGCTGGTGTAGCTGATTAACCGATAAGCAAAAGCTTATAGGTTAATGCTATAGACCAATGTTTCTCAGCTAGTGGTACAAGTACCCTCAGGGGTACTTGAGAGAAATCTGGGGGGTATGTCAACACAATTGAAATTTGGAAAAAACTGAATTTGTTTTAAGTTTTGCAGCGCTTTATTATTTTTGTACTTTTTACACCCCAAAATTTTGCCCATCCAGCTACGATTAAGTTGTTTAAACAAATGTGATGCAATGGTAGAAAAAAATTTGTGTGTCTGAAAACTGTAGGTACTGGGAGTACTTTTTTAAAAAATTTTTTTAAAGGGGGTACTTTATAAAAAAAAAAAGGTTGAGAAACACTGCTATAAACTACACGCATTTCCCTCCTCCCTCCCATTGCCACTAAATTGTTTAGCAGGCTACCCCTGCTGTGGCTCTGGATTTAAAGTGTATTAGGAGCTGGGCAGGTAGGCAGTCTGGCTCAGTTCTGGTTCATGCTGGGTCTGGGAGATCAGACCCCTCCATAGACAGGGGCTACTGCCACTCTGTGCTGCTGTCTCTTTATCAGAAGCAACAGCGCAGGGCAACAGGCAGGCGGTGCATGAGGGAAGCTGTTTTTTTAATTGGCTCCCCTTGCAGACCAGCTCCTGCCTGGCACCCTGCGCCGCTGCCTCTGATACAGAGCGCACTGGCTGCTGTCCCCTCCCCTAGGGACTATAGAATAGTCGACTAACTGATCAGAATTCTTGAGGTTACTCAACTATTCAATTATCTGATATTTAACATCCCTAAAGTTGAGGCTGCCAATTAGGGCAAAAGTGTGGTGGTGAGTTTGATGTTGTAGTTGTAGCTGAGATCCACCAAACTTATCCCACACAGCCATGGTGGTGGGGGAAGGAGGGAGATTTTTACTCCGTACAGAGCTGAATGGGTTTCAGACTGATAAATCTACACGTGAAGAGCTCTGGAGTTTATCAGCAATGCCATGAGGCATCTGATCTCCCAGTAAATGCTACTTGTTACATCTTTAAGGAGGTGGGTTAGTTTCTGCAGCATTGCCAGCACCAAACATTCAAAACTCATCGGTCAAACCCTCCTCCTGACTCCATCCAAAATCACAAGTGGTTTAAAAATCATTAGATTTATAAATTAATAATATACTTTGAAGCCTTTTCATTTGTCTGCTGGTTTTTGAGTCTTCAGGGTACACTTGACTTATGTTTCATGCTCTCCTCTGCAACAACCATGAGACCTAACCATTTCCTTTTTATTTATTTATTTTTTACAAAATTAAAGATGAAGGTCTCACATGTCTTCAGGAGCTGCAGCTTCTTGACTATTACAGGACTCATGATAAAATCATGAGAGTTGGAAGCATTAGGTCTGGAAAGATACCTTTAAGTAGATCAAGTTCTGACCTTAATGGAGTATAGACAAGTGGGGATTTTCCTCTCTCAGTATACACAACAATCTCTCTTGCACAACTTTTGGATTCTTCAACCACATTCTACAATCAAGTGGCCTAGTGGTTTCTTAAAAAGACAGTTTCCATTAACTAGACTACAATGAAAATACAACACGCAAACAAATTGACATTTATTGAGAAAATGTTTGACAAGCAAACGGCAAGTATACAGTTAGCAGTTATCAAGCAAATGAGTACATCCGGGGTCAGGTTTTGGGGTTAGGGTGAGGGGGTACCCGGCACGGGGGAGCCCGGTTACTTGGCCCGTTCCGCGATACCCGGCGTACCCCGTGGGTGAGACCCACTGGTGGGGTGTCCCAATCATCCGGAATGCCAGTCGTGCCCCTTGCGTGGAGAATACAGAATATATGTAAATTCTGTAGGATGATGGGGCGGGAGGGGGAACATGGTAAACCCCCCCAGAAAAAACCCTCCCCTGGTGTCCAATGACACCGAGTCCTTAAACCTTGTTTGTCCCTCGGCGTCCTCTTCTTCCGCTTACTTGTCCTCTGGAGCGATGGGGAGCGATTTTTTTACTTAGTCCTTGGGGAGAGAGGAGGAGCAGTAGAAAAACCAACACCCCCCAAAGAAACCCTCCCCTGGTGTCAAGTGACACTGAGTCCTTCTTGTCTCTCGGCTTCCTCTTCTGCCGCATCCTTGTCCTCTCTGGGCTCGCTGCCACGGCTGCCGAGGGGCCCTCGGGGGGGGGGGTAAATTGCCCCTGGAGGGGCCCCTGTCGACCCCCGTAGTAAGGGGCAGCCATTTAGTCCCGCTGTGGCCAGCGGGGTTATAGTTCAGAGGCCCGTTGAAACAGTCCAAGCACCAAGGTCCGGTTTCAAAGTCTCAAAGTCCAAAGGGATAAAGTCCTGACTCGGTATCAAAGTCCTAGAGCGGTCTGGTTTCAAAGTCTCAAGTCCAATGGGATAAAGTCCTGACTCCGTATCAAAGTCCTCAGAGTCAGTCGGGTCCCGTGGCTCCTCTTCTTCCGCATCCCTGTCCTCTGGCACGGTTGTGGACCGCACCTGGGAGTGGGCCACGAGCTCAGTCTCGTGGGAGGGAAAAAGAGGGGGGGGAAGGACGAGGACTGGAGGCCCCCCCAAAAAAACCCTCCCGATGTCCCGTGCGGTTCAGTTGTTCTGTGTGTCCTGATATTGGCGGTGGCCCGTGACGTGCTCTGTGTAGATATCACGGGACCACCAGAAGGTGTCTGAGACCATCAGCTGTCTCATGAGGCCGGTGTACTTCTTCCCGATGCCGTAAGCTTCCAGCACCAGCTCGTTCTGGGGGTCCCACGACCCCAGCGCCCCCACAAGCAGGGTGTAGATCTCGACCGAATAACCCCTCAGGGTGTCCGCCAGTGGTGTGTATTTGACGATCTTCCAGAGACGGGCTGCCTGAAACGCCGCCGACTGGTTCTCAAAGGGGACGGACACGTCCACCATGATGATCTTTTTCACCTCCTCGTTGGTGATGACGATGTCCGGTCGGAGGAGGCTGTTTGTACCCAGGACGACAGAGTCCTCCATGACGGTGCCCAAGGTCGGAGGCAGGGCCTTGACGACGCGGTCCTGGATGGCGTTGTGGCGCAGTAACCAGGCCCCCGAGTGTGTTTCGCAGCTGCAGAGGACGTGGGGCAGGGTCTCGTTCTCATAGCCGCAGCGTCTGCAGCGCTTGTCCCGGTTGCCGAAGCGGGCGGCTTCGTTGAGGGGGATGCAGTTGAGGCGGGCCCTGTGGACGAAGCGCCAGTCGATGAAGCGGGTGAAGCTCCTCCCGGAAAGGAAGTGGTTGCTGGCGGTCCACTTGCTGGATACCTCGAAAACCTTGCCCTGGTCTGGCTTCTTTTTCAGGTTCTCAGCGTAGAGGCAGCGGAGGGTGGACTTCAGGACCCTCTCCAGTAGTTTCCGGGCGGGCGGTATGACGACCGTGTTCTGGTCGGAGTTGATGCGTGGGATCAGGATGCCCATCTCTTCTCGCTCCTCCGCCCAGGTCCAGTGGCAGCCGATCTTCTTCCCCAGGCGGCGGGTGGCGGCGCGGGACCAGAGGGAGGACATTTCTCCCCCTTGCCTTCCTAGGTCGTTCTCAAGGGAACCGTTGAGGAAGGCTATGGTGTCCTGCGGAGCGGGGGCCCTGGCGGCGCGCTTGCCGACGGTCTCTTTCAGGGTGGCGTTCGCGATGGTCCGCACTTTGCGGTCTGGGCACGTCAGGAGGCGGAAGGCGTGGGTCACGGTTGCGATATCGCACAGGTCTCCCATGTGTGGGACATTGGCACCCCCTTGCCTGTGCGAGATGTAGATGATGTCCGAGCTGGCCCTTTGGGGGAGGTAGAGCCACTTCCAGACCAGCTGCCTGATGGCGCGGTCTGCCTTGGTCAGGGGACCCTTAGCGACGGCCGAGCCCCTGAGGGTGAAGGGGATGCGGGGGATGAGAAAAGTTATTAAAGTCCAATTCACTTTGAAATACGCTGCAAATGCAATATATATCATATACTTAATTATAATTCTCCTGTGATTTTGAGAGTGTTCTATATATTACATACAAAATACAGAGAAAAGAAGAAAGGTTGCAAAGTCTAACTCTCCAACATTAGCTAATGGCAGAATTGAAGTAATCCATACAGCAGGAGTGCGCAACTTTATTTGGGGGGGTGACTTCAGAAATTTTTGAAGTGGCCCCGAGATGCCCTGGAAGGGGCCAGGCCTCAGGTGGAAGGGGCAGGACCAGGACACTTCTGTGCTTCCCTGCCCACAGACCTTGATTGGCCTGACGGTGGGAGGAGCGCATGCTGCCCCAGAGAGAACCGCCAGCTGTTGTGAACAGCTGGTGGTTCCCTCTAAGCACCTGCGCCCCTGGCAGCAGGAGGAGACTTCACATACTCCTCCCACCCCCAGGTCAGTTGGGGCCTGGGGCAGGGGTGGGAGGGCTCCCTGCTCCCGCCCTGCAAGGGTGCACCAAGCTTAGAGTCAACCACCAGTTGCTCAGTGGGGGGAGGGGGCAGAAGAGGTTTCACATGCTTCCCTATGCTCTCAGGCCCTGATAGGCCTGGGGGCAAGGAGAGTATGCAAAGTCTCTCACTCCCTGCCCTGCAAGGGGTGCATGGCACTTGGAATCAACCCTGATTGTGGATTCTAAGCACTGTGCACCCCGGTGGGAGAGGAGACTTTGCTCAGTCCCCCGTCCCTAGGCCCTCATTGGCCCGGGGGTGGCAGGGTCATGGCAGGGCATCAACCTGCTTGGTGGGTCGGATCTCGCCCACGGAGACCCTTTTGACCACCCCTGCTATGCAGCCTTCATTCAGTCCCCTTTGGATATGAAATAGAATATGGAGCTAAATTACATGATCAAACACTATTTTTCCCCAGGCGAATCTTCAGCAGTCAACAATGGGCAGTCTTGGCCTCAAGACATGTCTCTTGCACTTGAGCTATGTGATTGGGGGGTAGAAGAAGGAAATCATCTGCAAACACTTGAGGTATGTCTAGACTACATGGCTCTGTTGTTAGAGCCATGTAAATTAGTTTACTAGACATACCCAAATGAAGTGGCGATTTAAATAATCGCCACTTCATTTAAATTAAAATGGCTGCTGCACTGAGCCGATCAACTGTTTGACGGCTCAGCGTGCTAGTCTGGATGCTCCGCGGTTGACATCAAAGGTATTTGTCAATCGCCCCGGTAAACCTCATCCCACAAGGCATAACGGGGCAGTCGACAAATACCTTTGATGTTGACCGCGGAGCGTCCAGACTAGTTCGCTGAGCCGACAAACAGCTGATCAGTTCAGCGCGGCAGCCATTTTAATTTAAATGAAGTGGCGATTATTTAAATCGCCGCTTCATTTAGGTATGTCTAGTAAACTAATCTACATGGCTCTGGTGACAGACATTCCCTTGGTAGGTAGTAAGGTTATAGGGAACAGCCAGCATGGATTTGTAAAGAACAAATCATGTCAAACGAAACTGATAGCTTTCTTTGATAGGATAACGAGTCTTGTGGATAAGGGAGAAGCCGTGGATGTGGTATACCTAGACTTTAGTAAGGTTTTGATACGGTCTCTCATGATATTCTTATCAATCATGATAAGATCAATCATATTCAAGTAGGAATAAGAGATCCTCCGGAAAAGGGCTTTATTCCGGAGGATCGCGCCAGTCTAGACGCTTTTTTCCAGCTTTTCCCCAAGCCGGGAAAAAAGCGGCGGACATGTTTATTTAAATCCGCGGGGGATATTTAAATCCCCCGTGGATTTCCCTATTCTGACTTACCTGCTTTGCATGACTATTCCGTTTTATGGGGCCAGTGTAGACGTAGTCTTATTGTACAAGGAGTAAGGGAAGTCAGAGGAAGAGTGCTCTATTTCAAAAAAAGTGTTATATAGATGCTCCCAATTTCAAAATAAGCTATTTCGAAATAAGCTACACAATTGGCATAACTTGAAATACAGTGAGCCATCGCTACTTCGCTGTTCGACCATCGCGGATTCACGACTTCGCGGACTTTTTTCATTACGTATGTATATATTATAAAAGAAATATATCGCGGATTTTCCGGAAATTTCGAAAATAGCCGCGATATATGAAGACCCCAAATATTTCGTTAATTCCATTAAATATGGTGTCCCTACTTCGCGGATTTTCAGCTATCGCGGTCGGGTTTGGAACCTATCTACCGCGATAAACGAGGGTTCACTGTAACTTGAAATTGAGCTAAGCCCTGCTGTGTAGACACACCCTAAGAGGGGAAACAATTGGAAAAATCAAGTGGTTTTTAAAATCAGTTTAATCTGAGTCTTTGAGCACTAATATACATTGCTGATATGCATATTGTTATTGCATAGTGTCATTACAGGGAATGGGTGCCTTCACTGTGCCTTCCATACTGTAGTATGTTTAGATTTCTTTTAAGATAAACCATAGCCCTGAATTTCCTGGGTTCATAATGCTTGTTTTTGGGATAATACAACATCCTGATAATGTAATTTACTCTCAGTTACTGATATAATAGCTTGGCCTCAAATCCCTCTTCACTTAGGGTTTGTCTGGAAATGTAACACAGGTTGAATCCCCGTTTTAAGTGCAAAATTCAACTCATCCTAACTATAGATCTGCAACTTGTACCTCCAACTGTCCCTTTAGAGATTGCCGAGTTTACAGAAATTTAATATTAATAATTAAAGAACATGAACTCAACACCTTCTGCATTTTAGATTAGAGAAACCTCCCCTACGTTACATCTCCCCTACATCTCTTTCTCTTTCAACCCCCAACTATGCTTAGGCATAACAGAACTGCAAAGTACATTTTGGGCATCTACTAAAAAGCTACCGAAACTGGAGTTGGTTAATGCTCTAAGACAGTATTTTCATGATTCAGTTCATAGTCCTTTAGAAATAAGAAGTGTGTGTGCCCAGAATTTTGTGCCTTCTTCTAAAGAGCCTTCTATCTCTTCTGGTGTCAAAGGGAAGCTGTCTTCTTTAGTCTGGGAAGCTGCCAGTCACTCGAGAATTGTCAAGTCAACAGAATGGGAATGCGGATTGATGGTAGTTGGGAGAGAAAAGGAGTGTGGTTAGAACAAGAGCGAGGAAGGCAAGACTCCTGGGTTCTGTTTTCTGTTAACAAAATGCTATGCCTCAGTTTCCCCATCTGCAAATCGGGTGTCACTGCTGCCTTCTCTGGGGTGCTGTGAGAATTAATGTTTGAGTTTCTTAGATAAAAGGTACTGTAACGGCAAACTATTTATGAATAATAATTGTTTATATTTCACTAATATTTACTATTCCCACCTCTCCATTACCTCACAATGCCATGAAGGAATTAAGGGGCTTGATTTGTTTCCCTTCATGGTTGAATCTCTTGCGGTTGGCAAGAAATCACCAAGTTTATGCAGGTTTGTTTTTGAAAGCTTTATAGTAATCATTGGACAAATTGTCTGAGCCCGGGGCATTTCCAGATTGCATATCCTTAATTGTATTAAACTCTTCAGAGCCATCTGATGGATTGTCTCACAGTGCAGCCATCTGTTCTGCAAATTTATGCAAGCTTTACTTTATGGAGAAACTCCAAGGTGATCACTCTGGAGTTACATTTGAGGGTCCTGGGCTGCTCTTTGATGGAAAAGGGTTAGTGTAGTGTAACTGATGATAATATTCTGATTGAGAAAAACATAAGGTACTTGGGGTTTATTAGTTTTAATTAATGAGGCTAAAATGTAACAACTTTCCTGCTATATTTGTAACATTTGGCTAAAAATAAATGAAACCAAAACAAATGAACAAAGAAACAAAAGCTATTAGGGTACATGGGAGTTTCTGTAGAGTCCACTCTGCTTTTAGGACAGAAGTTCTAGCTGTCTAGGAGGCCTCCATTCCTGTAGTGCCAAAGCTCTGTATAGTCTCTAATGCATTCGTTCACAACTCTTCTCTGAAGCAGGGAAGAGCCGTTACCTACCATTCGCAGCTAGGGGATCTGAAGCATGGAGACATGAAGTCACGCAGGAATTCTGTGACACAAGTAGAAATCAGACCAAGGTTTACTAAAGCCCAGGTTGAACCATCTTTCACCTCTCTAGGTTTTATATCTGCCTGTCACATTTATGTGTTCTGTGCCAGATAACCGCCCCCCTCATCTGCTATTTTCACATTTCAGCTTTCTTTTCCAAGCAGATGTCCATAAATAATGTTCTAAAAAAATCAACTTCCAAAAGGTCATTTTTTCCCTAGAATAAGTATCCTTGTTGTTGAGCGGGTTCTAAACTTCAGGTTTTTCAATGGAAAGATTATGACAGGCCCACCTCGACATGGTTAGTATGTTAAAGTGCTGGCCAGACCAAAGGAGACTGGCTCATGGTCTAGGATAGTCACCACCAGTAAATCAGTCTTTCCATGTAATCCTCTACATTCAGCACAAGCACTGTGTCTCATGGTAAAGTGTAGGACAGGAGCTAGAAAACACTTAAAATTACAGCCTACAGCCAGCAGCGCTGGAACAATTTGTGTAGTGGGTGGAGTGGAGAGTCATTGAACCAAACAGTAAAGTTTAACCCTATATATGATGGAAACCACTTCAAGCCGGGAGGTGCAGCAATACCCTATGCCGACAGTCATTTCAGACCATCTTTTGGGAACACTGTTTAATTGCAGAGTAGATGTTCTGGATCAGGCTGGAGCCAGGACTCTGGGATGTTCATGGGACCCCAAAGCCCAGGCTCCAGCCCAAACCCGAATGTCTACACTACAGTTAAATAGCCCCCCACCCAAGCCCCGCAAGCCTGAGTCAGGTGACATGGTTCAACTGTGGGGCTGTGTCTACATTGGCACCTCTTTCCGGAAAAGGGATGCTAATGTAGCACATCGGAATAGCAAAATCCGCGGGGGATTTAAATATCCCCCGCAGTATTTGCATTAACATGGCTGCCACTTTTTTCCGGCTTGGAGATAAGCCGGAGAAAAGCGCCAGTCTAGACGTGATTCTCCGGAAAATAAGCCCTTTTCCGGAGGATCTCTTATTCCTACTTTGAAGTAGCCATGTTAATGCAAATCCCGCGGATTTTGCTATTCCGACGTGCTACATTGACATCCCTTTTCTGGAAGGGATGCCAGTGTAGACGTAGCCTGGGTGTTTAACTGTGGTTGTAGACATACCCTATGTATATGAACAGTGCATAAGTGTCAAAGTGCTACCATAATAAAAACAATAGCACTTTAAGGCTGCATCTAGACTGGCAAGTTTTTCCGCAAAAGCACCTGCTTTTGCGGAAAAACTTGCCAGCTGTTACACTGGCCGCTTGAATTTCTGCAAGAACACTGACTTCCTACTATCTGAAATCAGTGCTTCTTGCAGAAATGCTATGCTGCTCCCGTTCAGGCAAAAGCCCTCTTGCGTAAATGCTTTTGCGCAAGAGGGGCAGTGTAGACAACGCGGTATTGTTTTGCGCAAAAAAGCCCTGATCGCGAAAATGGCGATCAGGGATTTCTTGCGCAAAACCGTGTCTAGATTGGCACGGATGCTTTTCCGCAAAAAGTGCTTTTGTGGAAAAGCGTCCCTGCCAATCTAGACGCTCTTTTCCGCAAAAGCTTTTAATGGAAAACTTTTCAGTTAAAAGCATTTGCGAAAAATCATGCCAGTCTAGATGTAGCCTAATAGTTTAACATCCCGTTCAGTGTTTCCCAATTTTATTTGGCTACGGAACCATTTTAAACTAGAAAGAATTTTGTGGAACCTCTAATAAACAGTCTTATATATGGTGCTGAAAAAGTAGATTACAAATAAGTAACGATAATAATAAACAAATGCTAAACAAGGTCATGAGATCAACACAAATGAAAATTGTTTCCAACAAAATTAATAAATGCTTAAATATTATTTTTAAAAAAATCATAAAATTGTTAATGTAATGGAATTTTCTCACAGAACTCTTATTTTCACTTAGCGGAACCCTGGGGTTCCACAGAACATCATTTGAGAAACACTGCTCTAATCATAAAATAATGCTGTTTTCTGGCAAAGAAAAAGTGACAGATATCACTGGTCTACAATTTTTTAGGAGTCGTCTGCTTCAGAGATAAAATGTGCTATTTATTATGTATTTTGATGTGCTGAATTCAAATATGACAATTAAAACAACTGATTGGCTACTGTTTCCAAGATATTTAAGTTTTTACATTTTACATCTATGAATGTTGTGTAGATAGTAGAGTTTTAATCATAAATTGTAAACCTAGGTCTTTTCATGTGTTTATGGTTGCTTTACGTGATCATATTTCACCTGTCCTGTTTATGTAACACTTTAAAAATCAGCAAAAGGGTTATATAAATATGTATTATGAAACAAAAGGCAAAAAACTATTATGTACATAGTTTAGTCCTATTCAGTGTCTACTTGGCGCTTCTTGGCTTGTCTCTTGTATTCATTAAATGGAGCATCTCTTGTCACTGTCCAGCAATAGTCTGCAAGCATTGATGGGCTCCATTTGCCCTGATAGCGTTTCTCCATTGTTGCAATGTCCTGGTGAAATTGCTCGCCGTGCTCGTTGCTCACTGCTTTGCAGTTTGGTGGAAAAAAATCTAGATGAGAGTGAAAAAAATGTATCTTTAGTGACATGTTGCAACCAAGGCTTTTGTATGCCTTGAGGAGGTTTTCCACCAACAACCTGTAGTTGTCTGCCTTGTTGTTTCCAAGAAAATTTATTGCCACTAACTGGAAGGATTTCCATGACGTCTTTTCCTTGCCATGCAGTGCACGGTCAAATGCATCATCTCGAAGAAGTTCACGAATCTCAGGACCAACAAAGACACCTTCCTTTATCTTAGCTTCACTTAACCTTGGAAATTTTCCACGGAGGTACTTGAAAGCTGCTTGTGTTTTGTCCATGGCCTTGACAAAGTTCTTCATCAGACCCAGCTTGATGTGTAAGGGTGGTAACAAAATTTTCCAGGGGCCCTGAATGCAGCCGTGCAGCTGCGGCTGGCTCAGCAGGGGCTCCAGCCCGCAACTTGCTGGCCGAGGGCTGCTCTCAGCCCGTGCTATCCCCTGGGCCACTTCTCGTCTCCCCCTTCCCAGGTACCTGTACCTCCAGCAGGTCTGTCAGGGTATATCTACACTACCCCGCTAGTTCGAACTAGCAGGGTAATGTATGCATACCGCACTTGCAAATGAAGCCCGGGATTTGAATTTCCCGGGCTTCATTTGCATAAGCGGGGCTCCGCCATTTTTAAATCCCCGCTTGTTCGAACCCTGTGCCGCGCGGCTACATGCGGCACGAACTAGGTAGTTCGAACTAGGCTTCCTAGTTTGAAGTACCGTTACTCCTCGCTGCACGGGGTTTGAACGAGCGGGGATTTAAAAATGGTGACTCCCTGCTTATGCAAATGAAGCCCGGGAAATTCAAATCCCGGGCTTCATTTGCAATTGCGGTATGCCTACATTACCCCGCTAGTTCGAACTAGCGGGGTAGTGTAGACATACCCCCTGAGAGGGGAGGGGGGGCTTGCCGGCTGCCCCTCCTCCCCTCCACCGTTCCAGAGAAGGAGGACGACCCCACCAGCACTACCACCTGGAGGCCTTCCCCTGCTGCCTGCCCACTGCTGCTGCTGCACCCCGCTGAGGGGGAGAAGAGGAGATCACCATCGAGAACTGTGGAGGGGGTTTGTTTAAAAAGACTGAGTTTTTTTCATCTGCCTCAGGGGTGGTGGTGAACTGAGCTGTCGAAAGGGGGCTGGGGGAGAGGCTCAGAGCCCTCCCCCCAGTCCAGCTGCCCCCCCCCCTGCTGCCACCACCCCCAACACCCCCTCCACCACCCCTCACCACCTGGACTGTCTCTTCTCCCCCTTGCGGGGATTGCTGCCCCGCCCTCCACCTGGGACTCTGCTGCAGCAGTGGGCGAGGTCGAGCCCCCACAGCGCTCGTGGGCGTGCTCCCTCCCCACCTCCTTGGACTTGGCTCCCCTCCTTCAGCTACATTTGGTTGGGGGGCCACCCTCACCCCTGGTCACCCACCCCCAGCAGCTTGTGTCCTTCTCCACTGCCTGCCCCTCCCCTGCTAGCCTAGTTTTTCATTTCCCCTCCCTCCCCAGTCACTTACCCACCACACCCGTTCCCAAAGTTTACCAGCCACGCCCCTACCCCAGCTAGCCCAACTGTGTGTGTGCCCCGCCCCTCTCAGCTGCTGTTCCACTTCCATTTCGTCCTCCCCCCCGCCCCGGCCGCCTGTCAGCCCTTGAGTACTGCCCGATCTGCCCTGTCCCCCCTGCCCCGAGCGCTTGTGCCCCACCCATCCCCTTTTAGTTAGCCCCCCTGTTCACCGCACTCCCCCAATGGCCCCATAGTACCCCCCCATTGTATCCCAGTGCAGCCGGAGGAGCCAGCCCCCGCCCTGTACCCATTACCTTGGCCCCCTGTCTGCCCTGCCAGCGCCCTCCTCCTCTGTCTGCAGCCTTACAAGGAGGAGTGGTTGCTGGCCCCTCGGTGTCCCGTTTTCATCCTGCCATTCCTGGTGCCCTCCCTCCCTGCAATAGTCAGCGGGAGGGAGTGGTTGCCTTCCCCCCCGCCCAATCGCGCCCCCCCTTTTTTTCCCCCGCGTCCCTCCCCCTACAATAGCGCCCTCCTCCTTCAGCAGGGAGGAGAGGCTGCTAAACGTCCCCCCTTCCTCAGTTGACCGTCCCTGAAACCTGTGCCCTTCCTCCCTCCTCCTCCTTCTCCTTACTGACGCCCTCCTCCCCTGCCTGTTGCTCGGTGGGGAGGAGCGGTTAATTCCTGCCCCTCCCACTCCCCCTCTGCCATTTGAAAGCCCTTTCCCCCTTCATGATGGAGGAAGCCCCTGCCCTTGTCAGTCCCACGGTCCCTCCATTGCCACCAGGCCTAAAGAATGCCGCGGCCGACCTCCCGACCCCAGGTCCGAGCTCCGCCGCTGCCACGGCCTATGCTCCCTCACATCTGAGAGCAACCACCACCTTGGCCGGGAAAAAGGGCGGGGGGAGGAAAAAGGGTAAAGGCCCGGCCCCGAAGGTCAAACCCCCCGTGGTCGAGGCCGCCCCGCCCCCTGTGGCCCTATCATCTACCGCAGCCCCTCCTTCCCCTGCTGTTCCCTCCACCGGCTCTGGGGGTGATTCAACCAAGGCCCCCAGAGCGTACGCCCAGGTGGCCGCTGCCGCCCCCTCACCTGCCGTGTCATCAGCCCTGACCGCCGCCTCCAGCTCCATCCTGGGTGGCCGGGGCCTCTTTCTCACCATGACCAGGAGGCACGGCGTTCATTGCCTCCTGGTCGCCGCCTCGCCCCACGTAGAAACTTACGTGCGGGCGTTGGCGAAGGTGGTGGGGGCCTCGGCCGTGGTGGCGGCCTCCAAAATGTACGGGAAGGTTGTGTTCTTTCTCGCCTCGGAGGCCGCCGCCCAGGAGGCGGTGGAGAGGGGCCTAGCGGTGGGGGGCGTGCCGACCAGACCTACACCGTCCCGGGCCGTAGTATATTTGACAACTTGTATTTGGTCTGGGTTCTCTTAGAGCTCGGGCGTAGGGATGGCTTGTCGTTCGCCCTCCTGTCCCTGGACCAGGAGAAGGCATTCGACAGGATGGACCACGGGTATCTCCTGGGCACCCTGCAGGCCTTCGGCTTCGGGCCCCGGTTTGTGGGTTTTCTCCGGGTGCTGTACGCCCTCGCGGAGTGTCTGGTCAGGCTCAACTGGACCCTGACCGAGCCGGTCAGCTTCGGGCGGGGGGTACGTCAGGGGTGTCCGCTGTCGGGCCAGCTGTATGCTCTGGCGATCGAGCCCTTCCTCTGTCTCCTCCATAGGAGGTTGACAGGGTTGGTGCTTCGGGAGCCGGAGCTGCGGCTGGTCCTGTCGGCGTATGCCGATGACGTGCTCCTTGTGGTCCAGGACCCGGGCGACCTGGCGCGGGTGGAGGCTTGCCAAGCCATCTACTCGGCAGCCTCCTCCGCCCGGGTCAACTGGGTCAAGAATTCTGGCTTGGTGGTCGGGGACGGGTGGCGGCCCGGCTCCCTCCCACCCGTGCTTCAGGCCATCAGGTGGAGCGCGGATCCGCTGCTCTATCTGGGCGTTTATTTATCCGCCACGCATCCTTCTCTGCCGGAAAACTGGCAAGGTTTGGAGGCCAGGGTGGGTGAGCGGCTGCCGAGATGGACAGGACTGCTCCGGTGTCTCTCCCTTCGCGGGAGAGCGCTGGTGCTAAATCAGCTGGTCCTGTCCATGCTCTGGCACCGGCTCAACACCCTGCGCCCGGCCCCGGAGGTCCTGACCAAGCTCCAGAGGGCAGCTTTGGAGTTCTTTTGGCCAGGACTGCACTGGGTCTCTGCAGGGGTCTTGTCCCTCCCCCTGGAGGAGGGGGGTCAGGGTCTGGTCTGCATGCGCAGCCAGGTCTGGACCTTCCGCCTCCAGGACCTGCAGAGACTCCTCTTTAGTGCAGGTAGTCCGGCATGGGGCACCTTGGCATGCGCCTTCCTCCACCGCCTCCGAGGGCTCCGATACGACCAGCAGCTCTTTTTTATTCACCCGAGGGGCTTTCCGCGAGACTTCTCAGAGCTGCCGGAATTCTACCAGGACCTCCTCCAGACCTGGAAGCTGTTTTCGGCGACCAGGTCCGTTGTGGCCTCCGAGGGAGCAGACCTCCTTGCGGAGCCCCTGCTCCACAATCCAGCCTTGTGCGTGCAGGTGGCGGAGTCTCCCTCGGTGCGCCGGAGGCTGATCCTGGCAGAAACCACCATGGTTGGAGACCTCCTGGACTACGACGGGGGGGACTGGGTGGACCCCCGGGCGCTCGCTCAGCGCATGGGGCTCTCCACCCCCCGAACCTCCCTGCGCTTACTCCAGGAGGTGAAGGCGGCTTTGCCGCGGCCCGCTCTCGATTTCCTACAGAGAGCCCTGCGAGAGGGTACGCCCCGCCCCGCCCCTCCCCTCCTGCAAAGCCTCCGTCCCTCATTATTGGGCCCCTGTTCCGCGGGCCCCCCCGGCCTCCTCATCCTTGGACCCCCAGCCGGCTGCAAAATCTGCAGCCAGTCTGCTTCCAAACCGCGCCAAGACAACATCTGTACATGCTCGTGCTCCATACCCTGCATTTCCCTACCCTCGTGTCCCGCCCCGATACTAAATGGCGGGACTATCTAAGACACATAGAGGGTGGGGAACCCCAATGGGCCAGCGTCTACTCTGACCTAATTCTGCGGCCCATTGGGGACATCAGTTGGCGGCTCCTTCATGGAGCCGTGAGCACGGGCGTGTACTTGGCGTGGTTTACCCCCATCCCAGACACCTGCCCCTTCTGCGGCGTGAGGGAGAACCTGGCGCACGCCTACCTTGAATGCGCCAGGTTGCAGCCCCTATTCTGGCTCCTCCAGAACCTCTTATCGAGGTTCTGGCTGCACTTTTCCCCTCACCTTTTCCTATATGCACACCCTATCGGCGGCCCCACAAAGTCGCGAGACCTCCTCATCAACCTGCTCCTGGCCCTAGCAAAGACTATCATCTATAATACTAGGAGCAAGATGTTGGACGAGGGGGTTCTCTGTGACTGTGGGGCCTATTTCCGTTCCTCCCTGGCTTCACGAATCTGGGCAGAGTTTCTCTGGGCGGCGTCCACTGGCTCCTTCGATAGCTTTGAGGAGCAGTGGGCGCTGTCCGGGGTTCTCTGCTCGGTGTCCCCATCCGGTTCCCTAGTTTAAAACCTTTAGCCTGCACCCCTTGTCCCCTTTTGTCATTATTTGTCCCAAGTAATTGATTGAGCATGGGTCCAGTCGTCCCTCCTGCAAGGCTGGGGGAGGGGCTTTTAGAAAGTGGGCGGGCTTTGCCCGCCCTCTCTCCCATGTCCTCAAATAGACCCCACTACAGGATGCTAATGAGACAAGTCAGAATTGCAAATGCTGCGGGGGATTTAAATATCCCCTGCGACATTTACATGAACATGGCTGCCGCTTTTTTCCGGCTCGGGGCTTTGCCGGAGAAAAGCGCCAGTCTAGACGGGATCTTTCGGAAAATAAAGCCTTTTCCGGAAGATCCCTTATTCCTCTTAAAATCAGGAATAAGGGATCTTCCGGAAAAGGTTTATTTTCTGAAAGATCCCGTCTAGACTGGTGCTTTTCTCTGACAAAGCCCCGAGCCGGAAAAAAGCGGCAGCCATGTTCATGCAAATGCCGCAGGGGATATTTAAATCCCCCGCGGCATTTGCAATTCCGACTTGTCTCATTAGCATCCCTTTTCTGGAAAAGGATGCCAATGTAGACACAGCCATCATGTATGACGCAATACCAGCTTCAGATTGCATCATTCATTGTTTTGCCTAAAAAGCAAGTACTGTCCAAACCCAGTCATAGATTTATTCATAGATCCAGTCAAAGATGTATTTTAGTAATTTCTGGTTTAAATTGAGATCCCTTCCCTTTATAACTCACTTATCCTCCGCCATTCACAAGTCAAGGGTCATATATATTGACCCAATAGCATATCTTGAAAACTAGAGCCAATCAACAATTTTAAGCATCATTTTCGTTCTCAGTGACCCAGAATTAGTAAAGTTTGACTACATTTATTTCAGAAGCATTTTGGCTGTAGAGCAGTGTATTTTGCCTCTATCTTCCCACAGTCATTTACAAGCAGCACCCAACAGAGGTTGGAAGAGAAAAAACACTATCCCATTTGATTTGGATTCCAAAATATTTTTGGAGATCATCTCTAATTAAAACTTGGCACTTTCCAGGTATTCTAGTCATTGTCCTTTCTTGGTGACTTTCTTCCCTTCCCTACTATAGAAGTGGTAGTAAAACTAGCACCACTGTCAATCATTTGTGTAAAAAAAAAAAAAAAAGTTGGGTAACTGCTCCCCCCCCTTTTAAATGTTTTCAGATTTTTGGCGGGTTTTATCAAAGCATGAACACCAAAACAAAACAAACCCCCCACCCTTCCCGCACAGGCATTTCATCTGAAAACCAGATAGTCAGTCCCCCCCCCCCCTTTTTTGCGGAACACAAAAAATAGTGTTTGATTTTGAGATTTTTTTTTCATAAAAACCTGAAAAGTATCTTAGAAACTTTTTTTTCCTGTAAAAGATTCTGTTTTGACAAAAAAGCCACTTTTGAACAAACACCAAATGAAAAATTTTGCCCAGTTCTGTTCTAGAACTCTTGGGATTTTATCAGGGTTGTGATTTTGTCATTCAGGCCACAGATGATGATGCTTATTCTTTGTGACTGAAGAAATTTTCTGGCCCTCTCTGCTGCACAGGCATTGTACTGGAGAGGAAGGTTTTGCAGTTAATACTTATAAAGTACTTTGTGACTCTTGGCTGAAAGATGCTGTCTAAATTCAATGTATATACTGAAAACTTGTACACTGAACATCTTGCATTGTGTATAGATTTATTTGTCTGTTGGGTTCAGTGCGTGTGAGGGAACGAATTATAAGTTCACAATCCTGGGCTCAGCTATGGACAGGTGTGACTCGTGGCATAATTTAGCACAGTCTCAGGGTTTCTCCAAACTACATCTTCTCTGCCTTTTTGATCCATTGCAATCTGCCTGTCAACTGCTAGAATAAAGTGCTCTTCAATCACAATTTTTCTTTCCCTACGTACTCTTATGCATAAGTGAGCTGGCTATTTTGGTTCTATGTCATTCAGTAATTCCCGGTACACTCAGGAGAAGCCCCAACTGGCTGTTTAGGGCAGCTATATTCCCATTTTGTATCAAAGATCACATACAATTTCTAGCAACGGGGTGTCCTCTGTTGTCAGCTCATCTCCTTTCCCATGGGGTGACTGACCTTCAGAGACAGAAATATGTATAACTGCTTCTAGCGGCTTCTGAGCCCTTTCTCCAATTATTCTATTTTTCAGTTTTCCTTTTTTCTTCTCTCTTCCCCACTTCCAGCTCTGTTCTGGGATGGCAACATGCAGTTCAGGTAACAACTATAGAGATTACATTGCTAGATTAGCAAAATAAAGACTGTTTATTTTCCATTTAGCTGATCTTAGACAAGAGACCCACAGAGAACTTTCTTTCTAGTCTTTTCCCACATTTCCAAGTTCTCAATTTTAGAGTTTATTCCTTACCTCAGAAGGCTATAATTGTAAACACTTTCCAGGTATTGTCTCAAATGAGGAGAGGGAGGAAATGTGTGAGTGCCCTAAACATGAAGGCTGTGTCTACACTGGCATGAACTTCCGGAACTGCTTAAAACGGAATACTATTCCGTTTTCAGTTTTTCCGGAAAAGGAGCATCTACATTGGCAGGCTGCTTTTCCAGAAAAGCCCTTTTTCCGGAAAAGCGTCTGTGGCCAATGTAGATGCGCTTTTCTGGAAAAGAGCCCCGATCGCCATTTTCGCGATTGGGGCTTTTTTCCGGAAAAGACTACTGGGCTGTCTACACTGGCCCTTTTCTGGAACAGTGTTCCGGAATAAGGACTTATGCCCGAGCGGGAGCAGAATAGTTTTTCCGGAATAGCGGCTGATTTTGTACAGAAGAGCGTCGTTGCTTTTCCAGAAATTCAAGGGCCAGTGTAGACAGCTCACAGCTTATTCCGGAAAAGCGGCTGATTTTCCGAAATAAGTGGCCCAGTGTAGACACAGCCGAAGAGCCTCCCACAGATTACTCTCCCACAGAAACTGCCATGGAGAGGACTGAGAGCAGTCTTTTTCATGAAGTTTCCTCCAAATCTTTCTGTTAGAGAAGAGGAAGTTCTCTTCCCCCCCCCCCCCCCCAACCTAGTGGGCCTTCCCTCTATTTACATGAAGATTCCATGAAAGCAATGTGGACCTCAAGATCCCATGGTTGCATGGAGCCAGCTATGGGTGGGAGGTGTGTCATCTGCCTTCACACCAGTTCCTGGCCTCTTTGCTGCTCTCTCCAGCTCCTGCTGAGACTTCCAAAGCCATTGGGAATGACATAAGTTCTTCAAAGGGATGTTTACTTAAAGGAGAGATGACGGTGCATGTCCCTTGGCCCCGTTCCTTCCATACCTTCCCCATACAAATGTCCTTAGTGAGCCTCTAGAAGATTGGGGACAGACAACATGCTTTCCTTTCCAGTTCAGATATCTTGGGGGTATGCTAGTGCCCCAGGTTTGCAATTCTTAGACTTTATACCATAGGCTCAGTCAGATTCCACCTCCAGAAGGGCTGATTCAGCTCTTCAGACTTTTGAGGTAGATACAAGGAGAATAAATCATTCTGTTTACTGTGGGGAAGTATTATTGATGAGACTTTTTATAAATAAGGAGTGTGCAAACAATACGTGTCCCATGGCGTTTCCATAAGGTAAAGATTTGTCTCATGGATTTTGCCAAAATTTTCTCTTCACACCACTTTCATGCAATGTAGAGGGTGGCCTGCACCCTTTCCCTTTTATGATGGCTGAATTTCAGTTGTGCTGTAGCCACAAGACCGAAGGCTGCGTTAGCCACTTCTGGGATGAGCAGAGCTAGTGTCAAACATTTCATTTTGTCCCAGTGGCCTGCTCTGTTGGGAAAGGTTCCTTCTACCAAGCAGGTCTGAGGGATATACTTAGCTACTGTACAGACAAGGAGCATAATCGGTATTGGCAGTAAGAGGTTACATTCCAGTCCAATTCTGGACCTTTCCACTGAAAGAAAGACTCTTGCAAGGGTCCCTTTCTGCACTCATCAGCAGAGCCAATGACCAAGTGCCTCATCCCCCAGTCACAGATATGGATGGACTTCCATGCACTTCCCTTGAGGTAACCTTACATCACTGACCTGTCCTATTCAAAACCTTCTTATGAGGAGACACTGTCTCCTGGCAATATGGCTCTCAAAGTAGGCTTCAGCTTTTGTGCTAATAAGCTAATGAGGACCATAATGGTTTCTGTACCAAACATAGTGAAATGGATAATGGCCCATCTCTACAGATGTGCAAACTGTGCTCAGTCAGTCAGTTTCAACCATGGTTTTACACTGATTTTAGGCTACTTTGGCTTAAACTGCAGGCCTTGTTGACTGTTCTTCTGAAGAATGGATTTTACGTACTTTGTTGGTGCTTTACAAATAAATGGCAATGTTTTAGTCTCGGTCCTCAACAGATTCTGTTCAGAAAACACAATTCCTAGTCCAGTGTGGATTGGGACTTAGCGAGAAGGACCTGTGTACGTGTGTGGACTGGAGCAATTATCCCACCACTGTGCTATTGCAGAGTACACCCTGTCCAGGCCCTAAAGTGGATATCAATGTACCACTGAGCTTCTTTTGTTTTTGCTACTCATCCATTATAAGAATGATATATGAAAATAATATACACTTTTTTTAGCCTTCAGAGCACTGAGCATATGGTCCTCCCAGTACCAGATGTAAAAAGGAATCAAATAACTGAGTTTCCCCCCACCCCCACTGAGTCTGTATTTGTTTATGGTATATTCTCAGAGTTATTGTGCTCTTAGGTATTCAGCAGTTAAATCATCTTATGGAATGACAGCTGTCTTTTAAACCAGAAAAGTTGTGTAGGGTTGCACTAACTTAGAGTGAGTTTTCCAGGGGAAAACTCCATGGGATGTTTTCCAGGGCCAGACTACAGTGCACTGGTGGCCTAGACATATATGGGATTCAGCAAACACTTTCTTAATGGCTCCCTGTCAGCTTCCTCAATTTATATTGGAAAGCAAACAAAACTCTAGGGAAACAGCAATGGCTCAGTCAAGAGGCAGGCCATATTTGTGACTCTGTACTGTCACATGTTAGACTGGGGCTGTACTCATCTGGGAAGCTGCTGTGCTATTGGGCATTCAGTAGATCATATGGTTCACCTCCCCCGAGCCAGTATTAAATCAGTTTCTCAGTACTGTATTATTAGATGCACATGTAATACATGTGCAAAAGGGAGGTTGGCATTGACAGTATAGGTTATAATAAGACTTTTAAAATCAAGTCTTGATATTTGTTCTAGTAGAGATTGGCCAAAGTCGAAACCCTGTCATTAGTACGTGCCTGTTCCAACCAACTCTGTGAATGGTCCACACAGTATACACAGTCCAAACTCAGACATGGCTTTATGGCAAAGATGACAAAAATTAGCTCCAGCCTTCACCTCAACTTTGGCTGCTCCTCCCTCAGGCTGAGTCAGCTCACATCCTGGATTGTCTGTTCCCCCAGAGATCCAGTGTTTTTGTGGGTGTGATGGGGCGGTGCAGTCCTGCACTGAAGCCCAAGGAGTTCCCCTGGCCGAATGGGCCCCACCCCCACGGCCCTGCTGGGCATGCTCAAGAGTTAGGGGGGAGATAAAAGCCCCGGTGGGCAAACAGTCAGGGGAAAGAGCCCGAGGGGGAGGAGCCCCTGAGCGGCCCCAGCCACCCCAGGAGCAGCACCGCTGGCCCCAGACGTCCTGGGAGCAGCCCCAGCGACAGCGGCTCCCGCACAGCGGGGGAGAGGTGGGAAGGAGCCCAGGGCGCAGGACTGGCCTCCGGGAGGTTGGCGAGTTCCGGCAGCGTCATCAGGGCCCTGGGCTGGGACCCGGTGGAGTGGGAGGGCCCAGGCCCCCCGACCTCCCCTCCCACCACAAACCAGCCTCCAGGACTCTGAGAGGGGCTTACCCAGGAAGTAGGGCAGAAGGCTGGCCCCGCCCTTGGAGAGGGCTCAGAGCTCTTGGATTAGGCCAGAGGGCTGTATTTCTCCTGAGCAAGGGTCATTGACTTTTGGACTAGGCCCAGAGGGCCGTATTTCCCCTGAGCAAGGGGCTCCGAACTTTGGGACTAGGTTCGGGGGGGGGGGGGGGGCGTATTTTCCTCCAACTGGGGCGTGTCCACTGTAGGACCAGGCCTCACCCCCTGACAGTGGGATAACTATCATAATGGAACAGAATTCAATTAAGCCTTTCCTGGAAGGATTGACAACTTGTAACAGTGATGGAGAGATTAAGGCAAACACTTACAGCCACTTTATACATTTAACTAGTTGTAAATACAGGAAGTCCCCAGGTTACGTACAAGATAGGGACTGTAGGTTTGTTCTTAAGTTGAATTTGTACGTAAGTCGGGTACCCCAGGTGTCCCCGATTCAGCCGCTGCTGAAACTGACCAGCGACTGACTACAGGAAGCCCGAGGCAGAGCTGCTTTGCCCCCGGCTTCCTGGAATCAGCCGCTGATCAGTTTCAGCAGCAGCTGACTTGGAGACACCTGGGGTAAAGCAGCTGGGGTGCTGCCAGGTTGGTCCCCGCAGCACTGAGGTGCGGCGCTACCAGACCAACCCAGCAGCGCCCCAGCTTCTCTGTCCCAGGTGTCCAGATTCAGTCGCTGTTGAAACTGACCAGCAGCGGCTGAATCGGACACGCCTGGGGCAGAGCAGCTGGACTGCTGCTGGGTTGGTCTGGTAGCACCGACCCTTGGCGCGGCGGGACCAACCCGGCAGCACCCCAGCTGCTCTTGGGGACGCCTGGGACAGAGCAGCTGGGGTGCTGCTGGGTTGGTCCAGTAGTGCCGCACCTCGGCGCTGTGGGACCAACCTGGCAGCCCCCCAGCTGCTCTACCCCAGGCGTCGGCGAGAAAAGCCTGGTCTGCTGGGGGGGGGGGGGTTCACTAGCTGCGCCCATCCCCCAGCAGACCAGGGAGACGTGGAGCAGTTTTTCTTGCCGCGGAGGACGCAGGCGGCGTGATCGCGGCGTGTCTCGGCGGTCCCGCTGCCCGCGTCCTCCGCAGCGAGAAAAGCCTGGTCTGCTGGGGGGGGGGGGGGGCGCACTAGCTGCCCTTCCCTCCCCCAGCAGACCAGGGAGACGCGGATGGTGGGACCGGCCAGACGCGCCGCGGTCCCACCACCCGCGTCCTCCGCGGCTTTGCTCCGCGTCTCCCTGGTCTGCTGGGCCCCCCCTCCCCCAGCAGACTAGGGAGACGCGGAGCAGCTTTTCTTGCCGCGGAGGATGCGGGCGGCGGGACTGCGGCACGTCTGGGCAGTCCTGCCGCCCGCGTCCTCCACGGCGAGAAAAGCCCCGTTCGTAAGTAGGGATCCGACGTAAGTTGGATCCATGTAACCCGGGGACAGCCTGTCTACTGTTGTTAAAATGGGTAGGGAAAGAAGTAAAAATAATAAAAAGCCTTCAGTGAAATTGCCATAGTAATATCTTTGGTGCACTAAAATGTTAACCTCTGCTGAGCTTCTTTGAAGCTGTGCCAATGATCTCTAAAGCAGCCCTGAATAATTGGAATATTATTCAGGCCATGATTCAAAGACAGGTTAGCTGCTTCCTTGTTTGAGGATGGCTGGACTATGGGACTGGTGTGGTTGTAAAAGCTTGAAAACATTTACAGTCTTTTATTCTTCAATATGAAATAGCCTTTTATAAAAATGGAACTAAAACTATCCAGATACAAATAAAGTGTAATCATCCTGCATTACTGGTCCTGACTACATTGCAGAAAAAATTGAGCCTTGCCTTTAGCGCATGCAGAGATTGTTGGGAAACAGAAGTGAAAATGGAGGCAGAGAGCATTATGAGTTCAAGACTTTCCTAAGTAGTAGACAGAGTGACCCTTGTGAGTTGGAATCTTTGCAAAGCGATGAGGTAAAACTGTGCCAGATCTGAGAGCAACCTGCCGCTGGATCTGGAATGGATGGTAAGGACAAATGAACATAGGAGATGAGGCTGATTGTGTTAGCCTATATCTGCAAAAAATGAGGAGTCCTGTGGCACCTTAGAGCTTAACAGATCTATTTGAGCATAAGCTTTTGTGGGTAAAACTCACTTCATCGAATGCACTTGAGTGGAAATTCCAGAGGCAGGGATATATTTATATATTAGTACAGTAAACTTCCGATAATACGGCACCTTTAGGACCCAGGGGGTGCCGGATTATCAGATATGCCGGACTATTAGAAG
The DNA here is from genome assembly GCF_052426305.1 of Pelodiscus sinensis. Lineage (NCBI taxonomy): Eukaryota > Metazoa > Chordata > Testudines > Trionychidae > Pelodiscus > Pelodiscus sinensis. Next base: position 156,766,535 of record NC_143054.1, on the reverse strand, counting down.
GGGGGGCTATGAAGGGTCTGGAGTGGGGTGGGAGGGGATGCCACCCCAGACCTCTCATAGCCCCCCCTTACGATAGTCCTGCTCTGCCCCAGGCGTCCCTGATTCAGCCGCTGCTGGTCAGTTTCAGCAGCAGCTGAATCGGGGATGCCTGCAATAGAGCAGCTAGGGTGCTGCCGGGTTGGTCCCCAGCTTCTCTGCCCCAGGGGTCCCCGATTCAGCCGCTGCTGAAACTGACGCTGCTGGTCAGTTTCAGCAGTGGCTGAATCCCGTGGCCTGGGGCAAAGCAGCTGGGGTGCTGACGGGTTGGTCCTGTAGTGCCGCCCCTCGGCGCTGCGGGACCAACCCGGCAGCACCCCAGCTGCTCTGCCCCAGGGGTCCCCAAGTCAGCCGCTGCTGAAACAGATCAGCGGCTGACTCCAGGAAGTCCCGGGTAGAGCAGCTCTGCCCCGGACTTCCTGGAATCAGCCGCTGATCTGTTTCAGCAGCGGCTGAATCGGGGACCCCTGGGGCAGAGCAGCTGGGGTCCTGCCGGGTTGGTCCCGCAGCGCCGTCATTTGGCGCTGCGGGACCAACCCGGCAGCACTCCAGCTGCTCTGCCCCAGGCGTCCCCAAGAGCAGCTGGGGTGCTGCCGGGTTGGTCCCGCAGCCCCGAGGGGCAGCGCTACGAGACCAACCCAGCAGCACCCCAGCTGCTCTGCTCCCGGCTTCCCCGATTCAGCTGCTGGTCAGTTTCAGCAGCAGCTGAATGGGGGAAGCCTGTCCGGCTGCCCCAGCACTTCCGGGTTCCTGATGGTGCCGGACCATCAGGAGTCCCGGAGCATTGGATGCCGGACTAATGGAGTTTTACTGTATATCAAAAGAGGGGCGTTGTCTCCTGACATCGAAAATGACAGTCTGGACTTCTGTACAGGCTGAAATTGTGAACAAACAGTATTACAGAATGCAACACTATCAATACCATTTGCTTGGTATTTATACAAATCACCAGTTAGCATCGTAAGGGTTTTATTTCTCCTACATAATTTTGTAAAGTTTTGCCAAGCATCAGATGCAAATCCTGTCACTGAAGATTTTACCCTTCAGCTTTGAGACCCGTTGGCTTGTACTTAGCAATGAGATTAATGCAAAGCTCCCTGAGGGAACAGCTGCCTTTGAGTTCTCAAGCTAAAATAAATAAATTAGAGAGAGAATGGGAGGGGACCCTTATGGGAATATTTATTACATTAAAAGAAGATGTTAACTGATGGATGCCTAATTTTCTTCCCCTGACACCCATGTTTTTGTAGAGAACATAGATAATTCTCAACCAAACTGTTCCTGGGCAGCATTTGCTTGTGCTGATACCTTGCTGTCACAGTGCATAAGGGATCTGTACATGTAATATGAAGTCTACAGGAAGGCTCTCACTTCCTTAAGCATAATCTGAAAATAGATAACTGAGGGGCTAAGTGCACATTTTATAATACACATGCAAAATCTTATGTTAAGGCAACATTATGATTGCACATTTATAATAGCACAATGTCCGGCAATTCAAAAGTAAGGGTTACAGTAGCCACACCAATTCAGCCCAATTACAATTACTCATTCAATAGGGCTAAATACTATTCTCCATTACTGTTTTTTTATCCATACATAGCACAATTTAAAGATGTTGTATTATTTTTTTGCCATTTTTCAGCAGAAATCAGAAAGTGAAGATAAGGGCAGAGGTTAGTAATTAATGTAATAAAATTAGAATGAACGAAGAAACAAAACTGACTTTCATAAACTTTGAGAGTGGTGGAGTTGGGGGCCAAACCTGGGTCTGAATTAGTCAGTGGCCACAGAAGAACTGATTTCAACACCCCTTCAGTTTGCTTCAACAGTCCTATTTAGCATTAATAAAAAGTAGTAACTAAAATGCAGATGTGAATTTTACAGTTTGGACCCATCTCTGGTAAGCAACATGAAGAAATGAGGAGATTATTTCAAACCCCAAAGAAAGACTTTGCTTTGGTTCATTTTGATTTTTGGCTGATGATTCAGGTCTGGTCTTGCTTTCACTGAATCTCATTTTAGGGCCTGTTGCTGATCCCATAGAAATTACTGATCAAAGCCCTAATAAGGAAGGTATAGTAAGCGATGGCATGAAATAGATATGTGTTTATAGGGATTTGTCCCCCATGTGATGTCATAGGAGGGGAAAGGAAACTTGAGTTAGAACCTAAAGTACTAGGGATCCAAACGCATGACATAATAGTTGGACTAGAAGGCTATGCTTGTTGTGACAATGAAATACAGAGTCTTGGCTACATATATTAGTGCTGATAAACATTAAGTATTGCCTGTTGTGATCTGAACCATAAGTAATTTACCATTAACGACTTGATTTCTAAAGAAACTTAACCTGTACTCCCTTTTTGTCCGAGTAATTCACATTTAGTGCAAATGGAGTTATGTACCTTACACAAGCTCCACAAAGATATTTAACCCTGGATTAGACAACCAAGTCCCAGTTTTAGGCACCATTGCAAGCCACAAAACACATTTAGCTGCTGCTTAACTCTGTAGGTGCATTCATTCACTTGGCACCCAAACTTTTGCCATTAAGTTCCTTTGGCACCTTAGTTCCTGCCTCTGAGCATGTGCATTGCTGCCTCACCCTAGGCATCCAGATGCTTGTCTCCAGCTCGAGGACCAGTGTGATCCCCAGACCAGGGGAAGATGTGTGGGTGAAGACCTAGCCTGCCTGTTGGGCCCAGTCTGGTGTGTATGTTCAGAGCATGCCTATTGGATCAAGTCCCTTTCAAAATCTGCCCAGAGGTGGTATTGATAGTTGCCTTAACTTTTAACACAGGGGCAAGAGCACTGGCCCCGGACATGTCCAGCAGCAGGCCCAGCTCCTGGGAGGGGAGGGGGGAAGAGTGCACAGTGCTCCGTGCAGTGTTCCTACCCCAAGCACTAGCTCCATACTCCCATTGCCTGGCAACCTGCTGCTGGCTGTTTCTGGGATGCAGCATGTTCTATGGTGCCAGGAGAAGTAGGAAGCTTCCCTTAGCACCCCTCAAATCATTCGCCTCCTGCCCCAGCCTTGACCCCCTCCAAAGCCAGAGCCCCTCCTACCTCTAAAGGTCTCATCCTGAGCCTCACCACAGAACCCACACTCTAGTCACATTATGTTGGGTCACAGGCATAATCAATTTTCTTCAACTGGATCATGAGAAAAAAAGTTTGAAAACCACTGGCCTAGGCTATGTTTACACTATGGGGCTTTTACGGGATACTTCTGGACCTTTTGTCCAGGGAACGTGCCTGCTCTTCTGCAATTTTTTTGAGGAAGAGCAGATGCGTTCTTTCAGAAGCCCCGTCTTCCTCTTCCCAGGAGGAAGAAGGGATCTTCTGAAAGAGGAGGCTTTTCCGAAATTTGGTCCAGTGCAGACAGGCCAAATTTCAGAAAAGTCTCTTCTGAAAAAACTATTGGAAAAGAAACGCAAATTGCAGGGCCCTGAATGAGTGTTCTCACCACTGGAGGATCTCTGATTGCATTCTGCCTTTTGTGCATCCCATTCTTAGGCGTCTATTTCTCTCCATCTGCTGCATCTACCTCTGATTTTGTGGAGCCTATTGTTCTATTGATTTTCTAGGCGCCTCTGTTGATTTGTGGATCTAGCTACCTGCTTGATTTGTGGGGAATCATTGAGAGGCATTGCTATGTCTTTCTTTGCTCCCACAAAATCACATCTGTATTTCTTCTTGTCCAACTATTTTTTCATGCATTTGGATCCCTAGTACTTTAGGTTCTAACTGAAGTTTCCTTTCCCCTTCTATGATAGCACAGGGGGGACAAATCCCTATAAACATATATCTATTTCATGCCATCACTTACTATACCTTCCTTATTAGGGCTTTGATCAGTAATTTCTGTGGGATCAGCAACAGGCCCTAGAATGAGATTGCTGATTATGCAAAGACAGAAAGGCCTGATTTTAAAAATCAAACCTCCCAATGAGAATTCCGGGTAAATATACTTCTCACTGTCAATGATGTGGGAAATTCTCTAGTCTACAGAGACATCTGTGGATATTGAACTTTTATTCCTTCTGAATGAAAAAACTTTCTTTAAAGCAAATCTCTTTTTTAATCAGAAACTGATTTAATTGTGCACTGATCAAAGAAATTAGCAAAGAGATTGGTGTTTCAAATTGGAAAATGCATGACTGAGGGTATGTCTACACTACAGCGCTAATTCGAACTAACTTAGTTTGAATTATTTAATTCGAACTAAGCTAATTCGAACTAACGCGTCTAGAACTAAAAACTAGTTCGAATTAGCGTTTTGCTAATTCGAACTAGCGCGTCCACACTGATTGGACGCAGGGGGGCATTTAAGGGCGGCTGAAACCGGTTCTGGCAGGGCATCAGGTCAGTAGTTGCGTTGTGTGGCTGCTGTCTGAGGCTATCTGAGGCTCGTGCTTAAAGGGACCCCCCCGGACAGCCGGTTCTCAGCTTTTCCTGCTTCCTTGCCAACCTCGCCGAGGGACAGCAAAGCGTTGGTCTCTGTGCCCGTCTGTATCGGTGCTTCCCTTCGGGGATGCCGCCGCAGGTGGCAACATGGAGCCAGAGCTCGCCCTGCACCTTCTGGTGCATTTTCTGGACTTGCTGCTGCAAGCCTGCCACCAATGGCTTGAGGCTGCCTGGCACCTCCTGGTGCACGTCAGCCCCCTGCCTCTCCGCCTGGCCGCCCTGGGGGCCGTGGAGGAGCCGCGGCGGCGCCCCGGCACTGGCGTGCCCTGCTACATCTGGCGTCTGGACACCAGCACTGACTGGTGGGACCGCATCGTCCTGGAGCGCTGGGAGGACCGACAGTGGACCCAGAACTTCAGGATGAGGAGGGACACCTTCCTGGAGCTCTGCGAGTGGCTCGCCCCTGCCCTGCGCAGAAGGGACACTCGCATGAGGCCCGCCATCCCCCTCCAGAAGCGGGTGGCCATCGCCCTCTGGAAGCTCTCCACGCCGGACAGCTACCGATCCGTCGGGAACCAGTTCGGCGTGGGGAGATCCACCGTCGGAGCGGTGCTCATGCAGGTATGGCACTTGTCGGCCACTGCGCCGGGGGGGGAGGGGGGCTGTGAGGAGGGGATGGGCCGCCCCAGGGACAAAGGGGGGGCGGGAGGAGGCGAAAGTGCCCCGCACCGGAGGGGTCGGTCTGTCCCGGCCGTACTACACGCCGCCAGGGGGGTTGCTTCCGGGTGTGGGGCACGGGGCACTGCCAGGGCACGAATGCTCCCAGCCACCTGGGCGCCCCACTGATTGGCGCTTTGCTGTGTCTCTCTCCGCAGGTGGTCAAGGCCATCAACCGGGTGCTGCTCCGCAGGGTGGTCCGCCTCGCCGACCCGGACGCCGTCATCTGGGGATTCGGCGCCCTCGGCTTCCCCAACTGCGGGGGGGCCATCGACGGCACGCACATCCCCATCCGTGCCCCGGAACACCAGCTGTCCCGTTACGTGAACCGCAAGGGGTACTTCTCCGTGATCCTGCAGGCCGTGTGTGACCACCGGGGACAGTTCACGGACATTAATGTGGGCTGGTCCGGCAAAGCACACGACGCCCGGGTGTACCGCAACTCCTCCGTGTGCCAGCGGCTGCAGGACGGGACCTTCTTCCCCGACCGCCACATCAGGGTCGGGGACGTGGACATGCCCGTGTGCCTGGTGGGAGATGCTGCCTACCCACTGCAGCCGTGGCTAATGAAGCCGTACACGGGGCACCTCAATCCCTCCCGCCAGGCCTTCAATGCCAGGCTGACCAGGGCCCGCATCGTGGTGGAGGGGGCCTTCGGGCGACTGAAAGCCCGCTTTCCATGCCTCCTCACCCGTCTGGACCTGGCCGAGCACAACATCCCTCCCGTGGTGGCAGCATGTTGTGTGCTCCACAATTTGTGTGAGCGAAAGGGGGAGGCTTTCCTGCCAGCCTGGATGGCTGAGGCTGACCGCATGGCTGGACACTACGGTCAGCCCCGCACCGCCGCCATCCGGGAAGCCCAGCGGGGGGCCGTCCGGATCCAGGAAGCCCTGCGGGAGAGCTTCCAGGTGGAGGAGGAGGACTGACCTCTCCCTTGCATGCCCCACTGGGGCCTTCTTCCACCCTACCCCCCTTCCCCTTTCCCCTCCCTACCTACTGTCAAATAAAGACACCGGTTTTTCAAACAAAAACGTCTGTTTATTTCACATAACTGGGCTGGGGGGAGGGAGGAATGAGGGTGGGAGAGGGGAGGGGGAATCCTGGGACGAGGGAGCTGGAATGGGAGGGAAGGGAGGAAGGGAAAGGAAAGCTCAGGGGTAGGAGTCCGGCTGCCCTCCCGTCTCGCCACACTGCGGGTCTGGGGGCGTCGGTGGGGAATGGTTGTGGAGGGTGGGGCAGGAGGGACGGGGGGTGTGGAGGAAGCAGGAGCGGGAGCAGGAGGGGGAGCAGGGGGAGCAGCAGGGGGAGCAGGAGCAGGAGGAATTGGGAAGCGGTCGAGCAGGCTCTGGAGGTGGCCTCGCAGGGCACGGCCCTGCTCCTCCAGGGCCTCCAAACTCCTCCGGCGCAGCCTCAGGTCCTCCTGGACCCAGTGGTCCTGGAGACGGAGCTGTTGCTCCAGGAACTGGAGGTGCCGCCTCTGGTAGTCCTCCTGGTTCCTGGCTCTCCTGCTTGCCCGAGCACGGGCAGCTGCTGCAGGCGGGGTGGTGCGCCCTGCAGGCCCAGGTGCTGTGGCTGTGGTGCAACAAGAACAGTGGTCTATTACCCCAGGGCCCCAGGTGTGTGAAACCCAGCTCCCCTCTGCAAGGCCAGGGCTCCTGCAGGATCCCCAGCTGCTGCTCCGTGGTGGGCAAGGCCCAGGCGCACGGTCCCGGGGCTCCCTCTCGCCCCAGCCCCCCATACACATACGGGGAGCACGATGGTACTCACAGGTGGACACCTCCCCGGCCTCGGACGACACAGGCGAGCGGCTCTGTGGGGTGCCTCGGGGGTCCCAGGTCCTGGGCAGGCTGCCGGCAGGCTCCTGGCTCTCGGAGCCCTCCTCCTCCTCCTCCGTTTCCTGGTCTATCACGTCCTGGGGGGCAGGGGGGCAAGCTGGGAAGGGCTAGCCTCCCACTAGTTCGAATTAAGGGTCTACACAGCCCTTAATTCGAACTAGCTAGTTCGAACTAGGCTTAATCCTCGTAAAATGAGGTTTACCTAGTTCGAACTAAGCGCTCCGTTAGTTCGAATTAAGTTCGAACTAACGGAGCGCTAGTGTAGTGCCTATCAAAGTTAGTTCGAACTAACGGACGTTAGTTCGAAATTTCTAGAGGCCTCAGTCAGATCGAGGCCCCATTATACTAGGTGCTGTACAAAGAATGCTGCACAATTTAATTTCACCTTTTTAGTGTAGACATACCCTTTGTAGTGTAGACATACCCTGAGAGAGAAGAATTATTCAGATAATTTTTTCCTCCACAAAAGAGACATCCTAACAATTGAATAGAAAGAGACTTTTTATTTACTTTATTCATCTCACAGGAGATTTGACTAATCAAATATAATATTATAGTTATGTTGTTTGGAGTATTTTTCAATTTGGGAAAACAAAATCCTTGTTATTCTGAGTGAACTATTTAGTCCTCTTTGTGATGACATAAAGGTCTTTGGCCCCAGCTCAGCTCCCATTTGCATAAGTTGATTCAGTGGAATTTCTCTGGGTTTACACTGACTGCAGTATCTGGTCTGCTGTCTTTAATCAAAAAAGTTGTGATTGCATCCAACTGTCCAGAGAGGAGGGGCTTAGTACACTAAGAATCAGGTGAAGCTCACTGGATGGATGGTCTGGAGGTACAGTTTGAATCCCAGCAATCTCAACTTATTTTTTTAAAAGGTCAGTTTCAATTCACTGGTTATACCCCGTATGACATTTCAATGCCAAGATTGATTTCCATAGAATTTGACTCCTTTAAAAATTTGACTTAATTTTAATTAAACAATATTTTGATTTTTGTCATCAAAGACAAGAGAAGAAACAAAACCCATGGACCCTATTGAAGAGAGAAGCAGCCTGGCATGGGAAAACTGGATTAAGTGCAATTTAAATATCTAACTACATTAAAATAAAAGCCCTCATTCTGTGGAATGCAGCAGTGGATATGAATTTACATAATTGTCCTAATTAACTAGGTATAATGAGAGCAGCTTTTATTGCACATATTTTTATTATTCCCTGCAGCAGACATGCTAGCTAGTATCGACACCCATTCTATTTCCATTGGACATGCAAAGCTTTTCCATTTTCTTAAGATCTCCCTTTTGGCAGCAGTTAAGGCTATAAGTCAATAGGAATATAGAGGACAGATGTAGGATATGATTTATGAGAATAGCTATGCAAAACTTGGCCATAGGAGCAAATGTAAAATGGGGTGACTAATTTGTAGTAATTTATGTCACAATTTGTATTATTTATGAATTATTGGCATTATAGAAATTTCTAGAGGCCTCAGTCAGATCGAGGCCCCATTATACTAGGTGCTGTACAAAGAATGCTGCACAATTTAATTTCACCTTTTTCTCTGTTCATAAATTGTTCCCAGACAGCTTACAATTTTTTTGGATCTTGTTAGTTGTTCAATATTATTTGCAGGATAATTTCTGTGGATAATTCTCTAGCTGTGTGTATCATTCCCTAGCAGCACATAACAATAATTCAATACTCCAAAATTCCAGCTGTCTCGGTTACTCTTGACAGGGAATAAACTGTGGGTCATGGGCTATGTTTCTATTCTGTTTTGGTTTGAATCAAAACTCCTGTCAGAATAACCTGCAGCACTCCACAGAGTTTAAGGAGGGGAGACTGTTTTTTTTCACCAGAGTGTTAAATATTGATAAGGACACAGAAGAGGGGTGGAACATAGGTTTAATCCAAAACAAGGTCCCTGTATTTTCCTCTCAGCTAGAAAGGCAAAGGAGACGATGCTTGCTTCAAAACCAGTGGGGAGCTTTATTTCTGATGCCACATCTTCTCCTCTGCACTGGGCCCAGGAAATGTAGGGTATGGTACCTGGTTTTATTGCATAGAACAGGGAATCTCAGGACAACCTGGCCCTAACCCCACAGATCCCTCTTTATGCCTGCCTACCCCCTTATCTTTTGGACTCTCCTGTACTGCCTGTTCTCTGCATCCCTCCAATGGTGGGATGGTTTGTAGGCTACTACTCAAGGGGCACATCTATTCTCCAGAGCCTCCCAGTCCACTACAACGTGGCTATCCCGCCTTTCCTCCATAATTTGAGGCAGCTCTGCAGGTGACCATGTGAAGCAGGGATGTCCCACAAAACTACAACTCTACCATCAGGGGCTTTTTGGTGGGATTTCCGAGGAGGGGGAACAGGGTCTTGAAAATGGATGTAAAAGTGCCACTCCTGCTGAGGAAGAAAGGGGGTTCATGTATCAGCGGAAACTTTGGAATGTACTTTGCCACTTCTCTGTTCCCAGTTTTATCTCCCTCTTTCAGTTTCATGCTGCACTTAAGGGTTGAGACCTCAAATGATTGTTAGTTGAGTTTAATAAAACACCCAGGAAATTGTACATTAAATCTATCAACCGTAGGAGGCAGGTAGTGCATGGAAAGTGTCACAGGAAGAATAATTACAGCAACAAATCCTTATATCAGGTATTAAAAAGCACTAATAGCCCCATTCAGCCAATCATAATGCTGTACTAAGCCCAGCACAGTAGGCGAATGAGTCTGCATGTGCACTAGGAAGTTCATCTATTGCCACAAGTTGTCCCATCATTAGGGCCCTACCAATTTCAGATTGAAATAAGCCCTTCCCTGTGAAATCTGATACCTTCTTGTTCCTAGGAGTGACCCATCAAAAGGGGCTTCCCCGCTCTGACTGGGCCAGGAAGGTCAGGACTTGTCCCAGACTCTCCTCCAGGAGGCTCCCCCATTGCAGGATGCTGTCTAGGACTGGGCAGCAGCCTGAGGTTCCTGCAGCTGGAAGAGACTTGTGAAGTGGGATCACATATTCCCTGTGCTACTGGGAGGGCTCCATCAAAGGGGGCTTCCTAACTCTGACTGGGCAGTGCAGAGACAGGACTTGTCTATCTCCTGCATAGTGCTGGTGGTGAAAAGAGACCAGATGGATCCACTCTGAGTGCCTCCCCTTGCTGCAGGATGCTCTCTGGAACTGGGCAGCAGCCTGAAGTTCCTGCAGCTGAGTGTAGGGCAGGCGGTGCAGCGCTCTCTGAAGCTGCTCAGAGAGAACAAGTATTATTTCTCCCAAGCCACCCAGGACTAGCAGCGAGGAGACCATAGTTGGGTTGCTCCCAGCAGCACAAGGGAGATTGGACCCACGTCTACCTCTTGGAACCTCCTGTGGCTTCAGGAAGCTTCACGGTTGCTGCCTTCAGAGTCCAGTTCTGAAGGTAGCACAGAAGTGAGGGTGGTAATCCCCTGACCTCCCTACAACAGGTTTGCAACTAGGGTTGCCAGATGGTTTCAACAAAAATATCGGACACACTTGACATTACGTCACAATCTACATTACATCTCATTTAGAAAATACCGGACATTTGTATTTTCTCAATTTGTTTCCTGAACAGAGAGCTCAAATACTGGACTGTCCAGTTTAAATCTAGACACCTGGCAGCCCTTTTTGCAACCTCCTACCCCACAGTCTTCTTTTGGGTCTGGACCCCACGGTTCCAATGCCATAAAATTTCAGGTTTAAAAAGCTGAAAATGTGAAATTTACCAATTTTCAAATCCTATGGGTGGGAAATTAACCATAGTGCACTGTGCAGTCAAGTGAAACTGTGTGGATTTGGGCACCTTGAGAATGTATGAGGAAATTCTTGTCATTGTTATACATTGTTTATTGCCTTCAGGTCTGGCCCTAGCATTTGCATGGGTCTGTGGCAGGGGGAGTGTATTATGCAGCCAGTATGTGCTGGGTCCCTCGTGCTCCATATGGACCATTACAAATCTCATCAACTTCCCTTCCAAGTGCAAGGTGCATTTCTTTAGCTTGCCCTGTCCAACATCAACACATAGCAGAATGCACATGCAAAACAAACTACTGAAACAAAACATTACACAGTTCTCCCCTGGGGAAAAGCTAGGGATGCCTATTTATCAAGGACCAAAATCTGCTCTGTTACACTGGTGTAACTGAGTAGACCTGGATCATTACGTAGCACAAATGCTGACACATAAGGGTCAGAACAAAGTATGTAGGCAGGCCTATGGAAATGGCATCTTGTATTGCCCACCAATGTATACCACATTGGACTGGGAAGGAACCAAAAGGCTGAGAGGGCAGGCTGTCCCTTCATGATACTTTTATTGGAGCTGCCAGATGTCTGACCATTGGTGGGGGGGGGGGGGGGGGAGGGGGCCCTGAAGGAGGATGAGCGAAAAGACTATCATTGATCTTGTGCTTCAACAACTGATGGTTAGAATTGTTCGAGGGTTCCAGGAACCTTTCTTCTTCTCATTGCAAAGCTCTCAGAAAGCTGAGGAATCCAGATTGGCTGGTTAGCTGGAGTGTGGTGATGCTTTTTTCTTTGATAAAGAAATTCCCTCAGGATATATAAAGAGTGTGGGACAGATGTAACCATTCCCTGCTATATCTTTTAAAAACTTCACTGAATTAAGTGTAAGTGTCTCTGGACTCCATTGTATTAAATGCAAAGGTTATGTGTTAGTGTGGGACAGAATGAACAACGAACTTTATTGAGTAAGGTGGCACAAAATAATTTTGGGACAATGTGTGAAGTGGATTTCATGGGAAATATCTAGGAGGAAGTGAATGCAAATTCTTCCCCTCTTTTCCCCCTCATCTCATCTTTATTATGCAAAACCTAAGTTTTTTGAAGCTATGGCTGGAGGAAGGGAATGCTGCCTATTTAGATTATCTATTCCCAGAGTCTCAAAATCAAAGGCCCAGGCTGCATAAAGGAAAAAGAATCCTGTGCACGGGTTCTCATTCTGAACTGGGGTTCTGAACTGGTAAGCACAGAAAAACCCATTTGAAGGAATGGCTCCTACCACCACCCTGCCTGGAGTTGGGGAAGGGTCATCTCTGGTAAACTAATATGCGAGTTGGTTCTGTAGTGTTTAATATGCTTCCTCTGTAATGCTTCCACCTGAAGAATAGCACAGGCTTCCTTAGAAAGAGATGTATGGTACTGATAATTGCAGGCAATTATGCTGCTTATAGACTCTGAAGAAAGAGAGCAAAGTGCAGATGCAGGCCTGTAAAGGCTGTCTGGTTTGCCAGGAATAACAGTGTAGATTGGAAACTGTGCAACCTGGAAAACCCTGACTGGAAGGGAGAGACCCATGAGAGGTGATAGCCCAAGAAAGGTGATAGCAGGGAGCCTGAATTGGAGTGTCATTGCTGGACCACAGAGTGGGGATACAGAGGCAGTTGCCCTAAATTGTGACAGGGTGGAAACCCCTGTAAGGGAGAAGATGTTTCTATTGTGGTCTTGTACAGGTTGTACACCTCCAAAACCTGGGACTCTGGTCTGGCAACATCTGTGGTCCGGTAGGACCATGGATGCTCCTGGAGCAGAGAGTCCAGGAGCATAAGGGATGGAGAGCCAGCTGGGTGGGACATCAGAGTCGGCTGGGGGCAGCATGTGACTGGGGTTAGAGCTCTCCAGTAGCCCCCAGGAGCACGGGGATGAGGATGGAGCACCCCGGCTTCCCCTGGCTGCGCAGGACTGGGGTCAGAGCCCCGGTCTCACGGCAGCTCCCGGCTGCACCAGGCCGAAGCCCCGCGGCAGGAGCCAGAGCCTGTGCTGCCCAAGGAGCCAGCAGTAGCTGGGCAAGCAGCTCAGCCAGGTTGGAGAGGGGGTAGAGCGAGGCAGGGTTACTTGCTGGAGCAACTTGCCAGCAGTGGATGACAGGCTTAGGGGCTGGTAGTAGGAGACTTCCTCTGGTCTGGTAAAGTCTCTTGTTTGGGACAGGTCAGGCCCTGATAATGCCTGACCAGAGAGATCCAACCAGTAGCTAGGAGTAATGGAACGACAGAAAAGCAAAGGAAAATTTACGGTGAATCAATGGAAAATGTTCCTTGCTATAAGATCCGTATAGGATACTTTCCCAAGACACAAAGTGGAAGCCTTCACTACTAGAGTAATTTAAAACTGAACTAGTGAATAAACTCTAGGGAATGATCCTGCTCTGTCAGTGCAAGAGGAGTGGGATTTTCCCATCTCTAATTCCTATGAGTTTGTTAATGTACAAGGGTATGTCTACACTACAGAGTTAGTTTGAACTAACGGACGTTAGTTCGAACTAACTTTAATAGGCGCTACACTAGCGCTCCGCTAGTTCGAATTTAATTCGAACTAGCAGAGCGCTTAGTTCGAACTAGGTAAACCTCATTTTACGAGGATTAAGCCTAGTTCGAACTAGCTAGTTCGAATTAAGGGCTGTGTAGACCCTTAATTCGAACTAGTGGGAGGCTAAGGCTTCCCAGGTTTCCCTGGTGGCCACTCTGGCCAACACCAGGGAAACTCTATGCCCCTCTCCCGGCCCCGGACCCCTTAAAGGGGCACGGGCTGGCTACGGTGCCCGTGCCAGGTGCAAGCCTGCCAGCACCCAGCCAGCAGACCCTGCACCTGGCACGGATCGAGCCACCCACCCAATGCCCCCCAGCTCTCCCCCTCTTCCCGGGACCAGGCTGGTGGCTCCCGGGAGCTTGCCCGGGACCACAAGAGGCGGGCACCTGTCTGGGCTAGTGCGGACATCGTGGACCTCATCCACGATCTCCGCACTAGGCACAGGAAGGTGGCTGTCTAGGGCAGGAGAACTGCCAGCCTGGCCACCCAGGAGCAGGAGTGCATGAAAAACAAGGTGGTCCACTGAGACCCCCGACCCTGAGCCCTGAGATTACAATGGCCGTCCTGGGTCAGACCAAAGGTCCATCTAGCCCAGTAGCCTGTCTGCCGACAGCGGCCAACCCTAGGGACCCTGGAGGGGATGGACCGGAGACAGTGACCAAGCCATTTGTCTCGTGCCATCCCTCTCCAGCCTTCCACAAACTTTGGGCAGGGACACCACTCCTACCCCCTGGCTAATACCACTCCATGGAACCAACCTCCATCACTTGATCTCACTTCCCTTTAAACTCTGTTCTAGTTCTAGCCTTCACAGCCTCCTGCAGCAAGGAGTTCCACAGATTGACTCTTTGCTTTGTGAAGAACAACTTTCTGTTACTAGTTTGAAGCCGGCTACCCATTCCTTTCCTTTGGTGTCCTCTAGTCCTTCTTTATGGGAACTAATGAAGAACTTTTCTGTATGCACCCTCTCCACCCCACTCCTGCTTTTAGAGACCTCTATTCTGTCCCCCCTCCGTCTCCTCTTTTCTAAGCTGAGAAGTCCCAGTCTCTTTAGCCTCTCTTCATATGGCACCTGTTCCCAACCCCTGATCATTTTAGTTGCCCTCCCCTCTCCCAGCCTCTCTCTTCCCCTCTCCCACCTCCTTTTCCCAGTCTCCCCCAGTTTTGTTCAATAAAGACAGATTCCATTTTTGAACACAATTGTCCTTTATTTTGTACATCAAGAAAAAGGGCTAGGGAAGGGTAAGTGGAAGGAGGTGAGGGAGGAATGGGGCACGAGCCCCCGATGGGGAGGACTGGGCTGGCTCTGTGGGCTTCTGGGGGTGGAAGCTCTCCTGCAGCCCCCCAATTGCCCCCTCTCCCCAGATGGCAGCCTGCGGCAAGTGCAGCCGGGCTGATGGCCGAGTGGTGTGATGTGCCCAGTGTGGGCACTCCGGGCACTCCAAGCCAGGACTGGTTTTCAAGCGGGGCACCCCTGGGAACTGTCTGTCCGGGGTGGGGGTCGGGACCCTTTAAGCACAGCCCTCGGCTAGCCTGAGACAGCATCTCCACGCTCTAAGTCCTCCTCTGATGCCCTGCCGGCACTGCTTCCGGCCATCCTTAAGCCCTGTTCAGGGTCCACTTAATGTGGACATGCTAGTTCGAATTAGCAAAACGCTAATTCGAACTAGTTTTTAGTTCTAGACGCGTTAGTTCGAATTAGCTTAGTTCGAATTAGCGCTGTAGTGTAGACATACCCCAAGAGAGTAATAGAATTCTCACTGTATGTGCCAAAACCTCTCATGTGTGCTTTGTGATTCCCACACCTACATACTATTTGATTCTTGTACTCAAAGGTAAACTCTGTTGGCTGGTTTTAACTTTTCTAAGAATTCTCTGAGCTTTCTGGACAGCTCTACATTATCATCAATGCTTTACATGTGTTTAAATATACAGTGCATTTAAAATATGTTTACAAGTTGATATGAGCATGAGGCCTTACAGATGAAGAGATTTACACGTACATGGAAAAGCCTTATTTCAAGCGGCGATTTGAAGTAGGATGATTTGTTGTTTTGAGATGCTTTCTTTGAGCCATATAACATATCACATGGGAGGAGGATGGAACTATAGAGGTTGGCAAAACCTTTTCTGAATTGGGGCTAAGGAAGTCTGGACTGACTTATTGTTTCAGCTGATTTCTTGTGGTTTCAGTCAGAAATCCAGCAGAACAGCACAGTTGCAGCTGAGTTTTTGGGTTTGTTTGAATCAGTCCATTCTTGGACTGTTGAGTTCGGATGAGGACGTAGGAGGAGACACTGTGGTGACTCTAGGAAGCACAGGGAGTGTTTTAATGTAGGTATTCAGATGGGAGGTGGGTCAAAAGAACCTGAATAGAATAGTAAAAATAGGCTAGGGCTGACAAGAGTCATAGGAAAAACTTAAACAACAACAAATAGGTAGCACTTTAAGACTAACACAATATGTAGATGGTATCATGAGCTTTCATGGGCACAGCCCACTTCTTCCGATTTTCTTCTCCATCTACATGTTTTGTTAGTCTTTAAAGTGTTACCTGACTATTTGTTATTTTTTTAAGTTTTTCCTGTTACAGACTAACTTGGTTACCCCTCTGAAGGGCCATTGGGTCTTTGTGTCTAGTGGCCTCCATAAAGAATCTCCTTTATATTCATTACATCTGATTCCTCTTCTTCCCTCTATGAAGGCCCAAGCTGCAAATTTTGGATCTAGAAGTGGAACTTCATTTTCTCAGGTTTTCTGATCCCCAAGGTTTTTGGTTCAGACCCTTCTGGAGATAGGAAAGTCATGTGGATAGTTTACTGTACGGCATTAGACAGATGATGATTTTCTTTTTCTAATAGCCTGGATGTTTTGTATGATATAAAGGGCCGTGGGTGTTCATCACTCAAAAATCTGAAGCGCACAACATCCAGGGGTCACTTTTGAAATTTCTCTCTCTGGGCTGGAGAGTCTTTGTGTGCAAATTGGGGTATTTGATTTGTTAGCTCACAGGGCGGTTATGAGGATAAATCCATTAATATTTCTGAGATGTTCAGATGCTCTGGTGATTTCCATAGAATAGTCTATGAATAAATTAAATAATTTCATTGTATTTTGGTTTTTGAAATAAAATTTGGTCTGACATGTTTCGGTGGCTTTACCTAATTCATATCACCATCCGTGAGTGTA